>NC_084673.1:2757500-4007500 GCF_028389875.1 Rhea pennata | reverse complement strand
GAGCCCACCAAGGCCAAAGCCTATAGCCATAGCCTGTGGATACAAGGGAAGAGGCAGTCTAAAAGGCATACAGTTCATTATTTGAAGTCTATTGTATAGAGCCACTGATGACCAGCATATCACAGAAAAGCTGGAAAATAGGAAGCATGTTTTGTAGGCATATCAAATACTGTACTCACAGCACCAATATTTAGCTGCAGCTTGATGAAGTCACTCTAATAGGCTTTCCAGCAATAACAGTTCCAAGATCTCTAGCAGGATTTGCTAACAAAGCACCCAGGTCAGACAAAACCCTATGAAATAATTTAGGCTCCTTTATCAAATTTATACCCACTGACTGCAAAAAATCCTAATTATTTCAGCTAAGTCATTTTAATTGAAAGCATAACCCTAGCCTGCTGGGTTAGCAAAAATGAAGATAAATCATATGTTCATGTGTAACAATTTATTAGGATAACAGGGCAGTTTTGTTACAGATATTCACTACATTTCTGCAGTCTCTTAATAGTCATTTATCTTAAAAGAATGCCCCAGAATTAGAAGATGAGTCACAAATCCATGAACACATCAATGTAAATAAACTGGCAACTGAATCCTGTTGACAGGGGCTGTTTAAACAGCAAAAAACATGGAAACACATTAAGTATGTGGGAAAGGGAAAGTTAATGGTGACAAATACCAGTTTCAGATTTAAACATATGTAACCAATAAGGGAAGTTAAGACAAGCTAGTCACGTATCAATACCCAATGCAGTTAATGAAATTGGTGTTAAGGGAAATAAAGTATTTTAAAATACTGCAAGAACAAAAGGAATCTTAAGTCAGACATCTCATTGTTATGTGCAGTTGATAAAATCATAAAGATACAGAATAAGAAAAAGTGCAGCAGATGTGATCTGCTTTTTTTAACAAAGCAGAAAAATGTGTATCCTGCATTATGATCACATATGAAGCAGTGTCTATAACAAAGAAAGAACCAACTTAAACTATGCATTTTTGAATCAGTGCACCCAAAAATTTGCATCTATGAATCTGAAAAATACTGTTTCAAATGAACAGAGAAGCCTTCCAAATTACTATTTTTAACAAACCTAGAAACTGGGGAATTTCACAAGGCTCTGAAGACTTCACTTGTACTTTCAAGACATAGGAATGGCAAGACAAGTACCCAGGGATTTACAGTCTAGATAACATGATACTTGTCCCACTGAACAGTTGCTTTGAGTCTCTTACCAAAAAAAGGAGTTTGAAGGTAAAATGCTATTAATGACAGTTAACACAGTTTTATTGAAAGAAAAGTCTTAAACAAACCTACTATAGCTTACAACATCACTGATCCGATGATCAGGGCAGCTATTTTGATGAATATTTGACTTTCTTCAAGGTGTTAGACTTAATTCCATAAAGTTCAAGTTTTTAACTAAGACATCAAGTAGTAGTAAAAGGATATATCAGATTCATTAAAAATTTACTCAGTACCGGTCTCTAATTGAGTTGCTAATAGTAAACGTTCAGTTAACAATGACTTCACTACTGTTTGTCGCAGAGATAGTGCTCGACCAAATGCTGTTCAATATTGTTACAAGCTGACACAGACAGCGATATAAAATCTTTGCTGATAAAGTTTTCAGAACACACACTGGTGGGATAGTAAATGAAGACAGGTTACTGATACAGAATTGTTTGAATTACTTACTGAAGTAGTCACTATCCAAATCTGTTTCAACACAGCCAAGCACCAGGAAGTGCTTCAAGGAATAAAGAGCATAACCACAGTAACTGGCTCAGCCTGATCTCAGGGAGCATCAAAGTGCCATTCATAAAATGGAAAATCAGAAGCAGGGTAATGAACATGATTATGTGTAAAGTACTAGTGAAAGTGTTCCTAGAAAACTGTATCCACTCCAAAATCTGAGTTACATAAAGGACAGAGAAACACAAACACAAATTCAAAGGAAAGATTAAAAATTATCCATTGAAGCAAATTTCACAGTGAGGGGCTAAAGATCTCAGAAAGAGGATGTTTGATTACTCTACAATGAAAATTTCACAATAAGATGGTGAGGAATTTTTCAGGCTGATTAAAATAACAAGACCTAGACTTCAGGCTTAAAGTCTAAAGCTTGAAAAAGCCAACCTCAAAGCAAAATTTAATTTGCTAATGTGGAAGGTAAACAACAGCATAAAAAGGAAATAAATAGAGACATAGTAGAGGAACCTATAGCACCTCAGATCTTTGAGGCAGCCAGTCTGAAACTTTTTAATTCATCTTCCAGAACTCATAAATGGAGCAAATTGGCATTAGAGTCTACAGCTGGGGAATCCTGCATACCACAACTGTGAATATAAGAGAAGATACCAAATGACTGGAGAAAGAGGATGGACAGTAGACAAGCTGCTGCACTATGCTTTTATAAACTCATGCTCATTTCGTAAAATCTTGAATCTACTAATATTTGCAGTAACATTTTCAGGACTCACCATGACAGCACAGACATATACTCAAGAAAGTCAATGAGTTTGGCATTGCTTTAAAAGGAATGGTCACAACTGGGAGAAGTAAGCACATAACGTCTGTTCCCAAAAAGTCTTTTTGCAGTTAACTTACCATGCACATGAATCACTGCAGAAATGCTGCCACCCAGCTGTAGAAAAGCACAGGGAGAGCCTCAGGTCCCAGCACACCTCGGTTAAGTCAGATGCTCCATTCCCTGCTTGCTGGAGGCACCTTCTTCCACTTCTCCTGCCCCATTTTAGTTCCCAGAGACAAGTGACCCTCAGCTGCTTTCTTCATCTAATCTCTCCATGCTTCAATGGATAACAAAAGAAATAGTGAAGCCTGATTTGGAGGTGAACATCATATGCAGCCTTGAGTCAAAAGCCAAGTCTTACAGCATGTGACAGGTGACCTTTAATCCAATTGTAGGAGTGACCAAAAATACCCAGAAGTCTGCAAATGTTGGAACTTTGGGATTCAGGTATTAAAATCTTGTCTGCAGTACTGAAGAAGGCAAGAAATCCATTTTTAAAAAACATATTTCTTATCCTTTCAGCAGAGATTAAAAGACAACAGTTTCCTGTGATGGCGGAAAGGGCCTGAATAACAAGGGGGTCCTTTCCAGTCATTTTCTTTTCCCTTCTTGCTAACTAGCTACACTAGAACTTCAACAGCTGTAAAATTTTCCAATAACTTCGAGGAGACAGGCACTCCAGCTGCACAATATCATCAATGGTACCAGGTTACATCTGTAAGAATGACACACCTCCACATCTGGCATTTACTCTAACCCTACTGCAGCTAATTATCCAACACAAAGGCAAGGGATGACAGACAACAAAAGTTATCTTGTGTAAATTCATCCTCAGATCCTCTCCCCATGAATGTACTTGTGGTAGCTTTGACATCTGTGTGACTGTCCAGATGACTCAGATGAACCATAGTGGAATAGCACCCAGGATCCTGCACCTGCACAAGAAAAGAACATGAAGATGACACAAGACAGATGCCCCTTCACCATGCTATTTCCTACTTTCTCTCCAGGGTGAGAAAGCACAGTAGATGATGATACACCAAATTCTGCCTAAGAAATCTAGTGATATTTAGATCTGTCACTAAGCAAAATAGTTAAACAAATGCCTCTTTGGTGGGAGGGGGAGATTCCGAACAGAAATTTAAAACATTTTTGGAAGTTAATAAGATAAAAATTTAACATTGAAAAAAATAGAATTTTCTCTGTATCCAGAGAATCACCATTGACTGGAACTTTCTAACTTGGATAGTAACTCTCTTCTTTAGAGATGTAGCCTATTTTTTCACTAAGAAAAGTTCATTGACTTTTGAGTCTTTGCTAATAACAAGACTCAAAGTTGAGTTAAAATTAAAACTCAGAAAAGTGAGCATGGATATTTTTTAAATGTATATATGCTGTACTTCCCGACTGTTTATTATACATAGTAAAATATTCTTTCCAGACAGCTAAATATATTTTAAAAAACTTTTTAAAAGCCTAAGTGATTTGGATGGTGGCAGTTTTATTTTTTGTCTTCCATATGAATTATCTTTTTAAATGAGGAAAAAACCTCAAAGTTCAAAGCCAAGTCTCAACTCTGTAATGATTTGTAGTGAGCAGCTAAGTTTTATTACTATTAAAAACTCTACTGAAGAGGCAATCTCTGGAGCAAGTGAACAGCTCAGATGACTGGGAATGCCTGAGTAGATACACAAAAACCAGATGGCTTACTTTGTCATTCCTAGTAATTTAGAAGACAACATATTACAAAGTCTCTCATGCATTTAAATATTAATTCTGAATGACTATATTCAAACTTGGTCCTTAAGAATAAGATTTCAAACCTTTATTTGCACTGATTCATTTAAAATCATCAGAAGTCATTCAATAAAAGAACAGTGAACAGTTTGAAGTTATTTCACACTGTTAAGTAAATCCATTAGATGCAACTATCAATTCTTCTACAAATCCGGATGAAAACAGATTATCTTCCAGATACTGTAGTTCGAGCCAAAGAAAAACTGTATAATGTTAATGCAAAAAACACAGTAAAACTATAGTAATATCGAGATTAATAATCATTTTTCACTTCCAATACACAATATGAAAATCATTTTTTTAAACAAAAAACCTACCGTAGCTTTGCGATTACAGAAACCGCAAATGTGTAGTGGGAAAGCACACGGTCCTTAAGAGAAAATGTTTATTTTCTGCCTTAACCGAACAGTGAGCCTGGCAGCTAAATGCTGGAACTGCAAGAGGCACCAGAGCCATCATCACCAACAGGAACCCAGGACTGCGGTGGGGTCACGGTCACGGCTTGATAGCACACGCGCACATCCATACACTTCGGGGTGCGTCCTGTCCTACTCTCAGTAGAGGACAATACAACATATATGGGGGAAAAGGCCACACAAAGATAATGAGCACCAAAGGGAGAACCACCACATCTACTGTGTAAGGAGAGTTCTAAACCCTGCCAGTTTCAGCACTGGGACCAGATCAGCTGCAACTCCAGAGAAGATGACAGAGGAAAGTATGAAGCAAATCCCTTGCTAATGGATCTATCCAGTGGGTCTACTTAATGCCGTTGTGATGACTGTGGGGAAATAATATGGGCAACTATAGCTCATTAGTCCAGCCTCAGTAACATGCTAAATTTTAGTGAGAGGGTGAAATTAAGATAGTGGAAGAGGGATTAAAGGCAACTTTTGTATAGGTCCCCCATGAGACCTCTTCTGGAACAGTGTATATCAATTTCTTCATCTTAGCAAAACTACTGTTTCATGGATGCAATTCCCCTCTTTAAATTTACCAGGAGATAAGCACAAAGAAAGGAAAAGTAGTGTTTAAGTAGCATTCTGCTAATGAATAACATAGAAGACTGTAACACTAACCACATTTAAAAGTCATAAAAGTTTTCCAGGCATCTGCAGTGTGGAGGACCAAAAACCTTCACAACAGCAACAGTCCTGTTCTACAAAGATGTGCAGTTGCTAGCTGTCAAGGATGCTGTGATCCTGAAGGCTGAACTCAGTAACCCAAGAGATTTAACCAATATCCAGTGTTCCTTCAACATATGAGCCTAATTTAGTAAGAAATAGCCTTTTAGTGCACAGGTGCTTGCTGCTCTTTGGACTTCACAAGGGACTGCAGCCACCTAGTGGAAAGTGCTACAGATTCAGTGTCCAGACTGCTTCTAGAAGCAGGAAAAAGTACATCCAGAGGACCATGAACATGTACTAGTTCCTTCTTTATCATCCCCCAAGCCCTTGAAAAACCTTTTTACTGGCACTGAAAAAATGTCTGATCACCAATAAAAAAGGAAAGTTGGGTTTCACATTCCCCAGAAGTTGAATATCTTATTACTTTATTCTAGAAGAATAAAGTGATTCCAGGACTCATTAACACAGTAATTCAAAAGGATCAGGCTTCAGCTACAGTTCCCTCCATGCCAAACCTTTCAGGATATTCTCATTTCTCATGCTCATTGCAATTGCACATTGTATGTAGTGAAGCTATGCTCCTTTCTGCTAAAAGGGTTCTAATTGCACTGCTCATTAACTGGTAACCAACTAAAGTTTCATAGCTTCCTGGAAATGATTTGCAATAGCATAATAGTCTATGTCATTCAGGAACATAAAAGGCTACAAATCTAAGTGGAGATGATTACTCACTGTAACACAGGATGATTAGAGCTGTTACTGCACCTACTTGATTGCTACCTTTCACAGGAGATTTTAGTCACACGGCTGCATCCAGAAGCACAGAACACACGAGGCTGGGAGGGATCCAGGAGATTGTCTCATCCAACCCCCAGTCCAAGCAGGGTCACCAAGAGCAGGCTAGGCTGCCCAGGACAGTGTCCAGAAGGGTGTTAATATCTCCAAGGACAGAGATTCCACAGCTTTCAGTCATCCTTGCAGTTAAATACATAAATTTAAATGGAATATTCTGTGTTTCAATTTATCCATTGCATCTTGTCCTTTTACTGAGCAGCACTAAGTGTCTTGCTTCATCTCCTTTACTTCACCCCTTGTCCCCACCTCCATCTGGTATTTGTACACATCGATAAGTGTGTTCATTGTTCTTGAGGTTGAATAACCCCTGCTCTCTCAGCCTCTCCTCATGAGAGATTCTCCAATCTCTTAGTCATCCTCATGGCCCTTCACTGGACTTGCTCCAGTATATCTGTGTTTTTCTTGTACTGCAGAGCCCAGAACTGGACACAGTACTCCAGGCATGGCCTTACCACTACTGAGGAAAGGGAAGAATCCCTCTATCGACCTGCTGGCAATATTTTGCCTAATGTGGCCCAGGATGCTGCTGGTCTTCTTTGCTGCAAGGGCACATTGCCAGCTCATGCTCAACTTGTCACCAGGACCTCCACAGCCCTCTCTGCAAAGCTGCTCTCTAGCCCCCCAGCTGACTGGGGCACAGGATTATTTCTCCCTAAGGGCAGGGCTTTGCATTTCCCTTTCTTGAAATTCATTAGATTCTCACTGACCCACTTTTCCAGCCTGTCAAGGTCCCTCCAAACAGCAGAACCACCATTTGGGGCATCAGCCACTCCTTCCAATTTTATATCATCTGCAGACTTGCTGAGAGTAAACTCTGTCCCATCATCCTGGTCATCAATGAAAATGTTAAACAGTCTTGGGCCCCCATACAATGAGGTACACAGGCCTCCAGCTGGATTTCATGCAGCTCATCACAAACCTTTAAGCCTGACAGATCAGTCTCTCTTGTAAAGTACTGTTTACTTTCCCAAAGGCGAAGTTTTCAGGAAGGCAATGACTAATGGACTTCACCTTCTCATAAACTGGCCTCACAAATGCTGACTCAAAGCAGTACTACAAACACTTCTGCCGACATTTCAATTGCTTCCCAGCAGTTAAGCAACCCACAAGCATCACATACGGCTTTAAGTTGTTCCGCATGAGAACACGCATTATCTGTTCCACAAAAGCACCAGGTACTTATGACTGGTGACAGTTTGCCCCTTGAACAGTTGTCCAGCTACAGCAGTTCAGTGCAGAGTCAGTGGCATGCTGATGAGAGGTAACAAGTGACATTCATGCACGCTGTATCAGAAGAGGGATTCAGACTTCCAGAATCTGTGCTATTCCTCTGCACTCAATGATGCTCTGAGGAACAGACAGAAATCCTTCGTGCAGCATCGTACGAACTATGAGGAAAGAGCATACCCAGAGATGAAGTCTCTGTGGATGTCTGCTGAATTTCATCACAGTACCTTCAGTGTTACTTAGAACCACAAGATTTCTCTTTGCAGGAAGATCTTTCCTCCTACCATTTACAACTGATTAGGACTTACCTTCCTAGTTAGAAGCTCAAAATTATACAGGCTCCTCTGGGAGGCTTAAATTGTATTAACAGCATCAGGTTTTCTTGTGAGAAGCATTGCTTTGATTTTAAAGTGGAATGAAATAGGGTTAAGAACAGCTACTGACGAAAGTAATAAATAAAAAGGTAGTGAAAAAATATGTGAAAAAAATCCACCAGTTTTAATTTAAAATTAAAAAAAAATACAACAGTAAAACCCAGGAAAATGTCTATTTTTCCTAATACTTTTAAAACTCAGGAGATGACCCACATCTCGATGCCATTTCATGTTCACTGCTTGGGCAGTAACTTACACACTCAGTTAAGGTAGTGTTGGGAGCACAACTGAATGAATATTCATGCAGAAGCAAAAAACAGGGCACATCCAGGCACCGGATGTGACATGTTGCACAGTTCATTATCAGTACGCAAAATTGCCAGGGGCATACTAGGCACTCTGCATGGTTTCCCATGGGATCCCACAGGCCTTATTGCAGACTAGAGATTTTAAGCAATTTAATATAAAAGATGAGCTTTTCTCTAGTTCCTAGGACTATACTTGTACCATAAAATCCCTTAACAGAAGCATCTTCAATGACCTCAGTATTACATGCATTCTAAACATGGGGTGCTGTTCACCTATTTTGCCCACATTTATCTCAAGTGACTTAGAGTACACTAGTATGTACCTATAACATCAAGCTACCTATGTATTTGAAAAAGGACGATGTAGCTGTAGAGAAAGTATTGCAGAGAGCACCAACTAATGCAATATTGCATGAACATTTTGGAAAATAACCCAGGAGTTTGTTGGTTTGTCTAACCAGAACTATGTTGCAATCTGATCCATTTTCTGAACTTGTTTCCATTACAACTGAATTTATTTAGCCAAAGGTCAAATGACATATGGTCCCACATGGTACAACCCAGAAAGCAACTTCTCATGGCTTTGTTTATAAATGACATTTTTATTTGTTGGTCCCATTTCCTTTGGCACATGCAATGCTTTCAACTACTATGAGCTATACTGAAAGAGTTTAAACTTTTTCAATGAAGCTAAAGGGCTGGAGAAAGCCACACTGCATGCAAGCCTGAATTTAAGACGACTGCTTTTACGAGCTCTGTAATACAGTATCTTTAAGCAATAAACTCTCCAGCACATGGACCATCAAAAAAGCACCACATTATACTGCTGCTGAAACTGCTTTACTAAACCACAAAACATGCAATAAGAGATAGAAAACCATCTCTTGTCTACAGGGGTTATCATTATTAGGAGCTGCCCCCAATAGAGCACCAAACCTCAGCTGGCTCTTCTACAGCAACTCTGGTAGTTCAAAGTATTTGTATTTCTATTCAACCAAATGAATCCTGTCATTTGCACAATGGCTTAAAGCTTGTAAAACAGCCTACCTCACACAAACCTCATGAAAAAATTCACTTACATTTGAGCAGTCAGCTCCTCTATTATACTTAATCTGTCACAAGTTTCAGGCTAATAATCACAATTCTTTCGCTGACAGGCTTTTCAGATTTTCATTTACATGAGTGGCAATAAACCAGCCGAATCTATCAATTTCTACGTACTGTTCTTTTCACAAATCCTGCAGTGGTGTTGCATAATTCTTATTCCTTATTTCACTAATTGTTTCTTCGAGATATGTACAAAGTTATTTTCCACAACAGCTGGAGAATTATAATGCTAAACTCCCACTGCTGATTACTAATTTTCTGGTATTCAGTGACAAAGCTAGAGTTGTCAGAACGCAAAAATACGTCATATCTTCCCCATAGTCATTTCTTTAGCACAAAGTTCAATATGAAAACACTTTTATTAGAAAAATGTGGGTCGTATTTGAAAACAAAAATTGGATAAAAAAAAAGCTTGCACCTCAGTCCTTGGCATCATACAAAAACCCTGGAAAAGCATTCAAGTGTTAACGCAAATGGTGTACATGACATGAGGCAGCATGTAAGCCCAAATAATTACAGAAGCAAAACATTACTGTTGCACGCAGTTCTCTACCAATGCAGTGTCTCTACTGATACTGCCATAGGACAACCAGCAAAGCCACAAACAGTAAATTTATCTCTTCTCTATCCTCTATCATAGATGAGCGCTCACTGCCAGGCAGCCTCCCAGGCCATGCAAGTGCAGGACACTCTGGAAGTATTTGAGAAAGCTGCTGTGAGAAGAAAAGCAACAATCCTGCAGATAGAGTAAGTACACGTTAAGTGGTTTGTGCAGATAAACTTGAAATTTGAAGTTAGCAAGTTTTCATACATATAGACACACACACACACATTCTCTGTACTTCTACAGATTACATGATATTGATCTCACTGTGAAAGTGGTAGGAGGGTATGCACACATACACTTCTGTATGCACAGAAGTATATACATCCTTTTTAAAAAGATTCTAATCTTGAAGACATGGCAAAAACCTCACTCATTCCATATTCTGGTAATTGTAATCAGAGGAGAAAATTCATGTTTATGGATGGCAAAAATATTTCACCAGTAAATGTAGGCTCTGCAATCTTAAAATAGTCAGAGGCAATCTTAATGCAATTAATGGCTAAGATGAAACAGGTAAGAACCCATCTTCATGTCACACATGCCCTCAAACAACAGATAAAACTTAATGTCATCACAAAGTGTAAAGAATTCTTTAGGTCATTGAACAAAAAGAATAAGCCTTTCAGCAGATTTAAAACATGGCAAAAACCTTCAACAAGCAAACAACTCAGCTCCTTAAAACAGTAGGGCCAAGAGTAGCTGAAAGAAACTCTTCTCTAAGAGACGGGAGAGCATGTTGAGCCCAGCTGTGTTCTGGGTATCTGCTCTCAGAGCCGCTGCCTGGACCCCAGGAATGCTTTTTAGCTTTCCATATCAATCACAACTCTCCTGCTGTAAAACTCCAATTTTCTATCCATAACTTAAGCCACCTAGAACCTTTGTATTAGTCTTTTTAACACAGTAAGCAGGCAGTGCATTAAGCACCAGCACCTCCTGGCCAGTTTCTGAAGCTGCCTCTCCACTTAGGACTGTGGGACTAGGCCAAATGGTTTTTGCCAAGGATTTGGTATAATGTTTGCTAACTTGCAGATCAGTACTTTCCTTTCATTTTCAAAGGATCTCCTACTTAATGTTTTCAGTCACCTCTGACTCTGAAATTTCCTTATAAGAGCAAAAGTCAAGGAGAGTTCTGGACTGGTAGTGATAATCTTTCACTTCTGAGGAATGAGTTGGACAGCATCACACCTGGCCAAAAGGTGATGCTGTGGAGCTGACCTCAAGTCCACAAGGACAGGTAGTCCTATCTAGCTGTGCAGAAAGTTGTGTAGCAGGTGAGCGGTGGACTTGCACTCTAAACCTGTTAATCTGCTAATGATAATAAATGCCTGTAAGTGCAGCATTTGTGAAAGCAACTATTAAGGAACAGCGAGTCAGGCATCAGGAGGGACAATGAGTCAACAGCCAAAATATCATTAACCAAAATCCACAGAACTGCAAATAGCCCAAAACTGTGTGTGAACTGCCATTTTTCAGAGTGCCCCAAGGCAGACAAGCAGGCTGAGCCCCTCCTTTCAGTTCCTGCCCTATTTCACCTGGAAACCAGCAGGGAGGGAGTCACACTGCCTCTGGAGCCCTGCTACAACCTCACCACAGGCCTCAGCCACCCTCTACAACAGCAGCAGGCCGCTTCCCAGCGACCACGATGAACTTGGGGGCTAACCCAGCCAAGTTACATCAGGACACGCAATCATACAGCCTGGACCACACAGCAGGACACACTTCACCCACAGGAGCCAAGATGTCCAGAGATCAGTACTGCACCTTGCTAGCTCTGTTTCTGGTGAGAGGATCATGAGGGCAACTCCTGAGGCTACCGCTTCTCATGGCAGGCCTGTGTTTACGGACCACTTCAAGAACAAGAGTGAAGTTGCCATCCAGCTTCAGTTACCATCCAGCCCTGCTATACACAGCCACAACACAAGGTGGCTGAGCACCCAACACCACCTTCAAGGAAAGAGTTCCCTCACTCTGGCTGAGAAAGCTAAATCTTTCGACATTCCAGCTTTCACAGCCAGAAAAGCTTGTCACTGGAAAGCACAGCTATGTGGACTGCTGAAGCTTTCACCCCTAGCACTCTGCTCAGAGAAAGCAGTTTTAGCTACAGCTGATGCAGCACTGCTGGCGCTTGGCCCATCCCCTCTGCCCCTGTGCAATTTATCAGTTTCCGCCTAGCGCACACGGATGCCTGCAAGTGTGTCCTCCTTCCACTTCCTGGCCTCTCTGCTGCATCCACAAGGGCCAAGTGCTTTTCTTGTGATCATTTTAACATTTCAGCACCCCACCACAAAATCTGGGGGGCAGTCTCTTGCTCATAGAGCATCTTCAGCATCAGAGCCTCTCAGCAAGCAATGGCAGTGCCACATCAGCTGGCTGCCTCCAGGCCACAGCATGCTTGGCCAAGTCACCACACTCCCCTTTGCTCTTTATAGCCTGTGCAGTGCTAGTGTCGGACGCCCAGACAGCACACGAGAGCCTGGGGAGCATATCATAACCTGAACTTCTTCTGTCATAGTTTCTGAAAGGGCCATCACACAGCAAGCCTTACTGGCTCCAGAGTGACTCTTCAGCTGGTTCCAGCTGTGTTTAACGAGGGAGGAATAAAACACTACTGCTTTGAGCTGGGTTATGTTGTTTCCAAAAAAATTACTAGGAATAAAAGTTACAACAATCTCCCACGATTGCCCTGGCCAGATGTTCTTGACAATAGTCCTTTACTGCCTCTTTAATAGTAACTGAAGCATTTGCAAAGCACTTAAATCTATTTTTCTCCTACCCCCCAGCCGAAGAGTTTAATTTAGCTCTGAACTGAAAATCAAGAGAGCACTTTAGCCTATAGATCCCCAACTGATGTTTGCATGCTACCTGTCACAGTAAAGACCTGCAGGACTTCCCAGATCCTAGAAATCAGGCCCTGTTAGCACAGGGACCACATCATACCCTTCTCTTCATGGATTGTTTAAACATCCTAAAAGCAGTTAAATTTGTGTCCCCATTGCCTTCATTAGAAATCTTCTTCACACTTCCTTGGGCTAGCATTTAGCTGTTTTTTTTCCTAATAATCAGCCAAAAAGTAATCATGCCTTGTTTAGTTGTACCCATTTCTGCTTGTGGAAATGCTTGTCCTCTAACTTGACCTTTCTTCTCTCTGATACTTAACTCCATGTTGCTCCTTAATGGAGAGCAACCATAACCCTCAACTTTCCTTTTTGCTAAGTTTTAGAAGCAAAGCTTTTCCAGTCTCTCATGAATCAGGCAATTCATTCCTTCGGTCATCCTTCTCTGTACCTGTTATAGTTCAAGTTTATCATCTTAGAGCACAGTGTAGCGGAAATTCTTCACTGGATAGGCTGCATCTGCTTATTTTCATAGCCACATAATGATAGCAATAAATGCTCCCAAACCTCACTATCCTGTCCAGCAAATCACTTGGGCACTCCCAAAGGCACCGCAGACAGCTAAGCAGTCTGCACTCTCTTGACTTTGAAGCATCTCCCTCAGACACATATCACACTGAATAAAAATGAAATTAAGCACATGGCCTGGGCTAAGCACATGCTCATGTGCTCCAAAGTATAAGGGCCATAATCAATATGTTCCTAATTTCATTAGGGGTTTCAAGCAAGCAAAGGATCTACGCGCGAAGCACTCACTGTGGGGTCCCAGCCAACATGATCACTGCTAGTAACAGTTAAGCACTGAGTAAGCATGCTCACAACTATGTTTTAATTACATGAGAAAACTGACACCAATCGTCCTTGGCTATCACCTACTACCTTTGGTGAATGTTTAACTAGCAAGTTTGCCAGCAGTAACTTTGCTTTCCCATATTTCCTGTTTCAGCAAGTTGCAAAAGGTTAAACTCATACATAACTAACAAATCAGGTGAGAACACAATTCTGAGCCTAACATCAGGCTAACATTAGTTTAATTAGTATACAAGAAGTGCCATGCAACTTCTACATCTCAACTATTCAACTACTGAGTAGTTTTTTACTCTCATAAAAAGCTATATGTCATTATACAGTCTGAAGAGAGAATACAAGTTTTTGAATAGTGCTACAGAAGTATGCAGGTAGAGTCCAAGGTACCTTTATGGTGCTGAGTTTCTTCACTGATACTAGCAAGGTCAAGATTTCTTTTACAGTGCACTTGTCCACATTCCTGTCCAACAAAAACCTCTACTACTGTGAACTGTAGAATTCAGTGTGAAAAGTGACAAAAGTTTGTCATATACTTCAGAATGATAGAAAAATAGTAATTTTGATAGAATGGACATAGAGAAGGAAGATCTCATCTTCTAAAGCATAAAGTATTAGATTGTTTCTGTCTGAAATTGTCCATCTTACTATTTTTATACAAGACTTGACAAACCTCCCAAATTCCTCCCTCTTCCAAATTCATATAAAGGCCTTAGTGTGAAGTTCCTGCCCCAGAGCACTAAGTGGTAAGCCTCTCATTAACCCTTGTAGGGACAAAACAGGTACCCAAGCCTTTGCTCAGCCTATGATATAGTTACTGTCACACACAGGTCACCTAAGGAATTGCAGGAATACTGAAAGCAAAACATTCCCTGTGCAGTTCAGACAACATATTGTTACCTGGAATTACACTAAGTGTTACAAAAATCACTGTTTTTCAGTGCATTGAATTTTGATATCCATACAGACCTGCTTTCTATATTCTGCAAAATTTTCTATATTTTGTCAAAATTAATAGGATTTGCATTTTGTATTCAGTGATCAGTTGTTCAGATTCTTGTTTAGTGATATGGCGATTCAACTTTACCTGCTAACCAGCAGACTATACATGGTGATTATATCTTTTTAAAGACACAAGCTTTAAAATATAGTTTGAGATCTAGTAGTCATTAAGCCTTAAGTAGATGACCAAATCTAAGCAGAGTTTCATGTTCACAGCACGTTTCAAGATCAGAGTCAAGTGAATGTCCTTTCCATAGGGACTGCAGAATGACTGCCTGCCAGTCCCCTGCTCAGCCCCAGGTTCTCTTTGTAACACTGTGCACATCCATGCATTGCTCCCAGTGACACCAAAAAAAAAAAAATAAACCCCCCACAGCGGACTGCTGGCAGCCTACAGAAACAGCCTCGTAACACCCTGTCATCTGGAATGTTGTTAGTATTTGCAGCCGTAGCACCTCAGAGCTATTACCATAATTCTTTTCTGTAAATACACTGGGCTCCCACGCAAAACCTCCTTATCTGCTAGCATTCCTGTGCTCTGACTTCCAGCAAAAGCAGTCTGTAGCAATAGCCTCCTGGCTCAGATCTCAGTCCCATTCCTCTTCTAGTTTCACATCTTATCTAGAGCAAAAGAGCACCAGTAGCAGAAATCATTCCATGTAACCCATGCATCACCCGAGGTCTGGGAGGTGATGCATATCATTTTAAAACAGACACTTAGGTCTAACAGAAACAATGGTAATAGCAGCAAAATGAAGTTTAAACCCATAGCTTATTTCTCACTGTGGGGAAAAGGCTTTTTGTCAGACTAACAGAAAACCAAGAGTTGCCTGATACCCAGGCACCCTAAGTCAAGAACCAAGACAGTTGAAAGACTTGGGCTTTTGAGTGCCAGACAACTAAAGCCCTGACAACCCAGTTCTGCTCCCAGATTAACCCCATTAAGTCCCCATACACTGCCTCCTGGTATACTTTTCCTAGTTGTGTTTGCTTGTCAACATAAGCCAACCTAGATCTGGGATCATCAGCAACAGTTGCTTAAAAGCCACTCACTTTTAGTGCCAAACACAGGGATCCAGCCCCAGTTCTCACTAAGGTATGTGCTCAGCTGACAAGACAACCTACACAAATCCTGACCATGCCTTTGCCCAGGAGAAATACTCACATATTTGGGCTGTCTCTTATGCTGTACAGTTAACCTCAAAGTGGCACAGAAACTCAAGAGGAAGGAATAAAGGAAGAGAGACAAAAGTTTAGGAACAAACGTGAAAAATGAGGGAAGATTTAAAAAAGTTAAAAAAAAAAAAAAAGAAAGAAAAAGGGCACTAAGTTACTGGGCCTAGAGACAAGTAGAAGTAATATATGATAATGAAGAAACTGCAGAGAGATGTTGAGAGACTTACTGTCAGTGCAGTGCCAGCTCTGCTCTACCATTCTCACAAATGGGGATGTGCTGATTACTGGCACTTTAACAGAGCCTTCAAGGTGCAGCTTCAGTGTATACACAGGCTGAGCTGACATTTCTGCTAGCATCTTCCCCACTAGATCAGAACACTTCCTAAATGACCCAGGGCATTTGCACTTTTACTTGAACATCCTAGTTCCACTCCGCATTTTTTCCTCTCACTTGTGTGATCTATAAGCTTTGCACAGAAGACAAGGCTCCTTAGGGAGGAAAATTTAATTGCAAACGAATTAGTCGTTCAGGTGATACGCAGTACAAGAAGTTCATACAGAGAATTGGGCTGCCAAAGTATTCCAAGTATATAATTGGTATGATTATGCCAGACATATATTATCTTTTGTGAGAAACGTCTTCTGTTGCAACTCTAGCTACAAAGAGTACATTTATGTCTCCGCTGAATCTACCTGGAACAATGTCCACACTAAGTTTTCAATTAACTTTTCACTGAAACCATAGATTAGCTAACTGCTTTCCTCTTTGCCCTTAGTCATTTCTTCAGAGCCCATTTAACATGAGTTAAAGTTTGCACACTGTTTTGAATGCAGACCTTAATAAGCAGAAAATTGGCATCACCAATACCTATACTGACCTAGCTTTCTCACTCTCCCCAGATGGTGCATAACAGTAGGGTGCTTAGACTTGTGGACATGGCACTTCATCTTTCACACAAAAAAAAGGTACTTGAGCACCAGAATAATCTAATGTAGTTAATAGAAGGACTAGCAAAGACCTGGAAGAATGAAACAAAGTGCAAGAACATCTGCCTCCACTGCACTCATGGAAATGCTATTTTCCTGCCGAACCCCGTAAGCAACTCACTCGCACAGCCATTCCCCTGAGCATCTAAGCACACAGGGCAGGAGACCTGGCTGTTAGATGCTCTGCCCCTTCTGCTGTCACCAGCCCCTTAATTCAAGGCATTCATTTCAGAAGCTCCAATTTTTGCATATGATAATGGGGTAGAAGTTATCAATAACAGATATTTGAGAAAATGACTAATAGACCAAGAATTGTTATCCTGATTTTGAATCTCTGGAAGAGGCTTCCTAGTAACATCAAACTTTGCAGAGTGACTTTCAAATACAAATAAAGTGCATACTTGAAATCCCTCCCATCCAATCTAATGACATATACCAGCATCTTCTTCAGGTTATGTATATATGCCTTACACTCCCTGACACAGAGCTATGATTACTCATGCTGATCCAGTGTAAAAATGGTGCACTCTTCCAAAACACCCTTACAAGAAATTGTTGATTTTACACGTGACTCTTGCCTTGGAAAGATGCGGTCTGATCTGAAAACAGTTGGCCTGATGCCTCAAACTGCCCAACAGCTCAGTATCATTGGGGACCATCCAGGCTAGCTCCTGGATAGTATTAATATACAGGGAGAAACATGTCCCGAGAGACCTTTTCATGCATGTGGAAAAAGCTCTGATGCAAAAGCCCATCCAAAAACTATCCATAGCTTTGGCTATTGCAGAACACGCAGAAGTGCAGGATGCATGCTATCGAGCAGCTCTAGCACCTTCAGGAATTCTGTATATTACCTAGCTGGTTGGAATGGCACTAGTACAACACTCAGCTGGTGCCATGATTCTGGCTCACTCTGCTTCTGTGCTCACGTCACTTTGGCAGAAGCAAAGGAATGACAGACCCTGACAAGGAGAATAGTGTCAAGTAGCACTACTGTGTTCCAGAGAGCTACAACAGTCATAGAAAAGGACCATGACAGCTTGCTAAAACCACAAGCTGTTACTAGACTAAGATACTAAAAAGAATCCAGTCTACCTGGTTTCACTGAGTAAGATTTACACTGTTCTTAGGTGCTTCAAAAAAAAA
This sequence comes from Rhea pennata, assembly GCF_028389875.1. Taxonomy (NCBI): domain Eukaryota; kingdom Metazoa; phylum Chordata; class Aves; order Rheiformes; family Rheidae; genus Rhea; species Rhea pennata. The sequence goes on along the minus strand of NC_084673.1, from coordinate 3,989,558 downwards.
ATAATAATCCCAAAGAGACTTGAGCATTAGGTACCTACACAAGATTCAAAAATCAGCTGCTTGGTCATTTGCTCCTAAGATTAATTACTGGCACACAGATCTCAGATAATGCCTGCATCCCTGATGGTTACTTTCATCTGTGAAGTGAATCACCACCATCTGTCCACTGCAGCAGGACAATTGAGTGCACCTGCTAGTGGTATCCTTCCCAAAAGCTATTTGCTTTCACTGTGGTTCCCACAGTGACCTACTACAAACAGTAGCTTGTACTCCCAAGCACATCTCTGCAGTCCAGGACCCTCTAGACTGTCCACACACACGTCATCACATGCTCCTACATATCTGGCTTCTCATCAAAAGCCTTTAGGCATATCTGTGACTCTTCCTGAGGTAAGAAAGCATCTATTGGCTTCCAGTAAAGACCCAACACTAATTATTAGTAAGATACCAGACTTGGGAATAAAAAAAAATGCTTAATCAGGTCTCCAATGCAGCATCTCCCTAACACAAAATCTGCTTCCAGTTTTGGGGGTCCTGCCACATAAGGGTCTTAGGGTTCTTTTATTGCCCTGAACATCTTCAAAGATATTTGAGAGTTAGTTCCCCAATAGGATGACACCATGAGACAGAAGAGGCTGCATGAGTCAGTGTTGCTCAAGAAGCAGGAACTGCTCAGAGTATACAGGACTATCAAGACCAGTTAGAGGCTGACTGAAAAACAGTCCAGCTGAGCCTGTAGCAAGTCCTCTCCTGTGCTCCCAGCCCAGCTCATAGCTCCTACCCCTCCCTGCCTCCTGGGCCTTGGGTATCAGCCACCATACCATCTCATTCTTATACTCTCCCCCAGGAGTTCAGGGTCCTGCCTTTTGGAGAATGGCTTCACTCTTACCAAGCTCCTATTTCTCCAGTTATGCTAGCCGGGAGGCACAAGCATCTCCATACAGTACTACTTTACACCAACCCACCTGCCAACTCTGACAGCACATCTCTCTATGCATGGAGGGAGAAAAGGAGAAGGGGTTAAAGCACTTGAAGAAACTATCAATACAATATCTTTGCAGTTACTCACAATTATGCCTTTAAAATTTCAAAAGCTGTATAACTGAAATCACAAGCCTATCGCACACAGTCCATGCTAAAAAGCATGATCTGATATTAGATTTTTAATATCAAATACTTCTTCACAGATTATTATAACTGAACTGCGCAAGTATCCTCCTTGGTATGTATAATTTTAAATGGTTTCAGCTTGTTAATTTCCTGGCAAGTGCAATCAAGTGATAATGTAAGTGATAACATAAGCTGCTCATTAAAGCCTGGAACTTTAGAATAAAAAATTCTCACTTCATCATTAGAAGAGCAAATGTTTTCTCAAAGTCAGAAGAATCAATATAATCTGCCTTTTGATGCTGTACAGATGCCTAGGGAATAAGGATCTCAGTCTCTAGTTTTTAATCTCTTTAATTTAAGATCCTGGCAGCTTTTCAAAATGACTTATACTTCTTCCCAGTTATGTATATCCTTTATGTCTGAAATTTCTATCCATGTCTGTTTAGAGGGCTTCTGTTCAAAGAACAGACAGAAGTTACGATTTCCTGCAAATGAAAGCCTGAATTATAGCTATTATTTAATGACAAATTGAAAAATTAAATACCCTCAGATAAAAGTTTTGCCAGGCCTTGAAACACTGGCACCTCCTTCTCTGGCACTAATAGATTATTCACAAACATAACAGATTCCAGGCTGATCTATTACTATAAAACTACACATAGTAAGTAGTTCTGCTCCTTGCAGTGAAAGTCAACAACAAGTGTCATTTATTTTGCTAGGATCTATGCAAGTTTGTTTTGTGCCATCTGGCAATCTCATCTGCACATACTACATTGTATACAGAAGAATCATTGAGTATCTGTTTAAGTGTCCTCAACATGCTGCTTTATTTTTATTATCAGGTATTGTCTTCATTCTGATCACCATACATTTCCCACCTAAACATTATTTCACATTCCATTTACTCTCAGGTGAATCACTTCCAATACATTCACACAGACTGAAGCTTAGTGCATGGATTTCATTACTTTTTTAGGCCCCAGGCCTTCAAACACACACATGTACCTTTATGCACAGAAGTGAAACTACTGTCTAATATTTAAGGGACCATTAACCATTAGAATTAATCCACATAATCTCAGCTGACATAAGATGCTGAATTAGCATTTTCACATCTTTCAGTTGTCCAAGCTCCAGTTTCTCCTGGCTAAGCCTCACCTAGTCATCCACTTCCTGCCAGCAAGAATGCTCTAACAGTGGAGAGGAGCAGAAATGCTGCCCACCTCAGCTAGATGTGCCTAAAATACAAACATTCTAGCAGAACTGCTCCCTTCTAGTTTAGCTAGAAGAAAACACTAATAAGTCTTGCACAACTTTATTGCATATTTTTCATGGAGAACTGAAAGGCTTCAATTTCTTCTACAAACTTGTGTTAACCAATTACTTCAGGCAGCTCTAACTATTCATTCAGCATTCAAGACTAAGCTTATGAATAAAGTTTTATGCTAATTTAAAAAGCCCATTCCTCAGCTAATGCCTCTGCATGCATTTTGTGAGCTTGATAGCTTTGCAGCAAGAGAGGGACCTTGCCACCAACCAGTGTTTGATGAAACAAGCACTTCCAAATTATGCAGAGAGCTTTGCTGGCAGGAATGCAGCTATTTGGAATAGCATCTTACTCCTGCGCATATTCACTATGGCATAAGTTAGACACTCAGGGCTAATAGCTAGGCTTAAGCTTTTCATGCAACTTTTCCCCTATGAATGAGTTTTCTGCAATAATCCAAATATACCTTCAGAAATACTGATTTGATTCACTAAAACAAAGCTTACACAAAATGTTGAATGCACTCCAGCTTGGGATTTTATTCGATAAAATAGCAGAATTAAGTTATTCAATTTACATGATCTAAGTTGCACATAAATGATTTCATTTTCTTCTGCTACTAATACCACATAGCAAAGACTTCCAAAGATGTACAAAATACCTATTTTGCATTATAGGGGTTCCAGTGTTATCCTTAACACTAAAGTCCTAATTCTATGGTAGTCATTTCTTTACCAGCTTTGTCAACATCAAAGAACTTGATCTTCAAATCAGGGATTGGAGCAAAGGAAGAGAAGTAAAGAATATATCACATCAGTATGCAGAGCCTGGATGCTTAAACTGGTATTTCTGCTGTGGCTGAGTTAACAGATGACTACATTCCTCAGCCTTGGGACAAGCTTACTTTCTTATGCTAGTATCACTACATTTGTCAGTGCCAGATGTGCTTTCTCTACACCTCTGGATTCAGACTTGTAAAAGTCCTTCAGACCTGGCCAATTTCTTGTTACGATGTTAAAAGTCAGAAGAGTCCACTAAAGATAAAGTTAACATAAAAGCTTGCTGTTTCTCTGCATGTCTTAATTGCCCACATCATTTGTTCTCCCACAACCTTTAAACAGGGATCATCAAAAGAGGAGCTAAAAAAGGGGCAGAACCCTACTTAGCCTAAGGGCATTACATGTGCAGAACAACAAGCACCACACTATCTCAAAGGAAACAATTCATCCAGCTGCACAACCATCCACCATTTCTAGCCACAGAGCTTTCAGGCTGTGACGCCTCCCGAGTACAAGCCAGTTTGCAACACTAAAACAAGAAAGGGGATTTCACCTTGTTGATATTAGCTTCTGGAAGTACTCAAATACTGGACCATTTCCTGCTCTAAATATAGAGACTTTCAAATCAAGGCAGTAAGTAGTTCATTCTCCAGAGGAAACATACTTTAGCAGTAGAGACACTAACTTTTCTACATTAATTAGGAAAAGCATGTTAGAATTTTTGCTGTAAATAAGACCTTGGTATTTTCATTATTATCAGGCAGCATGAGAGTATTCTCTACTGAATAAAGCTTTGTGTTCCCAGCATGCCATAGAAAGGTAAATCTATCAACAAAATATACCACATTAAGGTATTAGAATCAAACTATTCAGTGTCTCCTGGCACACTTTTGCTTTCTGCACATATAAAACTGCATTAATTAATTCCAGGCAGTACTATAAATTACTTCACAAGTATAGCACATTTAAAATACTGTAAGAATAACTTTATGGAAAAAAGCCTGTCACAAAGCTGAACTAATAATTCAGAAAAAATCTTCATATCATTTTCTGAGCAGTCTTGCTATGCCCCATTTAGTAGATTAGGTACCATGTTCTCAGCAAGAATAGAGACAGATCACCTTTCTCTGAAAGCAAAGAACTGGCTAAAGCAACATGGGATAAGGATGACCAGGATCAGTTACTCAAATCATTATCCTCTCGATCAAGAGTCAGCCATCACCCAAGAGTGGATTACCTGTTTGATTGTGGACATCAAGCTTCCTTTCTTGTAGCAGCTCAGCCAAGTCCAAAGCTCCTCATTTCTACTCTTTATTGCTTTCATTACTGCCTTTTCTGCTTACAAGTTGGCATTGCAATTGCATTGCTCTTCTCACATAAGGTCACTCATACCCTCAACTGCATGTGGGGACTACTAGACAGGCCTCTATCTGCTTACTTGCTGATCTGCTAACATTGCTTGATCAATGGTGCACAGCTAGCCACAATCTAAGCAACAAATCCAAATGCTTTCCCCAGGAATCCTGTGGTTTTTATTTCAGGCACGCACAGTAATACCTACATCATTTACCTTTTAACTGTGTAGTTTTTCTGTAAGCTTTCTTTCTGGACAGCACAGCTACTTATGCCAGTTAAATCAAGGTTATGACTTACATCTCCCATAATGATTCAGAGGCTCCATAATCAGATACACAGATTGGCTTTCCCCACCACTAGCCAGGACACAGCAGTAATGTTTCCCAAAGGATTAACTCTTGCAGCGTGTATAACAAAAAATAGTGGAAATGACCGGCATTAATTCTTTTGTTCCAGTGAATTGACTATTTCTGTGCCAGGTAGTACTCTCAAAAATTCTATTCTGTCCCTCATTCCTCATCATAACATACTTTGACTTGTGCTTTTATAGCAAATCTGATCCTCCCAAACAAAGCTTTTGAATTCCAGTGATGCATCTATCAGAAGTCACCATTGGCTTGCCTCTCCTTCTCACCTCTGTTACTGTTTTCAAAAGGTCAGTGTTTCTCAATATTTAGAGTAGGGCTGATATGATAACGTGCTTGTGCTTAGAAAAGCAAACAGTTTTCTTCAGTAGCATTTAGCAGTCTTGCTACTGACATAGTCACAATAGTTTTCAACTCAAGGAAATACACCTCCAGCAGCAGTAACTCTTCAAGTAGCATCTTCATTAAAGCACTTCTATCAGGATACTTGTAGTATTTAGACAACAAAGTAGCTTACAGACTGCAGAAGAAATGATTGTCAAAAAGGTGTTTGCAGTGTTTGCACTGCAGCAGAGCAGAACAGGAGTATTTTGAAATCATAGCTTGAAGTTAGCACTGTAAAAAAGAATTCTTAGTCAAATCTGTATAACATTCTCTCAGAAGAGTTCATTCTACTGTCTAGTTCCTGTTGTAACATTGCAGTTTGTGATAAAATATGAACAAAGACAGTAAGGAGAACCTAGCAAACACCCCTGTAGCATCACAGATCATGGTAGGAATGATTCAGACCATATTGTGGTGGGAAACTCACAGCAACCTCCTCAACCTAAAGAATATAGATCATGGTTGCATCTGATCATGGGTTCCCAAAAGTCCCAAGAAAAACTCTGAAGTATGCCAGAGCTCCCTGCAAGCTTTGTTTGTTTTCAGATCACTCACTACTACTAGCATTCAGAAGCAGAATGCCAGTGCTACAGACAGTTCGGTCTGGATACAAGGCCCTGGCAACAGCCCAGTTATCTTTTGCAGTTTTATTCCCAATGTCCTGGCACACAACTAGAACTCTCAGCTTAAGTTTGTCACTGCTGCATCCTTCTCTGAACTTATTCCATCCATATTCCTCACAAATGCTTTCTCCTGCACTTTCCTCTGCCCTCATCACTTCTTTTGTTTTTCAGACAAGCATGTTTTTTCTCCCACATGAGCCTTCACACATGGGAGTGTCTCACAAATATATGCAGTACTCATTCACTAGGCTTCTGTAACACTGCAGAATCCTATAAACAAGGCTTGATTAAATAGCTAGAGTGCCAAGACAAATGCCCTTCATGCTGAGATGTGTCTCAGTTCCTTGTAACCATCTGCCTGTAACTGTATATGACAAGATAAGCAAGTGCAAGTACCTGATTCAAGGATCACCTTTACCCTATAGCTGTATGATATCTAATGCAACAAGACAATTCTGTGATGGTAGCTCCAAGTATAATGGCAATATAAACATCGAAGCCACAGACTTATCAGGAAGAGTGGTGTTTTTCATTCCAGTGTCCATTTCATTCGTTGAAGGGCACTCTTAGGACTTGCTCCTAAGATCTTTTCCTGGCATACTTCTTTTCTTCCCCATACTGGAGATAAGGACAAACCTCACGTATCAGCATCACCCTGCAGTCAAGAAGGCTGTGGATCCACTTCAAGAACATATTAAATACTAAACCTGCAGTACACATCTACTTCCAGTAAACCATGGACTAGTTTAGTTCAGCCAGAAAAGAACAGAACCTGAGTACCTGGACATCACCTTATAAAGGTAAGTCCCACAAATAGATTTCAGATCTCTAAAAACATTTCTAGTGAGCAATATTGCAGGGATGCTTAAATTTTCTTAGCAAATACCAGTGTATGTCCACTGCAACATAGGAGACAGAAGAATTACAGGTCTGTTTATTTCTTCATGCATATTATGTTGTAGCTGTGTTCTGTACATCAGATCACAAACACTTGGCTTAAGAGCAAAACTTAAAGATAACTTAAAGGCATGAAAACAAATTAAGATATTATCATAGGCACATTGGGGAGCACTCAGCATTTTTTCCCAAGTGCATAAGCTAGTTAACTGCATGAGATTTGCATTTGACTGAATAAGCAAGCTAGGGGGAAGAGAACTAGAAAAGTGGCAACCACCATTCAGAAGGTGCAAGAGTTGAATAATGACTTTAGCTGTTTAGAAATCACTGAGATGTTCATCCAGTCCACACACAGATCCAAGCTGATCCATAGTAAGCCATCAATTAACACGAGCAAAACAGCAACTAAATGCCAGTTAGGCAAATGAATACCTAACAGACAGCTAGCCAATGCACTAGAGGCTAGTCATACTTCAGAAAAGTGAAACAACACCTTGAAGTGAAATGAAAATAAGTTAATTGCTTATAATCCTGAACCTTTTGGAAGCAGTTAAACAAAAAAAGTCATAGATAACAATATAAGAGTTAATTCCTATCTGTACTGAATTTTATTATCTATCTCTTATATCATTATCTATGTATCTTATCTGTTCAAAACCATCAGATTAATCTCAAAGATATGTATGTGATGTTTTAAGTACCATTATCTCCAAAGCCACTATTTTTCTAGTCTTAGAAATATCTGTTTATGCTCCTTTACTAGAGCAACATAAAAGCATGAAATTTTTATTTTAGCATCATGTCCTACTATTAATTAAAGCTGTAGAAATTCAGCTAGAACAAACCTGCAGATAGGCTGGGAGCTATTAAGTTTAGAAGAAAGAATCATAACCATGCCACCTGAAAAATCTTTTCCCAAGCAGCTAAGAATGCACCTCCAACAGAGATAGCCCATACGTATACAGCTTTCAAATATTATAGCACATGCTATTTAATATGTTAATGCATTCCCACACTACACTCTTTGCTCACTGAAGTAGGTATTTGCTATTTTAAAAGTTCAAAACTGCTCAGCCACTTCAAGCAGACTGCAAAGAAACTCTGATTTTGGATAGTATCTGCCTGTGCAAGCTACAAGATGTAGTTCTAATTTGCAAGAACCAGTTATTTACAGCAGGTCCCCCCAGGAAAGGCCAAAGCACTGTTGTGGAATGGATTTTGGCAGCCTACACTTCTTTCACATTTTGAAGTTCAGCTTTCAGCTGAGTCTCTTAACAGGTCACTGCCACAAAATGGTCACACCTTTCTCCCTCATCTACTTACCACATTAGTGACAAGAACATGAGCTTTCTGCTAGTTTAACTTCCCTGAATTTGGTATCAGATAAGCACTAAAGCCAGCATAGTAGAAGCCAGGAAAGAGAAAGAGCCTCTGAGTACACCTTCCAGCACCACCTCTTTATCAGATCAGCTCAGCCACAGAGCTGAGCCGCACCATGTTGTTAGCTACACCATCTGAGCAACCAGCAAGCATCTCTTGCAGACTGGGTTCTAGAGAAGAACTCACAGTAGACAAGGCTTGTTAAAGAAGCCATATTTGCACATTCCTGTCTTCAAGGGAAGAATAAAAGCCTTTCTCCTCACCCTCAGCATCCAAAACCAAAAAAAAAAAATCTCCTTACTACTAAACACATTCTGCAGTCTAAGAGAAACTCTTCTTTTTTTCCTTCTTCCCACTCAAAGCACAAAGCAGCTTGGCCTTAAACACAGAACAAGAAAAACCACACACAACAAGCCCCAGAGACACTGGTTACAAAGTAGGCCTAAAAAAAAATGCAAAGAAAAAAAAAAAGCTAGAAAATCCCTACCACATTTTACACTAATGAAAAGCTCAGAAGCAATTATATATAGAAGTTATCAAAATAGAGCATTACAGGAACTCACAGTAGGTATCTGTAATGGCTAAGCAGAAAAAACACATAATAGCATTAAAGCATCTTACTGCTACCCTAAAGAATTAACCAAAGCCTTTACCTAAACAAAGATATTTAATGCTGATAAAATCTTGAAGTGGTATGAAAGAAAGTCAGCCAGAAGTGAGCATGGTCAAGAAAAAATTCTTGCAGGGAACAAAGAAGCTTAAGAAAAGTACTCTAACTAAAAGAAGGGGAAAAAAAAGCTGCTAAAAATCCTGCTCAGGAGCCTCTCTAAAGAACAGCTATACCCCAGCCACCTAAAGAAACACAGACACCACCTTTCCCCCACCACTAAACTAACCACCTCCTCCCTAGCGGGGGCCTTTTATATAAACCTACCATCAGCACAGTGATTGGAGGCTGGTCATATAAATTTGGCAATGGCAAACAGCTGCTGCTTACATACAGCAGGGATTTTGAAACAAGAAGCTGCTTCTGTCTGGTGAGTGCCTCATAGTGTGGAGGGGGAGGGGGTCAAGTAAATAAGCTAGTAGATTATGCTAATTGCTAAATACAGCTGTAAGAAAATTGTATCCCTAAGAAATTTGCTCTTATAGGGGTGTCTACTGCAGTTGAATAGCTCCTCCTAAGAGCAGAGGTAGTACTCTAATGGTGCTGTGAACCCTTCTAATGAGACCTTGTATGTGCTCAAAAGAGAAATGCAGTGCTCCTACAGGTTTGCTGAGAGTGTTAATTACTGTAGCATATCACAGACATCATGGCTCTCAAAAGTATCACCTGTACTCAAGTAACCTGCCTGAGAATAGGGAAAGGATAGTAAATTAGCATTTTAAGTCTTTGTACTCTTTTCTTAAAACTATAGAATGGAGAGGACAGCATCCTATCAGTGATGAGGCTAGTAGGGGATCTGAAGTGGTATGTCTGGAACAAGAACTGACTTAAAGCATTATTTTTATTGGTGTTTATTAACATACAGTCTCTAGCACTGTAAGTTAGGTGCCCAGGTGCTAGGAGTGATCCCTAAAGAGTGCTTTTTTTTTTTTTGTAGTTTTACACTTAAAGCTTTACTTTGATGAGCAATTTTTTTATACTTAGCTGTTGACATGAACACTGATTCCAAATTTTACTCTATATGGAATGCTGTTAGCTCCTCAGTGCTGTTATAATGAAGTTTGTGGTTTAACAGTAAAATTGGTGAGCTGTAACTAATTCATGGAAGGCTTTGAAACAATAATGAGAAAAGAAAGGTAGCTTTAACAACAAATGGATTTTGTTTTCTATAGTGTGCCTTATTTTAGTGACCTTACAGCCAATTTTATACCCTGGAAAAGAAAAAGTGCAGTTCTAGAGTTATTGTAACTCTGAACTGAAATGAGATGTGCCATGAGCAAACACTTCACTGCAAGGGTATATTTTCCTGTGCCAAAATAATGGTATGTTTCAGAACTTAGAACTCAACAAAAGATGGCTAAATACAAAAGTTAATGTTGTAGAACTAAGGTAAATGGTAGATAGGAGGTTTCTATGCTTATGGAGAAGAAAAGTACTATATTCTCCTTGGAAGACACCAATACTGGCCAGGGAATAGCACAGAGCACTATTATCACTCTGAGTATATGCTTTAATGTAGAACAGCTGAAGCTGTGTAGAGTTATCAGTACTGCCCTATTCAGAAAGTTGTGCCTACACTATAAAACTCTAATAAAATTAATTATGTAAATGAAGGAAAAGGAATAGAACAGTCCATTATAATTTGGCAGATTCCTTTGCAGATAACCTTAAACTACCAATTTTTTAGATCAATAATTATGAATATACCTTCTTTCATATTTTAAATGTTAACACTTAATATTTTGACTTCATTTAAGTCTCAGCTATAAAGCAATTAAGAAATGGCAAATGATAAACATCTAATTCTAAACTAGGTTCAAGAAAAGCTTCAGAGCTTCATCTGAAGAAAAACAATTATGTCAATCCTCTAATGCATCAGTGAACTACAGAGAATAAATCTTACTAAGTAGATGTCTGTAAAAGAAATACCAGAGAATCTTATAATTACTTTTTTTTGTAAACTGAAGTAAGGCTTGTCTGTTGGAATCCGCTTTTGCAGACAGCCACAGAAAACTCTTGGCTGTCTCCATTAGTATAGCTTTGGATCTATCATGATACTGTTCCCTACAAGATATTTTTTTCACTGTATGCATACTACATAATGCTTATTGAATGATTCTCTTCTGCTTTTCTACTGTGTCAATAGTCTGTGTTCTACAAACATTAATAAATGTATCTCCCTCAACCCCAGAGGCAGTGTTAGATTCCCACAAAAACAGTGGGGATAAATGATACAATAACAGTGCCCAAACTGAGATTTCCTGTTACCACACAGCAGGAACTCCTAACACTATTTAGCATTTGATCCTAAAAGCTTGTATCATTCATCTCAGTTACAACAATGATTAGCACTTCTGAAAATCAGCTTCATACTGTTCTCAAGTACTTTGAAGATACAAACTATAAGGACCACCTGTGAAAAGTTTGGGTCAAGTAACTTGCCTGATGTCCCACAAACTCAGTGCTAGAAGCTGGAATAAATACAGTTCTCCAGTGAGATTTTTTTTCTCATCTTTAACCATAACATCAGCATAATCTGCTTTCCAGAAACCATTTATTAGGTAGCTTTTGCAACAAAAACAGGTGTCTGAGTTTGTTCACCACAAACTTTCTATTTCATGACAAGCTTCTGGCCTTTAGGAAAAGTAGTCCTATCACTGAGACTAATGCCCTGATGCATATACTCCCTAAGTAGGCATTTGATTTCAGAGTAATCCTTTCTAACAACTTACTACTTAATGTGCCTATGCACAAAAAGTACCAAATTCTTTAGTAGTGATGCCTATACAGATTTTCAGCAGGTAGGGATTTTTAGATTCATGCCTTCCCCTTGGCCTATTACCTTATGCCAGTCTGTTAGTAGATGAGATGGAAGCACACACTTTGCCACTGGCTTTCAGTGTAAGGTGGTGACAGCAGCAGAATAGCGAAGCATTGAGCTTGTGATCCACTGCAAGTCGCAGTGTGGTAACAGTTACAGAAAACTGTGTTCCTCTCCCCTTTTCATCTTAGCTCTTCTTAAATGAAGGCGTAACAGTGCTTAAGAAGCAGTATAGTGAAAAACACAAGTGTATAGCATAAATAGTGGCTTACTTTTTTTGTGAAAATATTGGCTCATGACTTGGTCCAGCTGACAAGTTAGAACAGGGTGTAACAAATCTATAAATTCACTTCATGTGGGGAAAAAAAAAAACTCCTCTGGTCTACATGTTAACGAACCTAGGAAGAGAATTATGAACTTCAGCTGAATTGTAATGTACTGACATATAACGTTCTTTCGCACAAGGGAATGGTCTAAGTGAGCGTGTTTAAAACATTACTAGGAGGAGAACAGGCTGGTATAGATGTGACTGTTCACAAGTGATGGCGGGGCACAAACCCTACTTGTGGCTACACCGCGTGTGTGAGGTGATTCACCCTGTGCCAAGAGGGATGTTAATCTGCTGCTGTCCCCTTCCTCTTAGCTAATGTTTGACTTTCGCGGTGAGACCGTCCGTGTGCTTCGCTCGTTGGCTCTGGCTGCTGAGCTGGGGCAGAAGGGGTGAGCCCCGGAGCTGGCGGAGGGGCTGCGGTGCCCGTGACGGACCTGCCCCCCTCGACGGGTGGCTGCCACGGATTTCCCCAGGCCGAGGGGCAGAATTTGCCCTGCATCCTGGTCCGGCCCAGGCGGACGCCAAGGAACCCATCGGCCCTCAGGCGATGCTCGCTGTGAGACCGCCCGTGGCAGCCCGCGCCCTCCCCGAGCCACGGCGCACCCCGAAGGCCCACAGCGAGGGCGGACCCACGCGAGACGCGACCTGCGTGACGCCCCACAGGCCCTTCACGCCGTCGGAGGGGCCTGAACGGCGCTACGCGAGGCGCCTCCGCGCCCCCGGGGCGGCGGCGGCGCGGGCTGAGGGCGCCCGCTGGCGGCCGCGGCGCGGCGGTGAGCGGGCAGCGCACGGCGCGGGCGCCGCCGCGCGCCGGGACTCGAAAGGGGCTCTGGTCCCTCACTCAAGATGGCGTGCCCCATTAAAAGATGGCCGCCGCCGCCGCCTCCCCGGCTTTCGCATCGCACTGAAGCCGCGCAGCCCGCAGCAAAGATGGCTGAGGCCGCGTGGCGGCCCGGCAGGGAGCCGTGCGGCGAGCGCAGGGGAGGGCGGCGGCAGGTCGGGTCTGACTCCGCTCGCCCCGCGGTGCGGGGCCGCGGCCGGGCCGGGGCGCCCCGCGGCCGCCTAGGAAGCGGAGCGGTGCCCGGCGCTGAGCGACCATAGAGTGCGGCGGCGGCCATTGCGGCGGGGCCGCGGCGGGCACCTTCCCCCTCGGCTCCTTCACCAGCCTCAGCTCCCACTGCTACCGTCCAGCCCGCCGCTCTTCTCCGAAGCCTCTTCCAAGCGCCCCCTCTCCCAGTCAATCCCAGTCCTCTTGCTCGCGCTCACTTTCCCCAGCTTTAAGTGATCCTTCACCTCTCGCTCGCTCCCTCGCCTGTTCACGGGCTGCCGCCCGGTCCCTGGCTCAGTATCTTTGCTCTCCCCCTGTAAAACGATTTTTTTTTTCTTTGCTTTGCATCCTGGTCCGGTTTGGCTGGGAAGAGTTTGGCCCAGCTACTGGGTTGTGGCAGCTGCGTCGGATGAGCTTCGCCCACCGGCTCGCTGTGCGGTTGTCTGGGCTGGGAATCGTTTCCCCAAACCAGCAGGATATGTGGAAAAAGACGAGAATCCTGCTCAGAGCTGACCGAGTTTGGGATTGCCGCTGTGCCCTCCCGGCTCAGCGTGTGGGGGTTTGGGTTCCCCCCCCCCTTTTTGAGGAGTGGAGCAATGAATGCTCTTGCATCACCTTTCCGGTGCTGCTCCAAACCCGTGTGGTTAGAGCGGAAAATCCTGAGCCCCCCCTGCGTCCTGGCCCTCCGCAGGCACGGAGCCGGCTGGGGCGCAGGAGGGAACTGCCCTGTCCGGCTGCGGGTGGCATCAGCCCGCTGTCTCGGAGCCGCCTTTCATCTGCTGCGGCAGCGAAGTTTGGATGCTTTGAAGCGTCTCCCTTGTCCGAATTAGCCTCTCGGACAGGAAGCCGCTTTTACCACGGTGCCTCGTTGCTTCTCCCTTCAAATGTGCCCTGACGCCTGGTGTGTGGGCATCAGCCTGGCCGGCTGTGGTGACCGGGCACGCGTGCGTCCCAGGCTTTTCCCGTGAGGAAGGGGGAGCTCCTTGGCAGAGGGGCTCTGCACAGCCTCCTGCCTCGAGGCCCAGCGGTGCAAGAAGCATGCATCCATCTGCCTTCCCCGCTCCCGGAGCCTCAATCCGCCGGGAGCGTGGGCTGCCTGCAAACTCCTCTGTGCTGCGGCTCGTGAGCCCCCCCACCCCCCCCCACCCCCGGGGCCCCTTCTCTGCTTTCGGAGCCGATGCAAAGAGGAGGCTGCAGCCAGCCCCGCGGAGCGCGGCGGCCCCGGGGCGCAGCCTGCCCCCCGCCGCGGCAGCCCGCCTCTGCCGGCCTGTGCGGACCTGCAGGCGGCATCAGCAGCGCTGCCGGGCCGCAAACACACCCCGCAGCGGGGCGTGAGCAGCAGCAGGAGCCAGGCGAGGCTCTGCCGCTCAAGGACGCCCGGCGCAGAGCTCGGCCCCAGCGCTCACCTGCTGTGCCGGCGTCCCAGCTGCAGGACCCAGACATCTGCCGGGAGCAGGTATTTCCCCTGCTTGGCTCGCTGCCCCGCGGTGGCAGCCCGGGCCCTGGGAACGCCATCCCACCCTGCCGTGGGACGTGCCAAGAGAGCCACAGAAAAGTGGCAAAAGGGGTTGATTTCTGCCCCCCCTGCTCTGCATGTGGCTGGGGGAGGAGAGGGGCTGGCTGTGCGGCTCCCACCCTGCCCCGGTGAGAGGGGACGAGGCGCCCGGGGCTGGCTGCAGTGGGGCAGGAGGCTGGGAGCGGGGCGTCTCTGCTGGGCTTATTTCTCTGGGGTCATCCTGCACCCGTGCTGACCGGGGAGCTCTGCCCTCCCTTCCGCAGGGTTCCTGCTGATCTGACCTGGGGGCGTCCCGGCTCGGCCTGTTTGGCACGGTGGGTGAGCGGGTCTCGCCTAGGCTTGCGACCGGTGCTGGCCCGTGGCTGCGGGGTCGTCCTGTGCCAGCACCCCTGGGGCACCAAGGTCCCTGCTGGGTTCTGAGCACACAAACTGCTTTAGCAACAGGTATGGGACCCCTCCAAGCCCCCTGTGCCCTCATGCCAGGGCCTGGGGTGTGCTTTGGGGCTGTTCAGTAGCAGCTCCTTCAGAAGGGCTCCTGACAAATCCCCAGCTCCCTGCTGTGTGCTCCCCCCACCCCAAGCTGTAGTGGAAACTGAGCAGGGTCTGCAGTGTGCCCAGCCTGGCTCCAGTTGGGACCTGTGCCCTGTGCAGGGTGTTTGCAAGAATAGCGCTGCTGCATGAGAGCGGGGTGGTGTTTTCCCTCTGCACCCACTAACATGGTGCAGCACCCTCCAGGGAGCACTCGGCAGGGGAGATATGCGACCAGCTCCTGCTGCGCCTCTACCAGGCTCCAGCCCTGGCTGCAGCAGCTGGAGCCTGGCCTCCTGCCAGCACAGGGCTCGCAGCTCTGCTGTGGAGCGCCGAAAGCAATGCTGAAGTCCGGTTGGTGCCCGCGGTCCCTCCCACAGTACTTTGTACCTTGCATGGAAGCCAGCCAGCATAGTGGCAGGATTTTCCTGAGCAGCTGCTGGCAGCAGCGCTTGCCCTGCTCAAGCAGCTAGATGGGGACAGGAGCAAGTCCCAGGGGAGGCTGGCTGAGCCTGCTGCTGCCCCGGGGAAGTGGTGCTTCTGCTGCCAACGACAGCATGAGTGTGAGCCTCTACCTGGAGCACCTGGGCAACAGCAAGAGAAACTGCTCGGTGCCACGGCTTTCTGCCCTTGCATTAAGACCAGCTTGCTGGTGAGCCTCTGCCTGGGTGATGGGCAGTGTATGTGGGCACTGTGCTGTGCCGAGCATCCCCTGGCTGCGTCCACTGCTGGCACCCCCAGGCCTGAGCCTTGGGCCGAGCCGGTGAGGCCGTGGCTGTGGTTCTGCTTTGCTTGGGGACAGGCTGAGCTGAGGCTTGGATGTGGTTGGCTGAAAAGATCCCTATCTGTAGCTACTGGAGAAGCCACCTCAGTGCAGAGAGGGCTGGCTCAGGCCTCTCCGAGAGCTCGCTGCGGAAGGAGCGCCCCAGGTGCCAGGCAGCGTGGGGGTCCTGCTCGTGGACCAGCACCTGGCTGTGCTTGTGCCAGCAGCACCGCTCTGTGGGGGCTATAGGGAAAACTGCACCCAAGCTCTAGAGACCAATGTGCTGGTGGTATTTGGGCGCGAGGTCTTGTGCTGGGGCGGTGCTGAGCACAGGGGGAGGCTGCACGGACCTTGACTGTAGCCAGGGCGCAGCAGAGCCTCTCTGACCCACCAGCCGGCAATGTGTCTCGGGTAGTGCAGGGGGCACAAGTACTTGCACCACTAGGTTGGGACAGGACATGGACCTGCTAGACATGCTTGTGCCACCAGCTTGGCCAGGATGCGGCTCTGGTGGTCTTTTAGGTCTCACATCCAGCCCTGGAGTTGGGTGGTCGCAGTGAAACATGAGCCTAGCTCGAGGTGCAGGAGCAGTGATGCTGTTGCCTGGGATAGGAGGACAGGGCTGTGGATGTCTGAGGCTCTGGAGAGGCGAGGGCAGTGAGAGGAGCCGTTCTGCAGCATGGACCTGGGGTTTCTGGGGGTAGAGAGAGGGAGATGCTGTTTGGGATTCCCTGCTCCCTGCCATGGAGCACCAGGAGTCTCAGCACTCGAGCGAAGCTCCCTGCCCTGCTCTCCACCGCTGTGCGTGGGGGCCCAGCCCGGGCTCTTGCAGTGCCTGCCGTCGCTGTAGCAACCATCCCAACCTGTCTGCCAGCCAGAGCCAGCCCCGGGCCCTCGCCGGGGTCAAAGCAGGCATTTCCCTCTCCTAGAGCTGTTGCATGAGCCGGCAACCCGAGCCAAGCCCCTCGGGGACCCCTCGCCAGGAGAGCTTGCTGGAGGACTGCCAGGACAGCCCCACGTCGGCAGGGGCCCGGGCTCGCGAAGGAGGCCGCGCAGTTTGCAGGGTGGGGATTGCACCCAGGCTGCGCGGGTCTCGCGGGGGCGCACGGCAAGCGTTGCAGCGTGCTGCCCGGCGTGCCCGTGGCGAGGCTGCCCGGGCCTTGCCCCCCGCTTGCGGGTGGCACAGCGAGCCCCTGGCACGGGAGTGGGTCCCGCTCCTTGCCAGCTCCCGGCTTGCTCCGGCTCGTTGCACCAAGAGTCCTGGTGCAGCCTGTCCAACAGGTCGGGCCGCAGCACGCGCTCCCTGGCGCCGGGCTCTGCCCCGAGCCTGGGGCAGGGCTGGCGGCGCCGCTATGGCTCGGGGCTCCGGAGCAGCTGCTCGCCGTGGTGCTTGGTGGAGGGCCCCAGCACCCCGCGGTGCCTCGTCCCCGTGGGGCTGGGAGGCTCAGTACGTGTTGGGGGGGGGGCGTCGGTGCTGACCCGCTTTGTGCATCCCCTGCAGGACACCCGACCCGCTGGCCTGGGACAGCGCTGCGCCATGGCAGAACTGCCTGGCTGCTGCCGTCGTGGGGCCACCTGCCTGCTGTGCCTCTACAGCTGCCGATGGATCAGCACCAAGAAAGAGAAGAGGAAGGGCCTGAGAACTACCAAGGTGATGCCAGGAGGGGTGCTGAGCACCGGCCGGGCTGGGGAAGGGCTCCTGCGCGAGGGTGCACCCCGACTATCCCCTTGCTCGCGCGTCTGCAGCAGGGCTCGCGCGTGCCTGGAGCAGAGCCCTGCAGCTTCCTGCGGGCTGAGCGCAGCGGGCAGGTCCCGGGGCGCAGCGACCCTGGCGAGGCACGTGGGAGGCACGGCTCCCGGCCCAGGTGCGGCCCCTGACGAAGCGGGTGCTGGCAGGGATGTCCCTGGTAATTTGTAACCTCGGAGGGGTGAGGCCCTGGGATCCTCTGAGGTCTCCCACTCCCATGGGAGTGGCTGTGCCGCTGCTTGTCCGGTCTTGCCTGGAATGCAAGAGCTGGCGCTGGCTGCCAGGTGCCCCGCTCAGCACCTGTGCTGTCTCGCGGGCACGGGGCTGGAAGCCCCTGAAGCTGGACTCAGCTCAGGCTGGGCAGGTGGGAGCTGTCTGCAGGCTCCGCTCCATCAAACCGGCTCTAAGTCGCAGCACGCCTCTCTGCCCAGACCCTCTGGTGAGACTGGTCCATCCTTAGCCCACAGATTACCCAGATACCTGGGAACTGGAACTGGCGCCTCTGACCCCCAAATCGCCAGCCTGCTCCCAGCGGGGCTGTGTGGCAAGGAGGCAGCCCTGGCCACAGAGTCTGTCCTGCACAGCTCTGGCTGCTCCCCAGCCTGGCACTGGCAGCTTTTTGCAGGAGATGCTGATCCGTTTCCTGCATGGTAGGTCCAGCCAAGAGAGCTCTCCCAGAGCATTGGCAGAGCTCAGCAGTTCCTGCTGTACAGGACAACTTGGCTGCCTGGACCTGAAAGGCCAATGTCTGCTGTGGCATGGGCCCTGTTGTAGGCTGGGTGGTCCCTGTGGGTCTCGGTCACCCAGCAGCGAGCAGGGTGTCCAGCAGGTGTGTGCATAGCTGACACTTCTCTGGCTTTCAGTGTGACTGCAGCTGGTTCTTCTTCCTTTTCTGCGTCTTCCTCTTCACACTGGTGTGGCTGTACTTCGCCATTGTCATCCTCAATGATTTCCACAACTTCAATGAGTGAGTAGCGCCCCATAACAAGCCCTGCTCCCCACATCTCCTCTGCCCTCTGACCCTTTCCTTTGCTTTTTGCAGGTTCATCTTCAAGCAGAGGAAGTTGTGGCTCGACTGGTCCTTGGTCCTGCTCATAGCAACAGCACTGCTGATCACCTACTCGGCCATGCTGCTGGTGAGCCCTGCTGATCCCACCTGGGCTGACAGCTGGTGGGAGCAGTGCTGAGCACGAGCTGGCCACTGTGCCCTCCGTAGAGACAGCGGAGCCAGCAGCATCCCGCCTGCCAGAGCTGTGCCAGCCAGGCCTGAGCATGGCCTGGGAATCCCCCCCCTGTGCCAGAAGGGCTACAGCTCCCGTGAGAGGACTGGGTCTTGTGCCCTTGGAGAGCTGAGGTGTGGGGTGCAGCCCAGCTCTGACATTCCTTGTTCTTCCTGCAGGTCCTTGCTTTGTGCTTGCAGCTCTGTGGACAGCCCTTGAAGCTGCACTGGGTGCACAAGGTGAGAGGCTGGGGTGCAGGGAGCTGCTGGCTGCCCTGGCTGTGGGTGCTGTGGGTATGCACTCTTGGCTCCAGCACTTCCCCCTCTTCTGCTGCACCCTATTCCTTGGCAGCCTCCAAAGAATCCTGCTCCTCATGCATTGGGAAACCGAGGCCAGCCCATGGGGGCTGTGCTTGGGCTTGGTGTGTCCCTCCTGAGCTGCAGCCCTTAGTCCCCCAGGCACGTGGCTTGGTGATGGGCATCTTCTACTTGCTCAATGAGTGTGGTACAGAGTTTGACTGCAAAACAGGAGGGAGGGGAAACTGGGTCTTGGGATTGCAGGGAGCTCAGGAGGGAGGGCTTGGGGGACCAGGAATCTGCCTGCCCTGCCAAGGAGAGCTGGCTCCAGTTGGTGCCTAGCTGGCCTGCAGCATGTCCCTGTGTACCCCTAACTGCCTTGTGCCCTGCCCCACAGAGCCTGCTGATCGTAACAGCCCTCGTGGTGGCTGCAGCCTTCACAGGGCTGGGAATAAAGTGGGCGGAGGAGTGGAAAAGTGCACGCATCTCCCTGCAGGTGAGTCACCTGGATACCAGAGGTGTACACCTGGTACGTATCACCTGGCCTGTGGGGACAAGACACAGGGCAGTGACTGGGACCCCAGCATGGCTGTGTGCTGTCGGGGGCTAACTCCTTGCCCCGGCTCAGACTGGCTTCTGCTGCCTGGCCAGGCAAGGTTCCCCTCTGGCCCTTGTAGCCCTACCTGGGGCTGCTGCAGTTGGGGTGAGAAGCAGTGGCTGGACTTGGAGAGGGGAGCCTGTTCAGCCCCTCCGGGATCCCGATCCTTTCCTCTCTGGCACTGTGGCTCTTCCACTGATACTGACTGCAGTGATGGCTCCTTGGTCATGGAGCACGTGGATATTGGAGGGAGGGAGGGTGCTGGGCTGGTGCTGGCTGACGCTGCCTTTGCCTCCCCAGGCAACGGGTCCCTTCCTGCACATTGGCATCGTGGGGGGAATGACGCTCCTTGCCTGGCCGCTAGCCAGCTTCATCTACCACTGCCGCAACACAGGTACCCCGCAAGGTCTCCACCTCCCCTTGACACACGCGGGGTACCCAGGTTCCTGCCACCCAGCCTAGAGGCACTGGCAGTACTGTGGCGGTGGTGTGCAGAGAGGCTGGGTGCAGTGGGAATAGGTCCCAGGGCTCATGGCCTGGCACTAATGTCATCACACCTGCTCTTACTTGCTGTTTCTCATGCCCAGCCCTTGTTGCAGCTTCAGCCCTGACTGCTTTGCAGCTGGAAGAGGTGTGCAGATAGCAGGCTGAGTCCTGCTGAAGCCCTGCAGTGGGGTGCAAGGACATGTGGTGGCCAGGAAATAATCTGCTGTGCTTTTGATGCTGGAGATGCAATGCCTGATCTAGGGCTGCCCACAGGTTAATGCCAGGGGAAGCAGCCTGGCTTATTCCTAAGGACCTGCACAATGCTTCCCCTGTGCTTCACCCCCTCTAGCTTCTCTGCATCTGTCCACAGGTGTCAAGGTGTTCCTGCTGCTTGTGTACTGTGCCGTGATGATTGCTCTGTATCTGGCTCCCCTGATGATTACCTCTCCCTGCATCATGGAGGAGAACCAGCTTCCCCCTAAGCCAGCCCTGGTGGGCCACCGAGGGGCCCCCATGGTGAGTGACCAGCACCAGCAGTGTCCTAGCGGAATGGCTGAGGTGAAGCAGGGCTGGTTCCTCAGGAATGCTGGCCAGGCTGCAGCGCATGGCATCAGACCCTTGCTGGTGCAGGCTTGGACAAGCCCCTGGCCAGTCCAGTAGGGAAGGATCTTCACGTCAGCCTGACCAGCACGGGCTGGAGAACATGTGGGTGAGGAGGGTGGGCACAGCAGTACTTGAGGCAGAGCCTTTTGCTGAGCTCTGCCAAACACGGAGCTGGCAGTTCTCTGCAGAAAGCCTGGCTGCCCGGCACGGGCTGGGAGGCATGGGCTGGACATGCTGTGGCTGTCTGTTCCCAGCCCTGCCGGCCTTCCTTGATCCCACCCTGTGCCAGAGTCGCTCTAGTCTCATTGTTGCCAAGCTTTGGGGTGCTGTCTGCAGCTTGGCAGGATTAGTGCCTGCCTCCTGCACCTTCCAGCCTGTGTCCTCTGCAGTGACACCACTACCTTTCCAGCTGGCGCCCGAGAACACCCTCATGTCGCTGAATAAGGCAGTGGGCTGCGATGTGCAAGTCTTTGAGACGGACATCATGGTGAGGTAAAGGGGCAGCAGGGACTTGGAGGAAGGGGTGCATGTGTCTGAGGGCATCACTTGCTCGTGGGGCACTCTGGAACAAATCTGAAAGACTGAGAGCCATTTGGAGACAGTCCTGCTCACGTGGCTCTTCCATTCCCACCTTTCCTGTATGGACCTGGCTCCAGACTGGTGCCCTAGTGAGCCGGGAGATGTGCTGGGATTCTCCCCTCTCCAGCTACATTGCCTTCCAGTGCATTAGAAGTGAGACACTGGGAGGGCAAGGATGCTGCTGGGAAAGCAGACCCTGGGCTCTAACTCATCTCTTGCAGTCCCACAACTGCTTGGTTCATGGCTTAGTCTCTTAGTGCTCTGGGCCTTCTAGACACTCAAGCCTTTGTACAAAGGTCCAAAAGTAGGCATGGCGGGGGAGCACCCCCTTCAAGATATGAGGGAGGGCCTAGGGTGGCTGGGGCAGGGCTAGGGAACAAGCAGCCTGCAACACAGATGACCCATCTCTGCTTTTCTGCTCCTTTGCCAGTGCTGATGGGGTCCCGTTCCTCATGCACGATGAGAAACTCACGAGGACCACCAATGTGCAGGCTGTGTTCCCTGAGAGGGCCTCGCTCAACAGCACTGCCTTCAACTGGACAGACCTGCAGCAGCTGGATGCTGGCAGCTGGTTCCTGGAGGTCAGGGTGCCCCTGGGGTGGCTGGTCAGGGATGGGTGTGTTTGTGGGTGAAGCATGAGCCCTGCCCTGGGGAATGTTCCCTCTGCAGCACTGGTCTTTGCAGATACCTGGACAAGGTGCAGAAACACTTCCATGCTTAAATGTGGGTACGTTTAAACCCCAAAGCTGCTGCTGCAGCTAGGGTTTGTTCTGACTCCAAAGCTGAGTCACGGAGGAGCTGGGTTTGAGGGGAGATGTCTCGTGCACTCAGCCAGAGTTTGCTCTGAGGGGTACAGCCTGCCTGGACTTGGAGGAGGCTGTGGCGACTCCGCTCACAAAAGGTGACTAATGAACTGCTGAGCTGCTCTGAATGCCCACAGGTGTTGGGGCTGCTTGAACAGTGCTGTTAGTGGAGAGCAGGGGAGATGTGCCCTGTGGGTGTGCAGGGGAAAGATCCCCATGGCAAGCGTGCAGAGAGGCCAGTGTGAGAGGCTGGGGAGCCAGGCTCAGGCTCCAGTTTGGGAGCTGGGAGCTTGCAGGCTCTGCCTGTGGCAGTTAACTCTGCCTTACCCTTGCAGCGGAAGCCGTTTTCCACTGTGCAGAGTCTTTCTGCTGTCGACCGCAGCCAGGCGAGTAAGCAGAAGATCCCTTCCCTGAGACAAGTGCTGGAGGCAGTCAAGCAGAGCAATATCTCCATCATGTTTGACCTCCGGCCTGAGAACCACACCGATTACCAGAGCTTTGTCAATGCCACGCTGGACACAATCTTGCAATCGGGCATCCCATTACAGCAGGTAACCTGGCTGCTGCCCCACCGCTGCTGGGCCCTGTTGTTGCACTGCTGTCATGGTGGGAGCTGCCCTGCCAACCTTTCTGAGCATCCCTGTTATCCCAAATACCCATTTCATACATGCTCCCTGCTGGGGCACCCTGTCACACAAGAATCCTGAAACCGCTATTAGCCAGTCTTGGACTCCGCAGCATCTCTTGCAGGAGATCAAGTTGCCTGTTGTTAAGGGTTAACGCCTAACGCTTTAGGCCCCTCCAAATACTCTGGTTCCCCAGCGCTTGCCACCCTGATGTTTAAACAGTGACTCAGAGTAGGAGGGTAAGAACACTGCTACTGAGAGCAGGAAAAAAATGCTGGGGTTTCCACCTCCCTGCGCTGTGCCACACCTGTGCCCGCAGCTCCCTGCCTCTTGCCTTTCCTTTGCACTTCATCCAGCCTCTGCAGCACAAGACATGCTGCCCTCAGGGGATGAGTTAGCACCCAAAGCACTCTCCCTCTTGGCTCTTTGGGAATTCCAAGCAGGAGGGGATATTGCAAAGGCTTGTAACCTCCTGCTGAGTCAAGGTGTGTTCTAGCTGCAGATCTGGAGTCAAGTGGCTGCTCTTACAGATTCATGTAAGGATGCAACTGTCCTACTGCAGCTTTCTTAGGCTGGAACTGTTTCTGCCCGTAAGTGGTATTTGTTATGTTCATGTCTTGGGTGGGACGAGTCCTTAGACTGTCCTGGCTGAGATCCTTGTGGAAGAGCTGAGCAGACACATGGAATGGGGGCAGGAAGCAGCTGTCTGGGCAGACCATGTGTGCCTGGTTCTGTAAGGAAACATCTGAGCAAAGGAAACTTCTCTCTGATGAATTATCTCTTCTCTGGCTCTTGTCTAGATCCTCTGGCTGCCAGATGGGTTCAGGGAACAGGTCAAGCAGCAAGTCCCAGGCATTCAGCAGGTTTACGGCCGGAAGAAACTCAAGAATGAGAAGGAGCCACTGCTGCATGTTAACCTGCCCTACCAGGACATGAGCTCTGAGGAGATCAGGTGAGAGCACTGTGTCTCGGAGCCTGGGAGCAGAGGGCAGCGAGGCCTGGGCGCTGTCCCAGCTCTGTCCCAGTGTCCAGCAGAGGTGAGCAGCCAAGGCTGGGTACTGGCACAGTGCAGGGAAGAACAGAGGATATGCTACAGCCTAATGGACAAACATGCCTTGTCAGACAGGCTGGTGCAAGGGATGGAGCTGGCTGCAGTCCTTAGCGTTGCCAGCAAATCTGCCCTGGGTCTGGCACTCTAGCTGCTGCTCCACGTGGCAGCAAGAGCTGAATCACATTCCAGGCATACAGGCCGCTGCAAGCTGAGCGTGCTGGCACCCTGCTGTCTGCTGCTCTTGACTGCAACTGTCTCTCTGCAGGCAGTACCGTCAGGACAACGTCTCTGTCAACTTGTATGTGGTGAACCAGCCCTGGCTCTTCTCTGTGCTGTGGTGTGCTGGGGTGAGCTCTGTCACAACCAATGCCTGCCAGGTGCTGAAGGAGATGAAACACCCCATCTGGCTTCTTGTAAGTGAAGCCTCCATCCTTCACATGCCTTGCTGTGTTGCTCTGGCTTGTCACAGTCCTGTAACCCAGGCAGTTGTGGGTCTGCTTCTGCAGTGGCCCTTGGCAGCTGTCTGGAGGGTGGCTTTGCTCAGCACTGTGCTGGAAGGTGTTAGTATAGGAATGTGTGGCCCTGCACAGGACAGCTCGCAGAGCAGTCTGGGCTATGCCACCAGCACTCCAGACCCTGGCTGGTGTTAATCACCTGTCTTGTTGCCCTGCAGCCCAGCAGCACATACCTCATGATTTGGATCGTTGCAGACTGTGTCTCCTTCCTTGTGATCCTCTGGGCCTTCTTCCTGGTGAAGTAAGTCTGGTCCCTTCACCTCTCCTGGGGCAGCTTTGTTAGGGGAGGCTGCAGTGTGTCTTGGTGTTTGGTGTGCACTCAGACCCAGCGGTACCACCTGCTGCTGCCCATCTCCGGACTCAGATCCCAGAAGCACTCCCCTGTCTAGCTGTTAAATGAGACAGAAGTATCTGGAGGGAGCTTTTATTACAGGGTTGTAGCTAAAAATCTGGCCTGACCCCTCCTCAAGCTGCTGAATGCCTTAGGCTGCACTCACCAGCTTGCTCTGCACTGCAGGGCTTGATGCACTAGGTTTGGGACTGACCTGCTAACGTATCCTGTTCTATTTCCTAGGAAATGCTCCAAGAGAAGACAGCCAGCAGGTAACAGTGCATGGATGTGAGCTGCCCCCTGCCTGCAGAGCCAGCCCTGCGGTGCTGTGTAAAGCTCTCCCTGCTGCCTCACCAGCACTGCAGCAGCTTTCTCCTGCTGAACAGAACAGAGCTGTCAGAGTGGGAAGGGAATCCCAGCCTGGGGAGCTGCTGTCCAGCCCTTAGCAAACATCTCTGTGGGACAGCACTGGGGAACCCCACGCCCTCCCAGCCTCCTCAGACCTGCTTTTCAGGCTGCTCTGCCCGCTGCTGCGGGAGAGCGGCTGCCTGCAATGACTATTCTTTCTCTCTGCTCTTCCCAGAGTCTGAGACGGATGTGCTGCTCACGAAGATCAACAGCCTGATGCAAGAGTGACCCCTCCGGCCTGCATCAGCCACGGGGAGGGGCAGCTGGAGATGTGCCCAGCTCAAGTGGGGAGTGCTTCTCTGGCCAGCTTCAAGGCTCCTTTCCTTTGTAGACATCTTTCTGAGCTTCCAGTTCCCTGTAGCCCTTCTGGTTCCTAGTGTGGTGCAGAACTGGCCTGGAGCTGGGTTCCTTGCTCCTCCTAGCACAGACAGGACAGTGCTTATGCAGGGATTTCCTGGTGCTGGCTTGTGCCCCAGGGTTTGAGCGCTTGTCCAGCGCTGCTGGGACCAAGACCTCGGCCCTGGGCTGCTGCTTTGAAGGCTAGTGGGGATTTGAGTCCCTGTTGCATGTGGGGATATGGCAGTCTCTGCCTCTTACCAGCAGCTGTGCAGCCAGTTACTGGGGATGTGGTGACCTGTTTACCAGGAAACTCTTTAATGTGCTGCTGCCCAGGGGCTTGGACTGCTCTGTGGCATGGGGAATTGGAGAAGGGTGCTGCAAGGGAGGGAGCTTTTTAGACAGATCTAGGGATGGTTAGGAAGCAGAGCCCCTCCAAACCTGGTGCTGGGCACAGGAGTCTTCCTCTTATTGCTGGCTTCTGGCTTGTGGGCTGGGGTGCTAGCACCCAACCTAGCAGTGCCTGTTGAGCTGGTGGAAGAGGGAGCTGGGCTGGGTTTGGAGAGACCTGTCTGTCCTGGAGCAGAAAACATGTCCTGAGGCATATCCCTGGCTGAGCCGTGGTCACGCTCCTGCTGCTGCAGGGGCACAAGGGAAGGGAGCAGTGTTATTTGCAGTCAGCCACTTTGCGGCAAGGCCTTGCACGTGGAGGAGGGGGTTTGTTTTACTCGTTCTGAGCTATTTACGTCAATAAACGAACCGCGAGGTAGGCCCCGGCGGGCTGAGTTTGGGTTGATGCTTCCCTGCCCCGCTTCCAGCTCCCCTGCACCCCCGCCCGGGCCGCGGCGGGGATGCGCGGCGTGTCCGTGCCATCTAGCGCCGGCGCGGGGAAGCGGCGGCCGGGGAGGCGCCGGGGGGCCCGGGCCGCGGGCCGGGCCGGGCGGCGCCGGGGGGCGGGCGGCGCCGGGGGCGGCTCCTCGGCCGGGCCCGCGGGGCGGAGCGGGCGGGCGGCGGCTCGGCCGCCTCCGAGCGCAGCGGCCGCCGGCCGCGGCGCAGCGATGATCCGCAGGGAAGGTAAGGAGCGCCCTGCGCTGCGCTACGCCGCGCCGCGCTGCCGGCAGCGCCGAGCACCGCGGCCCCGCCGCGCCCAACAGGTGTCTGCCCGCCTGCGCGCCCGGCCGGCAGCCCGCTCCGGCCCTCCCTTCCCCGGGGACCCCCGCGGGGGGACACCCCCGCTGCCCGCCCCCAGGACCGAGCACCCCGGCTTCGCGCCCTGCCTGGGCCGCCGGCCGGGTCTCCCCAACTCCCCTCCGGTGCCAGCCCGCCCCTGAGCACAGCCGCGGGACGCTAGTGCACGCAGCACCCTTGGGTGTCATGGGGAGGGTGGCCTTGAGCTTACGGGCGCCACGGGATCCCCCCTGTAAGGGGGGACGAAGCCCTCCCTGCGCTCCTTGGGGCGTGGTGAGACGGGCTGTGGGCGTCCCGTGCTCCCTCCTGAAAGATGTGACAGCGGGCCTTGCAGGAAGGGTGCTCCTGTGCCCTCCCACCCCGCAGCGGGTGCGCGGTGGTTCCCCGGGTTCGGCGGTGCGGAGCCAGCCAGCGCTCCCCTGCTCCGGCCTGGCGTCGCCCGGGGCCAGGCAGCGCAGGGGTCCGCGCACCACTCTTTCTGCACCGCGTGGAGCGGGGTGGGCCGCTGGTGGGCGATCTCCGTGCCCGTGGGTGTGGTGGCTCCAGTTCTCCACCCGCTTCTGTAGCCTGTGCTGATAAGGTCGGGAATGACCTGGCCAAGATGACTCAACTCGGCTCGTGGGATGCTGGGCAGTGTCTGAAGCCACTATCTGTCCTTGGGGAAAAGGAAACCCTCCGCGCTAATAGGAGGCTGGGATGCCCGTAAAGCCTGGCGGATCTGGTGCTCTGGGAAGTCCCTGCCTTTCCCAAGCCGGCATGGAGCCCGGTTCCGAGCAGGGCTCTGCTCGGAGCGCCTGGGCGCGAGGGGCTGGCGGCGCTTCCCCAGGCGCCAGTCCCCGCTCTGCTCCCACCGTGGGCCGGTGACGCTGGCGGGACCTGCTCCCCTTCCGGGCAGGGAGCCGGCGCAGCGAGCGCTGCCCGGGGACCGAGGGCTGGGACAGCAGGTGGCACGCGCCCCGGCCCCGGCGCACACAGGCCCCCTTGTTCGGTGACCTGAATTCCCTGCTGCGAGCCCTGGGATGAGTAAGGCCCTCGTTTTTGCATGAGTTCCCGGGTTAAAAGATGAGTCGCCGGCGCCCCCGGGACGCCTCCCCCGCCTCCTCGCACAGACGCCCTTTGTCTGCTGGTAACAAAGGGAAATATTCACTGGTCGGGCTGGGATGGGCCCAAGGTCCACGGGAGCTCTCCTCCCGGCGGAGACATGGGTCGCATCTGGTGCCGCTCAAACTCCAGTGGAGTTTTCCCCCGTTTGAGAAATGGGCCGTGTCTGGGGCTAGAACTGGCTTTTCCCATCTGCGGAGCTGGGCTGTTAGCTCTGGGCGTTTGCCCAGGGAAGTGTGGAGCTCTCCTGCTGCAGAGAGATCGCGGCTCTGGGTGGGACCAGGAGTGGTCCCACAGCTCCAGCTCCATGAGGGAGCCCAGTCTCTAACCAAAGTAGTGCTTTATCCCAGCTCCTGGCGCCCCTGCCTGGCCAACATCCCTCCATCCTAATTCCCTTAGGCATCTTGTCCCACGCACTTTCCATAGCCTGAGGAACCCACCAGGCAGCTCCCATCTCCTGCCAACTGCAGGCCAGCTTGTGGCATGGAGCAATTCCCACACTTCAGCCTGTGGAAACGTGGGTTTTGCTCATCGCGTAGCGGAGCTGTTTGCAATATCTTGCACTAGACGAAAGGGGCAGGCCGTAGCCGCTATCATCTTCGCTGCAGACACCTGCCCCCCCCCCCCCCCCCCATGGGAGACTGTGCAGATTTCCTCAAGGTAGCACTAACAACCCTGTGCAGCAGGGATGGGTCCAGCTCCTAAATGGTTTCTCTGCCAGGGAGATGGCAGTTGCGCTCAGATTGTGCAGCACCGCAAAGGTCTAGCGGTAAGCCAGTGTAGGTTTAGTCTCTGAGAGTCAAAGAGCCGGTGGGCAAAATCACCTTCTTTAAAGCCCGAGTCCTGCCTTCCAGCATGGTTAGTCCGCAGCTCACAGCTGGGGTTCGCTGGGCTCACCAGCTTCACTGGTGTGCCTGGAAGTTCACCAGAAAGGAAGACAGATGTTAAGCTCTTCCAAGTGCGTGCAAGGAGGCTGCTTTTGTCACTGGATGGCAAAACTCTGGAGCTGGAAGGCCTTACCTAGGCCACCCCTTTGCACTGCTCCAAGGCAGTGCCCTAAGCCTTCCTGGATGACGTGTCTAGCTTTCGGCATTAACATCTTGTTACTCCTGTGTCGTTTCTGCAGACACCGAACGGGCGGTGGAAATTCTGACCAGATACCAAAGCACCCTGAGGTCTCCAGAGGAGCAGGAGTTGAAAGCCTCCATCGGAAAGGTCTCGCACATCTTCCAAAGCGAGCTCTTCCAGGCTTTGCTGGGTAAGCCCCTTCCTTCCAGTCCCTGCAGCTTTGTGGCCAGTGGTCTCTGCTGACTGCTGGAGACACCAGGGCAGTGACCAAGGCTGCCCCAATCCTGCCTGGGGGCCCGTGCGAACCCCTGGGCTCTTGTCCGCAGTCACTGGGGAGCTGCGCAGCACCACGCAGCCCACGGTCCCAAAGGAGTCCTGCTCGGGGGTCCCGGTCCTTCCTGCACCCGCTTCAACCTGCTGCTTTCCACGCTCGCGGCCAGCCCGAAGAAAAACTAGATTTCCTGCCTTTGCTCGGGAGAGCTGCGTGCTGCCCTTTGAAAACACGCTTCCCGAGGCCCCGGGGGGACGTGGGCGGCCTCGGGGCCGCCGCTCCTGGGCCTCCTGGGGGGAGAAATGAGGTTTCCCTTCCTTCCACGGGCCCTCAGCGCGGGCTGCGTGGTTCCGTGGGTCCGAAGCTGCTTCGCTCTCGCCTTCCCGGGCTCTGGACGGTCCCAGCGGGGAGCGGCGCGCGGGGCTGCCCGGACCCCTCCGGTGCGCCGCTCGGCCGCGCGTCCTCCTCGCTGCCGGCCCTTCTTCGCTGCTTCAACCGGGTGTTAGTTCCCGCTGCCAGGGCGAGCTTTCTCTGGAGGCGTTTACCTAACGAGGAACCTGCGTTAATCGCTTCCTCCCCCTGCGTGCCCGCGCGTGCCCCGTCCCGTGGTGCCGGCAGGCGCTGCCCCGCGGGCGCTCCGGCATGCTGCAGCGCTGCCAGCCGGCGCGTGCTCCTCGCTCGCCCTTTTCCCCTCCTGCCTGGAGTCGGGTGAGAGCCGCGGGGTGGGGGCGGTTTGGCGAGGGAGGGCTGTGCCGCAGGCGCGCCGGCTCCGGAGAGGTCTCGGCCAGCGGAGCGGAGTGCCGCGCTCCCGGGAACGCGGCCCCTGCCTTTCCGGATCCCGGATGGACGCGGCCGGTACGTGCCCAGGTGCTGCCGCCCCGAGACAAGCGCTGGCCGTGCCGGCATTGCACCCCAAAATGCATCGCGCGGGGGTTACTGGAAACGCCAGGTGTTGAGAGTTTTCTGCGCCCCACGTGAAAAGCACCGGCGATACGGCTTTCCGCCCGCTTCCACGTGCAGCGGCTCTTCTGGGGCCCCCGAAGCCCAGCTCCGGGGCAGGCGGGGGGAGGCGGCCTCTGGAAATCCTGTTTTGGTTTTCCCGGAGTTTGGCGCGTTCCACGCGGAGCCGGGTGCAATCCAGCATCCTGTTACGCCGCGACGTGGTTTTTTGCACTGAAACAAAGTCCCGTTTGTCCGGCTGCGTGACGACGGGTCACCGGCATCTCGGCTCGCTTTTCCGCCAGCTCCGGGCTGCCTTCCCGGCGCTCCCGGCCGGGGCTGCGGCTCGGAGCGCCGCAGGGCTCTGCGGAGGCGGCGGTTCCGCCCGGGGCACATGGCCGGCGGCTGTTGCGGCTCGGCGCCCGAGCCGGAGGCGCCGGCAGGGAGCTCGCCCGCTCTTTGCCCTCCGAGGACTCTTCCGGCCTCGAGCGTTTTGCAGCTCCGGTATTTCCTGAGCCGTGAATTCAGGTTTTTCTTGAGTTCGTTTTGCCTGATGGGTTTGGGACTCCCTGCAAATCCTTGGAAAGCCGAGAGCAGGAGCCAGGCAGGACCCCGGGAAGCTGTAACCCCGTCGCGGGGCTCCCCGGGCTCCTCTGCGGCGGGCGCAGACGTGCAAGATGAATTTAGCTTCTCTGCTGCAGCTCCTCCCTTTCGGAGGGCTTCTTGGCGGTGCCCTCGCATCCCGGTCCCGCAGCTGCTCCGAGAGGCTTCCCGTTTCCCGGGCGCCCGCGGGGCTTTCCGGCTCTCCCCTGCCTTCCGCGAGGCTCTTCCCAAGCGCTCCCGTCTCGGGGCTCTGCGCTTGACCTGGCTGCGTTTACCGTTCTTTTGGCTTTTCTCGCTCGGACGCGACTTTGGCTGTTTAAAGAGCTCCCTGCTCTCGCTCTGGGAGTCGCCTTGCTTTTAACAGCCGCCTCCCAGCCCTACTTGCCTCCTCTCCGCGCTCGCGAAGCCCCCCGGGCCGGCGCCACGCGCTGGCGCTGACGTCCCGGTCTTTGAGCAGCCTCTGCCTCCTGCAAGCGGTTTTTTTCCGCTCCCGGTGCCCTGCGAGGGCTGGGACGCCCCGGCTCTCGGGGCTCGCTCCGGAGCGGCAGCCTCGGATCCCGGGGATGCAGGAGCCCGCGGTGCTCCGGTAGCTGCTCTCCAGCCGGGCAGAGGGGATTTAGCAGGGGAAGCGGCCAGGCGGCACGAGGCGGCTCGCTGCGCGCTCCCGGGCACCTCTCCGGCGCTGTTTTGCAGATATCCACGAGTGCTACGACCTGACGCTGCGCTCGGCCCCGGCTCCCGGCACCGCCAGGCAGCAGGGCGGCTCCGCGGCCGAGCCCGCCGGCGCCCCCGAGGTAAGCCCCGTCCCGCCGGCGCCCTCCGACGAGGAGCTCCGGCCCTTCGGGGTTTCAGGATCGTCTCGTTGCAGGACGCCGAGCGGAGGCCGCCGGCGGGGGCCCGGCCGCGGCTGGTGCGGGTGACGGCGCGGACGACGGCGGCGCCGGCCAGCGTCTGCAGCCTGCTGGTGGGCGAGCGCGGCGCCCGGCCCCAGGTGAGGCTCCGCGCGCCCCCGCCGCGCTTAGCAAATCCAGCGGTCGCCCGGGCTGCGCGGCGTCGAGACCGTCTTCCTTTCGGCCGTAGCGTCGCGGCAAACGCGCCGGGGGCTGGCGGGGGGCCGGGAGCCACCGGCACAGCGGCGGCCGCCCCGGTCTCCAGCTGCGCGCGAATCGCCTTTTCCTTGGCGGAGCTGGAAACGATGTTTGTGCCGTAATTCTTCTTCCAAAACGTTGGAAAAATGAATATTTTAATGCTGCTTTTCTCTCTTTTATAAATGTTTTCCTTCCTGCACTGGACTGCAATAAAATGGGTAATACCCCATTCATTTTTTTTCCTTTCTGCTTAATTTCTCCTTTTCCTTTTGCTTCTCTCTGTCTCTTTCAAACTTTCTCCAAGCCCTTACGGGTGCTGGAAGCGCAGGACTGGGGCTTTAGGGACGCGATGGGAAGACGCTCAGGGAGAAAGCAGAGCCAGGATCGCGCCCTCCTCCTGAGGAAGAGGGAACAGTCAAAATGCGAGTTTTGACAAACTATGTTTTTACAGCCTAGGAGTTTTTTGGGAAAAAAAGAAAGATTGTTTTAGAAAAAAGGCTTATTTTTTAAATTAAAGGATTGGAGCAGATTTCTGGTTGCTGATGGTGAGTCCGCTGTGCTCAGAGAAGGGGAAGGTGGCTCCGGGGTGGGTGGCAGAAACCTGGAACGGGGGGCAGAGACCAGCCAGACCTGCGGGCTTTAAGGGGTTTTCTCGCTAAACATCCCCAGCTCTGGAGAGCGTCGGCTCTTGCGTCGGGCCCCGGGCGTCCGGGCGCTTTGCGACGGGTCCTAGAGGAGCCGGTATCTCGCCGTGGCTTTCCGAACGTGCTGCGTCCTGGCGCTGCCGGCTCGCTCTCGGCGCCGCTGAACGCCCGCGCTTTGCTGCCTTTGCTCGCCGGGGTCGAGGGCCGCAGCGAGCGGGAGCGTCCCCGACGCGGGGGTGTTTACAGGCGCGCCCGACTCCCCCCTTCGCTTCTTCGCTTCGGAGAAGATGGGCTTCTCCGCTTTGCCCGCGTGAGGCAGGTTTTCCCAGCCCTGAAATAACCCCCGTCGCTCCTGCCCGCGGCTCTGCTGTTTGCAGCCTCCTCCTTTCGCAGCGGGCGGGAGAGGGGCCGAGGAAGCTGCCTGTCGCCCCGGCTCCGTGCCCTGCCCCACTTGCAGCTCTCGGCGACGGCAGGCACTGTGCCGAGGACGTTCGCGAGCCGGCGGGGGTTCGGCGCGGGCCGGGTCGGGCATGGCTGCCGCTTCCACGGGCACGTTGGGGTTGAGCGGCCGCAGCTTTTCTTGAGGCTCTTGCTGGTCGCGCTGCTGCGCCCGAGGGGGAGATGCTCCGATCTCCGTTCCCAGCTCCAACCGGCATCTGCGGGGGACGAGGGCAGGGCAGGGACCAGCCCCTCTCCGACAGCACAAACCCGCCGCCACCTCTCAGGCACCGCTTCGATTTCCGCCCCCGTCCCCGGACTCCCCTCCGGGAGCTCTCTGGAGGCTGCTGACAAATCTCGCGGGGGCGTTTCTGCAAAACAGATGGATTTTCGTCTCCGTTTTTTAAAGGAACGGGCTGCGCCTGGCTGCGGAGCCGCGCGGGGCAGCTGCTTCCTACCTGGAAGGTGCTGGAGGGAGCGGGGGGCCGGCGCCACGGCACGGGGCTGCACGCAGAGCAGGATTCCCCTGGCAGAGGCAGCAGCAGCACCCGTAGAGCTAGAGCAGCCGCGGTAACGGCTCATGAAGGGTTTTAGGCTTTTGGATTGGAAGGAGCAGTACTGAGGGGTGCAGCAGCCTTGGCGCTCGCCGGCAGGTTGGGGGTGTCTGCCCAAAGGGAAGGAGGCAGGCGCTGGCTTGGGAGTTGTCCGGTGAATGCGGACGTGGCCGCTTTCTAAGGGAGCACCCGCTGCTCCTCCTCGTGCTCAGCTCCGGCCGCGCCGGGCAGCCGGACCGCGCAGGGCCGTCCTGGTGCCGCGGGAGAGCAAGGATCGTGCCGGGGCAGCAGCCGTTTGCGGGAGCAGAGGGCCGCGCAGGGCGCCGGTGCTGCAGGGACCCGCGCTCGCCCTTGTCACCTGCCCCCTGCGGCGGCATCCCCTGCAGCTGTGTGCGTGCTCCTGTGCCTCTCCGTGAAGTCCCTTCCCCAACTCCTGCCGGTATCCTCCCGATCTGGGGGATTCCCAGAATTCAACTCTCAGCGGCATTTGCAAGTCTATCCAAGTGGCTTTTGAGCACAGACTTGTTTTTTTTGCTGGATCACGTGGGCATGTTTTAGAGCATCGCTCCCACTCGCCGTTTGGAGAGTGTCCCTAGATGCCCCCAGCACCTTGCAGGAATTGCAGGGTGCTGTTCCTAAGGAATTATTCCCAGTGCTGAGACTAACGGGAAGGACTCGTGCGGCCGGCAGCCTCGGTGGCACATTGGGCTGGTGCACTCAGGCAGGCCGGTGCCTGGAGCCAAAGCCGGACCCGGCCAGCGTGGTGCCTTGCTGCGGGTGCTTCCCCAGGCTCACGACCCGCTGCCCAGCTGCAGCGCACGGGGCAGGTCCTGGGGCCTGTTTCGCTTCCGAAGCTCGGGCAAACTCTGCCTGCTGCTTCACGAGCACGTTGCTGACAGCTCCTCTCTCCCTCTGCACCTCGCGCGTGGCTATTTCCCGTGCGTGCAGCAGCAGGTTTTCCAAGCTGAATCTCATTTGGGATTTTTGCAGGGGGACTTCTGTAAGCTTCAGTGCTCCGTTCCTCTGAGAGCACAGCTACGTCTGACCAGGAGTAGCTGTGAAACTGCTGTGACTCGCGACAGCACACGGCTGGGCTTCCTCTGGGGTGAAACTAGACCTGACCGGGAGCTGCAGCCACCGCAGGTGCCCGCTCCCTGGGGCTAGACCGTCACGGCACGTCTCTCCCCCCCCCCCCCCCCCGGGACCGCGCTGCAGCCAGCGTCCCCGGCGGCCGGGGGCTGCACACGTTGGCGCTCAGGGCTGGCGGCGGCGCGGCGCCTTTAAGAGCGGCGCGTGAGCCGGCTGCGGCAGGCTCGGGGCGCCGCGATTGGCTGCGCGGCGGGCGGGCGAGCCGGGGGCGGGCAGCGCCATTCACAAAGTCCCGGGCCTCGCTTCCGCTCTTAAAGGGGCCGGCGCAGCGCGGGGAAGGGCTGCTGGGGCCGGGCGGGCGCCCACCTCCCTCGCCTGGAGGGCGCCTCTGGGCTCTGCTGTGCCCCGCCGGGCCCCCTAAGACATCCCCCCTGCGCATCCCAGCCTGGGACTTGGCCTGTCACCCGCTGTCCCTTGAAGGGTCTCGGCCACCTTGACCTCCGGAGGTGCCGCAGCCGCGGGTGACCGGGAGCCGGACGCAGCCGGGGCTGGCGTGTTGTCCTGGAGCGCTCCGGGAGGATGAGAGCCCTGCCAGGGCAGCAGGAGAAGCTGGGTGTC
Source organism: Rhea pennata (assembly GCF_028389875.1). Lineage (NCBI taxonomy): Eukaryota > Metazoa > Chordata > Aves > Rheiformes > Rheidae > Rhea > Rhea pennata. The sequence continues at coordinate 3,954,523 of NC_084673.1, read as the reverse complement.
TGGAAACGGGCTGAGCCTGTATTGCCCGGAGCAGCTGAGGCCCCGGGCTCCGGCTCGGAGCACCGCGGCGCTGAGCCCTCGCAGCGGTTCTGGGGCCGTGCGCCGACCGGTTCGCTCAGGGGAGCCCGGGGAGGGGGGCAGGCGGGGGGGGGGCTTTGCGGCCCCCAGGGCACATCGGCTCCCCAGGGGCTGGCAAGGAGGGCGCCGGGACGCGCGGCACTGCCTTGCCCGAGCGCGTGCGTGGTTGCCGCTGCGCCTGAGCCGCACACACGCGCGCCCGGGACCGGCCTGGGGCTGGTGGAGGATGTGGGGAAACAGGGTGGCTGCTGCAGTCACTCTAAGCACAACCATCTGGAGCCCGAGGAACAGGACCAAAAAAAGATATCAACAGATTCTCTTAAAAATGTAGGACTTGAAAATAGCTCTCTTCTTCGACTCTGCCTCTGAGTCGTGAAGTGGCACCCTAGTCACATTTTCAAACTTTTCCTCTGATCCATCAGACTAGAAATGTGCTCTCTTCGGAAGGCAATGAGGCGTGCACGAGGACTGGGCACCCACAACCCGTGAGACATGGCCATGCTGTAATGCAGCAACTGAGTCATGTTAATGTTTAATCTACGGTAAGGACCTTTTCTCTGTGTTTTATGAGCTGCCAGCTGTGCCTTTGCCACTTAAAACTGCAGTTTTGCTTGGACCTATGTGACCCAGCATTGCCCCAGTGGGCACGTGCTGCAGACCCCCCTTCCTCTCCCCCCCCCCCCACAAAAAAAACCCTTTCCCTTGTGCTGGGAAAGGGTTCTGGGGAGGCTGCACCCCTGGGAGAAGGGTAAGCTGCATTTTGGGAGGCAGGTGAGCCATCGAGGCTCGCCGGCACCCAGGGCCGCTCCGCAGGAGGGGAGCCCACGCGCAGCCTGTGTTTCACATGCTTCGTTGTAAGGCAGGAGCCTCTCTCCCGGCTGGCTAGGGTGAGTTTTGCATGTGGGCGTCGGGAGGCTGCCAGGAAATCCATAAAGCGAGTGATTGCTATTAAACAGAGCCCCGGGGCTCTGCTCTGCAGAGAGCGAGCCGGGGCTCGGGCTCGGGCTCTGCTGCGGCGACCTGCAGGCAGGGCTCCGTCGCGGAGCCGCGGCGCGTGGGTCCTCGCCCCTGCAGCCACGGCTGTGCAAGACGGTTCATTTGCTGTAATTTCCATCGCAGAAGCGCGCTGGGCGGTGTATCGGAGATCATTAATAGAAGGAACGTGATTTTTTCTTTTTTTTTTTTTTTTTTTTTTTGCCCTGGAGGAGAATAATTCGTTTGGCAACCACCCTGAGAGTGCTCTCGGTCCCTCGGCCTGCCCAGTTGTTATTATCCCAACGGCACCTTTCCCAACGCAGATTGCTCCCCGTGGGGTGGGGAAGTGGCCTCAGCACAAGGCGCCTGTTATCCTGCCCCTTCCCATTCATCTGTGATTTTGCAAACCTCTGACGCCGGCGGGATGCCCCGGGGGGTGCCAGCAGCCCGGACGGCGCCGCGTTGTTAAAGTTTCATTCGGCAGCCCGCAGACACAGAACATTACAGATCTCTGCTGCGACAGGAGTCTGTAATAGTTGCAGGGAAACAAGTGACGGGACTGACCGGGGCTCGGTTCGCGCCTCCCTTTGCTGCTCGCTCCCTGCGGCGGCCCCCGGCCGGGCGTTTATCTCCTCGGGGCTCCCCGCTCTCTGGTGGGCGGCTGCAGACCCCGCTGTCTCCTGCGCTGTTTGGATGCTGGGTAGCTTTCTGCAGATGGTTGCATTTGAGGGAAATAAGCCCCCCCCCCCCCAATGCAAAACTATCCACAGCTTTGCCCGCAGATACTACAAAGATGCCACCTTCACCCTGTCCGCTCAGGCTCAGAGGTAACGCTGGGCTTTGGAGCAATATTTTGCGAAGGCAGCCCAGTGCAGAGGCTCTGACAGCGACCAGGTTCCCCCAGCAAGACTCCAGCTCCTGCCCAGGCTAAAGGCAAGTGTCCCAGTGTCACATGCCCAGCGCTTGTGTCACTGTCCTCTGCCTCCAAGGAGCAGGCTGCCCACAGCCCGGTTGATCTCAAGCGGTGTTTGAAGCTGTTCACCCTCAAACGCTCCTGCCCCATTCCTAGGAAAGCTGCAGATGCAGCAGAACCACCCCCGAAATGGCTCAGCTCCCTTCCCTCTTCCTTGACCTTGCAAGGCTGCTAAGGACGAAGGCTGCGCCTCCAAGCCTCTCCCTCACGCTTGCCTTCCTCTTCCCGCAGGACTTGGCATGAGAGCGAGGAAGCGAGAACAGGGGCTGAGATGCCGGCGACGCCAGATAAAACCTAGCTCCGCGCCGCCCTCGGGCCGTGTAAATAGCACCGTCTCCTGGGATTTCTTGACGCTTTGCTGAAATTAGCACCTGTAAAAAGAGCAGCTGCCAAAGCTGAATTTAAATAAGACGGGCAGGCTGCTGGTAGGAAGAGGATGGGCTCAGCGAGTGCTTGGTTGCCTTGAAATGCTCCCCTTGGTGAAGGCACCTGTCTGGAAATCAGCGCCTCGAGTAGTGCTCGATGCCCAGCTAACTGGGCAATAAGCCCACATCTGCGTGGAGACGGCCAGACCCTGCGTCTGCCCTTCTAGACCCAGGCTGGGACGTACCGGCACAGCCGCTCGCACCCTTCGGGCGCTGGCAGCGCCGCCCCCCATAGCTGGAGATGCCGATACTCACAGGAGAAACCTCCGGTGATGCAAGATGCAGGTGCGCGCGGCCAGCCGGCACTGGCCTCCTGTCGAGCACAGCCAGTCTGCTCTATGCGATAGCGTGTCTCGAGCCACTCATGGTGTTAGGGAGCATCGCAAATAGGCAGCAGCACCCAGGGATGCTTTACTTTTAACTGGGCGAGCAGATGACACACGCAGCTCACCGTAAACAGCTAGGAATTAAAGGACTTCTGCAGCAGGGACAGTGCAGTGGAGCGAAAAGGGGAGCTGCAGGTTTTCAGAAAGGGAACCAGGAACTGGTAGGAAGCTCGGATGAAATCCGTAAGTGCTGCAGCAGTTGAGGCACGAGGACAGGAGCCCTCTGTTTGCAGGTGGTCGTTAGACACTAGTAAGCAAGAGAGCAGGGAGAAGAAACAGAAGATTTAGATCGTGGAGCCCTCCCAAGGCTGTGCGCTGGCAAGGGAAAGGGGGTGAAGGCAGTGATGATGCACGCAAGGGCTGTCTGCAGGGCTCCCAGAGCACCTTCCTGGTGGAGGACATGCTACAATCTGCTGTGGAGAAAAAAGATCAAAATGCTTCTCTTAATTATTCATTCAGCTCCTTATTAAAGCATTTTTCCCTAACAGGTCTCATCCTTTGCTTTTGCACAGACAGGGTTACAAGGGCAGCACGTGCCTTTCCCCACCAAGACCAAAGCAGTCTCTTCCAGACATGGGTCTCCTGTCTGACCGTGGCCCAGAGCTGGCTTTGGTGGTCGTTCATGGCAGTGGAGGGGTCCCTGGACCCACAGCAGACAGTGAAGCTCTGCACCATGCAATCCCTGCAGCTGAAAAGTGCCATTTTCTAGCGTGGGAACGGCTATTGGAGGCAGTTCTGCAGCTCGGTCAGAGCAGTAATTACTTGTCTCGGTGTGTTACAGATTCTGGGCACTTCTGTTTTTGATGATGAAGTGAATCGGGTCTCGCAGGTGTCACGGGGTGGGAGGTGGTGGGCAGCTAAGATGAACTTTGTGTCCCTTGACTTTTATGTGCGGGGCACTGGCCTCCTGCCTGTTTCTGCAAGGTTTCTGCTCATTGCTCTGCTTTGGTGCCACGACCACCTCCGGCAGCTTCACTAGTGTCCCAGTCTGACCCCTCATTCCCACCTCTGCCCTTACTGCAAAAAGATGCCCACTCTGCATGGATGACATCCCCCAGCATCCCCCTGAAGAGCAGGGATCATCAAACCCAGCCCAGCATCCTTTCTGCAGGGTCAGCACCAAGTGCTATGGGAGGCAGCTCAAGGAGTGGTAGAAGATGTGGACCTGATCCTAGTTGCTTAAAGTCTAGAGTATAAACTTCTCCATTAATTGCAACAGTGCAAGCTTTCCCTCCACACACACGTGTACACACACAAACACACACTTTTTCTTTAAATAAAATAACTCTGATGTAGCTTACTATCCACGTGGACCTCCAGTCCTTCTTTGCCTTAGTAAGTTCCTGGTGCCTGCAGGGTAAAAGCCTTTTCTTACCTGCAGCCGTTGGCTTCGTCTTGCTGTGTCTCTTGGCTCTTTGGGTCAGTGCTGCAGTGGGCCTGGGGTAGGGAGTCTGTCACCTGGTGCAGTGCTGCTGGCCTCTGTGTGTGCCACCGAGAGCCCCTTGGAGCAGCAGGGCTAGCAGCCGTTGCTGAGAGAGACTCACCGGCAGAAAACTGGTCTCCAAGGGCTCAGAGAGCAAACGGCCGGTGCGGAGGAACAGGGTTCTCTGAACTTGCCTCTCTGTGACCTTTATGAGCGCTCACATGTGTGAGTGCTCGTGTCCTGAGCTTGGGAGTCAGGGTATTTTCCACACGAACATACCTGAGCCACGGTACAGCTCCACGGCATCAGGCATGGAGCAGCAAACGGTTGTAACGTCCGCTCTGTGCTAGAGGTAACCTATGCAGCTCCAAGGCGGCAGATGCCAGCCGGCGCAGGCGGTGAAGGGCTCCCAGTGGTGAGCGTGGTGGGGACCTCAGCACTTGGGGCTCCTGGGGCAATGGGGGTCTCAAGGACAGAGGTCTTCTGTCCCCTCTCCTTTACCTGGGAGCAGCCGCTGTACTTGGGAATGAACACTGCAGGAGCCCATCTATCCGCGGTAGTGAAGTACAACGGTGCTTTTGTGCTGCAGTTTAAAGAGCTGAGGGAGCCAGGAGCAGGCAGGGGCATTTGTTCTGCTGTCACCCGCTTCCTCCTCCCAAAGGCCTCCGAGCAAGGCCATATTGTGCCAGCTGCTCGGAGGCCAGCAAGAGCTCTTAGATCTTGCAGCCTGAACGGGGCAGGCTGGGGGGTTCAGCGGAGAGGAGCTTCAATGGCTCCGCGACACCTTAACCGCGCTGGTTGCAATGCCAGCACCCACGGGTTTACTGTCCTCCAAAGCAGGCAAAAAGTGCTAGTAACAATGCATCTTTATCGGATACCTGCCTGTCGAAGGGATGAGCACCGACGAGCGGGGTTTCTCACGCTTTGCTTGTATTGCTGTCACAGACCACCTCGGCGGTCCCTGGCCTTGCTCACTGCCTCTTCTGTGATGCAGAGTGAGACTGCACCAGCTTAGCCCATGCCTCTGGCGAGATCACTCTTCTCAGCAACATCTAGGCCTGTATCTAGCCTAATTTTAAATACTCTACATTTATCCTGCTGTTGTTCCACACATTTATATATCTTTTCCCTAAGTAATTTGCCTGCTCTAGTGTTTATTGCAGCCTTTAAGAGCTAGAAGTCCAGGTCTGGGCTCTCCTGACCTGTCAGATACATTTTCTCACCTGGCCTTTCATTCCACTCTTCAGCTTGTTCGCTGACTTTCTTCTGAACTTCTTCCAGTCTGGCACCTCTGCTGCAGGAGCTGCAGCGGGAGCAGCGCCCTCGCCCCGCTGGTCCCCCCAGCCGCAGCCGCAGCCCCAGCGCGCCCCGCTTTTGCCGTGCCCTGGCAGCCGCAGGGGGAAGGCCCAGGAGGTGCCCTGAGGCTTCCGCGCGCCCTCGGCCCCGCGGCTCGCTGGGCGCGGGGACGGCAGCAGAGCCGCTGCCGCCGCGCTGCCGCTGCCTCCGAGCCCGCGGACACGCGGGTCACGCGCCGCGCCGCGGGCGGGTTCCCGCGGGCCGCGCAGCGTTCGGGGTCGGCGTTAGCGGCGGCTTGCGCGGGGCGGCGCGCGGCGGCTCCGCGGGCGCGGATTGGCCGCGGCGGGGGCGGGCGGCGGATGCTCCGCGCCGCCGCAGGTGCCGCGCCGAGCCGAGCGGAGCCGAGCCGAGCGGAGCCGCGGCGCGGCCGGGCGGAGCGCGGCCCCGCGCAGGGAACCGCGCGGCCGTCGCCGCCGGCGGGGCCGGGCGCGCCGCGTGCGCGGGGCGGGGGCCGCGCCCGCCCCCCGCGCCCGCTCGCTCGCTCGCTCGCTGCGCGCCCGCCTCCCGCCTCGCCGCCGGCTCGCGGGCAGCGATGCACAAGCACCACCACTGCTGCAAGTGCCCCGAGTGCTACGAGGTGACGCGGCTGGCGGCCCTGCGGCGCATGGAGCCCCCCTCGTACGGCGAGTGGCAGCACGAGCAGTACGGCTACGGCGGCTACGGCTCGCAGACGCTGCCGGCGCCGGGGGGGGCCGCGCCCGCCGCCCGCGGCAAGGCCAAGCTGGGGCCCCCCGCCCGCGACGCCGCCGCCGCCGCCGCGCTGAAGCCGCCGCCGCCGCCGCCGCCGGGGAAGAGCGCGCCCAAGGTGAACGGCAGCGGCCCGGGCTGGTGGCCCGAGTGCACGTGTTCGAGCCGCGACTGGTACGAGCAGGTACGGGCCAGCCGCGGGGGAGGGCGCGGGGCCGCGGCCGGGGCGGCGCGGGGCCGCGGCCGGGGCCGCCGGGGCGGCGCGGCCCCGTCGAGGCTGCCGCCGCGCCGCGCTCGCCGGGCGCCGGCCCGCGGCCGCCGGGGCGCCGCTCTCCTCGGCGGGGCCCCGCTCCCGCGGGTCGTTACATAACCCTTCCGCGGCCGCGGGGCGCCTCCCGCCCCAGCCCGCCGCCTCGGCCGCCTCCCGCACGCGGGCGGTTCGTTGGCGCTCTCCTTCAGGACCGATTCGCGGGCTGGGGCTCCGCTCCTCCTCTGAACGGAGGGACCCTTCTTGTTTTGAACCCATAAGCCAGCTTAGAAAATGGTTGGAGCTGTTTGCAAAGCATTAAAATGGAGGCTAGACCCTGCCTGAAAAACAATTTACCCAGCTTTAGGGAACGGCATTTCAATTTGCTGCTCCTGAGTCTTTCATTCATTATCTTCAAACCTCACATGATTTCTTATTGATCCTCCTAATTATTATTTCAAGATGCTGTATGCAGGCAGATACACAGGAATCAATAGGAATTCTCTCCTCCTTTCCCCTCACAAAACACAACCCCCTTCTTCCCTTCCCTGTGTTTTTCTTCATTACTGTCTAAATCTGTAGCTCTGGTTGAATTAATCTGATTCCAAGCTGAAACGCTCAGATGATGTTTACAGAAAGCACCCGAAAACCCAGCCACCTTCCCACCAGCCTGCTACTGGTTCCTCTCTGTTTCTCTGCCTCTCTTTGCATCAAAATCTCTCTCTTGCCTGCTGACTCCTAGCAAGCATTTTTCATCTTTCCTCTGCTTTCTCGTTCCTTTGCTCAATCCAGTGCCTTGAGCTCTGGGAGCTGGATGGGAGCAGAGCAATCCAAGCAGGTCCCTTCCCTCATTTCCCCTCCCGCTTGCATGAAAGGGCCAGCCCAGGGCTCCTGGTAAGGCGACTGCTTGCAGGATGGAAGGGCAGAAATGCCAGCTGCGTTCCTGCCCTGGCAGGCTGGGCGCTGGAGCCTTTCGCGCTTCGCAATGGTGGAAGAGGAATCGTCATCTCTTTGTGGTGCTGCCTGCGAGCCCTAGGGGTTGCGTTGGTCGGAAAGTCCGCGTTGCGAATCTCTGCTCGGCCGTAGCCTTTCTGGAGATGGGAAAAATCAAAACCTTCCCCCGGCGTTGCCAGCTGCAGCGAGGCCGGTGCCTGTGTGAGGCTACGTGAGCGTAGCGGGGTCTGCATGTATAATAGGACGTGAGCGTGGTATGTGCACTGCCGTATCAGAGAAGACAGGATTGCTCTCTGGTGTGTCGCAAACATATGCAATGGGCAAAGCTTTGCAGCAAACCCCTCGGCAAAGCTCCCCTTCTGCTGCGAAGGTGCCAGGTGTCGGAGCCTTTAGGAATCCATGTTCTTCGCGGCCCGGCTCTGGGCAGAGGGACAAAAGGTGGTGAAATGGAAACGGCTGCGCACAGCTTGCATGGAGGCAGATTGGTTTGGCTCTGGCAGCCCGGGAGATGCCGTGCTCGGGGTAGGATCGGCTGGATGCTGCAGGTGCAAAGCTGATCTTTCCTGCAGGAAATGAAGAGGCAGCGCCTCGGTCCTCGACAGCGCTAGGATAGCGGCGAGCCTGCCGTTGCGCAGGACTGCCCCTTTAAAGGATGTACGTGTCCCTGGAAGCACTTCCAGCCACCGAGGTGGGAACGACTGCGCAGGCAGCGCAGGGAGGAGGAAGAGCGGGACGAGAGGCTTCCCCGTGAAAACGGCTCCTCTCCGGGAGCTCCTCCGTCTCCCATCGGAGCTTTATCCCGCAGACGAGGACATGCCCGGCGCACGTGCCGGGGCGGCCGTGCGTGCCCGCGGCCGCGCGCGGCGCTGCGCGTTCCCTGGCGTCGGGCGCGCTCGCGCCCCGCCTGCGCAGCCCCCGCGCGCGAGCCGTGCCCGCACGTGCTGCCCGCCGCAGCCCGGGCCCGGCGCTGACGCGCGCCTCCTCCCCCCTCCCGTGGCCCGTCCTTTCTTTCCTCATCCCTCTCCCTTTCTCTAGGACACAAATTAGCTTGCTCAGGCAGTGCCAGTAATTGAGAACCCCTGATCCTAGCCATATGGAGACGGGGAAATTTCTGAGCTTGGGGTTTCTTGTTTCTTTTTGCTTTGCTTTTCTTCTCCCTTGCTCTTTCTCCCTTCTTAGATCTTCCATTTCTCCTCCCGTGCTCTCTCAGATGTCTCCTATTTCTTAGTTCATTTTTCATGCACTTCCTTTCCTCGCTATTCTGCGTTGTTTCCTTTGCTGACTCTATCCGGCCCCGTGCCCTGCGCTCTCCCCAGTCCCCCTGTGCCCCCCTGCCAGGCTCGGGCAAGGAGTGGACTCCCGCTACTCCAGGGAAGCATCCCTGATCCGTCCCCCGGATCAAAGCCCCCTGGGCTTTGCCCTCCCCCGGAGCCCCACGGCGGGTCACGTCCCCGGGCGCCGGGCTGAGGACGGGTACGGCCAAGCGTCGGCCGGTTCCCGATGTGCGGTTAGGAAACGCCCTCCACCTCTTGCTGCTGCCTCGGGTTTGCCGGCCCTGCGTGGCCTGAAATGGCCTCGCCGAGCACAGACTGCAGCGTCCGGCTGTCCCACGGCCCCTTCCTCCCTGCGGAGACGGCTGCTCGCGGGCCAGTAACAGCTTTGGGGCTGCAAGTGCCCCCGAGCGCGCTGCCCCCCAGCCCTTGCGCGGAGGATGGGGAAAGGCGCCCTCGCCGCCCGTCTTCGCCTGCGACCGTTTCGCCGACGGCGACGTTTTCCGTGCGCCAGCGGTGCTTGGTTTAGTTCCTCCCGTGTGCCGGGGAATTACCGGGCGTGGGTGGGCGCGGGGCGGCGTGCTTGGCAGGGACGCCTGCGTTCCCCAGAGCCTCCCGTGGGCCGCAGCAAGGTCGGGAGCGGGGGCTCCCGGCGCTGGGGGCGTGGGACAGCGGGGGCAAGAGCCGCGGGGCTGGCCGTCGCCTTCGGGAGGACGCGGGGCCCGGCGTCCCGGCAGGCTTCCCGCGCCCAGGGAGCCGAACGGGGCTTGCCCCGCGAGAAAGGGGCTGCAGCCCCAGATGTTCCCTGGGGAGGTGCGAGGGTGGGCGAGAGCGAACGGGGTGCCGGGGACACGGAGGCAGTGGAGGTGGTGAGGTTGGCAGGGTGATGTTGCTATGGCTACTCCTGTGCTATTCATAGAAGAAATTAGCTAAATCTTTGCACTCGAAGGTGGAGGAGGAGAAAGGAGGAAGGCGGTCTCGGTCTTTGGAGGGAAGGAGGGAAGCCAAGACAGGAAGGGGGTTCGCCTTTCCTCCTCTGCTCCGCACCCGCGGCGTGGAGGAGCGATTTGGGAAAGCACTGCCCGGCGCGGGCAGGGAGGGGGCAGAGGCAAGGGGAGGCTGGCAGCCACAATCTGGGAAAGCCATCAGGCCCTGCAGAGCCGTGCCTGGCAGGGGGAGCTCTGTAATTAAAAAGACATCCCATTTGAGGAAGATATTTTTGGTGATTTAAATGTAGGTGCAACTGTAGTAGAACTTGCCAGTCGCTTCTGCCGTCCTCGCTGAGCGCGGTGCGTTTCCCTTCCTAACCGCGTCTGCCTTCCCGGCCCCGGCACGGGAATTGCTGGCTTTCCCGCTGGCTCCCCTGCGTCCCTGGTGTCTTTTCCGGCATGTCCTCCCGTCAGCTGGAGTCCCGGGAGGGTCTTCCCTCTCCGCCCCTCGCTCCGCTCCTTCGTCGCGAGGGTTTCATTCCCATCCCACAGGCCTGTTTATCACCTCCTCGCTCACGAGGTGTAAATCTGCATGTCTGTTCCCAATATATCTCCTTCCATCTGATTTCACCTCTCAGCTTGCTTCTTGGGCATCTCCTTCTGGTGCTCCTGCCGTCATCTTCGGTTCAGTGGAACCAGAGCCGAGCTTCTGCCCTTCCGCCCGACCTTCCTCGCGGACGGCCGTGTCGCCGTGCCCCGCAGACCCGCCAGGCCCTTGGTCTCATCCTTCCTTTCCTGCTGCCATGCCAGTGCCAAGGTCCTGCTAGAGCTTTCTAAAGTCATTTCTAGGGTAGCCTTCCTCCTTGTCTGTCTCCTGGGACAGCTCATGCCGGTAGCCGCAGCTGTTTCCCCTCTTCCTCCACCTCCCAGTGGTCCCCGCGGCCCCAGCTCCCGTGCAAATTCTTTGGTTTGTTTGCGTATTTGTTTGCTGACCCTTCCAAAGCGATAATATCAATAAGTGGCACCACAAGGCATGAAGGTGGCATTGCAGAGGGGACCTGAAGGGCTCAGCTCGGCTCGAGCTGGGTTATCGGCTGCTGCCCGCAGGCAAGCCCGGCTGCAGCACGCGGCGCTGCTCCCGCTGCTGCCGTCGGAGGCCCTGGAAGTGGCTCAGGGATCCCGGGAACGGAGCCGGTTTGCAAACTGGCTGGGGTAGAGCTGTAGCCACTGGGAACCGCTGCTGGAAAGGCAGCGTCTGCAGCCGCCTGGGTAGGAGAGACCCCCGCAGCGCTGCGTGCGGAGGAAGGTGCCCACCGAAAGTGGGAGGACGTGGCCCTGACGTCTTACCGGAGGAGGAGGAGGAGGAGGAGAGCGCTGTGGTGAGGCAGCTGGGGCCAGGCACAGGCAGGTGTCAGCAGGGATGCGGCAAACGCCGAGGAGGGGGGTCCTGATGAAGAGCTCGGTGGCAACAGGGAGAGCTTCAGCCTCAGCGTCTTCCCCTGCCAGGGATGCTCCCCGCTCATCGGGCTTTCGGCCCAGTTGGTCCCCTTCCTTCTCGGGTGCCGGTCGCATAGCCGGGAGCTGCCCAGGCCCATCAGTGACAAACAAGGGCTCGGGTCCGGCCCCCGGCACTCTGCACGATGCGGTCGTAGCAGAGGAGCTTCCCTCCTCCCTTCGCTGCGGATGCTCGTTTAGACAGAGGAAGTGATTAAGACTAATCAGGCCTTAATGAGCCACAGCCATTGCTCAACGCCGGGCGCCCCGAGCGCTCGGCCCCGTGCAGGATGCCGACGAGCGGCTCCTGGGCGAAGGCAGAGCTGGCGTTGAGCCGCCTGGGGATCGAGTCCTGGCGGCCGCGTCGGGGCGGTCCGGGGGCCGCGAGGTGTCGAGGGGCCTGGGCTGGGAGGCGGCGCGCTCTTCCTCGTCTTCCTGCCCGTAAGGTGGTGTGAGGGCTGCAGGTGAAATGCTTCGGGCAAATGCCCCTCGTTGGATTTCATACAAACGTGAAGACACAGAGATCCCTCGGGGCACTTGGGGTAAATCTGACAGCACAGAAAGAACGTGGATTGGGGTGAGAAACCCTTAATGCAGAATTTAACAAGTTCAAAACACCTCAGCTTGAGGTGTAGTTCAGCATTTAGTCTGCAGAAGTGCACCTGGAAGCGGCCTGCTTCCAAACGATGGAAGTTGCCATCGTTTCTGGTGGACGTGGCACTTTGGAGCACCCTGGACCAGGCCCGCACTGTCCTTGTCACCCTCATGGTAACGGTGACTTAGTTTGAGGCTCTGTTGATGGATCTTGGTTTGCTTTTGCACCATAGAAAAATGGTTAACGTTTCGTAACTAGATGTGCACTGGAAATTAGAGAGGAGAATAAAAGAGGATATTTGAGTCCCAAAGACCAAAGAAATCTTTATTTTAGTACTGTCCCTATTCACTCTTTCTTTGTATGTATATATTTGTCTGAGGGGAGAAAAAGCACGCGAGTCTTTCAGATGATAATAACTCCTCGTGAAGAAAAGGAATTGAGTCAATTTTATTTGGCAACGTCGAGTCCAAAGGAAGCTATTGGAGCCCAGCACCTCTGCAAATTGGGTCACTTATTTTAGCGGCCGCAGCCTGGAACAGGATGTCTAACTTTCAAGTATGAACACTCTGGCCTTAATGGCTTCGAAATGGAAACTCGGAGTCCACAGAGCTGCTGTCTGGGGAAGCTTTCTTCCTTCCCCACTGCGCGAGGGCTTTTTCCAGTCCCTATTTAGGCTTACTCCTAAAAAAAAAAAAAAAAAAAAAAAAAAAGAAAAAAGGGAAAAAAAAAAAGAAAAGAAAAAAAAAGGGGCACATAAACAAAGATCGAGCCCTCAGTAGCTGCTTATGTTCACATCAAACTTTGGGCACTTCGGTAGCTTTGCCAACGATCCTTGTGACCACTGCACTGTAATTACAGGGTGTTAAAATCTCCCGGTTCGGAAGCGGCGCTCGGGTCGCTGTGGAGGAGCCGGGTCAGCTCGGGCGTCCGGCTCCCCTCGGCAGTGGGAACCTGCCAGCGCCCCGGGCTGCCCACCGTGGACCCAGCAGCTGTTTTCACTGCGTTTACAGCTTTTTTCTCTATGATTTCTCACTTTTTTAAAACAGCTGAGCAGGCGGATCAAGGGCTGCAAGCAGCCCGGCATGTCCACCCAGCGCAGGTGCCTTCGGTTGAGCATCTCCCAGCTCGGCCCCTGCCCCTGAGAGCTTTTAAAAGGGTGTGAAGACTGAATTGCACTTATCTCCAGAGCCGTTTCCTTTTGAGTGTTGCTACCTGAGATGACATAAAGCAAAGGATGTTAAAAGACAGATCGACTTCTCGCTCCGATCCAGTCTGGGAGGTTTGCACAAATGAGGCAGATGTGTCAGTATTTTGGTTCTTAGGCGCCAGCCCAGAGTGACAAGAAGCTGCGCGGCTCCACGTGCGTGACGTACGGGGCGTGCGGGCCTCGTGCTGCAGACCTGATGCTGGTTAGGATGGTAGCTGTCTTATATGTGGGCGCAGTCCGGTTGCCCTGGGCCTCGGATGTTTGCAGCAAGCTTATTTGGTCTGGAGGTGGTAGGTGAGGGCCAGCTGTGCTGGATCTGTGGAGGGTGTGGATCTCTTACAGAGCCTTGGGAATTTGGCTCCAGAGAGAATATCTTGAAGTTTCGGTTGAGCATTTCCCCGCTTGGCCCCTGGTACGTCGGTCACAGCAGCAGTCCTCGTGGAGACGCTGCGGGGCAGGGCTCGCTCCCTCTGAAGTGAGCTAACGGACCTCCTCCATTTTATTTAACTGCAACCTTCTTTTGGTTGGAAATTGTAAAAGAATCTTCGCGTTTTACAATCGTACCTTAGTCTTATCAGATGGTGACAACAGGAATGGAAGAGAAGGGATGATACACTGCAAATAGGTGGAGCTTGGCTGCCTGCAGGTGACTTACGTTAGCGACCCTGAGCTGATGAGACCAGTCACCCATTCAAAACACAGCCCAAGTGGTGGCCGTCTCCCTCGGATGACTGCTCGGAGGTGATAGCCGGCTGCGTCCGAAGGTGCTGCTGAGCGGGCTCTTCCCGCCGCTCAGGTGCGGCGGGGCGGCGCTGGCTGCCCCGCTGCCCCTTGCACACGCTGCACCGAAGCGGCAGAGTTGCCACGGCCTCCTCCTGGCTTTAGCCTCGGTGCCAGCGGCCTCCAGACTTGCTCCGCGCTCTCCCTGGGGCTCTGCGAGGAGCCGGCCCCTTGAGGGCTGACCTTCAAACCTCGCCGCTACCACCCCTGCTCCCTCCCACGTCCGTCCTTCGCTGCCCGGAGCCTCCCAGCAGCTGTCCTCTGCCTCTCTGGCTTTGCACCCTCTGCCCTCGAGCCTAGAGCAGTCTCCTTGCGTATGTGGAGGGGCTCTCCCCTCACCCAAGACCTTCCTTGAGTCGCACCTTCCCTGCAGCCCTCAGACAGCGAGCCGGGGGGTTTGTGCAGCCCCTTGGGCCTCTGCCTGATTTTAGGATGTTCTGGGCACCTCCAGCTCCGTTGGGCTTCGGTGGCTGTTCTGCCGCATGAGCGCCGCAGGGCAGGGACCTCTTCTCCTTCCGTTTGTACGGCCTCCAGCACAGACAGAGCTTGGTAAATAATGATAGTGTGATGAAGCGTTTTAGATGGAAGAGATCTGACAGCCCCCATTGAATGTGACGTGAATGCACAGCTCTGTTCCCTGTCCTCCCTGCGTGCAACAGCCCTATGCTCCTTAGGGCAGGAGTTACTTACCGTTCCCTATCTCTATAGAGTCGAGGGCATGGTTAGTTCACCAGCACGTTCCTGCTGCCCAGCAAAAGAAAGTAATGTTCTCTCTCCTCCTCTGGCTAGCAGACTGCTTGGTGCATGAGGCGCCTGCTGGAGCGAGGCAATAGCTTTTCATTTTCAGGGCCTCAGTCCATCTCCAAGTCGTAGTTTGGTCTTGTCTGGCTCCGTGGAAATACAGGCAAAGTGCAAACATTGAGATCTTTGCAAACAGAAGCCAGAGTTAATGTCCAAACACCTTTCATATAGTAACTGAAATCGCTGGCTACAGGAGCGAACAGGGATTTCCTGGTCTGAATTCCTTCTGACCATGTGCGACTTTGTTTAAAGCAGCCACTCGCATTCAGCATCTCCTGGGTCCCATCTGGAGCCTGAGTGGGAAATTGTGCTCCTAGCAGTGTTTTGAGATGTAAAAATCAGTAGTGTGGAATGGCTGCGAAGGATGCTCAGCGCACAGTGAGCAGGCTAGGCAAAATACGTCCTTAGGGCTCACCACTGTGCGAGTGAGGCAGTGCAATGCGTGATTTGTGGGCTATTAGTAATTCAACAAAGAGACTGCAATGGGGCTCACTGGAGGACGCAGGCTGGATCGGCAAGAGCCTCTATAACATAATTGTACGTAGCACTTCTCCCTGGGAGGAATCCAAGGTATCATTTGTGGGGTTGAATTCATGTCGTAAATCATGGGGCACATGGCAGACTGCATTCACTTAGACTGCCTCTTCTGCATCCTTCCTGGAAACTCATCTAATCAGAGCTGGCCTCTGGCACACCAAGGTTCAAACATCCACCATTTGTTAATTGCTGGCAGTAGGAGTGCTTTTTTTTTTCTTCTTCTTCTTTTTTTTGCCTTGAAATGTGGAATCCCTTCCTAGAATTGCGTTGGGGACTAATAAAAGCCAGTGCCAGGTTTAATATACACTGTCTCACAAATTATCTGGATTAAACACAAGGACTGTGTACTGCCAGAGAGGGGATATTCCCAGTTTAACACTGCTTCTGGGCCATGGAGATCGCAAGACACTGGACCTGAAAACTGTGATGCTCTTATGTGTGTGGGAGGAGTTTGGCAGGAGTGCTTGGAAGTGGTCATATTTGCCTGAGCTACAGAATTAATTGCCATAAAAACTATGGTTTTGTAACCAATAGTTACAGCTGCAGGAAAGATCAGAAAGCATCTGAATAAATCAAATTAACTACCTCCAGCTCCATCCTTATGAGAGCAGAACCTTTCAGGGTAAAATCAAAACCATAGTCTTTTTCACTGCTAGCTCACCCACCTGTGATACTAAGAGAGTGATAAGTCCAGGAATACAGTCAGCTAAAACAGGAGGAGGTGGAGACTGCTGTTCTGCATTATTTGAGCAGGTTAGTCTCTGCTGGTGGCTCAGAGGAGGCATATAAACTCAGAGGAGGGCAATGAGGCGGCAGTTTGCCCCTGAAGAAAGCATAGTAGACTCACAGAGGCCATCCAGCCTTGCAGTCTGACCCATCCCGTTGGATGGACAGTGGTTCCCGTTCATTGCTAAGCTTGCCTGTGCCTTGACTTCTTTGCTCCTGACTCTGGATCTGACGTTTTTGCTGCCCAAAGGCAGAGGGTTCATCTCCACCTTGCAGTTTGGGTCTCTTAGTGCTTCCTGTTCTACCTCGGGCTGCCGATCTCCCGTGCGAGCCTTGGCATCGCACTGTGAATCCCGCGAAAGCCCCGACCCGCCGGCTTTCGTCTCGCCGCGTACCCTCGCGCACTGGCGAGGAATAACCTGCCTCGCGTGAGGCTTGAGCCTCTCGTCTTTCGTGCCTGCTCCCTCACGTTCCCATGCTAAAGAAGAGCGTTGGAAAACGCTTTCCCCGGTTTCTTCCCTCCTTCCCTGCAGGCTCGGGGCGCCCGAGGGGGCGGCGCGGGGCCGCCGCGGCGCGTTCAGGAGGTTGCGGCGCTGGACAGCTCCGGCGCGGCTCGGCCCGGCCCGGCCCGCGGCAGGGCTTCTTCCTCCTCCTCCTCCTCCTCCTCCTCGTTCTCCTCCTCCTCCTTCTCCTCCTTCTCCTCCTTCTCCTCCTCCTCCTCCTCTTGGCTCTGTGGCTAGAAACCTTTCTGGCTCTCTTCCCCCTCTCCTTAGGGCCTCGTGCCTGCCTTGCCTCCTTCCCTGTGTCCTCCTGCGTCGCAGCCTCGTTCCTTCGCGAACACGATCAGCCACCCCGAAGCCGGAGGCTGTCTCTTGGCCACCGTCTTGCTCTGATGGCCTCAGCGGCATCAGAGCCAGCTCTGCCTCTTCTCTCGTCATGCAGCATTAGTACTGACTTGGTTGGACACAGAGCTGGAAGCAAAGCAGAGCTGCAGGGAGACTGGAGAAGCTGCTGGTCTAAGGGAGAGCAGCTCCCAGAGGGAGCCAAATTGAAGGGAGACCATAAAGTGTGCACCAAGCTAATGGACAGAGGGCAGCCCACATGGGGGGATGTGGGAGAAAGATTTATAAATCTCTCTAGAGAGAGATTTATGGGGAGCCCTGCAAGAGAGAGGTGATGGCTGCTGAGCAAGCATGCGCGTGGAGGTGCAGAGGACGACCCAGAGGTGCCAAGCAGAAGGCTCGCCCCGAGGGTGGTGGGGAAGTGAACACTGCTCTCCCAGGGCGTGATGGCTTCATACTTAGGAGGGGCAGCAGCAGCTGCTTAAATTGGCAGACTGTTAGCATCTGCCCTCAGGGTTCATCTGCTGACAATGTGTCCCTCCCTCAAGACTTCCCTAGCTCTCCTGCTTGCTGAGCCCTCAGTAACGTGGATTTAAAGGAAGCTGTGGTGCTGGTGTGATTCTGGCCTGAAGCTGGGAGAGATTCTCCCTCCCAGCAGCTGAGGCCACAGGGTGTGTTTGGGGCCGTGCCGGGCCTGAGGAGGGGAGCCTTCCCCGGAGCCATGCTACAGCAGCGTACCTGTTCCTGGCAGGCATCTGGGAGGAGGGACGACTGCAGAGCGCTTCCTAAATCGTTTTCCTCTGCCTGGCCTGCTGGGTGCCGGTGCAAGGCGAGCGGAGAGGCTGTGCGCTGCGAAGGGCTGGGTTCGTAGCTCAGCTCTGTGACATTCTGCTTTTGTCTCCTTACAGGCCAACCCTGCTCCCATCATCGTCAACACCGACTCACTGGAACAAGGGCTCTCTGTAAGTCTGCTGGTTTTGCTTCGCTTCTTTTGAACTAACAGTTTGTTTGCCCTACTCAGTGGTGCAGGAATAGCTCCTCCAGCCCAGGGAGGCCCTGGCAGGGTGGCAGGGAAACCTGGTACCTGCGCTGCGTCCCCACAGCATCCCCTGACTGCAGACCTCCCCGGGGGCTGCTCTGCATCCACAGCATGCTGAGAAGAATGCGGACAAGGAGGTGAATGCTGCCGAGGCACCAGTGCAGGAAGGGTACAAGGCACGAGACCCTGGTCCTGTGGGCAGCAAGGCCATCTCAGCAGTGCTTGGTGGCTCTGAGTGTTAACAGCCGTAGTACATTTTGCACTTCTGGCTTAGCATGAAGATAATCTTCCTAGGTTTGTGGCAGAGAGGGTTTGTGAGCTGCTGCATCCCTTACCAGAACATTTGCAGATCAATTCCTGCAGGGAGGAGGAGGGAGCAGGGCACAGAGCTGCTGAACAGCTGCATGGATTTCTGCAGCACTGGCTCTGTGCTCATGGGGCGCTCCTGTTTTTCCCCAGCTCAGCTGACAGGTTGCCAATGTTGTGTGTTTTACACCTGGTCTTCCTGGGATGTGGCAAATCACAGCCACCTTCCGCATGAGTGAAGGGGCACCTGGACTCAGTAGTGGTGTTGACTAGTCTTTGGACTCGGTGGAAGGTTGCAGGTCACTTCCTTTCACTGCACCTTTCCTGCAAAGAATGGGAGATTTCAGCCTGCAGCTGGTTCTGCAATAAGCTCAAAGCCCATCAGATCCATGCTGGGCTGATGGGTCAGGGCTGGCTAAAGGAAGGGAAACTGAGCTGGGCCCTCTGCCAGCCTGGCCGTACTGTTTAATTATGCCTTGAATGCTGAACCAAAACCACCTGGCATTCAGGAGGAGCTTAGATGGTTCCTCGCTCAGCCTGGTGGTCCTGGGTCCAGCAGCTTCATGCAAACGTGGCAGCAGACAATGACCCTCCGCAAAGGCTTCTCTCTCCAAACCCATGGCTCGGCACGGTGTTTGTGGGGGTGGGCACTTCTGTCAGGGTGCGGGGCAGCTCCCAGGGCTGGGGGGAAGGACGCACTACCTCGCAGCCTCACCAGGGTCGTGGCAGGCATCGTTCTACAGGGAGCTCAAAGGGCTGCGATCCCTTGAGGCATTGCAAGACTAGAGCGGGGCGAGTGAGGATTTTACTGTGGACAGGACAGGGAGGTGTTTCTGGACTGCAGTCTGATTCCTGTCTGGTTTGCACCCCCCCCCCCCCCCCCGGGTGGATGTCGCTGGCCCCTCTCTCCCTGCACAGCTCTTCCTCTCCATCCGTGCCACGTCCTCCCTCCCCAGGCTCTGCGCTGCGCGGAGGGGAGGGGAGCGCAGGCTGTGCCTGCTCCAGGCCTGCGATCCCGAGGGCAGCGAGAGATGAGTGCCAGGGCCAACGGCACGCTCTGCCACCCGAGCCGGGCCCTCGAGCCCTGCAGAAACTGGCGGCGGCAAGCCCACCTGCAAGGAGGTGCCCCCTTTTCCTTCGCGTCTTGGCCAGCAGCCCCTCCGTGCCGTGCAGTAAAACCCCCAGTGCCTGGCAGGTGCTGGCCGGTGCGCACTGGGACCCTGCGCCGGTGCCGTGCCGGAGGGCACTGCTCATCCAGGTCCCCGGGGGAGCCCGCTCCGGGCGCAAGGCAGCCTCCCCAGCCTTGGTTTGTCTCCTGTCAAGGCTCTGGCTTGGAAACCCTCCCTTCCTCCTCCGTCGTGTCACGACAGCGCAGCTACGAGCCTCCCCCGCCGCGAACGCGATGCCAAGCGGCTTGCGGAGGCTGTGCGTCTGGCGAGGCTGTCCCCCCGCTCCGAGCCGGGGAGAGCCCTGCTCGGCCCTGCCGCCTCCTCCGGGGAGCCAGGCTCCCTCGGGGCCCAGGAAAAGCGGTGCTCGAAAAGCCCGATTCTGCACAGTTCTGCAGGTCAGCAAAGGAGCGACAACAGGGGCTTTATCCGGAAGAGAATGTGAAAATGGCAGGCCTGGAAGCACTTTTTTTACCAAAAACAAAAGCCGAAGCCTGTTGGTACAGCATGTATTTGGAAGAGTTAATGTCACTTCTTCCAGTCTTCAATTACTTAACTATTCAGTGTTTTACTTAATGATAAACAGATGGATGTAGTCTAGTTCCTTCCTGTTCCAGCTCCATTGATTTTGTTGGACTAGCTGCTGGGCTGAATTTGGCCCCGGCTGTTTATCAAGAAGTCTGCTCCGCATTTCAGTCTCTCCGTCCACCCACCTCCGTCCCCGAGAGCGTGTGGCGCTAGCAGCGCCGCAAGGTGAGCGCTGCGGAGCTGGGCCCCGCGCGCGATACCCGAACAAAACCGCGTGCATCTCATGAAACTCCTGCTGCGTTTAAAGGCTCCCGTGAAGGATAATCCTTGTGCTGGAGCCAGGTTTGCGTGAACCCGCCCGTAAGTGAGCACAGGCTCTCTGCGCGTCCCTGGCTCCCCGGTGCCCTTACGCGGGGCTGTTGCTCCCTTCCGAGGGGTGGGAGCCCCGATGCCCTCGCAGAGTGCCCTTTGGGACGCCCGCTGCCCCGGCAGCCCTTGCCAGGACTGCAGCGTCCTTCCCGTGTCCCCGCGTGACTTCTTGCTAAACCAGGTGTGATGCACATCCCCTGTTCGAGCTCCATGCCCGAGCTGCGGACGAGCTCGGTGGGGGATCGCCTGTGCCAGCTCAGGGATGTTGCACCCAATTACACTTATTTATTTTGCACAACAGGTCCGAACAGGGAGCCGAGGAAGCAGGGTTCCCATTGCAGACAGTGGCCTCTGTGTTTTGGAGCTGCCTCTCTGAAGCTGAGACTATTTACTGCTGCCAAGGGTGCACGGAGGCTGCTGCCAAGCAGCCCGAGCGCGAGCAGGGAGGGTCACTCCGAAGCCCTGCCATCTCCTCGAGGAGTCGAGGGCTTCGTAGCCTGCTTCCCTGGAGCTCCCGGTCGGTGCCCCGCTGCCCCCTCGCTCACACCTTCGAAGCTCCTCTAAAAGCCAGCTCCAAGCTGGCCAGGTCCTTCCTCGGAGAGCCCAATCCCTGCCGAAGGAGGCTGCCCGAGCGCGGATCAAACCTAAGCTGAGGCCACGCTGATGCCTCGCACACCATGCCGCTGCAGCCCGGGTAGCGACTCGCGCGCCGGCGGCTTGGCGCGTGGGCTGGCCGCGGGCTGAGCGAGAAGCTGTCGGGCTGTGATTCAGCCCCCTTCCTCCTGCCGCAGCTTAGCAGGCTCGTACCCGCTGCCCTTCGGCAAGCTGCTCCGCGGAAGCGCAAAGATACGGCCGAAAGCTGGGGGCACAGCGCGCCGAGGCGTGCCCTCCCTGCGCCCCGTCCCGCTGCAGACCATTGAGCTGTTCGGGTTGGTTTTTAAGAACCTCATCTTAAGCTTCTAAATTTGCTTTTTTTTTTTTTTTTTTTTAATATATAAATGGACTCTCTGGCAAATTGCAGAGCGCGGTCCACGTGCAACGGCGCGGCGTTGGCCGGCTGAGCCTGCAGACAGCTTGCAGTAGCTCTGGAAGGTGTGCGCTCTTCTGTTTGTCGCATGAGTGTTATGTTAACTCTGCAGCCTTCTGTTGATGATTTAAATGTCACCATTGCTGACTATTTCCCTGCTGCTCCGAACACAAAGGAGAAGAGTAAGCCAGAGAGGGACACTCCTTCCGGCGGCCTCGGGCGGGCTTGCAAAAAACAGTTTGCTTTCGTCCCCCTGGAAGCAGCTGCCGATGAGGGTTGGGAGCAGCTAAGCAGCCTCTGACGCCTCGGTGGAGCGTCACGGCTGCCCGGCGAGCCGCAGACCCGCACGGCGTCCCCGGCGGCCAGCGCACGGCAAACCGCGGCCGTCCGGGACGGCGCAGCACGGCTCGGCTTTGCCGTCGGGGAGCGGCCGCGCTCGGCGCCCGGACGCCGGAGCGCTCGCTTCGTTGGCCCGTTCCCTTGCTTACGTGGTGCGCGTTAAGTTCTCCGTTTGGCTTCCTTATGCAATTAGCTGCCTGTCGCGTGAATTCGGGAAACGTAATCCGAGCTCGAGCCTCTCGGCGGGCTGCTCCCCGCGCGCGGCCCGGGCCCCTTCCCGCTGCTGCTGCTCTTGCGCCGGGGCTGGCGTGCTGCTGCCTCTCGGCGCGGCTCACAGATTGCCAAGGTTTTCGGCACATCCCCATCCCGTAGGTGCGTGTGTGCTGTTCCTCTGTGCCCGTGGGTGTGCGCACGGCTGTCTGCGTGGCAGTCGCGCTGAATGCCAAAGCACAGAGGACAACGTGTGTAGTAACGGAGGCTGCCAGAAACCCGAGTCGCTGGAGAGCCGCGGAGAGGCAGAGCCGTGAACGGCGCGCGAGGCCGCCGGCTGCGGCGACGAGGCGAAGCCGGAGCCGGGGGGCGGGTTGCAAAGGCGGCGCGGGACAGAGCGGGTGGGATGCGAGAAGGGAAGGGCCGTGTCCCGCTGACCTCGCAGGGGCTTCCTGCGGCAGGAGAGGACGCGGTTTCCCGTGCTGAGGTTTGCCTTGAACTGCGGCTAATGCCCAGGCAGGAGTCCAGCCATGTGCGCCCATACATTCATGGACAGAAGGCGAGACGGAGGAGTGGGCTCTCCCGGTGTTTCGAGCTTGGATGTCCTGATGTCTTGAAGCCCTCCCAGTGGGGTGGCCTTGTCCAGCTCTAGGCCCAGCGCGTGTTTTCATAGCTATAGAGGCCTCAACTGCGCTGCCCAGGCTGCATTAGAGGTGTCCAGGTGGTGGGGCCTGGCGTCCAGGAGCGGTCGGTGGCGCCTCGGGAAGGACTGGGCACCAGTGGGACTGGGCTGCCTCTCTGCAGCCGGCCCTTGCAGCGGTGGGAGGTTAGTGAGCCCACTGGGGCACTTGAGCAAAGAGTCTGTGGCAGCAGGAGAGCTGAGGGGAGCTAAAACATGGAAGAAGGTCACCGCAGCCCCCAAGAGATGTGATCAGAGCATGAGAAATGGAGAAGTAACGGCTTCCCAGCAGGATGGGAGAGCAGGACGGTCCGGGTGTGACTTGCTGCGAGGGAAATACCAGAGCTGAGCGCCTTGGGACTTCTCCAGGAGACCTTCCAGGCTAAGGAAGGCACCAAGAGCACCACAGGCTGGAGGAGATGCACATTAGCACCACTCCTGCGCCCCTGCCCAAGGGCAAGCCCATGTGCTCCATCTCCGCACGCTCACAGGGTGACAGTCGGGACAGAGCCTGGGACCGTGGTGCTGTGATGTGAGCGTCCGTGAAGCAAGACCAGGTGCCCGCGTGCACCTCGCCCAGCACCCTGGGGAGCAAGTGCTGCTTTCTGAGCTCCTGCAGGTGCAGGTTGTCCCTCTCCCAGACGCAGGCTGGGAGAACTCAAAGCTGTCTTGGGCTCCGCGGGTCGGCTGCTTCCCACCAAGGCAATCCCACAAAACACCAGCGTCAGGAGCATGGTGAACAAGGCAAAGGGCTGAAGAGAGGCCTGAGGAAGACGGGAATCATTGACGGGGAAGGCAGAGCTGGGAAGGAGTTTGTAAAGTCACTGAGTCCAACCCTGCTCCCCTCTTGCGTTCTCCTCGCACCTCTGATGAGGAGGAGGACAGTCCCCGCAGGCTGTCCGTTTGGTGCTGCAGAGCCTTTTTACCCCCAAACTTTCCTAATCTGAATCGGCCCTGCATCAGTTTAACCTCCTGACTCCTTGTCTTGGCCATAGTGGACGTAAAAGACCTAAACAGCTTTGAAGCTGGCCCTGCTTCAGGAGGGCTCGAGCAGAGATCTCCAGAGGCCCCTTCCAGCCGAGTGGACTCTTTGGAAGTCTTCGGCTTCTTTGGCCGAGGCCCTGCCGGTGCTGGCTGCAGCAGAGGGTGAGCACGCACGTCTCGGGGGTGACGGATCCCGCGGTCGGATCCCGGGCTGCTCTTCCACCCGGACGCCCGATTATTCCCACCGATAGCGAGGGCCCTGCAGCAGCTTCGCCAAGTCTCCTTACGTCGTCTCGGCCGACGTCTTCAGCCTAAACCGTGTCTTCAGCGTGCGGTAGCCGCGGCCGGGCTCGTGGGCCTTTGGCGCTGCCCCTTCTCATGGTGGCCTCAGTCATGCGAGGCTTGAGTTCACCCGCCCCCAGAGTCGTTGTTGCGCTTGAGCAGAACGAGCTCCAGGTGCTCTCGTTACCCGCAGGAACGTCCCATCGCCTTGCAAGTCTTGCGAAATTTTCGGCCTCGGCAGCAGTTTAGGTCCTGGAGCGTGGGGGAAAAAAAGCGTTTGTATCCGTCTCGAAACCGCCACCTTATTTTTCCGTGTGTTTTTGGCTATGGGGAAACAGAAGTTTTTTGACCTGTGCATTTAGCATTCCTTATTTTAGCCGTCCTTCCCCCTGCTAGTCCGTCCCTCGTTCCCCTAATGACCAAATGGATCGAGTAGAGTAAACTGTTCGCAGTCGCGCTTCCATTTTTAACAGAAATCCTCCTAGCGGGAGGCTGCTGCGTGACCGAGGCGTCGTTTCTCTCCGTGGGGCCGGTCGTGGCCCTTTTCCCCGCTCGCCCCGTGAGCCGAGAGAAGGGAGGGCGCGACGGAAAGCGCGTTAAAATCGGGGTGGGGGGCAGACGGGAGAAGGGCCGGGGCGAGCGACCAAGGGCCGGCGTCCGAGGGCGACTGCTGCCCCTAGGAAGAGGGGGGTCCGCGCGGGGCTGTGACGCGCTCTCTCCCTCTCCCCAGGTGAACGGCAGCGATGGGATGTTTAAATACGAGGAGATCGTGCTGGAAAGGGTAAGCGCTCGGGCGGCCGGACGGGACCCCTCCGCGGCTCCGTCCGCCCTGCTCCGGGGGGGACCGGAGCCGCCGCACGCACCCACCCACCCACGCTCTCCCTTTCCCGCAGGGTAACTCCGGCCTCGGCTTCAGCATCGCGGGAGGGATCGACAACCCCCACGTGCCCGATGACCCCGGCATCTTCATCACCAAAATCATCCCCGGCGGAGCGGCGGCCATGGACGGCCGGCTGGGGTGAGCGCGGGGCCGGGGCGCGGGGGGCAGCGCGGGCGGGCGCCGGGCGCTCAGGGGCCGTGCCGTGCCGTGCCCGCAGGGTGAACGACTGCGTGCTGCGGGTGAACGAGGTGGACGTCTCCGAGGTGGTGCACAGCAAGGCCGTGGAGGCGCTGAAGGAAGCGGGCCCCGTGGTGCGGCTGGTGGTGCGCCGGCGGCAGCCCCCGCCGGAGACCGTCGTGGAGGTCAACCTCATGAAGGGCCCCAAAGGTGAAGCCCGCGGGGCGCGAGGGGGGCGATCTGGGAGGCGGCACGGGGTGCTGTGGGGCGCGGGCCGCAGGGTGCTGGGGGGGCGCAGGATGGGGGGTAACCCCACGGTGCGGGATGCTATGGGGTGCAGGGGGCGGGACGTTCCCTGTGGTGCGGGATGCCGCGGGGCACAGGGTTTGGGATGGCCCCACGGTGCGGGATGCTATGGGGTGCAGGGGGCGGGACGTTCCCCGTGGTGCCGCGGGGCACAGGGTTTGGGATGGCCCCACGGTGCGGGATGCTATGGGGTGCAGGGGGCGGGACGTTCCCTGTGGTGCGGGATGCCGCGGGGCACAGGGTTTGGGATGGCCCCACGGTGCGGGATGCTATGGGGTGCAGGGGGCGGGACGTTCCCCGTGGTGCGGGATGCCGCGGGGCACAGGGTTTGGGATGGCCCCACGGTGCGGGATGCCGAAGGGCGCCAGGTGTGGGGCTCCGGCCAGCTGCCCCTCGCCTCCCCTCGCCCGCAGGCCTGGGCTTCAGCATCGCCGGGGGCATAGGGAACCAGCACATCCCCGGGGACAACAGCATCTACATCACCAAGATCATCGAGGGCGGCGCGGCCCAGAAGGACGGGCGCCTGCAGATCGGCGACCGGCTGCTCGCGGTAAGGGCTGCGGCGCGGGGGCCCGCGGCCCGCGGCGGGGCGGCGGGCGCCGAGCGCCCGGCCGGCCCCGGGGCTCACCCTGCCCTCTCTCTCCCGCAGGTGAACAACACGAACCTGCAGGACGTGCGGCACGAGGAAGCGGTGGCCGCCTTGAAGAACACCTCCGACATGGTGTACCTGAAAGTGGCCAAGCCTGGCAACATCCACCTCAACGACATGTACGCGCCCCCCGACTACGCCAGCAGTACGTACGGCGCCGGCCAGGGCAGCGTCCGACGCGGGGACCGGGCTGCGGAGGTGGACGGCGGCACGGGAGCCCGCCGGAGGGGAGCGGGAGGGATGGGGCGTGCTGGGGGCTGACGGAGAAGCGCGAGCTGGGCGGCGAGCGATGCTGGGCCGGGCTCTGCCGCGTTGAGGCCTCCGTGTCGGGATTTCTGGTCCTCATCCCCGTCTTCTCCCCCGCAGCCTTTTCAGCCTTGGCTGACAACCACATAAGCCATAACTCCAGCCTGGGCTACCTGGGCAGCGTGGAGAGCAAGCCCGCCTACCCCGTCCCTCCCCAGGTGACTCCGTCCAGGTACTCGCCCATCCCGCGACACATGCTCGGCGACGAGGACTTCACCAGGTGAGTGCCGCGCGTGGGCACCCCTGCGCCCGGCTCCTTCCTCGCCGTCTCCCTCTCTCTGGTTTCTTGACCTCGTCCCCTTGGTTGTGGGCGCCGTCGCCTCAGCCGTGGCCAAGGGCATCTCTGAGTGCTCGGAGCCCGTCCTGCAGCCCTGCGAAGCCCGAGGTCCCCTCCAGCAGGCTCGTCCCCCCCCCCCGAGAGCAATCAGGCAGCCGCTGCCCCCACGCTCTGCAGCCCCCCCGGCTCTCTGCATCGTCCCATTCCCTCTTCTCCCTTTCCTGCTCCTCTTTTGAGACTCGAGTATCCCTGCACTTCCGCTTTGCCCTTTCCCGGGTTTTATTCGTTCACAGTTCTGGGAATACAGGTCGCTTTGTGCTCCTGTGCTGAAATCCAAGCAGCACCGCGGGCTCCTGCACCAAGCTCAGTAGCAAACGTAAAACTTTGCTCACGTTAAACATAGCGAACAAAAAGCAGACACTGCCTTCTTTTAAGAGAAGCAACAAGGAGACAGTACTCCACTGAGCGTAAACGCGTGTAAAGCCTTCTGATGCCTCCTGCTGAGGGTGCAGGAGCGAGACTTTGCCCTTCCTGCCCTGCTTCCAGGACGGTGTCGGAGGGTTCGGTGTCCTCAAGGCCGGGGCTGGGTTTAGCTGGGGTTGCGTTCTTAGGACCGATATCCAGGTCGGGGTTAGGACTGGCTCTGCAGTTACGGCTGAGGTTGCAGGCTGGTTTTAGAGTTGCGTTTGCAATGAAAGATGTCGGAGTCCTGGTTTTGGCTGGGACCATCCAGTTCTCCCAGATGGGAGAGGAGGGGACTCGAACCCATCCTCCGGCATCTGCGCTGCCTCGCCGCACAGGGCTGATCCGCGGGGGCGGCAGCAGCCGGCCAGGAGGCACCGGGGCGCAGGAGGCGGCGTTACCTTGGGTGCCGGCTCCAGGCTGTGCGGAGGCTCCAGCTACCTGGGTGGGTTTTGTTTGCGTGTGTGGGCAGCGTTGCAGTGACGGCAGCCGGCGAACCGTCCTCTTCGGAGAACATCAGAGATCAAATTCAGCGTATTGATTTCTAGCTTTTTGGCGCTCAGCTGAGGCCGGGACCCTGCTGTGCCCCGTGACCTTTGCAGCACTCGCCTCCATCTGGGTCCTCCCTCTCCCACCGTGCTGGCGGTGTCCAAGATGCCGTCTGTTCCCTGTGTTAACTCTTCTCTGTGCATAGCAATTCTCATGTTGTCAGGGCAATGCCATATTACGGGATTTAGGCATTTTTCAATGATTCCCGGTGCTCTGAAAATGCCTCATCTGTCCCTCTGCCAGAGACCCCAGTCCCACCGAGCCCCTGTGTTGCCCCTTCATACACGTGCTGATGTTATTTGTGGGCCAGGCAGCGGCAAGAGGAGTCTCCGAGCCTGAGCTGCCCTGGACATCGGCGGGCAGCGGTGGCTCGGCGGTGGCCCCTGTGCAGCACGTGCCGCTGGCCGCTAGAGGATGGTGCTGCCTTGCAGAGCGCCTGCTGCGGAGGCCGGCAGCGCTCCGACCCTGCGGCACAGCCCATGGTCTCCCAGCGGCATTTGCAGCTTCTCGGCAGCGCTGCAGGCTCAGCACCTCCCTCACCCATCCCAGGAGCAAGGGGAGGGCAGTGCTGAGCCCTCACATGCATCGCCCATCCCACGGGACAGCTACACTGTCAGGGGCCTGCTGGCTTTTGCATCGGCCAGACCACACACTGGGACCAGTGCGCTCCAAATGCATGTTACTGGTGTAGGCAAAAGCAGTGCCTCCCCTAAAAAGCAGCTGAATCCCAGGAGATCCTGTCAGCAGCCACAGCCTGGATCCAGAATCCAGTCTGTTCCCCTCCCAAGGGCCCAAGTGTTGCTGCAGACATGGATGTGGCTCCTGTGACCCTGCTGCCCTGCAGTACCCGGGGCCTGGGCCAGAGCATCTGTTTTCCCGCGAGCCACACCACAGCTATGAAGGATCCCACTGCTTTCGGTTCATGCTGAGGTTGAGGCGTTGATGCCACAACATCCAGCTTGGGTCTAACTGCAAAGATCACATCTTGCCTCCTAGCATGACAACTGAGGATACAAGCGTGCTGTATCATGCTTGAGACCTGGGATGAGACTTACCTACCTGGGGCTTCATCTCCTCTCCCTCTTGGTTCTTGTAGCGTCTCTCTACCTTCCTCCAAGCTGTCTGTCCCTATCTGTGCTGGTGACTGGTTCCTAGACTGCCTGGGCTGCTGGGCCAAGGTGGAGCAGCAGTCCCTGTGCTTTGCTTGGGAGGCAGCAAAAACCAAGTTCATCAGCTGTGTCTGGTGATACACAAGGTTGGCAGACCCAGAAATCTGACCTATTTCTTCCCCTGTAAGAGCTCTAGCCCCAGGCTTGGGTTTACTGCAGAGGGACTATTGGCTGCAGTCCTCCCCACACCCTCAGACCTGCAAGGCCAAGAGCTTTTCACTGCTGAAAGGCTCGTGGTGCTGCACTCAGGGTGGAGCATGGCTATGCAGACCAGTTCTGTCCCACTAACAAGAGACCACTTGGACTAGGAAATTCCACTCCCAGGCAATACCAAAAACAGCTTTTACCTCCAAAGCTGGTGAACAGGCAACAAGACAAACTGTTAGCACAGGGCAGTATCTGCCCACAGTGTCCTTCAACAAACCCGCTGGGACATGGCTCTGTGCCTCAGTTTCCAGCCCTGCATAGGCAATTCGGTGGTAGCTGCAAGTCTAGGGCATGGAGACTTAGCACCTCACCTAAGTGCTGACAGGTCTCTCTAGGACTTGGGATTGAGCATCGTTTGGACCAGATGATACCAGTGTAGGTGCTGTTGGGGTCTAGCACTAGGCAATGTGCCCCTCACTGCTGGAAAGACCACAAAAGGTCTCAGCTGCCCTGCTGAGCTCAGGAGATGTGGGCTAGACTTCAGCCCTCATCTCATACTCCAGGACCCTTCTGCTTGTCCAATGCACCCTGCAACCAAGCCTTTCGGCCAGTGAAAGACTAAGTCAAGCAGCACATTTCTCTCTATTTGTATTTTCTGGTGTATTTTCAAGGTAGATTCAGCCCCTAACCACATCAGGAATGTGTAACCAGCTTAGGTCAAAGTTATGACTCTTCTGTACCTCTGCATTTGAAGGAAAGGTGCTTGACCAGAATGTGGTGTGTCTGCGGAGCTGGAGGCACGGAGAGCTGGGCTCTAAGAGTGTCCGAGAATATTGCAAGCATGCACTGTGGATTTCCCCTCGCTTTTACACTCCCTCTGGTTGGGACTGCACTGGCTGTGCCTGCAAAGGCAGGAAGGAGTTAAGGCCATAAAGTCTAGCAGAGTGAAGTGAGTGCTGAAGTCTGTGTCCTTTCACTGCTTCCATAAAAAACCCCTGAGCATGGGTCTGGGAAGCCGTGTGTCCTGCAGCAGCCCCAGGAGCGAGCAGGCAGAGATAAACAGCGCGACGGGGCCCGGGTGCAGGGCTGGGAGCATTCAGAACATTCCTGCCCTTCGCGTGCCTCGCGGCCGTGAGCGGGACGCAGGCAGGGGCGCCGCGGGCAGAACGAGCCGCGCAGCGATGTTCACCGTTAACATCTCGTCGTCCATGTCCTACAGGGGACAGCCAGCTGTGCCCCCCTCCAGACAGCAGCGAGGCTACAGAAGCAAATGTGGCCAGAGGTATGGTGCTGGGATGCTGCTTTGCCTGATCTGAGGCATCTGCAGGACAGGGAGAGGAGCAGCTCGGGGAGCCGGGAGGATCTCCGGCAGAGGCAGGCTGAGAGGGGCTGTGCAGGGGCAGTGCTGGGGCTGTCCGGATTTTTAGATCCCTCCCTAAACTCCTTGTATTTGCATTTCTGGGCAGTTAAAAGGCAGAGATGCCCTGCACTTGCAGGCAGATAAATGTGCTAGTTCCCTATCACTGCTGGTGGGTCCTGCTGGCATGGGACTGGGGCGAGGAGGCACCCACGCAGGGTGGTCAAAGAATAATTTAGGGGGAGGTTGTTAGGGCATGGGTGGTAAGAAGGCAGTGGTGAAGCTTATTTCCCTGGCACAGCCTTTCCCAGAGGAGCCCCAAGGGTGTGTATCCGACTGTCCCACTCCAGAGACAGCGGGACGCAGGGACTCCCAAGCTCCCAGTGCCCTGAGTTGGGTTCAGAGCTACAGCCGCTGCCAGACAGGCTGCCCCTCGCGCTGTGAGAGCACGAGGCCCGTCGGACTTGCTCCCTGGCAAGGGGCTGGTGCTCTCCAGCCGTGCAGAGGGTTGAAGAGCAAAGCCCGGGGGCTGGGAGCGAGGCTGGGACGTCTACAGGGACGGTGTCCTCAGCAGGGCTGTCCCCGCGTTGTAGGCCACAGGGGTGGTTGTGGCAGGCCCCCAGAGCTGCCCGCTCGTGAAGGATTCAGCCCCGCTGTGAGCAGGCAGGCGGAGATGTGCAGACTGCAGCCGCAGCCCTTTCTTCAGCATCGCTGAGCCCAGCCGGTGGGTTTAGCCCTGGTGATTTACACCCACCCACCCACCCCCAGTGCCTCCTCCAGCTCCCCCTGGCCATGCTGCCCCTGGGCCTGGGCCGGGCTGGGTGAGAAGGGCGCCAGCCCAGAAAGGGAGACCTTCCTGCAAGGCATCTTGCACTTGGTTCAGTCTATCTCTTGCTACTCCTGCTCCTTACACCGTCTGCAACTGTTCAGGTGACATTCAGCCCATCAGGACTCCCTCAAGGAGAAGGCAGGTCGGAGACTTTTCCCGAGGTGCTGGCATGCGTCCCCAGATGTAATTCTGCTGTCTGCCTCAGCAAAAGCATTAAAGTCTCCCCCAGGCCAGCCAGGGGAAGGCAGTGATGTTCAGGTCTGTCCTGTGGGGCTCGGGAAGGGTTTTTTCTTGCAATAGCTGCCTGGACGCACAGGCAGTAGTTGCCCGGCTGGTGACTTTCTTGTTGTCCGCTGAGGAAGACTCCTTCATTCCCCTGGGAGCACCTCCGTGCGCTATCGCACGCAGCCGAGGCTGTGCGCGGGGACCAGCCGCCCCCCGCTCGCCCCAGGCTCCTCTTCGCGCGCCGCCGCCGATATTTTAGGATCCGCTGAGGGTGCCCTCGAGCAGCGCCGAGCCCGAGGCTCTGGCTTCGCTCCTCGCGTGTCCCAGAGAGCTCCAGCTTCTCCCCGGCTGCCTCGAGACGGAGGAGGTTGCTGAGCGCCCCGGCGAGCGGTCAATCCCTGCGGTGCCTGCCGGACTCCCGGCGCTCGGCCCCGTCCCAGCCCGTCGCCGTCGCGTCCTCCGACGGTCGCCGCTGGCCCGGGCTGACAGACCGGCACCTTTATTTTTGTTTATATTTTTTTTATCCGTGCCCGTTCGAAGGCAGCGCTCGAGCTGGGGAGCTGCGGTAGCTCCCGCCGGACTCGTCCGCTCCCAGCCGAAAGCGGCCGCGGGATTTTTGCGATGCCGGGCAGTCCTTTCTGCCTTCGCCCGCCTATTGTTCGCGCTGCAACAGAATTAAGTCACCGTGAAAAAATGTCGAACTTGTAGCGTGCTGCCGTTGAGCCCCGCAGGGCCCGCGCCGAGCCCGGTTTGGACGGGTTTATTTACGGCGCCGGGGGAGCGAGCGGAGGCGGCGGCGGGACGGGGACGCCCGGGGAGCCTCAGCGCCCGCCGTCTCTGCCCTCCAGAGAGCCGCGCAAGATCGTGCTGCACAAGGGCTCCACCGGGCTGGGCTTCAACATCGTGGGCGGCGAGGACGGCGAGGGCATCTTCGTCTCCTTCATCCTGGCCGGCGGCCCGGCGGACCTCAGCGGCGAGCTGCGGCGCGGCGACCGCATCCTCTCGGTGAGCGGGGCGCGGGGGCGGCGCCGGGGGGGCGCGGGGCGGCGGCGGGGCCCGGGCCGGGGCCGCCCACGAGCCGCCGTGTGCCGCAGGTGAACGGCGTCAACCTCCGCAACGCCACGCACGAGCAGGCGGCGGCGGCGCTGAAGCGCGCGGGGCAGGCCGTGACCATCGTGGCGCAGTACCGGCCCGAAGGTAGGCCGCGGCGGCGGCGGCGGCGGCGGCGGCGGCGGCGGCGGCGGCGGCGGCGGCGGCGGCGGGGCGCGCGGGCGGGGCGGGGCGCCGCATGCAGATGAGGGAGGGGGCGGGGCTCCGAAGGCAGATGAGGGAGGGGGCGGGGCCCCGCGTGCAGATGAGGGAGGGGGCGGAGCCAAGCGTGTTGATAAGCGGGGCGGGAGGGCTCGGCCCCCTAGTGAAGGGGGCGGGGCTCCACATGCTGATGAGGGAGTGGGCGTGGCCCCGCGTGCAGATGAGGGAGGGGGCGGAGCCAAGCGTGTTGATAAGCGGGGCGGGAGGGCTCGGCCTGCTAGTAAAGGGGGCGGTGCCTCGCATGCTGATGAAGGGGGCGGGTCCCCGCGGGAGGCGCGGGCGCCGATTGGGCGGCGGCGGGCGGCGGGGGCGGGGCGGCGGCGTCCCGCCGGCGGTGCCTGCGCGGCTTTGTGTGCGGGCCGGGTGGCTGCGGGCTGCTGCCGGCGCCGCGCCGCCTCCGAGCGGGCTGCAGGTGAGCGCGGCGCGGGGGGCCGCTGCCGCCGCCGGGCCTGTCGCGACAGGCGCCGCGCTGTCGCCCACGTGGCGGCGGCGGCGGCGGCCCCGGGGGCGGGTGGAGGCCCCTGGGGGCCGGAGGGTGCCCCAGGCCGGGCCTCCGCGCCCGGGCCGCGCGGCGCCGCTCCCTCGGACCCGCCGGGAGCTGGGCTGGGAGGAGGCCGGGGGGGCCCGGGGCCCTCTTCGGGGGGGGGGGGCTGAGGCCTCGCCGTGGCCCTGGCTGGGGGTGGTCCTGGGACCTGGTTGTGGGGCCTCGCTGTGGGGTCTGTGGGGGGCCTGGTTGTGGGTTCCGCGGGCACTGGCTGTGGGGTCCTGGGACCTGGTTGTGGGGCCTTGCCGTGGGGTCCCTGGCTGTGCAGTTGTGGGGCCTTGCCGTGGGGTCCTGGGACCTGGTTGTGGAGTCATGGAGCCTCGCTGTGGGGTCTGCGGGGGGCCTGGTTGTGGGTCCCACAGGCACTGGCTGTGGGGTCCTGGGACCTGGTTGTGGGGCCTTGCTGTGGGGTCTCTGGCTGTGCAGTTGTGGGGCCTTGCCGTGGGGTCCTGGGACCTGGTTGTGGAGTCATGGAGCCTCGCTGTGGGGTCTGCGGGGGGCCTGGTTGTGGGTCCCACAGGCACTGGCTGTGGGGTCCTGGGACCTGGTTGTGGGGCCTTGCCATTGGGTCCTGGGACCTGGTTGTGGAGTCATGGAGCCTCGCTGTGGGGTCTTTGGGTGGCCTGGTTGTGGGTCCTACAGGCAATGGCTGTGGGGTCCTGGGACCTGGTTGTGGGGCCTCACCGTGGGGTCCCTGGGGGTTATGGCTGTGGGTCCCCCAGAGTGGCCTCACCACGAGGTCCCAGCCATGGGCTTTCCCACGGAGTCCCGGGGGCATTGCCGGGGGTCCCGAATCACACCTGGCAGCGCTGGCGGGTGCAGTGGCTGCCCCTCGTCCCCACGGGGTCTCTGGGTCTGGGGGAGAGGCTCACCCATGTGCTGGCTGCCGCGATGCTCGCTGGACCCCCGCGTGGGCCTGGGGCGGCCCTGGCCGTGGCAGGGAGAGCGGGACCGCGGCCCTGCAACGCCGCGGGGCGACGCGGGGAGCGCCGGTCCCACCGGCACCGTCCCACTGTCGTCACGCAGGGACTGAAATCCGGGGCACGAGCTTCTCCGGAGCTTGGGCGTCCGGGTCCGTAGTGTTTCTGCTCCTTGCTAGATACGGAGTTTAGGGATTCGGCCTCCCACCACCACGAGTCCCGTTTCCGCGCAGGAAAGCAGAGGCAACGCGGCTGGCACGGGAGAGTGCAGACGGAGGTGGTCCCGGCCAGGAGCTTGGGCAGAGGCGGTGGTCCCTGTGCTCCCAGTTTCCCTTCTGCTCAGCGGTGTGGACGGAGGGTCACTGGCATGGACCAGGGGTGGTATTTCATCACGTGCAGGACAGTTTTCCCTCTGAAAGTTGTCAGTTCAAGACCAGGGACCTCCAGGTGTGTGCTCTGAGGCAAGCCCCACGCAGTATCTTTGTCAGATGCATTACCATAACAACAGTGTTTAATTAACATTTGTCTTTCATTCACTTCCTAAAGGTGTTGGCTGCTAGTTGGCAGCGCCTGCATCAGGCTACGCGCGGGTTTTCGCCAAGGCGCCTTGTCCTACGTGTCCTGTTCCACCGCCCCTGAGGGCTGGGGACTTTGCCTGCCGCCGTGTGGAGGGAGGCCTTAGTTATCTGATGAAAAATTCCTTAAGGTCACGAGGCCTGAGCGTTGACCTGCCGGAAGGGATGCAAGCTGCTGCCGTGTCGCATCCGCGGGCCTCGTGCAGCCCGCTGGCAGGCAAAGGACCCAGGATCTCCAGGGGCCAGGATCTCTGCTGGCCACACGGAGGTCTGCGGTGGCCGCTTAGCTGGTAGTGCTGATGTATCAGAGCACAAACACTTCAGGGCTCAGGGGTACTAGAATTTGCCTCTCTCTGCTTATTTTTATGTCTTTCTCTTTTAACCACCCTTTATTGTGGCATCCTGGGAGAGGACCGTAGCTCCACCGTCTCCTCCTCCAAAGTATTTTTCCGTGTCGGCCCCCTGTTGTCGTGCCTGTAACAACTCTGGTTGTCTTTGCAAGGGCCAGTGTGTGGCCACCACGCGTCCTTCTGCTCTTCCTTGGACCTTTTCCATTCCTTCTGCTGCTCCCGTGCAGAGTGTTTTGTGGGAAGTGCCCTGCAGTTTGCTCGTCTTGGTGTTTCTCCTCCTCCGTCCCGTGCAGGACGGGAAGCGGAGGCCGGTTTGGGAGAAGGGCCGTTAGCGCCGCTCAGGGGTGTGCTCTGGGTGTGGTTTTTTGCCTTTTTTTTTTTTTTTTTTTTTTCCAGGAAGCAGTTAAAGTTCTTGTATTTCTGGCTCTGTTTGCCACTTGAGATTTGGCAAAGAAGCAAAGGAAGAGTGGACTGAGAGGTTTTTAAATGTCGGAGAGGGCAGATTGTTTTTAGACCCCTTCAGAGTCTGGCGGAGACGTCGGTGGGTCGCAGCTCGCGGCTTTCGCGTGTCAGGCGGTACGTCCCGCTGTGGCGGCTCCTGGCACGCGTGCGCGTTGACACGTAGCACGTGGGCAGCAGCCCTTCGGGGGGGCACGAAGACCTCGCCGGGCGCTTGAAGCTGCCGAGGCTTGAAGGCAGTGACGCCGGCGGAAGCACTTTGCGCGCTGTCTCCCTGCGAGCGAAACCTGCTTGCGCGAAAGGTGCCTGCAGACCTCTGCAGAGGGAACGGTCCACGAAGTGCCGATCTGGCTGCCGCAGGTCTGAGCCGAACCCCGAAAGCAGGATACAGCTGGCTGCTAACTGAAGCTTGCTAACGGGCACACACCCGAAGGGGCTCCGCGGGGTTAACCCGCGCTGGCGGACGCCTGCAGCTCGCTCGCGCGCGGCCTTTGTGCAGGGCGCCGGATGAACGCACGTGCGCTCCCTGCTCGCTCTCTGTCTAACAGCGTGAACGCCGCAGCTTTGCCGGAGTTTCTCGCTGCCCGCCTGAGCCCCGGCAGGCTCGGAAGCCTTCCCGGGGTCCGCTGGGGTGCACGCGCCCCTCCTGATTGAGGGGTGGAAAGGGTTGGAAGAGGAGTCACGGGTCTGTCTTTTCTCCCAGCACCTGTGCCATGTCCAGCTCCTCCTGCAGTTACGGCAAGCTTTCTTGGAGGGAAGCAAGCCGCTTCCGTGGGGCACCGCCTCTGAGCTGCGAGTTTGTAAGGTCCCTTCCCCTTAAACACCTCTGCCTAGGAACTTTGTCTGCTGTTGTCACAGCAGGGTGAGAGTAATTCCCCCTAATAAATCCCCGTGGAGCAAAGCCTTGGTACTCTCTACTCTAAAACACAAACGTTCGAGCGGTGGCTTTTTTCCAGAATTGGCTTCTGCAGGGGAATTGGAGTTTTTAGAAGCTGCGAAGCTTTCTTCGGCTTTGTGCTTCGCCTCCGCCCGTCCAAGCGCGCGGCGCCGCGCGCCCTGCGTTCGCGCTGCTTGTGGCCGGGACGCGTTCGTACTCTAACCCCGCGGTTCAAAGCCGCACGGAGTCGGGGCAATAAAATGCTTTGTTTAAGAGGAGAGATGGGATTGCCTGTAGGGTTTGCATGTGATGGGCACTGGGCTGCAAGTGGGAAAAGAATGAAGCTGTCTCCCTGCATTGAGCTTTGTGCGTGCTCAGGCATCGCTCCCCCGTCTCTGACGGCGCTTTCTCCCCGTGCGCTGTTTCCGCGTGTCCAGAAAGCGATTGTAGACTTCCTTCGTGCTGACATCTACGCTGCAAAGGGGCCTAGGAGGAATAAATGGCAGCTGCTTGGTCACAGGCGTGCTCGATGGATAGCCCTCGGGCCTCAGTGGGGAAAGCTGATTTGGTAACCAGATGTGCGCGAGGGAGGGGAGCCAGCTCGGAGCCGCGGGTCGCGCGCTGGGCGTGGAGCGGCCGCTCGCGGCGCGGGGCCGAGCTCTTCGCGGCCAGGCCCCCCCCCCCCGGCTCTCGGGCTTACCGTGCGTCGGTACGGGGACGTCCTCGGCCCAGAACGGGGACGGGCGATCCCGGCCCAGACCTAGCGGAGCCGGGCGGACCGCGGCCCGGGCGCCCGCTGGAGCGGGCGGGCGGTGAGCCCGCGGCCCGCCGCCGCGCTCCTCCCCGTGCACGGCGGCCGGTGCCCCTTGGGGCCGCTCCGTTACGGTCCGGCCGCGTTGCTGCCTGCTCGCTCCGTTTGCTGGGCTCAGTGAGCGCGGGAACGCGGGTTCTGCCGGGAAGCAAGCCCGGGGATCGCCGTGAGCATCGCTGGCCCGTGTGGAGTTGAAGCGAGTGCTTTGAGAAACACGCTGCGCTATCCTGCCCTCGGAGGCAGAGAGAGGAGCAGAGCGTGACCCTGCGGATATCTAACCCCGGGGCTTTGAAACCCGGGCAGCCCGGGGCTTTCTCCTGGAAGAACGTGGACCCTACGGCAGGGATGGGGGTGGGATTGCGCGGGCCCTCGAGGGGCCGTTTGGGCTTTGCGAGCTCGGGTGCGTGTCCCGGAGCACCTGCGTGTTGTCGGCGCTGGGGCAGCCCTGGAAGAGGAGCCGTCCCTGGAGCCTTATCGCCTTGCAAGGTGGCAATAACAAACCGCCTGCTCCTCCCTGTGCAAGGTCTCATGTTGCAGCTCCCTGCGGCAGGCCCGCAGCAGGGCACTTCACGCAGCAGTGGCTCTTGAAACAAGAGGCTCGTTCATCTGTTTCTGTATTTTTGGTCCTGATAAATGTGTCTTGAGCGTGTCCAGCACCTGAGTCCCGTGGGAGCACGCAGGGAGAGGGGAGCAGCGGGCAGGCTTTGCAGGCAGGAGCTCTGCTGTGCCGCAGGTCTCCTTCCAGGATGCGGAAGAAAGGTGGACACGAGCCAGCGAACAAAGACAGGAGTGTTGCTCGCTGGAGGTTATCTGCTGCGGGCCGCCTCGGAGCCCCCGGCGGCAGCTGAGCGCGCCCCGCGCTCGCTCCCGGGCTGCGCCCGGGCCCCCTCGGCCCCCCTGTGCTGGGGGAGAGGCTCCGGGTCAGCTCCCGGCTCTCTCCCCGGCTGGCACCTCTGTCCCCGTGCTCTGCCGCTCCAGTTCCCTCGCGTCCCGCCTCCGTGGCGCCGTGCCACCCTGCTCCTGCCTCTGCGCCGCTTTCCGCGTCCTTAGCGGAGGCTCTTTGCAAGCCGGTTGTTTTGCGCCCTGTCAGCAGCCTCCGGAGAGGCCGGGCCGTGGGAGGAGCGCTCCCGGCGCCGCGTTACTCACCGAGCTGGAGGAGCCCGGGCTCGGCCGGCTGCGCCGTGCTCGGAGCCCGGGTGGTGGAGGCCTCTCCGCCTGCTACACCTGGGCAAAGGGCGCCTGGAACTGCCCTCGGCCGCCTGTGCCCTCTCCCTCCGCCCCGCCGCCGCGATCCCGCGGTCTGAGCCTGCAGCTGGGCAGCGGCTCCTTGGGAAAGCCTTAGCGGGACAAGACTGCCCGGCACGGAGCAGACTGGATGCTGCTGACCAGCCCCCCGGGGGACAAAGCGAGACCAACCTGGCGTCCTCCCGTTCCCGACATCCAGCCCGGCTTGTGCTTCAATCGCACTGCCGAAGCTTTTGTTCCAGGTAACTTCTCCCGACCCCTCCGAGCTGTGAGGCTATCCCAGCAAAACTCAGGCAGCAGGGAAAGCCCCTTCCTGGGCAGGGTGGTGGCGTGCCGGAGCACCCAAGGGTTGCCCTCCCGGCAGCAGAGCGAGCTACACCAGTAAAACACCGGCTTTCTAATAAATACAGATGCTGGGCACAGGCATTCCCCCGCGCCACCGGGACGGCAGCCGTACGAGTAGGGAAGAGTGTTTTCCGTGCTCGCAGGATTTAAAAGGAGACGAGCTGTCAGCCCGGTCTGCGCCTCCGTACAAGCTGTCGTGCCGGGGTGGTTGCCCCGGGAAGGTTTGCACGTCTCGGAGCACGTGCGTCGGGCCGCGCACGGGGCAGACGTGCGGCCGAGGCGAGCGGCTCCTGGAGGAGGGACGTCCTCGAGGCGAGCGCGGCCGGCCGCTCGCGGGCGGGCTTTTTCTTTTTTTTTTCCATTTTGAGTTAAAATGCCACTTCTTGGCCCTTAAGTACAGAAGGGAGATCCTGAGGCGGGTCTGGCTGCGCAGATAAGCGCTGGATGGGCAGGAATGGATGGGCAGGCTTGCGCAGGGCCCGAAGCGGGAGATAAAGCAGCGAACGGGCTGTGGGGCAGCCTGCGGCGGGGCCCCCCCTGCTCGGGGGCTGCCGGGAGACGCGGTTTGGCAGGGAGCTCCTTATCTCGCGGAGGACTCGGTCTCCGGCGTGCTGGAGTCTTGCTGTTCGACCCTTTCACCGCTGACAAGGTCAGTCTGCGGCGAGGAGGAAACCGCCGCGGTGGAAAGCCCACAACGCCCGGGGGAGACCTCGCCCAAAGGGCAGAGAGCGTCGGCCGCGAGCTCCGAAACCGGAGCGCCTCGGGGGCCTCGCGACGGCCGGTGCCGAGGTTGCTGCCGCCCCGCTCCCTGGAGCCGGCGGCGCGCGCGTGCCGCGCGCCCTGCCTGCCGTGCTCCCGGGCCTCGGGGCTAGCTGGCACCCGGCGGCGAGGGGCTTGCCAAGGCAGCACCCTGCTGCTTGCTCGGGAGCTGCGGCGGGACGGAAACCGCCTTGGTGGTAACGTGTTGCTCGTGCCGCCACGAGAGCTGGCGGGGGCTTTCGCAACCGTTGGGAAAAGCAAAATATTTTCTAAGCCTGGGAAGGGCTTGGCAGCCCGCGGAGCGCCTGCTCGGCCGGAGCCGAGCTCTCCCGGGCGGGCGCGCGCGCGGCTCCGTCTGCATGTGTTTTCCCCCGGCAAAACGTGGCTCTGTTTGCCCGTCCGTCGCCGGAGCTGCCAGGCGGGTGCCGCGCTCGCCGGGCGAGCGCCCGCGTGCCGGGATCGCTGCCGCTCCGTCCTCCGGCTGCGCGGGAGCGAACCTTCCCCGCTCCGCTCTGGGCAAGCGGGAGCGGCGCCTCCACCCTCTGCTTTCCGACCTTCGCACCCCGCGCTGCGGGTCCCGCCGGCCGGCCGGCGAGGTGGGAGGAGCCGCCGCCGCCGGCCGCTTCCCTTCCCGCGTTCCCGCGGGCGGGCGTCGCGGCAGCCCGGAGGCTCTCGCGGCTCCTTCGGCGGGTTTCTGCCGCCCGCGAGCCGTGCGCTGCCCGCGGTGCCCGGGATGCAGGCGAGGAAAGGTGAATCCCCCCTTCCCTTCTAAAGCTGAGAGCGATGCCCGCCGCCGGGATGCGGTTTGCACCCCCGCGGGCCGGGGGCGCGGAGGCGGCTTTGGCTCCCGCGCCGGGGCCGAGCCGCGCGCGGGGCTCTCGCCTTGTCCGCGGCGCTGGCGGCTGAGTCACAGCGGTGGTGAGGTTCTCGGTGGGCAGGCTCCGGTTGCCTCTCTCGGTGCTCGCTGGACCTAACTGCAGCTTGCCCCTGCTCTGGGGGTGGTGGTGGCCTACGGGCAGCTCCTGGCTGCGCTGATGTCGTGTCTCTCCACAGAGTACAGCCGCTTTGAGTCAAAGATCCACGACTTGAGAGAGCAGATGATGAACAGCAGCATGAGCTCCGGCTCCGGCTCGCTCCGGACGAGCGAGAAGAGATCCCTCTACGTCCGGTAAGGCTCGTCTGCATCGCCTTGCTGCCCGTGTGCCCCCCGCGCTCGCTGTAGGCAGCCTGGGGCGGACGCGTGGCGGGAAGGACAGGGAACCCGCAGCTTCCCGCGGGGGGGAAACGCAGGGTGGGACGTTCCCGCCTGCGGGATGGGGCCGCTCGCGCTCGCCCTGCGCGCGCGCGGGGGCTGCGCCAGCCTTGGCTGCGGCAGGCAGGTGCTGGCACCAGCGCGCTTCCCAGGAGGTGTCCGTGGTTCCTGTGCGTGTGCCGGGCGGCGGGGATCCGGGAGGGAGGATGTGGCAGCACGGTCCTAGCGATGAGCAGCTCGGCCCTGGGTTCGGGCTCCCACACCAGCCTCGGCTGCGTCCTTGCACCTGTGCAGCATCCTTACGGATGGGTGGTTTTCGCCTTTGGAGGGCAAGTTTCCCTGCCAGCGGGGCAGGGGAAGGAAGTGTTACAAGTAAGGCAAAAGGCCAAAGGGTGTTGGAGGGAACAGTGATTTTTTTTTTTTTTCCTTTTTGCACCGCTTTTTCGCGGCCGAGTGCTTTGCATTTGAGTGCCTCTTGTCAAAGCTGCTGGGCCTGGGAAAGGGCTGGTTCCTCTGCGCAGAACTGGGCCGGGCTGCAGCCGTGCGGCTGGTTCCCAGGGTGAGCTGCGAGAGGCGCAGGAAACAAGCGGATCTGAGGGGGAAGATGCCAGGTGCTGACATGAGCAATTAGCTGAAGTTGGCAATTAGCGCCTGTCGCCACTGGGCAGTGCCACGCGCCCGTTCTGCACCCCGCAGGCCGTGGGACAGGCCGGGCCGGTGGGTCGTTTCCCCCGAGCAGAGCTCGGGAGCAGCCCTGAGACCTCCCCTTGCAGCGGCAGCGCCGTGCAGTGCTGCTTGCGCCCAGTTCGGCAGGGAGGGAGGCCCCGGAGCACGGCTGCGCGGGGGCTTCCTGCAGCCGGGGCCGCGCCGGCGTCTCGGGGCGGTGCGCAGGGCGCTCTCCGCTAACTGGCTTCTCTCCATCTCCTGCCCCGCTGCTCCTGCGGCAGGATCTGGCCGGAGGGGAGATGAGCTCTTAGGAAGATTATTGCTTTGATCCCGAGATGTGTTTTTGGCTCGGGGCCGGGCTCGGAGCAGGCGGGGGTTACGCAGCCGTTCAGCGCTGGCCCGGGAGCTCCTGCCGCTCGTGCGCCGTTGCAGCGCTGCGCCTGCGCTCGCTGCGCGGGGTCCCGCGTTCTGGCACGGCGCTCCTGGCTGGCCGCGGCACCCTCGCGCCGGAGAAGAATCACCGGGGTGATGGCTAGCAGCTAATTATAACTTGTTAATTAAAATAATCCCGTAAATCCTCGCCCTGCGCAGCCTGCCGCCGGTGGGGGGATGGCAGGAGCAAGGGACGCTGTGCACTGGAAGCGCCTCCTTGCCCGTGCCGAGGACGGCGGGAGCTGAGGCTCTTCAGCCTCCGCCTGCAGCCCCCCGGCACGAGGGCAGAGCCGCGGCGGGGCCTTCCTGCAGCTTCCTCCCCGCGCGCGAGGATCTCCGGGGATCGGAGCGCGGCTGCGGGCGCCGGGCAGCGTCCGAGCGAGAGGGCGAGCGCGGCGGGGGCTTCTCCTCCGGCCCGTCTCTCCCGGCTGCAGCGGGGCCGGCCCTCGGGGGCCGCCTTCCCCGGCCGCTCCGCGTCGGAAGCGGCGCTCGGCTCCCGCTGGGGCAGCCCCAGCCCTGCTGGGCGGGGTAGTTTCGAGCACGGTTCGCCTGAAACCGGCCGCGTCACGGGACGGGGCATCAGTTACGGGACTCGCTACCAAACTGCCCGAGTCAGCCCTGCGCGGCTCTCGCCGCCCGGCGTCCCCGGGGCTGCGGCGGACGGGTGGGCAGAGGCCGGTCCTCGCGCGGCGCCCTCCTGCCCCGGTTCCTGCACCGGGGCTCTCCTGCCCTCCGGCCAAACCGTCTGCTCTAACGCCCGTTCGCGCCAGCGCGGCCGTGAGCCGGCCCGGGGGCAGAGCGGAGCGCGGACGCGCTGCCGGCCGGCTCGCGTGCCCGCGGCCGGGGCTCGGCGCGGCCCGGGAGGCGTCTCGGCCGCGCTCCTTCCCCGGGAGCGTTAGGGCTGGCCGGCCAGGAGCCGATGCCGCCCCGAGGAAATGGTCCCTTTGGAAAAGATGCCGTGTGCCTCGGCGCAAATCCCGCTGAGGCCGGTGCCGCGACCGTTGCCGGAGCCCTTTTGTGCCTTGATCCTGGAGCGCCGCGCAAAGCAAGCTCGAGTCCAAGGATCCCTTGCCGGGCGCGCAGAGGAGCTGGCCGCGCTCCCAGCCGTCAGCTCCGCTGCCCCCCGTCCTGCCCCCGGCCGCGCGGCCGCGGTTCTGCTGCCGGCAGCGCGCGAGCGACCCTTCGGACCCGCCCGGGGCTGCTCCCTGCTCTCGCTGGGGAGCATTTGGCTCCGAGGTCCGGGCCCCCGGCGTTGGATTCCCGGGGTGGGTCTGAGCCAGGGGAGCACCCTGAGGAGCCCTGGAGCTGGGCGCGGGGCGGCGGCGCCGTCCCGAGCCGTGCCGGGGGAAGGCTGCGTGCCCCGCATTTATTTTGGCGTTGGTTTTGGAACCTGCCTGACCGGTTCTCACTCCTTCTCCGCTCCTGATGGCCCTGCTCTCGCAGGGGCGTGCCAGCCGCGCACGCAGCAGCCTTATCTCCTGGCACGGAGCGGATGCCGCCGGGGTTACTCACCTCTAGCCGAAGGGCCCCGCAAACGTTCTGCAGTTGGCTCCTGCGTGCCGAGCGTGGAGGAAGAGGGCTCGTGCCAGGTTTCTGTTCTCCAAAGGCTCCTGCAGAACCGATGACTGATTCGGCTACAGCGGTTGAGCTGTGGCCTTGACCAAGCTGGAAATGAGACGGGCCCGGAGGCCGGATGAACCCGGAGGTGCAGGACTGCAGCGAGGCGGAGAGCACGGGCTGCGCTCGGGTTACCTTGCAGAGACCTCCCCTCGCCGGAGCTGAAGAGCTCTCCTCCCTGTTCAGGCTAGTTTGACCAACTTACTTGCCCATTCCCAAGTGGCCTGGAAGCCTTTCTTGCTCCTGAAGCAGTGTTGAAGAAAGGTAGCAAGAAGTGTTGCTTCAGCCTGCTGCTGCTTTGCGGTGGTCTGCCTCGTGGTCTCTGCTGTCCCTGCCCTCTGGAGCTGGCACAAGGCTCTTGCTGGAGCTGGCTCCAGGACCATCCTGTCCCAAGGCAGCTGTGTCTGTCTTAGCATTGCAAACCAGCTCTGGCATCTAGACTTACTGTCTCTTGTGCAGGCTGTTGTCCACTTGTGCCTTGTTCTTGAGAAGCAGAAGGCATGTCGTGGATGCCGAGTTGAGGTACACTTGGAGGGGATGACTTCTTGTATAAGGATTTTTTTTTCTGGCCTGGATGATTCCCAGCTCTTCCCAGCTTGCACACTGACACTCTCACAGAGTACAGGGACCTGCAGGTAGATCTTGGCTGCCTAGTCTAAGCCAAATCAACATGCTGTTTTTCCTGCAGCTGCATCCGCTCCACGACGTACATGGGATTTAGCCAGTCAGTGCAGTGGGGAGAGGCAGGGGCCTGGGGGCAAAGGCAGCTTTCCTGGCCCGGCAGGAATTGCGGTTTTCCCCTGGTCCCCTGGAGAGAGGAGCCCTAGCTCGTTCAGAGCTGCGTGACCCACGGCAGGGCAAGCTGTGCTCTCTCCCCCCGAGCCGCCTCTGTCAGTGGGGCAGAGCAGGGAGAGCTTTCTTCCTAAACGTAGCAGGGAAGCAATTCTTGAGAGAGTTGCCTGGGCGGCCAGCTCTGCAGGAGGCTGGTGCACGGCACGCCCGCTGCTTTTACTATTTGTGCAGCCACAGTTAGAGAGACTGAGCTTAAAAACCAGCACCGCTTGGGCCGTGTTTCAGGCCCCCGAGGGCTCCCCGTACTGGAGGGGGGTGACGAGTGGGGCAGGCGGTGGTGCTGCTTGCGTTCCCCCCTCTCTTCGAAGGCAGCTCCCTACGCCTCATCCACGTTGTTCCTTCCTCTCCGTTCTCCGTGGAGGGTCTCTCGGTAACGCGGCAGGGAAGGGGAATCAGACTGTAAGTGTCTGGCCCCTAGATGGACCTGAAGCGCTGAGCCGGAGGCTGCTACTGCCCCGTGCAGAGGCCGTGCTGGAGACTGATTTCAGCCTGGCGCCGAAGGGGAAGGCGAAGGAGAAGGGAGCGTTTCGAAAAGTCTCCCGTTAGCGAGCGAAGCAGCTTCCCGCCGTGGCCGCAAGGTGCAGGCGGTGCTGCCGCGGGCTGCCTGCGCGCACGCCAGCCCGCTCTTACCCTGCTGCGAGGAGGGCTCGTCGGAGCTCGCGGCCGGAGGGAGGGAGGGAGCGTGCTTCGTTTCGAGATCTGACGTCGCTGGAACTAGTTACACGGGAAACCACCGAGAGCAGCTCGTGGGTAAGAGCCGCGGCGCTGAGATGTGCTAGAGCCTTTGAACACTTGTGCAGGAAGAATATTACTATTCCCCTTTTTGAGTTTAAAAAGAGAATCAACAGAAATTAATT
Organism: Rhea pennata; assembly: GCF_028389875.1. NCBI lineage: Eukaryota > Metazoa > Chordata > Aves > Rheiformes > Rheidae > Rhea > Rhea pennata. The sequence goes on along the minus strand of NC_084673.1, from coordinate 3,909,703 downwards.
TTTCTGTAGCTGGATAGTTTAATATTGAAGATGAAGCTCCTGTGTTGTAAAGTAAAAAAAGTGTTCTTAAGGGAAGTATTTAAAAGTCTGGAAAGGAACAGCTGAGGAGGGCACATAAACATTCAGGTAGATTCAGAATTCACGGGCTCTGGAACAAAATCCCCATGCAGCGAATAAAGGCCGGTTCTGAAAACGCCCTGCAGCCTGTTCCTGTGCGGCTGCCCCCGAGCAGCAGGGCAAGTCGATACCCCTGGAGTCGCCCTCCCTGGAGTCCTCTCAGCCCTCGGGGCGGGATGGCAGGTCGGCCGGTCGCTCTGCGCCGTTCCCCGGCGCCTGGCCCCGCGGGCGGGGGTTCGAACCCCGCGCGCGACGGCGAGCTGCCCGCTCTGCGCCCTCACGGCTCTAGGACTCGCCGTGCCTGCGCCGGGAAGGTAAGAGGCCCCTGCGCAGAGCAAGAGAAGACAGTTGTGTTTTTGGCTTCCGATGGCCAGCGGGGAAGGAAACGCTTTTGCAGCACGCGCCGAGACTAGGACGCGGCCCGGCCCCCGCGGTCGTGGCCGGCAGAGCAGACGGTGTTTGCAGGGGGACTGAGCTGGTGGGCAGCACGCAGAGGAGGCTGGGGACAGCGACTGCTCAGGCTGGGCGCGGTGGGAGCGCAGGAGGAGTCTTTGCTGGGCTCCCGCAGAGGGAGAGCGGGCAGGCTGGGAGCTGGGACGGCTTTTTGCAAGTGCACCCTGGTAGGCTGAGCGCAGGCTGCTGCATATTCTTGAGAATATGCTTTGGATGTTTGAGTGTCAACCTGCTCTCTAACCACAGCGTTTTTCCACGTACACGTGGTTCATGTGTACCTTGCAGCTAGGGTCAAGAGCTAGTTTGTTGGTCCAGAACTGTTGTTTCTGTATCATGCACTTCAGGGTTGGTGTTGAGCACTTCAACCTGTGCAAGAAAGGGTGTGCCCTTGGAAAGCCTGTGCACAGGTACAGGGTTGTGCCCCTTGCCTTTCCCAAAGGGTTATCTAAATCCTTGAAGCCCTTGGGATGCCGATGCTCTAGGGGGTCTGCAGTGCTGGTGCTTGTGTGTTGCCCCCACCTGCATCACCCACTGCTCAGCTCAGTCAAGGAAGGCTTCACTCCTCTCTCTGCTCTTTTGCAGAGCCCTGTTTGACTATGACAGGACTCGGGACAGTTGCTTGCCCAGCCAGGGGCTCAGCTTCTCCTATGGGGACATTCTCCATGTCATCAACGCCTCTGACGATGAGTGGTGGCAAGCCAGGCTTGTGACACCCCATGGCGAGAGCGAGCAGATTGGAGTCATCCCCAGCAAAAAAAGGTGAGTGCCCATTGGCAGGAGCTGTCACGCACGGTGCCTTGACTCTGATCTCCATGGGCATGGCAGCCGTCAGGGCCCCGCGCCCGGAGCTGCTCAAGGTGGTGCCACATGGCAGGACTGTCCCTATGGTCTCAGTGCTAGGAGCCCATCTGCCCTGCTTGTGGCAGTGCAGCGTGAAGGGCGCCAGGGTCGCAAGCTGGGGCTGTGCACAGGACTCCTTGAGGAGCTGGACTTGACTCTAGGTCAGGACAGGAGCCCTCAGCTGTGTAATACGCAGCACGCGGTGCCCGTGGGGATGGAGAACTGGCGTTCACCGGTTCTAGGCTCCATGCGGGAGCAAAGTCACAGCAGTAACACAAGTACAAGGCTGTTCTTTGCAGCCACCGACAGTCTGTCCAGCTCTGTGAGCCAAGTCTCGTTAAACAGGCAGTAGTAGAGCCCTGAGAGCAGAGGAGCTGGCTAAACACCACCTGCCAGATTTCAGCCTCTGTGGGCCCCAGGTTCAGGCTGATGCTGGTGGGTAAGACAGGCGTTGTCGCTCGGTGTTTGTCCCCTGCTGCTGCCTGCAGCTTGCTGGCCGTTTGCACAGCTTCCGTGAGCACAGCAGTCATCTCCTGCTGTAGAAGTCAGTGCTAACGTGTCCTTTGGCAGAGCCAAGCTGAGTGACATGGGAGCAGGGTTTGAGCAGAGCCTTGCTCCCTCCACACTGCTTCTCCAAAGTATATGCTCATCCTTGCTGTCCAGAAGGTGAGCTGGCCTTCATCCCCACCGGGACTCCTCCCAGAGCTGAGGAGGAGTTCCTCACACGCATGTGTGCCCCATCTTCATTCATCCTCCATTCCTCCCCCTCCCAGGAAGGCTGGTTTGTTCCCTCTCCTACTCCTGCAGACTTCTGAGTGTGGTTTTCAGTCTCCCAGGGTCCTGATCTTGGTCAGACCCAGGACAGGCTGCCACCTCAGTCCATCCCAAGAAAGGAGCCCCCCTTTGCAGAGGGGACCACCACCTAAGGATGCTCTGAACTGCCTGGGCAGCTGAGCACCGCATCGGGCCTGGCAGGGGGAGGATCACATACGCAGGACTAGCAGATCTTTCTCCCTTTTAACTTCCAATCAGGGTGGAAAAGAAGGAGAGAGCGCGGTTGAAAACAGTGAAGTTCCACGCCAGGACTGGCATGATAGAGTCCAACAGGGTAAGTGCTGGAGGTGGGACACAGCAGGTCGTCCTGAGCCTGTAGCTAGCGGGGGCAGGCTGAATCTGAGCGGACAGTGCAGCGTTCCCCACTCAGGTGGCAGCTGGAGTGGTACCAAAACAGAGCAAAGAGCAGAGCAACTGGACTTTCCTCAGGCATCTACCTGCTGGCCAGGCCCAGCATGATTCTGCCTTGACTGTGCAGGGGTTTGAGCAGGAGAAGATGTGAAAGCGCTGGTGAAGGACACCCAGGTCTGTAGCAGAATGTCCTTGCAGTGGCGCAGGGAGCAGAGCACGTGCCACCGCAGCCCATGCACAGCACTGGTGGCTTGGAGCTGACTGCAGGCGACTCATGCAGTAACCTCCCTCCTGTTGAGCGAAGAGATGAGGAAGGGAGAAATGGCCTTGATCCTGCAAAACTGCTGACTGGCTAGTCAGCTTCCCAACATCCCTAAAAACACATTTTTCTCTACACTTAATTTTTCTCCTGCATTATAGTTTTCATGTAATCTTCATGATTTCATTTAAGGGTAACTGCCCTGGCACAGCTCCTCATTGTCTCTTCATTTTAATTTTCCTTGCATGCGTTAAACGCCATTGTTTTTTCTGTCCTCCCTTCCATCTCCATGTTCTTCACAGTCGATCAAAACGAAACGTAAAAAGAGTTTCCGCCTCTCTCGAAAGTTTCCATTTTACAAGAGCAAAGAGAACCTGGCCCAGGAGAGCAGCGGACAGGAACGTAAGTAGCAGGTGGCCAGAGAGGGCAACCGTGCAATGCTCACCCAGACCCCCAGCTCCTGGCGCAGCGCAGGAGAGGCTCGACACGTTTTCGTGGCCAGTGAGCCTGGCACCTGCCTGCACTGGGCCAAATTGCACCAGTTCTGCAGGGCTTTTCCCCCCGCAGGCAGATGCCAGGTATGCGTTGTGCAGTACCGGCGGGCTCCTCGGAGCCTGCTCCCCGGGCTTTACTCCCAGCCAGCGGCTTCCTAGGCGTAATCGGTCGCAGATTTGACCCTAGGAGCAGCTTCCCTCCCTTGCTGAACGCTGGTGGGAGAAGCGCCAGCAGCTTGCCTTGCCTTCGGCCTCCGTGGCTGCGCAGTGCTTGTGTCAGGTTCTGCGCTCTTCAGCCACGGCTTCAGCTGGGGTCAAAGTGGAGCTAGGAATAAAAGCAGCAACTCCTGTAGGGCTCGGGGCAGATGCCACCGAGAGGAGAGGCGCCTCGTCACGCGTTCTCGTCCCTTTGCACCCGCCGAACCGCCGGCCGCGAGGCCTGACGGCAGGCAGCCTCTCCCGGCTGCCTCTGGCCGTGCCTTTGTCCAGCCTCTGGCACGTGCACAGGTTCTCCCTCTCTTTCTGTCTCTCATGTTTGATGTCTTCATCCTTTCACAAGTTTACACTTACCTAAACCTCCGCTCTGCCTCCTCCTGCTCTCTCCCGTGTGCTGCGGGCTCTGCTCCCTCCGCCCCCCCTGCGCCGGCCGAGGGCTGCTCCCCTCCCGGAGCAAGGGGCAGCCGAGCCGCTCGGAAGTTGCCTCTGGCGTTTGTAAGGGCTGCGGGGCTGGCGACGTCCTGGCTGCGCCTGCCCTCTCCCACGGAAGTAAGAGCCGCTGCGGTGCGTCTTCCTGACCGGCTCAGCTCTCCCGCCGGGTGAAACGCCGTGGGCGCGAGGGGGCCAGGGCGGCTGCCGACGTGCCGCGGCCGCGCCACGGCTTTGGTCGTCGGCCCCAGACTCCGGGGAATGCCCAGCTCGCTGGTCTGGCAGCTCCCTCGGGTTCCCGGCGAAGAGGTTCACTGCAGCTCCCCGGCATCCGCTCGGGAAGCCGCCTGCTCGCTCCCCTCCTGCCAGCAAGCCAGCCAAGGGGGTGCACAGGCACAGCGTGGGTGTCGAGCGAGGACAGGAGAAGGGGAGGGTGGGCAGGGCCTTGGGCAGAGCTCCAGCCTTGAGAATCGCCCTTTCGCTCCGTGGGGCCTGCAGCTGGTCACCCCGGCTCCTTACGCTGGCTGGAGCCCGGGGCAGGCGCGCTGCGCTGGGGAGAGCCCCCGGATAGAAATCGGTGGAGAAGGAGCTGCGGGAGGCTCTGCGGAGCAGGGCGGCCGCGGCACGCTGCTGGGAAGGGCTGCTTCCCCCCGGGATCCAGCGCCGGGGGGCACAGCCTGCCCTCGCCCGGCACGGCCCCCCTCCTTCCAGCTGCTCCACTTGCGTCCGCTCCTTCGGCCCCCGGGCAGAGCCGCGGTGTCCCCCCCCCCCCCCGAGCGCGCTCTGCCCCGCTGCTCCCTCCTCTGCATCCCCACGTTTTCCCCGTTCGAGGAGCAGCGGCGCTGCCCTCCCGCCGAGCGGGGCGGGGGTAATCCGGAGGAGACCCGAGCCGCTGCTGCGCCCCGCAGAAGAGCCAAGGGAGGCGTCCCGGAGCGACGCCTCGGCCCTGCGCGCCGGCGGCTCCCCGGCCGCGCTTCCGACCCGGAGCACGTGGCGGAGCGCGTCGCCCGGCGGCCCCGGCCCCGGCGGGGCGCCCGGCTGCTCCGTGGCCCCGAGGGCGCAGCTGGCTGGGCCCTCCGGCCGGATTTCTCTCGGCCTGGCTTGCGGCCGCAGCTCTGGGCCGTTCGGCGCGCTCGTCACTGATGCTCACCTGGCTCTGTCTTCTTCCTCCCCTCTCTCCGACTCCCCCTCTCCTGCACTCTCCTCTCTCCCCCTCTCCTACTTCTTGCTGTCTGTGAAATCAGGACTTCCCTGGGTTAAGTGACGATTATTATGGAGCAAAGAACCTGAGTAAGTGGAATGCAAGCGCGCATCGCTCCCGTGGCGTTGCTGGCATGCCTGCCGTGGCTGGGGGGAGGCCGGCCCGCGGCGGGCGCCGCTGACCCCGCCGAAGCTCCGCGGCTCTTGGGGGGCCCCGCGCGCGCCCAGGCCAACGAGCGCCCGCGCCGAGCCGTGCCGTGCATTCGCCGGGCCGCCCTGCGGGTGGGCTGCCCTGTTTTCGGCAAGTCGGAGCCGCCGCCGGTGCGGGCGGGAGGCGGCGGTGGCCGAGAGCCGGCTTCCCGGCGGCCTCGTCCCTCCGGGGCGGGTGAAAGCACTTCCGAGTGCTTCCAGCTTCCTCGGAGCCGCCGCAGACGTACCCAGAGCTGCAAACATCCCGCGCGGAGCCCTGGGGGCTCTGCCGCCGGGAGGGAAGCTGGGGCCGGGGGGCGCGCGGGCTGCAGGGAGGGCCGGGCTCCGGCAGCAGCCTGAGCGAGCGAAGCCCCGAGCTCTGTCCCAGCCCGTCACCGTCTCGTCTCTGCGAGCCCCAGCGCCGGCCCCGGGGGTAGGCTTACCCCGTCGGCACGCGGCTAGCCGCGGCGTCGAGCCGTCCCCCAGCTCCGTGCGCATGCTACGGCGGCTCCCTGCGCTCCCCGGCGCGCGGGACCTCGCCTCGTCCGCTTTGGGGACCCCGAGACCCCGGGGGCGCCCCTCTCCTGGCACGCGCAGCGCCTCCCGGCGCCGCGGCACGGCGGAGCGCGAGGTTCCTGCTGCGGAGCGCCCGCTTCCCCCGGACGGCGGCCAAGGGCCGGAGGCGTTTTCGCGGGGCTGGTCCCGCAGCAGCCAGCTCGCCCCTGCCCCGCGATCCCCGGCGCGGGCGGCCGCGTGCGCGCGGGTCCCCGGCCCTCGGCGCGCGCCGGCTCTGAGCGGGGCCCTCTCTCCCGTTGCCTTGCAGAGGGCGTCACGTCCAACACCAGCGACAGCGAGAGCAGCTCCAGTAAGTGCGGCGGCCGCGGCCGTCTCCGCGCCGGTCCCGGTGGCGTTCGCGTTCGGAGGCTGCCGCTTCCTTGAGTGGCTCGCGGGGCTCTGCCCCGGCGGTGGGGGGTTCGGCGGTCCCGGCCCCGGCGCGTGCCGCAGGGCGCCGCGGCCGAGCGCCAGCTCCGGCGGGCGCGGCCCGGCCGAGAGCGCGACGCCGCCTTTGCCACGTCGGCTCTCGCGGCAGGCGGCGACCGTCGCCGTCGTCGCGTGCGACCCCGGATAAGTGGCCCCCGAAACGCCGGGGCTGCGTCGCGGGGAGGGCGGCCCGGCCCGCGGCCGGGGCACGAGCGGGCTCTTTGCAAGCGCAGGGGCGGCCTCGGGTTGCGATCGGTCGCAGACGCTCACCCGCCTCTCCGCGGCTCTGTTGCAGAAGGACAGGAGGACGCTATTCTGTCGTACGAGCCCGTGACGCGGCAAGAGAGTAAGTCTGGGCGGCGAGCCGCGGTGCCGCGGTGCCGCGTCCCGGGCGGCCGGCGCCAGCCCCTCTCCCCGCCCGCCGGCGCGGCCCGGCTCAGCGCGCTCTCCCCGGCGCCGAGCCGGGTCCGGCCAGCCTGGCGACGTGGCTCCCGCGGGCGCAGGGAGACGAGCTCGTAGCTGGTGCTTCCGGCCTTCGCCCGGCCCCACGGCTCGCCCGTGCGGTACGCGGGGGGGAAGGTTTGCTGCTCCCCAGACCTCCCGTCCCAGCAGCTGGAGCAGAGCGAATACCTGGTATTTCTCTGCGCTCTCGTAGCGCTGGTTTTTGCCAAACCCTCGCTAAACGCTCCTTCCCCATCGTTCCGTTTTGAGGCTTCGTGGCTGCCGGCCAGCCGGGACGCCGAGACCTCGCTGGGCTGGCCCGGCCGCTGGAGCAGGGCAGCTCCTCGCGCCCGCGGGGAGGGTGCACCCCTGGGCGCCCCGGGCGCTAACTGGGGCTTCTGTTTGCAGTTCACTACGCGAGGCCGGTGATCATCCTGGGGCCGACGAAGGACCGGATTAACGACGACCTCATCTCTGAGTTTCCCCATAAGTTCGGGTCCTGTGTGCCGCGTGAGTCCGGGGCCCTGGCTGCGGGGAGCGCTCGGGGAGGGGCGAGGGGAGGGGGGTCCTCCCCGCCGCCCGTGCACAGCGCCCGGCGCGTCCCGCAGCGGTTCGCTCACCAAACCCGCTCTCCTTCAGACACTACCAGGCCTCGGCGCGAGAACGAGGTGGACGGGCAAGACTACCACTTCGTCGTATCCCGGGAGCAGATGGAGAAGGACATCCAGGACAACAAGTTCATAGAGGCCGGGCAGTTCAACGACAATCTCTACGGGACCAGCATCCAGTCAGTGCGGGCGGTCGCGGAGCGGGTGAGTGTCGGGCGGCACGTATCCCTGAACGGGCAGGGATACGAGGCCATGGGGAGCTGGCGCACATCTCGGGACCGGTGTTTCGGCTCCCCGTCCCCTCTCTTTTGCAAGCACGTCTGCAGGAGGAAGCTGCTCTTTTGCACAGAGCAGACTCTGTGGGTAGGTCTGACCCCGACCGTCTCCTTTCCAGGGGAAGCACTGCATCCTGGATGTATCTGGCAATGCTATCAAGAGGTTGCAACAAGCACAACTTTATCCCATTGCCATTTTCATCAAACCAAAATCCATCGAAGCTCTCATGTAAGTGCAACATGTATTCTCACCTCTCCGAGGCACTTAGCCCCGGGCAGTTGGGGGCTCATGCTTCTACTGCCTCTGCTTCTTAGAAAGCAGCAGGGGCTGCTGCTGCTGAATGTGTCGCTGTTAAGAGCAGCTGGGGGCCTGTTACTGTCTCTGTGGTGACCCTCTGTGTCCTGCAGCAGGTCTAATGCCACAGTGCATCCTGTCTCCGTGCAGTACTCTGGCTTAAAGCCCTTCATTTGCACGGGGCGGGTTAGGAGTGTAAAGATGTTTACAAATGCAGCCGATGTCACTGGCTCACCTGGGACCTGAATGCAGCGAGGAGAGCTGCCGATGACAGTCTGTAGTGCAGGGTCACAGCTGGGTAGTGGCAGAGCCAGGGACAGCCCCAGGGGATGGCAGAGGTTAGATGTCTCCTGTATTCCTGAGGGAGACCTTCTGCTTGTCCTGCTGCTCATGGCCCCAGGAAGCACAAGGCAGAGAGGACGTGAGATCTGAGCTTGCAGCTCTCCGCAGCAGCAAGAGAGAACGTCATTATCTGTGGGGGAATTTTGTGGCAAGAGTAGGGGGTCTGAAGGTCAGAATAGATTCTGCCAGCACCAAAGGGATTGGGAAAAAAAAAAAAAAAAAAAAGAAGAAGAAGAAGAAACTTCTCAAGCCAGAAGCTACCACCCTGCAGAACTGCTTATTTTTGGTATTGTAAAAACCTGAGGGAACCTAGGCAAAGAAGGTGGCAACACGCTGGAAAAGCAGAGAGGTTTCTGCAGGGGCCTTGCAAATTCAGATTGTCTGGATTTCAGTCCGTGTCTGTGTTATGGTGAAATGAAAGGATGGTGGCAATAGAAAGAACTTCAGATGAAAAGTCGGGACAGCAAAAGAGCATGTGGGGATGGGTCCTGCCTTTCTGAGCTAGGTCTTGCACAGCTGCCACTGCACAGAGGGCTCCCAGGCACCCTTGGTCTGTGAAGGCCATTTTTGCTTTCGCTCATTGCTAAGGAAAGGAGTTAAACATCTACTTTTTGTGCGTGGCAGGGAGATGAACCGGAGGCAGACATACGAACAGGCCAACAAGGTCTTCGACAAAGCCATGAAACTCGAGCAAGAGTTCGGAGAGTATTTTACAGGTGAGTGTCCCAAGTAGGCTTATGCCTGTTTTCTTGTTTTTAGGCTGGCAGCTGTGACCTCTTTACCAGCAGTGTCCTACTGCTGGGTCATGGGAAAATGTCCAGCTCCACCAAAGCGAAAAGAAATGGCGCTCTGCCAACGTGGCTTTGCAAAGGGACTGTTCAGAGATCAGTGGATAAGAATAAACCTGCTGTAGAGGAGACAGGTTGACAGGCAGGATTTTCTGAGTTGTTGAAAACTTATCACCAACTTTAATTAAAAAAGGAAAAAAAAGAAAAAGCAGAAGCAGCACAGCATTTCTTCATGGTGCTGCGCAGCAACAGGAGATAAGACCCCTTGCACTAAGGAAAGGGAGAATATTCAAAAAAAAAAGAGTCATTTTAAAGAGGCAAGATAAGCAACCTAAATGATAAAGACTGTCCTGGGTTATTACAAAACATCTCCCAAAAGAGACTGGAAATTTGGCTGACTTCCTAAGCAGCCTTTGCTGAAAAGTCAGTCTGGGGCTGCCCGGCAATTCGTGCCTGCACAAATGCGCAGTTCATGACACAAGCATCCTTGTGTATTAACAAATTAATGTTTGTAACATGATTAATTCTGGAAAATCATGAGCAGGCAAAGGGGCAGAGAAGCTGCTCTTCAATCCAATATGTGATAACTGTTTTCTCTTTGAGGAGCAATTATACTACTGAAAGCTGTATTAGCCACCTAAGAGCTACCATGAAAAATTCCAGGCAAAACATTTACAAAAAGTAGAGCTCAGCTGAGAAAATCTAGCTGCGCAAACAAGGTAAAACCTTTCCTTCCGGCAAGGAGCAGTTTCCAGATCTGTGGGCTGCTTTTTCAAGAAGCCCTGCAAAGGAACCGCACGCTGCGGGTTTGCCGAAGCCGCGGCATGCCGGCGGGCGGCGGGTTTGGCGTTGACCTGGAAAGGCTCTTAGGTAGATACACGTGCTGTTGGAAGTAGCCAGAGATGTGCAGAGATGGATGTTGTAGGGAAGGCTCTTCCAGGAACTTAAAACGAGGGATGGTCCTGGCTTGGCTGCGCCTCCGGGTGCAGCGCTCCGGGTGCGTGCGGAAACGGCCCTGCCCCTCGTCGTGGCGTCCCGGCAGGGAGGCAGTCGCTGGGCCTGGCCAAAGGGCTGGAGTTCGCAGCCCGCGCCGCGTCCGGCTGCCCGCGGCCTCGGGGTGGTGCGGCGGTGCGACACGGTTTGTAAAGCGGATTAGCAGCGCGGCTGGCACCTCGTACCCGCGAGGAGCTCTGCCAGCATGGGATCAGCGCGAGCGCTCCCTAATCCTCTCGGACACGCTGGTTGAACTCTCTGTGTCACCGCGTGCCTGTTATGGCTCCTTCGACACAGCTTGTGTCGTACCCTAATAACTGGCCGCGCCGTGCCGGCCCCTTTGCTGCCAACACGAGGCTCAGGGTGTTGCTTCTTCTCTCCTCTTCCAGCCATCGTACAAGGAGACTCTCTCGAAGAGATCTACAGCAAAATCAAACAGATCATTGAGGACCAGTCCGGGCACTACATCTGGGTCCCGTCCCCTGAGAAGCTCTGAAGATGTCCCCCATCTGCTTCCCTATGAGCAGAAGATCTCCGAAGTCCCACCCCACCCAAGCCCTCTGCCCCAAGGGGGGGGATGTGAAAACTATTCCTGCCCCCTTTTTTAGATCGTCGCAAAATTGAGTTTTCTAGTCCTGTTTCTTTTGTTGGGATGAACTGATCTCATTCATCACGTGACTGTTCCCACCATTCCTGCATGGACCTTCCCATTGCTCCATTAGAGACAGATGAGAACCCATTCAAGAGTCGTTTTTTATTATTATTATTATTATTATTAATTATTATTATTATTATTAACTAAACCAAGAATCAAGATGGGAGGAGGCAGCTAAGGACTAATGTAAGAAACAAGTGACACAGTGGACTCTGAGAACATGAGCTAGTACCAGAGCTCCAGGGGCATTTTTCCAAGTGTGACTGTCTAGCAGCTCTGACCAGCGCGACAGAAAGGCAGCAGAAAGCATTTTATTTATCTGTATATGTAATTTATATATAATATAGAGAGAGATATTATATATATATTATATATATATATGTGGACTAGGAAACCTGAGGGACCTCTTAAATGGTACTGTATTATTGCAAGGAGCTTTCAGTTTTTGTCCCCGTGGTGGGGCGCAGGGAGTCCACTTGGGCAGGACGAGATCCAAACGGTACCGCGGGCTTTGGGAGCGTCTCCCGGCCGCTCGGCTTCCTGCCAGCCACCGCCGGGGGCCACGTGCCAGAGCAGCGACCGGGCCGGCGGGCCCCAGTAACCCAGGACTGAGCGGCAGCCGCTGAGCCGAGCGAGCCGGCGGGAGGCAAAGACTGAGCAGGAGGCTGCAGCGCAAGAGAATGGCTGATGATACTACATATTAAATTGCACATTGTTTTACACACCACCCTCTGTGTTTGCATGAGAGGTTTCCTTTTGGTTCTTTTTTTTTTTTTTTTTAAGCTGATGTTAAACCAAAACCATATTGTGTTGCTGTGTTTTTTTTTTTTTTTTTAATTTTTTCCATTATTCCATTTTTTTTTCTTTTCTCTTGTTAATATGAACTGACCGGGTATAAAATCCAGTTTTTTTAACTTACTTTTTAAGCTGGCTCTATTGTAACTAGACTCTAGATCTGCGGTGTTTAGGCAGGAAATACCAGGCACCGGGAACAAACGCACCGGCTGCGCGTGTCGCTGCGGAAAGCCTGCGGACGGGGGCTGCCCCACGGGTGCAGGGCTCCGGCGTGCTCGTGCCGGCGTCCCCGTCTGTGCGAGCCGCCGAGAGGAGAGGACCCCGGCTGCGCCGCCGACGGATGCTCGCATTTTTGTTTTTTTTTTTTTTTCCCCGCCCTCCGTGCCGAATTCCCGGCTCCGCTTCCCCTGGAAGCGGCGGGGGCCTCCGCGGGAGCAGCCGGCCGCGCAGGTCGGTGGCTTGGCAGGTAAAGGAGCGTCGTCGTCGTCGTCCCCCCCGCCCCGACCCTCCCCGCTCCTGCTGGACGTCGCCGCACAAACCCCGGTCCTGCCGGCGGGCTTTACGCCGCCTCCCGCGGCAAAGCGCGGCGCGGGCGACCCGGCCGGCCCCCGACCCTCCGCGTGGGGCCCACGTCATGCCGTGGGCGGCGGGGAGCCGGGGGAGCATGTTGCGTAGCGGCGCTCGGCCAGGCCCGTGCAGCAGCGCCGAGGTCCCCGAGCAGCAGGTGCGAGAAGGGGCGTAAGCGAGACAGACGGTCACACGACACCTGTCCCCCATCTTTCGGGGTGGGGGGGGTGGTTTTGGTTTTTTTTCTCCTCCTATATAGCCTGTTTCCCCCCATCAAGTCACGTGGAGGAAACCTGCTGTACTCCACGGCAGAGCTGATGGTATCGAATCAATCATGACAACGCCAGTTGGTTACCAGTGTTTCTTCCAAGGAGACATATATTTTTTAATAAACAGCGTTGCAAAGCACTCCGGCTTCGAGACCTTCTTGCAGAGGCCGTCGCTGCGCACCAGGCCCTGGGTTTCGGCGCTGCTCTTAGCAGCTATTGATACCGTCTTGCCACAGTAGCTTGAAGTGTTAAAAAGAATCGGGATGAAGCAAAAAAATATGTGTTTTCTAAGGCAGACACTGAAAACTGGTCTAAAAGAAAACGAAAAGACTAAAAGGAAGTGGCTTTATTTGCAGCCATAAGCAGGCCGCCGAGAAGCACTTTGGTCAGGTCACAGCCCGGCAGCCAGACTTCGGGCTGACGACAGCAAACACGTTTTGGGCCGCAGCTTGGACTGCGGGGAATTTGTGCTATGAAGGCGTACGAAATGATTATATGGTGTTGCACAACTATCCACCTTTGGGTATAAAGGCAGCAAAGTGCACACAGTCCTGCTAGTACGGAGTGTCTTATTACAACTTAATATGTGATTTACATGTCAGAGAGAAGCAGGAAGTTGTAAAGCAGAAAGTTTGATTTCAGGAAATATCCAGAGGTTAGCGATGCCATACTTTACAGACTTTTTTTTTCCCTGCTATATTAAAGTCCGGTTTCCTGGAAGACAACTGGGCTTACTGGTGTGTTGCATGCTCCTGCCTGAATCTGCTTTGTCACCGAGGTGACTGAAAGGTAAGAGGGTTGGGTTGGTTTTTCTTGAACCTTGGAGGGTTTTTTTTTTTTTTTCTTTCCAAATTGCATGAGGAGTAAAGCGAGATTTCAAGGAAAGTGAGTGTCCTGCTGAGCACGGGCGTACGGTTTGCAGACAGTCCGCAGCTTACGGCGCTCCCCGGCAAGTGGAAAACACAGCCACTGGGTAGCTTTTCCTATGACAAATTCCCTTCCCCTGGGAAGGGACGATGGTGGAAGCACAAGTTTGGGAGCTGGTCGCCGTATGTGCGTTTCCTCTTCAGGCAGCTACGGGCTACAAGCGCTCGAGCACTGTTCCTGGGGCACCCAATGCCTCGGCGTCTCTGGCTTTACAGGACAGAGCTTGGCTTACGGCCTCAGCACCTCTCACCTCGTAAACGAGCAGCGCGTAGAGCAGTGAAGAAGAGTGAAAGGTGGGCCGTTAGCCACGTGCTAACAGCATGAGGATGCTACGAAGGGAATGAGAATTTGCTCCTCTGAAGCCTTTTCACCAGCTGTTTTTCCGACTAAGGACAAACTGCTCTGCCTACGGGACGCTCACGCGGCTCAGCCGGACTTTGAAACAGCAGAGCGGTGTCCTGGGTGTGAAATGGGGCGGGGGGCAGTTGTTGGTGGGTTTTTTTTCCCTCTCCTGGATGTTCTGCTACAGATGTGATTGCAACAGGCAAGAAACTAATCTGCCCTAAACCACTTATAGGAAATTAGACCATAAGCGGCTTGTGCTATAGAGAAACATGTCCTGGGCTTCTGTCCCTCTGCTGTTCTGGTTAATTAACTATCTGGTCCTTGTTAACCAAAGAGAAGCCACAGCACCTGTGAGGATACTGGGCAAGGGTTTTAAAGAAATTTAATGGCCTTCTCCCAGAGTTTCTCCCCTTCGGTGCCTGAGGTGCAGGCACCTGCATAGCTGTCTTACACACGGCCTTTCTTGCTCCTGATACACTGGTAGCAGATGCTGTGTAACCTTCAAAGACTTCTCTGCTTTCCTCAACCCTTCAGAGCAGGTTGCAGGGCACTAAAGGCTCTGCAGTGAAGAATGTAATGTCAGCAGTGTGTGACGACAGTGTCTTTCACTGAAGGACCCTTATCTACCCTGTCCTTTAGTGTTTATTTCCCTTGCCTCCAAAATCAGGGCCAATGTTGTTTGATTTTAGGTTTTTTAATTCTTATAAAAAACTTTACACTGTTTGAGTCAGCTAGTCTAGCTTCTGCTCCTGGTACAGGCACGCAGGAGATGACTGGCACAAGCAAACTCCTGCTGGGGCCGCGTTTGCCCCGCCGCAGGCCTGCCAGTGGTATTTCCTGCTTCTTCTTAGTTTCAGTGCACTACTTGACCAAAGCTTCTGCCCAATCCTCTAATGAGCTTCAGACCTCTTCCAATTACCTTGATTTCTGATTACTGTGTTCACTTCCACTCTTCCAGCCTCGACCAGACCAGCCTCTCTTTCTTCCTTCGCCTCCAAAATGCTCCAAGTAGCCACTATATTAATGACAGAGAAGCACATCCCAGGCTGTACAGTGTGAGACAGCCCTAAGGGCATCCCAGGTGGGACAGAGAGCTCAAGTTCCTGGAGAGCCAGTGCTCCCACCACAGATGCTTCTGGATGAGTGCCAGGAGAGGGGGCTCTAGGGCTCAGCACGGCTCTCCCTGTCCTGTCCTCCTGCCAGATCCTTCTTACTAAGGACATTTCGTCCCCCTTGCTCTCCCCAAACCACATTCCCTGCAGCCGCACTCCTACAGCTCTGGAGTAAACCACCCTCTACGCCAAGCCATTCTCCAAGTCACACTGCATCTCCTTCGCTCCTCTAGACTGATGCTGCTCCCAAGACATATATTAAAAAAAAAAAAAAAAGGCAGATTAGAAAAAAGAAGGGTGTAAGATATAGGCAAAATACAGGGATGGGAGGCAGAATATGGGAACCACTATGTTTGTGCCCTTAGAAGCCAGGAGGTATGCGGCAGTTACAGAGCAAATGTTCAGCACACCTGCAGTTTCCGGTGATTTGTGAATTAGAAAATGCTGCTGCAATGCCACCCTCTGGAGCAATCTGTTAACAGCTCTGGATGAGTACCGGATCCTGCAAGTTGAAACCAGGCTGCTCAATGAAAAGAGAAGACTTGAAGGAGAGTGAACACTGATTTTTTTTCCAGGTATTGTACTGGCAAAGCCGTGCAGGTTTCCCCTACTCACCCCATCCCAACTCTGGCATATAAGCTAGCTCTTTCTTCTTGCTGCCTGGGACTATATATTATCTTCCTTGCCTCAGGTAAAGAGTTCAATAACTAACTAAGACCCATTCGTTTCCCTTGCAGAGCTCTTCTGTTACTGGCTTAAGACAGAACATATCCTACAGTCACCCTAGCTGGGCTACTGGAATACAAAGCAACATTTAGCCCAGTAAAATAAACACCAAGGCTAACTGGCAAGGACCAGCCAATATCTACACTAGCACACTCAGCCAGCAAAGCAGAGTGCTTGCATGCAAACTATCCAGTTGGGAATGGTCACTGAAAATCCTAACTCTGGCCCAGGAATTACTTGAGAATGCTAGGTGGCAAGAGCTACAAACATACCAGGGAGCATTCTGCAGTCTTCTATCATCCAGCAGGTAGACCAGCATCCTCTATTGCCATCGAAGACCTCTCCACCTCACCTCCTAAGAAGGCAGTGGCTTTGAAATCAGTGAAAAATGGTAAAGAGATTTCAAGAGCTTGTTTTAAGTCTAAAACTAGTCAGTGTAACAAAAACAATATCAAAGGGCTCCTCTGAAGTACCTGATAGCTAATTAGCATCTGATTCAATTAGAAAGTGAGAAATCTTCGCCGTAGGTAAAACCTATAGTAACTATTAAGCCTGGAATAAAATACATGATGTGAAAATGAGCATAGAGGAGGTAAGACGTACAATCAGCAGAGTCTATAACTGATCAGATGTGGACCCATTAGTTAAGTCTGAACTATAAAAGAAATCAAATTGAGCATCTCCAAGGAAAAAAAAAAAATTCAAACAATTCTGGCTATAGGCAAAAACAGCTGTACCTGCCATACTTACTGGGCAAATACAATCTTCTCATCTGGTACAGTCTGACACCTTTAACTGTCTACTTGTTGAGCACACCAGAACCGAGAACCATAATTAAAGGTGGCCTGGCAGGCACCAAGGAGCTACGACAGGCAGCAGTGGATACCTTTGGCTCTGTGGCATCATTTATGGTTATTGTACCAGTGTGACAGAGCATACTGTCTCCAAAACTGTGACTCCAGAAGTTTATGCAACAGCTGAGGCCTGGCTTTTTAAGGGTTCAAAGGTGTTTTTTAGATAGACAGACAGCGCATTTTTCATTAGAGACCTGCAAGCCAGCTGGTCACAGAGATCTACATCAGACCCAGTGAACTGAGCACACTATATGGAGAACTTGCTCTAAATAGAGCCATCCTTCTATTTCTGTCTCACAAGAGTCATCTGCGATCAGCTAGCCCTGCTGATTTGTCTGGGTACCATAAAGGTACCACCACTCAAGGCCAGCTGAAGTGGCTTCCAGTGAAAATTGCTTATATTATCTCAGTCTGACAAATAAAGGGCCTGTGGCAGACCTCAGGAATAAGAACAGATAAATAATCTCCAGTTGAGTATAATTATTTTTTCTTTCATTTCTGCATCCTATGTGACTATTTCCACAAAGGTACATCCCTATTCCTACCAGTGTATACGTCTATCTAGCAAAGCCTCTATAGCAACAAGACACTGCACAAGAAAATGTCTAACACAGGCCCAGCTCAGGCAGCACTGGCCTCAGCCACCGTGCCCAGTATCTTGCTATCACAAGCACCATAAACTTCCTGATGACAACTTCCCTGGTTGCTGTCTTCAATGAAATTTGCTCCTGAAGGGAGTCTCATTCTTGCACTCGGAAGGTGACAGTGACCCGTGCAGTACTAAAAAATACCTCATACAATATGTTCCTACTTACATTGCTGTAAAAGCCACAGTGACTTACGCACCTGCCTTTAAGAAATGAGCCAGTATCCAGCTGCATAACAGACATGAGGATGTGTGAGGTATGATACAGGCTGGTTTGCAGTTTCAGCAGTGGGACTCAAAGTGGTGCCTGGTACACACAGAAGTAGAAATTGCTAATATGTGGCTTACTCAATTGTCAAGAGGAGACAGCCCTGTAGCTTTGATAAAAGAATGCAGTTCAGCTGAATTTTTTAATTACTTCTTGCTGGGCAGGGCCCAGACCTCTCCACTAAGCACATCACAAGCAGAAGCTCTTCCTCCAGAGCACATCTGTCTTTCAGAAAGAAGTAGAACTAATGTAATTTCTTCCTTCTGTGGCCACCATGCTGGCCATAATTCATGGTGAATTATGGGTGGTGTGTAATGTTTCGTGGTCTATAAGCAGCAGTGCCTAGTCAAAGCTTTATCTTTTTTCTGTTAGCTGGAGAGCATCTGCTCCTTTTTTATTCTAATTAAATTGTGATCCTGACAAACTTCTCCGAATTCTTGCACATATTGAAATGGACAGAACTAAACAACTGTCTGTTAAATGTTTATGCAGCAAGGCAGCCATGGCATCCAGAGGAGATGCACGGCCCTGAAATACTTTTATTGTTCACATTGCCTCTACTACTAAAATCAGACATTTAAACTAACCATTTATACAACAGCAGGCCAATCTCATGAGAAAGCTATGCATTTATTTTCAACTGTTATAGAATGAAAATGATTCCCTAGAGGAAAACAATTACATTTCTTCAATAAATACTTCCTGAAAAGTACAAAACTTGTTAATGCCAGCAAAGAGGGAGATCCTGGTTTCTTTTCCAATGCTGCTGCAGCCTTTTGTCCCTGCAGAGCTAACAGGCTCTTTTACTCAGCAGAATATTTCCAAGAGTTCTCTTTGGCAGTTGTGGCTGTCACTATTCTCCAAGTGGAAGAAGCCCTTTTGCTCTGTCCAACTTATCCAGCACCTCACTATAAAGACCAATCATCTGGAGAATATAAGCATCAACAGTTGTCTGAGTGAACAAGGATGGATAAAGCTGTATCATTCAACTACGTAACAGCAAGTGACAGAGAACAGAAGTGAGGGAATAGGTGGGAAACCACAAACAGCTTCTAAACCTAAAAATTCAAGTTGATGTAAATATTTTTGTACAGATTTGAACATAACGGTTTAGAAAAACATACAATCAAATCAGTGCAACCTATCAAACGTGGATTATTTGTACTGATATAAAGCACAGCTTATAGCTGATTCTTATATCAGTGTATAAAGCTATTCTTAGAGTCTTAACTGATACATTTAAAATGGAATAGAAATTGCAGCCAGCTTTTGATTGACTGACTGGTGCATAGAAGAATGAATGATAACTGCATACCTCATCCAGGCTGTACTTTGTTGAGACCAATATGGGAGTACCCAAACCAAAAATTGTAGAGAGAGCAGCTTACTTATGACAGAGTAAGAACATGGCTTGTTGTTTTCTTCAGAGGTATCGTACCCCAAATTCCTCCCTCATAGGAACTGGCTAAGCAACACCTGGAAAGATGTGCTTTAATAATTTTAATCACATCAGTTTAAATCCAATTTATAGTGGAGTAGATTATAATAGAAACCAAGCTTAAAAGTATCCACAAAAAAGCTGAGTTAACTAAACTGGTACAGCATCTTACCTTCAGTGAATGAAGGCTAGGCACAAGGATACCACCATGGCCACAAACAGAAGTTTATTTCCAAACAGTTATTTGCATAACCCCTCCAGTAAAAGGACACCACATTACTCTTTGCTGTGTATCAAATCCATTCTGGTTTCACACTTTAAAAAAATCTTTCACGATCAAGCTCCCCAAAAGTGTTTAGGCATTATGCTTCCCCTGAAGTTCTTTAAGGATCATATGTAGTGGTTTCTTCATCCAGATCCAAATTCTCAAAAACAATTCATTTCCTCCCCTCCACTACCAGCTATTCCTAAAAAATCCACTCCCACCTCCTCATAACCATCTATTTCCACTTACATGGCCTTCATAGCTTTTCTTCAGAGATCCTAAGTGATTGAGGAAACGCATTCCTAGTCCACACCACTGCTCAGCTTCCTCATATTTACTGATGCTATACTGAAATATTCCTGTATTCCAGGCTCTTGTCATCAACCAAAGGATCTCCATCTCTGGATAAGCATCCTAGAGTAGCAAACAAAGCTACAGCTAATCAGAAAATAGAGTTTTCACTTTAAACCTGACTAATCAAGAGTGTATTAGCATTTAATATTACATCGGAAAAACACAGAATTTTTTCTCCTGCAGAGGACAAAATTCCTTCTGAGCCACGCTGTACCTCACAGTTCATCTCCACCACTATCAAACAGTTTGTTTCCAACATGAATAAATGTTGCACTTATACATTGATAGGACAGGAAATGTAATGATAGAACAGGGGCTGAGAATGATGCTACAATGGAAGTATGCTTTCCTACAATCTATCTATGAACAGGCTGGACTTGCTGCTGCACTACTTTCTCATTTATCCAAACAGTGCTGAATATCCCAATACCTGCCTGCTCACTGCAGATCAGAAGCAGTTCTCAACGTTTTCAGGATTTCTCTGCAGCTGCGGCCGCGGTTTGCTAGAGTGAAAGCTGCCTTTACTGATAACCGTAGAATGGAAGCTGGAGTACTTAGCAAGCTTTGAACTGGTGGGGAACTGATTCAGTTGGTGAAGCAAAGGACAAGCAACGAATTTGCTATGTGAATCCTTAAGGGAAGTCTGGAAGGATTTTATTTCCATATTTCATAGACACTTTTCATTCTAAGTAAGAGGGTCGAGAGTGAGTTCCTGAACTGCGGCATCCATTGCTGAGTAGGAGGGATAAATCAGAAGTGATGTACCAGCTTTCTAACTGATAATGTTCTGGTGTGCTGCTCTGATTTCCTTCTTTTAGTGTGGTACCGATTATCATCTACTGCCATGAGCAAGACTGCAAAAAATGGTTTCTAGTACTGATGAAATTACGCTGTTATGACTATCAGTCCACATTAATATTTCAATCATATCTCTCAACAAGAGCAGACACAAACATGGAAACACTCTTTTCTGGGAAAGTAGGAAGCATATCTTTATGTCATTTTTCTAAAGGAAGAGACATTCAAACATGACTGAAGAAATCGTTATGCACTGGGATGAAGCTATGAAATGTAATATCGGTTTCATTAATCCTGAGTAGCAGGAATGTTCCTTAAATTATTATCTTTGAAATTCTGCGTAGAAAAGTCTGATTTCCTCAGTACAACTACCTTCACTGTATAGCATATGCTTCAGGCCTGAAAGAACCAGCAGAAATGCAGCTTACCAAAAAAAAGATTTCACTCTCCATACATCTGCCCTTATAGAAACAAGTTTAAGAACAAATGCACTGCAACAAATACTCACAGAATAGGAATCTAACTCCAGCTCATTTGGAAAAAATAAGAATACAGTAAGTCTCTAAATAAATTTAACAAAACAGAGTTGAGCAAAAAGCAACAACAATATCTAAATTTTACCCTGCTTTAAATTGATCTGGAAAAGTAATCTGCATTTACAAAACCATATTCAATGTGTGAATGTAGACAGCAAGATGAGGAAAAATAGATGTTCCAGCTCAAGATGTTTCTAAAACAAGCACCGAAAATTTGGCCTTCAATGTCTCCAAAAAAACCTTATAAAATCTACAGAAATATGCAATTGAGTCATAAATATCTAAGAGCCATTTATCTTGAAGTAATTTCACTGCATCTTCTACTGAAGAACTCTTAGCTGCACCACATAAAACAGTATATAATGTCAGTCTGCTAATTACTGTCATTCTAATGAGAATGTTTTTAAATGTGCTCATGATCATTTCCCATTTTTTTTTCTGTTCAACTTACTGTGCTGCTGACTATGCTCAGAGCATCTTCAAAGTAGCCCCACACCTCTTGCAGTACACAGGCATCCAGGTCTGTTACTCCGGATGGCAGAGAAAGATTAATCAAACTATGTAAGCATTTGCTGGGAATCAAAACAGAGCAAAAGAGGAAATGTATTTAATAGCATATGCACAGAGCAAATAGCTGTATTTTAGTATCACTAGCGCACTAGCTTGTGTGATTCCCATGATTGCTAGCCTGGCATTTCCATCTCAATGATTTCTATGCTTACATTCTGTTTGCAGAAACATACATTTTCCTAGTATCAGATCTCAATTGTACAACTGATGCAAAGAGAGAGCCAAGAGCAACAATTTAATTAATTATTTTCAGTGCAGAGCTCCACAGTAAACCGAAAGGATAAACCTATAGTAAAAAGTAAAAATAAAAAGAAAGATACTTATTCTAATTTCACCAAGACATAACTAAGTAGTCAGCATCCTGCCTGTTCAGCTGTACTCAGAAAACTGGTACAAAATACATGCATTCTGAAAACAGCTCTCTCCTCAGTGTAGATGAAGACAGACAATATATTAATATTGGTAACCTCTGTGCAACAATTACTGCATGGAACTCAAAAGGAGAAAAAAAAATCCATTATGAGGTACAACTGAGAGAGAAGTGCATACCAGGTTGTTTTTCAGATTCCATAAGCAATAGCTGTTACAGGGCTTGTCACCCAGCAAAATAAATCACGTATGTACCATGGCATCACATCCCTAACTTGCAACTCATAGCTTTTTCTTCAGCCTTTAATTTCTCTTCACTTCATTTTCTTTTAAATACCTAGCTCACTACTGCAGAGTAACACCTGGAATGAACACCTTCATCGTAAGAAACAGCAAGAGACTCTTTCTGGATCTATATTGGAAATCTGATTGTTTGGGAAAATATGCTTAGTGAATAGATTTCAGTTACTATACTCTTAAACACCTATTAGTCGGTCATAATTTAGAGGTATATTGGTTGGTCAGCAAGAAGAGGAAAGCTGCACATAAACTAAAAGGCATTTTTTTCAAACTGCAGGCATTATTACCTGTCAACATTCCCAATCACAGGCCCATTGCAAAGCTATGTGATAAGACTAACCTAAATCTCACAGCATCAATAGCAGTCTGCTTTCTGTGAAGGTTCAGGGCACTCTTGAGAGCCTTCTTACAAAGTAAGGGATACCGAGCTGGAGATTCCATTGCTAATGCTTGAAAACAAAAGGAAATAGAGAACAAGAAAAAAAAAACGACTGAAGGCAGACTTTCTCTCATCGGTCACTAAACTGCAATATGTTGCCAGATCCTGTGCAACAAACAACTAAAAAGAGATTTGCTTAAT
The DNA here is from genome assembly GCF_028389875.1 of Rhea pennata. Classification (NCBI taxonomy): domain Eukaryota; kingdom Metazoa; phylum Chordata; class Aves; order Rheiformes; family Rheidae; genus Rhea; species Rhea pennata. The sequence continues at coordinate 3,887,224 of NC_084673.1, read as the reverse complement.
GCTTATGCTGGTCACAAGCTAGCACTTCTTTACTGCTTACTTACTCAAAGCATCATCAATAAAGACAAAACAGAAGTACAGTAGATTTAATAATTAACAAGTACTTCCTCTGTTCTCTTCTTCTGTTGCAGTAACCCAAGAATAATAAGCTCTACTCAACTAGGATCATTCTCTGGCCTATGCTAGTTTGGAATTTATAACAGTTTACGTGAACAACCCTTTCCGGACTTGTAACTTACACAAATGCCTCAGGTTCTAGAAACAGAAGGATGCTGTACGTTCATCATCCATGTAATAAGATGATATTTCAAAATATAAATCTCTGACTATTGCTGAGATCCTAAGCATCTTTGCTTCAGGACAAGATATGTATGGTTAGACTAATTCTATGCACGATGTACAATACACAATAATCCTAGTCATCAAAAATTAACAGGAAAGAGTAACATAAGCTATTTTGCACGGCTTGAAGAATTACGAAAATACAAATGCAGTCCTTACATGCAATAATTTCCAGCGTCTTGATCTCTATCTGTGGCTGTTCCCATACAGACTCCATAAGGTTGCTGAGTGTTGGATCATTCAGTTTGGCTCTTGCTTCAAATTCATAAAGAAGCAACAATGTGTCTGTTGGATCTTTAGCAAAATCTCCTACAGGAGAGACAGAATTGGCTGTATACAACTATTCATTTACTTAAAGCTACATGGTATGCAGGAAGGTATCAATTTTGCTTCCAACAAGCAGGAAAATCGTTAAGGTACTCAGATTTAACAGTACAGCAAGTGGAACTCAGAAACTCACTTGGACAGCAACCTCAAACGTCCAAAGCACAACCGAAACGACCTCCCCATTTCCAAATCTGGATTGTTTATAATTGGCTAAATTCATGCAACCCTTCAAAGGAAAGGTATAGGTGCTAACAAAAAGCCTTTTTCATAGACAAATAAATAGACAGAAGGCCAAAGGCTCAACGTGTCAACCTATCAAATAATTTACCATTAGTGTCAAATTCTGCTAGAAGATTTGGCATCTTTCTAGTAGAAAAGCCTTCAGGAAATCCTTAAACACACTGAAAAAGTGTGGGAGAACAGTAGAATCTTTAGGAGGATGTAAACCCAATATAACTACCAAACCTTTACCATACTATTAAAAAGACCTCTGTTTATGCTAAAAAAAACACTCTCAGGTTCTTCCAGGGCAATAAGCTTATCCACACACTAGCCAAGATGTGGTGAAGGAGTGAAGGAATGACCTGGCTGCTGTTCCACAAATCTCTTCAGTAGACACTTCCATCTAGCAAGAATGTCCCAATACTGCGATAATCAATCCTTTGGGATTTTCAGGATAGAAATAAAAAGGGAAGAAGTCTTTCTGAGTGATCTTGCCTTCAGTGCAAAAGGGCAAAGAGAATCTCAAATCAACCTTTAGTTCTGAAACAATAAAGTTAAAGTGGAAAAAAAAACATCAAGAGTCGCTCAGCATCTTAGCTACTGGTTGAACACACCCATCTCCAGGGAAAAGTCTGATCTAAATTGACATGCAATAGTAAACCAACAGAGGATGGGTTTTGGCACTCCCAAAATACATTACCAGGACTTCCTGTATTTTAAAATGCCTTATCTATAAAGAGGCTAATAAAATTATTAAAACTGTACCTTGTCTTACTTCAGGGCAACAATCAAGTCAAGGAAAATATATACAACAACATCCTTAACCTGGGTGATCCAGGTGGAGATCTGGTACCTACCTACTCTAGAGCGAAAAGCTTGGAATTTAACATTTGTGACAAAAAGTCAACCAGATTTCACTCTGAAAAACTGCTCCACACCTCACACTATCTAGACAATAAAAAGACGGCAATGACATACAAAAAAAGTACAGATGGCTTTGCCAGTTCTTCAATCATATTGCCACACATTTGCTTCAACACTCTTTAACTGAGACAGTAATTCCATATTCCTTGTATTTTCCATGATTACAGTGACAAAGTCTGAGAGTTAAATGCTCTGAATAGACAAAATTTCTAGCTTACCTGTTAATTTCAGAACTTTCCAGATCTCCTTGCATGCCTGGAGATGTTGAAGGGCCTCAGTCAAAAGTTCCATCTATTTTACAAAATATTCAAGAAGCTATTTTTAGGTCACAGTTTTAAAAGCTAAAGAAATAAACACCTCAAATGACAGCAGCAGAGAGATTTCTATACCTTGCTCTATAATAAATGAAGAATCAGCCTAATTAGTACATCACCTATACCAGTTTCTGCTTTAAGTTTTTTCTCTCATTTTCAAAGATCTCTACATCTCAGACAAACCTTCTTCACCCTTATAGTTCTGCTGTTCCAGAAAAGGACCATATAGGTCCCCATAGCACATCATTTATTTTAGCTCTCAAACATAAAATAGTATCATTGAGACTGACAGACAACTAATTCTCACAGAACAAACTGCTGTGTACTACTCTCTGCAAAAGCAACATAAGGTTCTATGATCATGACTGCAGAGCAGGATCTTTTTCTTCCTCCAAAACCACAGTATACGTTCCATAACCTCCCTACCAGAATGTGCATACATAAAAACAAATAAACTGAGCTTTATCCCAACCGTATCAATAATTATTTTCAGCAACTGCATAATCCTACAGATGCAGTAACCATCTGCCTATTCAACCTATGTTTAGCAACATATTCCTTACATAGTATGAGGCTGAAACTCCTTTAAGAAAGGGTATTGCCCTGACTCCTTGCTGATACAGATCTCTTCAGAACCTATTTACAGAAATCCAACATTACCAATTGTCTAAAAAGCATTAGGCATATTGTTTCTAATTAACTATGAAAGGTTCCCATATTTCCAATAATCTGTTCTGAGTGAAAGATCCAATATTTTTAAATCAAATGAAATGCTACACTGAATGTTTATTTCATGTGTATGTAGAGAATCAGTTAAAATAACAATGCCTTACCTGCTCAGAAGGTGTTACTTGTTGTCTCCCCATTTCCAGATCAATTGCAGCTGCCATTAACAGGCATGTCTTCTGAGCAATCAAAACAGCTTTGTCAGAAGGACAAAACTGGGACAACTGAAACCAAAAATAGAAACAAGTAATGAGAATTCTGTCTACACAAAACAATATTGCTCCTAAATGGACGGTTGCTGAGTTTCATCTATGTCAATTTTAGTAATCAGTCATAAAGAGTACATGTTCATATTGCAATACTGCTTGTATAATTACACAAAAAGATTGTTTAATTATAAGGGTTATAGCAGTGTTGGAGTCCATTCTACAAAGACCACATGCAAAGAACACAGTGTTGGTATGCTCTGTATGGAGATCAGGACTCGATGTTCATACTAATGATACAGTTTCCAAACTTCAGAATCAGTTTATTTTAGAAAGTTCTCATTTAATTCTATATTTCTTATGACATTTTTAAGCAATAAAATATGACAATAATGCCTACATTTTGTATTACAAGCCAATTTCCTTCTGACAAGTGTTCCATGTTTCAGAGTGTGCAAGCATGTCTCTAAGAAGGTATCTGATACATGAATGCAACTTCTAACAGAACTAGATGGATGACAGGATTCCTCAATCAAAGATACTAGTGAGAGACATACCTTGAAAGACAGTACAAAGAAATCTCTCATCTTCTCAGGGCAATTCTGGAACTGTACAGCCAAATTCCAAGCTAACAAAAACATTGGAACAGGAGACGAGAATAAAAATCTTCCACACATTATGGGCTATACCCATAAAAACTCTAGTAATAGGTGGTTCATACATTCTATGATTCAATTTCTTAAACGAAGTATCATCAACAGTTCATTTAACAACAGCAAGAAACACCTTTAGTGATATGTTAGATTAAACATAGATTACTCATGCTTTCAAATCCTTTGTTTTAATGATTTTATCAAAATAAGTAGCCATTCTGCCACATATCCTCCCCACGAGACCATGCATGGAAAGTAACACTTTCTTATGTTGGTAAACCAAAACAGAATCTGAATAAAAATGTTAAATAATATTCCTAATCCAAAGCAAAAAAAAAAAAAAAAAAGAGAGAGAGAAAAAAAAAGAAAGAAAACGGACAAAAAAGAAACATTCTCCATTTTACCCCCACAGGGTTATATAAAGGAGAAATAAAAATACCATGCTTATTAGTATATGAATCAGATATAGCCATCTAAAGACAACAGTATGATTTTTATGCATGAGAATCTGATCTAACTAAATATTTAGACTCTGCAGCAACTGCAGATTCTAACTTGCATAGTAATTTCTTCCCAGGGACGTATTTTTGTGGTCTAAATTATTTATTCTGTGAGCCAGAGTGTTGCTTTGGAAAGAGTGCAGTCACCCCAGATCAGTTCCATTCACACTGGTGTTTACTACTGTTGACCTTTGCTACTTGTCTTCCTCCTTTGCTCCTCTTTTTTGGAGCACTGCCACATTGGGAGGTTGCATGCATAAGCACATCATGACAGGTGTCTTATGTTATTGATTTCAACTATTTTCTCTTCTGTATGCTCTGGGTGAAGCATGAATCTGAAAAATGATTTCAATCCATTACCCTACGCTTACATTTCTATTCATAAACAACGAATGTACTGATGATGTCTGGTGTAACAAAGACTGCTAAATGAGGATCCAGAAACACATTATGGATTATGCTTATGAAAGCTCCACAGGAGCTGCATTTCCTGCTGGAAAACATCATCTGTGATAATGTTTTTAGTTTACATTTCAAATGCACAGTCCAAGGTAAACTCAAGGACTGCTGATTTAAGTGAGTAATCAAGATTGTCTGCCTGGGTGGCTGAGTTAAGCTCATCCTGCACCATGATCACACCATGCACCACTCATACTGGTGCATTCATGTGAATTCATAGTTCTCAACTTGTCCACATCACAACGTGCATACTCAGTATTTGGCACGAAGGTATTTTATTACTCTTAGCAGTAGTTTTTTCTGACACTGAAGAAAATCAATATCCTTTCTCTTTGCCTGATCCTAATTTTCGATTCTGTAGCACAGAGTCTTGTTAGCAAAGGGTTAAGTAAGAGAAAAATGATGAGGTTTTATCATGGACATACAACATTTCCTGTGGTGAAGTGAATAATGTACTAGCTAATCCAACAGTCACATAGAGCTTGTGTGAGTGTTTGTCCTGGTAACTTATTTAAGGCGTGAGGCATACATGACAGTTTCGTAAGACAGAAAATACAGAAGGAGAATTCTAAGACTAGTTAAGGCAGGGCCTGCCAGAGGTGCCAACTTTTACAAACCTATTGTATCTTTAACACACTTTTCTTCTTCCTTAACATGTGGCTGAGAGAAGGTGGAGGTGATAGATTTTGAGAATGAAACCTACCAACTTTTCTAAACCAGTGAGCTTCAAGGATCCTTCTGTCCCCTGTCAAACTCTCTTCTGGGAAAGGCTCAGCCAGTCTCTTGTGAGCTGCAGAAGATGTGTTATTCAATACATAAATAGCCTTTTCTGAGCAGAATAAAAACATTTCCAAACATAGCAACTACAATTACAAAACACAGGTTCTCAAAACTCCCACATAATTCCTGATGAAAAGTTCTTCTCACAACTTAAGTCTAATATGCTTGATCAGGGAGGTTTATAAAAAAATCAAAATGCACCTCAAGCAGCAATTATTTTAAGATATATAAGGCTGCCAACAAGTATTGCCCCTTCAAAAGAAAAGTTTTTTGACACTGAAGCCTAATGCAGAAGAGTTTTACTTTATTAGCACAAAAAAAAATTTTTTTAAATATAAAAACTGTCTTAAGGCCCTTCTTTGAAGAACCCTTATTTCATTTAGTTCAGTTCGTCGTCGTCTTCTCCAGTCAGAGCCAGGATGGCTAGAGTAGCAAAAAGTTCTAAAATTTCACGAACTTTGTTGTCCAATGAATGATAGAAGTGAAAAGATTTAGTGAAAATGAACACGTCTTCAGATGCTGAAAAGTCCTCTGGAAAACTCCTGTAGCTTTCCTAGTGCAAGTAAGAAGATTCTTTTTCATAGGACAGCATAACTAAAAGGAGCAACCAATTCTGACAAGCCTCTCCTGTCTTTCAGCAATTTGCTATTAATCCTTGCAGTTTTCTAAGCTGTCCAGGACAAAAATATAGCATTAATTTAATCTAAGAAATCTTCCTTTTTAATCGGCTAGAGCAGCAAAGACCACAGTACTTGGCATTTAATTAATGCCAATATAAATTCACATTGCTAATCCAGAGTACAAAAACAAACTTTTTTGTGTGTGTGTGGTAGCCCTGCTGCTAAAGATACTAACTTTGTTCTTGCCAATGCAGTCAGAGTGTGTGATTGTCACTTACAGCCACCCAGACTGTGACTTGTACACAAGTATCTGCTGTTTGCATGTGTGGCCTTACGAAAGACTTACTTTTGTTTCCTAAAGGGAAATTGCCTAGAAGAAAGAGCCTTTTGTCTGACAGAATCTGCCAAGTACAGGCTCTACTAGATATGATTCTTCCAACACAAGCCTACAAGTTTTCAAAAGCAAAATCTGTATCGCTGAAGTCCAACTTCACAACACTGTCTGATCTCCAGATCTAACTTGGCTCCTAATTTCTACTAATTTCAGTGAGAAGTTGAAAACCTAAACTGAAATAAGCAGTCTAAATGTTTAGTTGGAATGGACTTTACCACATCATAAATGCTCTCAAATAGAAAAACTACAGAAAATGTAAACAAAACAAAAGCATACCCAAGGTCAGGTAAGTCAACATTGAGTCGATATCTTTACCTCTAAAATGGAAGGAAAATAAAGTTTTAGAAAATATTTAATTTATTTTCTTATGACAAAATACATTTATGATGGAATACAACAGCTCTGTAATTATGGATACAATCATTCTTCCTCTCACAAACTTTCAGTCATTAGAACTTCTGGCATTTGAAGTTGTGGAAGGAGTAGTGAAGGCTTGCAGTAAGTTTTATTAATCTACAGTGGTGAAAATCGTTGTAGAAGTGTAACAGGTGATCTTCCCAATCACTGGAGCTGCAGGTTAAATTTCTAATTTGACTACTCTGTTTTCTTGTCTGTCAAAATCCAACAGTACAGCTCTCCTCTCAGGCCAGCACCTTATTAAGTGGCTAATCTTCAGCAAGGAAGATCTCACACAAAAGTTCTCACTCAGGACCTCTGAAAGATATCTCATCCTACTGTCAACACTGAAGTTATTCCCCATCAAAAATACCTGACAGTCTTACACATTAATGAAAGAGGAAGGAAAAGAGCAAGAATGTAAAGAAAGGGTTATGCAAGAAGAGATGGTCCTATGTGATGCCATTAGGTCAAATCAGGAAATGATCTGAGTGGATCTTTAACTAGCATAAAAACTAATCTCATGATTACACTCTAAGAAAGTAAGCCCTGTGTATATATTATACTGTGTGTGCAACCTATCCAACATAAGAAAATAGTTTTGCAAATGGATTCACCTTCTCTCTTCACTTCTCTCTTCATTTTCTGCCATGACTTCTGACAACATAAGACGAACCAAACACCTATATATGAGAGAAATAAACAATGATGAGACTAGAAAAAAAAATAGCAACAATGTACTTCACCCTCAGGATCCAGGAAGAAACTTGCTTTCTTTGTTATGCTGTCAGTCCATATAACTCAAAGGGTGTGACACTGAGAATAAGATTATTCTATTTCCCACCCTTTTGCCTTATTCAGTCTACCTCATTCTGTCTATCAAGTAACTAGTAAGTAAATAAAAGTACTTTGAGAAAAGTTTTAAGGAAATATTGGAAGGAATATATTTGTTTCATTTTTTTTTATGAAAGTGATGGAATAGTTCAACAAGAAGATACTAGTTGATCAGAAGATACAAATGAACTGGTATTTTCACCAAATACACTGTTGCAGAATCAACAGAGTCACTGTTGGTCATCTATTCACATCACAATACAATCATAAAATTCAGAGCTATAGATACTACCTTCTTGGTAGGGGATAGTACTCCCCTTCTTGGAAGAAAACCAAAATATCTGCAGATGCTAGTTCAGGACTGAGGTAAACCTGCAGCAAGAAGACTACTAACTAATCTTTAATCTACTCTGTTCGCCACCTTCCTCAATACTATAAATTCTTTAAAAAAAAAAAAGGTCAGAAAAAGTTCTTTCCTTGTAAGTATATCAAATTCTTACTTTAAAGCTGCAAATACTTGCTGGCAATCTTGCGAACGTTCAGATAAATACTCCAGAGCTTTGATAGCCACAACTTGTTGTTCATTCTGAAAACAAATTAAAACATGCTTTGTATAAGCCATACTACCTCAATTACCACCCTCACAAGAGGGAGAGGGGAAAAAAAAAAAAAGAAGAAGAAGAAGCAGCACTTTGTGAAGGTCTGCGCAGTTTATTAGCAGGAAAGACCAAAGGACTGCACAGAAAATAGCCTCAGAGCCAAGAGAAGAAACATACAGAGAGGTCATATGATTTCATGAACAAAGAGTCAACGGGAAGAACAGGATCACTGCAGTTTGGCAAGGGTTTCATGCTTTGCAGTGCCGTGAACAAAGCCCTAAAAGGAAACCAAAAGCCTCTTCTACTTATACCAGTGTAATCAGCCAGTTTAAGCATCACTCAGTCACCACTTGCAGGCAAATAGGAGGGACAATTGATTTTTCAGTCTTTCATTGATGTACATTTTGTAGACAGGTTCCCCTAGCACCTCAAAAAGCAAATCTCAGAAGCTGAAAAGAAATGTAACATTTTGCTGAGGAGAACTTTATGGAAATATGGCATGCCATTTTCAGCTACCAATACTTACAACTTAGAAACTTTTACTTTCCTAACAAATCTTAAACAAATACTATTTCTTTTCAGGTAAAATCATTTTCTACTTTGTTTTATACATCAATTTGACTACATATAGTAAGACTTTGGTCCCTGAAACTTGAAATACTTAGAAATGCATGACATACCTAGAAATACTAAAAGTAGGACAGCTGCCTACTTATATTAATGAAGCAAAATAAAGACAATGTTACCTCCAAAGCAATTTGGGCAGCTAAACTCAGGAGGTCAGTGCCTGTATTTCCATCAACTAAGAGCTTGTCTCCATGTTGAGATTGCTTTTCTGCTAGCTTCCCCATTGCAATAACTGCTTCCACAGCTGAAATAGACATAGGGAAAATTCAGCGAAAATTTTCATAGAGGTAATTGAAGAGGGAAAGTTCTACTGTTTTAACAAGGCTTTAGAAATGACTTATGAAAGGCTATAATTCTTTTTTTTAAATATGAAAAACCAAGACAAAAAAATCCTGACCATGCCAGCACTTCCTCACAATTAAGCATTTCTTTACTAGAGAGGTGCCAGAAAGGCTTTCCAAGCTACTAATCTAAGGAAACGAGGATGTCAAACAAATGAAACTCTATCTCAAATCCTTAATTTTGTTCTGCTAAATATCTGTTTGTCACAGAAGACAGAGGACTTTCTCTAATACATGGTCTGGGAATGATTCCAAGCTCCTACATCTTGGCTCATGCTAAGGGTGCTGCTGCTTTTATATTCACATTGTGCTGTGGTTCCTACTCTACATTATGTGAACAAATTACGCTGTCATTAAAAAGATGTATAGAGAATAATTAACTGGCACAGAATTCATTGGAAAATGTTCTATTTATAAGCCCAGCATGTTACTCCGTATTCTAAGTAAGTAGACTATATTCCTTAATTTTCATTATTTGAGCTAAGATTCTCATTAAAATATGAAATGGCAGAGCTCATTAGAAAGAGTCTACAGAGACATCTCATTCTGTAATTTGCCTCAGTACTTCATGTACTTTCTCATAACCTTTCTCACAAATTCATGTATTTTCTGGTAACTTCTGGCTCTGCTTGACCAGAGAAATTAAGAGCAGCAATAATGGTTCAGTTAAGGCTCATCTAGCTCAGTACTCTGTTTTAACAGTATATGCTTACAAAAGAATATTAGAAACAGTACGTATAAAATCATTCTCACCAACTACTGTGAATTCTACTTTAACTTCTGCCAATAAAAAGATTAGACTTCCTAGACGGAGGATCCATCCAGAAAATATCCAGCTGAGGCAATGAACTCCACGATTTATACATTGTTGGCAAAAAGCATCCTCCTTTGACTGTTTTATATCTATAGCCTGAGAGTTTTGATAGCTATCCTTTCAATGCTATCTTTCCCTATGTTATGTAAAACAGTAATTAAACACTCTCCAGCCACCTTCTCCGTAATAATCATGATCTTGCAGATCCTTCTATCTTCTTCCTACTGTGTCCCTGCCAAGATGAACAGTCCAAATCTACTTTGCACTTCTGCTCATCATTCAAGACTAATCTTTGTTGAAATAGAATAACAAAACGCACGTAGTTGAACTGTGAATTATACAATGGCCTAGATATGCCCCTCTTCTGCTTTCCACTTATTTCCTAATAATTCTAATATTCTACTTGCTATTTAGGATCCTCAACCACAAATAATTGAAGCCTGGGAAGTTACTCAGGAGGATATCATATGATTGCCCTATTTTTACAAGCTTCCCCAGATCCACTCACAACTACTGCCAAAACAAGGATACTGGGCTTTGGTTTGACCTAGTTCATCTGCTCTCACTCTCATGCTCCTAGCTGCTTTTGAGAACTGAGCTAACATTTTCAGAGAACTAGTCACAGAAAGTATGAGATTTCTTTCGTTGGGGTTATTCTCTAACCATATGTTCCAGTCCACGCTATGGAAACTAGTTTGGTTTGACAGGATTGGGCCCTGATAAATCCATTTCTCTTATTTACCCACTTGCTATCTTATGAATGCTTACAAATGTTTTGATTATTCCAGAATTTTCCTAGGAAAGGAAATAAAGCTGGCTGACTTTTCCTTCTTTTTAAAGAAATATTATGTTCGCCCTTTTCAACTTCCCCATGAATCTAAGGCCCATATAGACATTATACACAACTTGTAGAAGAGATGGCTGGTTTTATTTTGTTTTAATAAGAATACAAACACATATGCAAGGTTAATAATGTCTGCAACAGTTGGAAAAATAAACTGGCCTGATTCTAACAACTGCAGGGGAAAGAAGAGAAGTTGAGACATAAGGTGGAAATTGAGCTCAGCTCAGTGGTCTTAAATTTAAGCTGACAGAAAATCATGGAAAAGGTGTCACAAAGCAAGATGTCAAACTAGAAACAGAAGAAGCAAAGATGTAGAAGTAGATTTCTGCTTTACAGAATAAAGATAGCAGTCTTTAGAGTTGATTACACTATTCAGAACACAAGATGGGAGGAAAAAAAGGGAGCACAGAGAGAAACAGATATTAAATCTCAATTGAAAAATAGAAGAGAGGGGCATCTACAAAATTTTGGATGAATGAGCACAGAAAAAAGAAGATAATGGGAGCTCAGGATTTATAAGATTCTAAGCGGAAAAAGACAATCAATGGAGTCAGAAGTAGGAAAGTGAAAAGGTAAACTGAAATACAGCTCAGACTAACTGTTTCATCAAAAAGAAATGATCAGAACACTAAGAGCAATTTCACAGAATCTAATTTGGAGAAGGCCTGGGACAGAGTCAGAAGATAGAAGTCAAGGGAATAGATACAGACACTAACTTAAAAAAACTCAGAAATTAAAAGCAGCATGAAACTAGGAGATAACATGAGAAGCAGGCTAAAAGAGCTACTGTTTCTAAAAGCAAAAAGAAAAAACAAATTACTCATATTGAGACAGATTACACTTATCATTGCTTCTACCTTTTTCAGTATTATTCTCCAGCACTGCAATCTTATAGATACTGAACTGAGTAAAAATGCTGTTCGGATCACATCTCTCTGCTTCTTTCACTGCCTCTTTAGCCTATTAACAGAAAAGGCTAAAACAATTTAGTCCACTGACATCTTGACATCTAGAAATTAGTAATATATGTTGCAAGAGGAGACAACTATAAAGATATGCAAAATTTTAATGACTATATTACTGATATTTATAAAAATTCCCAAGAGGCTTGGTTTAGCGGCATCCTTCCTGGAAAGAAACATGACCAGAGCAGGAGGTGGCACCAAAGGCTGACAACGATGCAACTGATTCCTCAAAATCAGAGCTACAGAATCAGAACACAAGAGAAGCCCTGAAGGTTTTGAGAAATTCAACTCCCTTCTATTACTTTGAAATGTGAAGTATAACACTCACAAACCAGAAGGCCTATATAGGGAAAGCAAATGCACTTCACTGCAGAGGTAAGGGCTAATAAGCTGTTGTGGGATGTTCTAGTGGTCAAACTCTTTTCCTGCTAGGGCTCATCTTTCTTAGAAAAGAAGGTGGCTTCTAATCTGAGAATAAAACTGATATGCAGGCATGCTCACAGGACTTGTGGATGGTTCCCCCCACTAGAATAATAGATGATACAAGAGATCCCAGTAGCAGCTAAGAAGATGAATGACATCTCCCTGTTGGATCATGAAAGGTAGGCAAAGACAGCTCCCTCTCTCTCAGAGCAAAGGAGATACAGTAACAAGGAGGTAAACCAAGTCCCAGTGACACAGCTATAAAAATAACAGCAATAGGAATAAATATATATATACCTTGTCAAGCTGTTTCAGATGAAGATAGCAAGAAGCCATGTTCCTCTGCAGTTTAGCCAAGTTCTGATCTATCTGCCCAGGTGTGTAGAAGCTGACAGAGTAGTTGTACCACTGAAGAGCTTCGGAATAGTTTTTTGCCTAGGAAATTTTTTTAAAAAGAAAAATCCTTATTTGGAGGATTAAACTGTCTATGCTCTCTTAAATTAAACAAAACAATCACAGAAAATGAAGAGTAGTGTATTCTATATTCTAGTGTAATCTTTGTCCCAAAACAGCAATCACTGATCCTACAATGCAGGTACATTCATTTGGAAAACTGATGATTTCCCTATTCCTATTCTTCCCTTACTCTTATGGCCATTATCAGAGATATGACACTGGACTAGCTGGATCTTTGGTCTGACTCAAAAAGAATATTCTTATGACTAAATACAAAATAGAAATCTTATTAAAAAAAAGAGAGAGAGAGAGATTCTCTCCATGATACAAACCCTTGCACAAGAACCTCCACCAGAAGCTGGAGCCTAACAGCGTTCAAGAATGTGGCATCTTCTGATGCCCAGATCAGTGCCAAAAATCATTATCACTGATATGACAGTCTGCATTAAAGGCACAAAATAAGAAGGTGGCTCAAACCACGGTCCCTTGATGCCACAAATGGAGACAGTACCAGCTCTATGACACTGCATGTGACAAATTTACTGCCAAGACCCCATTTGGTTGATAGCAGGGTATCATCATAGAGGAGTCCGCAAGGTTGCCCAAAGAGGTTGTGCAGTATTCTTCTCCAGAGATACTCAAACCCTGCCTGGATGTAATCCTGTGCAACATGCTTGAGCAGGGCATCTTGGACCAGATGATCTCCGGAAGTCCCCTCCAACCTCAACCGTTCTGTGATTCTATGTGATTTTGTGATTAGATCTTCTCTTTTGACTTACTGCCATCGTCCTCCCATATATCACAAAGAAGAACAAATTAGAGGAAGCCCTTGGTGTGGGACTTGCAATTGAAGTCAGATGGATTAGAAGTAAAAATCACAGTAATAAAGGGGGAGAATTTATTTGAAAATGAGGAGAAAAGAAGCTGTGTCATTAGCAAAGCTCTGACTATAATGTACTCCTTGACTAAGCAGAAGAGAGGTAATAAAATGTCACAACATGTGTATTTCTTTATAGGCTCAGCAATGGAGCAAATTAGAGAAGTACAAGATTGATGCATGAGCTCATTTTCTCCAAATACTGCAAGAATAAAAAGGTATTTGGTTTGGGGTAATAGAAAGAAAACCCACTGTGTGGAAGATATGTTAACTAATATATAATATAAACATCCAAAACTACTTTATATAGGCTAAACAAAAAAGCAATATATACATGATAACCCTTCATGTTCCATAAAACAACAACTAGCCAACAGAGGGAAGGAAGTGTACCTCTAAAGACTAAAATAAACAGTTCAAAGTAAAGCGTATTTTAGTATTTTTGCATCCTCCTCAAGACAAAAAACAGAATTATGGAATATACAGGCCCCTTGGCTGATCAGTTCTGGCTGTAACAGTATGTCCATGTACAAACTCTGAGATGAGACTACGTGAAGCTTGCGGCTGTAATGAAAAAGAGCACCTAGCTGGATTAAAATAAAACTACTTCTAAGTGGAAGAATCTTAGTCATAACTTACCCTCTAACTAAAAACAGACATACCAAAACACTCAGGAAAAGCAGGTCTTAATTTTAACTAACAGAGATAAAAACAACACTACTTGGTCTCACACCTCATATTTTTTGGCAGCTCTGTCCCACAAAATGATGTGCAGTTGGTTCAAGGTTTCAGGCAACAGCTGTTTCCCAGTATAATGACCTGAAAAGATACTGCAAATCAGCACAAGAACTTTAAGAGGCACAGTGGGAAGGACCTAAGAACTATCTGAGAAAGACTGGTCTGTGGCTAAGAAACACTGACAAAGCAATAGCTTCAGTCAGGATCCAGTGTTTCATATCCTGCTTCTGAAAAGAAAAAGTAGTGAGCAAAAGGATAAATATTTTCATGCTTGAATGATGACAGTACGCCTCTTCAATATACTGTTAGATGCTACATAAAACTGTGACTTTCTGAAGTTCTGACAGTCAGAAAATACTACCGTGCAGAAGACATTAAAAAGGGGCCTGTAATTCAGCTGCTCAAACAAGGACATGCAACCTGTTTTAATACTGACAAACTAAAACACACTGGCCTGGATGGACAAAATATTAACATTACACAGATCTTGTAGTGAACGTCTCTAATCCCACACCTATCAGTCACACACAGGCTACACTAAGGAGTAATTGCACTAGCAATTGAATTCAGCCCCGAGCTTTCTCATGATTGCCATTCATTACAGAAGTTTAGAGTCACCATGCAATAGAAACAGAAGGAAAAAGAGACACAAATAAAAAGAAAAACAAGACTAAAGAAAGAAAGAAAAATGGAATTGAAGACTTAAATTGATTAAACTCAGCTTTCAGCAAAAGACGGATACAGACCTATAATAATTTCTTCAATCTTTTGCCTGGCAAGCTGCTCCCTCTTATTCTGCAACAGGAACTCAATGTGGAGCAGGGTGATTTTTCCAAGTTCAGGTGAAGATTCAAACCGTTCAGCAACAGATTTTAGAAAATCAAAACCAACCAATTCCCTGTTCAAGAGATGCAGTTTTAAGAGGCTGCACAGAAAGAGCTGTTAATTTTCAATTCTGAAGACTAATGTAGTCACACCATACAGCATGTTTCTCATTAGTGCTACTGACACACGGCCACATTAAAACAAGGTCAAAGTATGAATTTACTGCAGGGCATCTATTCAGTAGTAACTTCCTATGAGCATATGCTGGTTCCAAAATATTCACAAGAGGGCTTACTCCTCAAAAAGAAAGAATAAGGCATATGGCCTATAGAATAAAGCTGATGTATACATTTTTACAAGGTAAAAGTGTATACATAGGCAATCACGATGAAGTATCTGACTGGGTGAAATTTCATGTCTTATTTTGTAGCAGCCTGTTCTTCCCTATATTGTTTTTCATAAGAATTATTCTAGGACTCCAAACTCTTTCATTCTGAGGTTCAGGCAGTTAGTATGGAAGAACAGACCATTTCTGACCCACAATTTATATTACAATTACACAAGAACACTCTTAATCATTCCAAAGTAAGGCTAGGGCATTGCAAATCACCACTCAACCTTATCTGACACCCTGTTCTGCAGCTGTCATTATATGTGTCACCTTGTTATAGAAAGGACAGGTTGGTTCTCAAAACTGTTGTCCTATCTCTGTCAGTTTTTATTTAAAATAAAGCTTCACTGTATAACAGGAGTTCTTTGTCATCTTTCTCTTGCTAGGCTAGTGACTGAAGTATTTCTCAGCCTTTCTCTCTTTCAGAATACACACAAAACATCACTCGTTATTTAATAACAAAAAATTATTACAAGAAATACATTGATCTCTACATCTTTAAAAGCAGAAGTAAAGACTTGTCAGGATCTCAAGTGCACCCTTAGGCCTTAATTGCTCTGACCAGCCTCACCTGGGTCCTCCACTCAGGTCCACTCAGCTGAGTGTTCAGGAGCTCTGCTTAAGTTCAGGCCTCATTCTCCAGTCCTTGCCTGGGCTATGCCATAGGTGTAGTTGTCCCCAGCACTGTCTCCTAGAGAGACACCTTGGACCTACATTGCAGACAGCTTGTCTCCACTTCTGTCTCTAGCCTCATCTCCTGCTGCTCCTGACTGAACTCCCTGGATGGACCCTGAAGCTCATTCATCACTCTGCCATGTCTGAGTCTGCTGATGAACCCTGTTACTGGCAACCTGCTGTGTTCAGACACTGTGGGACTGTGTCCTTTCTGGTGAGGTGTTGCAGCTACCCTGGGCTCCTGGTTCATCTTCCCTCATGCAGCAGCCCTGCACTTGCTGTTCCCTGGCAAGGTTATTAAATTCTTTGCACATTACAGATTGTTTCTAATGATTTGTAGTATTTACCAATTCTGCTTCTTTTTTGTTACATCAAATTGGTTGCTATTAGTCACCTTAGTTTGGAAATTCTGGATAATACTATTTCTTTCACTTAGAGGTCACCTGAGTACTGTCTTGCATATATTTAAAACACATGCTAGAAAGCTCAAATACTGTGTTCACTCCACTTAGAAATGCTTTCATACCTTCCATGTTCCAGCAACAGTTTGGCAGTATTCAAGCAGAAGTCTAAAGACACGTCATGGTGCAGGAACTCTGCAACAGCTAGACAGAACACAATGCACTTGGAATTACTCAGTCAACTTAAAAGCTTAACTGCTTACTTTATAGTCTTAGAGCTTCTTTGGGGAAAAAAAAAAAGAATATAGCAATTCTAAAACTAAAGAAAAATAAAACATGTTCACTGTGTTTTGACCTTCTTTTCTTCCCTTCACAATGAATTTAGTACTACAGAAAGCTGCCAGCTTGTAGCTCTGGAATTACAGACCTCTGTCTCTTTAAAACAGGAATAGAATAGGCACTAATAGCACGAACTTTTGCCTCAAGCTGCTCTCTAACAATAGGTCTCATCCATATCTAAATAGAATCACTTAAATGACTGAGGAGAGTGGTCAGGTGTGTAGTTTGCATCACACTGCAATTGGAATTACTTAAACCTAGTGCCTTTAGCATCAGTAGTCTTAGATAAACTGCAAAATGTTTGTTGAAATGCTTGGTGCTCATAGGTAGGTATCAGTTTTGGATCACTTAGCTAAAGTTTAAAAATTGTTAAACTGTTTCATGGTTTAACGGCAAGCTTTAAAACAGTTGTAGCTTGGATGAGATCAGAGAAGGAACACAGAGAGACAGTTGTAATAGTTGTCAAAGGGAGCACTTCTACAGCGCCTGTGCACTTCTAAGCATTTCTAACTGTACAATAGAAGATTTCAGTCAAATGCCTAAAACCTAGCAAAGACCTTCTTTCAAAAGAAAGAGAAGTTGCAGTGCACGGACACCCCAGTCTCTTTTCTGCCAGCCACCTAAGAGAAGACAGACATCCAGCTTAGGTAACTGTAACTGGTCCAAAAAAAATTTTTTTTGGTGTTTGCACAGCTACTTGTTAACTTGCTTTAAAAACTGACATGACTCTTATTTCTACAAAATATAATCAGAGCATGTTTTGATGGGCAACATTATGACAGAACAATTCAGGCTGCAAAAAAGCAGCCAACTATTACAATGGTAACTTTGAGTAACTGTCCACTTGAAAGCTGGCTGAGCTTCCTCAGCAGCCATCTGAAGTGGAGTTTCCATTCCTGCCATTCTGGTAGGATTCAAACCTTCCAGTTCTGTGCAAGAAATTCCTTACCTCATTGTACATTTATGTCTCAGAGCAGAGTAATCGTCAAATACCTTATGCTTTCCAAACAGAAAGCCCCTCTCTAATTTATTTATTATGAAAACATAATTTATTTATTTATGGAAACAAAGTTTGTCTGAGACATTACTCCTTCTGTCCCCAAATCCCCCCCAAAACTTTCTTCTTCTATCATGCCAACAGAAAAATCAATTCACTTCATATGACAAGTTTAAGGAATAAGGAAAAAATAGCTTATAAGCCCTATAGAAACCAAATAAACTGTGGTAACACAGGCTCACAGGCTACTACTAACACATTAATATACACTTGATGTCTCTTACCCAGAATCTGCAAACACATTGCACATGCAGAACAGCAGTATTTCACAAGCCTTTCTATTATGCTGACTGTGTAAGAGAATCCACTTCCAACTTCTTTAAGTAATCTTAGGCCTGTGTCTAAAATCAGATGTATTTTTATGTGCTGTATTTCCACTGTCTTCATTCTAACAGGTTTCAGGTTCTTCCTCCTTTCCCATTTCCAGCAAGCATATTTAAACTCTCATAGAATAGCAACAAAAGAAACTCATGTTTAATTCAAATTTACATCAATCCCTGCATAACGTCTGTCTTAACACAGACTACTATGGACTACACTCCAAAACCAGAATTGTGACATTTAGCTAATACAGATGCCTCTAAAACACACAAGAAAGGGGGTTTTTTCCTCTTTTTTTTTTTTTTTATCCTTAACACAGGCTATCTTCTTGGATACGGAATAATATGACCTTACTGTGAAACCTATACAGAACTGTGTGATACCTGCATTGATGTCTTCATCTGATGCTCCACTTTTAAGAAGAATTTTAACTTTCAAAAAAAACCCTGCCGGATGCAAACTCTTCTGCACAATGAAAAACAATACATTACTTAGCTGTTCGTAGAATATAGATCTTATGTGATTCCTGCACATTCAAAACACAGAAAAGCATCAGAAAGTTGTATATGCTCCCTTGCATTTTTCAGTTCCATTTTAATGACTGAAACAAAAGATAAGAAACAGTAATGTTTTCTTCTTAGTTGCAATATATATATTTATTATTCATTTTATGTGGTCAAAAGACTCTGAGGACTACATAAGCAAGAGACACATGAACCTCTTTTTGCTGAGGTCCGCCTCCAATACTTTTAAATAGAAGCTAAGCAATACTGAATGACAGAAACATCTCCTGATTTTGTGTGTGTGAACTGCCAGGATTACTCTAGAATTCATACGGGCAAAATTCAAAGTAGCTTATAATAATATGAACTCTAGTGTCTATGTGAGATCAACAATGAGACCAAAATAGAAGTCTAGAGAAATAAATAAGGATAGAAATGAGATTTTACAAATAGTTCAAATCATTAGTTTTTCTCATATTGAAATTGAACTGTTCTTAAATTTTTTGTTGAACTTAAACACAAATCGAAATGAAACTACACTGTCTACCAAATCCAATCTAAACAAGAACCAAACAGAAAAATTCACTGGCTTAACTCACTGATAATAAGATTGCTTTGCCCTGATCTGTTTCACAGAAAATATACCTCAGTAAAATTAACCAATGACACAAATAGCAGCCACTGTTATAGCCCTTTTCATTCTTAAGTCTTTTTCATTATTCCTCTCATTTTCAAAATGGTCATGCACCAAATCATTAACAAAAATTTGGAACCGAACTCAAGTTTCCTTATTTGCTAATTTTGTATCAAATTCACTAGATCATGCTTCCTCCAGTAAGTTATTAATTCTAGTTATAAAATCATTGATAGGTCAAGTAAGAATACTGAATATATATTTTTTTAAATTGATCGTAAGAAAAAGTTTTGTTTTTACAAAAATAAATACAAATCATAAAATTTTATATTATCATCAGTGCTAAGGATAGACCTAATTCATGGAACATGAAAATTCTGCAAAGAAGGTGCAATACAACTATGTCTAAGACAGTTTATGAACATGACTGATTGCTGTATCTGGGCGATTTTATTCAGAAAGCAGGAAGTGTTATGGCACCCTTTTAGCAAATGGAAAGAGTGAAATCTGTATACTTCAGCTCTCACTGAAACACTGTACATTTCAGACTCTAGAATAAAAATTTTCTTCTAGTTTTCCATACTCTCACATATTATTAAAATGTGTGTTACAAAAAAGGAAGGTAACATTCTTCAAAGAGTTTTGTCATGATAAATACAATAAAAGCTGCAAAGGGCTTAGATACTGCACTAGCATGCTATATGAACGGTTAAAATACACTGCCATTTATCCTGATCTCATCAGCACATGCATCAGCACCTGACTGAAAGTTTTAACGAGTATGCAAAAAACCAAATTTGAACTTTTGTTTAAAATAGTATTTTATACTTACAACTTGTTTGATATGAAACTGCCAATGGAAATTTTAAAATGGTCAACAAAAGATAAACTTTTGAAAATTAAGTTACTCTAACTAATCTGGAGAGATAGAAGCATAAAATTTATCCAAGTCTTCATGATGAAAAAGGAATTTGTACAGGTGTAATATTTTAATGTATATTTTATTTCACTGAAGACTTTAGTGACTAGTTATACGTACTTTAATATAGATGTGTGTATATATCTATGTATCTTCACACTAGTTGGTACAGCACATTTTTCAGGTCTCAGAAGAAATAGAATCATGTTAGTGAAGTGTTATAGCTAAATTATTTATTTGAAATAAGGCTGACGTGTGGCTACACAGCTTCCAAAATTCAACCCATCTGGCACTTGGTCGAACATCTATACAGATAATTACATGGGGACTCAAAATGTAATGTGGACATACCCATGGCAGCCAGAGAAGTTTGGTACATAAAAAGTCAGCTGCTTTAAACCTCAGATGAACCTCACTGAAGTTTATTCTGTTTGTACAATTTTCATGAATATGCACCAGAGAAAATTTAGTCAGATCATTATCAAAGGATCCGACTATCAAATAGAAGCAAAGAGAAGCAAGATAGTTCTACATCTGCGTGCTCAGCAATAATTCTCTACAAAGAAAGCTGCCAACACCAAAACATGTTTTGTTTTGGTTTTCAAACTCAGAAGTAAGGCAAACACACCTCAGTACCTAATTTACCTGATTTGAAGGAAAACATGCCAGTGATTAATATGTTCCATATGATTATGTAATAAATGTTCTGAGTTTCAATTATTGCACACCTTAAATACTGTAACACACTACTACCTCATTTGCCAAGTTTATAGCTTTCAGTGCCTTGTCAAGATACAGATTGCAATCCCACTCCAAATAGGCCGTAGCTAATAATCGTAGCACTTTAGCCTGGAAAGAAAAAAAAAAACTAAAAGTTTAAGCTTCATTTGAATAGGAAGAACAAAATATACATCAAGATTATAAATAAAAAGTCTTAAAATTAAGGATATGAAAAATAAAATCTGAGTCAGAGAAATGCCTTCAATGACTTATTTAAGGCATTTTCAAAGCATTCCAATGCCTTATTTATGCCTGGCATCAGACATACAAAATGACTGCTCTACTCTGAAGCCTGAGCAGAGTGTTATATCCAATCTTAACACTGTAATTCAAACAGAACATGAATCAACTAGAGTTAGGGGAGCACAGAAGAGTAACAAGGAAAATCACAGATCTGGAGAAACAAAATGAAAGCAGAAATTGAAGGAACCAGGGCTAGCTGCTTCATTGAGGGGAAAGAATGCAAACGTGGATGAAAATGGTCTTCTAGTATGTAACTGGTTCATACAAAGGGGAAGAGGATAAAATCATCTCCATATCCACTGTGGGTAGTACTAGCAGTAATGGGCCTATAAACAAGATGGACAGACATCTGTCAGAAATGACACAGCTGTAACAGATGATGCCTTGAAAGAAAAAGGAGAAGGAAAATGATCTCTAAGGGTCTGTTTCAGCTTTGTTTTCTACAGTGTAATCTCTGTGAAATACTAGATTTGAAAGTGATTAACGGCACCCATCCATGATTTACCTAATACTAACACTCACAGAAAGCTGACTTGCAACTTTGCCAGACTTCACAGCAGATAGTGCTAAAGAAGAGGTCAGAGAATCATTTGTCAGGTTTGGCACAGTAGAGACAGATGATGCAGTGAATCATGTCAACAAAAACTTCCTATACTTCCTACCTGCATTTCTTTCCCAGTAGAGTATTTCATATCCATCTTCCCAATTTCATAACTCTGGCTACCAATGACAAGGAAAAGTTATAATTAATTGGGATGACAGAGATAAATTCAGCAAGTCTTCTGATATGTGCTACATTACTATCCTTTCCCACTTTGCAGGCCATTAGAAACCACCTAGATCATACAACCTAATCTCAGCACTCATTTTTACTGAGGAGTATAAGACTGTGCTTTCTTTCTAAATCCTCATATCAAAAACTGTACTCAACTACTTTCTTCAACCTGTTGCATTAGCTTCTGTAACATCTCCTATTCAACCATTTCCGCAAGCTTTCTTTTTATTGCCATACAATACAGTCATACATAAAAGTTATATATGAACAACTCCCTATATCACTGCAAGCCAATAGCAGCCATACACAGAACCTGGGCATCATGATTCCTCACTTTTTTCCTAAAAGTTAAATGACAGCACACAAGATTGCCCAAGAGAAAATAAAAAATTCAACAAAACCAGTTTAGATTTTGAATTTTGTGAATAAAAACTATTAAAAAGAAAAACAGAATGACTGCGTTTTTATTTCCTAATTTAACACGTTCTCAGTATAGGGAAATCTTAATCCACTAGGTGGAGCTAAATATCTTTCTCCAGAAAAATATTTGCATCTTGCAAAGGTTAATTTCCTCCTCAAATCTTGTCATGAGCATGTCAGGACTCAGCATTTAATTTTCCACAAGAACAAAATTAAAAGAATAGTTTCCAAAGCATCAGTTATAATTAATTCTAAGCATTTCTACAAATCCTCTTTGATACCATATGTGACCATGAATACTCTGAACTAGAGGTAAAGCCATTTGATTTCTCAGCTATCTAAGTACTTAAAAAAAAAAAAAAAGAAAAAGAACATGAAGAAACAAAAACAAACTTTCTGAGCTGAGTTACAGCCTTGGCATGAGAATATTCTTCCTAATAGCCTATTTTTTTTATTCTTTAATAATACTGTGTCACCCATTTGGATCCTACTCAACTCATCCATGATTATTTCTTTTTCACCTTAATGTTTACTCGGTATATCCACAAATATCTGTAAATAATTAGTACACTGTCACTTTGCCAAAATAGACAGATTTTATTCATTTCACCTTTTCTCATAAGCAAATCCCTATAGCACATTAATTACTTTTGCTGTAAATTTCTGAATTGTCTTTAGTTAGTCAGTCAAAGTTAAAAAAAAAAACTATAAAGGTCACTTATAACTCTGAGAAGACAATAAACACATTTGCTGGGCTGTGCAGTTGCTTGAATCACTGCTGTAACCTAGGAAAATGGATAGGAGCACTGGAGCAGAGAGAACTACATAATAAACCTGTCTTTAGTCAGTCAAGAACTTGCCCTCAGTTAGGCACCTCCTTTCTGAAAAATTCAAGTATTTTTTAGAACAAATCTATTTAAAACTGACGAGAAGGATATCACTAAAACTTTCAAATTCCTCCTTTATTATGAATAGCACAAGAGCTGGGAACAACTCCTTCACAGAAAAAATCTCAGGTAAGGTGATAAGGTGAAAAGGAGGAACCACGGACATGATTTTCACATGAAAAGAAAGTTTTCGTTCTAATGACATGAAAACCTTTATGCAGAGCAGTCCTAAGTGTCAAGCAACAGAGAAAAGCAGATTCAAAAGAATGCATCTGTAAACTGAAGAAATGTCACCAAGGCAACTACTTGCTTATCCAACTTAGCTCAGTTAAAAGCTTGTATTCTCATATTTACATTTTTCAATAAACCTCGACCTTGATATTCCCTTGCTCCCCCATTCCTTCACATGTTTTCACATCTCTAAAGCCAGATTTTGTCTGTCTTTTCACATTACCTGAGCCAAAAGGAGCTCTGTTCATACCTCTTCCATTCATAGGTTTCCACTCCAAAGTTATAACAGAGGATTGATAGGTAACAGGTCTGCAATAAAGACAGTCCTCCTTCTATAATGATCTTGCAGAAACTTCTTTAGATCTATGGCACTCCCGTCTCAGGCTCTTTTAAATGCTTTTTACTTTAAAGATATATCTACTATTATCTATCACATCTGACCTTACATGAGGGAAAACTGAACATAACCAAAATGGAATCACATTGTTCTGCATGAACGTGAAGCAACATTAATCAGTCTCCCCAGGACATACACAAGAGTGGAACTGTATAAATACATGATGTAGACTAATTCCTCAAGAAATCAGACTGAAAGCATTAGAACTGTGAAAAGTAAATAATTAAAATTAAAAAATGAAAGGAAAATCTGGAGAGGCAAAAATTATCTGGAAAATAAAATTTATTTTTTAAAAAAAAAATCACCCAAAGTCCTGACTCTCACATATATGCTGTAAAAACTAGTTTTACTTTTACATAGTTAAATGAAGAGAACTCCACCTCTTCCACAGCAGGCTTTTTCCCAGCATGTCTTCACTAGATTAAAAAATGATTGTCTTCACTACAACCTTGAGGAGAAAAAGGGTTTGGAATGCTTGGCTACTCAGAGCACTGCTGCCTTCTGCTTTGTCAGTCAGCCCCACTACAGTGTATGTTCATAACAACTTGTCTTTCCACTGAAATGATTTGCAACTGTCATAAGCTGTCCAAAGAACAGACTGAAAGTTACTTTAAATGCTAACTGATCATTAATATTTTGCATCCATTTACATCCATAAAGGATGCTTCTTGCAAGGGACTAAGGTTAGAATTTCAACTCCTTCATTGAAAATGAGACAGGTAGTACAATATTCCTCAAATAAATGTATTTCTGATCTCATTATAGTCGAGAGACAAAAGTACAGACTCACTATGCATGAGCAATAAAATAATCACTCTCAGACGTGAAACCCTTATTTTTCGTAAGTTCAGCTGTGAATGTTTTCCTCCTATAAGAGGGTTTACAGCATTGAGAGGGCTGCACGTAAAGTGTTTAACCTAACACTTCAGGCACATTGTGGCATACCTCACTGACACCTAGTGAAAAAAGAAATAAGCCACATAAAATGCTGGTGTTTTTTCTATTTTGAGCGATAAACTATGAGCAACAGGAAAAAATGAACTTTGAAGAAAAAAACTGCTGTTTTCATGCAATATTTTTAGTATAAAAATGGCCAAAAAATATAGAAGAGATGTACAAAGATTTTCAAAGTATTTTTCAAATTCTTCTATAAGGTGACTTCTTAACACAGAAAGAGGAAAGTAAATTTTCAAACTTCAGAATGATACAGAAAGGATGATTTCACTAACCTCTTTTGGCAACCTCATCAACATATCTTTGCAGCGCTGCACACACATCACTGCTTTTTGAAACTCTCCTTGAGCAACTGCCTAAGAAAGCAGAACATGCCAATAAACTGTTAGTGAACAATCTGTCTTAAAAAATCTTTAATATACTGATTCTCTACAAAAGGGACTTAGGCCACATGCTTTTTTCGACATCTAATAAAGCCAAGTTTGGGATTAGAAATTTGTTCTTATAGTCCTACAATAATTCTGTTTATTTCTATACATCGCCAGATGATAAAGACATCCAAAAAAAAAAAAAAACACTGCAGTCCTTGGATAGAGTATGAAAAGGTAAGACACATGGGACCACTTCATTCAAATCTTAAGATGGTATAACAGTTAAACAAACCTTACAACACCTCTCCAACAACTTAGGATCCTCTCTTGTCTCTATGATCAATTAGATGCTAAGTTAAAAATTCTGGTCACTGCTTTGGTCTGTTTTGGGAAGTTCTTGGGAACTTATGGGATAATACTCCTTTTCCAGATACTGAGATTAGAGCTATTTTGACTCATGAATTATTAGTCAGACACCAAAAATCATGATCATAGCTGGCAAAAACACAGAATTTTCTAAATTATACCCTTTGAATTATTTTAATTTATATTATTGATCCTCTAGAATACTTTTCTTGTATTTTCAAACTTTTCTCTTATTGAGCTAGGCTCCTTTTTTGATACCTATCATGAAGATTCTTACTTCTTTGTATGATACCGGAGACTGAGACATCAATGAAAATATCAAATGTCATAGAACTCACTATTCTAGATCTTATGATTTTATACCAACTCTCCCATTATTTAAAGCTTTTATATGTGAAGACCAGCATGTACAAGATCATGGAGGAAAGGGTATCCACATTTAGAAAGATGTCCATCTCCCAGCATGAAACACTTTGGTGTTACTGTTTGTGAGTTTGCACAGTCAAGAAAACTGCTTTAAGTTATAGAAGACTTTGCATGTGTGGCTTATAATACCACTCATTAGATATTAACCTCAACTACCTACAGTCATGATGAATGTTGCATTCATGTACTTTTCAGTCAGTCTATTTGCAAATACCAGTGAAGTACAATGAGCGTTCTGAACTGACCAACCTTGCTGTGTATATGTTACCCTACGGCAGATACGAGGACCCAGGCTCTAAATCAATCTTATCTATCCCTCCTTCAGTTGAGCACAAGCCACCTTTGGAACAGACACATTTATGATTCAGAAAGGCAATTGTTTGTTTTTTAAACACCCATGCTAGCCAGATCACAGAGCAACAAATCTGAACTAGAAGATAATAAACAGCACAGCAGAAATGAGTGATAAATTGAGCAAATTAAAAATTATTAAGTTATTGCAACACAGAATGCAAACATCAGACCTGAGATCTTACATGTAAGCTAAAGAAATATATCCTTCAGCAAGTCTTCAGTGCCAACTACTCATACATCTAATAACTGGGCCAGAGTTCCCCACTACACTCCCAATGACTTATAAAGAAAACTGAGAAGAACACATACTGATTCAGCCTGATAAGAGAGTACTTTGAAGAGGTCCTTCTCCACATCAGCTTTGTGCACATGAATATCTGCCTCATCATTACGCCTTTTAAGCAACTTTGCGTACAGTTTTTCTATACTCTGGAAAACAGAGACCAGGCATCACTCGTGGAACTTATGAACACACCTATTTGTAAGAAACTAAAACAAAAAAATAACTTACACTCACGGCAATCTCTAGAAATCCATCCCCAAGTTGAGCTTTTCCTATATCTATCCATCCTTTCCCAGTTTTCATAGACATCTGAAGGAGAAAATGGCATGTGCCTTGTGAAAATTTAATAACTTCTAAAGAAGGGTAGTGTTAGATCTTATCAGCTCTCATCAGGGTAATTCCGCTCTCCAGCTTGTGACACGTCCCCCTCACATTTGAATGAAGGCATGTGTATTCAGATGCAGCATAAGACTTGCAATGTCCTACAAGATAGGTAACACTATATGATACTGAAATAGATGAATATTATGCTCTTGTGATATTTTACTGCACCATATTACAAAGACATGCTGCTAAATGCATGTTGGCAAACTCCTAACTGCACTGGCTCAGCAAAGTACCCCTGTGATAGTATAGGTCTACCTTCACCCTGGATATCCCTCTGAATTATACATATTTCACTCAATTTCCTAAACAATTGTAATAGGTTTTGAAGATTTCCCTTGGTGATCCACTGTACTTCCCTTGCTCACCTGTCATTAGCTACGCTTACCAAAATTAGTCTTCGAATAGTTCCCTCTGGAGGATCACTGCCTTCACACAGGCACACCAACCTACAAGCAACAAATCTCACTGCAAGAGAACAGTGCATACACTCATAAGCTTCCTCTACTCTGCACTTTTTTTAAAAAAAAAAAAAAAAAAAGAAAGAAAAAAGTCAAGCCCTACCTTATCTGAAAGGTTGTTTGCTGCTTAGAAATTCTAAATCACAGAAGTTAAAAAATTTTGAAAGTTTCAGGAGTCAATGCAGTCAGCGAATTTTAGCCAAACTACTTAACCTGTGTTTTAGGCATCAAGGTAAAAAAAATAACAAGAAAAAAAAGACATTCTCTTCAAAATACCTAATAAACACTTGAGAGAGTTTAAGTTGAAGACATAGTATTCAAAAACTTAATTACATTGCAGCTGCTGACGGTAGCACATCTTGAGAGCCTCAAAATAGCCTCCAGCAAAATATGGAAATCATGATTAATAATTCAAAATAAAAAGCAAAATTATTTTCAGGCCTTCATTATACACCAGCAATACAAAAGACACCCTTTAATATATTTTAAATAACCTCTCCCTGGCCCTTCAGCTGTGATATAAGATCTGAGAACATTACACTCTACAACAATTATTACTTATTTTGTGTAAACTTACCCTTTTCCCTTTACCTGACATCATTTTTCCCTGCAAATTATATATAATTTCAACAATAATCCCTCAAGACAAAAACGTAGGCCAGATATTATAATCTTGCCGATCTACATAAAGAACAGGATGACGAAAAAGATTAAAAGCTCACTTCTGCTTTCCAAAAGTTTTCTCCTGGTTTTAGGCAAAGCCATTAGCTGTGCACTGGGCTAAAGCAAGGTAGGAAAAAAAAGATTTAATGGTTTTTTGTATGTAATCATTGATGAGATTGTTTCTTTAAAGTAACTGTCCTACTTCACATCAGTTAAGTGACTTACAGTCTAAAATTTAGATCAATGTTATTTCCATAAAATTTCAGATTAAAAACAGCACTGGAAGACAAATTACAGCTTCCTTTGATCATGTCACATTTTTATTGATGCTTTGACACAGAAACGGGGTGTGAAAAGAAATCCTACACTGATTCTGTTTCATGAGATCATTATTATACCAGGATGATCCTTCCTGAGCTGTTTATATAAGCCCATCCATACAATTTTCTGTCTACATTTTATCTGCAAAGATCTAAACAAATCTACAGCATTATGTATATAGCTGTCAGTTTTTCCTTTTTACGCTACATCACACAAAACCATTTAGGAAGATACAGAACACATACATACGTTTAGCTCTTTGCTCATCACTGATGACAGAACCTGTGTGTTTGGTCACAGCCCAATTCCACAGGTTTATTGCACTCTCTTCAACCTGAGAGGGAGAACTCCATTAGATTTAATTTTCACTTCAGTTTGGATGACACTGAAATGTACTACCGGAAAAAGAACCATCTTTCATGTATGTCACGTTAATGACCTGTGTACATGTTTGTGTAACTTCCTTTTACAGTGGACTCAAAAGGTGTGAGATTACTGTCAAACTATTGCATGATCTGCCTGTCTTCGTATCTGGGATAGTAACCTAAATACAGGCTTGCTGAATAGGCCACAGGGGCTTTCTTGAAAGTGTGAAACATTCTTTTCAACAGTTCAGTCATTTCAGAAAACGTACAAGCAGTTGCCAGGAATCACGTATTCTTTTCATAAGCATATTTCATAAGATATACTTTTTAATCTTAGAAAAGACTATTTCACGTCTAAACATGAGAGTATTTACAAGATGAAGCAAGGTTAGAAAGAAAAGGATTCTAAGTCAAAGGCAGACATAACCTGAAACTACAAAGAACTAATTAATCATAAGGCAGACACAATACCCACATACATGTCACACCATCCATCAGCTCTAATTTGGAATTGTGCACAACAGATTTTGTAAATGAAGTGGTGCACTTCAGAAATATTCCAAGTCCTTTGTTTGGTTTCATTAAAATATGTTCCTAAACAAATTCCATTTATCTGATATCAAATCCTTTTCCGAACTTATCAAAATATGACTTATCTTACCCTATTCATCTGGAATGAAAACACACATGCAAAAATTGTGCAATGTCCAAGGTACAGTTGGTTCACTGGCAGCTTTCAGAATACAGTATGTATACTTTATACAGATTCCTTTCTTTAAAAATCATTTAGTCCAACACAAAGAACTGACAGATACTAGTTCTATGCAATTTTTTTTTTCCTTACAGATAGCGGGGAAAATATTTTCCGTTTTGACACTTGCCAGCCTTCTTTGTTCTTTGTCACAAATTCAGGACTTTCAAAACCACTCTCTGCCTTACTGGATAATCACTACAAAATTTCCCTTCAACGCCCAATTTTGGTTAAACAGGTCAGACAAAATCAGTTATTCTTGTTTTCATTCCAGATTCATGCATTTCTCATCATAATTCTTTTGGGCGCAGCTTCTGTCAAAGCAGAACCTTCTCTTAAAGACGTTTACTACTTTATTTGTTAAGTACTCCTGCACGAGGACTACCTAGAGGAAGAAACGATTTGAAGTTAAAAGCATTTTAAGAGTGAGTTAGATCACTGCTCAAACGTACAAAAATAAAACAAACATCTCAAATGTTAGGTATGGGGTTTATCAGGCAAATCAGACTACACGCCTGAGTTTTTCTTCCTCTGGTATCTGCTAGCGGTACCAGAAGCCGCAATCAGGAGAGGCCGGACCCCGCCGTGACTCAAAACGACGCTCTCACGCATCCACAGATGCGTAAGGCGGGATTTTACTACAGATTTCGATTAGGCAAGACGGAGGGTGGAAACGCGGGGGAACATCACCGCGGGGGCGGCGGCTTCCCCTCGGGACGAGCCCCGCTTCCTCGGAGTGACGCAATCTGCCGGTCTGGGGACTTTCCGCCCGGCCGGGCGCCCTGAGGGCGGGACGAGGCCGCGGCGGCGCGGCCGCTCCCTCAGAAGCGCGGCGCGGCGCTACCTCGGCCGCGCTCCCCTCCGCCGCCGCGACGCTGCCCGCCGCCTCGAAGAGCTCCTCGGTGGCGGCGGCGATGCGCGACGGCGCCTCCTCCCGCAACAGCTCGCGGATCAGCCCTGCAAGACAGGCGGGGAGGCGGGCGTGGGGCTGCGGCCAGCGAGCTGGGCCGGGCCGGGCCGGGCCGGGCGCTACCTGCCACAGCGCGCGCCGCCGCCATCGCCACCCGCGCCCGCTGAGGCGCCGCCGCCGCGCATGCGCGCTACCCCCTCTCCGCGCGCGCCGCTGCGCGGAGCCCAGCGCCGCAGCCATTGGCTGTCCGGCGCGGTCGTCCCGCCTCCCCGCCCGGAGTGGCAGGCGCCGGGGCCAATGAAACGGCGCGCGGCGGCCGCCGGCCCGCCCGGTTGCCGTCCGGTGGGCGCCGCGCCGGTTCTGGAAGGATCCCGGGAGCAGGGCCCTGCCGGGCGCCGGCGAGATGTCGGGGCTGCTCCACACCACGCTGAGCGGGCTCAACAGCGACTCCTACTGCGAGATCAGCCAGTACCGCGACCAGCACTTCCGGGTGCGGAACCGGAGAGCGCGCGCGCGCGGCGGCGGGGCCTGAGGCGGGGGGTGGCGGGGAACGACAAGGCCTGAAGCGGGGGGGGGGGCGGCACGGCCGAGAGGCGCGGGGGGGGGGGGGGGGGCGGCGGAGGCAGCGGGATGAGGCCGAGGCCTGAGGGGCGGCGCAGCGCCGGGCAGGCCGGTGCGCGGAGGCGCCCGCTGAGCCCCGGCGCAGGGATCGCTCACGCCGCCGCGCGCTCGACTCTGCCCTCAGGGTAGCAGGCAGCTGCAGGAGAAATCCCTGAAGATTTCCTCCACGCTGTACGTGGGCAACCTGTCCTTCTACACCACCGAGGAGCAGATCCAGGAGCTTTTCTCCAAGTGCGGGGACGTCAAGAGGATTGTCATGGGGCTCGACAAGATCAAGAAAACTCCCTGCGGCTTCTGCTTTGTCGAGTATCCTTCCTGGCTCCCTGCCGGCCGGTGCCTGGGTGCCACCGCTATCCCTCTCTGGGTATCAAGCTTAGCCGTGCTGCTATGGGAAAGTCGAAAGGGAGCAAAACTCAGATTCTCCCTATCAAGGATGTTTCTTCCATCCTCTCTGCTTTTTTCCCCTCCATCCTTTTTCAGAGACAGGTCTTTCTGCTTTTCATTGTAAGTGAAAAGTGCTGTCACTTCCATATTTATTGGAGGTGGCAGAGAGCACCTTTAATTTATTAATTTCTTAACAGATTTTAGGGCCCACGAAAAAAATCACCAGTATGACCTTTTTTGTGGCCAAAGTTAAGAGCACGTGTTCATTTTCTCACCTTAGCTTCACACTTGAATGAACTAGTAGAATAATCCATGGCACTATTCCCAAGCACAGGATACAGGCTTGTACAAGTTGTCCTGTGAGCTGTCTTTAAATATGTTCTCCTGTGAGGCCTGCTGATCTTGCTCAAGTTCAGTCAAGTTTCAGATAATATAAAAAGGCATACTACAGGTTTCTTGCCCGCAGCAAAACTTTAACACATTTGTTTCATTTACTTCTGAAATAAGTGATCCAAAGTTACTTCATGTCTGTGCAGGTACTAACATTAAAGTACAGCATCTTAGGAAGGAGCTGGAGCTGTTTTAAATTTGCACTTATATCAATACAATTTTTGATCCCATAGAAAAGAGCAGTGTGTTAAGCTGGAAGGCAGGGTTCCTCTATTTCTCAAATATAACAGTACTTTTTATTTTTCTTGCAGCCAATAAAACAGCATGTTTAGTTTTCCTTACAGTATGTTTCAGATACTACACAAGAGCAGATGCTGAACATGCAATGCGATTTATCAATGGCACCCGACTAGATGACCGCATCATTCGAACTGACTGGGATGCAGGATTTAAGGAAGGGCGACAGTATGGGAGAGGAAAGACTGGAGGACAGGTAAAGAGATTACTAGTTCAGACCTTGAATCTGTTTTCTTTAAAGTTGGGTGCTGCTTTTCAAGTTTTGTCGTATTCAAGGTAAAGTGCAGACTATAAAGACCCAATAAGGAATATTAGCTGCTCCCAGGTTGTTTTGGTAACTGAGCTATCCTGGTGTTTAGAGCTAGAAGCAGAGCTTAAGGCAGTTTCTAACTGGGACTCCAATCTTTTTGGCTATGCAAACAGAATTTGCCTTGTTTCTGAGCTAGACTTCTTAAAATGATGCAGAATTTGAATGAGGGGAGGGCAGTGTAGCTGCCATAATCCAACAGCGTGCCCCAGTGAGAAGGTAAGATTCCTTTGCAGATTTCCAGGAGGGAGAGAGAGGGGGGGTGTAAATGTTCCTGTTGATCCAGAAAGCTGACTGCAAAGTTGCATTAGAATATTTTTGGATCTTTTGTTCCTTGTTTAAGAAGACCTTAGCCATCTGTTATAGCCTCGTTTGTCATTCTTACTACCACCAGCAACTTTCTGGTGGATCCTTTGAAGAGATTTCAAACAAGTCAAAGTGCTTGTAACCCAACTTTCAGTTCCCCACCAATGGAGCAAAGAAGGGATGATGATTCTGAAGCGTATCTGGAGATGGGCAGTGCAGGGTACTAATGTGTGTTACTGCTGTGCCTCAGGTGCGAGATGAGTACCGAACAGACTACGACGTGGGAAGAGGCGGTTTTGGCAAGATCATTCAGATGCAGAAGGCAAATCATCAGCCTGCAATCTATTAATTGCCTCGTGGGTCCTAGCTCCTAGAGGGCTCTGTCCTTCCAGAGCTAGCCCTGTTCTTGCATTTTGGATTGGGGTAGGGAGTGAGATACAAGTTCCAGCAAAAGGTGACTCTCCTTAGACTGTGGATATACATGTGTTCATTCCCCCTTCCTTCTGGGCTAGAGAGGATGTTCTGTGCTGATACAGGGCAAAAAAGGGAAAAAAACGGACAGCTCTGCAGGATTCTGGGTAAGAAGAAACACAGTGTGTCATGCTGACCATACGATGTACTCTTCACGTGGCAGCTAAGCGGGCGGCTTCCTCCAGGCTGTTGCCGCAGGTGTGGTCGCTCTCAAATGGAACTTCTGGGACGTTTACCCACATCAAAGCCCTCCAGGTGTCTGGACACCTTGTAGAGATGCACCAGAGTTTCAGCTCTCCAATTTACAGTCTCCATCTGCTTAAAAAACAGTATTGCTGTTTAGATGAGAGAAGTGTATAAAGGTCTTACTGTCCACTTGGAGGTGCTTATCTGCACATCTAGCCCTTGGCTTGGTCAGACCTGCAGAGCCCTTCTCTTTGTGATGACCCCAGTGCTGCCTGGCTTTTCAGATCATCACTGTTTGCTGTGATTTTGTTAAATTTTATTTCAATTTTTTAAATAAACAGTGAGTTCTCTACCTGCTGCAGTTTGTGCATCAAAATGCTAGCTGTATGACAGAAGCTGGGGAGCATGCCCTGCTGGCATTTTAAAGCTGTGAATAGAAAAACACTAAAAGGGAACACAAATGAGTCTTGCTGTCTTTCTCTTGGCCTTCCTCTTGGTACTGGCTTTTCCTTCCATTATGTTTTGCAATAGCTGCCGACTGAAATCAGAAGGAAGTTCCTTATAAAAAGTATACAGCTGCTCTAAATAAGGCAAGTCCTTATTTCCTAAAATCTCACCAGGAGATTTTAGGAAATATTTCTCTATCCTCTACGTAGTTAGTTGCAGAATCCAAGAATTGTAGAAAGCAATACAAAGGCCTGGTGTGTGCTTTAAGAGGTGAAGGAACCAGAAACTCCCTTACCCTGGGTTTATAACAGGCTTTCTTCCCCTTTTGTGAGAGGTATAAAGAGCACAGCTGACACTAATTTGTGACTAGCATCTGAACAAGGCACCATGGGGGAACTGAAAGCCCTTTCTGGTGCGTCCCCAAGCATCTCTCAAGTCAGGCAATTCCATTGCACAAGTTAAAAGTTAGTACAAGCTGCTCCCAGCCCAATAACGTATAGTCACAATTTCTCTTGCATTATCTTATCCAAGATAATGCAGTGTGTTCTCTTGCACACTCATATATAGACCAGGCACACAATTTAAATTACTTCAACGCTCAAGTTACCCTGGAGTCTTGACACTGACAGCTGGGGCAAGGGGCAGGGGGGATTGCACTTAATTCTTTGAAATGTCTACTACCTGCTTGTTTATGCAAGTCAGGTGGCTGCAGCTGTATTACTGTCACAAGTTTTGAACAAACTGCATGTTAAGTCTTCAGCAGATCTAAGAAATGACAGGAGTTGACAAGCCTGTGATACAGACTGTCTCTGTGATGCAGCGCGAAGGAGCAGGAAGATGACTTAAGAGGGAAAAATACAAGCAGTCGTCTGTCCGGCCTGGCAAAGCAGTATCAACGTAACATGCTTTGAGAAGGACGTGAGTTGCAGAGAGAATATTTCATAGGCAAACATAGCAAGAGAAAAGAAAGTGTGAGGAAGATGGGGAATGATATCCCCCAGTATACTGTAGGATTAGCAGGAGTCCCTTGAGTAAGGATATATAAGGCGAACCTTCAATGTGCTCCTGGAAGAGCCTAGTATGGCCTGTTGAGCATCTCAGTCCTATGTACGTGACAGTGGGCGGAAGTCTGTTCAGTCTGGGTGCCTGGACTGTTTTATTACTGGAGAAGGCATCAGTCTGTTGCTGCCTCTGTAGAAGATGCAAAGATTTCAGCTTAACACAGAGGTAAACAAGGAGCGATGCAGTGTCCCATTATCTTCAGTCTGAGAAAAAAATACCTCCTTCAGCAAGTCCCAAACCAGGGTTGGTGAGCTATGCACCGTTCCCTTTCATATATGACCTTTGCAAACAGAGATTTGTGTCACTTTTATTCAAATCTGTATATTAACATAAAAGGATCCATCTGGAGTACTACAGCCATGGTAAATGTCAAAGTCCCTTCCCTCTAGAATACAATCCCAAACAACCAAAAATTGATGAGACAGTTCACACAGTGGTGGGAGCTGCCAGGTGGTCCGTGCTGCGGCATATCACACCACCTTTTATCCGCCAGAAGAGGTGTCCTTGCCCGAAGCGTGATCAGGCAGCAGTGACAGCCAGCGTCCTAGAGCAACCCCTCGTGCCCTGGCCCCAGCGCCTTGCTGTGGCACACCCTGTGCCCGCAGGACTCAGGTTCAGGGCAGCCTTTCAGGCACCTTTCATCAGCGCACAGAGGTTAGAAGAGGCTCTGTCCTCGCAGCACAGAGCCAGTGCCAAGCCAGGCAGTGCAGCCAGCAAACCTAGAGACTTGATGAGACCCAAGAGAAATTCAGTACGGCTCAGCAGCAAGCATGTGGCTGCCTCCCCGAGTTATTAACGGCAATGTGCGGCAAGCGGAGGCCACTCTTGCTGGCTGACAGCTAAGGTCTTTCTGCAAAGAACCCTGATGCTGAGCTCACGCTAGCACCACCAAGGGAGCTTAAACCCTCCGGGCTTTCCAAGGCATCAGGACTTTGTCTCTAGTGAGTCTTTCTCCCTCTGGATCCCTTTTGATCTGTAGAGCATGTTCCTCTGTGCTAGAGGACAGAATCAAGTTTAACAGTGTAGAAGTTTGCTGGGAAATGGTGCAGGCATCCTTTCCCTCCTCCTCGCTCAGCAGAAGGGCTCTGCTCCTCCTCATACCCCTCTGCCTCGCTTGTTTGGGAACACCACACTCCCAAAGCTTTTCTGCACTGGAGAGGGGAAGAGAAAGGCTCTGGTTTGATCCTGTAATAAGTCTCGTGCCGCACACCCCACCTCTGCCATCTCATCTCCAGGCCACTGTGGTGGAGGTATGGGTGCTGCTGGCAAACACTGCCTCGTAAGAGAGAGCCTCTTGGGAACCCTGCGGGACCGAAGCAGCCTCCTGCTGAGCACAAGCTTCATCACAGCATGTCATCAGCTCCAGGACGGGCTGCACCGAGAGCCGCGGTTTGGCTGGCTGCAGCGTGGACTGGGGAACAAGAGCAGGAATCAGGTCACCAGCTGCAGCACTGCAAAGAAAGGAGAGCAAGAGCACAGCGACCACCTGGCAGGGGTCATCCTGCCAGACCTGCAAAGGCAAAGCAAGGAGCCAGCGAGGCTTGCCCGATTGGCGGGCCAGCCACGAGCTGCAGCTTGAGGCTGGGAGGATTATCAGATGCGTATGGCCTTACGCCAGCTACCAAGTAGGTTCATACTTAAGCTGCTGCCACAGAAAGCAGCAGGGTCAGGACCTGCCTGGAGCTGCGCAGCTATCAAGAGATGGCCATCTAGCTCAGCGCAGGCTTTGGTCTTTTGGCCAGTGATCCCAACCCAGCACCACTACAGGAATATCCCGAGCAGATGAGTCTCCTCTGTCTGCCCCAGGGTGGATTCCTCAAATTCCAGGTCCCACCCATCCACAGCCTCCGCGCCAGTCACCTGTTGGGAGGAGGAGGAGGAGGATTTGATGGTACCTGCCGACTGCAGAATGAGGTGACAGCTCCTGCAGGGAAGAAAGTGGTGTCTTAACTCCAGGTCTAGCCCGCATGAAAGCATTTGGCATCATGGAGCAGCGAGGGCAAGGCAGCGCATTTGGAGGGCGCCGGTTCAGTCTCTGGCTCTGCTAGACTGATCATTTTACCTGATTGCAAACTCAGTCTGCCACAACTCCACTGTGGATCGGGCCACCACTTGCTTTTGCAAGGGGCAGAGAGAGCACTGAACCACGAGCTTGCTGCTTGCCACTGCATCCCCGGGGGCCGAGCAGCAGGGACGGCGCGGGGGCCTCGCTGCCGACCGCACCGTGACCCTACTTGTCTGCCAGTAAACAAGGAGTGATGCCAAATCCAGGCAAGATCCATCTGCCCTAAATTAGTTTATTTTGTAAAATAATCTCTCAGGGCTGAATTAGATCAGAGCAGAATCTGGGAAGTCATCTCCTTGCACGGACGTGGCGCAGCTCCCGGCCACGCTTCCTCTGCGAGCCGCTGCCCAAGCCGCCAGGATGGAGCTCTGTGGTGCTGGCGCCCGGGTGCCGGCGGCAGCTTTGTGGGTGCCGGGATCGCCCTGCCCCGGCACCTCCCACCCCTCCAGCTGTGCCGCTCCCAATCCCGGGCTGCCAGCAAGCGCGAGCGCGAAAACAAGCTGCAGCAGGAGCAAGAGAGCCCAGTGCTTAAAAACCACTTAGTTTAATAGGTATAAAAGTTGACATTAAAACACCAATTACACAAAGGCGTACGAGTTTGGACACCGATGCAGTTACGCTGCTGACGTTTTCACGGGTACCAGAGCGAGATGCTCATGCCTAGCACAGGGGTCGGGGCAGCGCGGGGCTCAAAACGTCTGGCTCGGCGGAGCTCTGCGCCGCCGGCGGGCCCGGGGCGCGTTGCTGCCGGCCTCTCTGGGGGACTCCTGGCCTTTCTCAAACACCCGGAGCTGATTGCAGCCACACGGACAGGC
This sequence comes from Rhea pennata, assembly GCF_028389875.1. NCBI lineage: Eukaryota > Metazoa > Chordata > Aves > Rheiformes > Rheidae > Rhea > Rhea pennata. The sequence goes on along the minus strand of NC_084673.1, from coordinate 3,849,085 downwards.
AAAATAAATACAGCTGCACTGATGCACAGGGCCTCCTGCGGGTGGGCGAAGCAGCATTTTGGAGAGCAGGTTGCACAGCGGCGGCCACCGGCCCTTGGCGGCGGGGAGTGCGGAGACCAGCCCCGGGCCACCCGCGCCGGGGGCTCGTCTCTGCAGCCGCCGCTCCAGCAGGGCAAACGGCGGTGCCCGAGCAGGCTCCGCGGTCAGGAGAGGCTCGGGGACTCGCTCGCCGCGCGGTCGCGTCCCGGAGCAGGGATACTGGCAGAGGTCCGCAGAGTCCCGCGCGAGCGGCTCACACCACCGCAGCCCCGGGGCTCGAGTCCGATCCAGGACGGCACGGAGGTTTCTCGACCGCGGCGTGGGGTTCCCTCGCTTTTTTCCCTTCCGCACTTTCCCGAATCCCGTAGCCGAAGTAAATCAAGAAACCTGCAAGAGAGCCGCCGCAATGCCACGGGCCGCCGCAGGCTGGCAGCCCGGGGGGAAGCTCGCGCCCGGCGGGCCGGGGGCAGCGACACCTACCCACCGCCATCCAGACGGCAAAGCGCACCCAGGTGCCGGCGCTGAGCTGTACCATGAGCAGGATGTTAACGAACATGCTGAAGAGCGGCAGGAGCGGGAGGAAAGGTACCTGCAAGGGACAAGAGGTGCCGCGTCAGCCGAGCCCGGGGCGCTCCTGGCCGCGGCCGGACCCCACCTGCGCCGCGGCACGGAGAGCGCCCGGCCACCGCCGCCGCCGGGACCGCACCTCGGAGAGCGGCTGCTCCAGGCCCTGGACCGTCCCAGACGAAAGTCTCAGCGGACCCAGCAAGGCGTCAGAGCCCGCGCCCGGCCGGGGGTGCCCGGGGTGGGCGGCGAGGACCGCCGGCGCGCGGCGGCCGCGCTCACCTTGAAGTTCAACCGCGCGCTGCTCTGCGGCTGCCTCCAAACGATGACGGTGGGGACGAGCAGAGCGACGAGGAGCAGCGCGAGCCCCGCCACGGAGCCCGCGCTGGCGGCCTTCAGCGCGTCCACCTTGACCGTCAGCACCACGCAGACGACGGTGATCAGCGCGGCTGCAAGAGAGGAGGCGCTCGCGGCCCGCGGCGACGGCTGCTCCCCGCCGGCGGCTCCCGCGGGCCGAGCCAGCACTCACCGAGGATGGAGACGCACACGCAGACCACGCGCCCCGAGAGCGCCGTGGGGGTGTCCGAGGATGGGCTGAAGAGCGCCGCTGCCGACAGCTTCTCTTCCCGCTCGCTGCCGGACGCGGCGGGGACGGCCGGGTTCATGACCGCCCTCTCCTCCTCGTCCCCGCGCAGCTGCAGCACCTCCACGGCCTTCGGCGAGTTCAGCTGCCCGGCTTGGTACCTGAGCGGAGCCCGGCCCGACCCGCTCAGCTCGGCTCGGCGTGGAGCCGCCCCGGCGCGCGTGCACGCGGGGTGGATGGGCCACTCACCGGAGGATGAGCACGCACACCGCCACCAGCGAGTAGGCCAGCAGCGTGCCGATGGACATGAGGTCCACCAGGTCCTTCAGGTCAAACAGGAAGGCCATCAGGGCTGCAAGGAGGACGCACGGCGTGAGCGCGGCTCGCCGGGCCGGGAGCCCGGCCCCGGGGCGGCCGAGGGGGAGCCTTACCGGCGAGGAACCCCGAGATGATGGTGGCCAACAGAGGCGTCTTCGTGCGGCTGTTGATCGTGGCGAGCCTCTTGAGGAGCAGCCCGTCCTCCGCCATGGCGTAGATCACGCGGGGCATGGGGAACATGGAGCCCAGCAAGCTGCGGCGGGGAGGAGAGGGCTCAGCACGCGCCCGGCGCGGGCCGGCGGCGCTGCCGCGGGCCGGGACCAGCCCTACCTGGTGGAGAGGGCGCAGAGCGAGCCGACGGCGACGGCATAGCGCGCCGGCTCCCAGCCCACCGCCTTGAAGGCCTCGGGCAGCGGGCTCTCCTTGTTGAGGAGGAAGTAGGGCACCATGAGGGTCAGCGCCGCCGAGACGCCGAAATAGGCCACGAAGCAGATGAGGAGGGACGCGATGATGCCGATGGGGATGGAGCGCTGCGGGTTCCTGGCCTCCTCCCCTGCGCGGAGGCGAGCGGCGCCGTGGGTCCCAGCCTGGCGCGTGGGGCGCCCGTGGGCTTCGCAGCCCCACGGCGGGCTCCGCACGCCCGGCGGGTCCAGCGCCCGGCCACATTCAGCTATTCCTGGCCCAAGCCCGCGTGCACGCAGCGAGCACCGGGCTCGGGACGGCATCCATCCCCGCGGGCTCCCAGGGAGCTGCCCCGCCGCCCGCTCCCGAAGCCCTTACCCGTGGTGGCGATGCAGTCGAACCCCACGAAGGCATAAAAGCACGTGGCAGCACCCTTCAGGATCCCTTCCAGTCCAAAGGGGACGAACCCGCCCGAGCCAAAGGCCTCTCTCCTGCAAGGAAGAAACCGTGGTCACCACCACTGCGGGGCACCTCCAGGGGACGGGACCCGGCCTGGCACGTCGGCTCTCCTCACCTGGCATCCTCCGGCATGTTCAGGTATGAGTGGTTGAGGTAGTCCTCCTCTGTGAGCTGCCAGTTCTTGATGTCTCCCTTCACAAAGCCGGCGATGATGACGAAGCTCAGCACTACCAGGTTGACCGCCGTGAAGATCTTGTTCACCAGGGCAGACTCGCTGACGCCGAAAGCCAGCAGCACTGGGGGCGGAGGACGTGAGCAGGGCTGCACTGGCCACATGGCCTCCCCACGGCCCCGTTCCCACATACACACCTGTGAGCAGTCCGATGAGGATCACGGCAAAGAAGTCAGGGCGCTCGGCTAGCACCCCCGGCAGGTGCAGCATGGTCTTGTTCGTGAAGAAGGTGGTGATGTGGTTGCCGATGATGTTGTCAAAGGCTGCACTCCATGCACGGGCCACGCTGGCCGTGCCTGGCAAACAGCAAAGCTGCACATCAGCCCAGATGTGGGCCTGGTCCTGGTGAGACCCCATCCCATGTGTCTGCCCCACCTCAGCCCCAACCTACCAGAGCCAAGAGCATCCACCCCACACTGAGCCCTTGCTGCACCGAGCACTGCCCCCAGCATAGCCCCAGGTGCGTGCCCACTGCCACCCCCATGCCACTCACCAGGACACCACGGGAATGTGCCACCAACATCCTGCCCAGCAGGTCCTGGGCCATCCCACTAGCCCCCTCCAGCTCCAACAGTGCCACATACCTATCACGTAGGAGAGGATGAGGTTCCAGCCGGTGGTGAAAGCCCAGATCTCACCCACGGTGACGTAGCTGTAGAGGTAGGCTGAGCCTGTCTTGGGGACACGTGCCCCAAATTCAGCATAGCAGAGTCCGGCCAGTACCGAGGAGAGCGCAGCCACCAGGAAGCAGAGGATGATGGAGGGACCAGCCATCTCCTTGGCCACCTCCCCTGCCAGCACATACACACCAGCCCCCAGGGTGCTGCCCACCCCCAGAGCGATCAGGTCCAGCGTGGAGAGGCAGCGAGCGAAACGTGTCTCCTCGGAGCTCAGATCCAGCACCCGCCGGCGGAGCAGCTTCTTCCCAACACTAGTCATTTTTTCCCCAAACATCTCTTGAGGGTGGTGCCCAGCTGCTCAAAACCTCTAGAAGAGAACTGACCACAAGAGCAGGAAATTAGGCATCCTGTGCAGAGCTCAGGCCACAGGCAGCAGGACCCAGGGACCGGGACGTGAGTGGTGACACCACTGCCAGCCCAGAGGAGCAGGAGCTGCTCACGGCTGCCCCATCAGCACCGAGCCAGGGCCACCCCAGCAGGGCAGAGCTGCTCGGCTTGCTCCGTCCCACCCGGGGCGCTGCACGGTCCCATCCGCCCGGGCCGGTTGCACAAACGCTGTGTGTATGGTCCGCACCCTGGGGCACGTCCCAGCGCTCGCCCGCTGTCTCGGAGCAACTCCCCGCTCCTCTGGCAGCCTGGCGATCCCCAAGCCCAAACTCGGCTGCTGGCGCATCCCGGCGCGTGGGCGCGCGCAGAGGCCGTGGCGGGCGGACAAAGCGTTCCTGCAGCCGCCGGCGAGGAGGATTCAGCGGGCTGAGTCACTGGGACGCAGCAAGCCCTCCTTCGCCTCCAGCATCGGCGCTGCACCCGATGCCGGCCCTCGGGGCCCCCGTTCCTGCGTGCCGGCGGGCTCCCGGGAGCGCTGGTCGCAATCCCGCTAGCGATGCCATGGAGCAGCTCGGCATCAGCCTGGCACTGCTGCCTGTCGGCACTGGCGTGCTCTTCCCGACAGCTATTTCCTCCTCCTGCCTGGCAGCCGGGAAAGGGGCCGTTTCAGCCAGGTGCCCGTAGCAGCGCCGATAACCTGTCGCGTTGTACACATCAGCACGAAAACACGCCAGCAGGAGCTCGCGATCCAGAGCGGGGGGATTGCTGGGGTCGCTTTGGTAGCTGCCAGCTCGGCTGCTTCCCCGGGGCAGCAAACCACCTCGTTTCTGAGGAATCCTCCACCTGAGCCGGCCTCTCCCGCTTCGGCCTCAGCCCGGAGCAAAAGCGCGATGAACCCCCCAGCTCGGGTCGGATTTTTTGCCAGGTTTCAAGAAAACAAGCGTCCCCGCACCGGCACCCTCGCTGCGGCCAAGCCGCCCCGCCAGGAGGGCTCCCGCTGTTCCCCCGCGCTGCTCTTCCGCTTCCTGACACCTGGCGCGGGATCCCCGCGGGAGCCGGGCCGCCAGGCTGGCGGAAGCCCCCAAACCACCGCCAGCCCCGCGCCGGCGGCAGCAGCCCCGCGCCGGGGCCGCGGCGTGAAGCCACCGGTCGGGGTCGGGGCTGCCGGCGGCGGCATCGCGGCGGGCCCCGGCCCCGGCGCCACGGGCCGGGCGGGCACCCCCGCGGGCGGCGCGGGCGCGGGGCCCCGGGGCGGGCGCGGGGCCCGGAGCCGGGCGCGAGGCCCCGGGGCGGGCGCGGGGCCCCGGGGCGGGCGCGGGGCCCGGAGCCGGGCGCGGGGCCCCGGGCGGCCACGTGCGGCTGATGCAAGAGCCGCACCGGTTGCGCCAGTAGGGAAGCAGCGCCCGCCGCCACTCACCGGCGGCGTGGCTCGGCTCGGCTCGGCTCGGCTCGGCTCGGCGCGGTTCGGCTGGTCCGGTCCGGTCTGGTCCCGCGTGGTTCGGTCCCGCTCCGCTCCGCTCACGCCGCCGCCGCCGCCGGAATAGGAGGGCGATGAGGCTCCGCCCGCCCGGACCGCGCTCTTCTACGGGCTCCCGAAACCGCCGCTGGTGCTCGGCCCCCGCCCCGCGCCCTCCCGGGGCCGGGCCGGGCCGGGCCGCCCCCGCCGGCGGCGCCTCCGCCCGCCGCGGCGCGCTCGACTCTCTCTCTCTGTGTATATATATATATATATATATATATATATATATGCACATATATGGTTTTGGTAGATCGCATCTCGGAACGACGGCTCGGCCCCCGGGCAGTGCTCCCGCTGCGACCCCCCCCCCCCCCCCGCATCCCAAGCCAAAGCCACGGGGAAGCGCAAACAGCGGCATGAGCCACGCTCCCCCCCCCCCCCCCCGCCCGGGGAAAGGCCGAGCAGGGAGAGGTTTCCCGGTTCTCCCACGGCCCTCCCACGGGCTCAGCTCTCCGTGGGCTCGGAGCGAGGCTGGGGCACCGTGGGCAGGAGCAGGCTGCCCCCACGGCGGGCCGGAGCTCGGCCCCAGCCGCTCCTCGCGCTCGGCAGGGAGCGGGCGCCGGGCTGCATCCTCACCGCTCGCAACACAGAGAAACTCCGCGAGCAACAGGCAGCTCTCCGTGCCGGCAGCCAGTGGCCTCGGCGAAAGCGCCTGGCGTTGAAGCAGCTTCCCCTCGCGGAGGGCCCGGAGCGGGAGCGAGTCACGAGGCGGCACGCAGGCCGAGACCGGCCTTGCAGGAACCTGCTCCTGATGCAACCCGGACCCCCCCCCCCCCGCGCCCAGCAGCCCGCTCGGAGGCAGGGCGAGGGCGGGCGGCGAGCCAGCTGCGTGCCGGCACAGGCGAGCCTCCGCTCCGCTCCGGCGGCAGCGGGCTTCCCGCGCAGAGCCCGGGCCGGCATTACGAGCTCGAAGCGACGGAAAGGACGCGGCAGCATCCTGCGGAAGGCGCTGCCAGGCTGTGACGCGGAGGCTCCTCGTGCGCTCCAGCCCCGCGCGCTCTGCCGGGAAGTAAGGAAGGAAGCTCACGAGGAATTCCGTCACCTTCCCCTCGCCGTCTCCGCCCAGGAGTTTCCTCCTTCGCACCCCGCCCTGCAGCGGGCTCCGCAGGCCCTGTCCCCACCTCCCAGCCCCACGCTCTTTCCGCCGTGCAGCAGCGCGGAGCAGGCGGGGGCCCAGCGCACGTCCCACCAGGAGCCACAGCGGGGCAAGGAGCGGCAGGGCCGGCTGCGGAGCTGGCGCTATGGGCGGGTTATGCAGGCACACGGGTAGGATGTAGCTGCGGTCCGGAGATGGGGCCAAACGCCCCACAGAAGCGGATCCAAAGCAGCTCTCGAGCCCCACGGTCTGCCAGGGCGGGAGATGGAGCAGGGAGCACCGCAGCGTGGCCAGCCGGGAACGCCTGGAAGAGGAGCGTTGCCTGCGGCGCTCGGCAGCAGCCAAATAAGCAAGCCTGGGACAGAGGGATACAGGAAGACACCGCTCTCCGCGGCCCGGCCCCAGGGCGCTGCTTGCTCGGAACAGCAGGATTCACCGACGCAAGGCAGCGGGACGAGGCGCCTGCGCCAACCTGCTGCGGACAGCGGGGCCCTGCAGCCCGTACCCCCCCCCCCGCAGCGAAGGGCCAGGCAGAGGGATCACTCGGAGCAGGCAACGTGTCCAGCGCCGCAGGCAGAGCGACATCCAGGGAAAGCCCTGCTTCCGCGCCGGCCTCGGCCCTGCACCAGCACCCACCTCCTCCCAGCAAGGCTCCTCCGCGCAGCCGCAGCCAGGCGCAGACCTGCCCTCGCTGCCCGGCCCTCCGGAAAGCCCGATCCCGGGGGACAGCGAGCCACGCTGCAAAGAGAGACCTTTATTTTGTATATAAGGAGTTAAAAAGTTCCATTCGCTCAGCAGCTCTGCAAATGCTGCCAGTGCACAGCAGCTCGCTCGGGTGCCTGGACAAGCCGCTGCGGTCAGTCCCTTCCTGAGACACCGGTCCCGTCCCCCGGCGCACCTTGGGGCCACGCTCCTGGGGAACAAGCGCAGCGCCAGAGCGCGGCTGCTGCCCTGCCTTACCGCGGGGGAAGGCCGCGCGCTCTGGCCCTCTCCCGGGACGCCGGAGCAGCCCCAGGGCCCGCGCGGGGGCCCGCACGTACCTGCTGCTCGGAGCTGAGCCCGCAGGCGGGAGATGGTGCGCCGATAGGCTTCGCACTGGGCCACTCTCGCAGCTGGGTGCACAGGGCAGTCGGCGCCGCTCGGCCGGGTGCCGCCGGCGCGGCGGGCGCTGGGGGCATTACGCCTGCACGGCATGCGCGCCCCCCTACCGAACACCCCAGCCCCACGTACCGAGCTCGCTCTTCACTCGCTCCAGCTCACTCTGAACACGCTCCAGCTCCTGGCACAGCCGAGCACCTGCGGGCTGGCAGCAGCGAGCAGGGAGCTGCAGGGGTGCTGCTCCCCCCCCCGACACACACCCCCCTCCAGTCGCCCAGAGCCCGGCCAGCTCAAACACCAGCACAGAAACCGGCAGTCCCAGGCTCTCTGCTCACCTGGTCACCTCCCGTCCGCGGTGTCCCTGGCCCAAGCCCTGCGCAGCGGTGCCAGGACACACCGGCTCCTACCTGCTCAGCAGCAGCCGCATCCCCGCAGCCGTGCTGCTCACGGGCCCCCGGGGCAGCCCGCGCCGCAGCCTGCCGTCCCTCGCTGCCGCCGTCAGCCTTCGGCCTTCGGGTCGCGTCGCGGGCCAGCTGCCGAGGGGCCGAGCCTGAAGCGGGGTCCGGGAAGCGAAGAGCATCGAGCCCGGCTCACGAAGCGCCCTGGCAGCACCCCGCGCCGGAGGGGCTTCCCGCGGCCTCGGCGTTTCGTTGCCGTCCTCGGGCACACGCTGCCCCCTCCCGTCCTCTCCTCGCCATCACCCTTGGGCTCTGCAGCCGCGCAGCCCCGCCCGGACCCTCTGCTCCGGGGCGGCGGCTCGCGGCTCCCTCCCACGCTCGCCCTTACCCAGGCAAAAGCGCTTGGGGGAAGCCACTTTTCCTGGCAGTCGCAGCCGGGAGCGAGAAGCCGCGACGGGAATCGCTGTAGAAAGCCTCCGAGAGGGCCGGCCGGGACCCCCGGCCTCGACGGCGGCGGCTGCGGCGGGAAGAACGCGAGACGCTGCCGCTCCGAAGCGCCGGCGGCTGCCGCGCGTCGGGGCCGGGCCAGGCCGCGGGCAGCAGCCTCCCGGCGGGCGTCGAGCCCTCGGCAGGTCTCCCGAGCTCCCACCTGCGCCGCTCGCAGGGACTCCCCTTCCCGCGGCGCGTCCGGGGCCTCTGGAGCCCTCGGGAGCGGCGGCCGGCTGCGGCGTCCCACCCGGACGCCGGAGCCCGGGCTTGGCGGCCCGCGCCAGCTTCAGCCTGGCGCCCGCGGGCGAGCGCGGCGCCGGCGGCCCCCGGGGGGAAACGGCCCCCGCTCGAGGCCCCGCTCGCCGCCGCGGCTCACCTGGCAGCGCGGGCAGCCTGCTCCCCGGCGCACCGGGACCCTCGGCGGCCCGCGGGGGCTCCGCACCCGTGGAGGCCCCCGCTGGCCGCGGGAGGCCACGGGGGGCCGCAGCCGGGCCGGGGGCACCAGCTCCGGCCACGCCATTCCCCGGCAGCAGCGTGGAAATGACCGGCCCCGCCTCCAGCCACGGCGCACCCTCCCCGCCGGGCCCCGGGGAAAGGCCCGGCCCCCCGGCGGCAGCGGCGGCGAGGCGCAGGCGGTTGGCGATGGCGCGGCACTCCTCCTCGAAGAAACTGAGGAAGAGCGGCGAGAGCGGCGACCGCGGGCCGCCCACGTGCCGCAGCAGGTCGGGGCAGCCCGGCGAGCCGGGCCCCGACGGCGACCGTCCCGTCCGCCGCATCCCGCCGCCGCCGCGCTCCGGGCCGGGGCGGGGCGACCCCTCCTGCGACCCCGCCCCCCTTCCCTGGCCCCGCCCCCTCTCGCCACCCCGCCCCCTTCCCCGGGCGGCGGCCCCGCCCCCTGCCGCAGCGCCCCCTGCCGCGCGGAGGCCGAGCCGCAGCCTCCTGCCCCCGGCGCCCTCCCCCGCCGCAGCGCCCCCCTCCCCTCCCTTTTCCCCGCAGACCCAGGACGAGGCAGAGACTGGCTTCACAGTGGTTTAATGCGAACGGAACTGGGACGTTACACTGGACAGGGTGTAGACAGCTTGGTGGATTACAGCCCCGCAGCGGGATACACAGGATGAGGGGCCCGCGGCAGGAGCTCGCCCGGCCAAGCCCCTTGCAAGTGTCCGGCAGCCTGGCCCCCCACGCCACCCTGGCAGCTGTCCCCAGGCCGAGCCAGCCCCCGGAGCAGTTCTCTCCCGGTTTTAGCGACATAGCCTTCTCAGGCCCACCTCTCACCCACGGGCACCAGTTCCTTGCCAGAAAACCCACGAGACGTTGCCAAGGCCCGAGGGGACATGCTTGGTAGGAGCAGGTCAGTCCCTGTAGACCTACACTCCAGGACAGGCTCAACTGTGCTGCCCCAAAACGATCAAGTGTTTACAAACCAGTCAGCTGCTAACATCGACCTAATGAATCCCAGAGCAGAGGCTGAACCTCACTTTTTGCAGTTGCGAAAGCTGGAGGAGTCTCCAAAGGGCAGTTGTAGTGCAGCAGGTCACAGCCCAGTGGTCCCTCTCACGCTCCAAACAGCTCCTTGACTAGTCTTGTGTCTTCCCTTCAACATAAGTAACTGCCTAGCTCATCACAGGACAGGGGAAAAGAAAGGATGATCAGTCCTTATCCTGTTACACAAGCAAGCATCTAATCCAACACTGACCTAGCACTTTCTGCCATCCCTTTCTGGAGAGGTGGTCTCAGTCTCACCCTAGCTCTGAGTGCTAGGCTCCTCTGCCAGCAGCTGTCATCCCCGCTGCACACTACCACAGTGCCCCACTAGCCTTCCTCTGTTCTTCCTCAGTCAGACCAGTCTCCCTCCCTCAGCAGCTGGGGTGCAGGAGAAGGTCACCAAAGCTCAGCTGAACAGGGTGCTGCTGGAAGTGCCACCACACATTGGCATTTTTAAACCCCAGGCAAGGCATCACAGCACACGCTGCCATAGCCCAGGCTATCCCAGCGTCCATACACCAAACTGCTCAGGCAGAGCATCAGGAGAGCACATGTTGTGGAAACCCCCCAAGCTGCCAGCAGCACATTAGAAAGGAGGGGGATTAACACTGATACACCAAAGAGGCCTGTAATGCAGGAGGCTGAGAGCAGGGCTAGAGAAAGTCTTGGACCTCAGCACTTCCAAACAGTGAAGAACAGGGGGTTCATGCAGGGTGAATGGGGTGGACGAGGGACCAACACACCCAGGTACCTACTCGCTGTTTTGGATAAGCCTTACTAAAACGCTAATACTTGATGCAACCTCTGACCAACATGACAATTGCTATTCTTCAGAGTCTCCTGCAGAGATGCTTGGGGCTGCATGGACAGGGGAGTGAAGGTCATCTCACACCTTTCTGTACAGGGAGAGAGGCAGCTCATACATCGTAATGCCATAAGCAAGCTCCTGCTCCACACTTATTCACACCTGACGCTAGGTGCAGGACAACACATTCACTTGCATAAATCTTCATACCTTTAGGCCAAGACCACAGCCCAGTAGAACAGACTGCTGCCAGTTACAAAAGAGGAAAATACTGAACAAACTGGGAGGTTCAAGAGAGGAAAAGCTGGTTCAGAAGAGACAGATTTAGTGTAAAAATAAATGTCATTTTTGCAGGAGGGAAGGTGGAATGGAGGAAGACAGTGCCAGGTGCTCCTACTGGCGCACTTTTCCTGGGACGTAATTCCTATCAATAGTCTCCTCCTGCAGGAACATATGTAAGCAGCGCTCATTCTGTGCCAGTGGGTGTCCAGCAATTCTGGAAGAAAATCAGAAGTGGAGGTTAGCACAGTCACTATAAAGGCCCCCACAGCAGCAAGTAATAAAGCAAGTAGTGAATAAGGCAAACCTCACTAAAAAGGACCAACTCCAGGCAAAAAATTTCATGATCTCTCCACAGCCTTGGACACCTCACCAGGCCAAGGGGAACAAGCTCAGGGACTTGTGCTTTTCAACATCAAACTGCAACCTTGAAACAGTCATAATGGAGTCAGGCCAAGGGCACTGGATCAGTGTGTAACATGGCCAACAAGAGATGCTTGATCACAGAGTAATCCCTCCGCTGACAAGCTCTGTGGCATGTCATGAGTGTCCTAAAACAATACTACTCAGTCAGTCAGTCTGTGCAGCACAACTTATCTGCTAATACTCATTTCACTCTCAGAATAGAGCACTGAATACAGTCTACACTCAAGGCAGGACTTCCTTTAAAAATGTGACTTCATTACCTAGCCGCAGGCACCATCCTTCAAAATGGCACTTGCACACAGCAGATCAAGATTCCTTCCTGCTCAACCCACAACCCTCTTGCTGGCACTGCCAGGAGGGCAGGCAAACAGTAAGCCCAGAACATCAAGCTTACTTGTTAATAAATTGTTCTAGTCCCTGTCTCCGCTCCTCAATGAAGGACTCCTCAAAGATGCCTTCGTCCCCTCGGAATGGAAGCTGTCGTTTCAAAGCTTTTCCAGGCAGTGGTGGTACTACAATCTGAAAGCACAGAATCACCTCCGTTAGCAGAACTGCCTCCTGCAAGACTGTATCCTTCACTTTGTGACACTCATCTCTAGCACCGTCGTATGTCCAGAGTTCAAGCCTGAGCAGCAGCCCACCACAGCCTCTCCTCTGGGTAAGACATGATCACTGCCTCAACTGTTCTCGTATGTTCCTGTTCATTGCAGGAACAGGTCCAAGCTAGGCCTCACCTTACTGTCTCGCTCCAGCTCATTCTTCAGCCATTCAAAGTCACTGTATCTTCTCCTCACACATGACTCCTTCAATTTGAAGATGGGGAGGTTTGTCTGTAACGAAGAGAAGTAGTTAATTTGCAGGTTAGTTTGGAAGCCAGATAGTATTTCAAGATGTAATTGGAAGCTGAAGCTGCATTTAGAAAGCCAAGCCCCCTGAGAAGGATGCATCACGAGAACACCCAGCTCCATTATTCAGGACATAAGTATTGAAGCCCTTCAAAATCAAGCAAGCACTTGCCAGACTACTTGGAGCGAGCCTTTCATTCCCTCTCAAGTCACTATTTCAGGAACACACCCCCTCCCAGGGGCATGCACTGGAACCAGGGCTCACACTACAGAAAAGGCTCTTTCTCTCTCCCCAAAGAGTTCACTCCATTTTGAATTGGTGTTCAAGAAAGCTTCATAGCAGCTTGCAGTGCTAAAGAACCTCCCATCTGACATTGCTGTTTCCATGGAAGAACTAAGGGAGGAAATCTTGTCCCAGCAACTGTCCAAGGCCAGACCTTGTGCTATAATCTTCTCTACAGAGCACACTGACTATCCAAATGAAAAGGCATCTTTTTCATATCTGGCCTGTGCCACGATAGCAACTTGCAGTGGTTCTCCTCCCTTCTTCCCCCCACACCAGAGTTTGAAGCCTGAAAGCTCCAGTAACTTCACCTTCGCATTACCAATTATACAGCCCAAAACACTCAAGGAACTAAGGCAGCAGAACCTTCTGACCAGTGAGCACTAGATGCGCACAGGTGTGGCTGCCACATATATAACTATATTCTCATCAGGTCTGCAAAATAAAACCAGTTTCTTTTAGAGTATCTGTGCAAGAGCTAGTCTCAGGAAGATTAAGAGATTCTCGTTGCCATCTGCCAGACACTGGCAGGCTGAAGGAAATCAAGTATCAGGACAGAAAAGAAAGTAAATACCCAGTCCTCCTCTGAAAGGCAGCAGGGACTCATCAGTTAAATCATGCCATGAAACAGAAGCCAATGCCAGTATCGTAACACACACTGGTGGCAGCTTGTTTCAGGGGAAGCTCAGCTTTACTTGCTTCAGCAGATCCTTGAAGAAGCCACCACCCCAGCTCCGCTAAGGCCCAGAACCCCGTGAGAAGCGCCGAGCCTGCTGTGCGCTCTTTGCAAAGGGAACAAGTTTACTCAGAGAGGGTGGCCAGAGCGTGCTGCGGCCCGGGCCCAAGGTACCCGCAGCGGGCTTCCCTTCCCTGCTGGCAGCACAGCTGCGCGCTCACCCCCACCCCCGCGGCTCAGCAGCGTCCCGAGGGCCGGGAGCGCCAGCCCGCCGAGGGGGCGCAGCCAGCGCTCCCCGCACGGAGAAGGGCTCCTGCGGGGCGCTCCGACCTTGAGCCCTCGCCCCCTGCGGAGCCGCAGGCGAGGCGCCAGCCCCACCGGGCCGGGCCTCCCCCTGCACCTCAGCGCAGCGCGGCAGGAGACGGGCCGCCCCGGGCACCGCCGCCCCGGGCGCGCCCCCTCCCCCCCCGCCCCGGGGCCGGCCCCGGGCCCGCCGCGGGCCTCCCCCGCCGCCGCGGCCTGCACGGCGGCGGGGCCCGCAGAGGCCGCGCCGCGGGCCGCACCCGCATGCGGAGCTCGTAGCTGGTGTATCTGGCGCGGCCCATGCCCACGGTCTGCGGGTTGAAGATGTCGATCTCGAGGAAGTTGCTGGGCGGCCCGTACGCGTCCGTCAGGTCCTGCGGCTTGGCGTTGAGGCGCCGGGTGTCAGCCACCGCCGCCTCCGACATGGTGCCGCCGCCGCCGCCGCCGCCCCGCCGCTACCGCAGCCCCGCGGCCCCGCCCGCGCCTGCCGCGCCGCCGCCCGCCCGCCGCCTGCAAAACAGCGCTGCATATCCAGGGTCCGGGGCCGCCGCCGCCCGCCGGCCCCGCCCGCCGCCTGCAAAATAACGGCGCTTATACAGAGCGCGGGGCGAGCGGAGCCGCCGCCCCGGAACCTGCAGCCGGGGGTGAGGGGGGTGGCCCTCGCCACGGCCCCGCACCACCTGCGCCGCGCCGGCTGGGACCCCTACTCGAGGGGCCGCGCAGAGCCCAGGGCCGAGCCAGCCGTGCTGGAAGCGGTGCTTAGAGCCGGGGCACAGCGTACAGGAGCCTCAAGGCCTCCGCTATACAGCGTCCTGGGCTGCGCCAACCCCGGGCGCTGGGTGCTGCAGCCCCGGAACCTGGTTGCCAGCCCTGGCGCGCCGCCCGGCTAGGGGGAAGGGGGCGCGGGCGGCTGCAGCGCAGGGGAGCGAAGAAGAAGCAGGCAGGCAGGCTCCCGGCAGGGCAGGCCGGAAGCCGCGAGGGGACAACACGGCTGAGGGAGCCGCAGACCCGGAGCTCGGCCATTAGGGCCGCAGCGCGGCTGGGGTCAGCCCTCGGGCGCGGGGCGGTGCCGGGAACAGCGCAGAGGGAGGGAGCGCGCTGGGCAGCTCGGCGGGGGCGGGGCCGCCGTTATGTAAGCGCGGCCGGCGCGGGGCCCGCTGGGAGGTGTAGTCGGCTCGGCGCGCTGCCTGCCACGCTCGCCATTCGGGGCGGTGCCTCGCTCCCTCCGTCCCCTCGGCCGCGGGCGGTGCCGGGAGTTGTAGTCCGACGGGCCGGGCCGGGCCGCGCGGCGGCGCCGCGGTGGGACTACAGCTCCCGGGGCGCCCCGCGCGCGCAGGCGCAGAGCGTGTCGCTGCTCCCTGGTAAACAGAGCGGCGCGGCGACGGTGGGGCCCGTGTCTCACAAAGGGGCAGCGGGCCGGGCCGGGCCGGGCCCATGCGCGGCGGCAGCGCGGCCCAGGCCCGGCGGCGGCGCGGCTGAGGCGGGCGTCCATGGCGGAGGCGGGCGGCGCTGCCGCCGCCGGGCTGGACATCGACCCTGACTTCGAGCCGCAGAGCCGGCCGCGCTCCTGCACCTGGCCGCTGCCGCGGCCCGAGGCGCCGGCGGAGGCGGGCGGCGCGGCGGGCGGCGCGGAGGAGGGCGCGGGCGGCGCGGCGGCGGGGCCCGGGCGGGCCGAGGGGGCGCGGGCGGGCGGCGCGGCGGCCGCGGCGGCGGCGCGGAAGGGCGGCTCCCGGCGCAACGCCTGGGGCAACCAGTCCTACGCCGAGCTCATCAGCCAGGCCATCGAGAGCGCCCCCGAGAAGCGGCTCACGCTGGCGCAGATCTACGAGTGGATGGTCCGCTCCGTGCCCTACTTCAAGGACAAGGGCGACAGCAACAGCTCCGCCGGCTGGAAGGTGCGCGCCGCGCCGGGGCCCCGGGAGGGAGGGCCGGGAGGGGGGTGCCGGGCGCGGCGGCCGCGGGAGAGCGCCGGGCCGGCCCTGGCGGGGGGGGCGCGGGCCGCCGCCGGCGCCCTCTGCCTTGCCGCGTTGCTCCGGGCCCGGGTGCCCCGCGTCCGTCCCCTCGGGTCTCCGCAGCTCGGCGGAGGCCGCCGAAGGCTGCACCGTGTGTGCTTTGGGTCCCCGAAAGCTTTCTGGGAAAGGAGCAGCGGGGTGGGCGAACAGGCTCTAGCTGAGCGGCTGTATGAGGCGAAGCGTTGGTTGAAGGGCTTTTAAACCCAAGGCTGTAGTTTTTTAGCAGCTGTGCTAAGCTCGGTATAAATAACTGCTTCATAGCAGACATTCTTGGCTTTCAAGAACCTCCCTTCAGAAAGGTCCCAGAGCAGTGCCGATTCGGCTGCGTAGCGAGTGATTGAGGACCTCTGCTGGAGTCAGGGAAAGGGAAAGCAGACCTAGGAATATGTTGTTCAGAAATCCTAATGTTACCTTCTCCTGTTGCTCTGGTAATAGGCACGTGCTAAGTTCTGTTACAAGAGTTAACTTGCATTTCTGTCCTCTGCAGGTGGCAGCCTGGTGTTCCTGTTCTGTTTAGTCAAATGAACTTGAGCAGAGAGAAAGGGAGATGTGAGAACTGGCTTGTGAAATAGTCCCTTGCGCTATCCTAATATATCATAGCGGATGCCAGGATGATGGGAATCTGAAGCGTGTGATCTGTTGCTGCAGACTGGAATTACGCTGTGCTCCCCTTGTTTGCAGAGTCTCTCTCTGTTTGTGGTTAGCAGTCCTGCCTTGTGGTGCGGTGCTGTGGCATCTTGAGCCCATGTGGTTTGGGGCTTCCATGACTCCAGCTGGGCATTCCTCTGCCTGCAAGCTGATGCCTGTGTGACCAAGCAGCCAGTCAGCTCAGAGTTGGATTTGCAGAAAATTTGATAGCTTTTTCTGGTAGGTTAGCTTTCAGTTGGCTCAGCTCTCTGAAGTGGCACATTGTGCGGCTGCATGAATGCTGGTGTTTGCTCAAGAGAGGGTAGGAACACCGTGAGAGGAGCACAGCTGTTCCAGCTTAGGTTGGCATAGGTTAATGCAAAACATTTCACCTTTCCTGTTTGTCCAGCTCACTGCATGTTCCTAGAGAGAGCTAGTAGTTTGACTGAAATTACCTATTCATTTTTTTCCTTCTTTATGGAGATTGAATCCCTACTAACAAGCACTTAGACAGTGCGCTTGGATACATTTGCTTTCTTTTCAGTAGAATTGATGGTCTCACTGACAGACAGTTCTGGTTCCCTTAGGTTAAGGCAAGTTGTCCTGGTCCTGCTGCCGCTGTGTGGAATCGTATTATTTTGTCAAATAGGTCATCGCATTGGTGTATTTTCTCTTTGGGAATGTCTCTGGGCAAAGGCCCTACTCTGGCACTGTTCTTGGAGTTGTTTGATGAAATCCGAAGTGCTGGTGATTAAGTTCACTTGAAGTCTTGCATCCTGTGAATGGGCTAACTCAGGCTAGCTTTAGCATGGGAAGAGAAGAGAAATGTCTTGTGAGGGAAGATGAGAGAAGGCAGAATGACAGCAGCTGTGCTTGGAATTGACCCACTGTATAGTTAGAGCAGCTTAAAACTGTTGACTTTACCCAGCAAGCAGGAAACTATGGTGGAGATACAATTGAAGCTGTTTAAAGGCTGGAAGAAATTCCCCTAAAAATTTGTTTTAATTTCTAACAAATATTGTCCAAGTCTGTTTTTGTATATAGATGGTATATTGCTAACTAAGCAATTATGTATCCAGGAAAAGCAAAAGGAACTGCGGGAATTCCCTCTGCTCCATTTTCTTCCTTAACCCTCCCTCTCAAAGCCCGTTGGCATAGCTTGGCAGGATGCATGCCCTGGCTTGTGTGGTGGAGCATGTGAGGCTGGAGCAGCGGGTGACTGCACAGCTCTGATTTCTAGCCCTGCTTTATGTTAACATATGGTTATTTAGATTTGTTTTTTCTTTGTTTACTTGCAGTAAGAATTATTTTTGTGACAAAAGATTTTTAATCTATTTTTATTAAGGTGCATTGGGTTAAAATAGGTTAGAAATTTACAGTTTAAAAGGTGCTGAGTAAGTCAAATTGATTAATTTTGTGGACTTAGTAAACTTAATAGGTGCACTTTTTAAAAACAAATGAAGGATGTATTTTCAGTTGAGAAATGAAGCTGCTTTTTGTTACTGTTCTGTATTTTAGAACTGTGATGCTCTGCATCTTTTTAATTTGTAGGCGAAAAGAAGAACTTCTTGGGTCATCTTAGCTTTATTGATATCTCAAATTTGAAGTGAATGGATTGGACAAGGAAACTAATATGGAGCTGTTGCTAAATCTAGTATCTAATTTAAGATACTACAGCTCTTGCAGTTCTAGAAACTAAAAGAAGAGCATCTTTGAAACACTTACTTTTATCCACTTTAGCTAATATAAAATCCATAAACTCATTGTTACTTCAGAATTACTTTACAGCTGTTTCACTGCAATATACAATTGAGGGAAATAAAACTGTTACAGGCTACAAGGGTGTAACCTGTGTGAATTCCGGAAAATCTGTTTTCGAGGAAGGTAGTGTTTGCTGTTCTTGAACTGTTTTAAATGCTTTGTAAAGTGACAGTTTTGCTGGATGTGCAGTCTACCTTTTCTCTGTGATATTTCTACTGAAGTTAAGAATTAGCTGGGCGGCAAGGCAGAAGTGTCCCAGCAGGGGTGTGTCCCTGGATTTCTTTGTAATCCTCTCCTCAGTACTCTGCAAGCTGCTCTATGGATAAAAGGATAATTCTTCCTGGCTTTTAGATTGTTTGTGGGAAGAAGGTGTTAAGGTTTTGGAATAAAGCTACGCTCTCTTCAGCAGAAGCGTGTAAACCCTTCTGAAGCAGTTTGTGTGCCTTGGCTGCTGAATGCCTTGCTTCCGAGAGTGCGAGCAAGCATCGTACAGTCATGAGCGGTGTTCAGGACTAGTCTTTCCCTATGAAACATTTCACGTATTCTCCCAAAACCGTGTTATTTGTCTTCATAGGAATATAGTGAACCTTAAAATCATCTTTTTTTTTAAATCTATCAGAGATGTTTCACCTTAGCAAAAATCACCACCTTTTCCTTTATGTTGCACACGTAGGAAAAGCGACTGATTCTAGAGTACAGCATTAGTTATAGGAGATTTAGCTGACATCTCTGCATTCACTTTGACAGAAATGTGTGTGTGTATTGCTAATTAGGAATCACTAGGTGCTCTGCTTGTCTGAAACAGAAGCTGTCACCTATCAGCTAGCTCTTACCCCTTCTTGTGTGGGGCAGCGTTTTGCCTGCAGATGTTCAGCCCTCTTTTCATTCTTGAGTATAATATATGTGCATTGCTTGTAGTTGATGTTAGCTGTTGACCAGATAGATCAGGAGACCTGAGGGAGGGCTCTGTGGTGATTCCTCACATATAGCCTGCAATTCTGGTTAAGATTAGAGTGACTTCCCTGGCTTCCACAGCTGTAGTGCTGGCTCTGAAGGTCACTGGGCACCTCCTAGAGTTGAGGATGTTGAACCTTCTTTCGGAGCATACAGAAAGCTTTATCACTTGGATAAAAGTTGAACTGGCTGCTCCTCCTACAGCCATCTGATGTTCTTCCATGGAAAAGTAATAAGTGGAAGGCAAAACCAAGCCTCATCCATGTTCTTACTGTGCTGGGGCTGGTAGTATCAGCCAGGTTGTCCTTATGCCTTGCAAATGAGTTCCAGTCCAGTGGATCTGAAATTAAGTGAAGACTTACTTTAGTGAAAATGAAAAGTTTATCATTCATTTGCTTGTTGATTACTGTCCAGTCAGCTTCTTGTTTTGTAGGCAGATCTACAAAAAGCAATGGTCAGTTCCTAGAATCGTCACATTAGCTGTTTGCTCCTCTCCACATGGACTCTGCAGGATCTCCGAAGATCTTTGGCTCTGACTTGTCACAACTGTAGCTTCTTAGCATGGGCAGGTGAAGGCCAAAACCAGTGGCAGGAGCTCTTTCTTGTATTACACAAAGAAATCCTCTCTGTGGATAGGAGTGTCTTGTCGGGGGGGGAGGCTTTACGTGGATTTCCTTCTGACTTTTGGTAATCATAATTTCAAGATGATGATTTGAGAACATACTCAAAATGTCTTTCTGTCCTCACTCCCTGAGACATAGCCAACTTTAAGCCAAAAAGCCATAAAGCAAAAGGAAATGTAAAACTTTGCTCAGTACTAAGATGCTGAGTTTAAGTAATTCTGCCCAACCTTCAGTCTAATGCATGTTTGTATGTAGAGGAGGCGTAGTTCAGAGTCTGATGTCCTGCCCGCTGTACAAGGGCTTGTGGGCAGCACCGCTTAGCAAAGACGACTACTTTCTGTGGGGTGCTGAGAAAGGCCCTAGTGTTTTCAAAGAAGTTCATCTACCTGAAGTAATACTATTCTACATTGAACTTTCTTACACTAATAATGTGGAGTTGCAATGTCTCAACTGTAACATGTTCTTAACCCTCTTTATTTAAAGTGACATTAACCCCCTTACCCCACCCAGGTATACTGCACTGAAAAAGCATAGGAGAGCAAGATTTTTGTTTGTTGTTTTTAATATGCTGTAGGAGTTCCCCTCAAAAGGGGGAGAGGGCTCTCCTTTCTGGTGAAAACCTACCTGCCCTGTGCAATGCAAATCAAATTGCCTGAAGATTTTGCTGCTACTCTTTCCTGTACCCAGGTACTTTGTTTTCAGAAGGTGCTTTGCTCAACAGCTTATTTTTTCAAGCAGTTCTCAGTGAAGACTGTTCCTGGGATGCTGGTATTACTTGTTCCAGCCGTTTTTTTCTGCTCTGCCTAATCCAGAGTAGCTTTTGTATATGCTTGCATGTTTTAGTAAACTGGTAAATTGCCACGATTTTCCTATTTAGAGAGCTAGGGTTCTGTATTTTTTTCTGAACTCACTCTGGATTCAGAGATTACAAAAAGGAAAATCTTCTTGATAAGATACAGCTTTTTGTCTCCTAAGCTTGCTGTCCACTCACATGCGTGTTCTGGAAGGAGAAAAATGTTTTGGTTCCCTGGCTCTGGAGAAGTTGTTTATTCAGCAGAGTGCAGCTTTGCAAAAACCTCTGCAAAGAAGACTTTTTCCTAAAGCCTTTGGAGCCAAGTGCCAGGGTGAATGCTGAGACAGGCACTGACAAATGTGCAAGGTGGGGCATCCTCCTCTCGCAGCCTGCAAAGAATGCCATGGCAAATTATAATTTAGCACAATTACAGGCCCAGTGTTGGAACATGGCCCTACGCCGGGATGTAACCATATTCCTTGTATGCCTCCAAGGCAGTGAGAATGTATTAGAGGGAGCAGCAGTGACTGTACATCGAAATTTTCTAGTGTTTTTTGTCATTAATCCTCAAAAGAGGTATTTTTGCCAAGAATTCTGGTGCTTCCATTGTTCATAGCAGGAGCTTGAAATTGTCTGGGAAGGGTAGTCCTGGTGCTAGGGAGAGGTGACAGTCTGAAAATTCAGGCAGATGCGGGCAAGCACGCAGTTTGCAGGGATAGCTGTTTTGTGAGTCTTTCTTGGTACAGCTTGTGCTTGGCTTGGCCTGGAGCGCTCTGCTAGCATGGTTCACGCACCGCTGCTGCGTGTTTGTGCTGCTCCGGGCAAGGTACAAAAGAGCCATCTCCTCTTTTGCTCTGGTCAGATCAGTGCTTCGAGAAAGGTGTGTTGCAGGAGAGTGAAATTAAACTTGTTTCTTCTGACTTATGTGAGAGACCTTTTATATCTGAATGAAGTACTTGGCTCAGACACTCTGACCTGCTGAAAAAAAACCCCATCAGTTTTATGGTCGATAACCTGAGACTTACCTACATAGCCATATATTCGCTTGGAAGGGCTGTCAGTGGTATGCCGCCGTGTGTAGGAAGCGCTTGGGCTTGCTACACAGTATTTCAGTATCTGCGGTAGTTGCCTGGAAGGATTGACCGGGTGAGCGAGTTGCCTAGTTGGGCTCCCAGCTCCCGTGGCTGATTCCTCCTCTTCAGACCTCCACCCCGTTGTGTTGCACCTACTCCCTGACCCCGATGTGGGGGAAAGGGCTATCGCAATGGGAAGGAGTATTCCTTTTTGGTAAATAGAGCTAGGAGGTTTTATCAAAGAAGAAATTTTAAAGCGGTGGTAACTATTTGGGAGTTAGGAAACCGTTTGTGTGTGTTGTTGGTCACCCTGTTCTGGCTGTTCCCCGTACCCTGTCTTGCGCATGAGGAAGTTGGGGTCAAGTGAATGATTGATTGTTCGGTGTACAGTGAATGTGTCTAGCCAAACTTTAATTTAGCATGATATCTATCATGAATTTCATAACGCTTTTGTCTGAATGTGGTTTATAGGAATTATCTTTGATCTGTGGCAGATTAGAGAGCCGGGCTGGCTTGCTTCATTTATTTATTTATTTATTTATTTATTTATTTTTGCACCACAGTACTTAGCATGCAGCATAACCTGTCATAAGCTCAGAAAAATGATTTGGCCTCCAGAACCTCTGTAAGATGTTTGAGAAGATAGTAGACCCATCCTCCTACAACCACTTGTTGAAGAGGTTCCTGAGGAGTTGGAACGGAGGTTTTCCTGACTATGCTTGTTCCTCCAAATCACGCTTCCTTGTGGTCACAGATGTCACATAGCTAAAAGCTTGTGGATTGCAAGTGCTCAGCAGTGCAGGAAAATCCCAGCTGGTGTGAAGCTGGACATCTGAAAAGCTCACTTCGCCTGTATTTTCAGCTTGAGTTGCCTAACATAGAAAAAGGAAATACGTCAGGGTCGCCTGGGCGACTGAACTCTGTCGCTTCCTCTCCTGTCAGATTTGGCTTGGAGTACTACCATTATTTTAGCATAGTTAATTTTCCATTTACTTCATGAGATTTGAGGGTGCCCTCTGTATGTCAGGCATGTTAGATCATCCCGGCAGATGCGCTCTGGCGCTGGAGAGCGTACAGCGCACTAACGTGAGAGAGCTGGGAGTAAAGGAGTCTTCCTCGTGCTACCTGCCGTGAAGATTAGCACCTGCCTGAGACGGAGCAGTTCCTCTTGTCTGCCGGAGCCCTGACTTCCCTGATACCCTCCGGTGGGTCGCTTCCCCTTGTCAAGAGTCACTCGCTGCAGTCCCCTATGCCCTCCCAGAATGCCAAAGCTGGTAGGTGAGTCAGTTCACTTCCACGCGGGGAGTATCTGGTCTTCTAGTACCTTTAGTAACAGGGAGGCCCAGGCACGCAGCGGCCTTACAAGTGCGGGTGCTGCAGCTGTGGTGCTGAGCTGCCTTACGAAGCTTGCCGGAGAGGTGTGAACGCATCTGGCGAGCTAGGAGTTGCAGTTTTGACAGCAGTTAGCCATAATAGTGTCCTGCTTTTTTCTCTTGCCTGCAGCCGTATGTTGTTCTCTTCCTTCCCTGTTGGTGTTGGCCCCAGAGGAGCACATTCAAGGAGCTAAAACAGGCAGGAGAAGTAGTTTTCAGGAGGGATAAGGCTACTTTTTGGATTGGGTTAGCTCTCTGAACCAGGTTATAGTCAGACAAACGCTTGTGCTGGTGGGAAGCAGGGGTTAGGAGACGAGGGAGCGAGTGGTACAGCAGTCGCCTGTTTCTGCAGCTGCTGGCCGTTATGTCAATTTAACAGAAACGTGTAAAAGCACTTTGAGACTCTCTTAATGGCATAAAAGGTTCCGTGTTTCCTGTATCTACGTTGATGTGGATGCTAACCTTATTTCATGATAGCTTCTTTTTAGCCAAAAGACTGAAAAACTCGAAACTAAAATTTCTGTTTGGAGCCAGAAGTGATGGTTCTTTTTCTTCAGGTTTCAGTGCTGCTGAAAGGCTTCTGCAGTGTACTCCTGTTGACGTGGTAATTAAAACCTGGCTTTAGCTGTAAATGATATCTAGCAGAAAATGGAATATAGTTGTCTGTGAAATTCTGAAATCCTGAACCTACTAGTTTAAAGTTCAAGTTCACTAAATGGAGCTAAGAAACCAGCAGTTATACAACTCCAAACATGTACTGTGTGTACCAGCTACTGAGTCATTCCTGAGGGGACTTGGTGACAAAAGTTCAGGTTCCTTTCAGAGGAATAAATGAAGAATATGTGACAACCTGGTATATTTTTACTGCTGCAACAGTATGTGTTTGGCGTCAGGAGCGTTCACCTGGGGAAGGGATAATTCTTTAGAAACCAAAGCAGCAGCCTTTTCAGGAGACAGGGTACCAGTCTGAATTATTTTTCTTGCAATTACAAGGAAAATAATTTTTTTTTAATAAGGCCAAACAGGCATATTGTATAGCTGTTGCTATGAAGAGCTCAAGTCAGGTAACTGTCTAAAGACACTGACACATGTTCCAGCAGGTCTGATCTCCACAGGAAGCCTTGGGGGGGACTTTCTGAGTGAGAGCGTATTATCCTTCCATACTGAGCACAAGCAGCCAAATGCTCTCCAAATTCTCAGCAGCCAAAGATTAAATAGAAAGCTAACGCAGAACCGCTTCTACATGTCCTTCCTTTTCCATGACAGCTCTCCACTTTCCCTCTGTTTATCTACATCTGCTTCGTTTTAGGACAGTGCTTTAGGTGAGCTGGACAAAATTAGCCTAGTAAGGACTTGTCAAAGAGGAAAAGGGTGGGGAGAAGGAAAGCACTAGGCAGGAAAACTCTGTTGAGAGGTGATGGAAAAGAATGATAGAAGCGCAGTTTACTTTGTTCCAAATTAAGATGGTCTGCACAAAAGCTGAAGGCTGCCGTAGGCAGTTTAGCTCATATGAGTAAGAGGTACTCTTGGATCACTGTGTGACCAGTGCAGCACCTTTATGTGTAGTTTGACCATCTGTACAAATCAGATACAAATATGAAATGATGCACCGTAAAGATCTTGAGAGGAATGTAAGTTTATGGGGGATCTGCTCCAACAATGAGATTGTTGCTGCTGATTCTAAAATACTGGAGGTTTTACCAGCAAAGCTGCAGGACAAAAAGTCAGTTTGATAATGGTGTAACAGTTGTGTTAGCTTGCACTTTGTAGCAAAGCTAAACAAAAAGAGGAGAGGGGTTCGGAGGGGCAAGGAATGTGTGCCTTGCCAAATGGAAAGATGAGAGGCTGAGTGGCATGTACGGTGTGGGAGTGCGGTGTCTGCTTGAACATCCTACCCCACTGGAAATGCACATGGTGGAAAACGTACAGCCCCCTTGCAGTTTCTATTTAATCTTGCAGCCACCAGGTTTACCATGACTGTTGCTCCACAGAATTTCACTCTTCTTTATCTGTTTGGGCAATAAAGATGATAATGGGAATACTGAATTTGAAGTCTTTTGGCATTTTTTTCACGTATTCTGTTTATTTGGTTCACTGATATAGTCTAATCCTACTGAAAGCTATGCAAAGTCAGTGATCCTCTGAGCTGTACAAAAATTCAGAATTTCAGCCAAATTTATCCCTTATGGTTACTGGGGTGGGAACAGGAGGGAAGACAAAGGTGCCCCTTTCTCGCAGCGACATTGACTCACATTGATTCAGACTCTTGGTGAGTTTGCAAGCCATATTTGGGAATTTGCCTACTCTTTGATATGTTTAGTTGTTACAAATTTCTTAGCAATAGGATATGGTTTTGAGAAGTTTAGTGTAAGTGTCCTGGTAGTGGGAATCTGCTAGTTGTATTAATAGTTTTGCACTTGATACTGCGGTAAGACATTACACTCCCTGCTGGTGTTGTGAAGCATGTCCAAGCAGAATCAGCAGTTTTGTATGGGTGGATCTTTGTTATAGTTTTCTTCTCTGGGTACTGTCTTAATACATTTATACCTAGGTGGGAAGTGTGGTGTCAACTGTCAGGTCCTCATATTTTATATTTTTTTTCAGAACTCTATTAGACATAACCTGTCCCTGCACAGCAAGTTCATTAAAGTTCATAATGAAGCCACAGGAAAGAGTTCTTGGTGGATGCTCAATCCTGAAGGTGGTAAAAGTGGAAAGGCACCAAGAAGAAGAGCTGCCTCCATGGACAACAGCAGCAAACTTGCAAAAGTCAGAGGTAAAGCATCCAAAAAGAAGGCTTCTCTACAGTCCACTTCAGAAGCCACTGCTGACAGTCCTGGCTCCCAATTCCCTAAATGGCCTGGGAGCCCGTCCTCAAGAAGTAACGAGGACTCTGATGTGTGGAACACTTTCCGGCCTCGAACCAGTTCCAATGCAAGCACCATTAGTGCCAGGCTTTCTCCTATCCTGACTGAGCAGGATGACCTCCATGATGAAGAGCTTCTCCCTTCTCTGGTATACTCCAGTGCATCCAGCAATGTTCCACCGACTGTGACTGAGGAGCTTGAGCTCATTGATGGGTTAAATCTGATGTCTCCCAGCTCATCTGTGCTATCCACCCAGCAATCTGCCTCAAGTGGTCCAATGCAGAGAGATTCCAGCTTTTCCTTACGGAGCCCAAATGGAGCTGGTCAGACCACTACTTTTGGCAATTCCTTGTTCAACCCTGTTGATATCTCGCTGCAGAGCTCCGTCAGCCATTTCTCTGGCCCTCAGACCTTGGAAGCTCTTCTGACACCCAGCTCTCCACCTCCAAGGGATGTTATGATGACTCAAGTGGACCCAGTTCTCCCGCAGACTAGTAGCAGGATGAGCAGCCGAACTCTTCTGCTTCTAGGCGGACAAGCTTCCCAGAGTAAGATGAGCCCAGGTAATCCACGAGGAAAGCCTACGGAGCAGCAGGCAGAGCCAGTTGGTGCCAGTGTTTTGCCGTCAACAGTTTCCATAGTAGCATCTCCTCAAAACACTGCCAGCATGGCCAATTTGAAGGCTCCAGTTTCTGCAACGACTGCCCAGTCAGTCCAACTGGGCACTCCACCACTTCTTTCTTCTGCTAGCCCTGCTCCTTTGGGATTGAACCAGGACAGGCTGCCCACTGACCTGGACATTGACATGTACATGGAGAATCTTGAATGTGATATGGATTACATAATCAACAGTGACCTCATGGATGGAGAAGGACTGGACTTTAATTTCGAACCCATTCTATCTACTCCCAGCTATCCCAGCACCTCACAGGCCTCC
Organism: Rhea pennata; assembly: GCF_028389875.1. Taxonomy (NCBI): domain Eukaryota; kingdom Metazoa; phylum Chordata; class Aves; order Rheiformes; family Rheidae; genus Rhea; species Rhea pennata. Next base: position 3,822,762 of record NC_084673.1, on the reverse strand, counting down.
AACCATACTTGGGTACCAAGTTAACTTCAGGAGCACAAAAAGGTAGGTGCAGTTATGTAAAATACTGTTCTATAGCAGGAACAGCCCTGTCTGGGAAGTTTCCAGCCATGTCAGTGAAATAAAGGTACCTCTTTGGAAGTGCAGGTACTTTTTGAGTAAAATGCTTCTGAAAGCACTGTAGCATCTTAGAAGGAGGAAAAGCTATGCAAAGATGGGTGGATTTAACTTACTGGGTAGGAAGCTGCTTAATGGAGTAGAGCAGCAATCTGAATGAAACCCCTTTTGTCTTTCATTGCTGAAGATGACTGCAGGACAACAGTGTCTGTCCTGGGATGCTTATAGCTCTGGATTTGACATGAGAGCACCTGCTGATTCCATAAATAAAGAAATCCTGTATTTATGGAAGAGTTGAGCTGAGCAAGGCATACTGTGTTTCTGTCTAGGTTAGTTATGCCTGTAAAATTTTCTAGTATATGTAGTTGCAAAGTATGCCTGTTCTGTGACTGCCTGCTTCATGCTGCATGCAGCAGGATGCAATCACTGTGTTATCAGACCTTCTGCCTTTCCCTTAATATACAAGATGGTAGCTGTAAAATTTGGCAAGCCTATTTGTCAGTGTTAACTATTGAATTGCTTATACAGCCATTAGAATGGCAAAGGAAGAAGCAGCGGGAGGACAAGGTGTGAATGGAGGTAGGAGGAGGAAGGATGTGTTAATACTGTCATGGGCATGTGCTTTCACTAACAGCAAAGCTGTCTCTTCACTGATCTTTCACATTTGCACAAAGCTTTCTAGAATTGACTTGGCAAATAATGTATATGGGAACTAGAGTTAAAAATTTTTTTGAGGGCTTGACACTCTGAAACAGGTAAACGTCAATTTGTAACTCTTTAAGCATCTGAGGCAAGTCAAATAGAGAAATTTAGCTGATGGCATGTTTTACACTTGGAGCTCAGTTAGCTAACAGCAAATGGACCATTTCTTTAGTGGACTACAGCACAGGTGGGGAATTGGTTGGAAAGTGGAAGCCTTACCCAGAGTATTTCCTGCTCGGGAGGCATTTGTGATATTTGTTAATGTTGCAAATTCAACCAGTAATACCGGCCAGCTGAGCAGAAGTGAGGGCAAATGGCAGATACTGCTTCAGGTTCAGGAAGCTCTTGAGCCTCAAAATGAGGGAGGTTTTGGGAATACTTATAAATATTCATGTACTTACCCTTAATATTCTTCTGAAGGAACCTGAGCAGCTTGAAGATAGTCCTACTTTGAGCAGGAGTTTAGATTAGGTGGCCTCTGGAGGTCCCTTCTAACTTAAATTTTCTTGTGACATCTCTTGCTATTGGACGTGGTGGATACAGAATATTAGGCTAAATGTTTTTCTGCTCTGTCTCAGTGCAGTCATCCTAGACAGGCATCCAGGGTCTAGACAAAGTGAAACGCTGTCCTTTGAGCTTGTGATGCTTGAACTTGTGAGCACCTTGCTGCTTAAATGCTGTGAACACATTGATGCACTGTTGTACTTTTTTTAAAGCAATTTGTCTCCATCTTATTCCATCTAAATCTGAACACAGTGCTTAGAATTTCATACTTTAGTAACGTTCTCCTGTCTGTACTTAAGATGCCTCTTTTTGTAGAAAGAGGGAGGGAGGATCAGTCAGACTTTCCCCTGTTTTGTTATGGGGCTGCTTACATTCTCATGCATTTCTTACCTGTGCTCTTGTTGGATTACTGAATAGCTGTCGAAGTTGAATATCTTAACTCCAGATAGGATATGGAAATTCAGTTTTGGTTTTAAGGACAGATTCTGTTGACAAGACATGAGTGTTTTTCATCTGCAGATGAAAGGACTGTTCAAGTTAGTGACAGGGACTGCGGTTTTTTCAGCACCGTTTCCACTGGATATTGTTCTGAGCTTTTGTGATTCTACACACCGTGCTGGCTCAGGCCATCATACTCTGAGAACGCATCGACTCTGCAGGGGTATAAAATATTTTTCACCGGCTTGTTTTCAAAATGTATGGATGCTGTAGAATGTCCTGTGGTTTTTTTGGGTCGGTTAGAAGTTGCTTGATGCTTAAAACCCTTGGATTTGTTGTGTTCCATGCATGAGATTGAAGTGATACTTTACAGAAAATAGATATACTAGAGACATGCTTACTAATAAAGAAGTGAGATCTGGAAAAAGTTCTGAAACATGATCATATACCAGCAGAAAGTGCAACTCCTACACAGTTCTTTGAACAGTTTTAAGCAGTATTGTGCTCAGAAGAAAAGTGACGATGCCCCTGTTCAGTTTGGGGGGTGTGGTTAAGTCTTGTTTTTCTGTCCTTAGATGATCTTTGTTTTTTCTGTATTTTGTGAAGCTTTTGAATTTTACCTGTGTACTGGAGTCCATGAGGTGGGGTGGGAGGGAGTGTTTCTCCCAAAGCAGAGCAGGTCTCGTGTAACATGCTGCCAAGACAGAGGTAGATCAGGGTTCTGAGGAGGGGGGAACAGGTTATAAGTGGGGAGAAACAGAAGACTTTTTTGAAGAGTACCAAGAAAACTGGGAAAATAAGGTGGAATGTTCTCAAATTTAGAAGTTATGAAGAATCAAATGATGTACAGACATAAGCATCTGTGAAGAGGTCAAGACTGTCATCTTCCCTTCCTCTGAAACTGTTACTGTGATGAGTTATTAGGGCCCACGTTTGGAAATTACCATTCAGGAAGAGGATGGCTGCCTTTAAGTACTGCTCCAGTATGCCAGACTTTTTCCTTTCATATGCTTCCTGTGAAACTAAACTCACATTGATGAAAGCTATTGTAAATTTTCTTAATTTAAAACTATCTTTGAGTAGACCTCTGCTAGCTTAGTCTATAGCCTTCTGAACTGGTTTTGGTGTAATACTAAAACTGTTAATAAATGCCAGTGATCATGCTCTAATTTGAATAGCTTCAATAATTTGGAGCTGGGGAAGTATTTTCCTTAATAGGCAAGAGAAGATCTTTCAAAATCAATACTTAGTTTCTGTGTAGTGCTTGAGGAAAATGGATTAGTTGATGCTACCTATGGTGGGCAAAGCTGACATAAGTTGATTTCTTTTTGTAAATAAATGGCAAAGTGTTTGTCCACAGCTTTACTAGGAGTCTATCTGAGCCCCTTGTCTCTCTACTTGAAGATCAGAGCCCAAACATTGAAACCTTGCCTCTGCCCAGCAGTGATGCAATGCCCACAAACATAGCTTTTATTCTCAGAGGAAGAAAGTCAGCATGTGAAGACTTCCCTTAACTAGGAAAAAATAATTCTACAGCTTCTGCTGCTGTTGCTCTGGTAGTAGTGTCTCATTCTAGTTGTAAACCTGTCAGTCACTAGTTAAAGCACTGGATGCTTAGGCGGGAGAGTGCTTTACAGGAACCCTAGTGAACAAGGTAATGGAAAAAAACCAGCATAGCCACAGGTGGAGTTTGGCTGTGGTGTGCATGGTGCGCAGATGTGGATGATAAGTCTTTCTTTCTGCATGTACCATTGATGTCCCCCTTTCTAGTCAGGAGGGAAGTGTGGGTGGCCATCTGGCTTCCTCTGAGCAGCTCAGGGGCTTCTAGCTTGATCATCTCATCTGCCTGTTATGTGTTTCTGCAGGCTGCACTGCAAGCCAGTAAAAGGAATACCTGGAAATAGAGTTGCCTCTTTTGTACCATGTGTAGGTCAGTGCGAAGTCCATCTGTTCTTCTGGTGGAGCGCACTTAATGTTCTTGAGTTCTTCAGTTGGACTTGATAAGGCTTGATAACATGCAGAGCCCTCTATCCCTTGCCTAACCTGATCTCGCCCTGTGTTATCTTTGCTGTACTCTAATTCCCAACACTAAGTTTTGATCTGCCAGAAAACAAATAAATAAAACCTCCAACCATTTGCAGTTTCTCAAAGTAGCCTACTGCTTGAGCTTCTGTTTTAAGTTGTTGCCTTTTCTTGCTAAGGGATAACTCCCTATCGTGTAGCTGCTCTACACAAATTTGTTTCACGTTTGCTTGCCCTATTGCTGGATGCAGCCAAGTTGGTGTCCTACATTTATTTTACTATTCTGCCTTCCAATGCAGATCCTAGGTGCCCAGCAGAGGTTTTGTGTCAGTGTCTTAAATCTACTTAGACCTATTCCGAGGCTTGTTTGAAGGAGTTGCGGCTGCTTCTTTGCTACTGTAAGCTGACTGTAACTACGGTGAAGCAGAAAGCCTGAGAAGGGATTTCTTGTAAGACTTGGGGGAGGATATTTGGAAATATGTGTAGGTAGATACAGGTTTTCTTTAAGTGATGGTCATGTAAATTGTTCTTTTAGTGTGCAGTCTCTAAAAAGCCCTTAGTCTTTTTCCTACCAGTTCATGTTTGTGACTGCTTAAGGAGAAGAGCAATTTTCTTCTTCCCTGCTGCTTTCCTGCAGTGCTACTACTGTTAGCCAAGTCCTTCTTTAAACCTGCTTATCTTGCAGAGCTTTGTTAGTGCCATCAGCTTATAGGAGGAGTACTTACTTTTGACATTTGTGCTTTTGTTTTGTCTTCCTGTTTAAATTGTTCTCTGAAGTTTGGAGCTGTGCAGTTACATCCTCCACTTGACTTCCATTGATCAAGGTCTGTTGTGATCTGTGTTTGTTCTCTACTGGAAGTGGGCATCCTTTGAGGAGCACAGGGCTGATTGACATTAGTTAATTCCTTATCTGGGTATCCAGGATTCTCCCTGAAGCTGAGATCTAACCATGCATTCTATTTTTCTTCTTCCTAGTGTCCTTCAGGTTTTGAACATCGGGTTCTGACTTCGCTTCCCACCCCAGCAGAGAAAAGAATGGAGCACGTTGGATACAGTTTCCCTGCACACCACACCTTGGGCAGAAGGGGCTGCCTACCTGGGAAGAAGGGGGCAACCTGTACCTGGCTGCAACAGGAAGAGTTTAAAAATAATAATCCTGTTATGTGCCACATCTCTTCCTACAAACCTGACCCTGCCTTGGACATCTGGGGGAGACTCATGTCCAAAGAGGAGGCCTGGTAAAAACCTTGGCCAGAGTTTTCTGTGCCAGGCAATAGCATTTTCCCATGTGAAGAGTTGAGTTTGCTGGAGGAGTATCTCAGTGGCTATCCTATCTCTGCTATGGCAGAAAGTCTCCCAGTGCCTCGGACTGGCAGGGGGCCTGCTCTGTTCTCACTTGGCTTGCCCTCTGGGATGAAGTAGTTGGATGTTTTCATTAAGCCACCAGATGTGCATTTGGTATCCCACAGACTTGCAGAGGAATTGGAAGAGCTTATTGGTGGAAACCTTGTGGAAAGTGGAAAGCAGATGTACTATTTTGGGGGGTTGGTTTCAGTGGTTTCGGTGTGCCCTTCTCTGTAGCATCCATCGACACTCTGCAGGGAAGGGTGGGTGTTGTAGAAGGCTTCCTTTCGTTCATTCGAGCGGAACAGGAGGATATTCAGCTTTTTCACTGTGCCAACAGAGCCCCATTGAATCAGAAGCGCGTTTAGAGAAGTCCCTACGCTGTTTTCAGCACTTTCCTGATACACCAGGCTGCTGTAAAATAGGCACAGGTGCTAATAGCTGTTTCTGGGACATCAAAACATCTTAGATTTGTTTCTGAGCTGTCTTACTACAGCAGAGAAATGGAAAGCCTGGGTGTGGCCTTAACAGAGCCCTGGTTGCTTTTCAGAAGGGCATTTTCTATAGATGAAATATTTTTTTACTAATCTGGGAACTTTCTACAGTAAATATGAAGCCGATGTTAAGTGTATCCCCATTAGACATATTAGGCATCTCTCCCTCTGAGAAAGGTACAAGTGACAGCCTTTTTTCAGAGCTGTATTAGGAACAAATACATTTGGTGTTTGATAATGTATATGATTGAGGGGAAAGAATTGGCAAGTCCCTGCAGTTTAAAACCACCTTGGGGAAGGGTTGTACATTATTGTAATCTATATGTAAAAGTAGCTGCAAATTACATAGAAGCTTTTCTAAACCTTTTTAAATATATATTATATATTTTAATTGAAAATGAGATTATTGGATAAAAACACATTTGCTGCATCTGTCCCCTTGATACCGGACACTACAGTATGGGAGGGGACAGACCTTGAGCATTTTGGGCCAAGGAGCTGAAGATGTCATTGGAAAAGTGGGAAGGGCACCACAGTATAACTGGAGAATAGCTGCTCTCCCCCAAACGGGAGGAAAGCGCCTGTGTGGCATGGCGTTCAGCCATAGCTGCTCAGTCTCTTTCCTCGATTGGGCGCTCCCACTGAGCCAAGAGCACAAGGTTAGGGAATGCTAATCATTAACAGCGCTCTCATTCTCAGCTAATCCTTTAAGTAGCTGGACTGCAGCTGATATATCAGACATGGATTCCCTAGTCTACTAAGAAGGTGACGGGACTAGAGCATGCTAGATCTGCTGACACTCTGGGTGGCCCTTATGGAGAGCACTGTTTGTTGTATTTGGTAGCTGGCTTTTTGGTTTCTGCAGCTTTTTGTTTTCTTGCTGAAGTTCCTGTTACTGCTCGTGAGCTTGAGGCTTGTACGTGCACTGTTTTGGATGTGCCTGGGATTCTGCCCCATCTCTTTGTCCTTGTGTGATAGAAGCTAGGAGTCAAGAGCTAGTTGGGAGCATTAGCTGACATGTTCCTGTCATCTTTTTGGTGTTTGCAGTGGTCAGATCTAAGAGATGTAGTGCTCTTATGGTGTTCTAGTAAACTTAGTCTGGCAGAAAGTCTTTGGACTGTGACTTTCCTTCAGCAGGTTTGTATCATGCAGTGTAGTGAGCAGTACCACCTTGTCTGTTCTGAGTGTTTTCATGGGTTTCGCTTCATTTTCATTTTGGTGGAGATTGGGATGGAAGTGGTTCATCTGGTTACCTGAAGCAAGAGCTTCCAACAGCCTTATCTTTAGCATGTTCTGCCATTACAACCTTTAAATAGTTTGGTTACTTTAGCTTTGAAGGCTCTCTTCATTGCAGACCTCATGGTGATATGCTTCAGATTCACCCACAATCTGTGTGTCTGGCCACTGCTCATTGTAACGAGGGGGGAAAAAAGGCAGATCCTACACTGGGATTCCAGGTCTTGCAAACTTGAGCCATAGATGCATGTTCATACTACAGTTAGTTCATTAGAAAAAAGATAGATAAGCTTTCCACAAACACCCAATCCTACCTATGGCATATATTGCACATAAGAATCAACTGTTCTGGGCTGCACTTAATGGATCTGGCAGGATTTGCAGTTTTGGCGTTTAACGTGCCGCACTGTCAGCTTGGGCCGTAAGGGGAAATGAGTCACATGATCTGCAGAGCAAGTTGACTTCTCGTGCTTCTCAGGCACAGCACTGAGAATTGCAAGCGCAAGCCCAGTTGGCTGTGTTGTTTCACAGCCATACATCAAAGGACAGGATACAAATACATGTGATCATGCTACACATGATGTTCTGTGCTGCCTTTTATCATGAAAACAGAGCCCAAAGCGATAGAAAGGGCAATATTGGTCACCAGTGATTCAGACCTGCAAAGCCGTAGTGAGCTATTTCTGGCTGGTTGGTCTGTGCGAAAGACGTGTCTACTTCAGGGCCATCGAAGCTGTGTCCCCTGGATGTGACAGCCCCGGGGGCCTGGTCTGTGAGCTGCTGCGAGCCTGGCCGTGAGTGCTCATGGAGTGCCCTGGGGAGATCTGTCGCTCCTGGCTAGTGCAAGTTCTTTGCCTCTTGCAGCTCAAGGAGCTGCAGCCCAGGTTCATTGCAGTTGGTGCCCACAGGTGTGGCTTGATAAGAGACACTGTCCCTTTATTAAGGAGAAGAGCATGTACCTATACTTTTCCCTACTCTCAGTGCCAGACTTCTGGGGAATGAGCTGTCCTGGGGACATCACAGGTGTTGAGCACCTCTGGCAGGAGTCCTACTGTGCAAGTGTACAGACCAAGTGTGTCTCCTGCAGCAGTCTGTGCGGGTGCTTTCTGTCGCCTGGACACAACGGGATCCAGCAGTGGCTGGAGAAGCCTGTGTGCGCTGATGCTGAGGATGGTGTTTCGGAGACGCGTGGTGCTCTCAGAGTGCACAATAAACAATGAATGTAATGCTGCAGAGACAGGCAACTTAGCTCCTCGTTCGTATGTGTGACAAGATAGCTGGAATCATGGTCGTGGAGGGCAGGGAAGCAAAGAACTCTGAAGTTTTCCAGTCCCTTCTCAAATAGTTTTCTGCTGATAAACCTTGAGCTTTCCTAGCCTGGGATACTTCCTCAGAGGACACAATAGACTTCAAAGTTTCTAAACTGCTGCTTGCTGAAAGGATATACCTAGGAGGGGTTATTCGATACTTGCCTCGTTTCTTATTTACTTTCCCTAAGTGTTTGCTACTGGCTGCTGCCGGATTCAGGATAGTGTCTAGATGGGTCTTTGCTCTGAGTTAGCATAGCAGATCCTGTACTTAGGAGCTACCTTTGCTCCTAACGAGAGGTTGAGCTGGGATTTTGAGAGCAGCTGTGACCATGGTGAGGAGGGGAAGGGGCCAGTGAAATTGGGAGCAATACTCCTGGATAAGTGCCTGAGAGGAACGGGCTTTGGGGGCTGATAGCATGAAGCCTTACATCGTGCTGGGTGTATTTTCCTTGTCCTCATTGAGCTTGGGTGACAAGTTTCTTCATCTCCAGTGAAGAAAACGCTATCTTTCACTGTGCAGAGCCACTGAGCAGCTCTGCTGTGAAGGACTGTTAACAGCTACCCATGGAGCCTAGCAGGGGACAGGCTTGTTGCTTTTGTTTACACCTGGATTTGCCTGATTGCTTGAGCCTTCATTATAACTTCAGTGTATTTTAATATATTCCCAACTTCTTGTGGGAGCTTGGAATATTTCTTGGAGCTCTTAATTTTTCTAGCTGATGTGTCTAAAAACATGACATCCCCTACCCTGTGCTGCTTTAAAAACAGCAGTCAAATCACTCTGGTAAGTGATAGGAATGAAAGCAGTGGGAGCGTTCCAGAGCCTGGGTGTATTCATAAATGAGGCTCATACTAGAAGCAAGTATCACTAATCAGCTTTTCCAAAGGAAATGCCTAAAAAGCTTTTATATAGATCATGATTGGTTCATTTTCTTATTTAGTTGCTTATTTATAGCCACACTCAAATGCTCCAGGGCTAGCATTGCTCCAGGAAACCTGTGTCTGGTGGCATGGATAGGAGTGCCTTGGGAGTGGTGTCCTGGATTGTCACCAAAAGACTGTGCAAGTTTGGAGCCATTATCCAAAAAAAAAAAAAGAAAAGGTATGGGACCTGAGCAGGAACAGGGATGGCTTAGTGTTTGCCTCAGCTGAGTGTCTAATGAAAAACTTGTTCTTATTAAATTAATGGTGGGGGAAAAGCAAGTAAGAGGTGATGCCTATAGCCTGAAAGATCTATCCATGTGAAAGCTTGGTAGCACATGGTAACCTATCACTGCAGTTGCTGGCCCTTTGAGAAGAGGATTCCCCTCTCTTAAGTAGCCTTTACATCTCTCCCCGTGTCAGTATATATGTGGCCAATGAAAAATGATCTCCAATGGAATCAAATTCCACCTAATATGGTGTAAAATAGGGAGAAGAGACATCAGAAGCTGAAGATAAAAGAGCTGATAGTTTTGCATTTATGGTTCTCCAGCTAAGGTAGTTTTATGGTGTGTAGTGAAAGGGGATGTTCACAGCTGGTGCTGTGGTGCTCAGGGTGGTGCTAACCTGTGGTGCTCCCAAGGTGTGTCTTGAAGGGTTTGGATGTTCAGAAGATAGGTCACTTCTCCCGGAAGGAGCCTTCCTTATAAGGCAGTGGAGGTGGTTCTGTGGGGAAAAAAATGTTTCCAGGACAGTGAAGTCTTCACCTAGTATGGTCACAGGGAGGTTTTCTGCGTTGCTAGCACAGACGTCTGCTGCATACAGGGCAGGCACCACTAGCTGATGTAGTTTCCACCCCTATCCCCACTGCACTCTTTCACCCATTTCTCACAAGAAAGTTTGTTTTCTTTTGTTGGTTTTTTTTTTCTACATAATAAATCTCTGCTTTTGTTTGCTCTCTGTAGCAGTGTAACTTCTGAACCATTACAGGCTCTTTGTTACCATCTGTGCTAGCAAGAATGTAGAATGTGCTAGACTAGGGGGGAATGTTTGACAAATAAAAACCTGTAATCCTCTGCTCTGCGTCTCATGCAGTTTGTTCTGTTTCACTGGTGAGGTCTGGCTTTTTCTTTGCCCTCAGCTTCTTTCCTTTGCCTTCCTCAGCTGGTAGGGCAGCCTCTCACTGAAATGCCCCTTTGCTGGCCGGAGGTGGAAGGGGTGCAGTGTGACAGCCTACAAGAGGCTCCTGGGCGCTCTGAAGCGTGGAGCCCTGTGTTACAACTTGCAGGCAGGGTGTAGGGGTGCATGGATTGGCCAAGCTGTAAAACTGACACTGAATTTGTGGCTGTTGAAGGACTGGTCCAGAGTCATGCTAAACTGGTCATTCCTTGCCCTTCTAGACGCAAGTGCAGGAGATAACTTTATTCACTGTGCATAGCTACATTCAAACAGCTTTGAGTGTTGGCAAGTCTACCGGTTAACTCTGGGTGTATGAAGATGGAGATCCTAGTTGCTTCAGTCTTTCAGCCACTCAATCCATGAAGCAAATGCTGACACTTAATGAGGATGGCTGAGCATGGTAGTGCACTTTTATTTTTGCCTGCATACTCCAAGTCCTTCATTGGAAAAGAGGGAGTTACTACAGCTAGGGAGCATTTTCTGGTATTAGAAGAAAGGCTTGGAGCTGCCCATCGAAGGGGACGTGAATATCCTCACAGAAGCCAGTAAGTGGTTGTTCCTAGGGACTGCAGATCTGTTCCAAGGTGTGTAAGCAGGTAAGAGGCCTCTCTGGAAAGGAAAAAGCTTTCAGATAGCTGTGTCAAGAAGTACTTTTTGACATAAGACAAGCGGGAATGAAGATGAAGTTTGAGCCAGCGAAGCAACTTGCAGGGAATCTGGTGAAGCCTTTGACCCAGAGCAACATGTCGATCTAGCGGGTCTGCCCTTCTCTCTGCTGGGCTCGCGCTGCAGTGCTGTGCTCGCCCTTTCCGCCCTCCCAGTGCTCTGTGTACTGTGCATCACAGGTCATCTCAGGAGGGGTCTGCTGCAGAGCACAGTGATTCAGAGCCTTGGTCACTTTGCTTTTGAATGGAGACAGGTAAGGAGATCATGGTAAAACCAACGTGAAGCAGTTTAGAGAAGGTATAGAACATGTTCTCCTTGTACCTGATCAAGTCAGGGGAATCAAAAATGAGGATTTTTTTTAAAATAATGAGAAAATCTCACTAAGTTGCTGCAGTTGGCTGAGAACTTGCATTCAAAGGCTTGAATACTTAATAATCAATGATGTCTGTTAAATAATACCACTGAAAAATAGTATTGTTAAAACACTTGATGCAAATAACTCTGGAAGGGATCTTAAGCCTCCTGCTTCAAGATTTAAGCCAATCTCCAAATATCAAGGATTAGGAGGAGAACCTCAGGGGACCTGTCTACCCCACATCTGTTCCTGTGAGACTACTTAGGATGTGCAGAATGGTAGCTGCTGCTGGAGAAAGAAAATGAGTTGGGTGAATGTTGCAGTTGTTGAATAGAGCAGATGCATTCAAAACTTGGCATAGTTTAACAGGGCAACATTCCTTCCCCACAGCAGCTGTTACCCTTTTTATTTTAATTTGAGTTTTAGCGTGTGGGATTCGAGCATTGTCAAGGTGAGCAGACCGCAGGAGAGACTCCAGGCTGGAACCCACAGCTTGAGCCAGGGCTGCTTCTGACTGGTGTGACACCATCTGCGCTAGACGCTTAGTGTCCCGCTGTGTCCTGTCCTAACAAGCAGATCAGTTTAGTGCACCTTCGTGGCAGTAGGTCAGCCTTGCTTTCAGCCTAGGAGACCTTTGAGCTCCCCTGAGTTGTCACCGAAAACATTTTGGCCTAGGGAAATAGGTACCTGCGGAGCAGCAGTATCTCAAGCCAGCGCAAAAACTGTTCACCAGCTTTTCTGCTTAGCTCCTGGCCAAAGGTGTGCTTTCCCCAAGATGCTTCGTGTTGATTAACATTTTTCCTGTGCCACCAGTAATGGGACCATGTGTGAAATCACGGCGCCGGGATGTCCACCCTACGCCACAAGAGCAGCACGAGGGAGTAGCTGGTGAGCAGGGGGTGCAGGCCCGTGAACAAGGAGACGGTGGGTGGACGCTGCCTGCTCCAGGAGCTGCTCCGGAGGAGTCCTGCCGGGACAGCCTGCCCCCAGCTCCCACGTGCTTTTCCTTCCCTCCTCTGCTGCTGCAGCATAACCAGCCGCCGTAGGCCTGGCTTCTCCTGGGTCGCTGTAGGCTCTGCGAAAAGTAAACACTGCAGCTCGGCTCGCTGCTCTCGCAGCCGGGAACATGCCATTCCTCCCACCATACAGCTCGGGAACAGCTCGGCTCTTACGACAGCAGCCCTGGCTGCGCCTGCCAGCGCGGCTCCCTGCCACGGGCCGTCGCAGGGAACACGGCGACCACTTTGGGCGCGTGCCAATATCCTCCCTTCGGACGGCTGCAGGTAAGGTCGTGGTGGCCTGGCTCCCACAGGAGAGGGTGCTGGAAAGCCTGGGAGGTTACTGCAGAGCCAAACAAGCGTGTGTTGGGCTCTGGCAGCTTTCCTCCTTCCAGCCACTAAAGCTGGAGGAGATATTCCCTGGCCAAACGGATGACTGGTGTGGAGAGACTTGTGTGGAGGGCCGGGGCACCAGGGCAGGGGCCCAGGTGTTCGGGTTGCCGGAATCGTGGAAGGCGGATGACTGCGTGCCCTGCCTCGACTGGCATGGCAGCCCCACCGCCGCTGAGCCCTCTCCTGCCTCGTCCTTGGCGTGGGCTGGCTGAGCAGGGGCTACCTGATGGTCTGGAGGGACCAGCTCGTAGGCGTCGCAGGCTAAGCCTGGTTATCGGGTGAGCGCATAGCGTTGCTTTAAAGAATTAAGCAAATTATTTACCAGGCTTCCAGTGAGATAATGCCCTTCACTAGAGGTGCTGCTACAAAATGCACCTGGGCCACCGGGCTGACTCTGCTCCGCGGGGAGCAGGTAGCTTCATGTGCTGCTTCCTAGCCCTGCGGTCGCGTGGGGAAGTTTCCTTGGCCGGGGAGCTCGGGCTGGCAGGCTCCCCGGCCTCGGCCGCACCTCGGCTGCTTTGGGGGCCCTCGTGCTGAGGGCCGGTTGGAGCCAGCAGCCCGTGAAGCCCTTGATCTTCCTGCTGCGACTGATGGTTGTTCCGCAAGCTCCCGCCAGGCCGCCACTCCACGCGCAGCCGCGAAGAGCTGGGGTCAAAAGGGAGGAGCTGCCTCAACATCCCCATCGCTGAGCAACGCTGCAGGAGCTGCTGCGTGGAGCAGGGCAGGAGGCTGGAGCCGGGCTGAAGGGGACGGGGCAAGCTGGGCCAGGCACCTTGGACCTCCCCGTGCGGGAGGGCAGCCGGGTTTGCCACAGCTGGAGCGGTCCGAGCCCGGCGGTCACCCTGTGCGAGGAGCGGAGCAGAGTCGCTGTGCAGCCCCTTCCGAGGGCTGGGAGAAAGAAAACGCGCGTCCGTGTCAAACATAATATATTTATAGCAAAAATAGGCTTTTTTTGTAGCTCCCATACACAAGGTTTTTCTTTCCCCGTACATTTACGCAGTAAACAGGTTGACTGAAGCAGTGTGCACCGGGCTTTTCCAGCTGTCCTTGCTTCAGCCTCCCACTGGCTATGGGCGGCCCCAGCCCTTCCTCTTCCTCGGCCGCTGCCCCGGGCGAGCGGGGCTCCCAGCCCAGCCGCCGCTGCGCCCTCGCAGGGCGGGAGGGAGCAGCCGGCGGGGAAGGGGGGGGCGACGTCCTCGCCCCAGCGTCCCGCAGCGCTGTCGCGGCGGAGCGGGCGCGGGGCCCCGCTGCGGGACGGAGGTACGAGCCCCGGCGAGCGCGGAGACCGCCCTCGTTTCTATAGCCCCTCCGGAGCTGCGGGCCCGGCTGGAAGCCCAGAGCTGGCGCGGGAAGGCACGGCAGCCCCCGGAGCCGGCGCGCTTCACCGTTCGGAGCCGGCGTGGGTCAGGAGCGCTCGCCGGGCCGGGAGGGCTTTTGGCACGTGGAGATGACCGGCAGGCCCCACGGCGGCGAGCGCGAGCCCTCCCGGCGTCGGCGCGGGGCGGGCAGCCGGCTCCGGTGCCCGGGCGCTCTCCCGCCCCGCGGCTCCGGCCGTCGCCCTCGGACACCTTCGAGCCTCCAGCATCACACTGACATCTCAGCAGCACGGACTTGCCTCACAGTTTGGTAATTGCACGTTAACGGGGGCCACTCAGCGTGCCCCACGAGGAGAGGAAAAATAAAAAAAAAAAAAAAAAGGAAAAGGAGAACGAGACAGTCAAGTGAAGTAAACGGAGTAATCCCTCGCCGTCCGTCCCAGCGCGCCGGGGCACGCGCGAGTCCGGGGGAGAGGAGGCAGCTCCCCGCCCCCTACGAGACCATGTACTGGGTGATGGCCTGCAGGGCGTAGAGCAGCTCGGCCTGCATCCTGCCCTCCAGGATGAGGAGGTTCACGTGCACCTGCGGGGGGGAGCGAGGGAGGCGGGGGGCAGCCGCTGCCGGCGGGGCTAGCGCCCGCCCGCCTCGGCCCCGCGCCCACCCCGGCCGCGGGGCGCTGCCCTACCTTCTCGCTGTGCTTGAACTGCTTCCAGAACCTGTCAAACATCTCCGGGTTCGTCTTCTCCGGGTAGCAGGTGACGGTTTTAATGTAAACTTTGAGCATTCGCTCCAGGAGGTGATTCACTTCCGCGTAGTCGTAGTCGTCGTACCTGCGGGGAGCGCGCGGGACGGTCGCAGCCAGCGCCCGGCCCCCCGCGCTCGTGGCGGGCCCCGGGCTCTCGCGCCCCGCGGGGCCGGGAGGTTCAGCTACCTGATGCCGAACATGCAGTGGATGTAGTTCCAGATGCCCCGCTTGAAGACCGAGGGTTCGCAGCCCTGCCGCTTGGCCATGGCGCTGCTTTGCAGAGCGTCCACCACGCGGAACTTCTCATCCAGGAGATGCCCGATGTCCGAGTAGAGCCGGTTCACCAGCGAGAAGCCGTGGTCTTCCCAGGAGTAATCCTGTTGAGCAGAGCAAGAGGCGTTCACCGCTGCAAAAAGGAGCCTGCCTGGGGCGCGTTCCTAGGAAGAGCTGCTGCCGGGGACCTCGGGCGCTGGGATGCAGCAGAATTCAGGTTCGCTCTGCCACAAATCACAGCGTCCCCGATCTGGCAGCTTTTGGATAGCTTTGAGCCCGGTCCCTGCACAGACCCCCACCCGGCCGGGGGCAGAGGTGGTGGAGAGGCGAGCGCTCGAGGCCGGGCTGACGCTCGCCTCCCGCTCCCCGGCGCCGGTCGGGGGGGTCCCCTTTCCGAGCGGCGCCTCTCCGGGCAGAGGCGCGCGGGAGCAGCCCTATCCCACGCGAGCGGCCGGAGGGAGCAGAGCCTGGGCTGCCGCGGGCCCGCAGGTTAACGCCCCCGAGAGAGCAGGAGCCTCACCTGGACCCTGAATACCTGCGTCTGATCCTCGTCGCGCCGGGCGAAGTCCTGGTATCCGAAATCGGGGTCCTGCAGGTAGCACGCGAGGTTGGTGGCGCCGGTGACTTCCCCACGGAGGTCTGGGAGGGAGCAGAGGACGAGTCAGAGCCCCGGGAGCGCGGCTCCCTCCCCACCCTGCTCCACGGGTGCCTCTCTGCACCCGTCCCACCTACGCCCGCAGGGTCCCCCCCGAGCACGCTGCGGCCTTGCCGGCGGGAGCTGCGACGGCCACGTCCGACGGCCACGCTGGCGTTTCAGGGAGCTGCCGTCCTGCCCGCCCAGCGCTCCGCTCGCCACCGCTCACCTTCCTCTCGGTCCTGCTGCAGCGGCCTCGTCTCCTCCCTGCCCTCCGTCTCCAGGTGGATCCGCTGGATCCGCTCCCGGAGAGAATCCAGCTCCATGCAGGAATCCAGGGACTGCTCAGAGAGGTGTTTCACGGCGGCGGTTAGGGCAGCGGCCCCGGCCGCCGCCTCCCCGCGGACCGACCCCGGGCGCTCACCCGCTTGCGACCGATGCGCAGCAGCTCCTGGTTGCAGCCGTTCCCGCTGGCGGCCTCGCAGAAGCACTGGTTCCCGGGCGAGAGGGGCTTCAGCGGGCCCCGGCCGCCCGGCCCCTCCTCCTGCTCGCAGCCGCAGCCGAACACGAAGCTGGCGAGCGCGTGGCAGTGCGCCAGCAGCACCACCGCGTGCACCAGCTCCGCCAGCGACCAGCTCCACTCGCTGATTTTCAGCAGCTTCTGCGGGACGGGGAGAGGGCGGCGATGCACCGCGGGGCGCGGGCCGGGCCACCCGCCGGCCCCAGCCCCGGTCCCGCCGCCGAGCCTCCCGGCCCCGCTACCTCGATGTGCTCCTTGGTGACGAGCCAGGGCCGGTGGGCCAGGATCTTGTTGATCTCGCTGAGGTTGCGGAGCTTGGGTGGGATGAAGTCGAGGCCGCGCAGCCACTGGGGATCGCCTCCCACGCGCAGGAACTGCAGCACGTGCAGGTTCACCAGGTACCTGCAGCGGTGCCGGGCGGCCGCCTGCAAGAGCGCGCCGGGCCGTGAGCACCCGGCTCGGGCTCGGGGAAGAGCCGCCCGGAGATGGGGCGAGAGCGCGCTGACGATTTCGGGCTCTGCAGAAAAGCCCGCGGCCCGGAGCGGCGAGAGCGCGGGGCCCGCGGGGGCTCGGGGCGGCCCGCGGGGGCTCGGGGCGGCCCGCGCGCTCACCATGATGGCGATGTAGTGGCGGCAGTCGAAGGGCAGCGGGCCGTCCATGTGCAGCAGGTAGTGCTGGGTCTTGAGGAAGGTGTCGAGGTACTGCGGGTGGTAGCCCATCTGCTGGGTGACCGCCTCCAGCCGCCCCCGGCTCGCCAGCGCCTTCACGAACAGGAACTGGGGACGCTCCGGCTCGCTGCCGGACATCTTCACCACCTGCGGGGAGGACGCCGCGTCTCAGCGGCCCCAGCGGGCACGGGGCTCCCGTCGGCCCTCGCCCCTCGCTCCCGCTTGGACACCAGCCGGGGGTCGGGCAGAGCACCACGGCCCGGGGGGGGCACCGTGCCCGGCACCCCCGGCGGGGGCACGGCCGGCCCCGCCGCCGAGCCGGCCTCCGTCACGCAGAGACGGTCGCGTCTGCAGCTCACGCCGGGCATCTCGAGGTGGGACGCAGGACCCCGTCCCACGGCTTCAGCCACCCGGCATCTCCAGCCCGTTCCGGTGCTGCTCCCCGGCAAGGGGGCCCCGCGGCCGCCCGAGGAGCAGGGCAGGGGGTGATGGCGGCGCGGACGCAGGGCAGAGCGGCTCTGCACAGCAGCCCCCGCTGCCGGGGCGGCGTTTGCCTGGTGTTTCCAGCCAGGATGCACCCTCGCCGCCCCGGGACGGAGGCGTTGGAAACCTGGAGGGGTTCGCGGCCGCCGCGCCCCCCTCACCTCGGCATCGCGGCGCCGCCAGCAGCCGCCCTGCCTGCCGGAGAGCTGTACCAGGCCTTATTTCCTGCAGCAGCTTGGCGTGCAGCCGTGAAACGACCCGGAGAAATCTGTCACAGCCCCGGCGGCGGCGGCACCGGCGGAGCCGTGCGGCTCCGTGCCACGGCGCGGGACGATGCCCTGGAGCAGAGGGAGCAAGGCCGAGCCGTGCAACGACCGGGACGGGGGCCGGGACCGGGACCGGGACGGAGCCAGCGCAGGGGCAGCGCTGCCTGTTCCTGCCGTGCTGCCGCTTCTCACCGGCGTCCCGAGATTTGCCTGGAGCTTCCTCCCTGCTCCAGGCCAAAGGAGACCCCAGACCCCAGCTAAAGCGGAGAGGGACGAAAAGCCCCGGCCTGTCCTGAGGGGAAGGTGCGAACCAGAGGTCCCGTCCGCACCCCCGGCCCGGCCCGGCCCGGCTCGGCCTTGCCACGGCCCCGGTGCCGGCGGCGCCCGCGGCCCCGCTCGCGGCATCCTCGCCCGCAGCAGGCGATGCTGCCGGGGAGGCGGCGGCGGCCGCGGGCTCCCCCCCGCCCGCAGCCCCGCGCCGCTGCCCGCGCTGCCGGTGCCGGTAACCGGGGCTCCATTGTGCGGGCGGCGGCGGCGGCAGCGCCCCCGGTGCGCGGCGCGGGCAGTGCAGGCGGAGAGAGAAAAACAAGTTTGATTGGCAGTGATGGAGGCACGGCGCCTCCCGCATCCCGCACAAAGGGGACGGCGCCGCCGCACCGGCACCGGCACCGGGCACCGGCACCGGGCACCGCGGCGGGGCAGCGCGGCCGCGCCGGCCCCGCGCACCGCGGCAGGGCGGCGGGAAGAGCCCGGCCCGGCGGTTCCGCGGACGAGCCGGTCCGGTGGCGGCGGGCAGGGCCAGAGCATGGCCGGGCTCGGTGCACCGGTGGGGGCCCCCGGTGGCGGCGGGGCGGCTCCTACCTGCCCCTGCAGCCGCTGGCACCGGCTTCCTCGGGGGTGCTCCATGCTCTGGGGACACACGATCATGGTGAGCCCGCGCCGCGCCGCGCCCCGCTGCCGCCCGCCCCGGCCAGTCCCGGCCACCGGCACCGCCGAGCCGGGCACCGCGGCAGCCCGAGCACCGGGGAAGGGGGCGTGCCCGCAGCTCCGCCTCCGCCAATCGCCGCCGCGGGGGCGGGGCCGGGGCCGAAGCGCCGGCCAACCCGCCGCGAGGGGCGGGGCCGGGGGGCGGCCGCCGGCCGCACCACGTGGGCAGGGGTGGAAAGTTACCCGTCGCTCAAGCGCGGCCGCCCCGCCCACCGCGGCAGGGGGCGGGGCCAAGGCGCACGCCCCGCCCCTCGGGGGGGGCGGTGCCGCGCCACGGCGTCTTCCCGACCGCGGCCGCGGGCAGCGGCGGCCCGGGAGCCCCGACGGGGCGGCGGCGGCGGCGGCGGCGGCGGCGGCAGCAGCAGGGACCGCGCTCGGCTGCTGCTGCTGCACTGGCCGCTGCAGCCCCCGTGTCCCGCACAGACGTGCCCTGCCGTGCGGCCGGCCCGTGCCCGTCCCCCTCCCTCGGCGCTGCCCGCCTGCCCCGTGCCCCGGCGGTCGCCCCCGCGGAGCTGCCTGCGCCTCCGTGCGGTGGGGACAGCGTCCCCGGCCTTTATTGAGCCTCAGCGGTGCCTCTCCTTCCGGCCGGGCTCCTGCTTCGCTCGGCCGGACGAACCCGCCTTGCGCTGGGCCCCGTCCTCCTCCGCAGCCCCCGCCGAGCCTGTGTGTCCCGCCACCTTGCCCTGCTCCGAGGGGCACCGGCTCGGGGCGTCCTGCCTGGCCGGGGCAGCGCGGGGAGCATGGGGGGCACGGGGAGATGGGGCACAGGGACAGGGAGCGTGGGGATGGCAGGACATGGGGATAACAGGACATGGAGACATGGGACATGGGGACAGCGAGCATGGGGACGGCAGGACATGGGGACCTGGGGCATGGGGACAGCGAGCATGGGGACGGCAGGACATGGGGACATGGGACATGCGGACATGGGGATAACAGGACATGGGGCATGGGGACAGCGAGCATGGGGACGGCAGGACATGGGGACATGGGACATGCAGACATGGGGATAACAGGACATGGGATATGGGGCATGGGGACGGCAGGACATGGGGACATGGGACATGCGGACATGGGGATAACAGGACATGGGGCATGGGGACAGCGAGCATGGGGACGGCAGGACATGGGGACATGGGACATGCAGACATGGGGATAACAGGACATGGGATATGGGGCATGGGGACGGCAGGACATGGGGACATGGGACATGCGGACATGGGGATAACAGGACATGGGGCATGAGGACAGCGAGCATGGGGATGGCAGGACATGGGGACATGGGACACGGGGACAGCGAGTATGGGGATGGCAGGACGTGGGGATGCAGGGCATGGGAGACAGCAAGCATGGGGATGGCAGGACATGAGGATGTGGGACACAAGGGCAGCAAGCATGGGGATGGCAGGACACAGGGACACAGGGCCCAGAGCCCAAGACACCCCATGCCGTGGCCGCCCCCTCACCACAGCGGGGGCCTGCGCCGCGGCGGGTGCCGTCTCCGCGTTGGGCATCCTCCTGTTCTCCAGCACCCTCGGCGTCCGGAGGCGGACGCGGTGCTGGTGCTCGCAGTGCTGCCGCAGGGCCTCTGCGGCCGGAGAGGGGGCGGGGGGCTGGCTCGCACGGCGGGTCCGGTCCCCGCCGCCCGCGCTCCCCATCCCCGTCCCCCCACCGACCTGTCAGCTCCGGGCTGGGGGCCTTGAGGAGGGGCACGAAGGCCTGGTACACGTGCTCCTGCTGCGTCCCTGTGGCAGCGCCCTGGGTCACACCACCCCGCGCAGCGCCCCGGGCACCACCACGGGGACACCCCCGCCGACCGGGGGGGGGGGGGGGAAGGATGGTGGATGGCACCTTACCGGGCGCCCCAAACTCCACGCGGCACACGTAGTAGGTGCCGGGCACCGGGAAGAACTTGCTGGCCCGTTCGCTCAGCGCCTTGGGCTGGAAGAGCAGCTTGGGGGTGCCCTGCGGGTCGCACAGGTCGATGACGGCTGCAAAAGCCAGGGAGGGGGGTGTGCGTGTGTGGGGGGGGGCAGGCGGGCTGCAGACCCCCCCTCGGTGCGACACGGCCCCCGCCGGGCGCTCACCCCCCGGCGGCACCCCCGCCTTCCTCCGCACGTAGGGCAGCAGCAGCAGCACGGGGCAGTCAGTGTTGGCCAGGAAGCGCTGGTTGTCTGCGGGGAGAGGGTGGCTGTGCTGGGGCCCCGTGCGCGCCCCCGGGGTGCAGGGACCCCCCGCACCCCGGGGTGGGCGACTCACCGCCATGCCTGACGCAGATGAACATGCCGCCGGCGCGGGGCAGGCGGCCCCACGGTGCTTGGCCCCGGCGCTCCCCCCGCCCCGGGCCCTCGGACGCGGGACGGGCCAAAGCCAAGCGCAGCGGAGTTTTATTGCAGCCGCGAGGCTGAGCCGCTCGTTACAGAGTCGGAAACGATGCCCGGTGCTGCACTTCTGCCACGGGGGCTCCTGGACGCCCGCTGTGCACCCCCGCTCCTGCCTGCGCCGGTGCGCGCAGTGCACGCTGCACAATGCGCCCAGCGCACCCAGCGCTCCGTGCAGTGCACCCAGTGCTCCGCGCGGCGCACCCAGTGCCCCCAGTGCTCCGTGCGGCGCACCCAGTGTTCTGCGCCGTGCACCCAGTGCTCTGCACAGCATCTGCTGCGTGTGCAGGGCCAGCAGGGAGCTGAGGGCGAGCGCGGGGCGTTTGGCAGGGGCAAGGGGGGGGCGGGGGGCAGAGCGCTGTGGGGCTGCAGGGGTGCCGGCAGCGGGGTGCCGGCGGGCAGCACGGGCGCAGGAGCGGGCGTCACGCTCCCACGTAGCTGCTCTGTTAGGGGCCGGGCTCACGGGGACCGGCGGGGGCCCCGGGCACGGCCGGCTGCTGGTCGCTGCCCTCTCTGAGGGGCTCGTAGCTCTCCTTGGGGGGCAGCTCGCTCACGTAGCAGATGCTCTCGCTGTAGTTGGGCTTGAAGCTCTCCACGACGTCTTTGGGGACTCCGGCCCATTCCTCCAGGAAACAGAGCGGGGTGAGAGGGGCCGGCGGGGCCGGGGCGCGAGCCGCCAGCCTCCCCCCGCGTCCGCGCAGTGCCCGCGCCCCAGCCGCCGGGGCTGCTCGGCTGCGCGCCGCCGCCTTACCTGGAAGTTGCCTTTGTGGGTGATGAAGAGCTCGTCGAAGTTCTTGCTGGGATTGGGGATCCTGGGCATGAGGATGACCCACACCCTGCGCGGGAGGCACGTGTTGGAGGGGAAGGGCCCCCTCAGCAGCACTGCCCAGATCCTGCCCCGTCCCTCTGTCCCCCCACTCACCTTTCCATGCGGACCAGTAAGACGACGAGGACCAGCAGGAGCAGACAGGAGGTGATGGGGACCAGGACCGTGTGGATCCAGAACCAGTGCAGCTGCTCCGCGGTGCCTGGAAAGAGCAAAGGTGGCACGGACCCCCCGCCTGTGCACTGCCCTGGTGGGGCCAGGCTCCCCCCAGGTGGCACCCCGCCCGAGGGCCAGGACGGCGGGGACGGAGGGCTGGGATGGGCCGGGAGCAGAGGGCAGGGGAAGGAGCCCCCTTCCCTGAGCCACGCTGTCACCACGGCTTGCTGGTGACCCTGCGCTGGGCTGGCCGTGCCGGAGCAGCCCTACAGGGCAGCTCTGCTTCGCCAACCACGTTTCAGCCAGTTTGCTGATGGTAAAAGGCATCAGGTCCTGCTGGCTGGGGGTGCTTAGCTTCGTGAGATGCTGCTGCCTGAGCACCAGGTACCCAGCGCCCTGCCAGGGCTTCCCTTGGTCTCGCCCCCATCTCCTCCCTTGGGCTAGTCTTCTTGCAAGGACCCGCACCTACTCTTACTGGTGGCGTTGCTGCCCCAGACCACGGGAACGCTCCACTCGCTCCAGAGCTGGGTGCTGCCGCAGTAGCTGTTGATCTTGCTCCGCACGTAGAAGGTGTAGTACTTCTCGTAATCCACGCTGGGGAAGGAGAAGATTTCTCCTTTCACCCTGTGCTCCTGCGGAGAGACGAGGACCAGGCGGTGAGGGCTGGCGTCCAGCACTGCCGGGGGGGCTGGCGCACAGCTCGTCCTGCCCGGGCACGAGCACGGGACCGCCGGCGCCGTGCAGGCCGGGTAACTGCACGGGGGCAGGCGCCAAGCTGCGCAGCTTCGGGAGCTCGCACCGTCCACGTGGTGTCCTTGTTGCTCTTGTACTTGACGGCGTGCTCCAGGCACTGGGCCTTGGGGTACGGGGAGCTCCAGGTCAGCTGCAGCTGGTTGCTGCTCAGGTTGTGGATGGTCAGGTTGACGGGCGCCTCCGGTTTCACTGCAAGACACAGGCGGTGCCCGGGTGAGCACCGGCCCCGCGAGTGGGCAGTCTGCCTGCCCCGCTCAGCTGGGCCCCGGGGCCCCCCAGCCCCACGCCCAGCCCCTCCGTACCGAGGTCCTGCAGCTCCATGCGCTCGCTGGGGATCTCGAGGGTCTTGCCATCGAGGCTGGCGTTGACGTGGACGCGGAAAGGCTGGAACTGGATGATCTCGCTCTGGTTGAAGCGGCAGCCCACGCTGACGCCCCGGTCCTGCAGGTAGTGCTTGCACTCCACCACGGGCGACCGGTTCTCGTACCTGCGTCACGGGGAGTTACGGATGCTCCCCGGGACCCGGCACTCCCCGCCTGCTGTCGCGCGGTGCCGGGCTCTGGCCCGGCCAGCACCTCGGAGCCCATCGGTCCAGGATGCGCCACAGGGAGAGGGGGCACCTACCAGTAGTAGAGGGAGTAGTTGGTTGTGAGCGTCTCCCTGCTCCCCCACGTGCAGGTCATGTACTCCTCGTTGAAGAGGACACACTCCACCCCTGCAAGGGACACAGTGTTCTGGGCACCCGCGTGGAAACGGTCGCCCGAGGTCTGTCCTGCACCTCTTCCGCTGCAGCCTGAGGCCATCACTGCTTGCTCTGCCCCACAGTGACACAGAGGGGCAGCTCCTCTGCACCCTCTTAGTATCGCCCTTCCTCTCAAAATGCATCTGAAGGCTGTTTTCACGCTCCCATTGGCCTTTCTCTGCATAAGCAAAATAACGCCAGCAATGCACGGTTGAGTTGCACACCACACACTGCGGTGCAGCTTCCCTGCAAAGCAGTGCCCAAACCACCCATGTTCGGGCAGCACCGATGGGCATTTGCTTGGGCAGCACTTAGTGCTGATGACTCACATGCTCCTGGCGACCCACACGAGCCCCAGAGCTTCCTCCAAAGAGCTGCGACCAGAGTAGCTCTTCATCCTGTATCTGTGCAATTGGCTCTTCTTGCTTGACTATTGTCCCACCTGGTTTCATCCATTATTCGTCCTGGGACCACTGTTCAAGCCCCGTGCTGGCCACCCCTACCAGCCCGTCCCTGTCCCCCAACGGGCCGTCTCGCAGGGCAGCATGGAAACCCCTTGCTGCTGCTAAGCTGTGGTTCATCAACCCCTTTTCTTTACTTTCCCTGTCCTACGAGGAAATCAAGGGGTCACTAGGTTTGGAGCCTGGTGACTCCATGTTGGCTGAAGTCATCTGTTGCCCTTTAGGAGCCTGCAAGTGCTCTGCGTGTCCCTGTGTTTGAGGAACAGCGCTATGCTGGCCTTTGCTTGTACCACAGCTTCTTCTTTTAAAAGAGCGACACTGTGCTTGTTCTTTCCCAGCACTGTTCCTTCTCGTGCCTGGTTTTGGATGTAACCAGCAGGGTAGGGGGCTGATGGAGGGTTGCTGAGCCCTGGCGGTTTTGTCTGGGCAGGAAACAGGCTGCTGAGCCCTGGGGCACCCAACAGCCTCTCCAGGAGGGCCCACACCGGCTCTGCCCCCTCCTTCCTGCAGCACCAGCCGCAGCGTGCCGGCTTGGATCCGGCCCATGCTGCGGCGGGGGGAGCCACATCCCGGGCCGGAGCGGGTCCGCAGCGCCGGCAAGGAGGTTCGCCTGGCCGGGCGAGTGGATGCGCCCATCGCCTGGGGCACGGCGGCACTGCGGCGCGGTCCGGCGGCCCCGGCACGGCTCGCATCCGGCCTCAGGCCCCCGCTCTGGCAGAAGCTGCTGGCAAAGCCCTTGAAACCAGGCTGCTAAAGGGCCAAACTGGCTGTTGGTGGCGGTGACCCTTCCTGCAGATGCGCAGAAAATAGTTTTTCCACTGAAATCATGCAACTGGACACCAATCCCGTTCAGAGCTGGAAAAAGGGGCATGAAAAGCAGGAAAGCTGGTCCTCCTCCACCAGCGAGTGATTCAGCTCACACGTGGGAGCCAGAGGTCTTCTCATTCCCGTCACCTTTCCGAGATCTGAAACAATCTGCTTACTTCAGTCCTTCTAAATAACACGCTTCCCGGGCGTAAAAGCCAGTTCAGTCCGAAGCACAAAGCCTGCATTAAGACATGGGCTTCTCGTCTTTGTGCCTCCTGCACATTTCGATTACCTGCGTTTTGCTAACAGGAAACGGTGCTGCAGTGATGTTTTCAGTTGAATTTTACTTTCTATAAACATGATTTTCCAGAGGAAATGCATGCTTACCGTTTTCTGTCATAATAAAACCGAAGAAACCAAGGAAACGTATATCGGATTACAATCGTTTCGGTGAGGCGGTGGGAACAGAACGCGTGTTCTCAGCAGCCGAAGCAGTCCACAAATAACAAAAGGGCTGAATTTGCTCAGAAATCAAGTATTTTACTGACTGCCAGCCAAGAAGATGTAAACTTTCCATTGGAAAATAACTAAAGCTGTAAGTGCAAAACGAGGTTAAACCCGGTCGTTTCGATCTGGAATCAAGCTTTTTGATCTAAAACGGTCACGCTCCTCCAGGGGCCGGAGCATCCCTCCGGAGCATCCTGCCACCATGGGGGACAGCCATGGGGCCGGCAGCCATGGGACCAGGGCACCCGCTCGGCCGCGGCCCCCATCCTGCCCTCGCCAGCCCCCCAGAGAAAGGCCATGGCCCTCCCGCCCCGGGGCGGCTGTGCCCCCTTACCTGGGGGGTTGCGGGCAGCGGCGAGACAGGGGCCCGGCCCGCCAAGGAGGAGGAGGAGGACGGGCGCGAGGAAGGCCACGGGCCGCGGCATGGTGGGCCGTGTGCGAGCTGCCGCCGGCGGCCCACCGCGCAATGCCGCCAGCTTCCGCGCCCGCCGCCGCTTCCTGCCCCACGGCGCCGCCCCGGGGCCCACCCCACGGGCCGCTCCGCCTGCTGGGGCCCCGCTGCTCGCCCCACCGGGGCTGCCCCACCTGTGGGCGGGGGAGGCCCCCACCCACGCACACACTCCCCCCACCGGGCTGCGTCTCCCCGAGGGCAGGGCGGTGCTGGGAGCCACTGGGGCAGCCAGTGGGGCAGGGCAGGGGGCAGCGATGGGGAGGACGGCTATACGGGGCAGTCATGGCGGGCAGCTATGGGGCACCAGTCACAGGGGGATGCTTTTGGGGTGCGCATGGCGTCATTACTGGGGCAGTTATGGGGGTCAGCTATGGGAGTCAACTATAGGGGTGACCACAGAGAGGGGGGGTGTGGGGGTAGCTGTGTGGGGCGCTCATGGCAGCAGCCATGGGGGGCACGTACGGAGGCGGTCACGTGACCTCCTCCGGCACGGCGCAGGCGCACTGGCTCCGCCAGGGGGCGCCGATCCCCACCGCGCGCGCCTCGGGCCGCCCCGTCCATCTTCGACACTTTCCGCCTCCGCCCAGCCAGGCTCGGGCCCTGCCGGCGGCGCTCGGGAATCTTCGTCTCCTCTCGGCCCAGGTTCGGCAGTTTCCGGCTGTGCTCGGCAGCCTCCGTGACAGCGGCGCGGCGCTCGGGCGTTTCCGGCGGCGCTCGGGCGGCCCCGGCGGCGCAGGGCGCAGGCGCGGGCGGCCGCGGCGGTCCTTGTTGTGGCCCGGCCGCCTCTGCCCGCCGGCGGCTCGCCCGGGATGGCGGCTTTCGGCGTCCTCAGCTACGAACACCGCCCGCTCAAGCGCCCGCGTCTCGGCCCGCCCGACGTCTACCCGCAGGACCCCAAGCAGAAGGAGGTGCGGCCTGAGCCGGCCCGGGGTGCGGGGGGGAGGCACGGCGGCCTGGTGCTGGGACCCCCCGCTTGGGCTTCGCCGACGGTGCGGAGACCCTGTGCCCCCGGCCCGGGGAAGGGACCCCCTGGCTGAGCTCCCTCGGGGGTGTGTGTGGGAGGGGGGCTCTGTGCCCCCTGGCCAGGTTTGGGTCCTGGTGAATTGACCCCCTGGCTGAGCTCCCCCCCGGGGGTGTTTGGGGTCCCCTGTGCCCCCTAGCCAGGTTTGGGTCCTGGTGAATTGACCCCCTGGCTGAGCCCCCCTCGGGGGGTGTTTGGGGTCCCCTGTGCCCCCTGGCCAGGTTTGGGTCCTGGTGAATTGACCCCGTGGCTGAGCTCCCCCCGGGGGTGTTTGGGGTCCCCTGTGCCCCCTGGCCAGGTTTGGGTCCTGGTGAATTGACCCCGTGGCTGAGCTCCCCCCGGGGGTGTTTGGGGTCCCCTGTGCCCCCTGGCCAGGTTTGGGTCCTGGTGAATTGACCCCGTGGCTGAACTCCCCTCGGGGGTGTTTGGGGTCCCCTGTGCCCCCTGGCCAGGTTTGGGTCCTGGTGAATTGACCCTGGGCTGAGCTCCCCTGGGGGTGTGTGGAACCCGCTGTGCCCTGCTGGCCAGATTTGGGTTTCAGTGAAGGGACCCCCTGGTTGAGCTCCCATGCAGGGGGATGCACAGCCCCCCTCATGCCTTGTCAGCGCAGCTTTCCCTCCCCAAGCTCTTATCCTGGGCACAGGCTGGTAGCAAAAGCCTTGGGGCAGGTGAGTGGGACCTGTCGGGGCCTCCTGCTGCTTCTGCACTGGATGAGCAGTCATGGCAGGGATAGGAGCTGCAGAGCTCGCGTAGGGGTGCCTCGCCGGGCGATGCTGATCGTCTTTCTCCTGCAGGATGAGCTGACTGCTCTAAATGTCAAGCAAGGTTTCAATAACCAGCCGGCTGTCTCCGGGGATGAGCACGGCAGCGCCAAAAATGTCAATTTCAATCCCGCCAAGGTGAGAGCCCTCCGGAGCAGCGCGGGCGCCCAGCGGCCGCGGGGGCAGGCCGACGGGTCCTCCGCGGGTCTGGATCTCGTACTTCCCACGCGTTCGTAACTAGGAGCTCTTTTGGAATGATATCTCCCTCTGGGAATGCAGACTCTTGTCGTGCTAGGTGCACCTTTGTGGCAGATCTGTATTTGCAGTCTTCGTTAAACCTGTGCCTAGAAGTCCTTATGATCAGCAATTAAAACAGAAGACTGGAATATCAGTAGGAGGAAACTTCTTCCAATTTGGTTGGATTACATTATTGCCATGGTTGAAGAGAATATTTCTTGAAACCTCTGTCAGCTAACTTACGGGAGTTGCATAACAGACCTTAACTTCATCTTTCCTATCTCTGAAATCAAGATATTCACTTCCTGGTCTCCCTCATAAGAGGAGTAATAATGAACTGGGATGGAAAGAAATCAGTAAGCACAAGATTTCTTGTTTTTCTTGGCTGACATCTATGCCAGAGGCCTTCTATCTGATTTGACTTGAGTTTGTATAAAGAGTTGTGTCCATCTGAACTTGAGTCCCTGCTCATTTATTGAAAATGTTCAGTTGTCCTGTATTGAGTCTTCCTGAAGTGCTCCTCTTTACAGATATGACAAAGGGAACTGCTGGCACAGTTTTTTTTATGTTTCAAAAGCTCACAGTAGTGACACTTCTAGTAGGCAGGACAGATAGAAAGGACAGATAGAATTTCAAGCATGTAGAACAGCTCTCTGAGCTATAAAATATAATTAATCTCTTTTTTTTTTTTCCTTCAGATCAGTTCAAACTTTAGTAGTATTATTGCAGAAAAGCTGCGCTGTAATACACTGCCTGACACGGGAAGACGGAAACCCCAGGTGAATCAGAAGGATAACTTTTGGCTGGTAACAGCACGTTCTCAGAGTGCCATAAACAACTGGTTCACAGATCTGGCTGGAACTAAGCCCCTCACTCATCTCGCCAAAAAGGTATGTTACAGGGAAGGCTGCCTGGCAGGGCAAAGCATGTTATCTATGCTTATTTCTGAAATTCTCATTTAGTAGAAGACTTTACTGTCTGGAGAAGTTTCTTCTGTGCACATCAGTTGAAGCTTTCAGCTTGAAGAGCAGATTCAGGACTTGCATTGCAATAGTTGCAGTCTCCCCACCTAAAGAACTGGTTTCTGGTCAGTTATTCGGAGGTTGTCTTTTGGCTCATATAATATAACTGACTGACTTTGAGATTCTGATGCTTTTCAGAGGAATTGGTTCCTGTTTGCCCTTGGTTGACCTGTTGTGTAGATTAGGACCATTCCTGTTTTGGGGCGTTTCCAAGTTCTCAAAAGTCATAGTGAGAATTACTGGAAATAAGTAGTCAAATAACTTTCCAGACTTCTGTTGCAATGGCATGTGTTTCTCTTTTTAAACTGAGAAGTTGTGTGATAGCCTGGTTGAGACGAAGCTATAAAATGTTTCTGTGCTCTGGGATGTAGGGCTAGATGTTGTCATGAAGCATTTTGAATTCTTTGGGGCCTACCCTACCATTTTTTAGGGGATCTAACTCTGTCAAGATGAACCTATAAACAGGGAACTTGGGATACCAGTATGTGTTGTGGAGAAACATAATTCCAGTTGTGTAATAGTAGCAGAGCACATAGTTTAGCAGCTGACGTTTGCCTGGCCCTTGGAATTCTGAGTCAATCTTGGGGAAAATAGTCAGGCTTCCCCAGAATCTCTTCCTATAAACTTCTAGTACTTGCACCCTTGCCTGTTGACTGTCTGTTTCTTAAGGTCTTTGTGAAAACCTGAGCCTTTCAGGGCCTTCCCCAGTTCCTGACAATATGCTCCATCAGTCTTCATCGGCATAGACATGAACACTGCTGCAGTCAGTAGCCACAGGTTCGGATAGCCAAATTGTCTTTATGTCTTTGAGACATCAGAGAATAATTGGGGAAGGATGTAAGAAACATAGCAAATGAGTGAATCAACAATTCTTAGTTTAGGGACTTTGAGATACCTACCAAATGCATTTGTTTTCTGTTAATTTATCTAATCCCTTTGTGAATCCATCCATACTTTTTCTCTCTATAACATCTTGTGGAAACAAGTCCATATTTGTACTTTTTCATGTGGTGTGATATTGTTTGCTGTTTTATAAATCTGCAGTCTGATAATATCACTGGTGTTCCCCCATATTGAGCCTTGAAATTTGAAACTTGAATTAGTGATCTTGTTCCTTCTATAAATATTAAATTTCCTTTTTCTGTCTCTTTTCTGCTGACCACTCGTGATTTTATAAGATTTTGTAAATAAAATAGAGTGATTATAAAAACTTAGTCTTTTCAGTTTGCACTCATAGAGAAGATACTCTTTGCTTCTGATTGAGTTTGTGCTCTGTACCTTTCTTCATTGTCCACATCCTCTCTGGATAACCAGAGCGATTTGCAGGATTCAGGGTGTGGATTTACAGTGATGTAATTATGGGGATTTTTTTTTCTTTCATTTTATTTCTTAATGCTTCTGATTACATTGTCATGCAGCTCTGCTACTGCTTTTTTTTTTTTTCTGACCGGAGATGAATTCTTGCAGTAGGTTTCCTGTGACACAGAGCAACACAGTACTGTTTGTTTGGGTTTTTTTTGTTTTTGTTTTTTCCCCTCTTCTCCGCACAGTTTGCAGAGCCTATAGTATGTGTGGTTGTTTTGGAATAGTTCCTAAGTCCTTGGTTGCGGTTTCCTCCTCCCCCTCGTTACAGGTGCCCATCTTTAGCAAGAAAGAAGAGGTCTTCGGTTATTTGGCAAAATACACTGTTCCAGTGATGAGAGCGGCCTGGCTCATCAAAATGACTTGTGCTTATTATGCTGCCATCACAGAAACCAAGGTGAAAAAGCGGCATGTCATTGACCCCTTCATTGGTAAGCACCTTCTGTGGAGTACTAGTTTTGTTCGTCCTTGGTGTTCCTGTCTCAGGCTGTCCTTGAATAGTAAGGGTTAGCTTGGAAATCAATGTGAATTTGTTTCTTGCTGGATAAATGCTAGAGTTCTGATGTGTGTAGCTGTCTAAAGCAACAGGGCCCACTTGTGAGAGCACTCTATTGAAAAGTAAGTCTTGGTAGCAGGAAATACTTCCTTAGAGCCTACCTCTTCTTTCTCCCCCCCTCCCCATTAGTTCTGCTGTTCCCCTTGTGCCCCATAAACTGGTTGTCTTTTAAGATTTACAGATTTACAGTTTTTATGAAGTATCACTTAGCTAGACTAGTTTCTTAAGTGAGCAAGTATATTTCCCCTGCAAATTCCAGTATATTATTGCCTGTTTGTGCTTCTGGTCTTTTTAGGCCGCACTGGCTCCTCTCCCTAATGTCCTTTGCGTTCCAGTCTGCTCCAGATTTGTGCAATCTAGGACTGCCTCTGTCTTTTTTCTGGTTTGCATGGCTGACACCACAGTATCTGACCATACACACTACTTTAAAAAGCAGTATTAGCAGCTGAGGTCCATGGATTTTTTTTTCCTACTTGATTATCTTTGGTATAAAAATTGCACAGGCTTCTTAATTCTATTATGAGAGGTTGATCGGTTTATTAGATATATTTATTCCATTTAATCTCCTCTGTCTTTGGATGTTTGTCCTATTGCTGACTCTTTGAGAACTATTTGTTTCAGGTTGTTGCATATTTTGTCTTGAGTTTTGTCACCTTCGTTGTCCCAGGGGAGCGTATTACATCTGTCTCTTACACCGTTATGTTTTAGTAAAAATAATTATTTGGAAGATTAGCTGATCGTGGCCTTTCTCTGGTATCTGAAACAGATTAAGGAACAAGTTCAGACTTGAAGTGTTTCTAGTGTCTCTGATGTCTGTCAGATTACTGAGGATGCTAAATCAGGCCTAACGCTGCTCCCTGCTGGAAATCCTTTTCTCTCCACTTGCTGATTTTCAGCAACAGCTGTGAAGGAACCTTTTTTCCTAACTTTTTTTGTGTGAAGACAAAATGACTTTTTTTTCCTCCCCAGACACAGAAGCTTTTTCCTTTGTTCCCTATTTCAGTGCACGCTCTTTCCTCCCTGCCACCTCCAGCTCACAGGCAAAGCTAATATTTTGACACTTACTTTCCTATCTTAGTGTTTCTGTCCTTCTCGAACAATAAGAAATTTCTGGATTTCTACCTGACACCAGCCTATTATTGCCTTGCTTCTCTTTGCTAACCTGTTTTCTTTTCCGCAGAGTGGACGCAGATCATCACCAAGTACCTGTCGGAGCAGCTGCAAAAAATTGCTGAGTTCTATAGGCAGCTCCCAGGGCAAGGCTGTGGTTCACCGTCTGGGCCAATGCCCCAAGAGGTGGAACAAGCTTTGAAGCAGTGGGACTACAATGAGAAACTAGCTATGTTCATGTTCCAGGTGAGGGACTGGAGGGAGCTGCTGGGTGGGCACATGGTAGGGGGGCACTAGGGAAAAGGTATGCAAAGGGATTCATTTGTGTAGAATATGGTCTTTTTATGAGTAGACTTCTAGGACTGGATGTAGTTTTGAGCTCAGTGGTGGAACAGGGTACAGAATTGTGCAAACTTCTAGAGTGTTTCTGCTTTCAGAAAGCAAGCAGCTGCTGCTGCTCTGCCTGACCTTGCTTAGTGTTGCTTTTGTCCATTTGCTCTGCCGTTGTCTGTGTGCAGGATGGCATGCTGGACCGACATGAATTCCTGACTTGGGTTCTTGAGTGCTTTGAGAAGATACGATCAGGAGAAGATGAATTTCTGAAAATGCTCCTACCCCTGCTGCTGCGGGTAAGAACAACTTGCCCATCTGGCTTCAGGAGAGCACCAACTTCCTCTGTTGTCAGTCCCCTCCCTGTTGCCTAAGGGATGATGAGCTATTTTGCTCTGAGAACACTAGGGAGTGACCTTCTATTTGACCGTCATTTGGCAGCTAACGCAAGGAAGTCTTCTTTGTCCTGACCTTTTCTGTTTTTTCCTTCCTTACCATATTTTCTTGCTCTAGGCCTGATAATCCCTGCCCATCACTGTGATAGTCAGATTCTTGGGATTCATTGCCCACTACTGCAGGGAAATGACTTTTCTTTCCTCTGTCACAACATATTCTAGCAAGGCCTTCCAAGCCCAGGGAAGGCTGGGCGTGGGTAGGTTGAGGTGCATGAAGTCATTGCCATAGCAGAGCATTTGGAGAGATTCTCTGGTGCTTAGTAGCTAATGAATGATGGTTTTGCTAAGGAGCTCTCTGTAAGAGGCAGCTCTCTGTGCAAAGCAGTGCCACGCAATATGTGCCTCTGGGAGGGTCAGGGGTTTCTCTCATGCTACTCATAACCAGGGTATTTTTCACTTTTTCCCTACAGTACTCTGGAGAGTTTGTGCAGTCTGCGTACTTGTCCAGACGTCTGGCCTACTTCTGCACCCGCAGGCTTGCTATGCAGCTGGACGGCGCTGGCGGGCACCCACCCCACATCTTGTCCACACAGCCAGGGAGTGCTCTTCCTTCAACTCCCACCCCTCAGCCAGCTGCTGGGAATCCTCCCCCCAGCCCCTTCAGTGACTTACTGCTGTGCCCTCAGCACCGGCCAGTGGTATATGGGCTCAGCTGCATCCTCCAGGTAGGCTTGAATAACAGTTGGTAACAGCAGAGTCACCAGGGATGGTTTATATTGTATGCCATCACAGAAAAATCATTACGTGCTGAGTCAAGAGCTTCCTAAGAGGGAAAAATCTCAAACCGTGACTATCAAACAGTAAGTTTTTGCTGAGGTGCTTCAGACCTTTGATATCAAACTCCAGTGCTACAGTAGTGCCCTTGACTGACTTGCATAGGAAAAATGGGTTAAGCGTACTGAATGCTGTCCTGGGAAGAGAATATCAATGAATTAAAAGGAGTCATGGTTAATGATTCCATGTGGGGGAGTGTGGTAAGCCTCTTGCTGTGTTCACAGATACCTTAGATGTCTAGGGAAGATTTACAGGAGAGGAAATGAGAAAGGGACATTTAATTTGCTGTTTTGTATGTCAATAAATGGTTGTCATCTAGGGAAAGAAATTTTGCCAGAAGTAAGAGTGTTTTGTAATTTTGTGAGTTTAAAAAAAAGCAATGTTGTTTGTATGGAAGACCTTCTACTGTTTAGGCAGACTACAAAAAGCATGACTCTGAACTCTTAAGGTGTAGATTTACAACTGATAAAGTCATCCATTGCGGTAAAAGGGCAAGGTCGCAGATGCCTTATTGAGAAGAGATATTTAAGGACAAGCGCTACTGTTTCACTGTGGGACTCAGTCCATCCAGTGTTTTGTGTCAAAGGGAGATGGATGAGTTTTGTTAAATCTGTTTGTTCACGGTTGTGTGTCCTCCTCCTTCAAGAGGAGAGTGACTGAATCAGGTGGATCCCTGTGGAGGGAGTGGATATTGCCCCTTCAAGGGAAGTAAAGGAGCTTGTTAAAACAGAGAAGCTTTCAGAGAGTGCAGGGTGGAGCAGGAGGAGGAGAGGAAGAGAGCTGGAAGCCTGCAATTCAGCAGAGAGACTGAAACTGGGACCAAGGAGCACTGGCAGGATTGAGAAGCAACCAGCCGGCTCTCAAACAGGATAGCAAGAACCTTCTCAGGGAGCAACTGGCTAGAAGTAAGGATCTGTCTGTAAGAGTCTAGAGTAGAGTGCAGTGTGTGGGGGGTTTAATACATAACCTCTTTATGTTTCTATTAAGTATTTCTTAGTCACTTTCAGTTAAAAAAAAATCTGGTGTGTGAGATAGCTTGTTTTTTTGAATATAAAAATTCTTTGTCTGAGGAGCTTACTTTATGGAAAAGGTGCAGGT
Source organism: Rhea pennata (assembly GCF_028389875.1). Classification (NCBI taxonomy): domain Eukaryota; kingdom Metazoa; phylum Chordata; class Aves; order Rheiformes; family Rheidae; genus Rhea; species Rhea pennata. The sequence continues at coordinate 3,788,383 of NC_084673.1, read as the reverse complement.
GAATACACCTCAAAGGTTTGGCAGACTTGGGGTCTGAACACTACCTGATAAAAATGTTTGGTTAACGACCTGTTCTTTTTAGTATATATCAGAAGAAGACTTCTAATAGAAGATCTGCAGATCTTCTGGACTGCAGGTAGTAGATAAGGATGAGACAGATAAGATCTAATGATTGGAAGTTGGAGCTGGCTAGAGTCAGGCTGGAAATACAGATGCATTTCTAACAGTGTGTGTAATTAACTCTTACTCAAGTGTCTTACAGATGTATGAGCTCTTTGATTTGGAGTGCTTACAGCAGCCTTAGTTATCTGTCTTCAAGTCTGTCTCCTTGTGAGCCAGAAGCTTGCAGGGGTGTTTCTTAGGAATCCTTCAGCAAAGTTACTTGTCTGTGTTTGTGGGTGTCTGTACAAGATCATAAAATAATGAAAGCAAATATATAATAGTATCGTTATTATAATCACCATTATAATAATTTTAATTCATAAATAATTAATGAATTTGGAGCTGTTGACTCATATTTCTCTTACGCTTCACTCTTGGTGAGTGCTAGAAATCACTAATGTAAATGTTACTTCTGGGCCAGAGGATTGGATAGTGCACTGACAATGTCGATTGTAGAAACTTAGGTGGTTTTTTTTCTTGTTTTTGTTTTGTTTTGTTTTTGTTTTGTTTTGTTTTTCTTTAGAAGCAGCAAGGAATTCTGTGGTAACATGTTGCTGCTTTTGGATAATCTGGAACTCTGGCTTTGGCTTCTTGCTCATATCTTCGCCTAGAAAGTCAATGCGAAAAAATACTAGTTTATTCCTCTCCATCCTCATAGAGTCTTTAGCATGAAGACTTTTGCCAAGGTTGAGGCAAATAACCCCCCGTAGAAAGTAAATATTCGTACAGGTTGAACAAATCCAGGTCAAAACACTCAAAGTTAGGTTACTTCTTACAGAAATAACCACTCCTCTATCCTACTGTCCAGAGATAGATCAATGATGCTGGTTTTCTATCTGTTGCAGAGTATAATTCTGTGTTGCCCAAGTGCCCTGGTGTGGCATTACTCATTGACTGACAGCAGGATAAAGACTGGCTCTCCACTGGACCACCTGCCGATAGCCCCATCCAACTTGCCCATGCCAGGGGGGAATTCAGCCTTTACACAGCAGGTGAGCAGCATTCAGAAGAGGGAGCTAGAGTGGCCCAGGATATCAGCTGTGTCTTAGTTCATTCAGGATTTTCTTTTCATGCTGTGTGATGAGCATAGCCAAAGGTGCCATCTCACTCCTGAGGAGTTAACTGCTCCCATTCTGCTATAAACAGGACAGTGATGTCCTTGGAAGATGGACAAAATCTAATGTGAAAGTAGGACTGCTGTCACGCTCCTTATTTCCTGTTTCTTGCTTAGCACTTTTAAGACACCCTGTTGTATGTTTATGCAAGTCTTTTGCTTTTAGGTTCGGGCAAAGCTCCGTGAAATTGAGCAGCAGATAAAGGAACGTGGCCAGGCTGTGGAGGTTCGCTGGTCGTTTGACAAGTGTCAGGAAACAACAGCAGGTAACTTGCTGTAGGCTGAAATTTCTCTCCCCTATTCTGTGCGTTACTTTGAAAAACTTCCCATCTGGCCATTCTCTTTGTTTTCCTGTTTGCTGGTGTTCAGTTTATTGTTAGCAATGAAGAGAACCAAATGGCTCTTTTTTTTTCCGGTGCAAAATCTTGCCTGGGTCAACTCCCCTGGACATAGTAGGAGTATGTATTACTGGAAGCTGGAAATGTGTACCAGAGAGCTATACTCCTGTGTACTTGCCATGCTCCAATACTTTCCCTAACATCTGCTATTGGTCACTGTGTGAGTCAGGATACTAAGCTAGACGGACCCTTGCTTGACCAATACAGCTTTCCCTCCCTAGGCTGTCCTGTGCTGTCTCCTGAGCAATGAGCTCTCAGAAACTTTATTTTTTTTCTTCTTCTGAGTCTGTTGTACCAGTTGCCAAGCATACCTTTCTCTTCTTTGTTCTGTTTTAGGTTTCACTATTGGCCGTGTCTTGCACACTTTAGAAGTTCTGGATAGTCACAGCTTTGAAAGATCTGACTTCAGCAATTCTTTGGATTCCTTGTATAACAGGATATTTGGGCTGGGTCCAACCAAAGACAGTCATGAGGTGCCTTGGGACATTGCTGCTGGGTCCTGGTCTTGGCTAGTGGCTATATTTTTGTTTGTGTTCCACAGTTACTGTCCTATATCTGCAGAGGGCTGCCTAGCTAGTGGCCCATGGCCAAGAGATGTGATCCCCACTGAAAAAAAATTAGTGCAGCCTTAAGTTAGAGAGACTTAACTTAAGAGATGTATTAGGGAGACATCCTCACTGAATTGAGAATAGAGGTCTGTAACAAATGTGTGTAGGCTTGAGGCAATCCACACAGCTGGCTGAGGAGTCTCCTTATGGAAGACATGAGTCCAGATAGCAGATTGGTGGTAAAGACATGTTATATGTCTGAGAACAGTAAATAGTGACCTTGCCAGATTTTGGGCTGACAGCTGCTTCCTAGGAGTCTGAGAGCTCACAGTTCAAGTTCCTCTTAGCCTGAAAGGTGACACGTTTATGGTGTGTAAGACCTCAGTGCAGTAGATGTTGCATTGGCTCCTGGAAATGAGCTGCAAGGCTGGTAGCTTGCATAGCGGGTATAATGCTGTCAAGAAACTGTGTTCCAGTTTGTGCTAAGGTTAGCAGCCCATAGATGTGCTGCTGAACAACAGAGAAACTTTCTGAAGAAATACCATCTTGGAGATTTCTTAATAGCTGTGGTTCAAGTCACGTTCCAAAATGGAGTCTCTTTGGAAAGCAGAGGCAAAGCAGGAGGGTTCTACCTTGGCATCCCCTCTCCGTGTTAGGAAGAGGGGCATGTAGCAGACTTTAGTAAGCTCCCTGTGGTATCCAACCTGAGACCTTGGGGCTGCTCACCTCTTCTGTTTGGCTCAGAGTCTCACCATTGTGTTTTTATCTTCAACAGATCTCTCCTGATGATGATGCAGTGGTGGCCTTGCTGTGTGAATGGGCTGTCAGCTATAAGCGTTCCGGACGCCACAGGGCTATGGTCGTGGCGAAACTGCTGGAAAAGCGTCAAGCGGAGATAGAGGCTGAGGTAAGTCCGTATTCCTGATGGAAGCCCAATAGCAGTAAAGCAGAGCAGTGGTTACCTGACTGCCAGTTTGTTGCAACATTGACAGGCAAAGGCTGATCTGTGCAATACCTTTTTAACACTGGTACTGTTAACCACAGCATTTGCTTGATCTAACCCAGAGCAGGTCACAAATGAACCTGTGGTATGGTACTACTTTGTGTGTATCTCTGTGTATATCTCTTGGATGCTTCTGGAGACAGGTGATTGCAGTGCGGAAGTACTAGCTTTCCTGGACATGCTAAAATTTACGGAAATTCTTTGTGTGATGGTGACTTTCCCATAAGTGCAAGATAGGAAAACAGTCTTGAGAGGATCCGGGGATGAGGGGTGGGAGGTGGGGGGTTGAGGTTGTCGGTATGTATGGGTAGTGAGTTTCTGCTCTGGGACAGCAGCTTGTATTTCTTTTTCTCTTTCCACAGAGATGTGGGGACTCTGAAGTCGTGGATGAGAAGGGCTCCATCTCCTCAGGCTCTCTCTCAGCAGCCAGTGCTCCTGTCTTTCAGGATGTCCTTATGCAGTTCCTTGACACTCAAGCTCCTATGCTAAGTACGTAACAAGAACCTGTGGTCTCCCAGTTTCCCTCTAGCTTTCCCTATCCTGCAAAATTTTGGACTTGCATGCTATTCTTTTGTAGCGTAGGTCTTAACTGATACCCAGATTCTCTCTCTGGCTTCCTTGCAACCCAGAGCAAACCTTGGAGAGAGAGGGAAAGAGCCTGAAGGGCTAGACGACAGGAAGGGAATGCAGAAACATCCCTGTTTAACAGAGCGTTGGCAAAAATAAACAAGTATAACTTAGTCGGGAGTTAATTCAGGCTGGGAACTAGAACATGATTTCTAACTGGTAAGGGACAAAGCTCTGAAATAGCCTCTCAGTAGACGTACTGCAAATAAATGAATTAAGAGGGAGAGGATACGGTTATGAATAGTGCTGAGGAACTATGTTTGTACACCTTGGAATGGCCTTTCTAACTAAAAGTCCTGTTCCTCTCATCCATGAAACTATCTAGTGAGCTGTTTGTTTACTTACTGCCTGTTCAAGCTGAGCTTTTTGATCTCTGCCCCTGCTGCAGTCTCAGAACTGCGTATCATCATTTTTACCATACTGACTGAGATCTTTAGAAACACCTGCTCTGGTCCTAGGTTAGGTATCTGGTGAGGCTCAATGTTACAGAAGAACTCTGATAACACTGACTGTCTCTGCTGTCCTTCCAGCTGATCCTGGGAAGGAAAATGAGAAGGTGGAGTTCTTTAACCTGGTGCTGCTCTTCTGTGAATTAATCCGACATGATGTCTTCTCTCACAACATCTACATGTGCACACTCATCTCCCGGGGTGATCTTGCCATGGACTCTCATGGGCCTCGCCCCCCCTCTCCCTTTGATGACCCTGCTGAAGAACATGACAGGAAGGAGACAGAAGGAAACAGTGGCATCAAGCTAGAGGTGAGATACAACCACCATGGCCTCCCTCTGCACCTCCATGTGCTGTGCTTCCCCATTCTTACCAATTTTGCAGCCTTCTTGCTATTACCTGCTAGAAGATGTACCAGTGACTCATAGTTCTTCTTCCCCCAGTCTATTTCCAGAGTAGAAGTTATATTCTGGGTAGCAGGAAATGGCCTGCAGAATGTGAAGGGGTAGATGGGAAAGCCCTGCACTGCTCAGATGAGCAGCGTAGCACGAGGTGCTGTGAGGCCTGCCACTGAGGTCAGGGCTTTGCAGTGTGTTTGGCTCCAAATTGGGTTTCCCTTGGCAGGTGCAATGGGTATTGGCATAAAAGGGTGTGCTGTCACTGTCCAATGTAGAAGTGAAGCACTGTAATAAAGGAGTTCTGTATTGTTCCGTGTTGTATCATTAAGACATAAAGCTGTCCTGTTTGTTCTCAGGACACAGGTCTTTCTGAGTCCATGGACATCGACCACAACTCCAGCGTGCTTTTTGATGACATGGAGAAGACAGACTTCTCGGTATGTGCCTGCTGTTTCTCCTACCTGATACTAAATAAGTCAGTGTGTTGTATTGGGACCAGTTACTGCATATATCTCACTTCTGTGCTAGTCCTTGCTCCCTGATACAGAGCCAGTGTGCTGGAAGTGGCTGCATTTGAAGGGGGATGATGCAACTAGAAGGTCCATATAACCTGTTTCTGCAGATTAGGGTCTATCAGAGTAGAGTATGTCTTAGTCATTCCTAGGATGTCTTGCCTTGTGGGCACTGTCAGCCCAATGCTTGGGTGGGCACAGCTGCTTGGGAGCAGAGAGGAAATGGGTAACAGTGATAACACTAGGAGAGTGACAATGGCCAAATAATGTTGGCCATGAGATTCTTGAGGACATGAGAAAAGACACACATCTCCTACTGTCATACTGTGTAGCCTTTAGTACTTCCTTCATTTTACAGTTCTTCAGTTTATTTGTGGGCATAGTTCATGGTTACTTTCAAACATTCTGCAACCATGCAGAAATGATGTGTAGTAGTTAAAAAAATCTCTGAGTATTTACTTTCCTCCAGCCATTTCTGTACTTTCAAGGTATATGTTAAACGGTTGTGATGTTCAGAGATTTCACAGGATCCTGACTCATTTTGTGGAGGTTCCCAAAATCCTAAGGCATGGTTATTTATTTCCCATTGTTTTTTAGTTCATTATGAAAGGTAGACCAGAAGCTGAAATGCCAATGATGACTTAGTGCATTGCCTTGCCCAGTGTCCTAAGAGTTAGATGTTTCTCAAACCTTCATTCTTCCTGCTCCTTTCTAGGCATGAGCAGATTTAGCTTCATTCAGGTGTCTTAAGTGCACGTGACCATGTTCCCTAACTGCCTTGTCATGTTCTTACATCTCCCTAGATGTTTTCTCCTCCAATGCATTGTGAATCTAAAGCCAGCCCTTCCCCTGAGAAACCAGATCCTGAAAAGGAAGCAAAGCCTTTGCTGAAGGAAAAATGTGCAGAAGGAATGCTAGCCTCCCTGTACGACCAGCCTCGGCACATCCAGTATGCAACGCACTTTCCTATTCCTCAGGTATGAAACCTGCTTATAACCCCCATGCTGCTGCCTTGTGCTCCTATCATGAGATACTGCTGTAGCATGAGCCTCACTGAATAGTATTGAACCTGGTGCTGGTGGATAAGGAGCACAGTCATGCTTTTCTGCCCTGCTTCAGGAGAGTGATCTGCTCAAGATGTCTCTTTGATTACTCCCAGAGTAATCTCTGAGATGAAGCTTTCTTTTGCTTTTAAAAGATGTAGATGTGACATGAAATGAGATGTGAAAGCTATTCAGCCTGATAGTTACTAATGCGGTTGTCTCTTTTGGTTCCCCAGGAGGAATCATGCAGTCATGAATGTAACCAACGGTTGGTAGTTCTGTTTGGGGTTGGAAAGCAACGGGATGATGCTCGGCATACAATCAAGAAAATAACCAAAGATATTCTAAAAGTCTTAAACAGAAAGAGCACTGCAGAGACGGGTTAGTAGCGCTTGAGCCTCTCCTCTGAGGAAAGAATACCTTTCCAGTTGGCTGGCTCCTTTGTTTTGAGTCTTGCAGTGGAAGGATTTTATATAATATACGTGCCTGGTAAGCTGTATTAGTCACTGACTGTCTGAAATGACACTCTCTTCCCAGCTATACTGAGCAGCAAGTAGGAAGATTTGGTTTCCTACTAACAATATTATCTGGTTAATTGAACTTGCCTTCTTCAGCAGGGGACTAAGATGTATCAGGTTCAGAATGAGACTCCAGCTAAAACTCGCAGTTTTCAAAGCTTTATTTGTTAAGTTCTTGCAGTGGGACCATTGTACAGAAGCAAGGAGAACTCTGTGCACATTAGACAAAGACCTTGATTAAATGTAGTGTGCTGTTGTGCTTGGGGCACATAACGGCATAGGATAGGAGACTTGGATAGCTGTGTCAAAATCATAGAGAACCTCTAATTTCCATTGGCCCAGAATCTAGCTACACTTTATTTTCTCTCTTGGTCAAACTGATTCCGGAAAGGCAGGTTGAAATGTGATAAAAGGATAATTCTTTTAAAAAAATGAGATGCTCTGACAAAGAAATTTTGAGGCCGAACACTTCCCAACTAGAACATCTAGCCTCATCAGGAAGAGAATGTAGTTCCCCGCAGGGAGTGCCTCTACTGGCAGTAAACTAGATGTTAACCCTACTGTTCTTCCCGGGTTAGAAATTCTGTCTTGAGCAGTTGATTGCTGTGAATTCAGAATGGTGCTTATTAGCTTAAGGACTGGACTTGGGCTCTCTGGCTATGATGCGTGTTGGGAGATGGTCTTGCTAAGGGACTAGCAGGTGCTGATGGCTAATTTAATGATGAGAAAGGTAGTCTAGTCTGTTTTCTGGCCTTCCCAACTTTGGCAGGTGGAGAGGAAGGCCAGAAGAGGAAAAAGAGCAAGCCAGAAGCATTCCCAACGGCTGAAGATATCTTTGCAAAATTCCAGCATCTTTCTCATTTTGATCAGCACCAAGTCACATCTCAGGTATGAGGCTCTTGAGAATGCCCTCCTCCTTGAGCCCTGACTGTCTCTTTGCGGTACTGACGGCAGCTTCTGGGAAGGAAGGGGAGGTGGGCCTAATCAGGGACTTTTTCAAGGGGAGTTATTACCATGTAATTTTTTGCACTTGTAGGTATCTCGCAATGTCTTGGAACAAATCACCAGCTTTGCCTTGGGAATGTCATACCACCTGCCTCTTGTGCAGCATGTGCAGTTCATCTTTGACTTGATGGAGTATTCACTCAATATTAGCGGTCTCATTGACTTTGCCATCCAGGTAAGCATGGAGTGCCCAAATGCTTCCTGGGACAGGTTCATCAGCCTGAAAGGCAGGAGCACTGTACTGCCTTAATAGACCTGGCTACTAGGATCACTGGTGGCTCTCTGACCTGTGTCGTGAAAGTGGTCAGATTAGGTGGTCATTGCCATGCTCTTGAGCTGCAGCTGTTGGGAATAGTTTTTGGCAGATAGCCACAACCATATGTCCTGTTCAAAGGCAACACTGAGCCTCTGCAAAGATAATCCTCAGAAGGACTTGCTTTGCATCTTTGTCCCTGGCTGCAGCAAGGCCTTGCTTTGAGTGAGAAGGAGGTCGTCTGTCTGGTGATTCCTCCACCTCGCTCTCCTGGAAGGATGTTTGGCAGATGGCAGTGCGGACTACGTTCTGGATCCTGCTAAAATTCTGTTGCCATTTCTGGCTAGCTGTGCTAGGTATCTATTGCAGCCTTGCTGGCTCCAATGGAATTGAGGACATTAGCCTTAAAAAGGGAGCCCAGTGAGATTTGTGTGGAAGGACAGAAGTACTGAACAAACTGTCTGCTACCATCTGTGCCCAAATCATAATCTGCCTCTGATAGCCAAATGCTGGCAGGCCTCTTGTGCTGCCGGTGTGAGACATTGTGCCCAAGTATTGAGCATTATCTGTTCCATGGGCACGTCTCTAGGCAAAAAGCACCTGCTAGTCCCTGTCCTGGCAGGTCCTATAGGCTGCGGTGTGTTGTTTGTGCTCCATTTCTGACCTTACCTTACCCCTGTGGCTGTTGAAGGGTTTTTCTGTCATTGGGTGCAGTTGCTGAATGAACTGAGCGTGGTGGAGGCAGAGCTGCTGCTGAAATCCTCCGACCTTGTTGGCAGCTACACCACTAGCCTGTGCCTGTGCATCGTGGCTGTGCTGCGGCACTACCACTCCTGCCTTATCTTGAACCAGGACCAGATGGCTCAGGTCTTCGAAGGGTAAGGGAGTCTTCCACACGGTGAGGGGAAGGAAACCAGGTATCTGTTGGGACTTTTAAGGGGTAGGAATATTTCCCAAAAGGCAGCAACTTTGTGCCTGAGGATTCAGCTCACAGAATCTGAGGGTAAAGGGATATGTTACCCAGTGGGCGCTGTTGCTTTGTGCTCAGGAGGTGTGGGTGATACTTATGTAATGAGGTTATATTCCTTCAGATTTTCTCTTCATGCTGCTACAGCATTTTTTTTTATCTCTGTGCAGTCTGTGTGGGGTGGTGAAACATGGCATGAACCGTTCAGATGGCTCCTCAGCAGAGCGCTGTATCCTGGCCTATCTCTACGACCTGTATACCTCCTGCAGTCACCTCAAAAGTAAATTTGGGGAGCTCTTTAGGTGAGTCTGAGGTAGGCTGGATGCAGTGGGTGCTGACCAGTGAGGCACCTTGGTTTCAGCTTTTCTTGTGATCTTGTTTGATGAGATTGTCCCTGTGATCCTCTCAATGAGGAGCTGAAATCTTGGGACTAGTCCCTGTTATACCATCTTGGCTATTGGATCTTCGAGTAATTTTTGGTAAATCACCTTTAATAATCCTCTGCACCTCCACAGGTTTGTTCTTGTCCTACTCGTAGAAGATAGAAGTAGAGAGGTTTTTTTGAGCAGCCATCCCACATGTGGAAATGTTAAACCTGGTAGTAGTTTAAGTGAACTCCCCAAAGCTATTCAGCAAGGCTTTAAAGTAAACAGCCATAGATAAAAGGGAATAGTTCCTCACAGGCAAACAACAGGGACTGGGGACAAGGAGCAGAAAGAAGCTTTGTTCAAGGGTGACTCCCTTCCCAAGGAGACCCGCAGGAGTCTGAGCTAGTGCTTGTGCTGTTCAACATATCAAAGACTGTCTGAGTAGTATATATTCCAAACAACAACTACACGAAAAGTTTGGATATAAAATTGAAAGTGGTTGCAGATAGCTGTAGCAGGGCCCACTGACTAGGGAGTAAATTGGCAGATGAAAATCTGTGTTGATAAATACAAGATAATGCACAAAGGATTGTCCTTTTTTTGCCTCCCAACTTTACATAGTGATGGATGTATGCTACCACTCAGATAAAGGATCTTGTAACTGAGATAGATACATCAATGAAAATACAATCGTAGAAATATCATCATATGATGCTTTTTGACAGTAGCAGGCAAAAGCAAATTAAATATTAGGTATTGTTTGGAAAGGAATGGAAAACAGAACAGAGGGCATCATTATGCTACCATATAATTCAGGGTGCAACTGTATCTTGTGGTTTTAGGCTCCTTGTCTCAAAAAGCACATAGTGGAGCTAAAAGGGTCTAGAGGAGGATGAGTGGATGCATAACCAGAGGTCTGGAGTGGCTTATTTATGGGATATGGCTAAGTAGACTGGATCTCGTCATCATGAAGAAGAGACCTGAGGAAGTTTGACAGAAGTTTATAAATCCTCATTGCTATGGAAAAGGGACTGAGTGTTCAGAATGTCTTACAATACAAATACAAAGAAGTATGAATAGAAAATAATAAATGTTAGGTTCAGAGCAAAAGGAGATCCTCCTCTGTAGTGCTCTTAGTTAAGCTGCGGAACTCATTCTGAACTCAGTCTGCTGAATACAAAAAGTAGGTGGACAGATTTGTGGGAGGAAAACCCGCTGAGGAGAGCATTACTTCCTGCTGCTCTGAAAGTGTCTGAGACACAATTTGCTAGGGTTGGAAGGATGCTGGGGCAGTATTGTCACATGCCTGCTTCACTCTTGTACTGTTTTTTTTCGGGCATCCGCTATTTTGGCACCAAAGGCTGAGCTTAGGTGTTTCTCAGATCTGACCCAGAATGGCCAATCTCATGCTATGTTAACTGAGTCCCCTGGCAACTTCCAGGTGTTTGCACAGCAAAGAACCAGCTTCACCCTTCTGGGAGAAGCTTTGTAATACAAGCTGATCTTAAGTCTCCGTGTATTCTTGCCCAGGACTGGGCTTATCTTGCACAGAATTGCTTTGCTTATACACATCAATGGAAGCATGTCTGTTGTGCTCCTAATCCCTCTTTCCTGTCCTGTTCAGTGACTTCTGCTCTAAGGTGAAGAACACAATCTACTGCAATGTTGAGCCATCTGATTCCAACATGCTGTGGGAACCTGAGTTCATGATTGACACTATTGAGAATCCATCTGCACTTAACTTTACGTACACCAACCTAGGCAAGAGCCTCAATGAAAACCCAGCCAACCGCTATAGCTTCGTCTGTAACGCACTTATGCATGTGTGTGTGGGACACCATGATCCAGACAGGTGAGAGGCAAAACCATCGTAGTTTTACTGAGATGATAAAATCCTTAGGGAGGCTAATAAAGCCAGTAGCCTGTACTTGACTTTCTTGGAAGAAGGGTCCGAACCGTGTCTCTTAAACTGTTGACTCACCTCTGTGTCTGTGTGTATGTCTTAAAAAGTTGACCCTCACCTCCTTTTTATTTATTTATTTGTGTTTTATTTTTTTAAACACAGGGTGAATGATATTGCTATCCTGTGTGCTGAACTGACTGGCTACTGCAAGTCCCTAAGCGCCGAGTGGCTGGGTGTACTCAAAGCCTTGTGCTGCTCCTCCAATAATGGGACCTGTGGCTTCAATGATCTCCTCTGCAATGTTGATGCAAGTGCAAACACTCCAAAAGGGAAAAGCAGTTGAACCAGGAGTGGAGGGATCCTTTGGGAGGAGGCAGAGATGAACAAGGGATAGAGCTTTGTCTTCTGGGGGCGGGGAAGGGCTTTGAGTGTTGGGGCTACCTTTCAGTATTGTTGCAACCTGGGCTGCCTGTGGATGTTGATCTGGGGTTATGGCCCCCCTATCTCCCAGCTTCTAGTCAAGTTGATAGCAGGAATGAGGCAGAGGCTGTTGTGATCACTGGCTGATCTCTTCTCTTGCAGGTCAGTGACTTATCTTTCCATGATTCCTTGGCCACCTTTGTTGCCATTCTCATTGCCCGGCAGTGCTTGCTGCTGGAGGACCTGATCCGCTGTGCTGCTATCCCCTCGCTCCTCAATGCTGGTGAGTGCATCCCTGCAGAGAGCTTGTCTTATTCGTAGTGCCAGCCCAAAGATCTTGAGCTCCATGGATACCTTGTGAACCCCACAGTTGTGAAACATGCCTGCAATGTTTCTTTTACAGTATTGTACTTAGGAATTGAACCTTTTACTTTAGAGCATTTCTGACCTTTTGGTTTCTATGTCATGAGTTCATGCTCAAGCTGAAATAAGGACAGGGAGGTGTGACCCACCACACTCTCTCACCAGTGTACTCAGCTCTGAACTCCAGCAGTGCGTTTCCCACTGCTGATGTGGTTTGGGTCAGCATTTTGACTGGAGCAGCCAGCTCACCAATTGGCCTTGTGTCTGGGTCGCTCTGCCATTATTCTTCCACCCATCTTCCTAGCTTTGCTCTGGGAATTGCAGCATCCAGACTCTGACACAGTGAAGTTGGGAAGGTGAAGTGAGCAGAGTGCAATGCATGTTTTGGGGTATAATACTGATTTATTTGCTCACTTTCATGTTAATTGCTGCGTGTGCTCCATATTTGTAAATACAATAAGCCTGCAGCAGCTTCTCCACTGGTTGCTGCCGGGCAATGCAGTGTAAATAGCTTTTGGATTGAGAGTCAGCTGTCCCAGTACTTGAGAAATCTCAACTTGACTGTTGTCTTTACATAGCCTGCAGTGAACAGGACTCAGAACCAGGAGCACGTCTGACCTGCCGGATTTTACTCCATCTGTTTAAGACTCCACAGCTGAACCCATGCCAGCAAGATGGCAGTAAGTGAATGAAAATAGAGCCTTTCTTTATTGTGAAAGCACTGAGTCTCCTGCACCCTAGAAAAAGAGATGCTGGACCCTGTGATTAGAGATCATGCCTTGATTACTGTGAATAGAGCAGACCTAGTCTGATACACTGGTTTCTGCAGAGGACAAAGAACAATATCTTTCCATTTATTTCACTCTGTGGTAGCCAGGTGTCTTGGAGAGGAGGCTCAGGAGGCTGGGAACTCACGAGTAGAGGTGGCCTTGCCATTGCTAAGCCATTGGAGTAATGATCACGTCTCTTTTTGGTCTATAGCTTTGTATAGCCTCTTAGCTTGGTGCCAGAAGCTGCTATTTCACAGCACTCCCTTTTTGTCTGCTGATGGAACCAGTCCAGGAAGCTCTGTTCTTGGCTCCTCATCAGTATCCTGATTGCTCAGATCTCCAAACCCAGCCCATATACTAGGTTAGGGTACTGTTGGAGCTTGGAGTTCATGACACAGGCACTGTTCCCCACTTGGATTTCACGCTTCAGCTGTCGCAGTATGATTGGCATAGTGCTGTGCTATACTTAATTAAACTGACCCCATGTTATAGGTGGGAAAAGGACTAGCCTCAGGATTTTCTGAACTTGATCCTGCTAACTGGCTGAATTATACTTCAGCTCTGGAGCGTTGGTCTTTTTCACTTGCTGGGTATTGCCCTTCCCTGTTGTTGTCTTTGCAGACAAACCCACAGTGGGAATCCGTTCCTCCTGTGACCGTCATTTATTGGCAGCTTCCCAGAATCGCATTGTAGATGGAGCAGTGTTTGCAGTGCTGAAGGCTGTCTTTGTTCTTGGTACGTACCTACGTTAGCCTGAACCTGTAAGAAAGAATGGTTTTTAGTGGAATGGATGATAGGCATTGTTTTGCATAGGGACAGGCATGTATTGGCTTTACAGAAGGGTAGAGAAGATCCATTTTGGTGGATAATGTGGCTGGTCTGTCTGGAGCCCTCAGGCAGAGCTATAAATAAGCTTCTCTCTCAACTGCAAAGAGATTGCTGGTCATAGGGAGAATTTGTGAAAGCTCTAAATGTGTTGTGGGTCAGGCTTTGGGTATGGCAGTGGTGATTAAGTGACACTTACTCCTTCCTTGCAGGAGATGCAGAACTGAAAGGCTCTGGCTTTTCCCACCCTGGAGGCGTTGATGATCTCATGGATGATGAGCTGGGTACCAGGAAGGCTGGCGGTCGGGTAGTAACTGTAGAAACAGCTAGCTTGGATATTTATGCCAAGTATGTACTAAGGAGTATCTGTCAACAGGTGAGTCTGTCCTATCTCTGGGTTTGTCCTTGTCCCTTCTGCAGATGGGTGTATCCCATACCTTCCAAGCCCCATCTGAAGAAAATTGTATTTTGTTGAAATATCAGTAAAGAACCAGCTGTGGTTCTGCCATGTGATAGCGCTAAGGATTGCCCATCGCTAGCAAAAAAGGTTGAACAGCTGTCGAGAATTGAATGTTAAAGTATGCAGGGACTGTACATCCCCTCTGCTCTGGTAACAGCACAGGGCTCATGCCCAAAGTGGGGAGAGCTGGGAGTGGTTTGCCAAGATGTTTGCTGAAGGCAGAGAAGATAAGCATGAGGAAGACTGCTTGTTGAAGTGATAAATGGTGCCTTTCAGAGAGTAGCTTAAGTGTTGCTTGCAGCTAGGCTGTTAATGTATCCCTAGGCTTTGCAGTGCCCTGTTTAGTTAATTAAAGGAACAACAACAAAAGTCTTTTGCTCAGCCCTAATCTGACAGCACCAGCAAGTCTGTTTCTTTGTGGAAAATTGACATTTGAGGAACTGAAACCTGGCTAATAATGTACTTAGTTGCAGAGTGGAGTGGCTGTTGCCATTACTGTATGAAATTGAGTGAGTAGTGAAGGGTGTCCTTAGCCTTAGTTACAAATTTATTCTGTCAGCAGAGAAGATGCAGTGTCACAATTTGAAACCTGTGTTCTACTCAGTGCTATGTCGCCCTTGTGCTTTGTGATGTTGTTTTTTAATTGGTTCATTATACAGCAGTGTTATCAGCCTACAAAAGAACTGGAGATGCATATTTACGAGTATAAATTCAACCTACTTCATGCTAAAACCTGACTGTAGCACTGACAGAAGTAGATCTTCCCTTACTGGTCCCTGTCTGCGTAGGAAGGATGCACAGCAGGCAGAATGTGGGTGTATGTGTGTGTGCATGTATGTGTGCAGGAGGAAATAGCAGAGTGTCAGATATCGCAACTTGGACCAACTGTTGGCAGCACTGGATACGTAGGAATGAGTATTCCACTATATGCTAGCAAGTGCCACCAAATTGTGTCAGGGCTCTTGCAACTGTAAAAGGTATATATTAAAAAAAAAAAAAAAAAAAACTGTGTTTACCATCTGCACCTTAGTCCAAGTGATAGATGTTGCAGAACTCGCACTATCAGTTCTGAAATGTCTGTAGAATGCCTTAAACCACATGTGGTGATTTCTCAAACTTCAAAAAATATATCACATTCAGGTGTGCATTTTTTTTTGTTAGACTTCATCCTGAGAGAGGAACAAAGGAGTGGATTACAGAACTGGATTAAAGTTTTCTTAGGTACAAATGATTATGACTTAATTGTTGGTTTGTCCTTTAGACTATCTAAATTAATAAACATAAGTATGATTGGCTCTTTGGAAGAATTGATTTTGTGGATCTGTGACAAGTCAGAGTTGTGAGTAAGAACCAAGAAGGAGACCTGAGTCAAAAGCTGTTAACCTGAATCTGACTGTTGGTGCGCAGAGTTGTCTGTGATGCTCGAAAGTGTTTGTAGTACTCTCCTGAAAAGAGACAGATAAAGGACTCCATTTCAGTGACATGGAGCCTGAGGAGATGACTATATGCTCAAAAAGAAATGTTGGAGAGACAGGCTGATAGTCTTTTAAGGTCATTGACCTCGTATCTGTGAGATTATCTAAATCTAAAGTGGGTCAGAGGCAAAGTCCTACTGAATTCCAGTGGAAAGCTGGACAGGTGGGAAAAAGAGCCTTCTCAAGGATATGGAGATTGCATACACAAGCAAGAGGAGTTCTGAGAGAGGATGGTGTAGTGACACCTGATGCTTGCTGAATCAAGGCAGTACAGTTCAAGAACAAAAATGATTGTCAGGCATTATCCTGTTCCAGTAAGGTTCTTAAGAGTCTGATGTTTGATGTATTCACTTAATCTCCCTGAGGCTGAGGACAGCAGCACTGGTTTGGTGTCTGACATGAGTCTATGTTGACCCTGCCTTCCTGTGCTTGTCTTGCAGGAGTGGGTAGGTGAGCGATGTCTGAAGTCCCTCTGTGAAGACAGCAATGACTTGCAGGATCCTGTCCTAAGCAGCACACAGGCTCAGAGATTGATGCAGCTGATCTGCTATCCACACCGACTGCTGGACAATGAGGAGGGAGAAAATCCTCAGCGGCAGAGGATTAAACGCATCCTACAGGTGCAGGATCCTGATAGAGTTCGAGAATGTCCTAGTAATTGGTTAATGTAGTGTTACAATGTGGCTGTCCAAAAGGCAGACCTCTGAGGGATCTGACACTTCTTAACAAGGGATCTGAGGGTTTGGATTGAGGACATGGTTTGAACTGAGACAAGGACTCATCTGAAGTGTGTGTGTGTGTGTGTATTGCAGAATTTGGACCAGTGGACCATGAGGCAATCCTCGCTAGAGCTGCAGCTCATGATTAAGCAGACAGCAAATAATGTGAGTTACTGCTCAGTGGAACCATGCAGGGATGTGTGTTGCTAGTGTTGAAGTGGTTGCTTGTGAGATGGTGAGGAGGTGGCTTAGCAGAAGTGAGTATGTGGAGAAAATAAACAAAGAGGAGGTATGGGTGAGTCTGGTGATAGCTAAGAATGAGAAGGATATGGGAAGTCTGAAATCTCCAAGAGCAGCAGCCCTGGGGGAATTTACTGATTGGGTTTGCACTGCGTCGTGTTTAGATGTGCAAGCCTCATCAGTGGATGCTCTCAGAGAGAGGCTTAGCTCTCCTCTCTTCCCTTGCTCTATCTCTAGGAGATGAACTCCTTGTTAGAAAATATAGCCAAGGCCACCATTGAGGTATTTCAGCAATCAGCAGAGACCAGCTCTGCTAGCTCTGCTGGCAATGGAGTCAACAGTATCAGCAGCTCAGCAAGTGCTACACCTGCCAGCAACAAATCCAAACCCATCCTCAGGTAGGTGAGCTCAGTGTGAGGCTGCCTTGTGGACAAATTTGAATCATGGATTGGATTACGAACTGCTTTTCCCTGCTGTATTGTCACAGCTCCCTGGAGAGGTCAGGAGTGTGGCTGGTAGCCCCTCTGATTGCCAAGCTTCCAACATCAGTGCAGGGCCATGTGCTGAAAGCTGCTGGAGAGGAGCTGGAGAAAGGACAGCATCTGGGGTCATCATCCCGCAAAGAGCGGGACCGCCAGAAGCAGAAAAGGTGAGTCCTGGGGAAAGGACAAGCAATGCTGGCTCTGCTGATCCTCCAGCCTGGCAGTACAGCTCCCTCACTGTTCTCTTTGCAGCATGTCCCTCCTGAGCCAGCAGCCGTTTCTGTCACTGGTGCTAACGTGCTTGAAAGGACAGGATGAGCAGCGGGAAGGCCTTCTCACCTCTCTATACAGTCAAGTCCAGCAGGTAGATGTCTGTCTTCTCTCCTCCCTTTCCTCAAGAGTTCATGCCTCAGCAAGCTGGTTATTGGGCATGTCCTACACGAATGTTGTCTGGCTGAGTGTGTGCTCAATAAGGTGAAAGTCTTGCGCCAGTCAGTGCAGGTGCCTCTCCTCAGAGTCACCAGACAGTGGGTAACACAAGCTGCCCTCTATAAAATTCATAGTCCAGCTTGTGAGGTCTATCCTCTTTCCTCAATCTCTTAGATTGTTACGAATTGGCGGGAAGATCAGTACCAAGATGACTGCAAAGCCAAGCAACTGATGCATGAGGCCCTGAAACTCCGACTGAATTTGGTGAGCAGTTGCGGAAAGAGAGGTTAACCACATGGAGTGAAGAGTCCTCTACCCTTTTTCTGAGCAAATGAGCACTGAGGGAGCGATATATACTCTGAGGAGAGAGGTCTCAGCTGCTTCTAGGTCTTGAGCCCTGTGTGGGATAGGGTGGGTGGAGAAACTCCCTTCCTCTGTTGGGCCAGGATGGGATCCACAGGCTTGGTCTCTGTTTCTCTGAGATGTGCTGTGCAGGCTAGGCACAACATTGCCTTCCCATTTCAATGCTTTTGGAGTCCACACCGTTACTGCTTACGTCTGAGGTTTTGTTCTACTGATGGCAGTTTCCTTCAGCCCTCTGTAGGAGTTGTTGTAGGGGAGGAGTTCCTCTGATTTAGGCTCCCATCTCACTTTCTAATCTTAGCATTTCTTCTTGCTGTACCTGTGACTCTAAACTATTCTTCCCTGCCAGGTGGGAGGAATGTTTGACACAGTTCAACGGAGTACACAGCAGACAACTGAATGGGCTGTGCTACTCCTGGACATCATCAGCAGTGGCACTGTGGACATGCAGTCAAACAAGTAATTTTCTGGCTGGCTTCTGATCGGTACACTTCTCAAGAGAGGCAGCCCTTGTGTGAGGTAGTTGTTGGGAGGCAGACCCTTTCTGGTGTGAGCTTGTCGTCTCTTTAGACAGTGGTTGCTGAAAGAGACTTCAGAGTAATAAGAAGCTATAACCTAGGTCTCATTGTGTAAGTGCACTCTGATATATCTGGAACAAACCTGGGTTTCCAGATGCAAATGGACAAGCTGGGAAGAACGTGAGCTCACTCCCTTGAGTTGGGACCTGCAGGGATAACTTTTTGGAGAAGCTGAACAGGTGGATAGGAGGCTAGTCTTAATCTGTGATACTGCAGTTGACTAAAATGTGAACACTCTGGGTTGTATAGGGAAAGGGGGGTTAGGTGTGGGAGACTGAAGAGAGCTCTTTCCATGTGGAAGAAGCAGCAGCTGAAAGCAGCAGAGCATGCCATGAAACATCCTGTGCTAAGGGGCTTGACGCTTCTGAGTCTAGGCAGTACTCTCAATAATCTAATAATATTTTGTGTTACTGTGATGGCTGAAGTTCTGTATCTGCTTCTCCTGTGACTTTAACCTTTCTGTTCTGACCAACAGCGAGCTCTTCACCACGGTGTTGGACATGCTGAGTGTTCTCATCAATGGCACCCTGGCTGCCGATATGTCCAGCATTTCTCAGGGCAGCATGGAGGAGAACAAACGGGCGTACATGAATCTGGTCAAGAAACTCAGGGTGAGGGACACTGCGCCCTATGTAGGGAGCTGAGTGCTGTGTCACATTGGCCCAACTATGCAGGTTTATCTGGGTGTTGCGTACAGTACTTGTCCTGTTGCTGCTTAGACAGGCCATGACATTTGCCTCTATGGCTTTATGGGTATTGGGGTGAAGGGTGCAAAGGTGATAGGTTGTGATAATGAGCGAGTGGAAGTTGGCACCAGTAGAGGTACAGGCGGACTCTGGATGCTTTTCTCTTGAGTAATTCTTGAAGTCTCCTCTGCTCTCCATGTGCAGAAGGAGCTGGGGGACCGGCAGTCTGACAGCCTGGAAAAGGTGCGACAGCTACTTCCCCTTCCCAAGCAAACCCGAGACGTCATCACCTGCGAACCTCAGGGATCTCTCATTGACACCAAAGGCAATAAAATAGCTGGCTTTGACTCCATCTTCAAGAAGGAAGTAAGTGAAGCTCTCTTTTCTGTATTGCGGCTGTATACAGATTTCACTTGTCAACCGAATTCTTGAGTCTTCACTGCTTGGGAGGCTTGTGTTTGCTGCACACCTGGTTGTATGCTGAGCTTGATGTGACTGGCTACACACAGCCAAGCTGGCACCTAACCATGCCCCAAAAGGGCAAAGTTAGGTGTTAATGTGTGCTAATGCTCATTGATACGTGCTGCTCTGGCCTGAGAAATTATTTAAATTTTGGGTTTTGTATTCATGCCTATCTGAAGCATAAAGAGAAACCTGTAATTCCTATTGCGTGACTTAACTGGGCAATGTCAGCAGTTGTATGTAACAGGAGACAGGCAGAGAAATATTTCATTGCAAGCCTTTAGAAATGACTGTTTCCTGTGTGGAAGAGCAAGGACCAGTAGCAAGTAGTTGGGACACTGAGTGAGGTCTGGTGGAAGCCTAGAGTTTTCTGTACTGTAGCTGGAGAAATAACAGAGGCTTGTAGGTTCTTATTTCTTTTCTTTTTTTATTAAAGGGTTTGCAAGTCTCTACAAAACAGAAGATTTCTCCTTGGGATCTGTTTGAGGGCTTGAAGCACTCAGCCCCCCTCTCCTGGGGATGGTTTGGGACAGTCCGGGTGGATCGCAAAGTGTCCAGGTTTGAGGAGCAGCAGAGGCTTCTTCTGTACCACACGCACTTAAAACCCAAGCCTCGTAGTTACTACCTAGAGCCACTGCCACTGCCTCCTGAAGAAGAAGAGCCTCCTACACCTGTGGCTTTAGAGCCTGAGAAGAAGGCTGTGGAACCAGCCAAGGCTGACAAAACAAGCTCCAATCCTGCCACCTCTACTGAAGAACGCAAGAAGAAACAGAGCAAAGCCAAGAAACGCAACCAGTCTGCCAGCAAAAGTGAGGTAATTAACTGTCCAATAACTACGAGCTTCCCCTGTCCAGGCTTGCTGGTCACAGGGAGCTTCCTTGGGTCTTCGGGAGGAACCTGTGAGCGGAGAGCAGTGTAGTGACAGAGATGGAATTTTTTCTCTCAACTGGGAGTATTGGAGCTCTGTCTTTCTCCCGCTACCCTGAGGTAGGGCAAGTGTTTCCTTAAACTCTAGTGGGAGGGAAAGAGACTACCCAGCTTGGACAGCACTCTGGGCTGCCCTTGGTGGACTCTGCATCCTTTTTGTACACTTCATCCAGCTGTAAATTCCCAGCACATGCTGACCTTTCTTACGCCTTTCTTTGTCTGTGCAGGATTTTATGCTGGGTCCTAGCCGAGGAGTTTCATATGGAGTTGGCATGCCTACAGATCTCTTGCATCACCAGCCAGGAAGCACTGTGTCTAGACTGGCATATGGACAATCACCAATGGGTCTCTATGCCCAGAATCAGCCTCTTCCAGCAGGTAGGTGGGGAGGAGAAGGTGAGCCTGCTGCACCTCTTCAGGATTCTCTTGGGAGAACCCTTTCTGCAAGATGGTTCTACACATACTTGCTTCTTCTGCTTCTTGTGTATCCAGATATGGTGATGAACCCTCACTCTAGAGCTGCAAGGCTCAGCAATAGCATGTAACTAATCATTCTCTTCCTCTTGCAGGTGGCCCTCGCCTGGATACGTCCTACAGACCTGTGCGCATGCCGCTGGGGAAACTTGTTCAGAGTCGTCCTCCCTATACCGGGGTGCTGCCTTCAGGGATGGGGAGCATGATGGGCCTTGACCCATCCTATAAGCCAGCAGTGTACAGACAGCAGCCCCCAGTGTCCCAGGGGCAGATCCTGAGGCAACAGCTTCAGGCGAAGTTGGTAAGTCCGAGCTGTGCTGCTGCTCATGCCAGACCCTGTAACACAGCAGGGCCTAGCTGTGCGCTAGGGCAGAACTCTCCAAATGTGTCTGTTTCTCCCCTGGAAAGCTGTTGACTCTCAAGTCTGTCTCTCTGGGGCTGCTCTGTTTGCCACCCCCTTTGTTGGGTGCGTGTCACTAAAGGAATTGGTAGAGATTGTCACTGAGGTACCCTGGAACATCTGTGGCTGTTGGGCAGAGAGAGGGGCACGTCCTGGTTGAGGGGTGGCAGGGGTGTTAGTAGCCTATTTTACCCAGTTCAGGGGGAAGCAGATACTGTTAGCATCTGCGCACTACATCCTGTGCAGCAACCTGATGGGTTTACAGTGAAGCTACTTGTCTGGATTGGTAATACTGAAAAAAGTGTTTTTCTTGTCTTCCAGCAGGGCCAAGGCATAATGGGTCAGCAGCCGGTGCGCCAAATGGCCCCAACCCCGTCCTATGGAGCACTGCAACCCTCCCAGGTAAGTGGCAGTGACCCCAGGTAAGACTGGGATCTGATTTCCCACACAGGACAGTGCTCCTAAGTCCTGAAATCGCTCAGCTCTTTTCAGTCCTTATTTACTAGCCAACATGAACCTGAATCGCAGAGGTGAGCGGCCTTGTGACGGCACTGTAACAGAGCTGGTCACTCTGCTTTCATTTCTGTTCTGTACCCCATTGCTTACAAAGCTTTTTTTTGTTTTTGTTTCATTTCAGGGTTACACACCTTATGTCTCCCACATAGGCCTTCAGCAGCACCCATCCCAGTCGGGCACGATGGTACCTCCTACCTATTCTGGCCAGCCCTATCAGAATTCCCACCCTAGCTCTAACCCAGCCCTGGTGGACCCTGTTAGACAGATGCAGCAGAGACCAAGCGGCTACGTGCACCAGCAGGCCCCAGGCTATGGGCACACATTGGGCAACACACAGAGGTACCTCGCACCCTCCTGGATGCTACGGAACTGTTTGTATTTCACCAGGACATTCCCCATTCTCAGTTTAGACAATCCTAATAGCAATCTGTGAAAAGCCTGTTGTTTTCCATGCTGTGTGGTTCAGCATCTGAGTCCTTTGCATCCTCAAGCTCAAGGGAACATCTTTTTCCAGCTTTCAGTCCCAGGAAGAAACAGAGAGACAGGAGGAAATTCGGAGAGATGCCAGCTGCAGGCAGGAGACAGTGTTACCAGCCAGAAAAGATGAAATTGGGAAGTATGAGGCAAATGACCTGGGAAAGTCTGTTTTCAATTTGAATCTGGCCAGCTGATCACTCACTAGGGGCTAGACCTGGAACTCCTGCTGCTCCTGGGTAGGCAAACATCCAGCAGGGGAGCTTTGCAGAAGAGTGGGCTGAGTGTCATTATTCAGAGCTTCTTAAATCAGGCTGGATGAAGCCCTGAAGGGCCCTGGTGTCCCTTGCCTTTTCTGCAGAGAGAGAGCATGGGCTACAAGGGGCTGTCGGGGCTGTGATGTTGATGGCAGAAGCTGGGTTTAGATTAAAGAAGCCAGCAGCCTGCGACTCTTTTACTTCATGGTTATTGGTGTCCTTGTCTCTTACAGATTTCCTCACCAGTCAATACAGCAGGCCCCCATGATGAGTGGGATGAACCATTTGGGTGCACAAGGAGTCCCCTCAGGAATTCGACCTAGTCAGATACTGCCTGATCAGCAGCAGCAGCAGTACCTGAGGCAGCAGCAGCAACAGCAGCAGCAGATGCTGAGGGTGAGTGGGTGGTGACACAGAGAAGGCTGCTGGAGCCAGAGGAGCTTGCTGAGCACTGCTTACCCCTGCATCAGCAGTGCCCTGCTCTGCCTCCCTGTGCCAGGAGGGATGTCAACTCTGTTGGGGGCCGTCTGTAATAATTTGCTAGGCAGTTGTTCCTTCCTTAGAGCTCTCCACTCCTCATGGAGAGACCTGCTGTGCTGCCTTTTGCCGGTCACCCAGCATGAACTGAAGAAAAGTTAAGAACAGCAAAGGTCTGTTTGGTATCCTGTGGCCTGCATCCCACTTTTTTGAGCTCCAGCTGAGCTCGTAAGATTGTGCAGAAAGCTAGCTGTCTCGGAAGTCAACGTTACAGTAGTTAGAAATAAAGTGAAAATTCCCCTGTCCAGCCCAGGGCAGGTAGAGTTGTTGCTTACAAGATCATTTGTAGGAGTGTGTCTGCATTTTCACAAAACCAAAGTAAGCATCAGTCATAATTCCCAGTAGTAAGAGATCTGGTATGAATCAGTACATGTCCTCCACATCTTACAGTGGATGGTGGAAAGCTGATCCAACGTGAGTGGTCAGACTTAACTTGTAGGTACAGAGGAGTTTGCAGACTCATGTCAACAGAGATGAGTATCCCATGGATTTGCATACTGGTCTTATGAATGTTAAATACCCATATGATATAGTAATACAAGCATGAATAATTTTTTTTTATAATTATAGGATTGGATTGAATGGAAAGAGAAACATTAAACAGGAATTTTGTGGTGAACTGTATTCCTTTTCACAAAGCTTAGCAAACGTGTAAAATGTGGGCAGATTTTAAATGGCACCTGTGTTACAGTGCTGGGTGCTCTGCAAGGTACCTACGTGAGGCAGTGGTTCCTGCAGAGAGCCACTGTCAGCAGAATTTGCGAATTGCTGCCTTGCACTGGACAAGAGACTGCCTGTAGCATGGTCAGCAGTTCTTAGTCCTTTTGATAAGTGGCATTTCCTGACTATTCACTGGGTCTTTTTTAGCATTCTCCATCACTTATTTAGGAAAAGAACATTCCTCAGGCAAGTTGCTTACAATTGTCCTAGCTCAGTAACTTTATGTACCTTCTGATTTTAGCTGATGTTGTTTGGTTGCTCAAAAAAAAAGAAAAAAGTAAGTGTGTTGTGGGGGAGGTGGCAGAGTCTCCCCTGCTACAGGTGACTCTTGCTGTGGTATCGGGAAGCCCAGATGCAAAACGCTCTTGGTGCTTGAGTTGACTGTCATGATGCAGTGGCTTGTGGAAAGGAAGAATGGCCTCTCAGTTAGTCTTTCACAGGTTGATGATGAGCTGACTACAAACCCATAATGATTTAAGGCCATTTCTTGTACTACAACCAATAGGCATGAACAGCTTAATCTTTTTATGACAGATGCGGAGACTTGGATTCCCCCCTTTTCTCTTCTTCTTTATCCTGAAGCCCAGCTATTTTGGCCTTTCCTGACTGACAGTTAATATTAGGAGTGTAGAGCATGAGGTTGGAAAGGGTCTCCCGGCTTGTTCAGTCATTTGTCTACTTTCTAGTGTATCCAGGTTGTAGTATCTGTTTCAGAAGCCTAAGTGGCCAAACTGGTTTAAAACAGAACTTAGGCTGTTCTGGAAATTCACACCCTTTAATGGGTAGAACCCTTCTTGATCCAAGCCTCTGTGTATTTGTGATCCATTCTTTTATCCAATTGTTGTCTGTATTCTGTTATTTACTGGCTCTTCTTTCTCCTTGATGTTTGCCCAATGTATTTGTAGGAAGCACTTGTATCCTCCAAAGGTCAGGTTTTTCTAACCTCCTCTCCTAAGAAGTTGTCCCTTTTCCTGATAATCTTTGTCTGTTTTCTAAGTCTGTCCAAGGTTTGAATCTTACCTTTTTGAGCTGGTGATCAGAATTGTACCTCATATCACCGTGCTTTGCATGATAACGTTGGTAGTTTTATATTTCTGCTAGAAATTCTTCTTGTTATCTAGTGGGTTCAAAACAACCTTTACAGGAAGGAGAAATGTCTGGAAATTAGAAATCTGTTTCGTTTGGAGAAATGAAAATACTTGAGATTTGCGGGTACATTTGTAATTTTCTTGCCATAAAGAGTTCAGGCAACATCTAGGTTGGAACTCTGCGTCCAGTTTGATTCGTATCATTATTGAAGTGTGGCACCAGCTGGCTCAAGGGGCAGAAAAGAGCAGCAAAATAGGTTGAAGAGTTAGGG
The DNA here is from genome assembly GCF_028389875.1 of Rhea pennata. NCBI lineage: Eukaryota > Metazoa > Chordata > Aves > Rheiformes > Rheidae > Rhea > Rhea pennata. Next base: position 3,763,178 of record NC_084673.1, on the reverse strand, counting down.
AATGTGACTGAGGAAAGGCTGAAATAGCTGGGCTTCAGGTTAGAGGAGTGGAGACAAAGGGAGATACAAGTCACGTTTATCTTAAATAAATAAAATCTGTTCATGTCCCTTGGCTGTAGGACAAGAAATGGTCTTAAATCTTAGTGTATGAGATTCAAGGTAGAGATTAGGGAAAATTGTAGCAGTAGGAATAACTGTGACCTGGAATAGATTGCTTAGGAAGGTTATGGGAGCTGTGTTAGTATCTCTGGGAGACTTTTGAGAACAAGTCAGACAAATACTTGGTGACATAAGTACTGCTGATCTTACCTGGAGGCAAGAGATGGGCTAGCCAGCCTCTTGATGTAGCTCCCAGTCCTGTTTGCTCTTCTTGTAATGCTTGCTCCTAGCCATTCCCTGGCTGATCAGAAGACCTGTAGCTCTTTTCCTACCTATTGAGACCTCATCTTACAGAAGAACTCCATTACTGGCCTTATATATCATTCCATTTCTCAGCCTGGGGCAGGTCTGTGTGAAATGCAGGTAATTTAGGTACCTGTAAAGGAGGATGGTGGGAGAGGGCATGTCACTGTGGTGGAACAGCCTTCATGTGCTGCGCTGCTGAGTGCCTTCTCCAGATGTGTCCCTGATGGTCTCACTTCTTTGTCTTTGCAGCAGCAGCAGCAGCAGCAACAGCAGCAGCAGCAGCAGCAACAACAGCAACAGCAGCAGCAGCAGCCACAACCACAGCCGCAGCAGCAACCCCAGGTCTCCACAGTGCCTCAGCCACAGGCGCAGGGCCAGCCCCCGGGGCTGGGGATGCAGGCTCTTCCCCCACAGCAGCCCATTGTGAGTGTTCCCTCCGAGGCAGAGGGATGTGACATCCCAGCATGAGTACAACGGGGCTCCACCTGCATCCCCCCCTCCTCCCTCTCCTGCGCTTCCCAGGGCCGCGTGAGTGCTGAGACCGCCAGCCAGGCGGTGTGGTTGTAACCGCATTTCTCTCTTTGCAGTTCCAGCGCCAGGGCCTTCAGCAGACGCAGCAGCAGCAGCAAACAGCTGCCTTGGTCCGACAGCTTCAACAGCAGCTTTCCAGTAAGCCTGAGTGTTCTTGATTCTGTCCCTAGTCTCCTTCCCCGCCATTCTCCATTGCGATAACCCTGGTGCGGAGAGGTAGGGAAGCAAGGCCAAGCCAGGCTGTCTGAGGCCATAAGTGATGCCAGCAGGGAGATGGCATCAGGACTTGGAGCTTCTGTCCCAGAGACACGCAGCAGCAGTGCTATCAGTGCTGCCAGCACACGAGCAGCCTCCCAGGCCTGCTGTGCACAGAGGGCTGCGGGGAGCCTTTGTAGCGGCTGTTAGGCAGCTTTCCCAAAAGTATCCTCTGGCACTTGCAATCTCTGAAGGGCTCCGAGAGGCCTAATCCTGAGGGACCCACCTAGTGGGTTGCGCAGAGATGCTGTGTTCAGGATGTGGTCAAGGTTAGACTTCTTGGAGACGGAGGTGGCGCTCTGGGAAGCGTTGCGGCTCGCTCCAGGGCTGCCGCCACGGATGGGGTAATGCGACAGCTGATGTTTGGGCTGGCATGTACAGCTCTTACGATCTCTGTTGAACTGGTGGCTGGGGGAGCTAGAAGCAGAACCTAGTCTCTGTGTTGTTCCCCTCTGAGCCGCCTGCTGCTTTTACTGTCACTTTAGTGGCTTTTCTGCCATAAAAATGGCAGAGTTGCTATGAAAATGCCTACAGATAGACTGCATAGTTTTTTGCAGCACATTAAGTGTGAGACTGTGCCAGCTGTAACAATGTGTAGGGTGGGAGCTAGGAACTTGGTGGCTGGGAACTGACCCTTTCTTTGGTGGGCCGTCATTTCTGTGGCAGACAAGGATCCGGAGGCTTGTAATTCAGTGTCAAGTAAAAATACAGCTGACAGATTTGCTCTATCTACTTGTTGTTCGGTTCTATCTACTTGTTAGTTCAGTTTCTTTAAACTGAGTGTTTTTCAGAGCAGGCTTGTGCCTGGGAAATGCTGGAGACAATCGGGGGTGGAGGTGTTTCTTTGTCATATGTATAGCACTCTCACATGATAAATGTCTACGTTAAATCATGGCCAAACAATAGTGCTTACACTTGTTCCCTAACAGCAAATTCTTAGCACTTGTGACAAAAAAAAAAACAGGAATGCTTAAGCATTTCCAAATAGTCTGATTCACAGGCCACAAGCCTGCGCAGGGATCCTAGCCAGGACATTCAAGTATAGGAAGCCCTCATGTAAAAATCTGCATGTAGCAGAATATTTTTGTATCTTTTCCATACATACAGCAAACGGAGCGGAGTTTTAGAGGGAGAGGGTGCGTGGGCCCAGTGCGGCCGTGTGTCAGCGTGCAGCTTCCGTGCTACCTCGCTGGGTTTGCATCAGTTCTCCCAGAACCATCTGGAGTTCTTATTCGTAGTGTCTGGGGTGGAGTGGAAAGCGGGACATAAACCGAGAACATCCTGTAGGAGCAGGACAAGAATACCTTAGGCCCAGGATACGCTGACTGTATGGTTGTGCTGCAGGGCTGAGGAGGAGAGGACTAGCCAGGCTGCAGTGATTTGCTTTTATTTAATCTGCAGTGCCAAACATGCTGATTGGGTTTCAGGAGAAAATCCACATGTCTTTGCAGCTTGCAAGTTCATGAGGTCTCAAAGATAAGTCTAGAGTGCTTCCAGCCCTTTTTGTGCCACCTGGATGTCCTCTGGGCATGTTCTTCATGCAGACTCTATTGGTCTAAGTGATGTCCTGCATGTAGCAGAAATCCCTGCTGCTCCTTTGCTTTATGGAGTTAGGTTGCTGCTGAGGATTCATCAGTGAAAGGGTAGAGATTGTCCCATTGCTAAAATATCGGCTCAAATCTATCCAAAGCTTAAGAAATCAATGAACTGTAGACCTCTGATTGGGCTGAGCTACAGAGTCCTCGTAGAAAGGAGCCAGCACGTGGAGCACTGTGTGTAGGTACAGGAAGGGTGTTGAGCTTGAAGGCAAATAGCACTCAAACCAGATAAGTCTTGATTTGTACCTAGGTACTGACAGGGAGCCAGACTAGTTCTTGGTGCGCTAGTATGACCTCTGGATCTCTTAAACCTTCACTAACTCTGGTTTCTGGGTGCTCTTCAGGATAAGTGTTTGACATTAGCTGTCTGAGCAGCTCGTGTGGCTGCAGGTGTTGTGCAGAGATATAGGGTTGTTTTCCTTTCAAAATACAGAAATAATTTGCAGCTAGCCTCATCTTCCAGCTAGTTGCCATCTTTGAGGGCTTCATTGGTGCACCAGTTCCACCATAAGGGATGGAGCAGGTCTCCTCTGGAGAGCCTTTAGGATATCCCTCTCTTTGCCGAAGTGTGTGGGGTTGTGTCTGTGCTGCTGCCTAAATCCCCGGGGAAGTTGAGCATAGCAGAGAGCGCTGTAAGTGACACAGTTGTCTTCTCATACCCTGTACCACCCCCCCCTCCAGGACTCTACTGATGATGTGGGGAGGGGAATCTCCGTGCTGGAGGAAACCGTGCGACTGTCTAAACTCCATTTTCATCTCAACAGATACACAGACACAGCAGAACAACAACCCCTTTGGACGCTACTGATCTGTGGCACATAAGCCTGATCCAGGAGGGAGACATCACTGTGGACCAGATACAGCCTCTGCAGCCTGACCTACAAGCTAGGGCTGCTCCCAACCTCTGTTCTTGGGCTAGTGCCCCAAGTGCTGCGTGCTGCCGCTACCCATTGCGTGGGGAGATGCCAAGAAGATGGTTTTATTGTACAGAGAAAGTGTTTTTACTATCCGATTTCTACAAACGTTTATGGAGATCCCTTGTGGCTGATAGTCTCCCTTCCCACTTTTGTTTCAGTTTTTACTCAGTTTTTAGTATTTTTGTTAAAATAATGATTAAGACATTGTAAAATTTTGTACTTTATTTATACCAGATGAACCCTGTACTGCAGACATTCTCGGATGAATACAGAGAGCTTACTTTGCAAAAGGAGTGTGTATTCAGAGCCTGCCTTTCCTCCTCCGAGCTGCTCTCGGCCTCCTCATGCAGCTCCGCAGCACCTCTGTACATCAGCTCCATTTCTTTCTCACTAGAACTGAGATCTGTTTCTGTCTTTTTTTCTGTGTATGTGGAAGTGGTATTCAGGCTAAGCAGTTGGGTTTGGGAAAGAAAGCTTTTTTTCTTCCCTGTTTCATAAGCCGGTGTTCACATGCTGGCTGGGTTTTGTACAAACTTGGTAGGCTTTGTACGTCAATTAAGAGCTTTATCTGTGATCTGCGGCACATGCCACAAGGGCAGAGGGTTAAAAGCAAAGGGAAAGGTATATTATAGGGTAAACTGGAGCATCAACAAGCCCAGCTTCCACATGCAGCAGTAACTGCGATTCCTAAACTGGTACCTCTGCAGTCTAGGAGGAGCTGCAGCCAAAATGCCTCAGCACAGTCCCCTCCTCTCAGCACGGTTCTGCTCATGAGCCCCAAGGCTCTGTGTTAGCTCCTTCCGGACTGCCACGGTGCTTTTTGTGGATGGGTGATGTCTGGTTTCTAAACTTTTGACCTGGCTAATGCAGCCTGCTGGCACCGTGTCCAGCCTCCGTGTCTGTGCAGCAGGCAGCGCCGGGTTCCAGCGAAGCCAAGCCAAGCGCTCTGCGCTCCCGCTGCCTGCTGAACCTGGAAACTTTTGTGACTGGCACCTTTCTCTGGTTCCCCCTCAGCTACTTGCCTGTGGCCTGTTCTGCCTGGGGTCCCTCGAGTGGCTCTTCTAGAGCACTGTCCTAGCTGGGGTGGCACAAGGAGACCAGGGAGAGCCAGAGCTGACCTCAGTCTAAGGGTAAACAAACTGAGTTTATTACTGTTAGGTGGTAGTAACGGGCACTTCCTCCTCCTCCTGCCCTCGGAGCAGTCTCGGCCCGAGCGGCAGCCTCGGGGCCTCGCTGCGCCCACCGCCCCTTCGTGGGGCAATGGCAGAGGGGGGCCAGCACGGTGACGGACGGCAACGGCCGCTCCGTCCCTCCAGCCCTGGCTCCCCGCGGCGCTTCCCCTCGGCCCGGCGCCCCGGCTGCCGCTGCCCTTCGGCCGTCGCTCCTCGTACCCGGGCCGGCGCCCCGCTGCGCGGGCCCTGCTCGTCGCTGGCCGGCGGCCGCCGAGGCGCACGAGAGCCGGGAGGTGCCGCCGGCCAGGCCTCGGCGGGGCTGATGGAGACGGACTCCATCGCTAATGAGAACAGACGGTCGAGCGGCGGGCTGCTTCCTCCGTGCGTTGCCGCTTGTCCCCTTCAATCAGGATCAGGCTCCAGCGGGCTCTCGGGAGCGGCCTGGCTGGGTCCCCGGCCCCCGCGAGCCCCCTGCCCTGGGGGGCCGCGTCTGCATCCCCGCAGGGGACAAGCCCGCCCGGCTGGGCCGCGGCGAGGGTACCCGGCGCCAGCAGAGCCGCAGCTCCAGGCCGCGCGAGCCTCCGTGCGCAGCCTGCGCGGCGGCGGCTGCCGGCGGCCCCCTCCCCTGCCGGCCCCGAGCCTGCGCCGGGCGGCATCTTGGATGCCGCCTCCTGCATCGCCGCCGCGCCGCGGGCGGGAGGAGGGCGGCTGGCTGCATCAGCCGCAGCCCGAGCGGGGCGGCGGGAGGCCATGGCGGCTCCGGGCAGGGCGCAGCAGGTGCCACTCGCGCTTTTTCCTCCGCTGAAAGAGCGCCGCGTGCGCGCTGCGTCCCGGGCACGGGCTGGCTCCGGCTCCCGCGCGCGCGCTGCCGCGGGACCTGCCTTGCAGCGCGGCCTGCCCTTGCCGCTCCCCTCCCGGCGGCACGCTCGCCGCGCCGGGCCCCGGGCCTGGGGGGGCGGAAAGCACCTGGCCGGCGGCTCCCCTGCGCTGCACGTTCCCCAGCTCGCCGCGCGTGCCGGGCACGGGCGGGGGAGCCAAAGCAGCCGCTGCCCTTCGCGTGCGCGAGGGTCTCGAGCGCGAAGCGGTGGCCGCTCCGCCGGGTGCGGGCCGCTCCGGCAGCGCGCAGCGTCGCCCGCGCCGGGGAGCGCCCGGCCGCCTGCGGGCTGCTCCGCGCCCTTCTCTCTGCTCGGGCGCCGCGGCCGAGGCCGCCCCGGCGACGGCAGGGAGACACGGAGCACGCAGACGCGTCCAGCAGGACCCAAATCCGTGCCCTGTTTCAAACGATCGCTATAATCCCATCAGGCGAGGAGGAGGAAACAGCAAGGCGGCCGCCGCCGCGCGCGGAGGGGAGGATACCCCGGCACGGGGCGCCGGACCCACGCGGGGCGCCGTGGGGCGCGGGGTGGCCGAGCTTGGCGCCCCGCGCGCGGCGCTGCCCGGCGCGGCGTGGGCACGCGGGAGGGCTGCGCCCGGCCCCGGCTCCAGCGGCGCGGAGGGGCCTGCGCGGAGCACCCGGGGGGGGGGCCGGGGAGCACGGGGGCAGGGCGCTGGGGTGCTGCAGGGCGCTGGGGTGCCCGGGGCGGTGCAGAGCACCTCGTACCAGCACAGGACAGCCGGGGCGGTGAAGGTACAGTCGGTGCCGGGTGTGGCTGGTGTGAGGTAGGGTCAGCGGAGGGTATGGTCAGCACAGGCGTGCTCGGCGCGGGGCACAGTCGTGCCGTAGGGGACTGCGGTAGCCGGTGGGTGCAACACCCGCTCCGTGCGGCGCCCCGGCCGGCGCAGTCCCGGAGCCGTGGGATGCACCCGTGGAGCGGTGCCAGCGCAGTGCGGTACCGGGGCCAGCTGGTACCTCGTGGCTGTGGTACCGGGCTGTTGCGGTGCTGGGCTGCTGCCCCATGGTACCGCATGGTACCCCGTGGGCACAGTGCTGGGCTGATGTGGTGCCACGCTGGTACCGTGGGGCTCCGTGGGTGCGGTACCGGGGCTGCAGGTGACCAGGCCCGGGTGGTTCCAGGGCCAGGCAGTGCCCAGCTGATGTGGCACCGAGCCTGTGCAGAACCGGTAGGTGTGGTACCAGCCGCTGCGGTGCCGGGGCAGAGTGGTACTGGGGCAATGTGGTAGCAGCGCTGGGTGGTACTGGGGCAGAGTGGTACCAGGACAGTGTGGTACTGGGGCGGTGTGGTACCGGGCCGGTGCAGTGCTGGGGTTGTGTGGTACTGGGGCTGGGTGGTACCGGGGCCATGCAGTGCTGGGGTTGTGTGGTACCAGGGCTGGGTGGTACCGGGGCTGGGTGGTACTGGGGCTGTGCAGTGCTGGGGTTGTGTGGTACCAGGGCTGGGTGGTACCGGGGCCATGCAGTGCCGGGGTTGTGTGGTACCAGGGCTGGATGGTACCGGGGCTGGGTGGTACCGGGGCCGGGTGGTACCAGGGCTGTGCAGTGGCAGGGTTGTGTGGTACCAGGGCTGGGTGGTACCGGGGCCGGGTGGTACCAGGGTTGTGCAGTGCCGGGGTTGTGTGGTACCAGGGCTGGGTGGTACCCGGGCTGGGTGGTACCGGGGCTGTGCAGTGGCAGGGTTGTGCAGTGCCAGGGCTGGGTGGTACCGGGGCTGGGTGGTACCAGGGTTGTGCAGTGCCGGGGTTGTGTGGTACCAGGGCTGGGTGGTACCGGGGCTGGGTGGTACCAGGGTTGTGCAGTGCTGGGGTTGTGTGGTACCAGGGCTGGGTGGTACCCGGGGCTGGGTGGTACCGGGGCTGTGCAGTGCCGGGGTTGTGTGGTACCAAGGCTGGGTGGTACCGAGGCTGTGCAGTGCCGAGGTTGTGTGGTACCAGGGCTGGGTGGTACCGGGGCTGGGTGGTACCGGGGCTGTGCAGTGCCGAGGTTGTGTGGTACCAGGGCTGGGTGGTACCGGGGCTGGGTGGTACCAGGGCTGTGCAGTGCCGGGGTTGTGTGGTACCAGGGCTGGGTGGTACCGGGGCTGGGTGGTACCAGGGTTGTGCAGTGCCGGGGTTGTGTGGTACCAGGGCTGGGTGGTACCGGGGCTGGGTGGTACCGGGGCTGTGCAGTGGCAGGGTTGTGTGGTACCAGGGCTGGGTGGTACCGGGGCTGTGCAGTGGCAGGGTTGTGTGGTACCAGGGCTGGGTGGTACCGGGGCTGGGTGGTACCAGGGTTGTGCAGTGCCGGGGTTGTGTGGTACCAGGGCTGGGTGGTACCGGGGCCGGGTGGTACCAGGGTTGTGCAGTGCCGGGGTTGTGTGGTACCAGGGCTGGGTGGTACCCGGGCTGGGTGGTACCAGGGCTGTGCAGTGCTGGGGTTGTGTGGTACCAGGGCTGGGTGGTACCCGGGCTGGGTGGTACCAGGGTTGTGCAGTGCCGGGGTTGTGTGGTACCAGGGCTGGGTGGTACCGGGGCTGTGCAGTGGCAGGGTTGTGTGGTACCAGGGCTGGGTGGTACCGGGGCTGGGTGGTACCAGGGTTGTGCAGTGCCGGGGTTGTGTGGTACCAAGGCTGGGTGGTACCGGGGCTGGGTGGTACCGAGGCAGCGCGGTGCCGGTGCGATGCAGCACCGGGACAGTGCGGTACCAGGGCGGGGCGGTGCCGGGGCGATGCAGTACCGGAGCGGAGCGGTGCCGGTGCCGGTGCCGCTCCGCCGGCAGCGGCGGCGGCAGCGAAGGGGTGTCGGCGCGGCCCCTCCCCGCCCGCCCCCGCCGTGCCCGCGCCCGTGCCCGCGCCGCGCGCGCCCGGTGCGGGGTCGGGCCGGACCGAGCGGAGCGGAGCGCGGGGCGCCGAGCCGCCGCCGCCGCCGCCCCCCCCCGCCGCCGCCGCCGCCGCCGCCGCCGCCGCCGCCCCCGGCATGGCCCCGCCGCCCCGCCGCCGCCCAGGGTGAGTGCGCCCGCGGCCCGGCAGCCGCGGCCCGGCGCGGCCCTGCCGGCGGCGGCGGCGGCTGTGGGGGGCGCCGGGCGGGCGCGGCCGGCGGGGCCGGGGCGGCGGCGGCGGCGGCGGCGGGTAACGGCCGCGGCCCGGCGCGGGTTAACGGGGCCGGATGAGCGGGCTCGGCGAGCCGCGGGTTGCCATGGCGACGCGCTGAAAGGGGGATTGTGCGCCCGGCTCAGCTGCGCGGCCCCGGCCCGGCCCGGCCCGGCCCGGCCCGGCCCGGCCCGGCGGGGCCGCGGAGGCCGAGGAGGGCGAAGGCCGTCGCCCCCCGCCCAGCCCCTCGGCGCCCCTCTCGGGGGGCCCGGCGGGAGCCGCCGCCGTGGGGCTGGGCGCGACGGCCGCCCCCACGGAGAGCAGGGCCCCGCCGAGGGGGCAGGACAGGGCCGCCGGGGCGACCGGCCGCCAGCGCTCCCTCCCGGCGGGGAGACGGAGGGAGGCAGGGTCTTCCCTGGAGGGATGGAGAGCCAGAAAAGCTGCCTGAGAAGCTCCTTGAGAAGCGTCTTGAGAGGCTCCCTGAGAAGGCTGCGCTGGGCTGGGGAGGGGCGAGGCGTGCTGGCCCGCGCTGGGCGCTGGCGGTCCCCGGCTGTTGTGTACCGGGGTGGCGGGCCACCTGCAAGGCCACGTCCTCCTCCTGCTCCCAGCAAGGCGTTCCTCCTCGCAGCCCTGGGAGAGCCCTGCCCAAATGCCGGCCTCACGTCCGGTGCTGGGTGCAAGGTGGGCTCAGAGAAGAGCGGAGCAAGGACGTGGCTCTTCTGAGGACAGGGTGGGGACAGCTGTTTGCAGCGTGGGATGTGCACGGTGTGCCGTACCGCCCAGCGTAAGGCTGCCGTCGTGAATGTCCCCAGGTCAAGGGCAGACGGCAAGGGTCCCTGTGGCTTGGCGTATTTGGCATACTGCGGAAATAACGATAGTCGTGGGGCTTCCTGAGCCAAGGAGCATTCCTCGTCCCTCTGTCGTACGTGGGGCCGGGACGGTGACCGGGTCTGGCTTGTCCACGTGTGGGGTTGCGAGCCGGGCACTCGAGCGCGTGGCTCCAGGAGCTGTCGGTGGCTCTGCCAACACGCATGCCGCGATTAGAGTAGGTGCATTCTCAGTTGCCTGAGCATGACTCTGTCGTGTTTGAAGCTGTGAAGCACGACTGGTGCGCTCAGCCATGGCTCCCGTTACTGAAGGCTGTGCTGAGGTCGGTCGGCATTTGGAGCTAGAAGGAGCTGTCAGCAGCAAAAGAAGAGCGCACTAGGCGGTGGCTGAGCCCTGCAAGCCCAGGATCTTCCTGAAAAGGTGGAGAAGTAGTGAGAAATAGTGAGGCCTTTGTCCAGTCTCTTTATGGCTTGCACTCTCCCAGATGGTAACATCGCCTGGCATCTCCGCTCACAGCCCTTCCCGTGGCTGCACACCTCCTTGAGGGAGGTGGCTCTGCTGTGAAGTCCCTGTGATGGTAGGATTTTTCCCTCCACTTGTTTCTCCATCCTTTGAGGCAGCCTCAGCAGATGATGCTTGAGGGCTTGGCCCAGGGCGAGGGCAGAGGGGCCCTGGAGCACCCCAGCTGCAGTGCCTGGCCCTACTGCTGCATGAGTGGAGATCGGAGTCAGCTTCCCGAGAGCTCTCAGCACTGGCCGTGCACATTGTGCTTTTGTTTCCTCTGGTAACTGGGATGCTGGAGGCTCTGCAAGGACAGGGGCTTTTGCCAGCTGGGTAAGGAGCAGATAGATCCCCAGCAAGAGCTGCAGCACTGCCAAAGCAAAGGTTACTCTTGACTCTAGGGGACGTGTGCCATCTTCTGCCCCCATTCTGGACCAGAGCAGCACTGCCAGCCCTCTCAGGGCAGGGGCTGGACACTCTGAGGTCTTGCAGCCCTCGTCCCTGTCAGGCTGGCCCTCCTCCTGCTCTGTGTACTGCACGCAGCAACCACCAGAGCTGGTGTCTGCGAAATGGTTAAATGCTGACATTTAGAGGTCACACTTTTAGCATTGTGCATGTGTTTGCTTAATTTGCATTTGCAGTTAGCCCAGATCTACGGTTTGCCACTTCCATGTGCAGTTACCATGGTTACATGTACAGTCGGGATGTTGAGTTTGGTTGGACACCTGCAAACGTGCAGCTCTGAACCTCTAGAGCACCAGGGCGTGAGTGTGAGCGAATGCCCATTGAGATACAGGACAGCCTTCAAACCTGGGCACTTGGGCCTTGCATAACAGTGCACTTAGAAAATGGAGCTGCATCTTGGCAGAGCATGTGTGCGCCCTGCACAGCCTCCAAATGCACGTATTAGTTGTGCAATGTGCATCTAGGGCAGTGGTGTTGGAGAGGAAGGTTGAACCCGTACCGAGAGTGTTGCCCTGAGCCTTGGATCTAGGTTTGTTTCCCTTCCAAGACCTGGTGTAAACCCTCTGCTCTTAATGGGCCGGTGTGAGGGTACTCCAGAGCAGGTCAGTGAGGGAGAGCAGTGCCTGAGGCTTGTGAGGCTGAGCTGCTGTGCAGGCTGGCAGTGCCTTGCCTAGTGGGTCGGAGCCTGCCAAAGCGCCAGAAGGCAGTGTGAGAATTGGCAGGGCACTTTGCTGAGGCTCCAGCTGTGGAGACTGTATCTGTTCTGGCTCCCTCCAGGGTCTCCTCCATGTGCTCGGAGCCAAAACAGACAGGGATCCAGTCCAGGTTCCTGAGGAACTAGGATCACACTGAGTCTGTTCGTGAAAGTGGGTCTGAGAGAGAGCAAGGAGGTAGGGTCTGCTGAAATCCTGTGACGGGTCCCTGTCTTGAGCAGGTCGGCCTTATCGTTGTCATTGTGTTAAGGGAGGAGGAATTCTAGGACACATGTTTGAAAGGGACCTTGGGGTCATCAGGTCCATCCAAACCATCCCTAACTGACATCTTCTCAGTTCCTAAACCTCCACAATGACAACTGTTCTGCAGCCTCCCATGCAGTTTGCTGCAGTCTGTCCTTATCCTTTCTGCCAGGAGCTCCTTCTACGCAGCAGGTGGGCAAGAAGGGAAACCCTCTAAGCTGTCGAAGAGCAACAGTGGCCTCAGGCAGACTCGTGTGGTGTCTCTGCTGTGTCTTGTGGCAGCTGTGATGGTGAGGAATCTAGTAATAGCAGGGTGGAAGTGTGAAAGAAGGGTGGAAATCAGTGTGGACAGGGAATACTGAGAGCGGCTCACTGCTGTCAGGGCACAAGCTCTCAAGGAGCCACAGACGAACTTGTGAAATTTCATAGCAGAGCATGAGAGGATCTGCCATCTCATGCTCTGAAACAACCGCAGCGGTAAGGATCCCAGAGCATAGGACAGGGACAGCTTGACTCTGTCCTTCGGACTTTGGGTGCCTCTGGGATGGGCCACTTACTTGCTCCCTGTTGGATTCTGGACAGAGATTCCTTTGCTGATGTTCTGTGGTTATTTGCTGCTGCTGCTGACAGAGCATTTTGGAAGGCACTTCATACTCAGGGCCTGGCATTTGTGCCTTCATTCACAGCCAAAGCAAGGGGAGTGCCCAGCTCTTTGACGTGACACGGAGGGGCTCTGGTGAAAGCTGGCTGGCAAGGACATAGCAGCCGAAGTAGGCAGGCTGTGTCCCGGTACAAAGATGCAGGAGAGCTGTGTTTGAGGACTGTGGCAGAACTGTTTGGTGCTGCAAAGTGGACTAGATGCTCTGGTGGTATCTTAACGTGACGAGCCCTAGAACTGGGGGCAGGGAGCAGGCTCTGACCAGCGTTGCTCTTTGTGTGCTGCTCTCCTCAGCAGGATTCTGCACTGTGTGTGAGGAGAATGAATAAAAGGTCCTGCAATTGCCAGAGCTGGCAATCTGAACCCAAATCATTTAGTCCCTAGACAAAGTCTGTCTAAGGGGGAACTAGGCTGAAGCAAGAGCTGTGGAAAGAGGCAGGGGCTTCTCGCCGCCGCTGCCAGTTCCTGCATGATGTGTGTGGCTCTTGAGAAGTTTTCCCTGGTATGTGCCATTTATTTGAACACTTACCTGGGCTTAGTAGAGGTATACTATTGCAGTGCGTGATGAAACCTGCACTCCTGCTCATTTTTGCAGTCGTCTAGGGAAACTCTGTCCTTGCAATAGATTCCTTCTTCTGTGATGCCTATCCTGCAGGAGAGCAAGTACATGGCTTGAGGAGACTTGTCTGTGAGCAAGACTTTGTGCTAGGGAGTGCTGTTTGGGCTGGGACTGCTTTGGCGAGGAGCTCTGTGGATTGCTGAAAGAGCAGCCTTGTTCCTGACACTGCAAAATGCAGAACAGTGTAGTAACATCTCTTATTTTCAACTGCATCTCAATGTGTGTATATACTGCAAGGTGCCTGGCAAACAGAGCCAAATTTTGGCCTGTGGACAGATGCTCTGGCCATGCTGGCAGAGCAGGTTGTAGAGTTTGGGAAAGGTTGCACAGAGAGAGAGAGAGAGAGTTGTGTGTGAGCCTTGTTTGGGTCCAGGCCTTGGTTGCTGGGGTTCTCTGGAGATGAGGATGCTTGGGAGAGGCTAGTCAGGGAGTCTTTCGAGATGGGTATGGGAAGGAGACTTATGAAAATGTCCTTTGGCATCATGCTCATTTGTGTGGAGGGTGCTGCAGAGACTTTGCCTAATGTAACCCTCTGCAGAGAGTTGCTATGGTGGGAGAAGCATACCTAAATCTGCAGTGTAAACAGAGTGTCTGGATGTCATTGTCTGTGGAGGTGACTGTGTCCATCTTCTAGTGATGAGGTCAGAGCTTCCTAAAGGAGCAGTGGATATGGAGGTGATTTTCTGTCTTCACCCTTTCCCCTACCCCTAAATGACATCCAGCCACAGCTGTTGAGCAGTATGAGACCCCATGGGACAGTGTTACAGGAGAGAGGGGCAGGGGTTGTTCTCTGTCTCTGTCAATGAAGATGTCTGCCTGGAGGGAGCTAGTGACAACGCTTGGATGTTGAGATCATTGTGGAGTCAAATGCCTGGAAGTTGCAGCAAGAATGGATATAGATCCAGAATGGCCTCCGCACAGAAAAAATGACTAGGTAAGGCAAGGTTCTTCAGACTGGAAAAGAAACTACTGAAGATGAATACAATAGGTTACAAAAATCACAGGCAACCAGGAAAGAATGGATAGAGATTAACTGTTCACTGTTTCTTCTGATGCAGTACAAGGTCACATCAAGTCAAGCTAGCAGGATGCAGGTGCAAAACAAAAGAAGGTGTATTGGCTCTCCTAGATAAGCTGTTAAACTTAACAGCTTGGAGGTCCTTAACACAAGGCATTGTGAGCGGTGAAACTTTACATTGGTTCTGGGAGAGATGGGACAAGTTCAGGAAGGACAAGAGGTTCCCAGAGGACCAATAAATACAGAGAGATACGCCTCTGACTTGGACAGCCGCTGAGCTGCAAATTACTGGAGGCTGGGAGAGTACTTGGGGAATGTCACTACATGCTTGCCATGCTTTTAGAGTCTTTCCGGGCACCACTTAAGGCCACTGCCAAAAAAGTATTCTGGGCTAGGCGCACTCTTGTTCTGAGCCAGAGCTGTTGTTCCCATAAAGCTGTGCCTATTGGAGAACACGGAGCCAGCAGGGAGCACTGAGCTTTGGAAAAGGATTTATCGTGATCTGGCTCTGTGTTAGTTCTCTTGGCACAGGGTGACAGATGCCTGCTCAGCCCCTCGGCTCTTTTGCAGTCCTGCTTGCTTGCCCAAGAGCGCAGGATGCTCTCTGATGGTGCAGTCCCTGGGAGGGGTAGGAGGCTGTGCTAAGCACCCATCCTTCGCTTTGGCCTCCAGCCTGCAGTTGTCTTCTTTCCATCTTACCCAGATCACAGAACCCTTTGCTAGAAGCTTTGACTCCAAGCCACCCTTCATTTGACTATCCCCTGAACATCTGTAATTCAGTTGTTTTGAAAATGTGTAGAAATGGCCTTTCCCGCCAGTGTCAGCTTGTTGGTGTTTACCTTGCAGTTCTGCCTCCTCTGGTTCCCTGTGCAAGACACTCTGGTAGCAGAGCTAAATTCTTGTCCTAACATTGCCCTGATTCCCTGGGAGTTACTAGAGATGATGGGCACTGTGGGATCATTCAGGGTTTGAATTTCATCTGTTCCCCCTCTTCCAGTCCCCTGATTCTGTCTGTTCTTTCACATGCATATGCTAGGAGATATCAGTCTCAAGTTTGTTCTTGGTGACATTCAGGTGAGAAAAGGCTCATGTTCTGCTATCAGTGAGTCATGTTCAACTTGACCTCAACATACGCGGGGTGCAAGAATGCCATCCTCCAGGCTTCTTGGTCAGTTTAGCGACACTCTCAAGGACAACAGGGAGGTGTGAGGTTCAGCTTGGGAAAGGCTTGCTCATGGAGGAAACAGAGCCTGTGTTAGTCTTGGAGAGGAAAAGATGCCAGAATGAGCTTGGGATCTCTGAGTCTCCCGTAGGGTTTGGGCAGGGGTGGGGGCAACAGGATGAGTTTGAAACTCAAGAAGGAGATGACTGAGCTCTGCAAATCACTTCCAGGAGGAGCCAGCCAGCAAGGGCTGACTGGGGGAAGTATTCAGCCAGCACAAAAGGGCCCGACATTGCTAGTCCTATGAACTTCAAAAATAAATCTTCCCTCCTCTAAGAGGCTCAGTAGGGCAAGCCTTTTATCTCAGGAGGGGCAGGGCATGGGGCTGAGTTGCCAAAGGTGGCTCACTGTTTCCAGGACAAAGTGAGTGCGCTGCTGGGTTTCAGGGTGACCCATCTGAATCATTCCTCCAAGGCTGAGAGTTTGGACGTTCAGTTGCCCTGCACCAGCACAGCCCACCACTACGGACGGGATGTGTCCTGCATGCCCTGCATGACACCTGCCTCTTTAGCAGTTGGTCCTGATCCCCTGCAGGGTGAGAACAGAGGGGCAGGACTGACTCCTGGGTCACAGAGTGTTGTCCCTGCTGCCGTGGCCAGCTGCCTTGTCAGTTCTCTTTGTAGCCTGCTTGAACTGTATTTGGGTAGCCAGGCTGGTGTGGCAATAGCTGTGCTCCTGACTTAGACTCTAGAGAGTCTCCCTCCCTAATCACATGGACAGGTAGGACTGGGCATTGTGTGAAGCATCGTTGGTCAGACCTGCCTTTGGAGCAGGAGGTTGTCCATGCCACTGGCTGTGTTGGTTGTGAAGATATTGATGGGACTCTTTGTCTGCCACTTTGGTCTGTTGTTTCTAGGCTCTCTTAATGAGGATCTGAGGCCACGGACTTGGGCAGAGAGCTGCTGTACTTTGATGCTCACAACCTTAAGGCGAGCCAAGTAGTTACCCACTCTTTATAGGGAAGACCTCCTTCTGTGCCTGCAGGGAGCACTGCTTCAAAGTGGGCAACTGCCAAGGCAGACGTGTGCTCAGGGACCTCTGAGACACAGCAGGGAGCACGGGAGCATTATTGGCACTGTGGGATGCCTTTCCTGGCATTGCTTGTCACTGCAGCCTGCCTGTGTGTCCTGCTTTGTATTAGCCTACTGCATCTGGAGAGATGGGGCATTCACAGGCTGCCTGATTTGCGCTGGTCCAACTTGTTTCCTAACACTAGGCAACCTTTACAGAAACACACATTAAAGTTTTTTCTTTCCAGAGTTTTTAGACTTTCTGCTTTTTGTACTTGTAGATAGAAATTATGGAAGGAAAAAGCTACAAGAGAAAATATAAAATACATTTTGGATTAAATTTAAAGAGACTTCCTTCCTAGCTGCTGGATTACCCTGGCCTCAGGTCCTTAGCATGCCTTAATTGCATGAGCAAGAGTCAGAATTTGCATCATTGGAGAGTTGCCCTGGCTGCAGGCTGACCCTCTAGACCCAATCTTTTCTGTGGCCTTCTGCTCGGCTATAGCTTTGGTCTTGTTTTGGGGAACGTGTGCAGCTGGTAGCTCTTGCTGAGGGCAAGCCTTGCTGCTTGTGGAGCTACTTGAATTCCTGTATTGACACTTAGTTGAGTAGAGGCCATTCCGTGCTTGGGCTGGACCATACAACTGTCTTGAGGTCCTTCTAAGGTCGCTGATGTACCACGTCTGTCCAGAGTGTCAGCTATACAATCTGTGATGACTATGATCTCTTGGCACAATACCAGCTGTCTGTAGAAACTATGTGAATTCTTTAGGTTGCTCATTGGAGCATGCAGCAAATCTGAGGCTGGGAAAGCCTTTACAGTTTCTGGGAAAACCAATAACTCTGGGTTAGGCTTTTATTTTGTTCAGCTGCAGACATGCATTTTCAGATGCCTTGCTGTGCCAGTGGCATGGGTGGATGGCCGTTCTGCCACTGGCTGCAGTTGGCTCCAGGGCTCCGCTCTCTCTGGTGCTTCCCCTCCATGCCCTGGGCATGGAAATGTGGAGGGCGTTGTGAGCATGGTGGCAGCTCCACCACGAGCCACTGGCGTCTCTGCATGGGACCACGTCTCTGCCCAGGAGTTCCTCCTGCAGAGACCACGGCCAGGCAGCTGTTATCCTCCAGGCCTGTGCTTCGTGGCAGAGGTGGGGTGAGGAGGAGGACAGATGTGGTGGGGGAGGGCGGCTTCTCCGGCACCTGTGCCTTATTCCAGAGCACACAAGTGTGAAATTCAATTTGTAGATAAGCTGTAGCTGGTGAGGAACACAGGCCACAGCGTCTGCTGGAGCCAGGCAGTGTCTGGGAGCAGCACGGCCTGCATGCACAGCGTGTCCTGCCTGCCAGCTCTTGGCGAGGCTGACGTCACCTTGGAGGAGCAGTGGCTGCTGCAGGACGTGGCTGCTTGAAGCTGTGTCATGTTCTGTCTGGATGTGCAGCCTCTGCCTCCAGCACGAGCCCTGTCAGAGATACGCTGCCCCAGGGCTAGTCGTCTTGTCCCTGTGGTGCTCCCAGACTGTGCAGAGGCAAGGGGCAAGGTGGGCACATCTGAAACTGAGAAGGATCTTGTGCTGTCTGCCAGCTAGCAGTTTGCAAGCTGGGCAGCTTGGAAGGACGGGGGCTGTGAACGGAACTGCTAGTGGTACTTCCCAGCAGAGGTTGGCATTTTCCTGCCTCCGTATTTTGATCTTGCCTTCCTGGTGTTTTAAGGGAGCTTTGCTTACTGCAGGGAAGAGAAGGAACAGGTATTTTAAAGTTAATAGACTGTACTGGCCTGTATTCTATTCTTCATGTGTGCTGCCACCAGTTGTTGTGGTTCCCTTTCTCCTGCCCCCTATCTTGGTCCAGAGCTCTCTGGACTTCCCGTCTCATCGTGCTTTGGAGAGAGGGCAGCAATACAGTCCTGTTGCCAGTGATAGAAGGGGAACATGGTTGTCCAGGCAGGCAGCAGCAGAATTGGGACCCAGAGTAGTGCTCTGACGCTCTGTGGTGGCTGCCAGCTGGGAGGCCATGTCCCAGGGAAAGCTACAGTTTTATGAAATGGTGGGTCACTCGCAGTGCCATCAGGCCCGGGATGGGCAAAATGTGGTGATATCGGGATGATCAAGCTGTCAGTCTGGGTATTCCCTTGCTGGCCAAAAAAACATCGCTCCCCTGATCACTGAATCTGGTTTGACTCTGGTGATATGGACAGAACAACGGATCTGATTCACTCTAAGGGCCCAGTCCCTGGCACTGACACAGCTGAATGGCTTGTGCCCAGCAGGCTCTGCTGGGGCTCCCACATCTCCAAGTGGGGTGAAGGGTTGGGGTTCAGCTGGATCTTTACTCTGGTGTGGGATGGGACTTGCTGCTCTTTGGGCTGCAGCGAGTGTCACTGGGGCAGGAGGTGTCACAGCCCAGCCTCTCTGGTTCTGGATGTGGGGGTCTGCGCAGAGGCTGGCCGTGCAGTGCTGGCAATGTGGGGAGGTTGGCAGTTGATGCAGGGTGAGAGGGTGTCGAGAGGGGAGAGTCAGAGCAGCAGCAGGGAGGTGGCCAGGACTGTCTTTGGATGCTGGGAATATTTCGCTGTTGCACAGGACTACTGAAAGATGGGCTGTAGTTAGTGTGCACCAACATGAAGATGAACTTGGAGCCAGATCATACCTGGTGGTCCCTGGAGGAGGCAAAGTGGACTGTAGTCTGAAAGTTGAAGCTTGAGGTTGTAACTGGAAATAGGGCCTGTTTTTAATGAGGTGGAGGTGACGCTAGCTCAGAAGTCTGGCTGGGACAGTGTTCCTGAGCATTGCCAAGTAGGACTATGTGGTGAGAAAACTATCCATCCATCAGGACTGCCTGCACTTCCCCTTGCTCAAGGATTTGCTGTCTCCACGAAGCCACTGTGGACTCACTAGTTTGATGCCGGCTTACTTGGGTGTCCCACAGTACAAGACAAGGCGGTAAATGGTGATGCAGGGAGGTGATGCTGTTATGTGGCCAGATAACTTGCAGCTTTATCTTTGCACAGGGAAACTATATCATTATGTAGTGCTTTGGCTTCCATAGAAAAACTGGTTTAAGAAGTTCCTACTTCTCTCCAACCATTTTTCTCATCTTTATTCTTTGCCCTGTTCTTACTTGCCTTTGATCCGGTCATGTCCATGATCAGGTTTACAATATTCTCCCACAAAAACTTTGCTAAACTGAGGATTAGTGTTGGGCAGTCACATCAGGCAGAAATAGGTGGTTAGGAAAGGTGCTGGTGAAGGAAACAATCCTTGTATCAGCTCTGCTGCTGAAACCAGAGGTTCATACAACCACATTCTGGATTCCAACCTGTGATTTTGGCTTCCTGCTTTGAGTCATGAAAAATGAAGCATTGACAACTTATTTTGGGTGTAGCTGTTACTGTTCAATGCATTCCTGGATTTTGTTGTCCACCCTCTCTAGTCACATTTGCAGGAAGTCTTTGTATTTTAAGCTGCAGTCGGTTCCTCTCTGCCCAGCCCACCTCCTTACATTTTTAGAGCCTCCTCCAGGCCACGCTGTTCCATGAAAAGCGCTGGCTGTGCACACACTCTGTCTGCCTGCAGTCACTGGTACATTTTCAGCTTTCCTCAGCACATGCGTGAGACATCTTGATGCGCTATTAGCCCAGGTGGTGGTCCTGGTAGGACAGTGCTTTGTGCAAACAGCCCGTCACACTGTCAGTTGGAGGGGTTCCTGTTCTTCATGTGGCAGGATGCCCAGCAAACTCATTGAGTGGCTAAGGTACAAGAGAGCTGTGGTGATGGACACTCCATCAGCAGCTGGTTTTCATGCTTGCTGCTTAATTACGAGCATTTCAGAAATAGGGGTGTTATTACATGGAGCTGGCTTCTTTGTGACACTGAAGTCTCCTTTCTTTATGAAATTCAGAAGCTGCTTTTGCCAGCTTAAGAAATTTGAACATATTCAGACTTAGAGTTTCAATAGCCTGTTGCTCGAAAAACTGCCCGGTGACTGTGTAATTGCTCCATAACATGGTCCAGTCATAATGATCCACGTTAACTTAAAAACTAGGACCTGGACCCTTGCTAGGCAGCCTCGTTTCAGAGGCGGTGTTTGGGAGAGGTCATACAACCCGTTACTCTGGCAGATAGGAGGGAGATGGCGGTGAGCGGCTGCGATAATGTCAACCTGCAGCTCGGCCGAGCTAGAGAAGGAGGTGAGGGGAATGCTGCTTGTGCAGACAGTCTTGTCTTTGCTGGGTGAGATTTTCACTCCTGTCGCTAGCTGTGCAGTGTTGACCTCAGATTTGTGAGTGAGCTTATATTGCTTTAAACTCGGTGCCTGATACTTGCTTGTGATATATTGGAGAGTGAGTGAGTTGTCTTGGCATGAACACTGTGCTGGTGCCAAGGGCTTGCTGAAAGTAGATTGCCTGGCGATTTCTTCCCGAATCTGTGTGGAAATTCTGGGGTTCTGTAGATGCACTTTTGCATTATCAGTTACCTGATTTCAGAAAGCAAGTGCTGGAATAACTGCCATTTGCAAAGTGCTGTTTTCTGTAATCTGGAAGATGTAGAGTTTGCTCAGTAGATATCCTTGTATTGTGGGTTATGAGGGAGAAAACATATTCCCATGTTTCCTTCAAGAGCCCACGTACAGTTGTCAAATAAATGGTCCACTAGAGACTGAGAGATCAAGTATTTTTCTTAGAAGTACTTTAGGTCTTTTAAACCGTCTTAGCTGCAGGCCTGTGGCTTGGATCTGCTCGGAGAAGCCCTTTTCCTCCAACACGCGAGTCTGACTTGATCCTGGCGGAGCCTCGCCGGGTCCCAGCCGGACGGGCCTGGTGTCGCACGTCCCGCCGCTGTGCGCTCGGGCAGGAGCCGGCCGTGCCCGGCGCCGGGCTCCGGCGGGGTCTCCTCGCCGCCGGGGCCGGAGCCGGCGCGGTGCTGAAGGGACAGCTCCGCCCCGGCCCGCCGGCCCCGGCCCCGGCCCCGGCCCCGGCCCCGGCCCCGGCGCCCCCAGCCCCGGCCCCGGCCCCGGCCCCCGCCGGCCCCGGCCCCCCCGGCCCCGACCCGGGGCTGGGCGGCTCCCTCCCAGCGCTGCCTCGGGAGGACTGCTGTCCCCCAGGTCATCTCTTCTGGGTGGGCTCTACCAAGGTGCACTTAGCGCTTCTGCTGCTCAGTGCACACCCCAAGTCATGCTGCAGAGAAGGGTGGAGGCAGGAACAGGCTAAAAATCCCTGCTGGGTGGTAAAAGCAGGAAGGAATCGATGTGCTGATGAGGTTACCAGCACTGAGCAACCTACACCCCCTAGGACCTTCAAGAAGCAGCACAGAGCATCATCCTGTGCTAAGCTGTCTTGCCAGTCTGGACCTGAGGCGCGCTCAGGAGATGATGCAGCAGTGCCACATCCAGCTATTGCCAAGGGCTCAGGAGGCAGTGTGTGTGGCTGCCCTGTCACTGGGCACTTCTGGAGTCTCCTCGGGGGTTCTTTGATCTGGCTGACTGGGTCAGGCTTTCTTCCTCTGCTGCCAGTTGTTCTGGTTGGGGAGCCAGAGGGTGTTTATCTGTGCCAAGACCAGGGCACTGCATTTACTGTTTAGACAGTGATTCTTGCTAGTCTCTGCCGCTGCAGGGAAACATTTGTGAATTGAATCTATGCAAGCAGCAAGGTGAGGGTGGGTGATGCTGCCACTGTTTCTTCGTTCTGAGGTCAGGGAAGATGCGACGTGAGATAATCCAGATTATTTCTATCCAGAATGTGGCACTATACAGCCTACTTCCCAGCAGCTGTCTGTCAGCCGCGTGGAATCCCGGCAGCCCACCAAGAGGCTGCTGCTGCCCTGTTTGCAGCCAGGGATTTGTCCCAGCAGAGCTTCCTGCTCACACAGCAGCTGCTTGCTGTGCCACATGGCCCAGCCTCAGCTTTCTGCCACACTGCTGAGAAGCAGTGAGTGGGAAGGTCATGCTAAATGTAGACTAGCTCAAGGTGAACATGTGGCCCACTGCAAAACAGCCTGGGCCTTCAAACACGGTCATTCTTGGGTACTCTGTGGAGGCAGGCCTCTGCCTGCATTGGCAGTTTTGGCTGCTGACCCCAAAGGCTTCCCTGCTGCAGTGCTTGCTGGCTGTTCTTCAGCAGCACCACCAGTCTCTGCACACTGACGCTCAAAAATTCCTGCATTTCTGGAGCTTTTAATGCTAAGTGGGAGTTAATTTGGCTCATTTCCATGTGACCTATTGGGTTGTATGTCTTCTAGAGCAGGCAGGAGCAGGGGGCATCAAACTGTTGTGCTGGCATTCAACACTAAAAATGTCTTGAAGGACTGAAGATTGTGCTGGGGAAAGGTCTGCTTTTCTCCTTGAGTCCATGACTGGCATCCTTCCCGAGACAGGCAGATTCTCCTCCTTCATGAAAGATATGTTAAAGGGCTTGGAGGAAAAGGGGACAGGCCATATTGCAGCAGAGGTCATTGGCACCACAGTAGAAATGGCATGGAAATTGTCTGTTTCTAGGGATTTGGGGTAACCTTTTTCTCATCTGAACGTGGTCTCTCAGGGATATGTTGGGATGTGACTGGGAGCTGTCAAAGAACTTCTCCCCCACGTATGCTCTTGCTTGACTGATACCTCTAACATGTTCTCTCATCCTTGGGGACTAAGCAGTGTGTCTGGTAGACTTCTGGAGTTTGGCTTTGTTTAAGCATTAGTGGTGCTGTGGGATGAAGTTCTGAAAGGCAAGTCACAGGGACCTGCCTTGCACGTGAAACGAAGATGATGAGCTCTGCGACTGCTTTTCCTGCTCAAGGAGTTTGTTTCCTTCCCCTGGTGTTGGCCTGTGGACGGTCCATCCCCTGTGCTGTCCGCTCCTTACTGAGCCCCTGCAATACTGTCAGAATGAGTGTGGTGCCTGGATATTGAAGATATTGTGGCCATTAGGAGGATGGGAGAGGCTGGGGCGAGTGGTCTCTGTAGGAGACCTCCGCAGAGAGCGGAGAGAAGATGAGATGGACTCTGTGGTGCTGGGAAGTCTCTTAAGCACTCTGCTCTGTTTAGTTTCCTAAATGCTGAAGGCTTCATGGCCAACCTGTTGCATGGCTGCAGTCTGGCCAGGTAGTGACAAAGGCTGAATGATTGAGCGTAGGGACAGAGCTGCCAGAGGTGATGAGAAATGTAGGAAAGAGGGCTGGAGGGGACTCCAAGAGGTCACTCAGTCTATCCATCTGCCCTGCAGCATCCACTGCAGCCTGTGCCAAAAGGCCTCAGTGACAGAGATCAGTCTTTTCTGGATAATTTATTCCTGAGTTTTTCTGACGTAGCTTTAGTTTTTTGTGCTGTTTACCTGAATCTCCTTTGTTAATATGATCGTGTGTCCTACCTTGCACAAGTGTCATCAGACTGTTCTGATCTTTGCAGTAGCCCTTACATGTTGTAAGACTTGTCCTCTGTCTTGTCTCATCTTGACTAGCCCCAGTCTTCCAGGATTTGGTCCAAAGCTATGCTTTCCAGGCTTTTTGTTGTTCTTGCTGGTCTCCTCTGGGGCCTCCCAGTTGGTCCAAATCTTTTGGGAGATGAAGCATTCCTGTGGAGGAGAGCAGAACAATTACTCGATATGTCTTTATAATCTGCGAGGAGAGCACAGTAATTACTTTGTGGGTCTTTATAAGCTGTCCTCCTGTACAGTCCTGTATATTTGCCTTTTTGTGTGTGTGTGAGAATGGCGTGCTGGCTCACATTCAGTTTGTACTCCTCTGTAACTCTTATGACCCTTTTGGCAGAAGTGCTGTTGCCTTACTCTTCCCTAATCAGTGTTTGTGCAGTTGTTTTTTTTTTTTTTTCTTTTTTTTTTTCTTCTTCTTCATACTAGTGGCTTACAGCCCAGGCCAACATCTTTCAGCCCTTTTTTTCAGTCTGTCAGGAGCACGTCAAGTTTAGGTACTGGCCTTCAAATTGCTGAGTGTCGCATGCAGATTTAAAAACATATTCTGTTTTATGAAATTGTTGAGTGGCAGCGCCAGCAAGGCAGACCTTTCTGAAACCCTGCTCGTACCAGTGAGCCCCCGGTAACCATCTATTACAATGCAAGAACTCTGACGGATCTGAATTCCTGGGAACTGCTTCCATAAGGCTGTTTCCTGCTGGGAAATGTCTGCCTCCTGCAAGGTCCAGGAAACCTGGGGTCAGAAAAACCCACTGGGCATGGTTCACAGCACTTGACCACCACCTTTGCTCTGCAGCATTAGCCATAAGCCCCAGTCCAGGCCAAGAGCATCGGAGGATGAGAGCCAAGACCTGCTGGCAGCGAGGCGCTCTTCAGGAGCCGCCAGGGCAGCTGGATGCAGGCACGGCAGCCCGGTTGTGCTGCACCCCAGTGTTTCTAAGGGCCCACAGCCTCGCTCCGGGGTTTCCGCAGCCCCCACGCCAGGCAGGAGGGCACCGGCTCTTTGTAAGAGCCTGGGCGGCTGCCCGGCAGGAGGAGAGCAGCGCCCAGCAGCTGGCAGCTAGGCAAGCGCTGCTTGTGAGCGCTGCTGAGCAGGAGCCTGCGGTCTGGGAGCACTGCTGGGGGAGAAGGTTCAGAGAGGGCTTGCCCTGGGGAAGCAGAGGCAGCGATTTCTCATGCTGCTTGCTGGCCACATGCATGTCAGGGTGTGGGGGCCAGGCCCCGCTACCTCTTGTGGTGACACAACGAGGTCTGATGGTCAGCAGAGTCATGTGCCGCAGAGTGGCCGCAGGGCAGTGGGACATCTCCTCCACCTGATGTTGGGATGAGACTGTCCTTCAGTGCCCACAGGGTGGTTTGAAGTCCCTGTGTGGGCAGGGCTGCACCGGACCTAGAACCGCTGTGTCAACATGACAAGCTCAGGGTTGGCTGTGGCTGGTGTCTGCCTGAGCACACGGGAGCGGGAGGCTGGACACCAATGCGCTGGGCTGGGATGAAGGGGGTGGCCCAGATTCTGTGATCTGTTGGGTTAGCGGCTGTTTCAAGACCAATACCTCTTCTCATGTGAGGGCTGGCCTCCTCAGTCTGGCCTGGCACCGCTCGCTCATAACTCCTCAGTCCTCTGCCAGAAGAGGTGTGGATCCAATTCTTCTGGCTGGTGTTGAGGCGTCTTACTGTGCATCTGCAATTTAGGCTTCCACAGGATCCCGCCTGCTCAGGTTTCCATGGAGAGCGTCTTGTTTGGGAGGGAGCAGTCTGGCAGACAGTACGGTCGTGGAAATACCGATAGAGCATTTGTTTTCTAAGATGCATGAATAAAATCATTAACAGTTACCAGCCTCACTTCCTCTGCTTGCACCAGCAGTTCTCAGCAGCCTGGCAGAATGACCCGGGATGCCTGCAGTGCCTTTATTCTTCTGGCTCCTCGCAGCGCGCTCCTCTCAGAGTCCCCGCTTTGGCCGTATCTGCTCAGACTAGCCTGGTTTCACTTCCAGTTGGCAGGCTTTATTTCCTCCTGGCAGCCCCCGTGCCGTTCGCAAAGGCTGCAGGGAAGCAGCAGCCACCTTCGCTGGGGGCCGCGCTTGGCTTCGCTCCTGCAGGCAAAGACGGGGAACCGTGGGCGGCTTAACCTGGGGAAGTTTTGCTTCTACTACCCGTGGGATGTGAGGGAATCGCTTCCCCTGGATGAAGCGTCCTCTCTCAGATCTTCCGTTTATTTTAAACCCTTGGAAAGAGCAGGGGAACTTGCATTAAAGCCTTTTGAGGCGTGCATTGGAGGCAGCAGACAGCGATGCGAGGCGCGCGCGCCAGCCCCCGGGAGTGCCGCTGGCTGCCGAGCCCTCCGCAAAGAGGGCTGAGCACTGCTTTGCGTGGCAGTCTGTCAATATTAAATTAAGGCTAAATTCCCATACTAAATGTTATGTTAACATGAAGTTACAGCAGCAAGCACAGAGCACAGAGCAGCGATATGAGGGTACGATGCGTTACGGGGATGTTGTAATCATCCCAAATGAGGCACCTGGAACCCGGGGAATTCCATATCTAGGGGTTGCATCATTTTTGGTTTTGTAATTGAAAAGCAATCCAAACACAGGAAGGCTGGGAAGCACGTTCCTGAGGCTGTTTGGGTGCCTTTATTCTGTGCTGCAGGGACATCGGCAGATGGAGGAAAAAAGTCTTTGAAAAACAATGGAATCAAATCTGGTATTACAAATGTGAAAACACTGCGATTTGAATTGTGCTGTTATCACGTTGTGGCTCTCGGAGGTAACACTAGGGTGGTTGTGTACCTTGACGGTGCTTCTCCGCATCCGGACATACTTGGCTGTCACAGATGTCACTCACCCCTCTCTGTCCTCTGCGTTGTAAAGCTTGTAATTTGAGACAATCGCATGTCTTGTAGCTTGTTTCTCCTTGGGTTGTAGATGTGGACTTGGAACTTTAATTTGACCTTAACATATGTTTTTTGCCTTACGTTTTCCCTGCTTTTTTTTTTTTGAAAACTATTAAAAGGCCATGGGTAAGAATTAAACAAAACCCCTGAGGAATATTGTGATAATATAATTCGGTAGGAAGAATCCGATTTGGGCTCTGTTTTACAAGGAAGATTCATTCTTGCGCTAGGACACGGTGCTTACACAGGCTTTGCAGCTGCTCCGAGGAGGCAAAGTGGGTGGCGAATTCAGCCCTAATTTTGCAGCGCCTTGTGCGCGCAGCCCAGCTGGCAGGCTGCGGGCTGGCTAAGCCGTGCCGCCTCGGCGCGTGGTGCTGCGAAATCCCTCGGCCGGAGGAGTTCTTGGAGCCGTAGTGCCCAAGGCAACGTGTGGCCGCAGCCCTGCGAAAGACGTTGAATCAGGAAATCACCTGGTAAGCCACAGCGGCAGGACTGCGGTGTGCACAGGGAGGAGAAACGACGACTGGTCGGTTGAAACGGCTCTGCTGGGAGTTACAGGCGCTATCGAACCTGTCGGTAGCTTCCAGCCCTACAAATCAGACGTGACAGTCATTAGTAATTTGACTTTATCCTGACCTGCGGTTTCCAAAGGGAAGCTGTGCAGCCAATCCGAATCGGGCGGTTTGGAGAGCGAAGAGCGTGCAGAGTCGCCTTCGAGCGACGCCGGCTCCGAAGCACGCTCCACATCCCGCTGGAGAGAGCAGCGACCGTGACGCCCGCCGCGGTGTCCCCGTCTGCTCCTCGCACCCTGGGATGTTGCTGCGAGGCAAAGCTCAGGTTCCTGCTGAAGGAGGAGAATTGCTACAAGGAGGATTAGATGAGTGTTTGCCCGCTTCTGGAGCGGGAAGGACGGCGGTGTAGCCAGGGAACTGCTCTGAGGAGGCAGCGGGCAGGGATGTTGTGCAGCTTTGCGATAACGGTGCTTGGCACGTTGGTGCGTCTTGGCTGTATTTCTGTCCCTTGATACACTTCATTTGCTCTTGCATTCATTTTCCAGGTTTTGGCACCTTTTGGGGGGAGACCTAGCGGTGTCGATCTCCTTTTGCGTGTGATGTTGGCGTTGCTTCCCTCGGCAGCCCCGTTTGGTGTGTGCCACTCTCCTCTTTCCCGTGGCGAGGCGGGAGGAGGCAGAGGGGGGACGGAGGATGCTCAGAGGTTGCGGACGTCTGGTAGTTAGATCGGAAAGCGCTGATCAGCCTTGGTAGGGAGAGCTCGCCCCGCCGGGTCATCCCCAGGTGAGTGTCCTTGTGCTGTGTCCCGGCCTCGGATGGGGCAGCGAGCGCAAGCGCTTTGCTTCTGCCTGTCGTTTCTAGGACCCTCCTTGTCCTGAATTACCTGCCGTCTCTGCACGGGCTCTGGAAACGCCTCTGCCTTCCCCGCCTCGCAAGACGGGGCTGCCTGGGTGGGCTGGATGCAGCAACGTGATTTTTCCGGGCTGAGTGTCTCTTATTATGCCTGTCACACTGATTTCTGAGCCTGCCGTGTTCCCTGGGCATATCAGGAGGGCAGGCACGGCACGGGCCCATTTCCTTAATGACCGGCAGCGAATTGCCTGCACATGTGCAGTGCAGATTTGAGACGCCCTTCGTGTAATTTTTTTTTTCTCTGCGGATTTTCCTCGTTGGATGAGGTGTTCTCCATTCGGTGGAGTCCCTGCCCAGCTGAGCCTTGAACAGAGCCGCTTCCTTCCCTCCGCATACAGCCCTTATTTTGTGCTCCAATAATTCCAAGGCAACTCGGCTCCCCTCTGAGCTTTGGAGAGGTGGGCATGTCGGGATGCTCGGGGGCAAAACGGAGGTGCGCTGCCCTTGCCGTCGTCTCTCCCAGGGCGAGGACGCGCGGCTGGGACAGGACTCGCAGCCCCTGAGCCGCCGTGCAGCGGTGCCCCCCGAGCGGGGCCGGGGCCCGCAGAGCCGCCTGCCGAGGTGAGGAGCTGCCTTCCGGCCGCCGCTCTCGTCCTCCTCGCCCCCTCGGATGCCGCGAGGGCGAGTGGCGCGCGCCTGCGGGCAAGCGCAGCCTCCGCCGCCTCCCCTTGCCCCCCGTCCCCGGGGAGGCAGCCGCGCCGGCAAGGGGGAGGAAGGGGGCTGGTTACATAAGACCTGAATGCGGCAGGCGGCGGCGCGGGGAGGGGAAGGGCAGTGCGCTGAAAATGCACGCAGCCTCCGGCGAGGGCTGCCTGGCGCAGGAGCTCTGCTCGCTGGCACACATCCGCGGGTCCCCATCTGCAGCCGCTGCCCGCCCTGCCCCTCCGCGGCTCCCCCCCGCCTCGGCCCTTGGCGCCGACGTGGGGCCTGCAGCGCCCGCTGCCCCCGCCGAGACCCTGGCGCCGGGCAGCGCTCTGCTTCTCCGGGGCTGGTCCGGGGCTCGGGGAGGCGCTGCCGGGGCTGCGGCGCCGGGCGCCGCTGGGGACGGCCTGCGGGCAGAGCGCCCGCGGTGTGCCACCTTCTCCTCGGCGCGTGGGCCGGCGGCGCTTCGAGGGAGAGCGCCGGCCGGAGAGCACGTGGGGCCGGCGAGACGGGTGTCCGGGGCCGAACGCGTGGGTCTGACCTGTCGGTGACGGGAGCGCCCGGAGCGTCTGCGAACGCAGACAGGCGATGGGAGGCGGCGGGTGGCAGGCCGGACCGGGCACCGGGACGGCGGAGCGACGCTGCGGACGGAGCTGACGGGAGGAGCGGAGGCGGCGCGGGAGCCGCAGGAAAGGCGCGCGGGGGCCCTCGCGCCGGGGCAGCGCCGGGGCAGCGGAGGTGGCGGACGGGTTGCCCCGCGGGGCCGGACTGTGCCGGGGAAGTGGCACGGTCCTGCTGATGCAGAGCCTTGGCACCCTGCAAGTCGCTGCCGACGTCTTCCCGCGGCGCAGGGCGAGGGGGCTCTCCTGGCCTGCAGACCGCTTGTCTCCGTCTCACGCGTCGTCTCCGGGTGTTCTCCAGGCATCGCGGTCTGGGCTCGCACCTTGGGCAGGTGAACGCAAGCTCCTTTTCAAGGTCACGCAGGCATGAGGAGCGCAGCCGGAGTCCGGCGTGTGGCACAAGGGTCCCTACAGCCTGCTGGGCTTTTGCTCCAGACCAGTGAGCTGTGCTTCCCTGGCGTCTGAAGGATGAGGGATCCTCTTCCTCCTCTCCCTGGCCTGCTCCCGCCTGCAGCGGAGCAGCAGCTCCTGCCCCACTAGCACGTGAGCATCTTCTGCTCCCTCGGCCCTGCCCAGCTGTCAGCGTACAAGGTAGGACCTGCCACAGGGGAAGGGCTGCTCCACCGCCCTGACACTCATGCCCTGCTTGCTCCGGCTGTCCTCTGAGCTGTTCCTTCAGTCTGTGGAGTCGCTCTTGCTCCCGGAGCTGCCCACCTGTGTAGTGGAACAGGCAGAGGCAAGGGTGATGGGAGGTGAGAGGGCCCGGCAGCACGTCCGACCAGAGTCCTGCTCAGGGAAACTGGTTCTGTGTGTGCCGCAGGTCCTTTGACTCTTTCCAGAGCGAGTCTGCTGTTAACTGCCTCCATCTCTCCACAGTGTCAGCAGTCCCATCAGGGCCGTGCCCTTCGAAGGTGGACAGCAGCGGGCAGCTCGCAGGCTCTGAAGAGCAGTTACACTTCTCTCTGGATCAGTGCTCCTAGGTCACCCGGCTGAAGGCGCAACGGGGCTGCGTGTTGCTGATTCCTGGCTATCTTGCCCCACGGATCTGGCTCTTCCTGGTGGACGGATCGAAGGCTTGCTGTGATGGGGATGCCCTGAGCCCTCACCTCAGGAGCTTCAGGCCTGGATGTTGGTGCTGCTCCTCCCAGACGATGTGGCTGATAATCTGGAGAAGCCCTCTCTTGCCCCCTCTTCTCCAAGTGCCTGAGCCGGTGGCTGGCTGGGACCTGCGTCTTGCCCTCTGGGTCCTGAGTTTTGCCTCCACTATTGTGCGCATGGAAGGCCAGGTCTACTCTCCGACTGTCAATACTCACTATGGGAAGTTACGGGGGGTGCGCGTGCCGCTGCCCAGTGAGATTCTGGGACCTGTGGACCAGTACTTGGGGGTGCCTTACGCCGCACCCCCCATTGGGGAGAAGAGGTTCATGCCCCCTGAGCCACCGCCATCCTGGTCGGGCATCAGGAATGCTACCCACTTCTCACCAGTCTGCCCCCAGAACATTCACAACGCCGTTCCTGAGATCATGCTGCCCATCTGGTTTACCTCCAATTTGGATATAGTGGCCACGTACATCCAGGACCCCAATGAGGACTGTCTGTACCTCAACATCTACATCCCCACGGAGGATGGTGAGTCCCCACCGGGGTGCCCGCAGGAACGTGCACTCTGGGAGGGCAGGGGAGGCCGCTCTGCTCTTCCCCAGCAGTGGTTGGTCTCACCTGGGTGTTGTGTTTGAAGCATGTGGTTGTGGACCCTGCAGCATGCTGTCTGTTTGTGGAAAGCTTTCTCTGGCCACTCAGCTTGCCCTCTGCCCTCAGCTGCCATCTCTGTCTCGCGTGCTCCTGCCCCTCCACTCCTCTCGGCTCCCACCCCTCCACCTCCATGGCATTGTCACGGGTTCCTCTCTTGTGTTGCTAAATCTGAATCAGACTCTCTGACCGCAGATCCACAGAGCGACGAGCTGGTTTGTGCTCCCCAGGCGCCGAGTGCCAGGTTCTGTCTTGAGTTGGTTCGGGTTTGTCCTTCCTCCTCCCTTCCCACCCTCAGGTCCATGCGCTAGTGGTGGGTGCGGGCTGCGGCTGCTGCTGGGAGGAACACTCTCTGCCTCTCCCCTTGCGCTGGCGTGGCCGGCTGCTCTTGCGAGGAACGGGCCGCGGAGCCGGGCCGGCTCCTTTTTCAGGCCCTGGCACACCGGAGAAGTTGGGGGCGCTGGCCCGTGCGTCACTTTGCAGCTCGCCCGTTTGTCTGCGGCGGGCGGGCAGCGGCAGCGATGAGTGTGGGGTGCTGGCGACCCGCGGGCACGGTCCCGTTGTGGTGAGGCTGGGCGGTGCTGGGTGCCTCCTGTCTAACCTTTTCCTTTCTAGGGGACTCCACCTGAACTGTAAGTAAGGGGGCAGAGGAGGCAGCGCCTGCCGCGGCCTGCAGCAGCCTCACCACACCGGGAGCCCTGGGGGTTAAGCGGGCTGTAAGAGCCAGCGATGGAGGAAAACTGGAGCAGGGCCTGCTGCGCACACAGCAGACTTTGGCGCAGGTGATTTTTCTGACGCCTGCCAGCTCTGCTCCTCTGCCCTTGGGGCTCTTGGCCCCAGGACACGCTGCACCTTCCTTCCATCCCAGCACAGCTGGCCCAGAGTTTTCCTCCCACAGCAGCGCTCCCTGCCCACGTCCCGCGGTCCCAGGGGTGGCGGGAGGGCGGCAGCGTGGTTGTGATTGCATGCCCACTCCAGCCAGTGGAGCCTCCTGTTATTTTGTAGTCTTTTATTCATTTTACAGTAAAACGGATTTCCAAGGAATGCACCCGAAAGCCCAACAAGAAAATATGTAGGAAAGGAGGTATGTAGCAAGCCGACCGGCAGAGAGGCACAGAGAGGAAAGAGAGAGAGAGTGAGAGAGAGTGAGAGGGTGCCTGTCCGTTCTCTCCAGGCCTGCGGCGTGCTTCTCCAGCGCCTCTCTCGTGCCGTGGCTAAGACCGCGGGCCCTCCGAGCAGCCTGCCCCGCTGCCTGCCCGCTTTCTGCTCAGAGGAACCCTTCGGATGCTCCGGGCACGTCTGCTCCCCGCCCCCGGGAGCTGGCGCCGGCACTGCGAGGGTGCTGGTTCTCCCCGAAGGTCTGGGTTCAGATCAGAGCAGGATGCTTGTGTCGCTCCAGGCCTTTCAGAACAGCTGCTTCCAGGCGTGAGAGCCTGCGTTCCCGCCTTCATCCTAATGTCACCAGCAGGCTGCCAGCTCCTAGTCGTGACAGAAAGCCTTTGGTCGTGTGTCACACTTAAATACACCCCTTCCCTTCGGGCTGCTGGGGCTGGGCCTCTCGCCTCTTCTGTCCGGAGCTCCCTCGCAGCCCCGCAAGGGCACATCGACCCACCCAGGGAGGCGCGCGCGTGTGGATGTGGGGTCTGCGGCCCCTCCTGGGCTGACCTCTCCCAGTGCCCTTGGGATCTCTTCCCCGGTACTGCGTCCCAGTCATTTAGCAGCCAGAGTTCCTCTGTGACAACGTGAGTCTTGCCTGGCTGTGCCAGCGCTGCCCGGTTCTTCCCTCGGCTGCGCGTGCCGGGACTGCTGCCCCTGTGCTTGCACGCATCCGCCTCTCGCAGCGGCGCGGGCGCGTTCAGGGTCTGCTCTGCACCCCCTCGAACGACATCCTTCCGGAGCTGCAGCCTCCTAGGAGGCAGCAGAGTATCTCCAGCTCAAACACCAACTCTGCTTCGTCTTGTCTCTGTCTCCGGGACTGCGCGGGGCTCATCCTGCTGCCCCGCAGCTCTGCCTCCTGCTCGGCTCCTCCCGAATAACGCTG
The DNA here is from genome assembly GCF_028389875.1 of Rhea pennata. Classification (NCBI taxonomy): domain Eukaryota; kingdom Metazoa; phylum Chordata; class Aves; order Rheiformes; family Rheidae; genus Rhea; species Rhea pennata. Next base: position 3,730,281 of record NC_084673.1, on the reverse strand, counting down.
TGCTCCAGACCCAGCGTCAGTGGCCCAGGCCTGGCCGTGGCGATGCGGGACCTGGACCTCTCGCGTCTGCCTTGGCCCTCCGTCTGCCCCCTGCGCAGCCCCCCGGCAGGCAGGGAGAGGCCAGGCCTGGCTGCTTTTTGCATCTCTAAGCAATCTGCGCTGCCACCCGGCATGGTGGGGCAGACAAGCTCTTCTGAAAGGCTCGGCGCAGGAAGGGGGTGTCCCAGCCGGGCTCGGTCGCCTGCCGTTCTCGCCGGCGGCCGTGGCGGGCCGCCGGGGCTCCGCAGCCCTGCGCGGGGCCGCTGCTGGGCTGCCGGAGCTGCGCCGCCGTCCCGGGTGTCCCGCGGCAGCGGCGGGCCGCGTCTCCTGCGCTTTTTTCTCTGTGCGCCCCTGCGGTTTGTGGGGCCTGTCGCAGCTGGGCTCGGAGGTTTGGGGAGTCCTTTCCTTCCAGCGATTTCCCTGCGTTCTGTTGTTCCGTTTCTTTGCTTTGCTTTTCCTGTTGCTGTCCTGGCTATTCACACACCATCTCTCCGAGTGCCAAGGCTGCCCCTGAAAGGGCTGGCGCATTCGGGAGTCTCCGCACGCTGCCTCCGGAGCAGGCTGTGCCAGCGAGATGGAGGCTCTTCAAAGCGCTTCCTCTGCTGGCCCTCCCGCCCCGGCCCTCCCCTGGCTGCCGGGCTTGGCGGCCCCCGCTGCGGCTGGGCACGGAGGTGAGGGGCCGGGGTCGAGGGCCGGCGGAGGGGCACGACACAAGGCACGAGGAAATGCCCCAGGTGCGTTTGTCACCTGGTTTTGCCGCTCGCCCGCCTGCCACCCCCTCCCCATTTCCTCTGCCGGTGGCAACGGTTGCTTTGCAGTCCATCCGTGGTTGCCTCTGGCCTCCTGCGCCCTGGCCCCTCTGGGGGGGTCTCATCCGCGTGCCCCACTGCCTGGGGGGAGCAGCCCTCTGCCCTGTGCTGGGTGATGAGCACCACAGACTCGGGGAGCTCAGTGGCCGGATCCAAATGCAAGTGGTCTGAGCACCCAGGCGTGCCATGCGGAGGAGGAAAGCACCCGGCCGATGGCTCTGCCCTTCAGCTCAGGCCGCTCTTCTCTGCCTGTTGACTTGAATTAATTGAATAACTTGTAAAGAGATGCTGAAGCTTCCCCACCCCTCAGCTTAGCTCTGAATTTCTGGGGTTAGTAGTTGTTACGGTGAAGATAACGTACCTACCTGCAGCGTGTCTGTTCAGTGTTTCTCTGTTGACTTGTTTTGGAATATTCTTGATTGTTATTTCTAAGACTGTTTCATACATGAATGTATAAAAGCTCTCATAGATCAGATAACTGTGCAGTATTTTTGGTACTTTGAAATGCCTCAGTTCCCACCTCACTGTAATTTTTATGATTAGTCCCCCATAAGCTCAGCTTATTTCATAGCAGCCAAAGCACTGAGAATTTATCAGGTGGATTCCTAGTTTTCTGCATGGGTGCAGACAGCTCCCCTCTAGAATAAGTGCAGTTGTGCTTTGAGAATAATTAACCATGCACTGTGCAGGAGAATCTGATCGCGGTTAGGCTCAGCCGATGCTCAAGTTTTAGTGAAAATAAAGCTGCTCGGCAGGAATGCATGTGCTTGTACGCGCTCTCGCATCTGTGTGCAAACCTTGGCTCTGCCCTTTGCTGCGTGTTGCAAACACTTCCAGCATGTGCTTTGCTCTGACAGATCCTAGGATGCTTTTCCCTTTCCCTCGGCCGCTGCTGCTGCTGCCTTGTCTGAGGCAGGCCTTGCTGTGGGGCCTAAGGAGTTGGATGTTATTTCTTGGAGGGGAAGAGTGTGGATGTTCTGCACATACCAGACCTCCCCAGTTTTTACTGGTGATGCTTGCTGGTGCAGACTGTCTGGCATCCTGCAGCATGGTTATGGCTATGCAGAGCACATGGTGCTGCTGAGACAAGTGCAGCAACCTTGCTTCTTGCTCTTCCGTGCAAAGATGGCTGGAGTGCCAGACAGCTTCTGTGCTCAGGAGGTGCTGCTTTGTCTGCTCTGCAGCAGAAGCATTGCAGCTTCTGTGCAAATGGACCGCAAGAAGGGAACTTCTCTGAGTACCCGTTGCGTCCCAGTGATTGCAAGATTTCTGTAGTTCTTCCTTGCGGGAACTCTTCTTACCATCCTTCCTACAGCCTCTGTATCCTGGGATCTCTCACTGCTAGCCAAATGCTTGCAATAAACTCTGACCTGAGGTCTCCAGGCAGTGCACCTTGCAGCCTTTGATTTACCGTGGCTCCTATTCTTTGTGTCTCTTCCTCACACTTCTTTAGTCTCTGCTTCTCTGCAGAGCTCCATCCTGGGATGGGAACCTCTGCACTGTGCTTCTGCTCTGGGAAACAATTTGCAAAGGCAAGGGTAGGTGTCCATGCTGGCAGGGTCAGCAGAGCAGGAGGAGACCTGACATTTTTGAGGAGCCCACTTAGGGAGGGAGACAGCTCCTGCTGATTGCCTAGGGACAGAGACAGGACGAGGCAGCACCCAGATGCAGAGCAGCCCCACAGCTAAGGCTGATGGCTGGACTAGCCATAGGAGCTGCCTCTGGCTGCAGAGTTGTTCAGTGGGAGGATCCACAGCTGTTGTCAGTCCTGGTGCTGCTTCTGGTCATCTCCGGAGGCAGGAGCTGAAGCAGCTGAGCCAGTGTGGCCACCAGCACAGGTGCTGTTCTGGCTGCATCTGGCCATGAGTACAGTGACATGCGATTTTGGGGTCCTCCTCTCTGAGGCATTAGGGCTGCCTACATGGGAACCTTCAAGAAAAGTTTACAGCCCATCTGGGACTGTTGCACCCATGCTACATTGGGGAGAGGGTGCTGGGGCTGCTGGAGGTGGTCATTTAAGAGCTCCTGATGGACTACTATGTCTGTTCCTTTCTTAACTAGAAAAAAAGCAAGGGAGCTGCAGCATCTTTCTGCTGTCCTGCTTGTCCCCCTACACCTATGGCTTGCTGTGGTTTCTCTGAGCAATAGCCCCTGAGATCACAGCAGATCTGGAACTGGTCTGCTGGGGCCCCACAAGGGCAGCCCTGCCCTGGACTGCAGCCCAGTTTCTCTGGAGCCCTGGTTTGACTGGGTTTGCAATACTTTAGTCTGCCACTTGCAATAGCCAGAGGAAAGTCCGCCTGCTGTGGCCTCGGCTGTGCCCCTGGGATACCGGGGCAGGCTGTCCCAGTCCGAGTCAGCCTTGCGTGGGTCAGGCGGGACCTCTGGGCAGGGACATCCTCTGGTTCTGCCTCACAGACCAGATTTGGATCTTGAAAAATCTCAGCTCGGAGTCCACTCTTTTATCCGCACGGTGCTAAGCCCAAAGGGTTCCTAGGAAGTAGATCCTCGCCCTTCTTTATCTCTGTTTACACTGGCGTCAGCACTGTTGGAATGGTTTACTTATGATAGCGTAAATCCGGTGTGGATGCTCCTGTTTCAGGGAAAGTGATTTTGTTTTTTTTACTGAGCTTGACCTTAAACCTACTTCTCAGAGATTTGAGGTAAGAGCATGTGCATCCTTCATGTCAGCCCAAACTATGTCACTTCACAGTCAGCTTTAAATTAAACAGTTAATAGGCATTCACACCAGGTTAGTGGAGTAAGTTCTTGACGGGTGAGGAGAATCAAAGCTGTAAGCCCTTTATTTTTTCTGCCTGTGAATCAACAAAACTTAGACCTGACTAGTTGTCCTCCCCATATTGGCCATGAGGGTCAGTGTTGTTGGGGTCTGTGTATCAGCCTTCACTGGTATGGAGGAAGATCTCCTGATAAGGATGGCCTTGGAGACTGGAATAATAGGCACAGGGAGACAGCAGAGCGAAGTGCAAGGAATGTGTTAGAGGGTCTAATCTGTAATTTCTCTTATGATCTGGGAGCCAACAGTGAGCAGTTGTGGAGGTGAACACCAGACCTGTTTTAATTACAGCACCGTTATCAGCTGCCAGCGCTGTGTGGCTGCAGAAGAGGCAGCTGCAGGGAGTTTTGTGGGATGTATTTACATCAAAGCTTGAGAAGCACTCAAACTGCTGCACAAAGCAGGGGTGAAACCTCATCTGAAATGTAGTGCAAGCCAACCAATGTATGAGAGTGGATTCAGGCTGAACAAAGGCAGAGAACGATGAGGGTGACCAGAGGAGCTGAGAAAGCTACTAATGAAACTGTGAGAGCTTGGCTTGTTCAGCTGGGCAGTCCTGCCTGGCTGCTCTCTGTAACTGCCAGCAGGCAAGCGCCCTTCAGTGCTGCTCTCTTGCCTGGTGACCCGTCGAAGGTGAGGGATGACACCGGCCCAGAGCTGAATGAACATGAACTATCCACAGATAAGCATGGGCTAGGAGTTAGGATGTTTCTGAGGAAGCATCTCACCAAGCACTGAGAGGCAAAAAGTCCTCAGCATGTGAAGTGGCCTCTATTAGCAGGACCTGGACCCAGTAACCTGGGACTCTGCTGTGTCTTTCGCCGGAGTCACAACTTTGAATGCCTCTGGAGACCAATATGCAGGAATTGGAAAGAGCTGTTGTGAGCAGCCCATGTGGCTGCTGGCAACTGGCTTCTGGCAACCCTAACCCTGAGAAGCCTTTTCCATGGTCAGACATCTCTTAGGGGTTATTTCATGAGTCTTGCTCCAGTTCTTCCTGTTCACCTGCATTTGGTTGCTTGAAGCTTACCTGAAGACCTTGCACAAGTCCCATTGCCCTTGGTCATCTTCACATCAGCTCCTGCTTGTGGTCCAGCCTGACTCAGCAGTCCGGGCCCCACTGTACTGTTTGCTGTCTAGTGGCTCTTCTCCTCTCTTTCAGTACAAGCAGTGTTTGACTAGTGCCACTGCAACTGGAGGAGCCTCCCCCACTTCGGGGGGAGTGAGGGGCAGGGTGCCACCCTGGACCTTTCTTGGGGAGAGGGAAGCTGATGGTTTGTATTTGCCATGCAGAACTGGCATCTCTCTTCTCCCGACCCTGTAGCCTGGATTAGTGCACCCCTGCTTAGCTTCTTGTGGCTGTTTTCCACCATCTCTGAAATTCTCTCTGCTGCAGTGTGTGGAGCTCAGGTTGTTGCAGACTTGTCCCTGCACTGGAACTGCAGGCTGCCATCTCCGGTCTCTGCAGCACACTCTGAGCTCCTGAGGTGGCTGTTTCCAGCCTTTCCGACCACTTTCCTCCCTGCTCAGTGTCATTTGGATCACTGACCTGTTGCTCGGATCAGAGGGAGGTGGTCTACCTCCATCCATCTCTTTATAGCTCCTCGATGCCACTTTGTTAGCTGTTGCAGGTTTCCAGTCTGTGTGTGGATGCGTTTGTCCCCTGAACAGGGGGGACAAACAAAGTCGCAAGGGCTGCAGCTTGGCTGGTCCCAGGGGTTTGGCAGCATAAGGGCTCTCTGATGTGGAAAGGCAACTCTGGCTGCCTGCGATCATCTTCTCGGCTCTGAGGCACAGCGTGGATGAAGGACTGCTGCCTGCAGTGTTCATTAGAGAAAATCCCTCTGCCCGAGCAGTCTGACCAAGGAAGTCAGAGCATAGTGCCAGTTAGTAAATATTGCATGGGTACTTAGTCATTTAAGTGCTTTCAGGGCTTGCAGGTGTTCCTGATGAAGATGCGGGAGGTCAAGCTTACAGCCTCCACTGTGGCGCCTGGCTGTGGAAAGGCTGGACAGTTGCCTTTGAGAGTGGAGGCCGTCATGCTGATGTGGAGATGCGGGTGGGCTGAGGAGCTACACTGGGAGTGGCTGAGCCCGGCACGAGCTGGGGAAGGGAGGGTGCAGGAAAGGAGGGGACGCTGCAGGGCTGAGGTCTCAGGGTGAGAGTATGAGATGATTTGGGTAGAGAAGGGGAGAACGAGGTGGTGGGAACTGAGGTCAGGTATTTGGGGGGGAGGCTGGGCCGTGAGCAGGAGGGTGAGGAGACAAAGCTGAGGCAGAGAGCAGGGTAGGTCAGGAGGTGACCTTGGAGAGTTGCAGAATGTCAGGATAGCTCTTGAGACATCCAGTTCATCCCCGCACCAGGACGGGAGCAGCTCTACCTAACCTCTTCTCTGACTGGTTTGTCTAGCCTGGTGTTAAACACCTCCCCTGGGCATCTCTTCCAGTGCTTTTCTGCCCTTTCTACCAGAAAGGTTTTCATTTTGTCTAACTTTAATCTACCTCGTGTAGCTCTGTAGCTGCTTTTCTTCTGCACCATGGAGGAGTTTCTCTTCCACTTCACCACTTTGCAGTGGCTTTTATGCATCGCAAGACTGCTGTTGTGGATCCTGTCAGTCTTCTGCTTTCAGGATTTGAATGATCCCGTCTCCTTCAAACTTTTCTTGCCTGCCAGATTTTCTAGACTTGCTGTTGTTGGTCCTCTGGATTTTCTCCAAAGGCCACCTTGCTTAAAGTGTTGTGCAAGCCTGTAACTCACCTGAAGGGCTGAGACCATACTTGAGCTGGGATGCGTGCCTCATCATGCTCCCGTGTTATGTCCTGCTTTGGTGCTTCTCAGCAGGACGGGTTCCTGTCCCGAGCCAGCTGGCGACGTGCTGTGCCGCCTGCACGGTCTGCTCGGCAGCGCTGCTGCCAGCCAGGCCTCCCCGTCGTCTGGCAGCACAGCTGCTTACTCCTGCCTGCGATGGCTTTTGCACTTGCCCTGATGGAGCTGCCCCATGGTCATTCTGGACCGTTTCCCCACTCCTGTTCCCATCCATGTGCCTATGGGGCAGGTGCTGCCCCTGTTGCCTGCAGGATACCACTCCACACGTCCTTCCAGCATGGCAGTGAGAACAGCTCTCCATGTTTGGCTTCCCAGCCGGTTTTGCAGGGCAGAGCCACTGCTCTGGAGAAGGCCGTGGCCATGTCTCCATGGTTTTCCCCCCCTCCACAGAGGACCCTCTCTGCCTTGTGCAGCAGCAGTGTGCTCGACCCACGGGGCAGCCCTGCCGTCACCGCAGAGGTTCCTCTCACCCCCGGAGCTTTCCTGGAGCAGGCATTAGGAAGCAGAGGGCTCGCTGGCTCTGTCGTGTCCCGTGGGGACTCCCACAGAAACGTGGCCCTGCCCGGGCGGCTGTGCTCCCGCCGCGGTCGCTGGAGGCCTGGGTCGCGCCTTGCAGGCAGGGCACACGATAGGGACGAGCCCGCCTCGGGCTATGGCCCGCGCCGCAGCCTGAGGGGCTGAGGCCAGCACGGCCAGGCTTAGCACGGCTCCGGGACGCGTTCGCTCGCCCCCAGCCCCGCGTGCGCCCGCGCGCCCGGTGCCCGCGCCGTGGGGCTGGGCGGGCGGCGGGTGCACGCAGCTCGCAGACGGCCTCGCCTGGTGCACGCAGTCCCGCAGCGCCCCGACGGGCGCCTCGCACGTGCACGGCTGCGGGGTTGCCGCTTTGCTGGGCGCCGCGGAAAAACCCGAGCGGCGCTCGGGGTGTTGCAGGAACGAGGTGTTGCTTTCTCAAGGTGCTCGCTCGGTCGGGGAAAGCTGCTCGCTGTCTTTGCAGTCCTAGGTGAGCTATTTAATTGCTCTCTTAAGACAAGTCTGCACAGGAGGGAGCCGAGCGGGCTGGAGCCGAGCGGGACAGGGAAGACCCCGTCACGACGGGGCTCCGCGGCTCGCCCCGGCGGCGGCGGGGGGCTCGCCCACGGCGTTCGCCGCCCGCTGCGCCCGAGGAGCCGGGAGCGCTGGGGCCGGGGGCGCCGGGCAGCACTGCAGGCGGCGGCCGCGTGGCGCGGCCCAGCCCGGCCCGGCCCGGCGGTCGGGCTCTGCGGAGAGCGGCCTCGGCAGCCGGGGAGGCCGGGGGCGCGCGGAGAAGCCCGCCAAGGGCAGAGCGAGGCCGGGGGCGCGGGGCCGGGGGGGCCGGCGCGTGCCGCCCTCCTCCTGCCGGCCGCCCCGCGGCTCCCGCGGCCCCGGCGGGAGCTGGGAAGGGGCGCAGGCGCCGCGGCAGCCGGGCGCAGCTCCCGGGGCCGAGGGGCCCGAGGCGGCAGCGCGGCCGCGGCGCTGGGAGAGGTGCAGTGTGAGTAGCCAGCAGCGCTGTGGGGCGCCGGCCCGGCCCCACCGGCTCTGCTGTCATGCTATTTTTGAATTCTCTTTTTTTTTTTTTTTGTTTTTTGTTTTTCTTTTCTTTTCTTTTTGTTCTGTCTCCTCGTGTTTGGTCCCTAGGAGCCAGCGCTAAGAAACAGGGCGAGGACTTAGCGGATAATGACGGGGATGAAGACGAAGGTATTTGCGTGCTCGAGGCTGCCACTGCATGACCCACGCAAAGCAGCTGCGTTTGCCCGCCATCCGCTGCCATTGCCAGGGAGCCCCGTGTGTGTGTGTGCGCCCGCGCCGGGCCGCCGCGCGGGGCGGGGGGCCGGGGGGCCGGCTGTGCAGGGCCGCGCAGGCCCGTCCCGTCCCTTTTGGGGGGGGGGGGGACACACATGGGGGGGGGTCCGCTTTAGGCGAAGTTTGCTGGCTGCCCCGCTCCGCTTGAGCGAGGGCTCGGAGGAAGCATGGCAGCTTGGGAGCAGGAGAGCCCTAGGACACCTGGGCCCATTTCACCCCGAGCCCGGTCATACTCCACCTCCAGCCTCTCATCTCTGCAGACTCGGCGACGTGCCGTTTACGGAGCCAGCCACCTTCCCTTCGGCCCTCGCCCGGCCCGCGCGCGCGGCACGGCACGGCACGGCACGGCACCGCAGGGGACGTGTCCTGCCCCGGGCCAGCGGGCGCCCTGGCTCTCTCGCGAGCGCTTGCTGTGCGCTCGGGCCACGGCGGCGGGTAGCAGCGCCCTGGAGAGCCTCGGCTGGGCCGGACGCGCTGCTCCGGCTGCGGCAGCAGCGGCGGCGTCGCTCGGCTCCGCGGGAGCCCTGCTCCGGCCCGTGTCCTGGGGAGCGGGACCTGAGCTGTCCCGGGGCCGGCCGCGGTAAGGAGCCAAGCGCGAGCAGATCCCGAACCCCCCGAGGTTCCCGCCCGGCTGGCGGGCTGGGGACGCGGGGCAGGAGCAGAGGGCCCGAGGTGGGAGCCCTGCCCCGAGGGGGGAGCGCTGCTGCTCCCGCAGCCCCTCAGCAGCCGGCTCACGGGCGGCAAGCTGCAGCCCGGCGCCCGAGCGCGAGCCGCGCTCGTCCCCACCGCGCAACTGGCTGTGCTTCAAGGCTTGGTTCAAGCACGGTTTCGGTTACGTTGTCCTGTTGTTTTCCCAGTGCAAATGAGGCCAGAACCCCCGTTGAGCCCCGGTGTGGTGAGTGCGGTTCCATCGGGGGCGATGGTAGGTCCCCGGCAGGCCTGAGAAAGCTGCAGGACAGGCTGGTCCTCAGTGCCGGAGGGTCGCTCGCGCGCAGGGTCTGGCCTCGGTCCGTCATGTCGCAGGGACGGGAAGAGGAGGTGGGAGGAAGGGTCTGCCGGGCTGCAGCCGTGACGTGCTGGGGACAGTGAACCCTCCCAGTCTGTGGGAGTCCTGGGGCAGCTCAAGCACCTCCTGGCAGATGGCACGTCGGTTCTGGGACCGAGATGAAAGCTGCTCTCTGGCAGTGGTGGTGTCTGTTGTTTTCTCGCAGTAACCTGTGCCCCAGGACCTCTCGTACCAGGGCATAGACTGGAATTCCTCCAAAGAGGTTTGAGCGTGGTAAACCCCTGCACTGTAAGATGTGCTGCAAACATTAGGAACCGTTTATTCCCTGGTATGTCTCCGGCACGTTGCTGCCGCTCTGGTTTGGGGACGTTCCTCTGCGTTTGGATGCTGGCGTGGGGCAGGGAGGAGAGGGCTCAGGTCCGTGCGCTGGTGCTCCTGTGGGCTGGGAGTTGGAGCGGTGCCGAGGGCCGCGGCGTCGCCTCGCTGGCCGTGCCGCGCCGGGCCGCGGCACAGAGGTTTTCCCGTAGCAGCGGCTCTGGCAGGCAGCCCCTGCGAGGGGAGGCGGAGGCGGAGGAGAGCAGGGAGGTCGCCGGGCACGGAGGGCCTCGGAGGCGGCGGCCGGTCTCAGGGAGCTGGTGGCCCGGCCGGGGGCAGCTCGGCGCCGCGGCCGAGGGCTGGAGGCTGGCGCCTCGCCCCGGGGGCCGGCTGTGCCCGCGGGAGCCGGGTGCCGGTGAGCGGGCGCGAGAGCGAAGCCCAAGGGAGCGCTGGGCACCGCGGCACGGTCCCCACGACGGCTGCAGCCACCCGCTCCGCAGGGGTGGCCGGCCTCTGGGGAGGAGGGTGCTCCTCCGTCACCCCGGGCTCCGGGGGTCCTTCCGCCCCGGCCCGCGCGGCCCCGTTCCCCCATCCTCACTCCATTCCTCATGACCCGTTCCTGTGCGGTCCCCGCGTCACCTCCCCACATGCACACGCGCACCACTGTCTGCCTCTCATCGCCATGTCTGTGTCTGGGCACGGGGGTGCCAGGGGGTTGTAGCCAGCAACCAGGAGCTTTCTGCCTCCCCAAGGAAGCGCAACGGGTGGGGGGAGGATCCGAGGGCCGAGCACCCGTCAGTGTCCCCCCCTCGCCTTCCAGGTCCTGCACACCCCTCCCGGCCCTGCCCCTCCGCAATGCCAGCTTCCAGGACTCCCGGAGCGGAGGACTTGGGTCCAGCGGGAGACGGGACGCGGGGCTGCGTCCCAGGGCCGGGCGCCGAGGGCCAGCCCCAGCCTGCCGGAGCTCGGTGGCCCCCTTCCCGCGGCAGAGGTGCCGCTGGGATGCAGCCGCGCGCAGCCGCCGCCGCCGCTGCCGCACGTGCCGAGAGCCAGGGCAGCTCCCTCGGATGGGAAGCAGTGCTGGGACGGGGCCAGCGGCTGTCGCCACCCGGAGCCAGGCTGCCTGGGTTGGCTCCGGGCACCGGGAGGCCTCCGGGTTTGGCCGCTGGAGCAGGGTGCTGGCCACCCCCTCCCTGGTCCTGGCAGCTGGCATTGCCCTTGTCTTTGGTCTGCCTCTCGGGCAGGGTGCCGCGGCCGTCGGCGGGGTCCTGTGTTTAACCTCCTCTCCTTTCAGACATCCGGGACAGCGGGGCCAAGCCCGTGATGGTGTATATCCACGGCGGCTCGTACATGGAGGGCACGGGGAACATGATAGACGGCAGCGTGCTGGCCAGCTATGGGAACGTCATCGTCATCACCCTCAACTACCGCGTTGGAGTGCTCGGTACGGGCGGGTGGTTGTAGTTGGAGGACTGGAAAAAAATGGAAAATTGGGGGGGAAAGAAACAACTCAGGGGGCTGCTGGCATGGTGGGGCTGCGCCCCCGGGGCCATTGGGGCGAGAGCGGGCCCAGGGGGTGGGCGGCCGCGCTCCGGGCACTGCCCCTTCCTCGCGTCCCGGCAGCTGAGCAGGGGGTGCCACGTGGCAGCGCCCACAGCAGGCCCTCGCCATGCGAGCTGCCTCCTGGCACGGGCCACACTGGCTCATTTACACAACCTGGCTCAGCTGAAAGCAAATATTGGTCTGTGGTTAAATAAATAATAAATGTATTTACCCAGCATCTCCTCCTGAGAGGTCTCGGAGCAGCGAGCTGCCAGCGGGTGCTTCCTCGCTGCCCCTGGGACCTATCCGCTGTCCCTTCCCGGGCACGTACCGCCTCCCGGGCCGGTCGATGGGCTCTCCCCAGGGGCACCGTCACTTCCCCACAGCCGTGTCTGTGGCAGGAGGCCGCAGCCCTGCTGCCGGCAGCCTCGGCCAGGTGCCGGAGCAGCCTGTGCTGCCGTCCGAGGCCGCTTCCACAGGGCGATGGCTCTCCGGCCGTGGGGCAGCGCTGCGTGTGACCGGGGCAGCTGTGCGTCGCGCTGGCTGCAGGGACAGCTCTCAGACCCACGTGTGCCCGATCCCAGGACCTGGGCACAATTCCCGGAGTCGCTGTGCCCGGTCGGGCCGAGGCTCAGGTTCCCGCGTGCGACGCCCGGCGTGCCCGAGGCTGTGCGCTCCTGAAAGCGTGCATCTGCTTGCTGACAGCTCGGTGCGCGTCTCGCCGGCTGCCGTCGTGTGGCAGCGTGCCCGCAGCAGGCGTGGGAAGCGCTCCGCGCAGGACCCTCGCCTGTGCTCGCAGCGAGCGCCCGGGGCACGAGTCTGCCCCACTGGGCCATGCGGAGAGGGGCCCCGTCGGGCTGCCCCAGCACCTCCGTGCCGGGGAGCCCCCGGGAGGGTCTCGGCGCTGGGGGTCACCAGCGAGGTCCTCAGCCTGTGTGCGGAGCAGAGGAGCAGCGGTGTGGCATGTGCGCGCTGTGGGCACCGCGCAGGTCCTCTGCGGGAGCAATGTGCGGGGCTGTGCCACATCTGAGCCCCTGCTGGGTGCCTCTTTGCCTCGCGGTGGTCCCCACCGCTCCATAGATGCTGTCAAAGAAGGCCAGGCAGCACATGTGCATCGAGCCAGCCCTCGCCTGGCGTCAGGACAGGCTCTGGGAGCACTGTTTGCCCTTTACGGGAAATGCATATGTCCGAAAGCATCTTTTAAGTAAGGGACTAGGAAGGGGATGGGGCAGTTTTGCTGGTACCTGGGGAACCACAGGAGATGCCCAGCTGGCTCCTGCTGCGGCACAGGAGATGTGCTCAGCCCTCTGCATCACGCGTCTCCCGGCCTGCTGCAGCTGAAAATCCCCAGTGGGCTGCGACCTGGTAGGGTTTGCCTGGAGCCTTGGGGGCACTTTGCTGCTGCCTCCCGAAGCAGCCGGGGAAAGGGGAGTGTTCAGGTTCGCCTTGGGAAGAACTGCGCCCAAGCCAAGACACTGGCGGTGTAGGCTCTTTCTAGAGATTCAGACTGGCACCAAGCTCTCTGTATGCAAGTGGGTTTCCCATCCTGTGTTTGGGGCAGTGCATCCCTCTGGAAGCCTGCGTACCCTGTACCGTGTCGGGGAAGACAGCCTGAGGTCCGCAGCTTGGTCAAGATTGACATGGGCTGCTGGTATGAAACAGGCTTTACAGTAAAAACGAAGAAGGGTTTCTTTAAGAAGCCTTAAGGTTAGGCCTTTAAGACTGATAGGTGGAAGTTTAGGGACATAGGTTACAATACAAAATAAGACTTAAATGATGCTATCGTCATCTCCACTTAGGTGCTGCATTGCATTGCCCTGCAGCACCTCTGGTGCCAGATAGCAGCTCGTGCCACTCCCCGCCTACCAGCGTTACCGCGCTGGGTTTTGCCTCCGTAACACCACTTTGGCTTCCTGCATTGAGTCAATTTAAATGAAACACTGATAGCTTATCTTGGGTGTTACCTTTGCTGCTCGAAGCATTTCTCAGTAAAATCTTCCACACTCGAAGCTTTTGGTCTTAACTGCAGTCGGTTCCTCTCTGCCCAGCCCACCTCCTTGCATGTGTAGAGCCTCCTCCAGGCCACGCTGGTCCTCAGAAAGCGCTGCCTGCGCGCACGCTGCTTGCCCGCAGTTGCTGGCACTTGCTCGGCTTTCCTTGGAGGGCGCGTGAGACACCTTGACCTGTGGTTAGCACAGGTGGTGGTGCCGGTGGGACAGTGCTTTGTGCAAAGAGCCCATCCTGCCGTCACTGCTCGCTGCCAGTCGGAGAGGCTCCTGGGGGCTTGCAGCTGGAGCCCCAGGCTCTCGCCCCAAGGCGTGCAGTGGAGAGGGCCCCTGGAGCTAGGAATTAGGTGTCCCTGCTAGGCCACAAGGTGCACAGGACTCTTGTAATGGGGCTTTCGTGGTGTGGTAGGACACTGTCCCATAGCAGCTCACCCCGGCTTAGGGACGAGGGCGGGAGAGCAAGCAACCTGCTGCCTCCTGCAGCCGCCCTAACTGGCCTCCGCTCGGCCCGCAGGGTTCCTGAGCACGGGCGACCAGGCCGCCAAGGGCAACTACGGGCTGCTGGACCAGATACAGGCGCTGCGCTGGGTCAGCGAGAACATCGCCTTCTTCGGGGGAGACCCCTTGCGCATCACCGTCTTTGGCTCCGGCATCGGCGCCTCCTGCGTCAGCCTGCTCACCCTCTCCCACCACTCGGAAGGTAGGTGCCGACCGGGCAGAGGCGGCCGGCCCCGGGGCAGCGACCGGGGGCACCTCGGCGTGGGGAGAGGCGGGGGCACCTCCTGCGGCGCCCTGTGTGCACGCGCACGTGTGCGCACGGGCCGCAGGGCATGGCACAGCTCACGCGGACCGCGGCGTACAGATCTCGGGCGCGGGAAGGGGATCCAGATGGGAATAGAGGCAAAGATGGACGTGAGGGCGGCAGGGAATGAGGCCCCCGTCTTAGGAGGGAGGGCTGGGAGAGCTGGAATTGTTTAGGCTAGGAAAGTGCGGGGAGGGAGATGTATCTGTAAATATAGCAGAGTGTTTACTCTAGATAGAGAAAGGAATTATTTATGCTAAAAGATTGTGTTGGCAGAAGAGCAAATGCATATAAACCACCTGTGAATAAATTTACATTGAAAATTGGGGAAAAAATTGTTAACCATCACAGTTCTGGATAAACTTCCTAAAGGAAGTAGCAGGGGCAAAGCCTGATCTGTGTGCTGAGCGTGGTCCACGGGGGACCGGGCTGCCAAGAAACACTGGCGACTTGGTCAGCGGGGGTGTGATGAGTTTGCCTGCAATCGCCTCTTCTAACGCTGGGTCCCTGCGTGTGGTGCGGGGAGAGGAAGGGCAAAGGGCTCATAGGAGCAGTGGGCACAAAGGTGAATCTGCCTCAGAAACACGGGCGAGCGCAAGCCAAATGACGCTCGAAAGCGCTGGGAAGTGCTCCAGCCCTGCTAGACGGCTGTGGAACAACGCAGGCATAAAGGCAACCTTCAGAAAGGGAGCGCGGCCGATCACATGGCGGAGGGTGTATCGGAGGAGGCTGACGCAGGCCGGGCTGCCTGCCGAAGCTCGTCGCCCTTTCCTCCAATCCTGAGAGCTGGTCAGATGGACTGATTGCCCTGGTATTTAAAGCAGCAGTGATCTCAGCCCAGGCTGCTATGGAGGTACCTGCATCAGCACCAGCAGCACGGTCTGATTTGCTGTGTTTGATTCAGAGAATGTAGCTTCTGCACACCACGTCCACCACGAGGCTGGTGCTAGCTGCTCTAACGCATGGAAGAGCTTCCGAGCACGTGCTAGTAGTGGAGAGCAAACTGCAGTGCTCTGCTAATCCCAAACCAGGCATAATGATCCTAGAAAACTCACAGCTCACCATAAATCCAAAAGCAATCCCAAAACAGCTGTCTTAAGTTTGCCTTCTCCCAGATTTGTCCAGCTGCCGTTGCAGATGACTTGCCGTGTCGTGTCCCTGCAGTCAATCACCTACAACGCAGCGACACAGCGCGGCTGGGGTCACGCGTGGCCCGTTCTGAGCAGCCCGGTGGGATCGCCCCGCTGCCGTGCTGCTTCTGCTGAGGGGCAGGAAGTGCTGCACTTCATGCGGTGCTCCGTGCAGCAGCACCGGCTGTGCTGCTCTCCATTTCCAGGTGACAGCCTTTCCCCAGGGACAGAGTGTGCCTGACGCGCTGTTTGTGCCTGTGCACTCATCCTTGCAGGTCACTGGGGTGCACATGTGGCACAGCTGGCTGCCAGCCTCTCCATGGCCAGGCCAGGAGGCTGGAAAGGCCAGAACATGCTGCCTTGGCGCGCTGGGCAGAAAGGCAGCTCTGGTCCAAGATTGAAAGGGTAGGGGGTATGCTGGGGAAGGCACCTGCAACACGCTGGCACCTTGCAGGGCTTGTGGTTGTGTTGCTCATGCCGCAGTGTCATCTCTGTTAGGACCCATTAATCAGACTAAGCAGAGGAGCTCCAGTGCCTCCTCTACTGGGATACTACAAGTAGGCTCTAATGAGGATGTCTCTGCAGTGAGGAGAGCTTCCCAAAGGTGCTCCCCTGTGAGCAGTCCCAGGCCTCCTGGGTCTGAGGAGCTCGAGACCTGCCACGCTGCCCTTAAGCCTGCTTCTTCTGCCATCAGCATCATCATTGCACTGCTGTGAGCGGATGTGTGAGTAAAGCAGGGTGAAGGTGATGTTGATAAAGATGTAGAGGTGCAAGGTCTGGAAACAGGGAAGCTAAAGGTAAAGTTACTGGGACACTTGTGTTCCGTCCATGTTCCTGCTGCCTGGTGCTGTGTGCCTGAAGCCAGCCTCTGTGCCCTTCAGAGCTTCCTCCTTTGCATCTTCCTAGCGGGAGGCTCCTGGGAACGCTGCCCCATCCTCTTCATGTACAAGCATTAGCGGACGTTGGACTATCATAAGCTCAAGAACACAGAAATCTTGAGTTGCGCAAGAGGATACATCACTGCAGTCCCGCAGCAGAGTCTCCGCCTGCGTTACGAGGCTGGCAGCAGGGCTGGGAGCAGAGCAGCAATAGGGCTGCCCTGCCGCCCTCGTCGGCTCTGGGATTCCCAGGGTAGGATTGCTCCGCTCCCCGGAGCCAGGCCGCTGCCCCACGCTGGGGCGCAGGAGCCCACTCCGCCGCTGCCCGTCTGCGCAGGCAGCAGCTCAGCCCCTCCTGCTCCCCAGCCCATAGGAAGAGACACTTCGAACAGCTAAAGCCAGAAGATCATTTGCTTACGGTTAGCTGGAGAATTAAGCATTGTGTAATGACAAGGCAAGGGCAGATCTTTACCAGATGCAGACCTTGTTTCCGAGCAGCGGAAGGGGAGCTCCACCTGCGTGCGGGGAGGGGGGTGCTCTGGGCCACTGCTGAGCCTTGGGTGCAGACGTGCTGGCTGCGGGCGCACGCAGGGTGGTGCAGGCGCCCGGTGCTCTGTGTGCCCCCCTGCATCTGCACAGGAGATGCTGGGCAGCATGGGCGCAAGCATGAGGAGTCTTTTGCAGACTGAAAGCTGCTATGAAGAGAAAAGGATTTTCCATGCCCATGCCGAGTTTGAGAGGCCGGAGAGGGGAAGGCACGTGTAATGTGTTCCCAGGGCCTCTTAGGGTGCTTCTCTCCATCACAGGAGGCCTGGGGGCAGGCGGGTGTCTCAGGAAGGTGGTCTATCTTTGGGGGCCTCCTTTCTGGGATCAAGTGGTTCTGGCAGAGCAGACCCAGAGCTGCAGACTGTTTTTGTAGCCAGATGGTGATGCCTCTCTGGAAGCATGACTGTGTGCTCTGCCTGCCCAGATGGTCCCAGCCAGCTCACCTCCACCCCCCCCTTGCCTCCCGGAGCCTGCACATGCCCAATGGGCCCTGCTGGCCGCAGCCAGGCAGCCGCGCGCCGCACAGGAGAGCTGCTCTTTACCTGGAGCACGATGGCAGCAGCTCTTACCATTAATTTACTGTAGGGCCTTGTGCCAGGCTGCCCGGTGCTGCTGGGAGGGGGCCCTGGCGCTGTGCCGCGGCGACGGGGCACGGGGGCCGCCTCTGACCCGCCGGCGCCTGCGGTCTGCAGCCCTGCCGTGGCCCCTTTTTGGCGACACCATGCTTTCTGCCCCCAAACCCTGCGCCTGCGTGCCGTGCTCTCCACCGCCCCGTCCAGGCATCCGACGGCTGCTCTCGGGGCCCCCAGCCTGTATCGCGAAGGTCCTGAGCACCCCAGGTTCCTCGCTGGCTGCAAACACAGAGAGACGGGTGAAGCTCTCTGTTGCTACAGCGTTGGCACCAGAACAATCAGACGTAAAACAACCGGAGCCAGACCCTGCTCCGGAGCACCCGTCTCCCCAGGGACCGGGGAGGCAGCCGCTCTGGAGCGCGCCAGGGAAGCGATGTCGAGGCGCAGCCTGTAGACCAGGCGGGTGTGTTTTTATCGGATCAAAATAAAACTCATAGCGATCAAGAGCTATTAATGAAACTGCTAATTTGTGCCTGCTCTGCCAGGCGCTGTGAGAGGCAGACACTGGAGGCTGGTGCGGCGCACGCGGCGTCTGGCTGCCGGGGAGCCCCGCGGCTCCCCTGCCAGCCTCATCGTTTGCAGTCAGGGTGGTTCCTCGCCAAGGACACGGTGCCACTGCTCTTCCCGGCAGGCACAGCAGCATTTGCTCCTGGATGAGCTCTCCGGCTCCTGCGCCTTATCATCTCCCGCTCCTCGAGGGCTGCTGCCCTTCGCTGCCTGCCGGTGGTCGCTGGCTCTTCACCTCTCGCCTCGGGCAGCTCCGGGGCCAGGTGGCTTGTCCAGGAGAGCAGATCTGGGCCCAGGAGAGGGCTCAGGATGTGCTGAGCTCCTTCAGCCCGGCATGGAAACCCCCTCGAGCTCAGGGCAGAGCGAGGAGCAAACCCAGCCGAGGTGGCAAATGGCCCCACCGTGCCAGCAGGCGAAGGGTCCCTAGGTTGGGTGCTGCGGGAGGAAGGAGAGCAGTGAGATCCTGCAAGCTGCCACGGGGAAATTGGGATCAGCTGCTAGGAAAATGTCGTACCCTGAGGGCAGTCGGACATTGAAGCGGGGGGTTGCGGGGGCATCTCTGTCCTTGGAGGTGCTCAGGCTCGCCTGGACGGTGCCTTCGTGCTCTGCTTTGAGCAGGGCTTGTACCAGACGCCCCAAAGGTGCTTTCCAGCCTCAGCTACGTGCGAGGCGAAGGGGAAATCAGGATCTGGCTGCAGCCTGCAGCACGGTCACCCTCCGGCGTAACCATGGCACCGCAGCGCGCGCGCCACGGCAGCCAGCTCGCTGTGGGATGCGGGATGCGCCCAGCCGCGTTCCTGCATCAAGATGTGGCCATGCAGGGTCACCGGGAAGAGGCTGGAGAGGGGCTCGAGCAGGGATGCTCCTGGCTCCCGGGCGATGCCGGCTGCCCGTGCTCCCCCCCGTGCAGTGGTGGGCAAGGGCAGAGCCCAGCCCGGTGGCTTGTCTGGAGAAACCTGCTGCTTTCGGGGAGCAATCGCTGCTGCTATCGCAAGGGTCTGTAAAGGGACTTGCTGTCTTGGGACTGAACCATCTGGGAGCAGCAGCCCAGCAAGGCTCAGGGAAACCCTCCATCCCGGCTGTTTGGCACAGGGAAGCTGGCGCTGAGCAAGCAAGCCCACGGCCAGGCCCAGGCTGGACGCTGCTTTCCAGGGCACCAGGAGGTGACAAACAGAGCTTGTGACTTCTCTGTCCCAGAGCATGGGACTGTACGTCAGGTACTTGGCAGAGCGAGGGCAGTGCGTGCAGACACAGCTATGGACAGCAAGGCTTTCAGCCAGGAGCCTCCGAGCACTTCTGCTGCAGGAGCGTGCACGCTCCCCTGCACAGCAGCGCAGCCTTGGGCGCCCGGGGAGCCCGTGCGGCTCGCGCCGGTGGGCTGCGTTTCACGGAGCTGCCGCGTAGCGCCGCGCTGCCGCGCTGCCCGCGCATCACGCAGAGCCCCGCCGCCGGCCGAGGAGTCACGCCCGAAACAGGCTCTCGCGGGGAGCGAGGCCTCGGGTGCAGCTCGGGCTGCAGGACCGGGCAGAGCAGAGACCCCGGGGTGCACTCGGAGCCCGGCTCGCCTTTCACCGCCCCGGAGGCTCCGTTTCCTCGGAGCCCTTTGTACTCCCAGCACAAGCGCCATTGACGGGGGCTGGAGCCCAGCCACGCATTCCTCCGCCTGGGCCAGGGCCTTTGTGGCCCCGCTTTCCAGGGCGAAAGTCCACTCCCTCTGTGTTCCCGGTGGCAGAAAGGCCCTCTTTGTGCGTCTGGCAGCGCGCTCCTGCGGGGCCCGGATTGGCACCGAGCAGCCCCAGCTGGGCAGGAAGCGGCGGGGAGGGGGGCGAGGGGGACCCTGGCAAAGCGGCGGGGCGGGACATGCAGGGTTAAGTGGCCCCAGAGGAGGCTTTAACCCTCCCGCTGCTGCCTGGCGGGAGCCCAGCTGCTGGCCGGGGAGCGGCGGGGGCCGTCCCCTCCCCGGGCTGCCGCGGGGGGCCTGCGACGTGGCAGCGCGTCCTTGCGACGGCGAGGGCAGACCCCCCGCGGCAGAGCGAGCCCGGGCTGCAAGGCGGCGAGATCCCTCACCCGCGCCAGCCCCGGCACCTCGCAGCGCTGGCGACAGCCCGCGTGCATGCCCTGCCATCGTCCTGTCAGCAGCACCGGGGGCCCCAAGCTGGCTGCAGCGCCAGCGGGAGCATCTGCGGAGGCCCACCCTCGCGCACAGGCCTTTTCCGCATGTCCTGAGCTGGGCTCCTGCGTGCTGGGTCCTAGCAGGAGTCTGCAGGCACCAGCACTTCCTCCACAGTGTCCCAGATTGCAGCAACGGGGTGCTGGGGTGGCTCTGGGCCCACCTGGCCACGAGCTTCCTCCGCTCTTTGCCTGTCCCTGCAGGTCTCTTCCAGAGAGCTATCATCCAGAGCGGCTCTGCACTGTCCAGCTGGGCAGTGAACTACCAGCCTGTGAAGTACACAAGCATGCTGGCCGACAAGGTGGGCTGCAACGTGCTGGATACGGTGGACATGGTGGACTGTCTGCGGCAGAAGAGTGCCAAGGAGCTGGTGGAGCAAGACATCCAGCCAGCCCGCTACCACGTGGCCTTTGGGCCGGTCATTGATGGCGATGTGATCCCAGATGACCCAGAGATCCTCATGGAGCAGGGCGAGTTCCTCAATTACGATATTATGCTGGGCGTCAACCAGGGCGAGGGTCTGAAGTTCGTGGAGGGCGTGGTGGACCCTGAGGATGGGGTCTCAGGCAGCGACTTTGACTACTCAGTGTCCAACTTTGTAGACAACCTGTATGGCTACCCCGAGGGCAAGGACACCTTGCGGGAGACCATCAAGTTCATGTACACGGACTGGGCCGACAGGGACAACCCTGAGACACGCCGCAAGACCTTGGTGGCCCTTTTCACCGACCACCAGTGGGTAGAGCCATCAGTGGTGACAGCTGACCTGCATGCCCGCTATGGCTCCCCCACTTACTTCTACGCCTTCTACCACCACTGCCAGAGCCTGATGAAGCCTGCATGGTCTGATGCGGCCCACGGGGATGAGGTGCCTTATGTGTTCGGGATCCCCATGATCGGCCCCACAGACCTCTTTCCCTGCAACTTCTCCAAGAACGACGTCATGCTCAGCGCCGTGGTGATGACCTACTGGACCAACTTTGCCAAGACGGGGTGAGCAGGGCTGTGGCCGGGTGGGGGGTCGGTGCTGCGCCTGGCGAGCTGCGCTCATTGCGGTTCCCCCTCAGGAACGTGCTGTGCCAAGGGGGTAGGAGCAGTGTCAGACCTAGTGTGGGACACCAAATCCTCCTGCTCAGAGATTCGTGAGCTTCACCCTCACCGGGTCAGGGCTTCAGCCACGCAGTGAGAAGCTGCTGAGCCGAGAGCTTGGCCAGCCCAGGATGAGGTTCCCCGGGCTCCCATCTCTCACCTCACTGCTCCTCGCGAGCAGCCATCATGGCAAGCTGTTGGGTGGCCCCATGTCTCATACAGACTGGGGCAGTGCTTGTCTCTTGGCTTTCCCTGGTGCTGTAGCTCTGTTCTGCCTGTGTTTTGCAGGGACCCCAACAAGCCCGTCCCCCAGGACACCAAGTTCATCCACACCAAGGCCAACCGCTTTGAGGAGGTGGCCTGGTCCAAGTACAACCCCCGTGACCAGCTGTACCTGCACATTGGGCTGAAGCCACGAGTGCGCGACCACTACCGGGCCACGAAGGTGGCTTTCTGGAAGCATCTGGTGCCCCACCTGTACAACCTGCACGACATGTTCCACTACACCTCCACCACCACCAAAGTGCCGCCGCCCGACACCACGCAGAACTCCCACATCACCCGCCGGCCCAACGGCAAGATCTGGACCACCAAGCGCCCCGCCATCTCGCCCGCCTACAACAGTGAGAACGGCAAGGAGAAGTGGAGCCCAGAGCAGGAAGCGGGCACGCTGCTGGAGAACCCACGCGACTACTCCACCGAGCTCAGCGTCACCATTGCCGTGGGTGCCTCCCTGCTCTTCCTCAACGTGCTGGCCTTCGCCGCGCTCTACTACCGCAAGGACAAGCGCCGGCAGGACACGCACCGGCAGCCCAGCCCTCAGCGCAGCGCCACCAACGACATTGCCCACGCGCCCGACGAGGAGATGCCCTCGCTGCAGGCAAGCCAGGCGCACCACGAGTGCGAGGCGGTGCCGCCCCACGACGCCCTGCGCCTCGCCGCCCTGCCCGACTACACGCTGACCCTGCGCCGCAGCCCGGATGACATCCCGCTCATGACGCCCAACACCATCACCATGATCCCCAACTCCCTCGTGGGGCTGCAGACCCTGCACCCCTACAACACCTTCGCTGCCGGCTTCAACAGTACGGGGCTCCCGCACTCACACTCCACCACCAGGGTATAGCTGCCCGGCGGCCCGTGCACGCGCACCCGCACGCACGCACACGCACGCACGCACGCACGCAGCAGACACTGGCAGCGGGACTGGCGGGGCCGCGGGAGCCCCCGGGCGCACGGGGCAGCGCGCGCGGAGCGCTGCGGCGCCCAGCCCGGAGGCGCGGGGCCTCGGCCGGCCCGCGGCGCTCCGCTCCAGCCCTTCCTCCCATCCGTTTCTAACTTTTGAGAAGTTCTTCGGTTCTCCGGCGGACCGTCGTCCGACGGCGTCCGCATCCGTCCATCCGTCCGTCCGTCCGTCCCACCCCGCCCCGGCTCCGACACCGGGGCGAGCGCTCGGCGGAGGGCGCCTGCGGCTGGGCGCGGGGCTTGGGGCCGGTCCCGGGGCCTCCGGCCTGGCGCCGCCGGGGCTCGGGGCGCCGGCGCAGCGAGCCGGCCCCGAGCCGGGCGCCTCTGCCCCTCTTTGCACTGCAGAGAAATCTCTTTTGTGTCGGTCGTTTCTCTTTGCAGAGACGTTTTTTAAGCAGATCTTTAGTTCTTTACACACTAACGGAGTCGCCGCGTTTTGTCCTTTGTAAAGATTTTAAACCAAGTGTTCTTGATATAAAATAAAAAGCCAGTTAGAACCACCCCCCCCCAAAAAAAAAAAATAGTGTGTGCGCGGTGCCCCGGCCCCAGCAGGGCCCCACGCCGCGGCCCCCGGCCGGCCCGGCCCCCCACGCCGCCGGCCCCCCGCGTGCCGCCGGCCCCCCATGCTGCCGGCCTCGCTCTTTTGTATTTTTGATATTCTCCCCCCCCATCGCCCGCGGAGCTCAGCCGAGCGGCCTGCTTGGGCGGCCGTGCCCCCGGCCCCCGCCATCCTGCCGGGAGCGCCCGGCGAGCCCCCCGCCGCCACGCTGCTTGGCCCCAGCGCCCCCCCGCTCCGAGCCCCCAGGCCCGGCGAATGGGGGGGGTGCTTTTTTTGGGGGGGGGGCTGCATCCCACAGGCGGACGGCAGATTCCGGTGGCTGTCCCCCCCCCCCCCGGCAATGCGTCACCGCGAAGCCGCCGGCACCGGGCAGGGCGGCGCTGCGGGCCCCGGGGCCGGCGCCGAGCGGGACCCCGGGGTGAGGTGCGTCCATCGGAGAATGTATTTATACCCTGTCACCCGCGCAGAGTAACAAATTCCAAATAAAACAGAAGTGATATTTTTAATAGCGGTGTGTGGGCCCCTGTCTTGTTGGCGCCGGCGCCGGGGCTGCCCCGGGTGGGGGGGGAGGCAGCTCCGGGCTGCGCTGAGCCCCTCTGCGTCGGCGGGACCCTATTCCAGGCCGGGGGGGATGTCCCCGCCGTCCCCTCCCGCCCCCCCCCCCCCCCAGCTTGCCGCACCGAAACGCTGCTGCTTTCATTGCTTTTTAATGTAATTTCAGCTGATGTTGCCATGGAAACCAGGCATTGGCGGGGGGGGGAGTTGAATTGCCTGCAGCGAGCCGGAGCCGCGGGGAGGGAGAGAAATGGAGACACGGAGCAGCCTCGCCGGGGGGGGGGGGGGGGGAACCTGCCCCTCTGCAGCCTCGGAAAAGCCCTGGCACCTTCCCAGGGGAATTAACACCCGTGTGACGGTGTGGGACCGCCTCAGCCGCGGGGCCGGGCTTCGCGCTGCCGGCGAGGAGCCGCGTAAGGCAACCGGGCCGCCAGGGCCGAGGGCAAACCGGGGTCCCGCGCGCGGCCCCCCCACGGGCGAGGGCTCTCCGGGCCCGGCCCGGCCCGGCCCGGCCAGCGTCACCCGGCCGGCCTAACGCCCCGGAGCCAGCGGCCACTCCGGCCAAGCCGGGGCGCAGCCGGGTCCGAGGGCCTCGGGGCCCCCCGGGGGCCCCCCGGGGCCGGTACACTTTGTCCTCGACCGCCGGTTTTTGCACAACCCCCCCTTTTTTTTGTTGTTTTTTTTTGTTTCGCCTCCCGCAAACACGGAGCTCTGTCCAGAGGCTGGGCGCAAAGGTCGGGGCGAGCCGCGAGGGGCCCTCGCGGGGCCGGCGAAGCGGCTGCGGCTGCGGCCGGCCCGACGGGAGCGCAGCACCGCGCCGCCCGCCAGCCCGGGCGAGCCGGGGACCGGCCGCGTCCCCCCCCGCCCCCCGCCGCCGCCACCGCCTCCCGCCCCCCACCCGCCACCGCCGCCGCCGCCGCCGCCCGGGCTTCGGGCAGGAAATTGGACGGACGCCTGGACGCCTGCGAGGGCCGCGGAGCAGATAGGAGCGTGTCCAAGGTCCTCGCGCCCCTCCCTCCGCTCCTTTTTCTATTTTTATATTTTTATGCGTGGTTATTTTTCAGGTGCGGTCTCCGACGCCGACCCCCCCCCCCCCCGACGGCTCCCCCCCCCCCCGGCGGGGGCTCCCGGGCGCCGCCGCCGCCGCCGCCGCGCTGCCCCGCAGCGCCACCTGCTGCCGCCGCGGAGCGCCGCGCCCCAGCCCGGGGCCCCAAGCCAGCCTGGGCCCCCCCCGCCCCCCGGGCCCCCCAACCAGCCCGGCTCCCCAGAGCCCCCCCCAACCAGCCCAGTTCCTCTGAGCCCCTCAGTGCTCCCAGTGCCCCCCAACCAGCCTGATTCCCCTGAGCCCCCCCCCAGAGCCCCCCCGATGTCCTCCAGAGCCCCCCAACCAGCCCGGCTCCCCAGAGCCCCCCCCCCCAGTGTCCTCCAGAGCCCTTCAGAATCCCCCAACCAGGTTGATGCCCCAGATTCTCCCAGTGTCCCCTAGAGCCCCCCAACCGGCCTGACCCTCCCCAGAGCCCCCTCAATACCCTCCGGAGACCCCAACAAGCCTGACGCCCCCCCGTCCACCCAGAGCCGCTCAGTGCCTCCCCCAGCCTGGCCCCCAGAGCCCCCCCCCCAGTGCCCCTCCAGTCTGCCCCCCCCTTGTGCCCCCCAACCAGCCTGGTCCTCTAAAGCTCCCCTGAGTCTCCCCCCATCTTGGTCGCCCCAGAAGTCCCCAGTATCTCCCAGTGAGCCTGGTTCCCCCCCAGACAACCCCAGTGTTCCCCCCCAACCAGATCGCTTCCCTCCCCAGAGACCCTTCTACCCCATAGAGCCCCATTGCCCTCACTCTGCCCCCCCCCAGCCTCTTCCCAACCTGGTCCCCCCAAGTGCTCCCCACCCTACAGTGCTCCACGGCCCCCCCCACCTCCGCCAGTGGCCCCGACCCGGCCCGAGAGCCCGGTGGGGGGGAGGAGGGGGGAGGCAGGCGCAGGTGTGGGGCAGGGTGCGCCCCGCTCCGCCCGGCCCGGCTGACTCAGCCGCTGGCCTTATCGCGGGCCGGGATTGCAGCGTCCGGGCCCCCCGGCCCGGCCCCCCCCGGGCAGGCACGGGGCATCCTGGCGGGGGCAGGCACCGGGGTCCCGGGGGGGGGGGGCTCCAGGGGGGCAGGCCCGGGGGTCCCGTCGGGGAGGGGGGCTCCAGGGGGCAGGCCCGGGAGGGCCCGGCAGGGGGGAGCTCCGGGGGGGGCAGGCATGGGGGTCCTGTCGGGGGGAGGCTTCAGGGAAGGGGCAGGCCGGATGGTCCCGTCGGGGGGGGGCCCGGGGAGGGGCAGGCCCGGGGGGCCCGTCGAGGGGCCCCGGGACGGGGGGAGGCCCGGCGGCTCGGAGCTCGGCGGCGGCCCGCGGGGCGGGTTGGTCGCTCCCGGGCCGGTTTCGCCCCGCGGCGCCGAGCCCCGGCGCTGGCCGCCGCCGCGGGGCAGCCGCGCAGGCGGGCGCAGAGCAGCGGGGCGCAGGCGGGGGCGGCGCCGCCCCCCCGGGGCCCGGCGGGGCCGCTCCCTGCGCACCTGCGGCGGCCCTGGAGGGAGCGGGCCGGGTGGGAGGGGGCGGGCGGCGCGGCCCGGTATAAAGTCCAGGCTGCTGCGCTGGAGCCCGAGGGTGTTGGGAGCTTGTGAGGCAGGTGAGTGGCCCCGGGGGGGGGGAAGGGGGCTGCAGCCCGGTGCCCCCGGAGCGGGGGGAGGCGGCGGTGGGGCGGGGGCCAGGCGCAGGGCGCTGCAGCCCCCCTCGGCGCTGGGGGTCGGTGCCCAGGCTCCGGCGTTCTCGGCTATGGGGAGCAGCGGCGTTTTCCATCCTGCCCCACTGAATTCCTTCCCCCCCCCCCACCCTGCTGGCGGCCGGCGTGCTCGGGGACCGTGGCGCAGGGCAGGGCGCCCCTCGGGTCGGGACGGCCCGGGCACCCCTCGGCGGCGGCGGCTGGCCGTCCGTCCGTCTGTCTGTCCGGCGGCGGCCGAGCGGTACGGGGGGCCAGGTGGGAGCGGGCCGGGGCCGGGGGCCGCGGGAAGGCAGCACACAGGCACTTTGTTTGGCCGGGGTGGGCGGAAGTCAGGGCGTTGGATCTGAATGCTAAAGCGCGTTGTTCGGGGGCCCATAAAGGCCCCTTTGTATGTAAATAGTCTATAAAGCAGCATATGACCTCCAGTGCAGGGCAGCGGCGGACAGAGACGAGGGCAGGCGGAGCAGCGCTCCGCGCCCGGAGGCATGAGACCGTAGAGGGGCCCTTGCGGGCAGCTCCCGGCGGCCGTCCCCACCGGCAGGTAGGCGCCGCGGGGCCGGCCGGGGGCTGCGGGGCCGGGGGCTCGCGCGGGGCCCGGCGCGGCGGCGGCAGGGCTCGGCGGTGCCGCTGCCTCCTCCCTGCCCCGGGAGCGAGCGCGGCGCCGGCCGCGGGTCGGGGCGCCGGCGGGTGCTTCGCCCTCTTCCCCGCCGTCGGGGTCCCTGCTGCCCGGTGGCTCCCGCCGCCGTCCATCCGTCTGTCCGTCCGGTCGGCACGGCGTGGCAGCTCTGCGTGCTGGGGGGTCTCTAACGCCGCCTCTCGCTCCTGCAGACGTGAGGAACGATGAATTGGGCCGGCCTCTACACGGTCCTGAGCGGGGTGAACCGCCACTCCACCGCCATCGGCCGCATCTGGCTCTCCGTCATCTTCATCTTCCGGATAATGGTGCTGGTGGTGGCGGCCGAGAGCGTCTGGGGGGACGAGAAGTCGGCCTTCACCTGCAACACGCAGCAGCCCGGCTGCAACAGCGTCTGCTACGACCACTTCTTCCCCATCTCGCACATCCGCCTGTGGGCCCTGCAGCTCATCCTGGTCACCACGCCGGCCCTGCTCGTGGCCATGCACGTGGCCTACCAGCAGCACCAGGAGAAGAAGCTGCTGGTGCTCACGGGCCACGGTGACGCCAAGCACCTGGAGGAGGTGAAGAAGCACAAGATGCGCATCGCCGGCTCGCTGTGGTGGACGTACGTGTGCAGCGTGGTGTTCAGGCTGCTCTTCGAGGCCGTCTTCATGTACATCTTCTACATGATCTACCCGGGCTACCAGATGGTGCGGCTGGTCAAGTGCGAGGCCTACCCTTGCCCCAACACGGTCGACTGCTTCGTGTCACGGCCCACCGAGAAGACCATCTTCACCGTCTTCATGCTGGTCACCTCCGGCATCTGCATCGTGCTCAACCTGGCGGAGCTGGTCTACCTGGTGGTGCGGGCTTGCGCCCGCCGCGGCCGGCCGGACTCCAACCCGCCGTCGGCGAAGGGCTCCTTCTACGGCCACAAGCTCTCCTCCGAGTACAAGCAGAACGAGATCAACCAGCTGCTGACGGAGCAGGACGGCTCCCTCAAGGACATGCTGCGCCGCAACCCCGGGCTGCAGGAGAAGGGCGACCGCTGCTCGGCGTGCTAGGGCGGCCGCCCGCCCCTGCCCGCCGCTGCCCCCTTCCTTTCTCCTCGCCGTCGGGGACCGCGGGGGGCAGCGGTGGCATTGAGCGGCGGCCAAGGGCTCGCGCTGCCCCCGCCGCTCCCCGGCGCCATCCCCTGCGGCCCCGAGTATATTTAGTAAAAGTGCCCAGACCAAAAATAGAGGGGGGGGGGAGGGTTTTTGTTGTGTTTTTTTGTTTTTTTTTTTTTTTTTCCCCGGTGGCCGCGTCATCCGCCGCTCACGGAGCGAGCCAACGGGGCCGGCGGCCGCCCCGCTCGCCCCTCGCCCGCCGTCGGACGGAGCGGCCATGGGGGACTGGAGCCTGCTGGGGCGGCTGCTGGAGGGCGCCCAGGAGCACTCGACGGCGGTGGGGCAGGTCTGGCTCTCCGTCCTCTTCGTCTTCCGCATCCTGGTGCTGGGGGCGGCCGCGGAGCGCGCCTGGGGCGACGAGCTGGCCGGCTTCGCCTGCGACACGCAGCAGCCCGGCTGCCAGAGCGCCTGCTACGACAGCGCCTTCCCCATCTCCCACCTCCGCTTCTGGGTGCTGCAGATCATCTTCGTCTCCACCCCCAGCCTGGTCTACCTGGGCCACGTCCTGCACCTGCTGCGCCGGCAGGAGAAGGCCCGGCAGCGCCCGGCGGCGGCAGCGGCGCTGCGGGCCGGCGGCGGGGTCCCGCGGCGGCGGCGGCCCGGCCGGGACGTGCGGGGCCGGGGCCGCCTGCGGGGCGCCGTCCTGAGGACCTACGTCTGCAGCGTGGTCTCCAAGGCGCTCCTGGAGGTGGGCTTCATGGCGGGCCAGTGCGCCCTGTACGGCTTCGCGCTGGAGCCCCTCTACGCCTGCCGCCGCTGGCCCTGCCCCAACGCCGTCAACTGCTACGTGTCCCGGCCCACCGAGAAGACCATCTTCATCCTCTTCATGCTGGCGGTGGCCTGCGTCTCCCTGCTGCTCAACCTCGTCGAGATCTACCACCTGGCCACCACCAAGTGCCGCCCGGGCGCCCGGCCCCGCGGGAAGCGGCCGGCGGGGGTCCTGGCGGTGTGAGCGCGGCGGCGGAGGTGGCAGCTCGTCCCCGGGGACCCGCCGTGGGGCCGGGCTGGCACGAGCGCGGCCGGGCTGGGAGATGATAATAAACGCCCGCGGCACCTCGCTGGCCTCCTGCTCTGCCCGCGGCACGCGGCATCGCCCCCCGAGCCGCCGGGCGTGCGGGCTGGCCGCCGTCGGCAGCGTCCCCCGCGATCGCCCGGTGCCTGTCCCTGCGGCAGCCACCAGCCAGGGGGGCAGGGCCGCCAGTGCGTGGAGAGGGGGGTCCGGGCACGCGGGGCGGCACCGCCAGCGTGCACGGGGGTCGGTACGCGCACGCGGCGCTGCGGCAGGCAGGGCGAGCAGCATGGCGGGGCCGTGCGGCCAGGGTGCACGGGGCCGGGTGCACAGGGCCAGGGTGCGCAGGGCAGGGTGCACGGGGCCAGGGTGCACGGGAACGAGGTGCACAGGCCCAGGGTGCGTGGGGCCAGGAGTGCACGGGAACAAGGTGCACAGGGCCAGGGTGCACGGGGCCAGGTGCACAGGGCAGGGTGCACAGGAACGAGAAGCGCAGGGCCAGGGTGCACGGGGATGAGGTGTGCAGGGCCAGGGTGCATGGGGCCAGGGTGCACGGGAATGAGGAGCACAGGCCCAGGGTGCGCAGGGCAGGGTGCACGGGAACGAGGTGCACAGGCCCAGGGTGCATGGGAATGAGGTGCACAGGGCCAGGGTGTGCAGGGCCAGCTCGCACGCAGGCGCCCGGGGCCAGGGCGCAGCGGGACTCGGCCCCCGGGGCGGCCGGAGCCCGCAGGAACGCGGCGCCTGCAGGAACGCGGCGCCCGCAGCGCGCTCCGGCCCCGGGAGAAAGCAGGGCCGCCGGCAGGCTTCCGCATCTTTATTTGAAATGAATGGTTTCCAGAGACACAGGGTTAGTCCTACCGCCCTGTTACCACTACGACAAGACGGGTGAGTGGCTCACTCTCCACACGGACACGGGGGACAGAGGGCCCCGGGCCAGGGCCCGGAACAATATATACAGGCTCAACAGACAGTGCCGAGACCCACGTACAGCTCAGGAGACCCGAACGGGACACGAGGAGGGGGACGAGGCAGGAGGGAACAGCAAAGCCGGAGCCAAGCTCGCCCCAGGCCGGGCGCCGGGAGGGGGCAGGAGGAGGAGGAGGAGGAAGGCTGGGTAGACCCTGCTCTTCTGCCTCTCCCATCCAACCCGCAGCACTGCAAGCAGCTTGCCCCATGCAGCTGGGGGGCGGGTGACGTGAGAGCTGACGGTGGGCACAGAGGGGACCGGGGTCTGTCAGCGTCGGAAAACACTGACACAAGCCGGGGGGGAGGCGGCCGGGCTGCCTACCGGGGAGGGAGGGGGGGACACACCGCAACACCAAGCCCACGCGGGGCATCGGTCGTCCCCCGCCCCGAGGGCGCAGGGGCTGCCGCCGGCCCTTCCTCGCCCTTCGCACCCTGCTGCCTTGCGAGCGCTGCCCGGGCCACGCCGCTCCTGCCCCGCCGGCTCCGCGGGCCCGGGGGGGAGGGTGTAGGGGTGGTGGGGGGGGGGGGAGTTAAAAGCCTCGGGGCTGCTGGTCCCAGACAGTGCTCTGCCGAAGTGTGCAGGTGCTGCCCCGGGGCGCGGGGAGACGGGGATCAGCGTCGGGGCGAGGGGAGGGGGGGGCTGTGGCCCGGCGGAGCGGGAGGACAGGCCCGGGCAGGGGCGGCTGCCCCGGTGGCTCGGCCGCCCGCCGCCGTGCTGCGGGGCCTGGCCGTGGGGAAGGCAGCCCAGGCGGCAGCCGGGACGAGAGGCAGGGCCGACCGCAGGGGCCACGCGCTGTTGCGAGCAAGGGGGAGGATGGCTGAGTCCAGTAACGACGAGGGGACAGCACTGCTGCAACTGCGCCCGGGGATCAGCACCAGGCTCCCCGCGCGCTGCGCGGCCCCTGCTCTGCCGCCGGAGGCGGGGAGACGAGGCGTCCAGAGCCGGAGCGGAGCCAGCCCGGCAGCACCCCGCTCAGTCCATGTCATCCTCGAGGCCCCCGAGGCGGCTGTGCTCCTCGTAGATCTCCCTCACGGCCAGGATGCGGTTCAGCATGCTCTCCAGCATGCTCCTGTCCATGGGGATGACCGAGTACCAGAGAGGGGACTCGGCGATGCACGACCGCTCGGGCTGCAGGTAGAAGATGTCGTTCCGGTTCCGCAGACTCTCGGGGCTGTGAAGAGAGAGGAAGGTGAGCAGCACGGGGCTTGGTACCTCCCACCCCACCAGCGGCTTGGAAAGCCTAGCACCCCCTCCCCCTTGCAAAGGAGGGCCGAGACTTGCTTCAGTTATCAGTCTCAGCCTCTAGTAGGACAAGGCACCTCCCTCAGGCCCAAACTCCTTCACCAGCTGAGCACCAAGATGCACACTCAATGCCTCATGAGAGGTGACTAGAGAACTGTTTCCTCAGCCATGAGGCGTAAGCAGTACAGACCCCAAGCAAGGCTTTCCACTCAAGGACTAATTCTGCACGTGTGGAAAGCAGCAGCCACTCCACAGGGTCCTACTGGAACTGAAAGGCAGCCCCCAAAGGACACACGTCCTAATCTCCAAAGAAAGCCTCACCATTTGGAGAGATAAAATTCATAGAACTTGACTGGGCATCGGAGAGGGTTCATCCTGTTCTCTCGCTGCTCCAGGATTGGCATCTCCTCCTCACGCTTCCGCTTTCCAGAAGTGCTATCTGCAGAGGGAGAAAGAGCAGGATCACAGTTGGGTCTGGACAGGGGAGGCAGGGGGAGAGAAAAACAGGTGCTAGGCCGACCCTACCTCGGCCTTTCTTCTGCTTGGCAGGAGCGTAGTAGCGGATGCTCACCACCTTCGCCATGCCACGGGCTGTGTTGCACTTGCGGGACTGGCGCACCACATTAGTGAAAGACAGCTGCATGTGCTCCTCTGCTGTCTGCAGCCCGAAGAACTTGGTGTTGAAGAACATAAGGGTGTTGAGGAGTACAAAGGGTGAGTAAACGCCCAGCTGCTTGCACTCCCAGAGGTGCTCCTCCTCAACACGTGAGAAAACTGTGTCTGCAACACACGGAGGAACAATCAGGTCACACCCATGGTGGCCCTGTGCAGGTTCTAGCTTCTTTCAGGAGGGAATTAGAAGAATGATGTGCCTGCCTGGGATCCAGCTCCTTACATCTGGGGAATGTGGGCCTGGAGTTCTCCCTTCACCCCAAGCCGACAAGCTCAGCTCAGCAGTGCAAGTGAGTTGTACTTCACAGCACTTATTTTGTGTGTACAGGACAGTGTTGTGGAGCCAAGAACAACATCTCTAGGATGCTACTTCTCCAGAGCCATCACAGAGCTGGATGTCGGCTCTACCTAGCCACGAACCATCTTTCAGAAGGTTTTACCCATCAGAATCCAGATCAGCGCTAACAGCTTATCTGTACAGACAGTCACAGAGCGAACTCGAGGTCAGTGCTCCGCCACATTCAGTGGGAGATAAAGGAAAAACAGCAGGTAGGACGGACATAGCCAGCTCCTGCCTAGACATACAGGTTTGATGCCAAAGGCATCTGCTTGGAACAGCCAACATGCAGAAGAGAGAGGCTGGATTAACCATGGACAAGACACCTTGGGAGAGGGAGCCCAGATCATGGCATCCCAAACAGCCTCTGCAGAGCTCTAAGGTAATTTGCTCACAAGTGAGACAGGTAACAGCACTGTAGCCCTGGCCAACACTGCCTGCACAGTGTGCAGCGCTCACCTATGTGCTGGGAATGCAAGCAGGCATGCGCCATGAGGCCTCGTGGCCAAATGGCTGAGGCACTGCTGTGAAATGTCGTAAAGATTCAAGCTGTACCAAGACACAAAGCAGCCATGCTCCGTTCCCAGCCACCTTGACTCTGGGCAAGAGAAGCTGCTGAGGTGTAAACCAGATCAGCTTTGCTCTTGGTGTGGGTAAGAAAAAGCTCATTATGTCCCCAAAGCACAGCAGGATAGTGGTCTCCATGCCAAGGAGGAGAGCAGAGGCTGGAGAAGCACAGTCAGAATGGAGGAGCCAAGACTAGGAGTAGAAACTGTGTGTGTTTGGTGACTCAAAGTAATCTGGAGACACATACTGTTTGGTAAGATCGTGGGTTGCCAGCCACTCAGGGACTTGTTCAGCTCCTGCACGAAGGTCAGGTAGTAAAGGTCTGTAAATATATTCACCATACGATTGTTCTCGAGCAGGTACTAGAAAGGACAGAACACACAGTTAAGAGAAACATGGCAGTACCTTGAGCACAAACCCTCCCCAGAAAGCCAAGAGTGCACACAGAGCCCTTCCTGCACAGTCAGCACTGCAGAGGCAGACTCAACGCCCAACAAAACAGACTTGGAGGAAGGGACTGACTTCATGGAGATCTCTCAGCCTTCCTCAAGGATGTGCATGAAAGGTCAAGGCCAGGAAATAGCCACCACCTTAACAGCTAAGGTTGGGAACCAAGATTGAACCAGGTGGGTTCCTACGTTGGGGTGAGGCATTGAAAATTAGAGGCTAATGAACCTCTCTGGGTGCCCAAAAGGCAAAATAAAGGATATTAGCTCCCCTCTGCTCCCCATATCTAACCCCAGGTTTGGCTGCAGAGGACTTGAGGGCAACAAGCCCTCTCTCACCTGCTGGATGCCGAGGCAGAGGTAATAGATGCTGTCTGGCTCATAGCGCTCCCCATTGGGTCGTGTTATTTCCTTGACAAACTGGGCCAAGCCATAGTTGAGTTCAGCAGCTGTACAGGCCAGAATGTCTTCCTTGATCCTCATGGGCTTGGCTGTGGAAGCAAGCAAGGTAGCCTCAGTCAACAGCCTGCAAGGCCAGGAGCACCTCAGCACCCTGAGGCCCAGCTGTGGGGAGGTTTCTGCAACTCCACTGCATACAGACAGGGCACTTACGACCAAAGCGCAGCTCCTCTCCCTTGCTGGTCTCTCCCCCTGCGTACTTAGCTTGCACCCAGGACTTCCAGGCGTTTACACCGTACGAGTAGTTCAGCGCCGTGCAGCTGGGCTGGCTGCTCATTGAGTCCCGGGAACAGCTTTCAGTGAGCACCAGGCGCTTCTGCCCCTGCAGAGAAGTGTACTGTGAGGCTGGGCACATACCTGGGACAGATGCAAGAGTCCTGGCCACCCCTTGAACCTGCTGACAGCCAGCTCCCTCTCAGCACATCAGTGTCCATGCCCCCAGAGAGCCTTCTGCTGACAGCTGAGTCAGTAAGACCTATTAGTTATGAGGACCACAGGTGAAGAGTCCAGCTCTCACATGGCCTGTTGGCATTCAGGTCCCCTCCAAAGTAACAGGTTAGTATCATTTCCTTTCAAGAAGCAGCCCATGGTCCAGGTGTGCCCAGAAGGAAGAGGGCACAACCTCCCCAGCACGTTGAAGCCTCCAGCATGCTTCACCTTGGATTATTTCCCAGATACCATCTCCAACTCCAAACCCACACAGCTCTGAGCAAGTAGCACCCACTAAGACCTTACCTTTCGGACAGCACGAGGCAGGTCTTGCTCTGTGGACACATCTTCTGGCCCCACCAGCCCACAGTCAAAGAGGAAATCCACACTGGGGTTGATGTCTAGTGGGTCTGACAAGAAACACAACAAAAAGGGCTCAGTTGAGACATCTCATTCTGTCCCAGGTAGAGAAAAAAGGTGGGCAGGAGTCTTAATTCAGGTTACAGCTCTATCTTGGACCCTTCCCACCTGCTTCTTACAGTAGGATGAGGAAAGAACGAGCAACCCAGCACTTCACAACCTCCACCTGTGCTTGACATGAACTTTTAGTCATGCCCCCCCCAATATATCTATAGCTGCTAAGCTTTCTCAAACTAACTAGAGTCCCAGATTCCCCCTTCTGACAATTTGCCAGCACCAGAGAGAGCCTGGCACAAGCATCCCACTCCTCTGTCCTTTACTGCTAGCAGCCTGCCTCAGCAATGCTGTGTTCCTGATTGCTCCTGCCATTCAGTTCCACTTTCTGCCCTGTGAAGGGCATGCACAGCAACGCTACCATCTCCCAGATGTCCTGCTCTGTCCAGGTCTCTCTCAGGCTTTGCTGGATCCCTGGGAATCACCCATAAGCCTGTCAGCACCTCTACCTTGCTGTTTATGACACTGAAGTCAGCTGCCCATTCCCTTTTCTCTGCAGAAGTGTATCCACAACAGATCAGTTAGTCTAGGCAAACAGACTTGTTCAAAAGCCGTGATCTCCTACCCACTGCTGTGAGCGATCACTTGCCAGATTCTCAGTTCCCGTCCTCAGACTTGGTCAGTCAGAGGACATGGGGACGGAGTTCATAATGTGCAGCTCTTAATGCTGCTGGCAAAGGTGGGTGGAGGGCAGCAGGAAGACCCCACTGCAGCACAGGCAACCCTGCATGTATAGTTCACCAAGCTCTTACTCTTAGGGAAGTCAGCCTCCAGGTCCTGGCCAGGCTCATCGAGGACATTTGCCATCTTGACAGCCATAGCCAACACATCATCCCGTGCTGGCCCAAATAGATCACAGTCCTCCAGGAGTCCCTCTGCACTCTGGTTACTCACTAGGTCTGCAATAAAAAAGCACATCAAGAAACCCACCTTTAAAAAATTTCTCCTGGCTGTTTTCCCTGTGACAGTTGAAAAACAAAGTCAGGCTCCCTGGGGCACATTCCTGTGCTCAGAGCAACCTCACACAGCAGTCTCATGATGGCTGCATTGTCCAGCTTTCCTTGGACAGTGTGACATTGGACCTTTGTCCTCTCCCCAGCTACAGTCTACTAGGGCTTGGGGAAGGCAAGCCCCAACTAAAAAGATGTGTGAGGTCAAGATTCCCAGTCTTCTTGTGAGGCAGCTCCATTTTAAGTAAGAGCCTCAACGGCCATATGAACAAACTAATGGTGCTGCATGTGTGCCATAGCACTGGCACCTTTGAAAGGGACAGTGACAGACACCACTCCCTGCTGTGGTACTTGTCCCCTGGTGCCTCCTCAACAGCAGGCCAGCACTCACTGTTCACTGCTGCCTTTCAAAGGCTTTTACAGGAGCAGCAATAAGGGCAGACAGTCTGGCTCTAGGAGTGGGCAAACCCCACGTAATCCCCACTGTTGGGCCAGACCAAACCATGGCGGAACATACCACACAGGTCTGAGGAGGCCTTGTCCAGTTCCTCAGCCTCTGCAATCATCTCAGCCATGGCCAAGATGTCAGCCTCCAGCGGGTTGGAGGGGATCTTCACCTTCAGCTCCTCAATGGTCTCCACTATCTTATCTGTGCTCTCCAGTGTGGTGGGCAAGAACATTGGCACAGGCACCTGTTGACAGCAGCACACCAGGCAGAAATTAGACATATGCTGTGCCCAAAAGAGGTTTTGGCACAGCTGATTGCTGTAAAAGCAGAGGCAGAGGAAAAGGATGGACAGAGAAGCAAAGAGAGGCTGCAGCATGGCAGGGTCAAGACAGTAACAGAGAACAGGAGCAGGAGGAGTGTGTCGCTTACCGGGACAGGCATGGAGAAAGGCACAGGTACTTTCTGGCAGTACATATGCATAGGCACAGGCACGAAGATCGGGACGGGGATTGGCAACACAATCACCTGGGGCTTCCAGTCAGCCTCTGACAAGAGCAAAAGTATGTCAGTGAGCTTGCTCCCAACAGCTCCTCCATCCAGTCCAGCTGTGCACTGCCATGCCCATACAGCTGTCCAGTGCCACTGCCTCTCCAGCTACCATAGCTTACAGGCAGAGCTGCAGCAGCAAGCCAAACACACCCCGGCAAAAGAAAAGCATTGCCTTTACCCAGAGGTGCAAGACCTGCCTCTTTGAGAGGCCTAGTTCTCTTGCATATGCTACAGGCTACACACATGCCCAAGAGCAGCTACACAGCGGAACTTGCTCGGCAGACGGCCCCTCAGGCAAGCTGACGATCTCCAGAGAAAGAGGAGCGACTGTCCCGCATGCAGGAAGAGCAGAAAGGTTGCCTGGAAGCAAGATAATGCTGCAGTGCTCTCTGCAGTTCTCCCTTTGCTGCTGATGGGCATGGGCTCCCTGCATCCAACCCTGCAGCGCGTGCACTGCACTGCCCAGCCACTCCTCAGCATGGTGCCAAATACCCAGGGTGCTGTACTGCACTTCAAGCTGGACTCGCACCCAGTCTGAAGCACGCACATGCTGCCTGCCTCTCCAACAGAAACACATCTATAGTCCAGCAGAAACAAGTCTTATCTCCCTACCTGTCTGACATCCTTTGGACTTCATTTCTATTTTGCAGGAAACGCCCCGGTTCTGCATCAGTGGTTTACACATAGCAGCTTTGTTCTTCCGAGGGGTGGCTGGAACCGGAGGGGGTGGGGGAGGCGGCGCAGCTGGAGACATCTGGGCTGAGGAGGTCTTTGCTGACAACTGAGGAAATGCAGAAAGCAGTATGTTGATGTCCGGGTGAGGCAGCACCACCTCTTCCCAGCTGTGGGTACAACTAGAGACACTCCCAGACCTTAGGCCAAAGTGCTTCCTGGAGCTTGGTGGTCCCCCACACACAGGCTCAGGTCTGAGACTCGCTCAGTGCTCTCAGGCCCAAATGCTCCCACAGTCAGATCTTGCCAAAGGACTGACAAGCTGATCCTGGCATCCAGCTTTGCAACAGCCAGCAGGGAGCGTGGCACCAGTCGCGCCCACCCCATGCGACAGAGGGGAGAGGGACAGCGACACCGTGCCCAGGCACAGGGGAGCACTGTGCAAGGACGAGCCAGTGCCACGGTGGCAGACTGCTCTGGTGCTCACGTCTGATTCCTGGGGAGTGGTTATTCTCCCCCTTGGCAGGTGATATGCTTATGCTGCCCTACATAGCAGCCCCTCTCAGTTCCCACTGCTCAGGTCACTGCCATCTTAAAATACACAGGCTATAAGAGAATGATATCTCCCTGAGGAAGAGCAAACACATCCGCTTTTGGGGATGCCCCTTTGTGCTATCCTGAGAACTCCTACCTCAAAAAGGCCTTACCATATTAGTCTCTGTCTTCTGTGGGGAAGAGGCAGGTGGTTTTGGCTCAGAAGTCTGACCTGTAAGAGAAAGCAATGACTTTTAGTTAGAGAGCTCCTGGGCTAATAGGTCCCACTGCTGGGACTGGAGGTGGCAGCAGCCACAGGCCAGAGGCAGGGACAAGCTCTCCAGAAACTGGTCCTGTGTCTCTCCAGGAACAGTTAGTCATTCCAAAATCTCTAGTCCTAGCAGCTCAGAAGATACTAGAACTCAAAAATCAGGTCAATCCCATTTCATTTTGTGCTCCCCTACTATCCACCCCATCCCCATCACAGCAGGTCAGGAGAAATCCCAGCCCCTCATAGAGGGGGGAATCCAGGGCTCTATTCCCAGCTCTGCCTACTGGCTTGCTGTACCGAGCCTTGGCCCCTCCCTGTGCCTCCATCTCCCAGCGACAATATCTTGGCAAAGTGCTTCGAGATCCCTAGGAAGAAGGTGACAGAGCTAGTAGCAGTGCTATGAGATACCCCAGAAAGCAAAGAGACAGCTTTGATACAGCACTGGCAAGTCAGATCATTCGCCCTAAGGAAAGGGCAGATCACCAGCAGGTTACGACGCATGTCGTAGAGACCCTACTGTCCCTGATAATGGTATCATCTGGGCTCAGATGATGATTCCAGCTTGCTTGGTCTGCAGAGAACCTGCACCCATCTCACAGACATGCTGCTGTGCTAAAAGAGCACCTCTATCGAAGGGTCCTGTGAGCCCTGGTTACCTCTGTGGCTAGTAGAAAGAATTGCCTTCTACAGCACTAACTATGGGCCATGCATGAAGGAGACACCTGCAAAGAAAGCAGCAGGCCTTAGCACCCAAAGGAAGCGGCAGGTCCCTCCACATCTCCTTGCAATAGGTTCTTCACCGGTAAGACCCAGATTCCCAAAAGACCAACATAAAGGCATTTTCACTACGCAATTTCCTGTCCTGAGGAAATGCAGACAGTCCTTGAGCAAACAAAGGCACAGCATGATTCGCTTGATGACCGCTGTGGTGGGGGGAGCAAAGGGGGACAGATAAATGCCAGTCCAAGAAAGCTCCCTGACCTGCAGCTGGACACTCAGCTACAGCACCTGCAACTCCGTCAGTGGGTCCAAGATGTCCCCACGACCAGTTCAAAATGGATAGGCATCATACCTAGACAAAACCATCAGTGACTTGAATAGGAAAAGACAGGCTGCGAGGGTACAAGCAGAGTCTCTGCTGCAGTGGAAACAAAAGTAAAGTTCAGTGTCCCACAAGCCATGGGTTTAGGACTGTGGGCAAGATGATCTTCCTCAACAGAACTCCACGCGCGATGTATCCAGGCCTCCATCCAAGCAGCAGTTTGTTCTTGGCTCTCATGCCAAAACCAGCTAGGAGTTGTTGAGGCATCATCTGTACTAACTACTGACTTCTGGCCCTCTCTCCTCTCCAGTTGGATGGCCCTGGGCAGAGCCAGTTCCTCTTGGAAGTCTTTGGCACAGTTCTGCAATAGAAGCTCCTTAATCACCTTGTGACACAGACATTGTTCCCACTAAAGAAACTGCCACTTTTATCACCAGCAAGCAGTCTCAGGATCACCAGGCTGGCAGCAACTACCGGGTCACAGGAATGAACAATCTTAGGCAACCACTGGCAGCAAAAGAAGAAAGCAGTCGCAGCTCTGCCCAAGATAGGGCTGAAAGCCAGGTAGTTCCTGGTGAGCTAGCAAGCCTGC
This sequence comes from Rhea pennata, assembly GCF_028389875.1. Lineage (NCBI taxonomy): Eukaryota > Metazoa > Chordata > Aves > Rheiformes > Rheidae > Rhea > Rhea pennata. The sequence goes on along the minus strand of NC_084673.1, from coordinate 3,690,811 downwards.
TTACTAGATTTACAGGAGACCCTGATTGGACTGGGCAGCAGCTATTCCATGCTACATGCTGATGAGCTGCTCCCCAAAATCCCCTGCACAGCATACTGAGCTGACTCTTTTAAAACTTCTCCGTGTAAGCAGACAGCAGGCTCTGGCTCCCAGTACCCTTTCACTGCAAGCTGACCAGTATGTCATGGGTCCTGGGACAAAGATATCCACAGCCATCCCACAACAGGCAAGGGACAGGACACAAAGAGGGCTCAGCACCATCAGTAATGTCCACAATGCTCCTTTTAACAGAACTCCATGGCTGCTGGAGCAACCTGAAATTTGTGCTCAGCCAAGCACTCACCACTGTGACTGGTCATCTCCTTGGCTGCCCTTGAAGTCTTCTGGCTCACAGGGCTCAGGCAAAGGCCTCACTGGCAGAGTGATAGGCAATGCCCCACATGCTAAACAGAAAAGCTCTCGGTTGTCTCCAGAAATGTGGTGGAAGGGGGTGGTCAAGGAATTCTCGTGGTTTATGGTGGTGGAGGGGTTACTTAGAGTCCTGTGGTTCATGGCTCCAAGAGGTAATGGCCAAAGGGTGTGAAATAGATGCATCCTTCAGCAGGTAATGGCATGCCTGCTGTGCCTGTGTCCCAAAAGCAGCGTTACAGGTACCCCAGATCTGACATGCCTTGAAAGCAAAGAGGACAAATCCAACAGCATGGCTAGGACTGTGCAATCACTGGGCTAGCTACAGGAACAGAGAAGCTTAACACCTCTTCCTCCACTGGGGCAACAAGACACTGTTCCCTGTCAAGTACTCTCTCTCTGGGAACCCAGAGCCAGCAGAAACCAACAATTTATCTTCATCTAGGTCACTCCAGTGTGCTACAACTCGAACATGTCTGGTTGTTGCCTCACACAACATTTACACAGCACGACTCTTGGATAGCAGGCCAGGGTTTCTCTGGTTGGGGGAACCTGCTACTTGTGGCAGAGCAGCTTTGCCTCACTCTTTAAGCAGTCCTGACATCCTGTGCTTTCTTCGTCTTGCAGTTAGCCCTCTGCTGTCAGGGGAAAGCAACCTGAAGGTCTGGAGACGGAACAGGGTCTCTCATGGAAGGTCCTTGTCTTGGTTTCCCCTCCTTGGTCCATCCTAGACAGGGTTTTAGACATCGTGGAATTCCGGGGGGCAGCAAAGCCCTGAGCCTGCAATACCGGTACCTATCACAGCTTGAGTCACCAAAGCAAATCACACCATAAGCTGTGGGCATCTTATTAACCAGATTAGGTTGTCTAGAAGATCCTGGCTTATGAAAGACGAAGCAGAACGAGACTAAGCAAGTGTCCGAGGGTCAAGCGATGTCTTGTCACTGTCACTATGAGCACCTTTCCTCCTGAGGGACCTCAAAGCACTTTGCATCTTCCACAAACAATTGCTCAAGTTAACGATATGAAATGGGGCAACAGGCAGTAAAAATCTCCTCTCCAGCTGGAACTCCAGATGCAGAATCGGGTTATCCGGGACACGGGGTTGGCAACTCCCCAAAGCTGCCAGGGATCTCTGGAGAAGTGGTAGGACTTCAATCTACCATCACAAAACAGAGTGCCTCCAGCAGCTCCGTGCTCCCTCAAGATCGTTATAGATTCAGCTCTGATTGAGGAGAGCCCACCTACAGCATCACCAGCACCACTTCCTGCAGCACCCTGCGTTTTCCTTGAATGTTTCCCATCCAAGCACTGACCTGGCCCAATCCTGATTAGCTTATGAGATCTGAGAAGGTCACAGCTCGGAGGTGGTGTGGGGCTGCAGGTGGATTATCATGCCAAACCACGCTGTCCCCTAACCCTGTAAATCGAGCTCTCCGCTGGCAACATGAGGATGGAGTCGCCCATTAAATCCCTGAGTATCCTCGCTAAGAGTGTGAGCTACAGGCAGCACGCTGGCACCGGCTCCTCCCGTCTGGGCCCTGTGTGTCATAGAACCATAGACGTTAGAGATGGAGAAGCCCCATTAGGTCCCACTCCGTCCTTTCCCCACCAGGGGCCAGTGCAGGATTGTTCCCTAGCGTCTCATCCAATCCCAGGCAGGAAGCTTCCACCCCTTGCTGTTCGGTCTTCCCTGTGTCTCTTGGACTGAGCTATGCAGGTCCCCTCCCTCCCTCCTACTCACTGTTCAGCAGGCTCTCGGGCCCCTTCTGCGTGTCCAGGTTGGGCTGGTTCTGTTGATTGTAAAATCGCAGCAGACACTGCTGGTTGCAGAAGTGTTTGATTTGCCCTCGCCAGTGGATGGTTTCCAGCAGCTTCCCCTGACGCTTGCAGGCATGGCACCGAGCTGCCTAAAGCCCGCATCAGCAGGAGAGAAACAACGAGTAACTAACCACACCCCCTCCGAGTGCAACACAACTCTCCAGTGAAAGGTGCACATGGCAAGGTGCTGTGAGCTTCCCCACAGCAGTGCCCTGCCAGTGCCAGCCGGGGACTCCAGCGGTGCGAACTTCTCACAGCAGCACTAGCCGCGGATCCAGCACTGTGAGCTTCCTCAGTGCAGTGCTCTGGCAGGATCAGCTGGGGACTCCAGCTACGTGAGCTTCCCCGTAGCAGTGTCCCGTCATTGCCAGGCAGGACTCCAGCAGTGCCAGGTTCTCCGCAGCAGTGCCAGCCAGACTCCAGCAGTGCGAACTTCGTCAGTGCAATGCCCACTTATCTGGGTGCCGTGCCCACCACAGCACTTAGCACAAGCTGCCAGTGCCAATACTGACCTTGAAGTACCAGAGCAAGTATTTGCTTTTGCAGTCTTCACTACAGAAGTCCCAGGTGCTGCCCTCCAGCTGCTCGGTGACCGCCCGCTGGCAGGTCTGAGAACAGTAGGTGCAGGTGATGCAGCACAGGCCCAGGTTCTTGGTGAAATCCTGTTTGTAAAGAAGCACACACCCTGCGGAGAAACAATAGGAGTGAAACCTTCCCAGGATGAACTGGGGGCCTCCCTGACCCAAACATGACCAGAATCCAGGTCTGCGGAGACAACAGAGCACACGCAACACACTGTAGGGAACAATCCAGCACTGGCCCCTGGGGCTGGGATAAGATGGGACCTCATGGGGACTTGCCATCTCTCACCTCCATGCTTCTAGGAAGAGTCTGACTCCAACCTCCTGTGTGCAGGAACCCAGCAGGCAGGGCAAGGCCAGGTCAGGCCAGCCCAGACGCAAGAGCGTAGAAGTGCATGATGACAGGAGGAGCGGAGCTGCCACCTGCTGTCTCCCCAGCCCCCAGAGAGAGAAAAGCTGTGAGAAAGCCCTCCCCAAGGACACAATGAACGGTAAAGATCTTGCCCTAGGGCCTGGCTGGACAGCAAGCCATCCCCACGACAATCCTCCCTTCACTGCATGGTGAGGCTCTTGCCCCAGGGCCTGGCCAGTCTCCCCTCTGTTCCACTCCATGCTCTCTTCTCCTCCCCCAGCATGGGCTGGCAGGGGGGCTCTGCCTCTCCCATGCCTTCCCCAAGTACCTTCGCTGCAGAAGTTCTTCTCCACCCCAGAGAAACGGATCTTCTCATGCAGCAGCTTCTCCTGCTTGCAGTGCTCACATTGAGACACTACCCCACGCAGCCGCTTGAAGTCCTCACAGCAATCCTTGCAGCAGAACTGATACACTTTGTCCTGCCAAAGAGACCATTGCCAGGTCAGCCAGGCTGACAGGAGGTCCCAACGCTTCCTGGAGCAGCAGGAGCAAGACTGTGGGGCTGAGGAGACAGTCTCCAAGTCCTCAGCTCTGCTGGCATGCAGCTTAGCATAAAAGGAGGTTTCCTCCTGCCCTAGCTCTGCCTTCCTGACCTCCCACTGAACGTGACAGCAAACTGAGTGCATGATTTCCAGCCATGTCTCTATAGCTAAGCAGTTGAAAGAGCTGGTGCTGAAGGAGCTTTAACTCTTGAACCGGGAAAGTAAGAAGCTCTGCAGTCCTCCCCAGGGTTGCCATCAGCCTCAACATGCCCCTGAGGGAAAGGCCTCACCTGCCAGTCTAGGATCTCCGGCTTCCCGCTGAAAAGGTTGTGGCAGTAATGGCAGTTCAAGTGAATCCCACCTTCCGGGCTGGTGCGCTGCAGAACACAAAGACAGTGCATGGAGGGAGCGTCCGGAGCTCAGGGAGCACCTACTCTGCACTGCCGCTGCTCATCCTGCCTCTTCCACCGCTCACAGCCCTCACCCTGCCCTTGCTCCCGCAGTCAGTGGCTCAGAGTCAGTCCATCAGATTGTGCGCCAGGCTCCCAGATAACAGAGGCTCGGGTAATTCCACTTCGCTTCCACGGTGCTGGGTTCAGGCCTTGTCAGTTAAGTAAGCTTTCAGATTGCCAGCTCTCTGGATTTGAAAACACCAGGAGATGGGGATTCTGCTATCTTTCCTTAGACCTTTTCTAAAAGCTCTTGAAGCACATGTGCCTGGTTTCTAATTTCAGAGTAACATAACTTCAGAATTCAAGCAGTTGTTCTCATCTCACCTTTCTCTGCTAGTTTACACTTGGCGTCTTGTCCCCAGTGATGTATTTATTAATAGAGTCATCTTCTTGGTTTTCTTTCTGATAACCTCTGATAAGGTGCTCTGCAAGTGTACTGCATTTTTCAAGCCCCAAACTAATTTTTGTGGCTTTTTTTTCCCAGCATATTTCCAGTTTTTCTTCAACATTAAAAATAATGTGGACATCAGATGAATATCCTTCCTACCTGTGCAGTATTCTCAGTAGCCCTTTTGCTCCCTGGCCCTCAAAATTTAATTCTCTGTTCTCCTGTTAGTACTTCCAATAATTTAACTAATCCTTCTGTAGTTTTAAGATGGGGAGCTCATGCCAAATGGCTTATCTGCTTTAATCCTGGAGCCTCTTCAAAATCCCGACTTTATAGGCCTTGCATCCCACATTACTTGAGTATGACTGATGTAGGATCTTGCACTGACCTGTATTTAAGTACACGTTATGAGGAGCCAATCTTGTCGAGCAAAGCAACTGCTTTTTATGACTGTCCTGATCTGAGCATGAGTTAACACTCCACTAGTTTTTGTTTCAGCTGCAAAATTTTTAGCACACTTGTGCTGACTTTATTTCCAGATCACTGATGAAGCTGTTGAACTCTTTGGACTTAAAACTGATCCCCAAAAAAACATCCTGAAATGCTTCCTCCGAGGGTCTCTCTTCCACAAGTGTGCCCCGAGATTTGTCAGTAAGATGGTTCCTAATCCAGGTTGTGCATGGCTTTTCTCATACTTTACAATGCTGATTTTAGGTGGCAATAATTCAAGTGTCTTAAGAAGGACTACAACTCTTCAGCTACCCTTACCAACACGATTTGTGATCTCAGCAAAGGATTACATCAAGGATTTAGAAAAGAAAACAAAAAACAACCTCCCAAAACAAATAACAAAAAAAAAAAAAAAAAAAAAAACAAAACACTACAACTGCCATTAACTAAATCTCTATCTCTAGATTCTGCAGGTTTTCTCAGTTGCCCAACATATGTCCTGGCCTAAGTTCCCTGGATCTGCCAGCATGTTGCTTTGTTCTTTAAATTACCTTTGATTATCATGAAGACTTCATATATGCTAAAACTTTACACCGGAAGATAAAAACTCTCAGCCAGGCCTTTAAGGACTATTAGATGTGATGTATCCAGGCCCGCTGATTTTAAATTTCTAGACATGTTCTAGGAGAATTTTGTTCCTTGGTGATCCCTGGCTCAGAGGGCAGCTCTGCTCCTTTTCACACTGTGCTTTGCAAGGCTTGTGCCTGTGTAAGGCCGCTGTATCCCACAATCGCTCATGCAGCACAGCTCTGTACAGCACTCCCACTGGGTGTAAGCTGACAGACAGGAGAGAACTATAGCCAGACTTAATCCAGCTGAGGAGAGGAGAAGTAAGGCTAAAATCGAATAACAGGCAACTACAAGCACTGGAACTCCAGTGCTCCAACAGAGATTTTCCTACGGACCCTCCCTGAGGAGCCTGAGGAAGCTGCAGCCTCTGCCAAGTGTGAAAAGAGGCAGGAGGCTCTAGGGCCCAGCCCAGCATGAAGGATGTTTCAGTACCTGGAATTTGGTCCAGCAGCTGGGGCTGCAGAACTGGTAGACAACCCGGTCTGTCTTGTTGTAATAGCAGGGTTCAGATAAACTCTTTCTGCAGAAGCTGCAGGGTCTAGGGGGACCTGATGAAACAGACAGGAATTGGTGAGGGCAGCAGCACAGGACGTGGGACTGGATTCTGAGGATGGCATGTAGGCTACTCACTCATCCTCACTCTGTCAAGCTACAACCACAAAGGAAGGGACAAAAACTCCAGGAAACTAAGAGCATCAAGTTCTGCTAGGACAGAAATGTTAAACGTGGATGGAGAGCAGAGTGGCTCAAAGAAGTGATCCTGACTCTACAGAAATTTGGACAAAACAGTCTGCAATACTTGCACCAGTCAACAGAGACCGTTCCCACTCCTAAACACCCTAGTAATCCATGCAGTGGAAAGGGCAATGCCAGCACAGTACAGCACTAAAATTGCTTCCTGCATTCTCAACAGACACCACCCCTCAGCATTAGAATAGTTATGCGCTGCAAGGGTGCCTCCCTCTCCAAATATCTTTCCACTTATCTCCCTGGACTCCTCCCCAGACACCTTCCCATGTGAGCAACATGCCTTCCTTATAGTCTCAATCACAATCAAAAGTACAAAAGAAGGAGTTAGAGCAGAGAGCTGCCTGAATCCCCCTACGTGGGTGCTCTTACCAACCAAGCCTGACTGCTTCACTTTGTGGGAGGTAGTGCAGCAAATGGAGCAGAACAGGCCCATCTTGCCACTGCGATCCACGTTGGGCAGCATGTCAAAGTTCTTGCACAGCGTCTTGCACCACATGCATGGGTAGACCCGAGTATTTTTCTGCAAGCAGAGCAGAACAGAACCGTCAGAGAGCCCATTACACTTGGCAAGGTCCTGTCCTCTGCCTTCCCCATCCCCGACCCCATTACTCCATCCAGCGCAGGTCAGCTCTCCTGCTGGGAGCACATGGACACCTGATGTGAGAGCTAAGCTCACAGACCACAGGTTCAGGTATCTGGTGGTAGAGAAAAGCTGCCTTTGCTCACTGGCACCTCAGCTTCACATTGTCAAGGGTATGCACGTCCTCTTGGGGACCCCTGGCAGGAATGCAAAGCCTGGCAATTCCATCAGGACAGCTCAGTGAAGTCTACTCAGGCCACAGAGAAACAGATACAGCCAAGCTCTGGGTAGACATCCAAAAGAAGCCAATGCATGCTAAGTCCATGTACTAATGTCACTGGACAGTCCAGCTTATCAAGTGTCTGACCTGTGCTTGGGTGAAATATGGGCCCTGTGGTCACAGCCTCAGCAGAATGAGTATACTTGCCTAAGCTTCAAAGTTTCCCACAGAAATCCCTTAAAATCTTTTGTCAGCAATAAAAAGCCAAGAGGCTTCAGGCTGTCTGCTACTGTACAGTGTTCTGTACGAAACTGAGCAAAGGAGATGTGTGCCCATGGAGACCTCCCTGCCAGGCAGTTAACTCCACACACCTTCTTGTAACTGTTGAGACAGGTGGAGTTGCAGAAGCGTTTTTGCTGGCCTTCATGGAAGAGGTACTCCAGGGGCAAGCCCTTGTTGTAGATATAGAGTCCACAGTTGTCACAGCAGTTGGTTTTCAGCCCCTTGGTGGCCCGGAACTTGGTGAAGCAGGCATCACTGCAGATGCGATGCACTACATTCCCATTGCTGACCTCATGCTGGATCTGCAGAAACATCATTGCTGTCACTCCCTCAAAGCATCACAGGCCTCCCTCCTATGCACATGTGCCACTTCCACGGCCTTTGGGAAGATGGGCTGTTGCACTAACAAATTTGGGCAAGAGCCATCCTGGAAGCTGCTATGTACTCAGCCCGGCCTCCCTCGCCAAAAGTTGGCAAAGCAGTTAAGAGAAGAGAGCGGCAGGAGGCAACTGGCTGCAGGGTGGGGGCAAGCTGAAGCCTTATTTCTGGGAATGAGGGTTGGACCACAGTGGACAAGAAAGAACCTGGCAGAGAGCCCAAACCACTTCAGGGGCTGAGGCCTCAGGTCATGAGAGTACCCGGAAAATGCCCTGCATTGGTCACAGGCAGAGCCCAGTACCTCAGCCTGGACAAGGAAAAGACAAAGACTTTGTTTACCTCGCCGGGTTTGTGGCAGACACTGCAGCGGCTGGTGTCTGAGGCATCTGCAGACTGAGGTGCTGGTCTCTGCTGCTGGGCCTCGTAGAGAGAGAGGCAGACAGAAGTGCAGAATTCATGAAAAGAGCCACCTGAACCAATCTGGGCAACCACGGAGTCCTTGGTGTTCCAGATCTCCCTAGGGATCAGGAAGGGATGTATTAGTGCAAGGACACATCAGTCCTGCCATGAGATGTGATGCAAGGCTGCAGTGCAAGAGGGTGGCAGAAGCCATCTTATAGCAGCTTCTGTCAGACCCAGAGGAGCAGTGTCCGAAGGAGTAACATGCACGAGGTTGCTCTGAGAGGAGGCAGGGATAAGGTGCATTAGGCTTAGAGATAGGCAGGGAAGGGCAGTAATGTGAAGCGGGAGTAAGGAGGATGGGATCTGCAGTGTATGGAGAAAGACACAGGGAAGTAGGACTGGAGTGATGTGGCAGACAAAAGAAGCATGAGTGTCACAGGAATGGCGACTGCCAGGTACAGCTCTAGGACAGGTGAAGCACGAGGGTCAGGAACATTGAGGAAAGGGGAACGATCACACACTTTTTACAGAAGGTGCATATTTTTTTGCCAGGTGGTTTCTTTGAGAAGGTGGTGAGACAGGAGCTGGAGCAGAAAAGCTGAGGGAGTCCTTTACGCTGATAGGCAGTCTGGCCTTTCTGCAGCGGGGTCCGACAGTTGGCACAAGTCATCTTGGTAACAGTGGAGCGGGCGGCTCGCTGAGCCACCTGAGTACGTAAGGACATACGGGTTGAGCGTCGAGTACGAAAAGGAACAAAATCCTCATCATTAGGATCATCCACCATTGCATCCGAGTCTTCATCGGAGACCGGAACTGCAAAGGAACAGAGAGAAGATGCACCGAAATTCCCCATTAGGGACTGAGATAAAACCTCAGTCACAAGAGACATGGCAGGGCTTTCTGGGGTCACCTTTCTGGATACCTACTACATGTTTTGTATCTTCCTGGGTAGGGTAATAAAGGGACCCTTAAAAGATATTCTGTTGGAATTGGAGGTGAGCCAGGAAGTCTTTAAGCAAACTGGACTTAGGTACAATTTTTCTCTAGGAAGTGGAGGTTGAGCAGAAGCCTGAAGTGTGAACATTAATAGCAAAAATCCCTCCAAGAACCAACAGGCCTTAAAGGGAACAAGCTAGTTCCCCAGCCACTTCTCCAGCACAGGCAGACAATGAAGGAGCAACAGACAAGTACTAGGGAAAGGCAGTGTGACACTCAACATCTCACAGGACAAAGACTTCATGTACTTCGGCAGGAAAGTCCCCAAAATACAACCCTTCTTCAGACAGCCTGCTGGCATAGGGACAAAGGAAGAAAGTTCCTGGCTGAGGAAATGGAAGAGAGGGAACGTCCCCAGATTCTCATCTTATTACTTGGTGCTTCGTATCTACAAACCACTGTAAAAATACTACCAACTCTCTCTTCATCCTAAGTCCCCTGAGAAAGTAAGACAAATGCCCTGATACGAAGATCCACAAGGTTGAAGGGATCTGCCCTGCATAACAGAAAATTCTGCATGAAAACTCAAGAATTCCTATGTCTATCCTACTCTCATCATAAATCGCCTGCTCACACTGGACCCGGGCCCTGCTTTCTAGCTGAAAAAACGGACCACCCTTTAGCCAGCACTCATTACTCACTGCTCTCAGAGGAGTTCACAGTTTCAGGCCTGGCAGTTTCTGATCTTCTGGCTCGTTCACTTCTTTTCTGCTCCTAGAAGACATTCAGAAAATACTTAAGCTAACCATTTGCTGGGATAACCATAGATAAAAATCCCAGATCATGGTGGAGTTCCAACTTCTGGGCTTTGCTTTCACAATAGCTAGGCTGAAAACAGATATAACTCCATGGATACCCGACAAGAGTTAGCTAGACTGGCGGAGGAGGGAAGCAGGCTTATGAGAATGAAGTTCTAGCCTGGGGTGGCAGGGAGAGACATACCGAAGCCACAGGTATGGCACAGTGGCAGTGCACAGGGACCACTGTCACAGGAAACATGCACACTCCTGCCCAAAGGGGCAAAGAGACAGGCAGGGTTTGTCACCACGTTTGGCGACAGACAGACAACCTCAATACTCCTGTAGTGTACGTACTCAACTGCATTCTCCTCACCTTCTCAGTTGGCTGTTCGCTTCCCTTCCCAGACAAGCCTTCTCCTGCAATATAAGTGAAAAAAGCTTGACTCCAGTACCTTGATCTTCTCCAGCAGAAGAGGAAAGATGCTGCTGAAAGGCAGCTACTCTTTGGGCCTGTCTGCCTAGGAAGCCTCAGTCCCAGCTAGTGAGCACCACTCTGCTGGTGTTCAAACACACAAAAGCTTCCAAACCCATGAAATGTAGTTAGACGGCCACACATAAAGCCTGGGAGAAGGTTCTTTAAAGTAGAGACCTTAAGGGTCTCCAAGGTCCGGGGGAGTGCTGGGCAGCTGCAACAGTGCCTCCAACTAGTTCTGACTGTGAAGACTGAACCTCTCCCAAGTATGGCCAGTCCTTGCCTACTGGAAAGATCTTCTCCCAGTGACACTCAGTTCCCACAACAACTCGAGCAGCTTGAGTGGGCATGATTCTAGTTGACACAATCATTGAAAAACAACGTTAAAACTATGAAAGTCAGTGCAGGAGCTTGTGTGCTCCAACGGACCAGCTTCCAGAGTATTATTCCCTGTAAGCAAGTCACTTTCCTCACATCTAGCCTATCAGCAGCATTGACAATTTCCATGGTGGAGGAGAATGGAAAAACTTGGAGCTCAGAACAGCCTCTAACTTCAGAGATGTGCAGCAGGGTGGCCCACTGAGCAAAAGGAAGCTGGTTCTGCAGAGATAACTACCTACCTGCTGATGGTGAAGCTTCTTGTGCCTTCAGTATGCTGCTCTCTTTAAGAGAGTTGCTCCCACTATCATCCTCTTCCTCTGTCTGGTTTTCATCCATGTGCTCAGGGGGCAAGGCTGCAGCACTGTTATCTGGGCTCAACTCTAGCCCCGGTTCCACTGCCAGCCCTTCCTTCTGCAGAGGTGAGCTTTTCCTTGGTGCCTTCAACCTTGTCTTTTTGGTTTGTTTAAGACTGAGCTGTGGGGGAGACACTGGCAGACTTGAGGACTGTGTTGTGATTTCTTCTGTGGCTGGGGCACTGCTCAGTTCCTCTGAGTCAGGAACAGGCTGTGGGGGCGACTCAGGGGCGTTGTCATCAGACAGTGCAGGAATAGCAGCAGCACCATCATCCTTTAGGTCTCCAGAATCACTTTTTGGTGCATCTTCCCCTTCTTTCCACGTTTCTGGAACAAGGGCTTCCCTAGTGAGGGCAGAGGAGTCCCCTGACCCATCCTCCACATCCTGGGAAGAATGTGCCTTATATAGCCCATCCAGATCCCCCGATTTATCCAGTTCCATCAAGTCAGCAGTTTTATCTAGCTCATCTAAGACTCCAGGTTTCTCCAGCATGTCCAAGACACTAGGTTTATCTAGATCGAGATCATTTGACTTGTTTAGTTCAGACAGGCTGTCTGCTTTCACTAGAAGGTCCAAGTCCCCATCTGCAGTCATCTGCTTGGGCTGATCCCAGTCAGGGGGCTGAAGAACTGAAACTTCCTGGGTAGAAGCTGTTTGGGAGCCCAGGAGATCTTCCCCAAACTCCATGTCAGCAGGGAGATCACCAATAAGTGGTTTGTCAGGCAAGGACAGCGGGTCCAAAGATCCCGAAAACTCACTGGAATCCATTTAGAAGATGACAACTGGAAATGAGAAAGAGACTCGCAAGTTAATGAAAATCAGTGTTACACGGTGCACGAATATGGCATTGACTGTTCTTCTGAACACTGTTGGAGTAAAACAAGCCCCCATAAGACTGCTAGCAATAACTACGACACCAAAAAGTCAATCACCCCTACTCTGCAAGTTACAAACCTCTGAAACTGAAGGCGTGGGGCACAGCAGCAAACCTTTGAGAGCTCTCTATATCACAAACACACCTCTCCACAGCACGACCAACAGACTGCTATCATAAAGGACGCTGGGTATCAGAAGTGACCTAAGTACTAATTTAGAAGGCTTCACATAACTGTTCTGTGGTGTGTAGTATCCTCTTCCTTGCCTTCTCCTGTATCTCACCTGACCAAATAATCTGGCTTATCCTGTTCTTCCGAGATGTTCTCATGTAGTTAACTCATATTTTTAAAAGCATCTCTTCTCCTAAGCATACAGGAGCTGAAAGAGTTCCTTGTTTATTCTGTAGCTTGCATCTTGAACCAGGCACCATCCCAAAGGAACACATGATGACAAGATGTAAGAATTTTGTCAGGGGACAGAAATAACCCCTGTTACACTATAACTAGAGTGTAGCCCCAAACCCATGTGGGCTAATACTCAGACACAGAACAACTGAAAAAACTTAAGGCAGAACTAGAGGGAATTCTGGACAGCGGCACAAAGAAAGGTAGGAAAGCCCGTGATGTTAAAAGTAGTCCTGAGAGGAAGAAAACGTGGCAAAATAATCCTGAGTGGGCAATGCAGAGTCAGGAAAAAAGACCAATATGACTTTGCACTGCACAGACAGAGCACTCGCACAGAGAGAGGTGACACTGACTGCTAACATCAGAGGGACAAAATCATAGCGCAGCTCCTCATGCCCAAGTGAGGTCAACATTATCAAATGCAAGAAAGGGCAAGACCATGAGGTGAGGCAAAAAAGCATTCACATCCGTATTGGCTAATCATGAATGATATCCCTGCAGAGAAGGGGTGAAAATCTAAAGGGAGGAAGGAAGAGGGAGAGTCCATAAATGGTCAGGCAGAATAAGAAATGATGGAGCATCAGGTCCCCAAAGCAGGTTTTAACTAGACGCTACAGGGAAGACACAAGAATTGTAAGATATAGCATCAACCCACTTTCATGTTAAGAGTCATTCTAATGCTAAATTTGATACATTTTGAGCTCTGAAGCAGAAGGCTCAGTATTTCAATCTATTGGGGCTTACTCTGGGCATAACTCTCATCTATATAAATGAAGAAGCAAGCCTGAAATAACTTCACTGGTGATGGATGATCAATACCTTCTCTACATCCTTCTTTCTGAAGAGATGACAAATTCACATGTACAAATGGTTTACTCAGAACTAGACAGGAAATATTTGGGTAGAGAAGGTAGCCACTTCTGAAACTCACTTAAGCAGAAGTTTAGGGAATCATATCTACAGCTGAAGCTCAAAGTCATTACCTCTTATTTTTGTCTAAAAACATAGCTGCACTTTTATTTCAGAGTGGTAGATAAGCACAATCCCCACAGTTACAAATGGAAACTACAGAAGATGTGATCTTCAGCGATTCTCAGCAATTTCCATCAATGAAAACTTCCGTTATTCCATTCATTTCCTTTAATTACAGAGTGGGCAAAGTTTGTAGAATGAGCTTATTCCATATCAATGTGATAGCTAATATGTGTTTTAGGGTGGTCAACAGAGAGAATAACAATATGAAATAAAGGCATCTAAAAAAAGCTGTAAAGGTTTGAAAGCAGGTGAGAATCCCTCCAAGATGATAAACATGTTTTTCTGCTTCTCTGAACATTAAACAATACCTCCTTCTCAAAGATACACCTCAGCCAAGTTTCCATACCTGTATGAAAAGACAGCAGACCTTACAACAATAAGCAGCAGAAAGGGCAGGCGACTCAGATGAATAGAAAAAGTATATTTATAAATGTACTTAACAGAAGACTAAGATACTCCTCAAATTCGCCTTCAGATACTTTGCACAGGTCTGCAAGGAACCACGAAGTCACACTTTATAGTTTTTAGTTTGGCAGAAAAAGATCCTGGGAACAACTGTGGAGTATAAAGAATCCATGTTGGCATTCCCTGATACAGGACAATGCAAGCGATAGTCCACGAAAACATAGGGAAGAGGACTTACCGTTCTGCTCACACGTGCTCTACAGATAAACCAAAAGCATCCAGTTTCAACAACATATACTTTAGTACTGCTTTCAAGCTTTGGCCACAGAGCATTACGATGCAAGATGACTATGATAAACCTAATGGCAACGACATTGACAAACACAACAGTCTTAAAGAGAACAAGTATTCTGCTGATTAAATCAATTCCAAAATATTGCTGTGTGGTTGGGACAGATAATGGACAAGAAAGATCTAAGACTCCACGGTAAGACCACTCACTTGCAAGTTCTGGTTCGAAGTACAGAGTGTTCCTGTGAACCCACGTGTTCAAATTCCTGATTGCTTTCATCAGCTTTGTCAGAATCCCCCCCAGCAGAACAGCTCATGCGTTCTAGCGAACAGTTCAAAACATCTTCTTAGGTTGTGCAAAGCTAAGAACTGCCACAGTTAGTCAAATGAAAGGTCCATCTATTCAAATATCCTGTTTCCTATTGACACCAAGAACAGACACCTGGAGAGAGAATACAGGAAACATCATTGACACAGGACGATTATTCTTCAGCACATCATCCAACCAAATAACAATCAAGAGCTGAAGAATGGCTTTGCTTGCATTGGGACTATCATTATTAAGACTCTAATAAACAAATCTGCCGTGAATTTGCCAAATCTCCTTTCAAACCACTTTCTATTTTGGGCCTCCACAGATTCCATTTGCAATAAACTCTGCAAGGCAACATCTCGTTTTAAAAAGCATTTCCTTGTGTTTACTTTAAACCTGCTGCATCAGAGCTCCATGACAATGAGACACGGAAATGGATGGATGCTAACATTTGACGTATTTATAGCGTTCTGGAAAAGCTGACAGAGTAGTGCTGAGGCTGGACTTAAACAGGAGATACCAACGTGCAGTTTGGGTGGGGAAAAAAAGGAACGTCCCTACACGTCATTGCAACTCTGTTCCCCTGACAAGAAGTCTTTGCAGTGGCTTTCAACCACCAGAATCAAGAAGGCAGCCCTGTGGGAGGAAAACCACACTTCTTTCGTTCACCCAGGACTTTCAGAATCATCCAGGCTTTCTGCTGAACTTTGCAATGAGTTCTGCTGCCAACAGAACACACACTTTTCCTCCTGGTTTCTTCTCACTACCTCTAACAGAGGAGTAATAGCTTACTGTTTTTGGCAGATGCTGAAATGATCCACCACATTTCATCATCTTTTTATTCCAGGACTATCTAATGCACAGATCACTCACTGGGCTCGGGTCACAGCTCAGTCTGCAATCTTCCTTTTTCCTAGCCACATATCTGGCAGCAAGGAAAGCATGCTGGAACACAACTCAGCCAAACAGGGAGGAGACAGTGTGGTGAAATCCTGCACGTTTACAGAAGATGTGATGGCTCAATCAGACATTTGGAAATTCATTACTCTGGACTGGGTACCATCCTCTCCAGAATACTCAGTAACTACTGTTCCAGTGAAGATTGAGTTCAAGGACTGTGAAGTCCTTGGCGCCACAATCAGAAGCGGAGTGCTTCTCAAACAGCATGTGAGAGTTTCCAAGTAGCTGATGGATCTGCTGAGGGCCCTTCATGAATGTGTAGGACCAACACTGGCCACAAATCCAACATGAGTAAACTACCAGATCTGACTTACCCTTTCTGCCAAGGGGAGGTTGGGGGAGGACACAAATCTTCTCTCAGAGCAGGAAGCTCAAAGTGAGACATCTCTCACAGCACACTCGAGTACCACAAGTGACTCGCTGAGACTTTATAGGGGTTATTAAGGACATCGTTGATGCTGTTTGTATGACATGGATCTATGAAGTTACAAGTGTCTTGATTCAGTTGACCATGAGCAAGGGAATACAGTCTACCTGCAAAAATGAGCAGCTACCAACAAGCATTTAATTAAACCAGACAGTAAAAATAAAACAAAACAAAAAAATCCTGTTGCTACTCCCTCACAATGAGGTGGATACTTGAGAAGTCTCCATCGCCCATAGAAGAGCACAGCTACTGCCTTCTTCTACCAAAGGAATAGCAGCTGTTGAGGGACCTAACCTAGACTTTTTTGTCAAAGGATAATGATTCAGATTTTCAAAGGCTAAAGAATTTACCTTTTTTCTCTTTTGGATATTAGAAAACATTTGAAATATGAAAGACATTAATATATACATTACAGTTAAAACACTTAGCTCAACATACAGAATTCTTACATAAGAATTATCTAGTAAGAACTGAACAGAAAGCTCTGAAGAAAGTTCCTATTTTTGTGCCAAAACTTCAAATAAGCAGTAACATTTGACTTAGTGGTCAATACACGGTTCTATCAATAAAGCATTAAGGAAGTAACATAATGCCTGACCAGCATGGTTTTATGCAACAGATCTTCATTAACAATATTATACCTTGAGTGACAAATATAGCAAGGGCTAACTTCATTGCTAATGATATATCTGAGTTTACTAAAGCATGTGGCAGTTTATAGCTTTCCAGATTGAGACACTGCAAACATTTATTACAGATTGGCTAACTGCTTTTAAAAGCACATTAATTTATGAAGAATTACCAGTAAACAAAGCATACTGCTAGGGACCAGGTTTCAGCCTAGTCAAAATGCTCTGGAAGGGAGCAGAAAGCATGTCATTATTCACTGCTGTTTTTGGAGAGGCAGCTCTCCGAGCTCCTACTCGTCAGCCTGGCAGCCCAGACGCTGCACTCGGAGAGCACAAAGCCAGAACCATTGGTGTCATTCAATACAGCACTGCTTGCACAGAGCACCACGTTTTATCATTACCATCTAATTCTTGGCTACTGTCTTCGCTTGAAGACAGACGCTGTACGAGTTGGGATGCTTCAAATAAAAAAAATATATCTGGCAAGGTAATGCAAGAATCCCACTGCTTTAAGAATCAGCCATGGTTTAGAAAACACCTTCCAGTGATAAATCTGTTTTGTTCACTGAAAAGAAGTGGGGAGACATGGTATGACCTGTCTCAAAAACCCATAAGGGGAGAAAATCTGATAGTGAAGGACTCGTCAAACACCCAGGAAGATTCTAAAGGCTAAAGGTCAAATTGGACCAAGTCAGGAGTGTCTACTTCCAGATTAAAGCTGTAGGTTATTGACTATTTAAACAACTGACCCAGGGATGTATAGACCTCTGCAACTTGGAGATTTTACAATGGCATTGAGTGACTCGATCTTCAAGTCAGTTGTACCGCTACAAATGTCACTGATCCAGTTCCTCAGCCTGCACTCTGCAGGTCAACCTAGATGAACACAGTTGTCTCTTCTGATCTCTGAATGTATTATTGTATATTATTCTATAATGCATGGAGTGAAAATAGCAGCACCTATCACCGTGTCCCCTTCGGGCCAGCCTTAACAAATGGCCAAAACTGTCTACACCATGGGAACTGGCAGATGAGGAAAAGGGCCTTCCTAGAATATCACCAGTAGCCTGAAGACATCAGCAATGGTTTTGCAACAGCTCCAAAGCCAGAAGAAGAACCAAGAGGAAAGCAAAAATTTTCTACATCAGGAGCACCAGCTTAGGGCACAGGCCTCAAACTTAGTACTGCAGTCACCCAAATTCAAGAAAGCTGAAACCCTCCAACAGAGCAAATGGTGCTGCAAAATAAGAATCCAAGTTCATGGGTTTCCTGTTAATTACTCTAAGGCAGAATTGACCAAACTACATCTTGAGTTTGCAGCCCAGAAACTCCATCTGAGCTTCAAGAAAATCAAATTGGAAGGACAAAATTCAGGAACCTTCCTGCAGAGTTTTCTGGGGTGAGGTTTGCCAGGAGGCTCCCTGCAACACTTCAAAGGTACTTTGAAACATTCCTCAAGTCTCAGCATAATTTGCTGATAATCCAACATCTTCATACTAGCAGTAAACTCCAAGGCAACCAACAGAAGCATGCTCATCCATCAGGGACACCATTCTGGCAGCAGTTTGAAATTGCCAGGATACTCTCACTTCTTTTCCTAAGACCAGCATCTCACAAGTGGCAAGGTTCTGCAACAGAGAAGTGAGCATCTATTGAAATTGTCCTAATGATGTTAAGATATTGGTCAGAAGACAGAAATGAACAGCAGACCTGGAAGAGGTCAAAACTCAACTGGGCAAGACCATGAGCAACTTGATCTAAAGTAAGCTCTGCTGTGAGCAAAAAACTGGATTAGAGATCTCCAGTGGTTCCTTCCAACCTAAATCTTCATATGATTCTCTGGGTAAACCTTACCACACAGGGAAGAGAGACGAGACAACATAGCAAAATCTCAGGGAAGATTTGCTTTTGGGGGCAAAACAGCTAGTTTTGCACAGGTAGTCTTACAGAGCCAAAATACTGAAAGATGAGCAGTTCACTAGGCCTTGCTGGCACTCCCCAATTCCTCAGCGAGGTTCCGACTCCCGGGTCTCCAAAGGGGAATTTTAGCACTGGGATGCTTCAGCTCATGGGCAGATGTACAAATTGGCCACAGGCAGTGCTGCGTTGAGCAGACCAACATTCTCATCCATGAGATGCGACTTCTTTTTCTTTATGCTGATGAACAAGCTTGAGCTAACAGGTCAACTTATGGGACCTGGCCAGAAGACACCACTATACCCCACGACCAAAAGGGCTGGCAAAGATGGTCTCAGGCAGTGCCTTTACCTAACCTATGCCACCAGCAGAAAGAGAAGTTAAGACATTCTATAAACACTATATAATTAAAACACAATGCCAGTGAAACCCTTCTGATGCAACCTTCAATAAGCTAATACAATTCATTTTTATAGCTATAGCCTATTTTATACTTCGTTTGCATTGCTTTCACCACCTTCTACACTAGAAGCTGCTGCTAGCAAACCTGTGTCCTTCAGGGTCATGCATCCCATCATCACTGGCCATAAGATATCCATAAAAGAAATACAGTGTGGGACTTAATCCTCCAAGTAAGGTCATGAACTTAACCTTAGTCCCTCGCTCTGGCTGTCAGAGTTGCAGTGAGATCCGCTGTGACTTACTGTCGCTAACCTGGCGTCATTATGGGTCTGCTAAGTTGCATCCTCCAAAACAAGGCCACGTGTAACAGGCGCTAACAGGCAGGCACGGAGGGGAACAAGAAATGGTGCACATAAGCATGCTAGGGCCAGGAGCTTTAAGTTGGCCATTCCAGGTGTAAGCTCTGTAGGAGATGGCTATTCCTTTAGGAGAATAAAGCTGGAATGGCAATGGGACAGAGCCGTGCTCTTAGCACTGGCTTCGATCCTGGGGTTGGCAGGGTTGTCGGAGAAAATGCAGATTAGGAAAGCGGCAGTGACAGAGAAAGCAGTTACATCCTCGAACGAGAATTACAGCTGAAGCACAGTGGGAATGGAAGGGCACCAACGAAGCAGCTCCGCTCCTCGATGGGAAAAGATGCCCCAGAAACCATTCCCCAGGGCCAAGCTGAGCAGCCTGCCCTCCACGGTCACTTGAGGCAGACCACATCCAGCCATGCCGCTGCGGGCGCACCCAGTCGCCGAGGCCCCTTCCCGCGCCGCGGCCAGCTCCCGGCCTGGCGCCGGGGGCCAAAGCTGCCTCCACCCCGGCACACCGTGCTCCAGCGGCCGAGCCCAGCCCCGGCCCGGCCTCGGGGCTCCCGGTTTCTGCCCGGCAGGTCCCTGCTGCCCCGCGGGCCGAGCGGCGCTCCCTGCTCCCGCGGGAGCGTAGGGCCAGGCCAGGGCGGCTCGGAGGGAGCCGGACGCGGGGCGGGAAGGCAGATCAGAGAGCGGGGCAGCCCCGGGATGCGTCGCCAGCTCCAGATGCTCCATCGCTACGCGTTGCCAGAGCGGCGCGGAGGGCGGACGGCTCGGCGGGCGCCCGCCCGCGGCGCGTGCCACCCGGCAGGTGAGCGGAGAGGCGGCAGCCGAGCCCGCCTCGACGAGGCCGACCGCAGGGGCCGAGCCGGGGCTCGCCGCGCACATCACGCTTCGGCGCGGCCGGGGGCCACGCAGACGCCAGAAGGCCGTTTTATACCGCTCCTCGGTGCGGCCCCCCACGGCGGGGAGCGGGCCCAGGCTGCTGGGGGGGGGGGGGAAACGTGGGGGGCAGCCCCCCCCATCCTCGGCGGCAGGGGGCAGCGCTGCCCCACAGCACGACGGCCCTGCACCAACCCCTCGGGGGCGACACGGTGAGGGGGGTGCGGGGGGGGGGGGGCCGCAGCCCGCCCCCACGGCCGAGCTGAGGGGCACCCTGGGGCCTACTCCGCCCCCTCCCCTCCGAGCCTACCCCCAGGGCCTGCCCCCCACGAGTGGCAGTGGGGTGGGGGGCGCACCGGGCCTGTCCCCCCCACACACCAAAAACAGCACCGGGCGGGGGGGCCGCACCCAGGCCCGCTCCGGGGGGGTGCGGGGGTCCCCAGGGCCTGAGCCCCACAGATGGCACCGGACCGGCCCCCGCCCCCCGCCCCCGCCCGAGGGCGCCCCCATGCGGCCGCCACGGGGGGGGGGGGGGCGCGCGGCGCCGGCCCCGCCCCCTCGCGGAGGGGCCACCCCCCCCCCCACCTCGCGGCTGGGGCGCGCGCCCCGCCCCGCCCCCCATCCTGCGCGGGGGGGGGGGGGGCCACGCGCCCCCCCCCCGGACCCCGCGCCGCACGCTCCTGCCCCGCCCCCACCCCCACCCGAGCACTAGTGCTCCGCGGGTGGGCGGCCGCCCCGAGCCGCGCTGTCGCGTCGCCCGTGGGGAGGCGCCCGCGGCCGGCGCCGCTCGTACCTGGCTCCCCGGCGCTGCGCCGCCCGCTCTACCCGGAGCCCCAATTCGGGTCGCGGCCCCTTTAAATGGAGGCGCCGCTCGGAGCCCTCAGCGCGCTGCAGCCCGAGGGGGGGCGGGGGAAGCTCCCTATTGGCTGTGTCAAGCGAGGGACTGCTCCCCATTGGCTGCGGCAGGGCCTGGGCTCGCGAGATTCGCTTGCAGGCGGCGGCCTGGAAAACCCGGACTGGATTCCGAGCCCGGGATCGGCGCAGCAGCCCAGACACTACTGGGCGGCCCGAAAAACCTGGCGCGGCGCTACGGAGCGGGGCCCCGCGAGCCGACAACGCGGAGACCCGCGCAGACAGCGGCCGCACCCCGGCACGGCGCGGGGGGGCGTGCGCGGCTCGGCGGGTGGCGCGGGGCCGGCAACGGGGAGCCCGCAATCCCCGCCGGTGCCCGCGCGGCCACCCGCAAAGTGCGGAGCGGATCCCGCGGAGCGGGCTCATCACCCCCGCTCTTCCCCCCGTCCTTAACCCTGTCGCCGCCGCCGCGGGCGGCCCCGCTGCCGCCCCGAGGGGCCCGGCCCGGCCGCGCCGCCACGGCCCCTACCTGCGCGCGGGGGGAACCGCCCGGCCCGGTTCGGGCGCCGCCGCCACCGCCGCCTCCCTGGAGCTGGAGCGTCTCCCCGGGGCGGTGAGTGACAGCGCGGCCGGGCGGGGCCTCCGCGGGGGCCCGGGACGCGGCACCGCCCCCGGGAGGGGCTGCCCCGGCCCCCGGCCCGCGCCCCGCCCCCCCCCCCCCGCGCTCCCCT
Source organism: Rhea pennata (assembly GCF_028389875.1). Taxonomy (NCBI): domain Eukaryota; kingdom Metazoa; phylum Chordata; class Aves; order Rheiformes; family Rheidae; genus Rhea; species Rhea pennata. The sequence continues at coordinate 3,669,152 of NC_084673.1, read as the reverse complement.
CCGCCCCCCCCCGCGACACCCCCGGGATCCTCCCTCCCACGGGAGCCCCTCCCCCACGCCGACCCCCCACACCCGCGACACCGCCCCGGGCCACCCTCCCCCCTGCCCCCAGGGGCGCTGCCCCCTCCCCGGGGCGACGACGCCGGCTCCGGGCAGGGACCCGGGGGGCGCTGCGGCGGCCGCGGAAGCAGCAGCCAGCCCCGGGGGCCTGGGCACCGGCAGTGCACAGCCGCGTTTCGCGACGCGACGAGGCGGCGGCGGGGCAGCCCTGGGCCGCAGCGGGCGTTACGGGGCCGCGACACGGCGCCCAGCACCGGCCGGGCGGCGGCCGCCGTCGCGCCGCCCGCGCGGCCTCGCGCCGCTCGTGAGGGGAAGGGGGAGGGAGCGGAGGGGGAGGGGCGGAGAGGGGCGCGTCGCGCCGCGGCACGCGCTCGGCCCCCGCCGCGGTCCCTTTAAAGGCAGCGGCCCCGCGCGCGCAGGCGCGGCGCTCTCTGTGTCTTACTGCGCCTGCGCGGCGCCCGCCGCGCACCCGCTCGGCTCCTTTGTCCCTTGCTCGCCTCTCACCCAAGTGTGATGCCCGCGGCGGTGATTGGCAGCGCGCGCCGCGCGCCGCCGCCGCGCCTCAGCCAATCGGTTCCTCGCGGAGGGCGGCCGGCGCAGCTAGTCCCGCCCCGCCACGGCCACGCGGTGACTGGCGGCCGACTCAGCCAGTGGTGGCGAGGCGCTGGTGGCTGGTGGGCCAATGGGAGCGCGAGCGGCGGGCGCCCGGTTAGGCTGCGCGAGTTCCGGCCGCGCGCGCGCTCCTCTGCGGGCTCTGTGGGGTGAGGAGGCCGCGATCCGCCTCGGCCCCGGCGTCCGCTAACAGGTGAGGCCGGGGCGGTGGCGGGGCGCGGGGCGACGTCGTTCCGCTCCGCTGGGCGCCGGGCGGGCACGGCCGCTGCCGCCAGCGCCTTCCCAGGCCCGGCGCGGCCTGCGCGGCCCGCCCCGCCCCGGCACGCGGCCGCTTGGGCGCGCGGGCCTCGTCGAGGCGGGGCCGGGGCCGGCGGCGAGGGCGGCCCCCGGCGGCGCGGGGCGGGAGGGCGAGCTCCGGGCCGCGGCCGACCGTGCGTGTCTGCCCGCAGGTCGGGAAGATGCAGGGCAACAAGGGCTTCAACATGGAGAAGCAGAACCACGCGCCGCGGAAGCAGCACCAGCACCAGCAGCACCCGCCGCCGTCCATCCCCGCCAACGGGCAACAGGCCAACAGCCAGAGTGAGTCCCGGGAGGGCCCCGCTTCGTGCAAGCGCTCGGCGGTCGCTCTTGCTGCGGAGGGTAACTCGGGCTCCTGCCCGTGCTCCTGTGCGCAACAGGTCGCGGCAGAAACAAACGGAATCGGCTCTTTCTGTGGCAAAGAGTAAAAGTTCGAGTCTCGCAGCAATCTGCACTTTGCATTCACCGTCCTCCTGCAACGGGCAGGCTTCCCATTGCTGGAGAGGGTGGTTTGCACTGCAGCCAGTTTTTCACTCTGTCGAGGCAAAAGTGCAAAGCGCTTGCAGTTCCTGTGGGTTGTTGTGGAGACTTGTTTGTAAGTGCTTGATGTTCTTGAAATTGGGTGTTGATGCAGAGATTCCCTCTGACTTTTGGGAGAGTTTGGAAGCCTCTGACTTCTTAATAGTGTTGTTTAAACTACAAATGTGAGATGGCTATTTTCAGTTGACTCTCTTTTTTTTTTCCTGACCGTAATAGAGGACTTCTTAGTACAAGTTTCTTGAAGTACTAAAGGAATTGATCTATTATCTGTAAAGATGCAGTTTCATTTATTTTATTATTTTTAAAGTTGTTACAAGATTCTGTACTTATTATTTAAGACCAAATTTTTGCACAGGAGGGGCAGGGTGGGTACCTAGCTTTACTTGTTCATACTTCAGCATCCAGGGGTCAAAGTACCAGCTGATACTGATGCTGGCATTAACTCTAATTTGACATTTTTCTGACTTTATTCTTATTCAGCGTGTGTGGGCTGTAGTTCTCGGTTGCTTAGAATTCAGTGATAGTGATTATGAGCTGAGGTGGTATGCATTAATGAATTCTAAGGCCTTAACTGATCTAACTTGATAGTTCAGAAGTATGGCATCAGGGCATTGCCATTAGCATTTTCATGTGCGGGGGAAAGGAGGTGTCCTGTTGTATTAGGAAATCAGTTGTTTTTTGTTTTGAAAAGACTTTAAGTGCCAAAACTTCTTTTTTTAAAAAGAAAAAAAAAAAGAAAAGTTACGTGTGCACCTTGACTGTGTTTTCAAAGGTTTCCCCTGAGCTAAATGCACTTTTTGTTGTTTTTCTTTTGGATATTTCCTGTGTGTGTGTTTTCTGTCCTAGTTGCAGGTTTGATTAGACCTTTCTGCTCCCTACACATGCATATACTGGGCTAGTACACAATTCCTGGATATTTTTATTAGGTAACCCTGTTATACAGGCTTTTTAACAGTTCATGATAGGTTGTAGAATAGGGTGACTGACTAGTTCATTTCCAGTCAAGCTGAGAACAACACGTTACAAGAACTTCATTGTTGTATCCTCACAGGGATCTGCTTATAGTGACTGACTATATCTAAGATTCTTTTGAGTGGACCTTATTAAGGCAAACCACTGATATTGGTATAACTCTGCCTTAAGTCTCTCTTAGTATATTTGCAGGCCTTGAAATTGATGCTCAAATACTTCTGATAATGGCCTGAAAAGTTCACAAGAGAAACACTTCATCTATACGCTGTTGCTGTGCTCAGTAGATAGCTACATTCTCGTGACATCAGATGTATTGTCAGTCTCATTTTGGTCGTAGCCATTGGAGGTGTCCTTACACTGATACATTGTCTTCTCATGAATTGCCCTTTTTCATCAGTATCATGCTTTGTAGTCTGAGTAAGACCACTCACATTTGTAGTTTATTTCATACTTGTGGCCTTGAGGTGCATCACTTGAAAAGCATAATTTGAATAGGAATTGATCTGCAAGCTGCTTGGATCAAATGACAAATAGAAGAGAGGAAAAAATGGGTTCAAAGGGAACAAAAAATAGAACCAGAAAATGGTGGAATTGCTTTCTGCGGGTGGCTGTCCTGTATGGGTAGGTTCTGCATGCCTTTCAGGAAAGAGAATATGGAGGTAAACTGATGGTAAAATCGTGGTTGTGCCTGGCAGTTTAGCTGGGCTTCCAGAGTCATGCTGTTGAGGTGAAGGTTAAAGGTAAAAGACTTGCTGAGAGAAAGGTTGAAGAGTGTATAGGGTGTACAGAGAGAGTGTGGAGATTTGAGGGTGGTCCAACAGTCAGCCCTATTTATCATTGTTAGATGTAGCATCACCTACTGAATACAGATTTTGTAACAAACATTGTGATTTTTCTGAAGTCTTGCCTGTGTAGGTGTTCTCACTGTTTTCTATATCTTCACCATTCCAGCCTTCTCTTCAGCTTGGAATCCAAGTCCCAAATCCCATCCAGTAGGATGCTTGCTAGTTACAATATCACTTGTCTAGACAAACTGTCATACCTTTAGTATATTTTTCTAGATCTCTGTTTTTCAGATTTATCCCGTTGCTGTAAAAAAATCTCTTTACTGGGAAAACTGCAGCTTTCCTATAACTTTTCAGGTTGCAATAACAGAATTCTGTATTGTGACCACTGCTGCCTTTATTGTGGGCCAGTCATCTTGACCAGAGCTCCAAAAGTTGAGTGAAATATCTCATGTAATCCCAAGCTGCAGTGTTTCTATTTTCTCCAGATCTAGACTTTCTTTCACTGGTGTTAATGAGCACTGGAGTTCAAGCACATGTTTTCTTTAAGGAGACTCTTGGCCTATTCTGAAGTAACATGCCTTTATTGCTCTAGAGATGGCTGGAGAGGTTTGAGAACTGAGTGAATGAGTGGCATTACCTATATTATCCTGTGTCTCTGCATTCACTGTGATGTAACCTAATGGAATTTATCCCCTCAACTGTAGAGCAGCTGTGTACCTTATTCCCCTCAGATGAAGGCCTGACTATTGACCTGAAGAATTTCCGGAAACCTGGTGAAAAGACCTTCACCCAAAGAAGCCGCCTCTTTGTGGGGAATCTGCCCCCAGATATTACAGAGGAAGAGATGAGAAAGTTATTTGAGAAGTATGGGAAAGCAGGTGAAGTCTTCATACACAAGGACAAAGGCTTTGGCTTTATCAGGCTGGTGAGTGACTGTTGCTGCCTTTGGGATATTTTCATGGCAGGGATTTTCACACTGAAGGAGTATTGCTCATTGGTAGTAGTAGGTGTTCAGGTATCTTGCCTGCTGTCAGTTTTCTTGGAACATATAGGATCTGCTTCTACAAGTGGTTTGGCTAGAGCCTTTTATAAGAAGGAATGTGAATTCAGGTAGTTTGTGGCTGGACTTACAAGGTATTTAGTAAAAGTCATTCTGAAATCAGCTGGTAGAAAACAGAAGGAAGACATGGACATGATGCTGTTGTAGAGAAGGTAGACTTCCACGTTCTGGAAGGGTGTGAGGATGAGATTTCTGTGAGCATAGATCGTCATGCGGTACTGCTGGAGTAACAGATGCTCTTGAGGCAGGAGATCTCCGGATGATCATCTTGAAGCATGGCTAGGTTGAAACCAACATAGAGCAATAGTTCTCAGCTTCATTGTTTCAGGGACTACCTTTCTAAGAGCCTCAAAGTGAATGGATGGAGCATGAGGTTCCCACACCGCAGTTTGGGGGTGCCTTGCTGTAGCACAGCTACTTGGCAATAACTTAAACATGTTGAAAGGCAGGACTGGGAAGAGGTATGGGGACATCCTTCATGAGCTCTTATATAATGAACATTTCCTTTTACAGTTACCAGACTTGGCTAATAGCTGAATCTTGGAAAAAAATGGCTCACTTTGTAGGCCTAATGTAATTGTCTGATAGATAATGATCGGTTAATTGTTTGCTTAGTTAGTGCTGGCTGTTGAATTAAGCTTATGTCTGGTACGGTGTTCTTTCCCCCAAACTGTACGTGCCTATTCAGCTAGAGTCATTGATAATAGAAAATAGCTACGTTGTGTCAGGGCATTTTTCACCATGCTGTGGGAGGATTATTTGTTCTTCTCTGTGAAGTACTTGTTCAGGGGAAATAGGCTTTTGACCCTCTGTTGTGTCTGTGACTGGCTAATTCCATCCTGCATTGAGAGTTTTAATGATAACTTTTTTTATCTTTAGGAAACTCGCACTCTGGCAGAGATTGCAAAGGTGGAACTAGACAACATGCCTCTACGTGGGAAACAGCTAAGAGTGCGTTTTGCATGCCACAGCGCATCGCTGACAGTCAGGAACCTGCCTCAGTTTGTGTCCAATGAGCTCCTGGAGGAAGCCTTCTCTGTGTTTGGCCAGGTGGAAAGGGCTGTGGTTATTGTGGATGACAGAGGACGATCCTCTGGGAAAGGCATTGTGGAGTTCTCAGGGAAGCCTGCTGCTAGGAAAGCCCTGGATAGATGTAGTGATGGGTCTTTCCTGCTAACTACGTAAGTGTGGAGGGTGAGAAGCGCTATTCTGGCATGTGTACAGGTTGAGGGGTGGCACTGGCTTGTGAGCAACATTTCTTAATGACAAAGTGGGGCATATGAGACGTGGGGCAGGATGCAGTAGGTGGTTTTGCCCAAAGAGAATTTTGTTCAGTTTCTGTTTGGACAAAAGTAAGTTTACGCTGAAATTTGGGTCTGAAAACTATTCAGGGAGGCCACTTGTGGGGTAAGCACATAAAACTGGCATAAAGCCTTCTTAGGGCAATTAAAGCAGCTTTCAAGAAGCAGGAACTTTTTTAGAGACCATCTTTCTTGTTTGGAAACAAAGCTCAAGGATGTTAATTGTGTACTCTGGGTCATTTCAGAGCTGAGTCTAGGAATGGGACTCCACTCAGTACAGTGCCCTGCTAAGATGTGATGCTGATCCATCACCATCAGCAGGCACAGGATCTATCTGAGAAGCTATTCAGATGGGTTAGGTTGACTTGGATTTTTACTGTAATAAACTATCTTCACTGTGCTTGAATATCACAAAGCAGACTCTTGGAAAAGCATATGAGTATGCTTAAGTAAATGGCTAATTCTGGAGCATGTTCCACAGAGCATGGCTTGTTGCTTTAACAGTCAAAGGGGGACCTTTTTGACCTTTGGGGAATAAAAAAAAAATACTGTCTGTTTTGTATTCATGCCCATAGATTTTGATAACAGAACACTTTCTAAAATTGAGGCTTTATTAGTTTCTGAAGTAACTTGGAAGCTTTGTGCCTTCTCACTTCCCACCTTTTTCCCCTAGGGCTGTATACGACACAGCAGTACACAAGCACATTTGGTTTCCAAAAGCAGCTTTTTTTTGTCCTTTTTTTTTTCCCCTCTCCCCCCCGCCTTTTCTTTCCTGCGACCATTTGGGAATAGCCATCACTGTGTTTAGTGCTCTGCAGTAACGTTGCTGCTGGGGAACTTCGAGGCTTTCTTAGATTGTTGGGATTATTTAGTCCCAGCGCTCTTGCTGATTTGGAAGTATATATCTTAAAGGAACCATGAAAACAAATTTTAAAAAGTCACCATGCAACACTAAGCACTACCAATATAAGACTTTGAGTGGCTCAGGGGGGAACATTCATTCTTCTTCTAGTTATCAGTGCATTAGTTCCTGATTATATAAGGGAGCTAAACCAGGATGTTGCTTAGTTCCAGTTAAGGTTTTGTTCTGATTAAAGTTGTTCTGACTGGTCCTAGTTAATGATAGTAACAGCTAGGTAACCTTAAACTCGTTGAAACTGGTGCATCTTGGAAAATAAGACCCTTATCAATGGAATATTTCATGGTGGAAAAACTATATTGTGGAGCTTCAGTTGAATAAAAAAATATAGCCTCTATATCCTGCCTTCTTATTGAAGTCTAGGCACTATTTGTACTTTGGAAAAGCATGAACAATTTTTTTCCTATCAAATGGGATTGAGGCGCTAAAGAGAAGGTGTGATGCTGCTTCATGATGAGGACATGAGTAGTATAAATGCTGTGATGGGGGAGTTAATTCAGAGATAGGGGACTAAAGCACACTTCTCTCTCAAATGCGTTCTTCTACACACAGACCGGGGGACAGAACCACACGTGCATTGTCTGTACTGTGAAGTGCACCGGTGGATTTCTGGTGGAGAAGTTCAAACAGGGCCCAACAGGCACCTACAGAGCTCTGCCATTTGGCAATAACGGCACATGGTTGCTTCACCAAGAAAGTAGGAATGAATCTTGCAGCCATGAACTTCCAGTGAGGAGCTGTGTAGTTAGAATTCACCTTGGGTGTTTGTAAGAAGACAGACAAGGGCTTGGGTAGCACATGGTGATCAGCCATGTAGCAAGGGAGGGATGGGAGAAAAGACAGACTCTGGGGTCCAACAAACCTTGTGCTGAGTAGATTCTACTAGGGAATGTCAGTTTTCAGTTAAGCTGCTATTTGCAACCAGTAACTGGAAGTATTCTTTCAGTGCAATCTGTTTTGGCTTCAGCAAGGATTTCAACTAACACTTCAGTTCCTGTTCTAGAAAAAAAGTTTGTTCTAAGTGATTTCTGTTTTCTCTTTGGTTCGGACCAGTGGCTATTTTGAACCCCTTTGAGCAGTGCTAAAGCAGTATTTTATAGACCCAGGTAAAACTGTACATGCTTTCCTGCACAGCAAGCTTATTCTTGAGTTGTCCTGAAAGCACCTCATCTTCTCTTTATAGATTCCCACGGCCTGTCACTGTGGAGCCCATGGATCAGTATGATGATGAAGAGGGACTACCAGAGAAACTGGTCATCAAAAACCAGCAATATCACAAGTATGTGCTTACTGTGAGAAAGGAGATGAGACTGTCTGTGGCCTAGGACATTGACTCATGCCTCAGTCTTTAGGAATGTGGCTCATCAGCGCTACAAAAAGCTCCTTCTGTAGATGTGATTTGACTCCGGAAAGAGGATACACTGGTATCTTGCTATGGTTAGCTAGAAGAAAGCAGTTTTTGTGGATTTATGTTTCTGTTCAGTTTTGCTGGGATAAGCCTGGCAGCATTCATGTATTTATCATATGCTTCCATTGCTGGAATAAAAACTGGTATCAAAGTTTGAGATATCTGTGCAAGAGGAAGACACATATGAGAAGCTGAGACAATGACTTGTGGTACTTGCTCTGAATCCTGTGGAAAGTCTATGGAGGAAACAGACTTGAACGCACAGTGAAAATATGAGGAATTGTGTGGATAGCATTAAAAGACTCTAGAGCTATCCTGGTATAAGGCCATGGTCTTTGAAGGCTTCTCAGTTTAAGTAGGTATCATGTGATCATAGTAGTGGGAATTAGTAAACCATGTGACCTCATGAATTTTTCAAGTAAGGAAGATGGGTGCTGCAGGAGCAGGGAAGCTGCCTTGGGAATAGTGAGATGTTCCAGGTGCAGGGGCTGCAGAGATGAGTGAAATAAATAACACGTGTCTGGCAGATCTGTTTCCGTTTTATTTCTGGAGTGGATCTACAGGTGAAAAAGCTGTGCAGCAGGAGCAAAGGCTATTTCTTACAGAGTATTCCTAAATGTCTTATCCAGTAACTTCTGGTGTCTTATAAAAGCATTGTCATTGCTTGGTGTGGGGGAGAATGGGACACAGTTTCTATGTATAATTAATTCTGCAATAGAAAGGTCTGTGGATTGGTAAGACGAGAATGTGACTAGGATTCTACCTAAGTTCCTCCTTTCCGTAAGTTTTTTTTGTTTTTGTTTTTTTTCCCCATGGCCCCCCCACCCCCGCTCCCAAGTGTGGCTTTTCATGAGAAACTAGAGGACAAACTGGTTTTGTTTTTTGCTATGGGGAGAAATACATTTCTAATTGTTGAAAAGATCTACCATTGAATTTGCATACATACTGTATTTTTCCTGGTTCCTCCTTGCTCTGTTGAAGCATTTACTAGTTCTTCCTTATCTGACAGGGAGCGTGAGCAACCTCCTCGATTTGCACAGCCTGGCAGCTTTGAGTATGAGTATGCCATGCGTTGGAAGGCTCTAATAGAAATGGAGAAACAGCAGCAAGAACAGGTAGATCGTAACATCAAGGAAGCTCGAGAGAAGCTGGAAATGGAGATGGAAGCCGCTCGCCATGAACACCAAGTTATGCTCATGCGGCAAGGTATTGGTCAAAGATAAATATGATACCAGAACAAGCCCCTGCTAAGTTCAGGGCTGTGTAGCTTAATAGGCAGGCTAGAGCTGGCTGAAGATTAACTGTGACATAGCTACTTCTAACCAACTGTAGCAGGAGCAAATAAATGTAGAGATATTACTGTATTGCTGGCAGCTCTGTTACCTTATTCTCTTCTGTAGTACAGTTTTAGTTCAGAAATTGATGAGGAGTGGCAGAGGAGACAAGAATTTGATTGTCTTTTAACATCATCTTTGCAGATTTGATGAGACGCCAGGAAGAACTGAGGAGAATGGAGGAATTGCATAACCAAGAAGTGCAAAAACGTAAACAATTGGAACTCAGGTAAGGAGGCAAGTTCTGAAATTCTGTAAACCCATGGTATTCTGGCACTGAAGCACTTCTTCAGGGTGACAATTTAATTACTACCTAAAGAGTGGTTGTTATTTCAGGCTTTTTTGTTCATAGGGAGGGTGTACAGCTGGTTTAAGATGTGAGAGGTAGGAGTTTCTTTCACTGATGCTGAAGGACACTGACTAGTATTTGTTCTTTTGCAGTTTGGTGTCTCAGTTTAGCACCTTCACCGAGACAAATAAAGCAATCAGTATGTATACAGTGATTCAGTGACTTTAGTACCACAGGTTGGGAAACCCCATTCTAGCATCTGTCCTCTGATTCGAGAGGTAACTTAGTCTCAGATATTTCTCTTGCCATTCCAGCTCTTCCATGTCTCAGGGTCATTGTCAGAAACTTCAGACTGCTCCTATATATAGAAGGAACTTGACGACTATCTGTGACTCTTGTCCATTATATTATGTGTAGTCAGTATGTATTTGGGAGCAGCTGTGCACACAGGTGTGCCCTGGTAGGGTTTTATAATGAACTCCTTAAAGAGCAACCCTGTGATGCGGATGATCGGTATGCGTTTTGCTGAGTATCTTTGGACTCTTTTTTGTAGGCAAGAGGAGGAACGCAGGCGCCGTGAGGAGGAAATGAGAAGGCAACAAGAAGAGATGATGAGACGCCAGCAAGAAGGCTTTAAAGGGAATTTTCCTGATGCGGTATGAGTATGCTTGTATCCCAATACATTTTGACATGGACATTAGAATTTTACTCTTCTATAATACAAGGCTTTTTGCAGATGTCTCAGTGCATTCTATCCTAAATCCAAGCACAATTTTGTCTGGGGAAATATAAATACCCTAGTTATTGGATTGTTGGATTGCTCGTTTTCCCACTGCTGTTCATGTAGAACTCCTGATAGCTGTTTTGTTGTTCAGAAGAATATATGGAAACTAATTTTATTCTAAGAGCAGTAACGAAGATGTACTTTTCTGAACTGCTGCAGAGTCCTGTTACAGCCATATGCTCATTCTTCATTATGCTTGGAGAAAATGATCCCAACTTGAGGCAGTGCTGCAGGCATGGTATTTTGGTTGTACTAAAAACTCAGCATTCGTCAATATTTTCCTAGAATATAAAATGCATGGTAATCTACCTTTTAATAGCAGTAACTCCAGTTCTATACTGATCTGTCTTATAAATAATTTTCAATCCCAACAGCTTTCTAGTGTGACACCAGCTGTAGTGCTATGGAGGTGGTATCATGGCATCAGTGCATTGGGGTGGCAAGGTTTTATGTGTATTAATGTAAAATTGATCCCTGAGCAAAATAGCTAAATATATGTAAAACCAAAAGGGCAAAACTGTGTGACTGACCTAAACTTGTGAATATTACTTTGCATAGCAGAGCTCCTGAGTTCTCTAAATAATAATGCCTTCATATGATAAATAGTACTGAGATTACAGGTGAAGTAAAGTGAAATCTGTTCTTCAATTCCCAACATGGAAAAAGTGTGACCCTCACTGAAGTGAGGCGGTACTCCTGGCTTTGCAGCGAGGGAGATCTGTGGTGTGTGCCCTGTGCTCAAATGATAAAGAAAGATTGAACTCGTTAACTGGAATTCTAACGTAAGCGACCTAGCCCTGTGTGTTCATTATATAAGCTTGCATTCCTTTCAACATAAAAAGCTTCTTAGCTATGCTGAGGAGGTAGCAAAACTAATTCTTTCTAATGCATTACTGCTGCTCAGCAGATCTTTCCATCCAGACATCAAGTATCTCTCTTATGCTACTACTGTAATAAATTCTGTACACACAGCCTTGCTTTGCTCCTGGATATTGTACCATGCTGGTGAAAAGCAATCTTGCAGAATGAGACATTTTGAATAAGATCTATTTGTTCAGTAGCTAATAGCGAAGGTAGCCTAAATCTCTTGAAATTTACTTTAGGAATGACTCCTACTGAGTTTTCAGTAGTAAAACTTCCAAACTCATTGAATTTATAGAACTGCAATGAAGAATGCCTTAAGTTTTACCATTTGAAATTAATCTGTCTTTCAGAGGGAACCACCAGACATGCGAATGGGGCAGATGGCCATGGGAGGTAAGAGTTTTCTGTGGCTGTCTTTTCTATATATATTCATTTTCTTCTCTACAAAATTTGATTTTTTTTGAATAGTCTGTTTTATTGGCTCATTATCTAGAAACTGACTCCAAGTAATTTTCTCCCAGTTCAGTGACACAAAACATTCGTATGACAAACATCAAAAATTGGGCTTGAGGTAATACTGTACATTTGTGAAAGACTCTTCAGTATGCAGAAGACTTGGTTGAAGTTGCTGTGATGTGATGTGATTAAGATTCCCATACAAGTTTGTACTGATACAGAAACTGGTAGAACATGTAATATTAGACCTTCAGCCCAGGAAGCAATCTCAATTACTTTATTTCCATATTTTGACTACATGGCCTACAGTTTTAGGTCATGTGGACAAGTGCTAGTGAAAAAGTAGATCCTTCAGTGGTTAATGAAGATGGTGAACATAAGAATCTGCTATACTTCCAGATAATACTGGAATGCAAGATCGGTTTGTCTTGGCCTAATAGTGCAAAACTAGCTAAAGGATTAGATATATTGGGTATAACACTGCAGGTAAGAGCTTGTGGGGTGTTTTGTGGCTCTGGAGTGATGAGTGGACACTGGCTTCCTTTCTTTGTGTCTGCCAGGAATATTCTCCAGGTTTCTTTTGCAGGTACCATTGGCATGAACAATAGAGGAGCCATGGGTGGTACCAACGTCCCAGCTGCTGCACCTCCTGCAGCTGGTCCTGGAGCTATGATACCTGATGGAGCTATGGGAATGGTAATGTATCTGCATCTACTCTTTGTGGCACACAGTCTTAACTGTAGGATGTGTTGTTTCTGCTGTCAGGAGCCATGCTGCTAAAGTCAAAGGTGTTTACCTGATTAGCTCCCTCTCAAGTTTTTAGAAATTAATCTTGCCTTGTTACGGGTTGGTAATTTTGAGAAGAATGAGCCAAGCCTACTACTTTACTTCAAAAATAGCTAGTGCCAAAATGCGTATTGGAAAGGTCTTAGCATTAACATATGGGTACAGAAAAAGTGTATTGGGCAGCAGTTTTGAATTAGAGTGCTGGGAGATGTAGGTTTTTGCAAGCAGAATGCCCCAGCTTTCACGAATACCTTGTCCATCACCAATTTATGAAAACAGTGGAGAACTGCTTTCTAAGCTAATAGTCTAGAATAAATAGGACAATAGTAAATTAGTAGGCTAAAACAAATTCTACTAATTTACTGAAAGTAGTAAAGAAAAAAGAACCAGTGGCAGTTATGCTTGTTTCCTTCTCTTTCAATTTTTATATTTTCCTGAATTTTAAACAGTATCTTTGCAGAGAGTCCTTGTGACTTTTTTTTTAGTAAGGCAAGGAAAATTTAAATGCTTGGTCAGCAGAAGTCAAGGCTGAATGCCATCTCCAAAGCCTGGGAAGCAGACAGTTCCCCAGATTTGCATTCCCCCATGACATCTCTCCCACCTTCATGAGCCTTACACAGTTTATCAACTTCTCAGGTGCTCCTCCTCACTGGGTATAAGGAAAATTCCAGATGCAAATTTAAATTTAAAATATAGTGAATGGAAAGCTAGAAAATCTTTTCATTAAAAATCCTTCTTAAAATATTTTAAGCTTTTTCCTTAGAAAACTTGCAGCCAGTCTCTGCTTCAGTAACAGGGCATGAGAAACAAAATTCTTCGTAAATTTAATTCTAGTAGTGATTGTGGATGAAATGTATTACTAAAATATATAATAGCTGTACAGATTTTTTTTTCTCCTGCATGCGGCAGCCAGCTTACAAAAAGTCAGTTGAAAATGTAGAGTTTTAGACAGGAGTTCTGATAACTTACTGACTGAATGTGATTTAGTTGATGAATGGTAATTGGCAATTTTATTTCACAAAAGTGAAAAAGTACTATTTCAGACTTCTAAAGAAGGTGTTTAAGGTGACATGTTTTACATGAAGACCAGTGAGGCTCAGGGCCTACACACAGTCAGTTACTCTGGTGAGTAATGTCTTGTTAAGGTAAAATAACTCAATTGCTTGCAGTCATCTGTTTGGCTTTGGAGCTGATTTGTGTACGGACAAGCATATACACAGGCCAGGCTGTCTAAGTGTGTGAAAAGAATGCAAGTTAGTATCATGAGAAACATCGTGCTCACAGATTAGTCTGCAGCTAGTTGCAGAAATAGTCCTTGTGACCTGCTGTGATATTTCACCAGATTGTTTGTGCCAGATAGGCTTTTCCAGTCCTTGTGCTTGGTCTCTTAAAAAAAAAAAAGGAAAAAAAAGTCCCTTTCAAAATAATGAAAGGAACACAAACTAAATGTTTGTTACTGTAGACTGCAACTTGTAACTTTCAGTTTTGGGTGTTTCTTTATTTTGCATTTGAAATTTAGCCTTGTAAAGCAAATGGTGTGGGAATGGGGATGACCTGGTAGCAGCTGAACTCAGGGGACTCCTGAGGAACTCAAGCCTTGGTAATAAGAACTCACAGCTCTACTGCAGAGCCTCACAGAGCCTGATGTTTGTGGCATCTGTCATTCCTATCTGTTGTACAGAGCATTGATCCCACTGATATCCACAGTATCAGTATTTCAAATCAGCAGTAGAAACAGCAGCACAGTCAAGCTTGTCCAGAAAGCTGATCTTCCAGTTCTTATCAGTTGGTCTAATTAAAAAACTCACCCTCCTGCAACCCAAAACCTTCTTGCAAACCTTCCCACTTATACTTCTTGGTCTATCATGGCTGCTACATCATGTAAAATTTTTGGTCGTAAAGAACTGCATTTTATTTGTCTATTCATTTTCATACCTATACACAGGGACAGTGGAGTAGCTAAGGTTGAGGGAATACATGCTGCACAGAGAAATTAAGGGGAGAGCTGAAGAGGGGAATGGAAAGGCCAGGGAGTTTAGGTTAATACAATGAAATAATACTATTTATACCAAAAAGTGATGAGTCAGTTCTCTTATGGCCAGAACAATATGGTCTTTTTGGAAACTGTACCAGGCAATATGACTCAGTCATCTACAGTACTAACACAAAAAAAGTATACAACTGCTGCAAAGTAGGGGACAAAGAATAATGAACTCACGAGCCTGACATAAAGCAGCTCTGCTCTATGTGGTTACTTAGCTCCAGTACTGGGGGAAGGAAGAGTAGTGGCTGCCTCCAGCTCCAGTACTTCCCATAAGGATGTACCATGACCACCATGAGGACAGCCAAGCAGTTGAACAGGCTGCCCAGAGAGGTTATACAGCTTTCATCCTTGGATATTTTCAAGACAAGACTGGATAACGCTGCTACTAACACAGTCTAACCTCATATCTGACTGCTCTGAGCAGGAGGTTGGACTAGAAGAATGGAAATAATAGGATACAAAAGGGCACAAGACTAGTATTGCAGACTTATTTTAGAATCAGTGTTGTGTACACTTGGATTGTGATACTGCTGAGTATCAGCATACTGCACATCAGTGTCCTTCAGTCTGGGTGAAGGAGTGTGGTGGAAATGGGAAATTCTCCTTTCCCAGTCATTACTCATACATTCCGTGGCAGGGCACTAGTCTGTGAGATGTTGTAGGCTGTATTCCAAGATGCTTGGCTTCAAGTTATGAGGAGAAAGGGACTGCCTGTAACACTTACCTTACTCGAGTCCTGCACTTTATTTTTTGGTGGGGTGAAATTTATAGCAAGGTTAGTTGGAACTGTGGAATACTGATAGGATTCAAATCAGCTGAAATGGCTTTTAACTGTAGGATGTTTTTTTTTTTCTCTCTCTCTCTCTCTTTCTGCCTCTTCTGCACTTTTGTTCTTCACAAGACTCCACCACCGCCCGCAGATCGTTTTGGCCAGGGCAGCACAATGGAAGGACTTGGAGCTATGGGAGGGAACCCGCCTGCCTTCAACAGAGGAAACCCAGGGGGTGACTTTGGCCCTAACAAGCGTCGCAGATACTAACAGGATTAAACTACCCCCTGCACACACCCCAAAGAGGAAAGGAATCTTAGCAGGCCATATAGAGTTATACTCAGGGGGTGGATATTCAAAATAGTTAGTTAGGGCCTGCTTTGGTAAAGCCACTCTAGGACAAGGGGAGTGCAGTCTGTCTGGTAAAGGTTTTAGAAAATTTCATGTGGTGCATTCCTAAAATTTCAATGTGAAAAATGGATTCTGGGAGGCTGCCGTGGTTGTTCAGTAGTGGTAAGATCTGGCAAGGACCTTAATGCCTTGACCATTCCAGGTTTCCTATTTGCAGCCGGAGTCCTGAGACTAAACTAGATACAATTGGAGTATGTCTTGGCATTTTTTTTTTTTTAGTGTAGTGAACCTTGCTTAAAGCACAGGCAAGTCTCTGGAGAACTAGGGCAGCATCTGGGTACTTCGCAGTTCCCATGACTCTGTAAATTTATATAGCTCCAAATGATCCATCATGTAGTGAATTGGGGAGATTTTTATGTTCTTTTATTTCTTTTCTTTCCTCCTAACTTGTAGTTATTCTTTTTCTCTGGACCATCTGTTTCTTTAAAGTAGTTGACCGTCATGTGCAGCCTGAGTGGCTGTAAGGCTCTTGTTTGGATGGATTTTTTGATAATGTGTTGTATCGCTGTTTATTTTTACTGGTAGTAAAGTACAATCTATTGGACAAAGATACTGTATCTCATGCTGAAGATTTAACTGAAACAAATGTTTGTATAATCTTAACCTTGCCTGTCTTTTGTGTAGAAGTACTACAAGATTTTTCATTTAGTGTAAACTGTTTGAACACAAGCTGTAATTGTCCCACTAACAAGTTTGAGTTTGTCTGAGGAATGTTACAGGAATGCATTATTAAAGTGGATTTTAAGCCTTTTTTATCTGGTGTGCTGTCTATTTTCTTCCTGAAAAAAATGGGTACATATAGTTTGAAGTAAATTGGGCTTTGGATTATGGAGCAAAGGTTGTTCTTACACAGCTTATGTAAATAGCGTGTTTAACCCTGGAGAGTTTTCTAATGCTTCTCCTTAGTACAGAAGGAGTTTTATTTGTGTTTTGGAAGGACACCTTCAACCTTGGCATTTCAAAGTAAATTAAGGGAACTCCTGATGCCCCTAGGATGTCTGTGTTGTAGGTGCAGAGAAGCTGGGCGCAGAGTTGTTCACATAATTCTCACAAGGAGCCTGGAGTTCAGTTAACGACTGATCTGCGTAGCACAAAGTTGTCTCTCTCTCTGTGCTATGTTGCAGCTGGCTCTGACTGTGATGCAGACCTTGCTGTAGAGCTCTCCAGGCTCCTCTGCTGGGGCAGGAAGCAGAACACTTGTAACTGCCAGTGGAGAGCAAGGAATATGTATCTTGTGTAATATGTGCTGCAGTCTGTAGGGACAGACTTTCCATGACTTGTGTCCTCACACTGAGACTCCAAGATTGAGACTGGCATGGGGTCAGCAGAGGAGGGAGGTTAGGAAAAGTGAGAAAGGGAGGAAGGAAGGTGAGTTGCATCCTGAGAGCGTAGGGAGCTTCTGTACAGACTCACAACAGGGAAGATCAGAACATTTTTAGATGCCTGATGTTATCAAGGCAATAACTTTAAAAAGGTAGGCTTTGGTCTGTTAGTACTTTCTTTAACAGAGAAAGATGAGTGAGTTGCTCTGTAGGTGTTTATTGGTTTAGCCCTGTCATTTGATGTTTTATAATTAGCCTCTAATGGGTAATTGATAAGAAGATGCATCTGGGAGAGACTAAAGCTGCTGTTCTTGTTTCTTCAGTTGTTTCTTTGCAACTTTTGACAGCATCAACACTGTATTTGTCAGGCAAGGCTGATATTTATTGCTGATTGTCAGAGGGACTATGACTTCTCTGTAGGTACAGCATAGGCAGTTTGGTGGTGTTTTTCATCTGTCATATTGGCTCAGATACTTGAAATTTTACAGTGTGAGTTGGCTAATTAACTCTTCAGCTGCCCTTTGAAGGGGGGATGTATCTGTGATTGTTGCTTCCTGTATCCAAAACCTGACTGGCAGACATTCCCTAATGCCACAAGGGATTGGTAAGTATGTAATTTAATTCTGAAGCGTGAAATGTTAGGAGAAGAAACAGTAAAGTTGCACTCAGTTGTCTGAATTGTCTCCCATTCTGCCCATTTCTTGGCTGGTTTGCCTGTTAGCAAGTAGTCAAAGCGGAAGTAACAGCTTTAGGGGAAACAGCAGAGCCCAAATAGCCAGTGCTCTAGCAACTGCCTCAATTCCTTTCAGTTTAAGATAAGGATTGGTCTAATTACTCTCTTTCCCTAGCAGAAAATTGAAGATAGTAACAGGCTATGTAAAGATGATGGAGAAGGAGAGATTTAGCACTGCTCAAAGCTCATCTAACAAGAAGACAGATACAAGACGGAAATCAAAGGTCCAGTGACAGCAGAGGAAGGGGCTAAAACTGTGCTTTCTGGTGCTTATGATAAAGCTGATTATTCTCGCTTGTTTTAGGAGAGGAGACTATAAACCTGTGATGTAGATTCCAAAAAGAGAATTGTAAAGCAAACTGTTAGCGAGGTTTACAGATGCATTCAGCAGGAAGAAAGGGCAGCAGGGACTGCTTGTAGTGCAGAAACTCCTAAGCCTAGGCAGGCCGGGCTATGTTGTTTGAGAGCACATCCAGATCCTGGAGTCTGCTGAAGCACTTTGGTTTTGGTTATGGGTGTTTGTAGTGCTTGGGTAAAGTAGCTATTGTAGCTCCTGAAGAGTCTGCAGTTCTTAGCAGTAGTTCAAAATTATAGTTTTGTCTGATAAACTATCCAAGAAGTGGGATTTTGTACAAGTAACTTCATGATGTGCTGAAATGCAGCCAGTATGCAGAGGAGAAGACAGCATGATTTTTGAGATTAGTGGCTGTTACAGAGTTGCAGAGTGATAAAGTATTTTGACTATTATTGCTGTCTGCTGTCATATTTGATCAGCTTGTTTATTATGAACTGATACTGCATGAGTGCATTTTAGACCAAGGACTGATGATCTGTCTGGTTCTTATCGATTTGCTCTTAGGTTTAAATCCCGGTTATTTGTAGGCTTCAGGAGTTACAAGTTGTACTTTTATGCATCTTCCTCTTGAACAACAGTGATTGTGTTTGCAAGAATGAGGATAACTTTGCAGAATCCATCTGCTACAAGGGAGTAAATAAACTTGCTTTTTTTCTGCCGTGCTGTAGCTTACTAGAAGCTGCCATCTATCAGAGAAAGCTACAAATGGCGGAGTATACTCAACTGCCTTTCCATGGGGCTAGTCTCAGGAGCTTGAAGAAGGAAGATGTGGGTTTGTGTGGCCCTGCTGAAAATAGCCATTATTCCCTCTTTTTTTCCTCTGTCTTGGTCATGGCTCAGGTATCTACGTGCCTACCTGGTGAGCCACCGGTGTGCCAGAGCTAGCCAAACAGGAGAGGACAAAAGTAGGACAGCTCAGGCAGTCACAAAACGACGCCTTTGGGACGTACTTTTCCCTATTGCAGTCTAGCCACTGTGCTCTACCTGATGCTCTCAGCACCTATGCGCTCCAGAAAATCTGTAAAGCCCCACACGCTTTGCTAGTTCGGGCTCCTTCTGGCATTTGTTTTGATGCTGGATGTTACTTAATGACAAGAGCATTGAGACTGAGTCTTCAGAGCAGACTGTGCTCTTTTAGACTGGTTCCTGCTTAGGACTGCAGCTGCGCTTGTAACATTGTGCCTGCCTGTGAGCTTTGTCTCGCATAATTAGAGGTGATAGGCAAATTGGCAATTTTCTTTGTCCTAAGCAGCAGTATCAATCCATGCCTTATGAGCAGGAACTACTACTCCATCTGTTAGAAAAGGACTGTTGTTCGTGAAGAGTGGATGTATCTACTGCAGACAAGCATACGCTAATGACAGCCTCAGTTCCTTTCATTTTCCTTGTGGCTGCTGTCACCGGTGGGAAATCTCTTCTGTATTTGGAGAGGTTCCTGTGTTTGCTGTCAGTGGTCTATACTGAAGGCTTTCTAACATCATGAAAATCTGCTGTGCTTCAGCTCTCATCTGTGCCCTTCTCTCCCCATCTGAAGCCTGTGGAGGTACACATCACCGAGATTGCCGCCTTGTCACCCTCTCTCCCCTCTTCCCCCGGAGTTGTGCGGGGGCTGCGCTGAGGCAGGGGTTTGCTCCATTGCCTTCCCAGGTTCACAGAATTGCTTTCCAGTGTCGCTGCTGGCTTCACCTACCCTGTTTCCCAATTTGCCTTCTTAACTCTCCCCTTTCCACATCTGGAAACCTTCATGCCTCTGTCTGACACAGCGCTAGCCTGAGAGGTCACACTTGCTTTCCTATAGGAAAAGGTCTGATGTAGACAGTATCCTCAACACCCTTCTTTTCTCTCTCTCGTCCTGGTCCTTTAGGCTAACGTGGAGCTTCTGAAATTTCTGCACCTTCTTCGGATAATTTGCTCAGCCTTTAGGCATCTCCTGTGACACCTCTCTGCACTTGCTCTGTTTATAATGTTACCCACAGGAATGCCTGCGCTCACCATTCACATGAAACTTTTCCTAGTAGACCAAAGTGCCACTGTCCTCTGGTTTCGAGCCAGTGCTATAGTTCCCAGGCAAAGTATTCTGCTTTTCGTGGTGATGTGACTTTTTTTCCATGTGGAAAGATTGCGGGTTTTGAAAATCATTTAGTTCTTTTCTCTGGCTCCTCCTTGTTCTGTGTTGAATCAAGTGCATATAAAACAAACAGGCCTTGTTTTTAATTCTCAGCCAGCCTGTTCCTTGCAAGCTGTTTCACAGCTGTTGATCATAACTAACCATATTCTGCTGATTAGTGCTGTGATCTTGTCCTTTATTCTGAGCTTTGCCCCTGCAGAGGGCAGGACTCTGCATGTAACCCTGTGACCCAAACGCAACTGCTGGGAGCCACGACTTCAGGCTAGAAGCTGAACGGTGGACGGGTGGTCTGGCTCGGACTGTCTGCAGTACGTATGCAGTAAGCTCTGTGCTTTGCCATTGCTTGTATCTCATCTCCTCCTTATTTTCCTAATGGTTAAAGTATTCAGAAAGGCATTGGCTTTAGTAGGGCCTTAAGTCTCCTGGTGCTTGACTCGGAGCAATTCCCCCGGAGCTCATCTCGGTTTAAGGATGGGCATCTTGTGTGAGAGCCAGGGTTCCTCTAGCCCAGTCTGCTGTTCTTCAGTGCATCACGCCTCTCTTATGCCACTTCCAGAGCTGGTCCTTGCTCTTCCTCCTGACCTGGGCCCACCCCATGTGCACTGCAGTGGGCAGCGGCCCTCTGGCACTCAGCAGCACCAGAATGGGTTGGCTGATCAGTGTCAGAGTCAGCACAGCATCGCCTCCCAAAACGCTGCTCCGGTGAGCCTGCAGAAAGCAGAGCTGCCGTAAGCGGTTGCTTCCTCTTTCCAGCAGCCAGCAAAGCACCTGCAGCAGCCACAGCGCGTGACCTGCTGCCGGAGCAGTGCTGCCCGTGCTGGCGCTGTGGTTCCTGCCGAGAAACCCTGGAGGGAGGCAGTGAGCCTGTGCGGGCTTGCAGCAGCATCTCCCGGGCCAGACGGCTGCAAACCCTCGCCGCGGCCCTCGGGCCGGGGGCTGCGGAAGCCACAGTTCACAGTGTGCCGCTGCTGCGGCGGTGCAGCAAAGGAACTAGCATACTCTGGGGAATCAGAGCAACGCCATCACGCGCCCCGTAATTGCAACAGCGTGCTCCTTCGCTCGGGCTCGCTGGGGAACTTCCTTCCCTGGCCTCGCTCAGCGTGGCCCTGCCCCCCACCCCCGGCTACCCACTGGCCCCTCCGTAATAAGCCTCGACAGGCGAGTCGGCCACAATGTTTTCTCCGTGTTGCCTTTGAGACTCACGGAGAAACACGAGCTCCATATTCTTATTGGCGCGGGGATGGCAACAGCTGCAGCCTTGCTGAAAGGACAAGGAGATCTGAAACCCTATAGCTCTGCAGCCCTACTCAGCCTCAGGGACAGCAAATTCCCCAGCACCCGACTCTGCTTGACTTCACGTGATCCCCCAGCCCGAGCACAGGCTCTGGATGCTAGGGGCACTTCTCCATCCACCCTTTCAGATCACTGGGTCATTTATTGCATTTTTGAGGCATTTCCAAGCTGCCTGTGCTTCTGTAAGGGTTCCCTAGCGCACTTGCATTTGCCTTCTGTCTTGTGTTGGCCGTGGGTTTATACAGGGAATTGCAAAGATGAAAAGTAGAGCGTGAACTGAGCTTGTTGGCTACTCCAAGGTCACGGTCCTTGTGCATGCTCATGCCTGGGCAGTACGAAGCAGCCGGCACGCTCAGCAGCATTTAATTGTTGATCTGGGCTGGGGCGGTAAAGCAATGCCCAGCCTGTTGCGCTCTGCCAGGCGTGGGCTGAGGGAGGACTGCAGGGTATCACGGGGGCCAGACTCCGTGTCCCCAGTGTCCTTCCCTGTCCTGTTGCCTCTCTGCCTCCCTCTAATTCAAACGGCTGCGTTGTGGGGACATTGTGCTGCAGGTGCCATGGGGTTTGGAGCCATTACACCTTTCTGTTTCAGCCCGATGGGGACCAGTCTGCCGCAACAGCTGTGTGCTTCCAGGTCTGCTCCCAACTGTTCAGCTATGCTCTCCCTGCCCAAACCGCCGTGGGCCCTGCAGAAATGCACAGAGAACCACCAGAAGGAAAGTTAAAAGCTTTTTTTCCAGCTGTTTTTAATCTAAACACTGTGACTAGATTTTAATCTAATCACAACCCATTGCCCTATTAATGCTCTTTAATGTTCAAAATATACGGAGCAATTGAGCGCCGTCGCTGCAGCCGGCAGCCCGGTCCCCGGGAACCGCGGCCTGCCCGGAGCTGGGCCCAGCAGCGGAGAGCCCCCGGGAGAGGGCTCCTCGCGGGATGCAGCACGCGCCAGCCCCTTGCCCGGGCGCGGCGGCGCCGGAGCAGGGCAGAAATGCCTGCGGAGATAGCGCGGCAGCGGGCCCCACAGCTGCGGAGCTGACATGTCCATCTTTGGGCTGCTCTCCGATTACCAGGCACCTTCTCCGCCGCTGCCAAAGATAGCCGCCCCCGGCCCAGCCTCCCGGCGCCGCCGCGGCCGCGCGGCGCGCGCAGGGCTGAGACTCACGGGGTTTCGCTGGCAGAGCGACGGGTGAACCCAGGGCCATGGCGCTGCAGTGCTACAACACGGGCTGCGGGCAGCGGTTCGATCCTGAGCACAACTCCCCGGGTAAGTGGGTTTATCGAGCCCTGGCGGCGCAGGGAGCCCACGCAGCGGGTGACCGCGCAGGGCCGTGCTGGGCACCGAGCGCAGTGAGAGCAAACGCAGCCCCAGCCCGGAGCAAATTTTGCTAAATGTTGCTAATTCATTAGTGTTTTAACCCCGTCCCCGGTTACCATGTCATGGTGCACTGCATCTTACCCATGCCAGGTGGGAGCCGGCTGCCCGAGGCTCACGGGCACGCGGGGGCTTTTCCAGGGGCTTCACCTCCGGAACAGCCCTGTGTGTTTTTTATTCCTGCTCAGATTCCTGCGTGTATCACCCAGGCGTCCCCATCTTCCACGATGCCCTGAAGGTGAGCGGGGCCTGCTCGAGCTGGGGGTGCCACCCGCGATGGGGGTTTCTCAGTACCTGACCCGTTTTGTCGTGTCCTGCTGCCCAGGGCTGGTCTTGCTGCCGGAAACGCACGACGGACTTCTCCGAGTTCCTCGCGATAAAGGTGAGCAACCGGTGCCAGCCGCTCCGCGGGCCTCCCCGCCACCCCCTGTGCCTGGCCCAGCTTGGGCCACCCTGCCAGCCCCGCTGGCTGCCAGCCCGCCCTTCCCGGCCTGCTCCCCGGAGCCTGCAGCCACAGGTCCCAAAGCACCATGTCCTGGAGATGGGTGCTTGGCTCTCCTCGTCAGCAATCCTGCGGGGCTTTGCTGGGTGGATGCACGTGCCCAAAGCACCAGCCACACTGTGAAGGTCTCCTGGCACCTTGGAGGGCAGGAGGAGGCCACAGAGGCTAGTGGAGGTGGTGGAGACTCCTGCTGCCCTTCAGCTGCTTGAGTGCCCCACAGCTGGGGCCTTGGGCCTTTCCACCGCTGCTGAGGCTGCCCCGCGCTTTTGTTCCTGGGGGTCCCTGCAGACATAACTTCCTGCCCTGGTGTAGGGTTGTAGACCATCCTTGCTGGATGCAGAGCCACCAGGCCATGGAAACCCACAGGGTTTGGGAGCATCCTTCATATTAGGGAAGGCAAAGAGGGCATCAGGCTGTCTGCACTTCTCAGGGCTGCACAAAGGGGTATCACAGCAAGGAGAAGCCCCCTGAGCCGTTCAGCCCAGAGGAGACCTCAGACAAGCCAAAGGCCAAGCCGGCGGTCGAGCTCATCATCCAAGGACCAGCATCAGCTGAGAAGATGCAGCGGGAAAGACCAACGTGAGGCTGCGACAGGGAACAGCACTGTCCTGCTGTGCCAGCTCCTGCGCGCAGCCTTACCCTGCCGCAGCTCCAGAGAGGCAGGGCCTCTGCAGAAGAACTGCTCAGACCTGGTTGCTGTTGTTTTCCAGCTCTGACGAGCCAAGGCAACTCCTGCCAATTAAAGTATCCAGATCTCTGGAGCAGGCGCTGGAGAAATTGGACCTGCCTGCCAAGGAAAAGGCATCCGAGGGCAACAGTGCAGGTAGTGAGGAGCTGCTAGGTGGCAGTGAGCTTGCACCGGGACAGCTGCAGGGAGCTGCCGGGCCAGCTCGGGCTGGACGTTTGGCAGTTCAGCTAGCAGCAAAACTGCAGGCTCCCGTCTCAGAGGAGCTGTGCAATGGGGCAGGACTGCACGCGGGGGCCTGCGTGTGCTGGGTTGCAGCATGGGGCCGGGGGCGGGCAGGTGCCCTGCTGATGCTGTGTGCTGTCCTCACAGGGGAGGCTGCTGCCCAGGTGAGAGCTGGCACCGCCTGCAAGAACACGGCCTGCAAGGCGGTGAGTCCGTGGTGGGTGCTGGGTTTGCACTGCTGTGGGGTGGGAAAGCTGGTCCTGCACGTGTGTCCTTGTCTCCCAGTGGCTTCTCTTGCCTCTCGGCGCAGACAGGCCCCTCAGGGCACCCTGCGGACCCCTTCTGCGGGTGCCCGCTCGGCTCATGGCCACTGCTGCACCTCGCTGGGCCAGACTCCTCCAAGAGGCTTTCAAAGTCCTGCATTTGTGTTATGTTTGCTTTTCACTGTTATTTATCACTCTCAATGAAATAAAGCACATGTTCAGGACCTGCATTTTAGGTCAAATATGTATGGAATAATTCCAGCTGACTTTTAATTAAATGCAGCGCAGCCCACCTTCGAACTTGCACCAAATGTAGGACTGTCTGGCTGCCCCGAGACCCAGAGGAGAGGCCTGCAGGAGCCAGGAGGCTTGGGAAGAAGGAGGCAGAGCAGGGTGATCGGGAAGCAAAGGGCAGCAAGGAGGTGGACGAGGGCATGAGGTTGGCGTCCTCTGCCAAGGAGGGGAATGGACCAGGGCAGCCGAGAGGCCCCTAGCATCCCTAAGGGAGTTTCTGTGGGGTGCAAACTCCTCCCTGCAATGCCCTGCAAACCCTGCGAGGCTGCCAGGCACCCGCCTGCGTGGCAGCACGGCACCCCGGGGCATGTCGAGCCCTGTGCCGAGGCCGGGCTGCTCCATGGAGAGGCCGTGCAGCAGGGCTGCAGCACAGGGATCCCACAGGGTCACAGGGATCGCAGCAGAGTCACAGGTGTCTCACGGACACCACTCCGGCATCGCAGCCACCACTTCTCATCAGCACCGAGGCACCGCTGGAGGGGGCCGGGCTGCCTGCCGTGCCGGAGACGCAGCCGAGCCGTCCCTTTGCTTCTTGTCCCACAGATCTACCAGGGGCCAGACAGCAATGCAGAGACTTGCACTTTCCATCCTGGGGTTCCTGTCTTCCACGAGGGGTAAGAAACGATCCTATATGGGGATCTGCCCCTTCTCACTGGGTTTTGTGGTGCTGGATCCCGTGGGGAGGGTGGCCGTGGGGTGCACAGTGTGTGCTGGAGACCACGAGCACCTGTGCAGCACCGTTGCATGGCCCCAGCACCTTGAGAGCTGGCACAGCCATGGTCCCACTTCCGCAGCTCTTGCTCCTGCCTGGTGTGCCCAGCCCGGCCATGCCTGCTCTCCCCACAGGATGAAGTACTGGAGCTGCTGCGCAGTCCGAACGACAGACTTTGGTGCCTTCCTGGAGCAGCCAGGCTGCAGCACTGGGCGGCACTGCTGGACAGAGAAGAGGGTAAGGGGCTCGCGGGGAAGCGATGGCAGTTGGCAAGCTCATGCAAGAGATGGGAGAGGAGGAGAGCAAGAGAGACAGGGCAGAGGTGTCAGGCAGGGGCATCATGTTCCTCTGAGTCGGTGCTGCAGGATGCCCTGAGCAATTGCCACTGAGCTCAGGATAGTTTTTGTCCAGGAGCAGAAAATACAAAATTGATGGAAAGGAGGCTGCTCCAACAGAGTGGCATCTCTTGACCCTACCACAGTGCACAAATCACGATGCAAATGCGTTGGGATAGCTGTCACCTGAATTTGGGGGTGTGATTTCTCCTGGGGTGTGTGCTTGGCTGGATCACGGCTGCAGAGCAAGGCCATCTCCGGGGCCAAGACTGTCTGTGGCGTGGACAAGCAGCAGCTCCTGCAGGAGGCAGGTGAACTGTGGCCATTTAAGGCTGGACTGTCCCACGAATCTAGCATGTCATCATGATCTACATCCAACCGCAGAGCCCATGCTGCCCTCAAAACCAGGTTTCCTGACTGTGCACAGCATCTTGCTCCTGGCAGGAGCTCAAGTGTAGCAGAACACAGGAACAACCAAGGAATGTCCCTGGTCCGAACATGTCTTTGTGGAGCTACCCCTAGGACAGCACAGATGCCCCCGTCCAGTGGGGCAGTCTGGCAGGGCCTGACCACCTTCTCCTGCACCTCCTCCCCTGGCTCAGGCATCCCCTCTGCCGACAGGGCTAGAGGCGTTGACGTAATAGGTTCCTCTCCTCTGCAGGACAAGAAGGCGGTGTCCTGCCGGCAGGACTGGCACCAAACTAGCAGCCACGTGGTGGTGACTGTCTACGCTAAGAACCCGCTGCCAACCCTCAGCACCATCAAAGCCAACCGCACTGTGGTGAGGGGGTCTGCAGAACTGGATGCGGGCATGCGGTGTGCTGGGGCCACTTGTTTTCGTGGTGTCTGATTTTGATACAAGCCGTGAGCCAGCCATGTCCCAGGGACTCTCTGGCAGCCCGTTTGGGGTGCCGCCACCACTGCGTTGAGCACTCACAAATGGCAGGCTGCCCAGGAGAGCTCTGGGTGTGCTACCCACTAAGCCAGTTTTCTTTGGGTTATCTTTCAGCTTGAGATTCACATCGTCTTTGAGGGAAATAAGATTTTCGAGGCTGAATTGGATCTCTGGGGGGTAAGAGCTTGTTTACTTTGATTTCCCACTTCCAGTAATCCATGGGGTGATAAGCTGAGATGTCGCAAAGCAGTTGGTGCTGTTGGGAAAGCATTTGCAGCCCCAAACAGATTCCCAGTAGATAACGTTACTCCATGTGTAGTCATGAATCTCAGATTTTTGATAAAGCAACAAGACAGTTGCTGGTATGACTTCTATGTGATCCTTCCTGCTCATGCAACATGAGGCAGACTTTAATTATATTAGCATGTAGAAGCGGTGTGACCCATGGGACTCAGTCTCTCCCAGTGCACAGGCTGGTGTATTTGTGGAGTGAATAGTGATTTCATAGTCCCTCCCTTGACATTTTTCATCGCTGGCTCCTGAAGCCCTGCAGGGAGCATGGGTCCATCGCTGCTGCTGCAGCAGTGCAAATGATGCTTTTCTGTGTGCATCCTGTACTGGTACCATCCTCTGTGAGCCATTTCAGGGTTGTGCCTGAGATCCGTGCCCGGCTGACTGCTCTACAGCTAACTAAAGCACCCCAACTGCTCTCTTTTAAACATTGTCACAGGCTTGCTGTTGTCGTTCTTGTGATCGTGGGACAGATATGTCCCCCAGCTACTGGCATGGCTACGCTCTGCTAGGAAAAGCCACAGTGGGTTGTGAGGAGGGCTGTTTTAGAAGGTGCTGGGGGCTGCTCCCGTTGCCCCTGAGTGACAGCAGACCTGTATGCTGCTGGTGCTCTGGTTTTCAGGTCCTCCTCAGTTGAAGAGTAGTTGCTCCCCAGGTTAGTCCCTGTGCTTTTGGGGGAGCAAAAGCATTTTTCACAAGCTAACAGAATCTGAGTTTGGTGTTAGACTTTGAAAAAGAAAAATGGCTCATGCAGAGGCACTGGGCTGCCCCAAAGAGCCCCGGCAGGGTCCGGTATCATTCCCAGCTTCTGCCCTGTGTTCCTGCCGCGGTCCCACTGCAGGGCTCTGTGGGAAGGCAGCTTGATCTCAGCTGCCTGCCCACTCCCACGCAGCTCATCGTGCCCTGCTTTCTCTCTAGGTGATTGACATAGAAAAGAGCTTTGTGAGCATGGTCCCCACCAAGGTGGAGATCACGCTCAGCAAAGCCAGCCCTGTCTCCTGGGGCAGGCTGGAGCTCCCCCAGAGCAGGTCGCAACCCTGCGGAGAGCAAGTGAAGAAGGACATTGTTGACATAGATGAGCCTGTGGGAGCCCAGAGGGATGACTCGGATGATAGCTTGAGCTGGTCAGAGGAGGAAGACGAGGAGATGGAGATGGGAACACCAAGCAATTGATGTTCGAGTGCTTCAGCAAAAGAGAAGTGTCAGCTTCCTCCAGCATGTGTGTTTCTGAGGTGCCCAGGGGCTGCAGCACCACCTCCAGCAGAGCAGACCGAGCCTCCCAGACCAAGCCGAATGCTGCGTGTGTGGCTGCAGCACACCCTGTCTCTGGTTGAAAGGGCAAGTGAAAAAAAACACAGACCAAAGGTTATAGTCCGATATCCCTCATAAGTGCTTAAGAAATGATAGGGGGACAAGATCCCCAGTCTGTCTCTCCCTTCTCCTGCTGCTGACCAGGGCAGGACAACAGAAGAGCCTCACCCTCTGCATAGGAGACAGTTCATACCCATGCTGGGTCTCCTCTGGACCTGTGCCATCAGAGAATCAGCTTTAACATGGACCTCTCGTATCGGCATTCCCTGCTGCCATCCCACAGCAGGGAGGGAAGCCATGAGCCTGGAAGATGTTTGGATGGAGGTGGTGTCCATGTGCAGGAGGGAAAGTTTGTTGATGCTTGTGGCATTCCCAGGGGTTTTTGACTAAGTGCTTCATAAAGAAGTTTGTAGAAATGAAGCTGCCACGGGGTAGGAGGTTAATAACTGATGAAAAGACAGGAAACAGAGGTCAACTGTTTTAACGGAGGGGGAGGAGACTGGCAGGGGGAAATTCCCAGTGATTTACGCTGTTTAACATGTTCCAAATAGCTGAGAGGGTGGATGGAAAATGACGTGTACCCTTTGATGATTGTACTAAAAAGTTCAGGTATTACAAAGTTACCACTGATGGCAAGAATGACAGGTGTGGGGAGTGTGAACTCCGAGCAGGTGGCTGCGACCTGCTCCTCCACCCGAGCGGCCTCTCCTACGCGAGCAGGAGCGAGAGGTCTGTCTCGTGGCCGACAGCCGAGGCTGGACAACCTTTCCCGAGGTTTCTGGTACCCAAGTGTTGTTCCAGAAGCACCGCTCGGCCGTGCTGCA
Source organism: Rhea pennata (assembly GCF_028389875.1). Taxonomy (NCBI): domain Eukaryota; kingdom Metazoa; phylum Chordata; class Aves; order Rheiformes; family Rheidae; genus Rhea; species Rhea pennata. The sequence continues at coordinate 3,639,915 of NC_084673.1, read as the reverse complement.
AGTCATGCTGCCCTTTGTGGCGCGTGCGCAATGAACTCGGCAGAGCTCACACGAAGAAGTGAGCCGAGGGGACGGACACCGTTTCTTGCCGGCCCCATTCAGGTCTCTGCGCAGCAGCGGACCCAAGTCTCCTCTCGGCGCAGCTCCTCTCTGTCGGGAGCGCGCCAGCTCCGGTTCGGGGCGCTCCCACGCTCAGCGCTGTGGCGGCAGCGCGCTGGCGGCCAGGCCTGAGGTGAACGGTCGCTCAAACAGAGCTGCAACCTCCGAAGCGGAGCCCAGAAACTCTTCGCAAAGGGGCCAGTCTGGGGCTTTTAGGACAGGGGAAGAGAAACCATTTTGTTGCAGACTTGGGGTATTGATGCGGGGGCTGGATTTTAGTATCGTGCTTGTGCCGCGGAAGAGCAGGCGGAACGACCGCTTCCCCCCCCCCCCCCCCCCGCAGGCCTCGCACCCCCGCTCGCACCAACCGCCCCCTCAGGCGCGGCCTCGCCTGCCGGCCGCGCCGGGGCCGAGCGCGCGTGCGCGGCGGCGGCTGCGCGTGCGCGCGGCGGCGGCGGGGCCGAGCGCGGAGCCGGGCGGCGGCGGGGCGGAGCGCGCCTGCGCGGCGGCAGCTGCGCGTGCGCACTGCGGCGGCAGGGGCGGGCCAGGCCGGGGTGCGGCCGGGTCGCGGGTCCGCTGCCGCCCCGCCAGCAGCAGCCGCGGGAGGTGAGCGCGGGGCCGGGGCCGGGGCCCGGGCGGGGGGTGGAGGGACGCGGGGCGGCCTGACGGCGGGCGCTGCCCTCGAGGGCCGCGGCCCGGCGCACCCTCCCCTGCCGCGGGGCAGCGGCCTCTCGTCTGGCCGGTGCCAGCGGCGGCTTTCCGCTGCGGCGGTGGATACCGCCATTTGGGGAAGCGCGGGTTTCGCCCGCCCCGCCGTCCGCTCCCTCAGGAGGTGCGCGGTTGTCTCCCGGAGAAGACGGCAAGGGCAGGGCGCGGGCTGTCCCTAAAGCCTCCCGGGCGGGAGCGCGGGGGCCTCGGCGTCGCGGCTGCCGTGGGTCCGCTCCTCCTCCTGCGTTAGTTCGCTCTCCCTCCCTGAGAGAGGCCGCGGGCAGCCGGCGTCTGCCGGTTCTCCGTAACCGCTTGTGGTTTCAGTCGTGTTTACTCAGAATTGTAAGGAAGCTTGAAACGCTGTCGTTGGTTATGCGTCCGCTGTGCTGCTTCGGCGTGCCCCGCGCTGCAGCGTGCTTCTCCCTGTGCCGCCTCGTTAGCTCTGTGCTGCTTGTCCCGAGCTGGTTTTCCAGCGTGCAAAACCTTAAGTCCGCTCCTGTGCCAAATGTGAGCTGCAGAGCAGGAAGGCTGCCTTGGGCCTGTGTGCTCGGTCTGCACGCGGCATTCTCTAGAGAAGGTAAAGTTGGGAGACGTATTTGGCGTTTTAGCCTTTGGGGTCTTTCCACGCAGTGTTGTTGTTAATGTTCTTCTTAGAAGGGACTTTACAGAGACCTTGGCAGAACAATGAAATCCACTATGTGCAAAGACTCCTTAGGAGGAAACCGAGTGTGCGGTTTGATTTGGTCACGTGATGAGGCTGTGCCGCTTTGGGAGCCCCGAGTGTTTTCACATCGTTGCATTTCAAATACTACAGAGGTCCTTATCATTAAAACGTGTGTTGTATTTTTTCACTTCACTATCACGCGTCTGCCTGTGTAAATCTAATAGACCGCAGAGGGCCACCAGCCACTGATAACTTCTGCTCGGTTTTAACAGATGCAGTACTTGGTGCAAACGCAGCTGGCAAATTTTGCAATATCTTAGAGCTCACACCATCATACCGTACTCACTGAGTGCATGCTTGTGTCTTTAATCATATCAAAACTATTTAAAGAGACTTTTGAAAATTGTTATTGATGGAATGACCAAGAGTGTTTTTTTTTTTTTTTTTGTCTTTTGTCTTTTTTATTTTTTTTCCCTCCCAGTGAAATTTGGGGAGGGAGAACCAAAAGTGTGTTTTGTTTTTTTCTTGAAGGGAAAAAAATCTAGACTTTCTCAGGGTATATATTGCCCCTCAAATACAGCAGTGGCTTTGTTCCAGCTCTTTTAAAAATACTGTTTTAGAGCAGCAGTAAATGCCAACTGATAAAAGTAATAGAGTGGTAAATTATTAGACTTTTTTTTCACCTCAAAACGAATTTGAAGGACTTTAACTGGGCTTGTCATTCACTCTGTAATTTGTTTAATACTCTTCTTAACAGAACTTGATATCAGAGTTGGGTGGGTTTTGTTCTATTGTTTCTTCTTTCTTTCTTTCTTTTTTTATTTTTTTATTTTTTTTTTTTAATAACAGTAATGAGTAAGACCTTGCCAGAAACTTTAGACAGTAGGAAGGACATATATTATTCACTTTTATAAACTATAAACTGAAGTATTAGGGAACTATGGAAGTTGCCTCTAGCATCTAGGAGGTATGTAGCAGATCCAGGAGTGGAATGGTGCTGTCAAGACTTCCAGTCTCGTCACCCTCAAAGCATGTTAGGGTCATTCACGTGTAAGGAAATTCTGAGAAAACCCATCATGACAAATCCCTATTTTTGCATGTGATTGCGGAAGGAAATGCAAGTTTAATATTCTGCAGTTTGATTATGGCAGGATCTGTTTCATTTTCTTGTACTGGAGATTCAGGTATCTACTTGTGTTCAAATGTTTAGTTCCTATATGACTGTATTTGTACAGATAAACCTTGGCGTAGTGTTATTTCATAGTTGTGCGGCCACTTCACTAGTTTATGCCTAGTGTCCTTTGGAAATGTTCATAATCCCCAAAAAATAACCTTGCATTCATGGAATTTGAGATCATTGATACCATTGATATTTGGTCACTAACTTCACCATTCTCTGATAAAATTTGGAGTATGAGAGCCTGTAGTAAAAATGTTACAGTATTGAGATTTGTGTGGTTGTGATGCTCAAATCATGTTATGCGTAACACATTCACTGTGATTCCCCAAGAGACACTGTTTATATAGTAATGCTGTGTGCATATCAACCCTGCAAATGATTTTAAAATGATTAACCAATTTCAGACAAATTCAACAGGTTAGAGATCTAAAAAACCTTGCATTACAGGTTTTGGATTTTTCAAAAAAAAGGAAGGCCTTTATAGTGTCCACACCCAGGGAAGAACTAGTGAGAACTGAGCTCTTGCTAGGCGTTAGAGAATGTGTACAGGGGAGCCCAGCCTCTGGGCAGAGGTCTGTAGATGGCGAGCCCTGCTGGTCCCCCCATTTGTAGGACATGAGGCTGGACTTGGGCTTATTGACTTAATTTTTTTTTCTCCCCACTCTGCTGCCATTGTAGCTGTTGTGTGTTTTCTCTCCCTAAACAGGTAAATGACAGGGCAAAAATCTCTGCAAAAATGTTGGAAGATGCTCAGAAGTTCCAGCAGATCATTCATTGCTGAAGGAATAGTGAGAACGTTATGGATAAGGTCTCCTATTTAACTTCAGTGCTCTCTCTTGGCATGCATGTGTAGATACATTCTCAAAGTTTGGCACTTGTTCATTGCTTTGGCGCTTGAATAAAGAAATGGAGAGTAAGCTGGGCTATTATGGAATAGTAACACAGTCTTGATTAAACTGCTGAAAGCTTCTTTCTCTTCCCTGTAAGCTCTGGTGGCTAAACTGCATGAATTGAGAGTCTTTTAAACCCCTTTGCATGGGCAAAGTCAGAAGGACAGTTAGAGCTGCGTTATCCTTCCAACTCTTTGCTGAAAGTTTCCTGTGTCAGGTGGACAGTGTGAATCATCTCTGATCTCATTTTTTGTTACTGGAAGATGAGCAATTAAGTTGTTTAGATTTCTTAACTTCTGCTTCTCTTTGCTCTTGATAAAGCAGGATCAAACTTCTGAGCCTGCAAAACTAGGAGGGCTAGATCAAAGGTGGTGGCTGAACAGAACAACACAGGTTTTTATGCTCATTGGGGATGACTTATCCTAAACTCCTAGTACTTTTTCTGCTTACATTTTGGCCAGAATGGGCCTACCAATCTGCAGAGTGAGATATGGAAGACCTGACAAACTCTTTCAAAATTAGATCATCAAAGAACAATATCAAAACTAAAATCTACCCAATAGAGAAAAGGCATCTAGCATTAATGTTACAAGGGCAGCAACATATCCTGCTAAGAATTAGTTCCTCTGCCAAGAATTTTCAAAGTGCAGGAAGTATAAAAAATATAACGAACATCTAGAAAGCCCCAGAAGAAACCAGGTTTGTATTTCCTCCCTGTTTTCCTGTCACTGTTTTCTCCCTTTCCTCAACAGATAGAGAACTACTTCAGAAGTGTTAGAGGATAAAATCTAGAAGCTTTTTTTTTTCTCCACACACAAATAATTTGACATAACATTAAGTGCGATTTCACTTACCATAGTTTGGGGGTGGTAGTGGCGGAAGAAGACTCCAGATAGTTAATTTCTCCAGCAAATGTCTCATTGCGCTACAAGAGAGCAAACTGTCTGTGTTAATGTTACCATCAAGTATGTAATTAGGTTAGAATGGGAGCAACTCTCCAGACAGTGTCTCGACAGGTCGATAAAATCTTGTGCATTCCAAAGGCAGCGCCAGGTGTGCGGATGCTGAGCCCAGACTTTGCAGCATCCTCTGAGCAGCACGCTGAGCCCAGACTTTGCAGCATCCTCTGAGCAGCACGCTAACCCAAAGTGGAATGCCAGTTTTCTCGTTCAAAGGCTTTGATGGACAGGATAGAAATAACTCTCATCTATATATTTTTGCACAACATTTCTTTGTGATTTGTTTTTTGATTCTTTGAAAATAATCTCCATTTTGTCATGACTGCTAAAGCTGTTGTCCGTGTTCTGAGGATCTCCCACCTTAACCGTAATCAAGGTCGGTTTTCTCGCATTGCTGGTGGCCTGCTGCCTGTCAAAATCCAGACTCTTCAACCTCAATTACCTCTCTCACTCCTTTGGACTCTCTGTTTGCTCCTGCCTCTTGCTGAGTAATCTTTAAACTTGCCTTTGAAGCTTATGCCCAGCTTCCTGTGGCTAGATTCCAAGTCTTGTTTTTGATGCGTTAAGGTGTTAATCTGTATTTTATTGTTTTTGAGTTCTTACTACCTGTTGTACCTGGAAGTATACATGGAATCATCTTACTTTGTTTCTTTACTCTCTCTAAAGTTCTTCCTAAAAATTCTTTTGAAGCCCATCACCAGGAAAAAAAAAATCTGTAACAATCTTCCTGCTTTTTGTCATGTTCATTGATGATGATTGATTGGGGAGTGTGGCTAGGGTGTGTTAGTAGGTTTTGTTGTTTTGTTTTGGGTTTCTTTCTTTTTTTTAGCATGTATTTAAACTCATATACTGTGCAGTGCCAAGCTTAAGGGTCCTTGAGAAATAAAAAGGAATTTTTCCACTCAGAAATTTGAATCTCATCCTCTTGCTAGCTTAAGAGAGTTTCATTGTCATGCAAATTGTTTACAAGAAGGAATAAATAGAGACTTTGTATATTATGTGCAAAGTGATACTGATTTAATAGCAGAAGGTTAGACAGAGGTAATACTGTTTGCTTGACTGCAGCTTAAATTAAGAAATTCTTTGTCTTCCATATGTAAATCTTCCAACCGAACTACACCTGCTCACAGCCTACAGACTTCTCGAGGGTAGGAGTTTCTTTCTATTCTTTTTGATTAATGTCTTTAAATTTTGCATTCTAGTACTTAATCATGTGAATCTTTTTTTCCTTTTCCTTTTCTCCTCCCTTAGGCAGCATGCATTTGCCACAAATGATTCCTTTAGCTAAGAAACCAGCAGAGGAGCCTACTTCAGAGCCTGCAGGCTCTTTATTTGTATATGTGTAGTTCATATTTAGTCTGATGTTATGGCGTGTTTGAATGGAATAGTTTTCTACTGCGAATGTGATTCTTCTAAAATCAAAACCTTAGTCAAGTAATTGATGATATTAATGCTGTAAAAGAGCAGTTGTATTCCAGGCTTTTTTGTTACCTTACTACTATGCTCCCCATCAGCAACTCTAATGAATTCTTAAATAAAGCCCTAACAAAATAAGTAACCTTTGAACAACTTGATTCAATCTGCTCCAAATTTTTCTAACAAAAATATATTTTCCAATCTACACGTGTTTCCGTGTGGCTTTGTAGTATAGCAATATATAAAATTGCCTGTATTGTGTTATAATATTGGTGTGAAGACACTGGAACATCGATGTCTGTGTGCAGGTAGGGGTGCAATTCTGGGGTACCTTGTGTTGCTCTGAAAAACTGTAGGTAGAAATGAACCTACATTGAGGGGAAAATGAACTACCTTGAGGGAGTTTGTGGTTCATGTTTTTAAAACATTTTTTTTCCTAAGTCTTTGCAATTTATTTACTTTAGAAAAATATGAACTGGACATAAAAGACTTTGTATATCTCATTCGTTATATGACTTCTGTTGCTATACTTGAGTTTATAATGCAAGTAGCTAATGTAGCTCTACTATCTCTGTGATATCACTTTTTATCAACTAATCAAAATAGCTGTCTGTTGCATGGGAAACAATATTGCTCTGGAATTGTTAATTGCCATTAAGGTTTGCAGCACCAGATCATCTAGTATTTAAGCCAGGGATTTGAATTAAATGCAGGAATAAGCTTTAAAATCTGCTCTTGTGTTGCTGTTCAGTAATATTACATTTGGCAGCAATGCCAGCTTAAGATGTTCCTCCCCTCTGTGATTCATTCCCACCGTGTGCTGCCTCTGGCTTGGTTTTAACAGCTCAACTGACTGTGGTACCGCTCAGTAAAGCGGGTGGAACAACTCCTCCACTACTTTGTGTGTGTGGTCACAGCTGCAGAGGTAGTATGTTACCTGGGAGGGAAGGGGAAGCAGAGTTTGAAAACATCTGGAGATAGCGGGCCAGAGTGTCAGGGCAGGTAGTGATCTGCCGTACGGGGGAGATGGAAGTAAGGACTGCAGTGGTGAGTTACAGTCTTAGATGTACAGCTTTATGACATTAAAATACATCCACTTTTCTGTTGTCGTTTGCACAGCTAGACCTTCTGGATTCAGAAATACTGTGCTGTATTATATGTTGTCAGTAATAGTGTTCAACTGTGATTAATAATAAAATGCTAAAAATATTTAACTTGTAATGCTTTAAGTAACTATATTAAAGGGATTTTAACTTTGGGTTTTGCAAAATGCAACAAATGTTTCTAAGCCTCTAATTTAAGAGATTTTACCTTTTAAAATATATATTTTTTTTATTTTCTCCTAGCCCTGTTAATGAAAATCTTCGAGCAACTCTTCTGGAATAATACATGCAGTCCTGCTGTCAGTTTTTGTTGGTCAGTGATGTTATTCATTTTACTGATTAACTTTACAATTTGCAGTTGCATATACCTCTGTGTTTGACTGTAGCCTTATAGTGAGTTGACTGCTCTTTTTAATGCATGATGGAATTCACATGTATGATTTTCTGCCAAAATTCAAAGTACCTGCTAGATTTCATTTTAGATGATTCATGTTGTTACAGAAATTTAATTCCTGTCATTTTCACAAAAGAGAAACTGTTTCTGCATTCTTCCTCTTGCTTGTCTCCTCCAACTTCCTTCCCTATAGAGTGTTTCAAGATCAAGGTTTCCCTGCACTGCTTCCTGCAACTGATTTTTAAGTAATGAGTGCCTACATATTTTGATATATCCTAAAGCACTGTATGGTGTAATGAACACAGTCAATATCACTTGAGTTGCCTGCTGCAACTTTATCCCAAAGCTTCTGTACTAAGTGGAAATAGCCTACCTTAAGAATTACATGCACTTACAGTGGGAAGACAGTAGTATATAGGTACACACTATGTCAAAAAGGACAGGGCTGAGACTTAAACTGTAGGAAATTGTTGGTTTGTTCAGATGGGCTTGAAGAGGAAGTTGGCAGAAAGGGATTTAATGACTTTTTATTAATGAATTACTTCACTAGTACTCATTTTGGTATGTTTCCTTTGCTATTTCAGTGGTGTCTGAGCTGCAATTTTTCTGGAATGTGTATATAGTCCTTCCCACTTTTTTTTTTCCTCCTGTTTGAAGCAGAGTATTTTCTGCTGGTTGCAAGTTGGGGCTTACAGATAGTACCTCAAAGGCATTTGGGTGAGAAGGCGGATGCAAGTTCCTTCTTGTTCAGGCTAGTAGTGGAAGTTCCAGCATGGAAATGTGCAACAAACAAGTCTGCTTGTAGTTGTTTCTTGTATTTTCAAAGTTCCTGCTGTTCATGTGATAAAGGTTTAGAGTGAAATGAGTTTCAAGCTATATCTGAGGAGTAGAAGTGATAATCCAATGGGTAGCAGGAAGAGATAGGGAAGCCTTTACACATCAGGTATTTCCAATCACAATCCCACAACCTGCCTAGGAAAGTTACTTGATTGCTGGTCTCTCATAGCATGTGTTTTCCTAATGCTCGGTATAAGCTTTCTTTATTGTAGCTCAAGCCTATTAAGTTCTGCTTGTTCTGTCACTGATTAGTGAGAATAATCTGTTCTTGGCTTCCTTAGAAAAATTCTTTATGTATTCTAATCTGGCTATGATGGCTAATTATACTTCAAAGAATAGCTTTTCTTAAAAGGTTCAGAAAGTAGCACTTATATCTGGTGTCCTCTCAACGCTGCAGTTTCTTGAGGTCTAACTAATGCTGAGTTGAGTGAATTTTTCTAGCACACAGTATAACTGCAGCCCAGCAATGGTTATCTCAGTTTATTATAGAATTCTTACAGACTTCTTTGTGCTAAACTGTTTAAACAGTAGAATATGTAGACAAGAAGTGTCAGTTCAGACAGAATGCATGTGTGTGTAACCTACAAATAATAAAGCATCTTGTTACTGTGTTGGACGCCACAGTCCCTTTCAGCTTGCAGATACCTTCTTAAGATGTGTCCCTTTTTCCTGTGGAATACTGTCTGATTATGCCAAGACAGAGAATTTGGGTGATTTTACTCATATGTTTGGAACGCAGCCAGTTGTCACTGAGTTCTCAACTCATTCCATCTCCATTTCACTCTTTACTTTCTAGCCTATACGCTCATTGTAATGGATTCTGTGATATCTGGTCATGATAATAAATGGTTAGCGATATTAAAAACACTTGCTTAAGTTTATCTTTAAAATCACTATCACTGAGTGTGCTTTTCCTAACTTTTCTTCTTGCTTTGTGCAGGACTTCTTTTCTGGGTAAAGAATGCAGACAATAAAGTGTGTAGTTGTTGGAGATGGTGCTGTGGGAAAAACTTGTCTTCTCATCAGCTATACTACCAATGCCTTCCCAGAAGAGTACATCCCTACTGTGTTTGACAACTACAGTGCCCAAATGACTGTTGATGGCCGGACAGTTAGCCTGAATCTCTGGGACACTGCGGGCCAGGAGGAATATGACCGCCTGCGCACACTCTCCTATCCTCAAACCAATGTATTTGTCATCTGTTTTTCCATCGGTAGCCCTTCTTCCTATGCAAATGTGAGGCACAAATGGCATCCTGAAGTTTCTCACCACTGTCCTAATGTTCCTATTCTTCTAGTGGGCACCAAGAGAGACTTGAGAAATGACCTGGAAACAGTTAAAAAATTGAAAGAGCAAAGTTTGGCTCCCACCACCCCGCAACAGGGGACTTCACTGGCTAAACAAATTGGAGCAGTCAAATATTTGGAATGCTCAGCGTTGAATCAGGAGGGTGTTCGGGAGGTGTTTGCTGAGGCTGTGCGTGCAGTTCTGTATCCTGTGACAAAGAAGAACACAAGAAAATGTGTCTTATTGTAGTTACCTCAGATAATGGGTGTTCAAAATTGCATATTGACTAGAATCTTGGAGGGCTCTGAGTTAAATTGAAGATTTGTATCTTGCACTAACAGCTCTAAGCAGAAATGGTTTATGCAAAGAATATTCTTGCAGTCTTATTGCTTCAGGGAAACTGAAACAGAAGTGTTTTTTTGTTTTATTTTGTTTTTTTCCTTTCCTTCCAACTGAGAGGTCAAACATCTATTTAATTTCTGAAGTTCTAGTCTCTAGCTTCTCCAGGGATCACTTGGCTTCTGCTCTTATTTAGTGGAGGAAGAAAAAAGAAGGGACTTCCTTGATGCCAATCTTCTGTACTAGAAAACCATCAGTTACTGGACTTGCTGAAAAGCACAAATTCTGATAACATTGCTTTAAGTGTAGCTGCTGCTTTTCCTATCCCTTCTTTACTGATCAAATTGGTTTTAGAAAGAATTCTGGCTGTCCAGTTGTTGTTTTAAGTTGTCAGTTTAAAGCTTGAAAACCATTTGTTTACATGAAAAAATGCCTGAAATATTACTGAGCTTCACTTCACTTCATAGTGAAGAGTGAAAAGTTAACGTATGGCATATCTAATCCAATGAGCAAGACGCAGAGAACACCTGCAATAATTTTATTAATAGAAGCAGGAACTGATATATCCTAATATAAGGAATTTAGGATAATGGTGAATCACTCAAATGAGTGATTTTGTGCTGTTGAATGGAGAGGTGGAAGAGTAGTTCAGATACAAAGCTTCCATAATCTTCTAAACTGATTTAAGATTTCGTTTCACTCTCCAAAGAGACTTACATTCTGAGAATAAAGTTACAGTTACCTGCTTGAGCTGTTTGAAGTAATTGGGATGACACTTTTCAAAGCAAGCTTTTCGGTGTGATCCCGCTTTCCCTTTGATAAATTCCGGAGACTTGGTAGAAGCCTGTTTGCTCTCGAGGAATTGGTGACTTCGCTTGTTAAAGCTCTTGGAGTCACCGCATGAGATTTAATGACAAATTCCTTTGCTGTTTTTCTGGCAGATCATTGACAGAAAATTTGGAAGCTGTTTACAGGAATCAGGAACCCTTGTTTCTTCCTGGCAACTCACTGATAGTTCAAATTAAGTTTTTAATGGTTAGCCAGTCACTGGATAGATTTACCTGGGCAGTTTTCTCCCATCTACTAGGTGATCATGTATTATAAACTGTTTTAACTGATGTTCCATTTATGTACTTTTTTACTTTCTCTAGCAGCTACAGCAAATGGCTGCTGGCTTTTGTCTTTCAAATTTTTCAGAATGTGCACTGTTTTTTGTGTGTGATTCTGGGACCAGCTGAGAAATGAGTGCGTGAAACCTTCCTTAGACTTAACCTTAGAGCCTGGTGGTATGAAAGCATACTTCAAGGGTATTTTGTATAAAACCAGTGGTGCTGGCCTGGACTTTGTTGCCTAAAATGGACAGTGCTGTCTTCATCCAGATGCAGCCTCAACTGGAAATTCAGAACTTGCTTTTCTTATGCTTTCTACACATGCAAAACTGTACCGTGTATACCCTGGAGAGAAAAAAAGCCTCATTTTAGTAAGATAACAGAAAATAAATCAACAAGGTTATTAGGGATCTTGTGTTAAATTAGCCTTGGTTTATCTGATACAGACAGAAATATCAGGTGGATAGAGACATATTCATATTTGTGCCAACATTCCCCTCTGAAGAGGATGTGCCTTTCTTCAGCTAGCGTAACTGATGCTGACACTAACTACAATTTCTGTATATCTGATGTATGCTCATACTGATATTGCTTTAGGAAACTGCAACCCGTAAATTAAAAAATGCAGTTTGTTCAAATATTGGTATATGTAGCTAGTGAAACAGCACTGAGTTCCAAATATGCCTGATTGCAGAAAACACCAAAATATCCATAATGCCTGATGTTTGTAGAAACCTACAGGCTTCTGTTTATTTTTCTTCACTAAGTGCCGTTGTCTGGAGTGTCTTTGCATCTTTTGTACTTGTAGAGGAAGTGCTATTCCAGATGTGGCTCCTGCCACGGCATTCTGCAAGCTGTAAGGGAGTATTTCAGTGATGTAACTTCTACTCACCACTTTCGGCCTTTACTTTAGTAGGTAGCCTTTAATGTGGGCTTGACTTGCAGGCAGCAGTAATTTTGTGCCTTGTAATTCAAGATTATTGTTCTGTAGGTAAATTTCAGTAACTGAGTAAATAGTTTGTCATTGTTTAAAATGTATTTATTTAAGCCAGTGCACATTTTTAATGCAGGTCAGGCTTAAATCAACAGTCTAATTACCCTGGTGCAAGCCCGTAACTTTTGCTTAATTCAAAGATGTACTTTAAAAAGTTTGTAATATGTTTGAACTGTTCTTAAATAGACTTTTTATTTCAACAACAGGCACCTCTTTTTTTTTGCTACACAAATTTGCAAATTTGTACTGAAGCTACTACTGTTTTAAAAAATTTTTTTACTCTTTTAGATACTGAAATCTTGTAGTTCTGCATCTTTTGTGGATATTCCTAACTGGATGACAATAATTGTATGGAGAAGTCTGTGAGCAGATACTGTCACACTTATCTTGTTTCTGTAAGCTCACAGTGCAGCCATCCTGGTGTTAACTGGAAGAGGGAATGGAGAGAGAAAATTCTACTGCTTAATCGATTTGTTTGAATTGATCACATTGATTACGTTATACTAGAACACTTTATCCCCATCTAGGTAACATAATAGATTGTACAGCAGTACTGAAGAGATTAATATCATTGTGATGAAAATGAGCAGAGAGTGAACTTTGAACAGAACTATGAAAACTTTTACTGCTTTCAGAGTACCTCATTAATAGACTCATTCAAATGCCTTGTATTTCTGCGTCTTTCTGTCAAGAGGAGCAAAAGTCCTGCTGGTCTGACAGTTCATTTACTCTAGCATCTGATTTCCATGAGAATGGACTCCAGGGGTGCACAGATCCAATGAACTCTTCCATTCAATGGGCATTCTCTCAGTTATGATATTCCCTCTTTTTTTCTGTAATTCTTAATGCGTTTTATTGTAAGTAGTCCAGTGCTTCAGTCTGCAATCCATTCCCTTCCTCCCACATTTCCCTCCCCCCCCCCCCCCGACAAGTAACAAATACAGACTTTAAACAATCACGTAGCTGGATTTTGTCTATTTTCGTAAGACCAGAATATTGCAGAGTGAAATTACGAGGATTTCCAAAACTGCTCAAGATTTCTTGTTACCGAGGAGAAATGCAGCGTGCGTGTTAGCATTTAAAGAGACTCTCTTCTACAAAGAGACCAATTTTAATCTTTCAGCATGTGATTAACTTCTCAAATACGTAAGGATTTTTTTTTAATGTTGTTCAAGCCATCCACACGGAGTTGAGCAGTCCAGGAATTCTGTGTCCAAAGGATGCTATGAAGCATGTTTAGACATATAAATGCTTTGTTCAGTTTACAGCTGTAGCTATTTATATGAAATTTAAACTAGGAAAGCCTCACTGTGCTTTGAGTGCTAAACCTTGCTCTGTAGAAATCGTGGTGCTGCTTGGGCTAACCTAAAGGAGCAAACGGATCTCTAATGAGGGCTTTCCCCGGCCGGCTGCAAGAGGATGCAGCACGTGTCCTTCAGCAGTGGGAGCCCGAGCCTCCGACTAAGTGTGGTACTGATACATACACTGGCAACTTGATTTTATACTATAAAAAATTTGTATTACAGCTAACAGTTTTTAATTTTTTTTTTAAATTATGCAAAATTAAATTGTAATAAAACTTCCGTCTCTCTGGCTCTCTTATTAACTTTTTTTTCTCCTCGTAATGCAGCTATTCTAAAAGTAGTTCTTTCCTGGGGAAAGCCAGACTTGGTCTCGCAAATGCAATAAACGATTTTCGGTGAATCTGGAAGCCGGCGCGTTCTCTGCTCGCCGTTGGCGGCGGCCGTTGGCGGCGGCCGTTGGCGGCGGCCGTTGGCGGCGGCCGTTGGCGGCGGCCGTTGGCGGCGGCCGTTGGCGGCGGCCGTTGGGCCCCTTAGCTTGAGCCAGTGCCGCGCGGCGGCCCCGCCCCGGCAGGGGGCGCGCGCGACCGGGTCGCGGCCCGGTTCCGCTTCCGGTTCGGGTTGGGGTTCCGGTGCGGGTTCGCCGCCGCAGCCGCGATGTCGGACTCGGAGAGCGATGAGGAGGCGGAGGGCGGCCGCGCCGAGCCCTTCTCGCTGGCCGGGTTCCTCTTCGGCAACATCAACGAGGCGGGGCAGCTGGAGGGGGACAGCGTCCTGGACAAGGTAGCGCGGCCGCCGCAGCCCGCTGCCTACGGCCGACACCGGCGAGGGTCGCCTCGCTCTGCGGGGCGATGCTTCTGCTGGGCCCTGTCCGGCCCGGCCGCCGCTGCGGGCTCCGGGCCGGGCCGGGCCGGGCCGGACCTGGGGGACGTCCCAGTAGTGCGGCCTCCGGGCCGGGCGCTGAGACGGGGGTACCGGTGGTGCGGGCCTCGGGAAGGGCCCGTCCGGGGGGAGAAGGGCTCCTGGCGATGCAGGCTCTGTGCTGGGACCGGACTGGGGCGAGATCTCAGCGGTCTGGGCTCCGGGACAGGACCAGGCAGTGAGTGTCGGCTCTGGCACAGGACAGCGCGGCTGAAGGCTTAGCCTGGCTGGTGGAGCTGGAGGACTCTCCCAGCTGGGATACAGCTTTGGTCTCTCTAGGAATCCAAGAAGCATCTGGCTGGGTTGGGTGCCCTGGGACTAGGCAACTTGATCACTGAGATCACAGCCAGCGAGGACGATAATGCAGAGGCTGATGGAGCCCATCTGGATGAGGAAGGTGAGGCTTTGGGTTAGCTGTAGTTAAACGATGGAAGAAGCTGTGGGATCAGAGCTCTTATTAGAGGAGAAGAAACACTCAGGTCTTCTAGGGCTGAAAGGAAAACCATGGTGTTACCTGTTCACAACTCATGTGACAAAGACCTCGCCCTCTTTTTCTTGCCAGAGTTAACCCCACCTTATTTCCTGGTCCCTTTTGCACATGCTCTCTTATTCTCTTTAGTTTTTTAATTCTTGTCTCTTTTTCCTCATAAATAAATTTATTGTATGTTTTTCTCTATCTTAAATTCTTACAACACTATTCAGTGCCCAGTCTATTGTTATTATTTCTTTTTATTACGGAGTTTGTTGAACAGTCTCACTGAGTAAGTGAAAGGTGTCTCTTGTACTAAAGCTGGTTACTTCTTATTAGTCTTTATAGGAAACTGGAAAGTGTTGGAGCTGTTGGCTGGAATGAAGGAAAAAAAATCTGATGGGAACAGTTAATCAAATGCTTTTTCCTTTAAGAAAAAAAAGCGTAGAGAAGGAGTTATATGTGCATAGTGAAGTCAGATGTTAGTAATATATCAAAATAAAGTGTTGCATGACTAGATTTTTTTTTTCTTCTTAGGTTGGGTTAAGAGTACAGAAGATGCTGTTGATTATTCAGATATTAATGAAGTGGCAGAAGATGAGAGCCGTAGGTATAAGCAGGCAATGGGCAGCCTTCAACCAGTTCGAAGACCAGGTAAATGGGATAAGCATTACTTAAAAGAGGCTGGAGTAACTGGCAACTAGCGATACGTGTTGGGGCAATTGGCCTTGACACTGGTTCTCTTAAGAGTGTGTTATTGTGCCCTTCCTATTCACTGTTTCAAGAATATAAGCTTTGGGGAAACCTTCTTCACTGGATAAAGGCTCTGCTAGATATGTTCCTTTTTTAATAGGTGAGTTTTGCTTCCAAGTTAAACGATACTCAGAACAGAAACCAGGTTCATTCTTTTGCTATGGGATCCACTGCAGAGAATTCTTGATACCTGCTGATCTTTCTTTAACTTATGTTCTTAGGAATAGGGCTATGCAGGCAGTCAGCTCCTTCTCAGAGAGTAATCTAAGACAGAGTTGAGGTTCTGATCCCTTAATGAGTCACTTCAAACATGGTCTCCCTCTCCTGTTTTGCCTCTGCATCCTTTTGTCAAAAATTATTGTTCTCTAGAAGGTGCTTTGGTTCTCTTTTCAGTCCCAGAGCTCTGTAGTAGAAAAAAATCTTCAAATATCCGTGGCTTTTCCCTTTCAGTAGTTGCTAGCACAATTGCTAAATCCTTTGCTTATCTCTTAAAGTTACGTTATACTTTACCTTTTTGTTGTCATATTGTTGCTGGTGGGATGTAAAGTTGATTTAGACTTTTCAACCTTATTTTCTTACTCCTTTAGCAGCTTTACTAGTTCTACAAAGCTTGAGTAAAGAAAGGTGGTGACAGTCTGTTTCTTTTCTTCTTCTCGTCTTTGTTTTATTTTTTTTTTGACAGCCTGCTTGCTGTCAGTTTACCTTTTTTCCCCCCATTCCACTCTTTCTTAAATTCCAATTTTGCAAATGCTTTTGAACAGGAAAGCTGAAGTTATGAGAGTTTTGGATCTAGTTAAGAAAAAAGAATGGTCATCTTACTAAGCTAATGCGGAGACATGATCACCTCTACGGGTTGGGACAGGGGGGATGATATACCTGAGGAAGAGTGTCTGGTTCCCTTTTCTTATCAGCTTAACAGGCATTCTTGTCTCCTGACTGGTTAGATGAAGATGAGGATGATTATGATGCTGACTGTGAAGATATTGATTCCAAGTTGATGCCGCCACCACCACCACCTCCAGTACCTGGAAAGAAAGAAGATGAAAAGGATGCAGCTGCCACTGGTGAGTGAGGGCTTTCTTCTCTGACAGTATGAAATGTCTGAAGGAAGCAAATACTGCTGCATAGCAGTTCGTTCCGTGGCAAGCACCTACGCATGATCAAAGTTCTATCTGCAGACTGCATCTGAAGGTAGGTCTTTGCTGTGATATGCAGTGAAATGGGACTGTCTGAAACGAGCTCTTAGGTATAGAGTGAAATATATTTGCAGTGACTATTAAAATACTGATATTCACAATGAAACTGCTTTTTTATCTCATTTTCTCAGTTGTGGCTGGGAAATTCACCTGGAACGCTTAGGATAAAATGACAGGTTAAACCAGAATGGTACTCACAACAATTACAGAGGCTTAAACTTTGCATGATTCAATGTAAACAGTAGATGTGGCATTATGGGGTTGTGCTAGGAGACAGGGAGGAAACCTGTTTGTTTATAAGGTGCTTGTTCTATTGTAGTATCTGAAGATGGAGACGGTATCATTTTGCCCTCCATCATTGCTCCTTCCTCTGCTGCCTCCGACAAGGTGGATTTCAGCAGCAGCTCTGATTCTGAGTCAGAGATGGGACCTCAAGAAGCCAGGCAGGCAGAATCCAAGGAAGGCAAACTCACACTTCCTCTTGCAGGAATCATGCAGCGAGATGCTACCAAACAGTTGCCAAGTGTTACAGAGCTCTTCCCGGAATTTCGGCCAGGAAAGGTATTGTAAAAGATATGGGGAAGCGACAGAAACTGTATTATATGAGCCCTCTAAGAATGAGTGATAAAGTATTAAGGGTATGCAGCCCCTAAGCACTTAGGTGTTTTGGCTTATCTTGCTCTTTTTTGTTTCCATAGTGCTGGAAAGAGTTGCTCCTGTTTTCAGACTACTTTACATGCAGTGCTTTTTCTACCATCTCTATGAGCCTCTTAAAAAAGTGTCATATAAATCAGGGTGTGAAACAAAGTTTTGCTGTTCTTTAGAACCACGGCACAAATCTATTACCATGTTTTTTTTTTTCTGGTGGTGTAGAGGATGCTTTTGCCAGATGGCTGAAAAATGGAATGATAACTTAATCTGCTTGCTTTCTGCCTTTTCTGCCAAATACTTGCTCCTCTCATACTGTTCTGAACTTAGTGTGCTCTTCCTAAAACACTGCAAGGTCTGTATCCTTTATTTAACTCTTCTTCAAAACCACTGTGATTATGGATCAGAAATCTTATCAGTAGCAATTTGGTTGAAAGAATGATGGGGCAAATCATAATTCTTTGCTTTCTTCTATAAAATGAATTTGTTTACAATACTTTGCTAATCACTGCCAAAGAACTTTTCACTATAGGCCTTGCCTAGCTTTTTTTTTTTTTTTTTTTCTTTTTTTTTTGTAAAGATAAATATGACTGAAAATTGATCATACCAAATAGTGAATGCAGATGATGTATTTCAACAATTCTGAAGTTCTAAAGCTGTCAAGAGAAGAGGAAACGTGGGAGGAGAAGGATAATAAGGTTACCAAACAGTTGGTGTCAGCCAAGACAACTTGACTTTATGTACGTCTCTGTGATAGATTTTTCTGTAAGGAGTTGAGCAACTTGCATACTTAAATGTCATGTTTTAATGATTTTGCTAACCCCTAGCTATTATAGATCTGGGTGAGTATTGACAAAGAAGTAGAGGTCAGTCCTTATCTTCCTCTGAAGTGCTGGATGCTATCTTGACTTTGGTGAATTTAGTGTTTCCTGTGTTACTATGTTTTTGTATCTGTCATTAATATATTCATCTCTGTGGTGCTCAGCATGTAATGCAGGGGCTGATTTACTGTTGACTGTTCCTAGTTACTGTAGTGAAATCACTGAAAGCTGTTAATGCTGAGCACTTTTCATAGTTAATCCATGAGCACTAGAGCTAGCAAAGCCTGAATTCCTATGGATTTGGTCATGAGGGTTGGTTGACGTCTAAGAAAGTGCATGGTTATGTAGTACTGTTTATCTTGATAAAACCACTTAAAACAGCCTGTGGAGAAGCAAACTTTGTATTTCACTAGACTTTTAGAAGCTTAGCTGTGCCTGAGACCTCTGCCCATGGTAAAACCTCATTGAAACTGGCAAAGGGATTCAGAAGTTATTTGGTGGAGTTTTGGGGAGGAGGATAACATGGATGTGGGCCAAGATGGACAATGTGACCATACAAACATTATTTCTTCTGGAGATAAGGGCAACAAATAAATAAATGACTTTGCAAATCTTTGACTCGGTTCCTGTTTCCTAAATTTGTCACTTAATTTGGGAGTAATACTTTCCCTCTTTACAAGGGTACTGAGAAGATAAATTTAACTGTGCTTAAAAGACAGTGATCATCATCAGAAAATACAGAATGGAAAGTTTGCCATTGTCATTAGTGCATTTTTTGGAAGTACGCAGTAAACAAGTAGGGAAACTGAATTATGTTTGAGCTGAAAATAAACTTAATATTTCTAGTCTGTTGTGTTTGTTTCTATCTAGTTGTTTAAGAAATCTCTACTTGTATATTATGAATTGTTCAATATAGAAATAGTTATTTCCAGGTACTCTCTCATCTCATGCCCAAGGTGTAAAGGCATTCTTTCTTCCCTGTTTTGGGTTTTTGCATCTGAAATGAAGAATAAATCCTTTTGAAAAACAGATGATGTCAAACAGATGAATCAGAAACTCTTCAAGTTTAACAATGAGCTTGTTGCCTGCTTTGGGGATTGGGGCTGTAGTAAAGATGAAATACAGGATTTCAGAATGCTCTTGCTTTTCAGAGAGGGAAAAAAAACAAGCATTCCATGGTGCTTTTCTTTTCTGATCCTCTTGTTTTTTCTTATTGTAGGTGCTGCGTTTCCTCCGTCTCTTTGGCCCTGGAAAGAATGTTCCCTCAGTCTGGCGTAGTGCCCGAAGGAAACGCAAGAAGAAACATCGGGAGCTGGCACAAGAAGTGCAGATACAGGAGGGTGAAGTTGTAGCTGAGAGTGGAATGGAAGGAAAATCTCCCTGGGAATATGAGTTTGCTGCTCCTCCCCCTCCTGAGCAGTGCCTTTCAGATGATGAGGTGGGATATCCGAGTCTTAGAGAGGGTCACGAGCTAGCACTGGGGGTTATATTGGATTGGACCACGACATTTAGTGTAAAGAGCTTTTTCCTCCAAAGCAAAACTGGAGGACAGGGTTGGCTTGTATTCCAGCTATGCAGAGGCTCCTCTCCAGGCACTAGTCAGTGACTTCAGGTGATTGCTTCTCACTGAGAAGGCTGCGTCCATTGTACAGGACCAATAGGAGAGCTTGTCCTCTTTGTATCAAGAAGAAATCTATGTGCTCTTGGAAGTCTAATTGCAGAACGTACTTAAGGCAGCTAGTAAGTATGGAAAAGCATTTTTTAGAAATACTTTTCTCCTTTGAGAATAAGCTGGGAGATTTGGAGGAAGAAACTTGTTTCTGACACTTAGACCATCAGTGTAACCATTCTCTCCTTTGTTCCGCTTCAGATTACAATGATGGCCCCTGTGGAATCCAAATTTTCCCAGTCAACGGGTGATATAGACAAAGTAACAGATACAAAACCTAAGGTGGCAGAATGGCGTTACGGCCCAGCACAACTCTGGTATGACATGCTAGGGATCCCTGAGGATGGCAGTGGATTTGATTATGGTTTCAAGCTGAAAGAGAAGAAGAAAGAGCAGGAAGTTAAAGGACATGCAGATGAGAAGGTAAGAGGAACTGTGGGGGAAGGAGTAGATACGTGTACAGCCCTGGGGATTGCTACACAATGAGAGCTTGGTCATGGGCAGGTGAATGGCTGTGCAATAGATAATATGAGACTTTTAATTTTCCTTCTTTAGCTTAAAAGCATAAAGTCATTGCAGGTCTTTGAGCAGCTGTTCTTTCCTCTCCAGGATGCAGAGTTGCTGGATGAGAAGGATGATCTGCTAGCTGATGAGCACTTCCTTATGGTGACACAGCTCCAGTGGGAGGATGATGTTATCTGGAACGGAGAAGATGTAAAACACAAAGGGACTAAAACACAGCGGGCAAGTTTGGCAGGCTGGCTGCCATCCAGCATGACTAGAAATGCCACTGCATACAATGCCCAACAAGGTAAGCAGTCATCTGACATTTTGGTAGGATCTTGAATCACTATACTTGGTCTAGTTGAGCTGACTCATTGCACGCTTTCTTCTCAGATATAGAACATAGTTCTTCTTGTCAGGAAATGTTTTCAGTTAAATTGCAGCTCCACACAGAATTCTCAGTCTCTCTTTTTTTTTCCAGAAATTGAGTAGGTCCCTTTTGTTGAAGAAAATATCAATTCTGGCTTTATTCTCTCCATCTGGATCACAGGATACTTGATCCGTCTAAATTAGTATCAAGGAATGGTACACTTAGGATATATGCCCTTTATAGGCCAATGGAATTTTCTGTGTATGTTTTTAATTGGAAGAATTGTGTAAAGGTTTTCTGACATTTTTCCTGAACCAATAATGGTCTTCTGTTATTTCTAGGTAAGGGGTCACAATTCTTACAAGCTCAGACTTCTCTTAGACACAACTACATTTTAAATTGAAATTGCTTGTGTAGAATTAATGCTTTTTTTCTGCTTGTTATGTCCTTCACAAGGAAAGACTAATGGACATGTCAGTGTTTGTCACTTCCAGCTGACAATCAACAGCTTCAATCCTTTGCGCTTTAGCTATGGGTACAAAACACCCTGAGTTGCTGAGGAGGTGGACTGGAGATAGCTGTTCATTACAGTTTTTATTTTAGAACAGTTGTTGCCTGACCAATTTAGGTTTTGGCTCTCTGTGCAAGTCCTATCAAAAGCTACAGTACATGCGAGACATGGTTGATCTTTTCATGTACAGCAGATTTTGTGCCTTCCAGAAACATTGACATAACTGACATGCACGACATGTCGCATTGACATGTGTAGCATAAGGACATAGGTGAGTTGGTCTGCCCTGGGAGAAGGATGATGGCTGGGGGGCAAGCAGCCTCCACAGAACAATTCATTCAGGTCTGCTTGGCCTCCTTTTTTTTTTTCTATGACAGTTTGACATCAGACAGGAAGTTGCTGGAGGTCAGAGCAACTGTTCTGTCAGGGGAAACAGTCTGCTTTAGCTATGGGTACAGCTATGGGCCTCTCTTTTGTAGGGAGCAGATAGAAAGGCAGCTCACACATCACTATGCAGCATATGCAGAAAAAGACAAACATAATTTTCAAGAAGCTGCAGACTTCAGGACTAAGTTGGTGGGTGAACACATTTTGTAAATTGTTGGTTGTAGCCACACTGATGAAACATGACACTATTTGGGTCTAGGATCTGTGATATGAGGCATAGAACCATCCTGGTTCAGACTGGAAACCATTCTTCATCTAACTCCAAATTTGGATTTAAGGCAATTGAACAACCCCTTCAGTCTTCCAACTCAAATTAACCTTACCTTATTTCCCTTTTCTCTAGGGTTGAACCGAAGTGGCTCTTTGCTCAATCCACCCATTCCACTAGCGCAGAAACCCAGTGTTGCAGGAGTCCTGGGTATAGCAAAGGGCAAAGAAAAACAGACCCCTGAACAACAAGGTAATGAGGGTGTCAATCTTTGGCCTACGAATATGTGCATGTTACATGTGTTTCTGTATAGACAGAATTCTGTGGGTTCTGTGCAATAGCAAGGTCCTTTTTAGTAACAAAGTGTAGATAGGAATGTGTTTTTGCTCCAAAATCTCTTAGAGGACCTACTGTTTCATTCTTAAAGAGATACTCTGTGTTTCAGTGGAACAAAATCTCTCAGTGTTGGTGAAACTGAGACTTGAGGCTCTTTTTTCTTTTAGCTTCAAAGTTCTGTTTTCTCTGCCCCATAAAGGTCCTGCCTCAGAAGGCACAGAGAGAAGGGGCGGGTTGAGTAAATACAGTGTGGGATGAGCTCTGAAGTGGATTTTTGCCAAGGCAGTGTGTTAAGCTATCAGAGTTTCTGCCTTATGATCTTTGCAGTTTCCTTGGATGAAGATAAGCCCTGGTACTCTATTTTTCCAATTGATAATGAGGAATTAGTATACGGCCGTTGGGAAGACCACATCATCTGGGATGATCAGGCAATGGAAACCTTCTTGGACCCCCCTGTGTTGACACTTGATCCAAATGATGAAAATATAATTCTAGGTATGTTTACAGCATCCAGACATTTCACTCAAATGAGAAAAGATAAGTGGAAGTAGAAGCAAGGATTTATAGTCGCACTGTAGTGGAAATAAATGGACTGGGACAATGCATGTAGCCTCTTTTTGTCCTGGCTTTTGAAAATGTTTTGCAAGTGATCTAAGACCTAGCAGACATAGGCAACACTGATAACTCTAGTGGTGTAGTATATGCTTTCAGTTCCAAGTTGGAAGCACTAACAGAGAAATAAAAATTAATGCCCTCAAACTTGAATTTAACGTAATTGATCTGACTTCTGCTGAGTTTTAGAAATGACTGTCTTAACTTTATTTGCAGGCCTGTTGGTTTGAAGAGGGGAGAGAGGGAAGTAAACAATGAGCTAGCCCATGCCATTCGTGGCATGGCTTATATTCAGAGGCTGATGGGGCAGATTCCTTCAGTCTCTTCTGGGCTACAGTGCCTGCATGTAGGACTGTTCCTACATGATACCTGTCAGCATTTTCACAACTGCTGTAAACTTATTCAGGGCTTCTGGGATTTGAGCATACTCTCTGCTTATATTGCTGCAAGCTTGAGAGATTTTTATCTGATTTGGACCACTAAAATCACCACTTTCTCTTAGATCTGTATGTTGGTAGTCTTCAAGCAGCCTTATGTAATTTAAGCATAGGCATATCTTGCTATACTTGTAAATGATCTGGAAAAGCATATCGCTATGTAAGCTCTCAGGAAAGTAGAACAGTCATAAGGATTTCCTTACAGTTCAGAATGTTTTGGTATTAGCCAACAACCTTGAAAATCACTCTTAACTTGATATTGATTAATTAAAAACAAACTCAAACTACTTTTTTCCAAGTCTGAAATATGTAACACTATTTAACATGTTTCCACAAATAGATGACAGATGCAAACCATTCTTAATTTATGTAGAGTAACATGAGATCTAAAAAGTTTCTTTCTCTGCATAAAGTTGACACAGATTCTGCTTCTCATATGAAAATCACACAAGAGAATACACTCTTCACAAATTGCTAACATTTTTATTTATTCTACTTCCCTGGAATTTTTCAGGAATCCCCTTTGGGTTCAAGTCCATATTACTTTTGGATTCAGACTCACTTTCATGTTGAAGAGATGTGGGAAAGAAAAGGACTATTAAACCATGTATTTGAGAACAGTATTGGCACTTCTTTCTCCAATGTTGACTAGTTTCAGCTCTTTAGAATAGCTTTCGGAGAACAGATGCTATTTCTTTTAATTGATTAGACTACTAGCAAGTTATATTTTGAGCAATGAATACCCCAAACCATACCCATAGTCACTTTCCACCTACCGAATTCTACATAATACTGAAGAAGATAAGGTAGAAATTTAGGTTTGGTGCTTTTGTGTGTGTGTTGAGCTTGTTTCATCTTAGCATGTACACTGGCAACTGTACTCAGTACAACTATGTACATGGGATTAGTGCAGTTTAGCATCAGTAGCCCTTTAATATGGTCTGATGTAGTGTTAGTCAAGCACTTTGTGGTAGCTGAGACAGTCTTCGGGGGCACTTTGACAGTGGGTCTTTTCTGAAACAATATATATTGAAAATATCTAGCATTTGTACTACAAGTGCCAACTCTGTTCTTAAAGAGGACAGTTTTTTACATTGTGGTAATTGGGGTTACAGAGGTAAAGGGGGAGGAGTGTTGGAGGAGGAGAATTGCCCCAGAAACAGAACAAAAAGGCTTAAAAGATCTTGATAAATCACCAGCTCAGTGGGAAGCTGTGGTGCTGAAAAGGGAATCTCTAAGATCAGTGCCCTAGAGTGTGTTTGCTTCTCTTTTTAGAAATTCCTGATGAAAAAGAAGAAATGACTTTGAACTCTCCATCCAAGGAGAACAAGAAAGAATCTTCGCTAAAGAAGAGTCGAATACTGTTGGGGAAAACAGGTGTCATCAAGGAAGAACCACAGCAGGTTGGCATGAGCTTTAGCGCTTTGGGGGTTGGGAATGGCTTGGAATGAATGTTCTTTCTTTTTCTGACTTTTCTCTCTGTCTTTCTGTAATATTAGAACATGTCTCAGCCAGAAGTGAAGGATCCATGGAACCTCTCCAATGATGAGTTTTACTACCCCAAACAGCAGGGACTTCGAGGAACCTTTGGAGGCAACATCATCCAGGTAGTGACAGTACTGCTAGATAGAGAGTTAGGGATAGAATGTCTTGGTAGAAGGTTTCTGAGAGTATGACTTAGGATTTGTAGAAAAATACATATTCAGGTTACAGTGGATCAGTTAAGTACTCATGTAAGAGAATTTTAATATAGTTTAATTAAAATGCTTAGAAAGGAGTTCGAACTAATTTTTCTTGACTGTCCCATCAAATAGAGGTGTTAAAGTATGTGCTAGGTCTTAATGCGTCATGTCTGTCTTCCTTTTGTTTGTCTCTTTTCTGCACTACTCGTATTGAAGCATTGATGGTGAGGGAATAAGTGGTGGCAGTACAGCAGAAATGAGGCTTTGCTTCTGCTACTGGTGTATTTTTAATCTGGATGTAATAAAAATAGTTAAGATATGAGTGAATTTAAGCTACTTCTGGCTTAGGCCTTGGTGAAGAGGTGATACTTCTTTTCTATTTCGTTGTGATACTGAATGTCGTCTTCTAAAACCTCAGCTGCTTACGGCTTCTTCTGTAATGCAGAAAATGTATGCAATTTCTCACTGATACGGATAGAGGTTTGCATGTTTCTAAGTCATAAAAATTCTTCTCAGTGGGTACCCTGTGGAACAGTAAATGAGAAGTAGTCTCTGCACAGCAAGAAAGGGTTGAATAACCAAGCCTAAGTACTTCCTGTCAAAGAGCAACATGTATGATAACACATGAATTTGAATGCACTACTGTTGTTATTAGCAGACATAAAATTACTGCTAGATTCTATGAGATAAGGTAGGGATGGCAGGACAGGAGGATGATGTTTGTTTTGAGATGCTATGTATAATTTTTAACATGTATTTTATTTTTATCAGCACTCTATCCCAGCGGTAGAACTTCGCCAGCCATTCTTTCCCACCCATATGGGTCCTATGAAGCTCCGACAATTTCATCGACCTCCGCTGAAGAAATACTCTTTTGGTGCCCTGTCCCAACCAGGACCCCATGCTGTGCAACCTCTACTGAAGCATATAAAAAAGAAAGCCAAGGTACAGTAATTTCTGCCTTTATCTGGTGTCTGCTTTGACTCCATTTGCAGGGTATATGCTTGATGTACCGTTTCTCTAATGCTGTCTTTTTGCTAGCACAGATGAGAGAGCAGGAGCGTCAGGCTTCTGGGGGCGGAGAAATGTTCTTCATGCGCACACCACAGGACCTAACAGGCAAGGATGGAGATCTCATCCTTGCTGAATACAGTGAGGAAAATGCCCCTTTAATGATGCAGGTTGGCATGGCAACAAAGATAAAAAATTACTACAAAAGGGTGAGTATGTAAGCTCTGCTGTTGCACAGTGATTTTCTTCTGCCTCTCACTGAGTGTTAACTGTATCTTCACTGCACGTTGCAGAAACCTGGCAAAGATCCAGGAGCTCCAGACTGTAAATATGGAGAGACTGTTTATTGTCACACTTCTCCGTTCCTGGGCTCTCTACATCCAGGCCAGTTACTGCAGGTGAGAAAGGCAGGAATAAGAAGATTGAAGAGTTGAACATGGGGTAATAGGTAAAATGTTACATGCCCTGATTGGTTATTGTATCGTAAATGATGCCCAACTTTTAACAAGAAGATTCAATTTCCAGTTATAAGTCTCTCTGCTTATCGATCATATTGCAGTTCTTGGCTTTTAGTGTTTTTTTTTTTTTAATATCTCTGTTTTTAGAATTGTTGTAGGAAATGGTAGTATTGCAGGAAGTAAATCATTACACTGTAATGGGGTTAGAAATTTTGTTGTTAAAGAGGACTTCATTAGTAGAAGGCTAGAGCTGCTTCAGTGCTGAGGAACACAGTAAATAGGTGTTGGAGGGGACAAAGAGTGTGGCTGCATCATGCTCCAGGATGTGTGAGGTGAGCAAAACCTCAATTTTCTTCTGAGAAAATTGGATAGGTCTGCTGGATGCCAGTTACTAGTCAGGTTTTTTCTGGTGTTGAAAGACATTTGGTTGAGATGGGAGAAATTAAGAATGTTGTAAAAACCATCTGGTCACAAAATCCATGATAAATACAAAAATAAATCCATTCCAGTTAATGCTAATTGCTGTTTTTGCAGCAATAATTCTGTCCATGCTGTACCACAGGGAAAAAAAAAAAAAAAAAAAAAGGATGTTGGAGATTCATAGCAGAACTGACAATGCTAATTGTTCAAGCTGGAAAGGACTTGATCAGGGATAAAGCAGGACTTCTGGAAGCCTTGAAATGAGGACAGGGACACCTTTGGGAAGGCTGTGCAGGGTGGATGAGAGTAGCAATGCGTAAGACTCACGGAAGCCTTACAGATGGAAGAAACTTACAGCAGAGGATGTTTTTACCAATTTCTGCTCAGTCTGGTGCCTCTTTGTGCCAGTTTTAAGTTCCTTGCCTTTAAAGCCTGAACAAATCTGCCACTGTGTTTTTCTAGTTGAGTTCTTACCACCTCAGTTTCTGAGCAAAGTCTCCAGTTCTCGTTTTTATGCCTTCTCCCACTCCCAGGCTGGGTATGTGTCCTTGTTGGTTTCTATGATTGTGGCACTTTCCTGTGTATCTGTTCTTTCTGTCCTTTTTTGAATTAATTCTGTGAAGGTCAGTCCAAAGAGCCCTTCAAACTCTTTCTGCATTTGTTCTAGGCTTTCTTATGCTTTTGTGCTTCATCTCTGGTTATTCTCCAAGTAAATAAGGAATGTTCTGACTGCACATCTCAACATATTGTGACATAAATGATGGTGTACCATTGATGACAGGTTTTTTTAAGCTCTCCTGAAAAGTCTATATGTTAAAGAAATTTTGGTCACTATCTGACTTTAAAATTTTTCTTTGTTTCTTTTGTTAGGCATTTGAAAACAACCTTTTCCGGGCCCCTATCTATTTACATAAGATGCCTGAAACAGATTTCCTAATTATCCGGACACGACAAGGCTATTATGTTCGAGAATTAGTGGATATTTTTGTAGTTGGGCAGGAGTGCCCTCTGTACGAAGTTCCTGGTCCCAACTCTAAACGAGCTAACACCCACATCAGAGATTTTCTGCAGGTATGTGAATAGAGATACAGTCTGGCGTTTGCAAATGGAGATCATAGATTCTAAAATTTGGTAACAGCAGCTGCAAGCAAGACACTCCTACTCCACACACTCCCACCCCTTCCCAAATTAATTGATTGTCTACTGGGAAAGTGTAATTTATATTTTGTAGTTTGCAAATGTACTGCATGACCATTTGAAATCCCTTTCAGCTCTAAATTCTTGAATCAGTGATAATTCTCAATTTCCTTCCCACCTCTGTTCCCCTCCCTCCTTAAAGAAGAAGAAGATTTTTACCTTAGCTTTATCTTGGCCCATTTCATGTAGTCAGGAAGAACTGCATTTCTTAGGTGCATTTCTTAGGCTGAAAAATCTCTGCCGTTCTCAGAGTTCAATTTTCTGTTCCAAAGCATTAACACTTTCAATGTGTTAATATGCAAATTTTCAAAAAAGATTTTTTTCTCTACATCTCATTCTCAAAAACTGCTGAACCTGAAAGCAGACATGTGGCTTGGAAATCTTTACTGGGTAAATTTATAAGAAGCAATGGTTTTAAGTAGGAATTCTGGACTAGTCTCTGTAGAAACACCATTGTTTACACTGTCTTTGCAGATTTGTTGTATTCTTTCCTCAGATATCACAACTTACTCTTGTTTTCTAGGTTTTTATTTATCGCCTCTTCTGGAAGAGCAGAGACCGTCCTCGAAGAATTCGCATGGAGGATATCAAGAAGGCATTTCCGTCGCACTCTGAGAGTAGCATCCGAAAGCGGCTAAAGCTTTGTGCTGATTTCAAACGCACAGGTATTTCAAGGTGTCACTTGGAGGTTGCTAATTGCTTCTCAGCCATGCAAACCGATCATCCTTTGCTACTTTGGGAGTTTCAGGAGGAGCTCCAAAGGAGGAGGCAACATCTCCTCCTGAACTGATAAATGATTTTTGAAACAATATGTTTAAAAAACTTGAATATAATCTGGGAGATTCTTGTTCCAATGTATAAATGTATACTTTCTTTTTTGACACGGTTGTTCTTCTTGATGGTGAAGAATGACTACAGTATGGATTTTTATTTTAATATTTTTTTGACTTGTATGGTAGCGATGTATGACTGTTACATCAGGTTTCATGCTTTCCTTCCCTCTGTGTATGGGTAAATTATTTTTTGCAAGCAAATGCACATCAGTAAAAGCCTGTCCCATTCTCATGAGTCCAGCAGTGCTCAGGGAGCCTCAGTTCTGATTTTAGCATATGCAGAATAATTAACAGACAATAGTACAAAGTTCTTTAGGCAAACTATAGGGAAAATTTAAGAGAGAAGGAAGCGAAAAGTGGGTTAAATGCTTTTGGAATGTAGCTTGTGCATTGACTGGGCATGCGTGTGTAAGACGGATACAAATGGTGCTGAGTTAGGAAGCATTGATTTAGACAAATGCAGAACACAAACACTGAGCACTCTTAGTGGTTTAATTGTCACAGATTTGTCATGCTTACTCTGTTAGCTAGGATTGCAGCAGGATGCCAAGTCTTGAAATATAATTAGGATGATGGCGCAATCCAACATCAGTATGAAACTACTCAGTGTTTGATCTATGTATTTTTCAGGGATGGACTCAAATTGGTGGGTTTTAAAGCCGGATTTCAGATTGCCAACAGAGGAAGAGATCAGAGCGATGGTGTCCCCAGAACAGTGCTGTGCTTATTACAGCATGATTGCAGCTGAACAGCGACTGAAGGTAAACATCACTCGTAGGCTACAGAGCAAGTTACTGTAAAGGATAAGGCTAGGAAAGACTTTCTGCCTAAAGCTATTTCTATATAGTTAGGAAAAGTAGAACCCTGACAGCTGAGCAACTTGCTAATTTTTTTTTGCTGCATAGGAAGGGAGTTAAGTCCTTAGTGAAGGAACCATTATATTCTTACCACATATTATTTAGATATCGAGGTAGCCATGCTCAAAGGTAGGAAAGGGAAGACGTGAGCATCTTTATGTTTCTACCTGGAGCTCTAAAAAGCTTAAGAAAGTGACCAGTGTGCGAGAGGGCTGATCTCTGAGAGGAACTGGTTATTTTTTGAAATTGTGTGCAATAGTTGATTACAGAGCTTGTTGAAATACCAGGCAGTTTGAGAGCTGTGATCCTCTGGTTCAGTTCTTGGCGCATAGTGAATCTTGCAAACATAACTGCCTGTACAAGTGTGCTTGTTCTGCAAGACAAATCTCCTCAGGAGATTCATAATATGCTTTTCATGGGGGGGATTTCTTCACTGTGAGAGTGACAGAGCACTGGAACAGGTTGCCCAGAGAGGTTGTGGAGTCTCCTTCTCTGGAGATATTGAAGTCCCGCCTGGATGCAACCCTGTCTAACATGCTCCAGGTGACCCTGCTGAAGGGGGTGTTGGATCTCCAGAGGTCCTTTCCAGCCTTACTGATTCTGTGATTCTTTTCAAGATTTGAGGTTCTAATTTTTTTTCTAATATTTTTCTGCAGGATGCAGGTTATGGAGAGAAATCTTTTTTTGCACCAGAAGAAGAGAATGAAGAGGATTTCCAGATGAAGATTGATGATGAGGTATTGTTTGACATGCATGCACACATAATTTTCTATATACAAATATACTTAACAGGAGAAGAATAAGACCTTTTAAAATCAAATAACAAATTTCAAATGGGATTCAGCAAATCAGTTGTTTTTCTGCCTTTCCTGGGCACTCTTCTGCCAGCCTTACACATGTGCTCTTGCCTCTTCATGCTAGTTCTCCTTGGGCTATTTAGTGCTTTGGGGGTTTTAATGAGGGTGAATTCCACTGCTTATTCCTTCAGCTGCTGTGTTATATCATTTGAAAACTTTTCAGTCTGGGGGGGATCCGAAATAAAAACCTTGGCATTCTCCTTGGTGGGAACAGGATGGTGAGGATATGTTTCTGTTCCTGCTGATAGGTGCGCACGGCTCCATGGAACACCACACGAGCCTTCATTGCTGCCATGAAGGGCAAGTGCCTTCTAGAAGTGACTGGTGTAGCTGATCCTACTGGATGTGGTGAAGGATTTTCTTATGTGAAGATTCCAAATAAACCAACTCAGCAAAAGGTATTGTTCCCAAGGCTGGGTTGAACACATCGCCATAGCTGGAAGTCAGGCAGGAGAAGAGGAGTTAAATATGGGGTATGAGACAAGGAAAGTAGCGAAAGGTGAGCCTAGGAAAACCAATGAGTTAGGATATTCATAGGCTCTGTTTTTCTCTGAACAGGATGATAAGGAGCCGCAACCAGTGAAAAAGACAGTGACTGGGACAGATGCTGATCTGCGCCGACTTTCTCTCAAAAATGCCAAACAGCTTCTGCGTAAATTTGGAGTGCCTGAAGAGGAGGTGAGCATGAGCCTTGAGCTAAATATAGACTTCTCTCCGTGGATGGGTTCGCCAGCTGGTGGAAGGGACATTCTTTTCTGCTCTGGCATTGTTGGAGGAGATGAAATTCACAGTCAGTTTTCTCAGCTGTGAGTCTCTAAAGCCCTTTCTAGTCTGATTTCTTCTTTTCAGATAAAGAAGCTGTCCCGGTGGGAAGTGATTGATGTGGTACGTACAATGTCGACAGAGCAGGCTCGTTCAGGAGAAGGTCCTATGAGCAAATTTGCACGTGGATCTCGGTTTTCTGTGGCAGAACATCAAGAGAGATACAAAGAGGAGTGTCAGCGCATCTTTGATTTGCAGAATAAGTAAGGTCTTATCTGATATTTACAGCCTTAAACCCCACCCTGCCCCCACCTTAGAAGTCCAGATCTGTGAATGCCTGGGGCTCTCTGATTTGTAGTGGTATAGATGTTGATTCTTCTAGTTAGGCCCACAAAATACACTGCTGAGAAAGAGAGCTTTGACTGTTTATAGTTACTAATGGGATAGCTTTAGTGCCTTGTTGTTACAGACCTTCAGGAAAGGTAGAGAGAGTTGTGTAGCCCACCATGTATGATGGCATGAGATGTTCCACAGATGAGTAGTTTACCACCCTATTCTCTTTCTTTTTTTTTTCCCAGAATAGCAGTTTGCCCTAACTCTCCTGGGTAGCAACTACCAATCCTATGTTCTATCCTTTGGGAGCTCCAGAGGAATTCATGCATTATTCCTTGTTCTTGCTCAAGAGCTGGCAATGGGGAGGGAATATAATGCTGTTGATGAGGAAGAAAGTGACTTGTTGAAGAGCGTAGGTTTGGGATGGTTGATCTTTTGGACACGGGAATTACAGAAAAACTGAGAAGGGAATATATTATGCCTGTTAGTCCCCTTTTCTTTTTTTTCTTTCTTTTTTTTCTTTTTTAATAGTGCTGATAGGCAACATTTTCAGACCTTTGTGTCGTTTTTGCCTTCTATTTCTGGGAAGGTGACGGACTAATTTTTTTTAAGTAACTGACTTTCAAGGTGCCTTCTGTTTCAGAGTTCTGGAATCCACTGAGATTTTGTCAACAGATACAGATAGTAGCTCAGCAGAAGACAGTGACTTTGAAGAGATGGGGAAGAATATTGAGAATATGTTACAGAACAAGAAAACTAGTTCTCAGCTGTCTCGGGAAAGAGAAGAGCAGGAACGAAAGGAATTGCAGAGGATGCTTCTGGGAGAAGACAGTGGCAATGACAAAGATAGGAGCAAAAAGGACAGGAGAGACAAAAAAGGGCTGTGTAAGTAACTAGAACATGCCTGGGAAGGGATGTAGAACTGCGTGTCAGGCTGCAAAGTGTGCTGGTCTGGCCTCTCAGAGCAAAGCACAGATTCCTCACTGGGAGGATGTACACATGTGTGCTTGTCTGGGGTTTCTTCCTTGCCCTGAGCAATTACTGACTGAAAATACATTTACAGTATCTCCTTTACTCACAGCTTTGACTCTTCCAAACTATAAATACTCTGGTATTTCTTTAGATAGTCACTGCTGCTTTATGCTCAATTTTCTGTTTTTTTTTTCTTTTTTGCTTGTTTGTTTTGGGTAATCTTCTCAAGATGTGTTAATGAGTAAGCAGTTCATGGCACTCTGATTGCATCTGTTATGGACACAGCTGTGTATATTAAACAGACATGCACAGTATGCAGGCAGCAGTGTCTGTTGCACTTTGTGCTGTGGCAGTATTTTCAGGGGGTAGTTGGGCAGCTGTCAGACTTGGATCTCCTGGAGACTTGTGTATCTAAAATGCTCTCCGTCCTAGACATGTTCCTGATTTGTGGGTATAAGTGTTTGGCCTGTGAGTGAACTGTATGAGTGTCTGCGTGAGGACACACTGAGCACTGCTACATGTTGTACGTGTCTTAGCAAGGTTGAGCTCTGCTGAATCTGGATCAATGTTACTGTTGGAAATCTCTTTAACGAGGTATATGTGGAAGATTACCTGATGACTGTTATATTATGAAAAGATATCCAGTGTTATTTAGAACAAAGTCCCTCAAAGAAAATTATGGATGGTGCAGTCTAAACATAAGACAAGGCTAGCTTACCGGTTGGAAAACTGGACAATTACTGGCCTTCAGTTTTCCCCCAGATCTCTGGGGCTTATAGTCAAAACCACCGTAACTGTATAGTCTGCAGGGCCATGTTGCAGTGGCTTCCAGATTGCACTTAGGCAACTGCAGGTCCTGGTTGACTGTAATTGTCGCTTTTGGCCTGACAATCCATGCAATACTGCACTGGAGGCAATACAGAGTAAATGTTTGAGTACAGATCTGTAATGTTCTTGACCATTTTCTGAGACAGCTGAGGGTGTGGGAGGCTGAGTTTGTTGTATGTATTGTAACCAAATGATGATCAGATGTAATGTTGCCACTTCTTTAAAAGGTATTTTATGGTATAGAATGTTTTTCTCCAGTAAAGAAATGATTTTTACTCAGCTCTGAAGCTCTCCCATAGAGATGAGTTCCTCATTTCCCATAATCCAGGGTTTTCCCTCCTCTCTTGTCTCCTGATCAACTCCCAGTTTGTAGCAGTATTCTAGTTGGGCTGAAGTGCATGTTTCTTGTTTGATCTCACCATTTTCCCCTTCCTTCAGTCCTTGAAATGTTCTCAAAGGATCTCTTCTCTGCAACAGTGACTGTCCTACCTTTACTGTTGCCTGACTTCATTAGTGCAGACCTACTGTATTAAATAACATTCATCATGTAACATATTTAATAAGATCAGCTGTGGAAGAAGTTTACTTGTAATCTCTCTCCAGCTGAAGGTTAGGTTTAAAACAACTTTACCATATCTTCTGTAGGCAATTCCTTATCTATTTGCAATTTCTGTCCTACCAAGAAATAGTTAAAGGCTTCTTTATTTGGCAATTTTTATTTTCAGACTTTGTTACAGAGTTCTTTCTGTGAACTCCTTTAAATGTGAATAATTTAATAGCCTGCTTTTGTTTGAAAATTGATGGAGTGATTGATGATGATAAGAGAACATGGACAAGCAAGGAAGACTTAATAGTGCTTGTCCTTGCCTTTCAATCAATGACCAATCATCTTCTGTCTCTTAAATATTTCTGTTCTTTCTTTCTTTTGACCAGAATAGTCACCTAGTGCAAATATGTAAGCTGAATTTTGTAATGGAGGGTAGATGCTAAGTAAGACGACTAGACACTGAAACTATTTTTAACATTTTGGCACACATCACTGTATTGTCAAGAAAAGATCTCAAACAGGGTAGATTCTGTCACTGTGCTGTTTGTTAACTTTCTCTGTGTGTTCTGGGTTCCAGAGATTAGTTTGTTCAGTTGCTTGAACAAATGAGCTTGCCTTAGGTTTTCTCATCCTTGGAAATTTCTAAGCCAGAACTGCTTCCTGTATATAAACGATGTTTCTACAGCGTGCAAGAGATTAAGAATAAATAAAACTCTCTTGTAGCATCAGCTTCTGGAGCTTCAGCAAGTTCTCACAAAGATGATGACACAGCCTCTGTAACCAGCCTTAATTCGTCTGCCACTGGCCGCCGCCTCAAAATCTATCGCACGTTTCGAGATGAGGATGGGAAGGAATACGTGAGGTGTGAGACGGTTCGAAAGCCCTCTGTTATTGATGCCTACTGCAGGATACGGACTACCAAGGATGAAGAGTTCATGTAAGACTTAGGTGTTTTTCTTGATTTGCCCATAGATTGGTTCATACTGTTGGCAGTAGGAAGAAACATCGGTAGTTAGTTTCCTTTGCCCTGTGGGGACTATTTGCTGAAAAGTGCTGTCTGGCATAACTGAACTGGAAATGCCACTTTTGTGGCTGCTGATAGAAATGCTTGATGACTGTTGTATAGCGAGGAGAGATTATTTCTTGTGGTCTTTGGAGCAAACTATAATAGATTTCAGTTTTAAATATCCCAAAGACAGAAGGCTATCAGAATAGAGAATAGAATCTAAGATAAAAATACAAGTGTTTCTCTGTGGACTACAGAAATTTGAAAGGCCCCAGCAAAATTCTGCCTCCCTTCTGTTGGTTCTATTTTATACCATCAGTATATTGCTGTCTCTACCTGGTTTCTGTGCATAGCAGATTATTTTCCTTGGTTACCATCTAAAGCCCTTCATGTTACCAGTGAGCCAGAGCATCAGTAGTCTTCCATAGAATGGAATCTTTTCGTTGTGCTTTATTAAAACTCTCTGAGATAGTCCACAGACGATGTGGAAAGATAATAAATGTGCAAAATTGAACGCTAAAATATGGAAAAAGTGCCAGATTTAAAGCTGTCTGCGGAATGCAATCACACAGTCAAGCACTATTAGATATATGCAGAAAAGGATAATTCTCTTCAGTCACAGTCCTGTTTCATTACGGGTGTGATGCAGGATTGTCTTGTGAAGGAGACTGACTCTTGGGGTTTTAGATGTGTTCTTCCAATGAATGGAAAATGTTTGGTGAATGAGATAGGTGCATGAAGAGAAGGTAGGTGCACATGAAGAGAAGAATGAACAAGAGAGAAAAATTAGGCTTTTGCAGCAGCTTTCTTTGAGAAGTTGCATTTTTGGCTGAAGTCACTTAAAATTGTCTGGATGCAGAAGGAACTCAATTCACTTTGCCAACATTTAGCTATGTCTTAACTTTAAAACACTGGAAGCCTGATTTAAAGCGTATTCTCGTGTTTTATGCCTGAAGTCATTGGAGTATGAGCTTTGAATCTATGAAATTCAAAATATTATGCAGAATGGTACTAAGTTTCCTATTTTTTGGCATCTAAACCCAGTGACAACTGGCAGGTATGATTAAATTGGTCCTCATGACTTTAGTCCTCAGACCTATGAAATGATGTGATGTTGCTTTGTTAGTGAGGCATTTGGAAATCATAGTAGTGCGAATTGTAGAAAGGCCCTCTGACAAGTAATTGTTTGAAATGATTATGTATGGAAACCTGGCACTGTAATTGTTTGGGGAGAGATTTAATGGCTGTGCATTTAGAGAGTATTACGTGTTTTGTGGACTGATTATGATTCTGAGGGGAAAAGATTCTGTCTGATCATACAGTTATTTTGTATAATGTAATGTGTAAAGGGACTGAATTGAGGTTGAATAGACAAAATTATTTCATAACCTTAATGTTATTTGTAATATCTTTATTCTAGAAAGCTATGTGTTTAAATAGAGTCTTAAAAATAATGCGAAAAATGTTCATAGCAACCAGCCCTTTTATTCTCTGGCTCCTCCCGAGTTTTGTGATGGAGGTTCAAGTCCAAGGAAAATTAGATTGATGGAGGAGCACCTGGTAAATCATCGATTCAAGGGAAGATTTTTTTTTTTTTTCCCAGACGAAAGTTTGCTCTATTTGATGAACAACACCGTGAGGAAATGCGAAAGGAGCGGCGCAGGATCCAGGAACAGTTACGAAGGTTAAAACGAAACCAGGAAAAAGAGAAACTTAAGGGCCCTCCCGAAAAGAAGCCCAAGAAAATGAAAGAGCGTCCAGACTTGAAAGTAAGCATATCCGTACATAAACCATGCTAACAAATACCGTGTATCAGAAGTTTTCTGTTCTGTGTTGTGTGAAAGGTCTGACTAGGGGGATTTTATAATAGTCTGTCTCTATGCTAGTAGTCTGTGTATGAATTCTGATCTGTTATCTCTCTCGTGTTTTCTAGCTAAAATGTGGAGCTTGTGGTGCAATTGGCCACATGAGGACTAATAAATTCTGCCCTCTTTATTACCAAACAAATGCCCCACCTTCTAATCCTGTTGCCATGACAGAGGA
Organism: Rhea pennata; assembly: GCF_028389875.1. Taxonomy (NCBI): domain Eukaryota; kingdom Metazoa; phylum Chordata; class Aves; order Rheiformes; family Rheidae; genus Rhea; species Rhea pennata. Next base: position 3,602,926 of record NC_084673.1, on the reverse strand, counting down.
GCAGGAGGAAGAGCTGGAAAAAACAGTAATTCACAATGATAATGAAGAACTCATCAAAGTAGAAGGAACAAAAATTGTCCTAGGAAAGCAACTGATTGAGAGGTAAGGGAAGAAGCAGAGGAACAGCTTGATAGTGAGAAAAACTAATTTAGAACTGAGTGCAGACTATTCATCATGCATATAGTAATCACAGGAGTAAAGTGATCAGGGTTTACACAGGCTGTTACTACAGTATTTAGATTGTTTGTTTGGTATTATGGCAGATGGGACTAGAGCCAATACTAAGGGACAAATGGACTTCTTCACAAAGAAGATGGGAGAAGAGTGTTATTTTTGTTTCTTTTTACTTAGTGCAGATGAAGTTCGCAGGAAGTCACTGGTCCTGAAGTTCCCTAAACAGCAGCTTCCTCCAAAGAAGAAGCGGCGAGTAGGGACAACTGTTCACTGTGATTATCTGAATGTGAGTCGAGCTGTTACTGAGCTAATTTTATTGTCTTTGTTTCTGTTTGTACCAAGTAGCCAGTTCCTTTACAGCATTTGTGCTCGTCAGCATGCAACAGAGGCACCTGCTCATAAAATTAATGAACTAAGTTGTCTAGAATTTCTGTAGATGACTATTTTGTGTTTTGGAACTACCTTAATTTTTCTGCCTCTTATTTCTTAAGCGTCCTCATAAATCCATTCACCGACGGCGAACAGACCCTATGGTGACACTGTCGTCCATCTTGGAGGGCATCATCAATGATATGAGGGATCTTCCTAACGTAAGTTTAGCCTATGAGACCAAAAACCTGTGACCTAAGCAACATGGTTGAAGTAGGAAGTGTGCTGTAGAATCTGAAATTATGCTAGACTGCCCTCAGATAAGTTGTGTTCTAACAACCCCTTCCTCCTCCCTGACTCTGCTTTTATTTTGTGGGCTGTCTAGTCATACCAGTATCCCCTGATGTTTTTTTTTCCCTAGTTTTCTGTTTTGTTGTACTGCAGGTAGTGTTTGATTTTAAACTGAATCATGCAGGTTGTCTAGGTTGTGTGCTAACTTAAGGCTTTTGTGTTTTGGGAGAGCAATTGTGGCTTTTTAGCACAGAAGACATCTTGTATTTGCTTTGCTTTTCCCCTGTGTCTTTTGGATAGATTTGGGAAATATCTTTTCCTTAAAGGCTGTGTTTTTCAGATTGCTGTCTGCTATCATGAAGTACATGATTTTGCTACCACAAAGGCAATTGACAGAAGAATTGTTCTTAATGTTGATTTACAGTGCTCCGGTTAAGCATGTTTGTTAAATCTTGTTGATAAATGCAATTCATATTGTAATCTTCCATCTGCAGAAGAGCTACTGACTTCCTGATGTCAGTGCATGGGTCTACATTTGCTTCACAGTAAAGGAATTACTTTTTCATTTACAAGGGCAAGAAAATTTTGTTTTTTAATAAAACAATAAGGCTTGCCTACACATGAATCTTTATTCACATTAAGGTAGGGAACATTGTGAGGACAAATTGCTGAGATGACAGCACATCTTTATGGCTGTTTATTAGAGGATCACCTTATTCCACTTGGTGTGTACCACATCGTAAATTATTTCAGCTCAGAATGTCTGATTAGAAAATAATATTGACTAATCCTGTGTGGATACATACTCAAAATCTGGAGTTGATTTTTTTTTTTCCTTCTCCCAACAAAACCAGCAAAAGTTGCACGGCACAATTGACTCATCAAAGATTGCAAAAGCAAGAACTTAAAGCTAAGATTTGAGTTGAAATGATAAGATTTGAGTTGAAATGAGAATTTTAAAGTTAAATTGCTTAAATTCTGTGCTATATATTTAAAAATTCTATTTAAGAATCCTTTGCAGGATTCTTCTTTTCTGTAATGATATCAAAGAACGTCTTGTAAAAGAAAACAAAAACCATCATGGGGCTGATGCTTATCGTGCTTTCCTTGGTGCTTAGGGAGCTGATGGTGTAAAGGCTTTGTATGTTAGTGTCCATTCAACTGTAGAGGTTAAATTGAGATCAACAATTCATGTTAATAAATATATTTATTTTTTCCTTTTTCTCAGACATATCCCTTCCATACACCCGTAAATCCAAAAGTTGTCAAGGATTATTACAAGATTATTACTCGGCCAATGGATTTACAGACCCTGCGTGAAAATGTTCGTAAGCGGCAATACCCATCCCGGGAAGAGTTCCGAGAACATCTGGAGCTGATTGTTAAGAACAGTGCGACTTACAACGGTAAGTCATTAACAAAGGAAGAAAGTCTGTGTTTCTGTTAATGTGCTGTGTGAGAGGTGAATCTTTTTCTTTTAGAAATAATAAAACAACAGAAAAGCAGTGTAAGTTAACTGTTAGGTGGCAACAATAAATAAATATTTTTCTGGATATACCTGAAAGATTGTATAAATGTTAATGAGCTAATTCATAAATAAGAAAGAAGTGAAGCTGACATGTAACTATATCTAAATGGTGGCTGTGGTGTAGTAACTAAAGCTCAGTTATAGATGTATCAGTTACTGGAGAAATTGGTGCATATATTAAGTCAAACTCTATGCTGAAGCAAAGAGCTGCACATCTCCTAATATAGGTGAAGGTAAGTAAAACATTACTTTCAGTAGACTGTCCTTCATTTCTTCTTTCAGATGTGGATCAGTGGGGAGATGCTTGTGAACTTGGTTTCTCAGTATTATGATTTGGTGAATGAATCTTTCAATATAAATAGGAATGATACACACCTTTTGGAGCCACTGCCCTGGAGCATGCAGCTTTGAGTAGAGTTAACTGTAATAATTTTGCACTTTTTTCTTCTTAGTTGCAATAAATTTTCCCCTAAATAGGAAAGTCAGAAAGCTAGTTTAAAAAACTAAAAGCATAGATTCTGCAGCACAGCATGCAGCTGCTAGGGAAAAGTGCTGATTCATTGAGCAGATATGGGTCAACTGTATTCTGGCTGCTGATAACAAAAGTCTTTATCTAAAAGGTATACGTTAGACAACGAAAATCTCGCAGCTGCATTGAGTGTCTCTGGACTGTTCAGCAGTCTGGGTGATCCTGACAGCATTGGTTTTGTGCCTTTACTACCTCCTTTATTGTTATGACAATGGAGTCCCTGTTTTATTCTAATTAAAGAAATTTCTTTCATAGTTCTGTTGCAAGTAGTCATATCTGTAACTGAGGAATCATGACATTTTCTAGAGCTATGGTTCTCTGAGTATTCACCTTACAAGTTCATCTTTCCTTTCTAGACAGCCCTGTTCCATTGACTGATTCTAATGAAAGAAACAGAAATTTCATGACTTACCCTGTGAAAGTTTGGAACAATTGGACTGCTTAGAGGCCAGGCTTCCATAGGCGCAACTACTTTTCTGTAGAGTTTCCAAAACTTAACAGAATGTATACCAGAAATACAAATACTTGTTACAAGTAACATTTTTTCATATAAAACCTGTACTGAACTTGAGAAATTGTGTACATTGAGAATATAATCTCAACTGTAGTAGAAATCTAACCAGTGATGCTTAGGAGTAAGGATTAACTCATGTGGTTGTGTACTCGGTCTTGATAATACTTTCCAGTATTATATCATCAGGATATAGTCACTGATGTTTGGGGAAGGGGGGGGGTTGTTTGTGGGGTTTTTTTTTTGTTTGTGTTTTCCCCCCCCCCCCCCCCTTTGAATTCTAAAAGCTTCCATCATGATCAGGGTACCTCACTGTACTTGCTGTGTGTTTGCAGGACCAAAGCACTCCCTGACACAGATATCTCAATCCATGCTGGACCTGTGTGATGAAAAGCTAAAAGAGGCAAGTCTTGTCAATGAGTTCTGATCAAAGTGGAGAGAGAGGGATGGTCAGGGTGGTTAAGGAATTTGAGGATAGGGCATGTGAGTAGACAGAACGTAGAGCTTAAAAGACAGAGAGTGGAAAGAACAAGGGAACTCCTCCTCCCTACCCCAAGTGATATATTTGAACTTTTACAGTTTTAAGCAGTTCACAGTGGATTCTCTTTCAAGAACATAGATGCTTATTTGCTACGCTAGTTACTTTATCTTGTATGTAGGCTTTTATCTAGGCTATTATCCCCCCTTATTTGCAAGTGTCTTCATAAAAATGGGAATCTCCTTAGGTTAGAGTAACTTGATATTATCAGTTATTAATGTATTATCAGGTGCTGATGTTCCTGAATTTTATTGCAGAAAGAAGATAAACTGGCTCGGTTAGAAAAAGCAATTAATCCTCTCCTGGATGATGATGACCAAGTGGCCTTTTCCTTCATTTTGGATAACATTGTCACTCAAAAGATGATGGCAGTTCCAGATGTACGTTGGTTGAGTACCATGTGTTGCATGTGTGTGTAAATCTAGTTCCTACTAGTGGAGATATGCAAAAAGTCCTGTGGCCGTATATTGGAGGGAAATTTTAGTATGTTGTGGCTGTTATTACACTGTAGAAAGAGGAGTGCTGTGTCGGGGTGCTGGGCTGTAGTTTTCTGTCTGCCACAGACATTCCTGCATTTACCCCTTTTCACTAGAGTAAAAGTCTGTAAGTGAAGGTTGGTTTCCAGTCCTTTTTCTGCTGTTCTCACTTACGGATAATGTTGGTGTCAACCTCCCATTTTTGCCCTCTTAAGGGTGCTGGGCAGCTATAATGAAAATATCTTTAAAATGTATCATAGAAATGGAACATATTGTTCACTCACTATATATAGTGCTTTTGTAGAACTCAAAGTAGCCTGCAAAGGTGCAGTTTACAGGTGCACACCGAACACAAGTTGATTTTTTTAATGGATCAAGTTCAGTCAGTGTAGTACTAGTTTGCATTAGTATAAAACCGCCCTAAAGCTAAACTAATAAAACTATGTACATAAGGGCTTCAGGGCCGCTCATCTATAAAATATATTGTGTCTGAATGAAGTAAGGAGCAAGAGACTCCAGTGGTTTGACTATATATCAGAAAGAGGGCTTAATGCCTGTTCCCTTTAAAAGTTTGACAGCCCATCATTTTTTTCACCAGATTCTCTTTTCTGATGTTTAGGAACAGATTTTAGAGTTCTTTTTTCAACCCCTTTGTACCATGCTGAACTATTAAATCAGTGTATATAGCCCTGTTGTGAGCTCAGACTTAGGTTTTTGTTCTTTGTTATATTAAACAAAGCAATGAGTGTTCTTAATGGACATTGCAGTTATATTTTGGAAGAAACAGTGATGTTAAATAGAAAAATCTTCTGCATGATAGAGTATTTTTTTAATTGCATGCTCCTCCTGTCAAACAGATTTCAACAGGTGAATTGCATGCTTCTCCTGTCAAACAGATTTCAACAGATCATTTATTCTGTGCCCCTTCTGAAGCTAAGTAATTGGATTTAAGATGCCATGTAATAAATATTTCCTGTACTTGTTGAATCTCAATCTGTTCTGAATCATAGAATCAGTAAGGTTGGAAGGGACCTCTGGAGATCATCTAGTCCAACCTCCCTGCTCAGCAGGGTCAGCTAGAGCATGTTAGACAGGGTTGCATCCAGGCGGGCCTTGAAGATCTCCAGAGAAGGAGACTCCACCTCTCTGGGCAACCTGTTCCAGTGCTCTGTCACTCTCACAGTGAAGAAATTGCCCCTCACGGTCAGGCGGAACTTCCGGTGCCTCAATTTCTGCCCATTGCCTCTTGTCCTGTCACACGGGGCAACTGAAAAGAGTTTGTCTCCGTCCCCTTAACACCCTCCCTTCGGGTGCTTATGCACATTGATACAAACCCCCTCAGTCTGCTCCTCCCCCGGCTGAAGAGGCCCAGCTCTCGCAGCCGTTCCTCATAGGGCAGATGCTCCAGCATCTTCATAGCCCTATGCTGGACTCTCCAGTAGCTCCATGTCTCTCTTGTACTAGGGAGCCCAGAACTGGATGCAGTACTTGAGAATTGCTTTATGAAATTTGTAGCTCAAACTATAACAAATTCTATGTGGAAGCTTTCTAAACTTGTCTGTTTTCTTTCCTTCAGTCTTGGCCATTTCATCATCCTGTTAATAAAAAGTTTGTTCCTGATTATTACAAGGTGATTGCTAATCCAATGGATCTGGAGACTATCCGCAAGGTGTGTAGCTTGAATTGTGCAGTCACCTGAGAAACATTCAGACTTGATTACTTACTGGGTGACAATCTCTTCCAGAATATCTCCAAACACAAGTACCAGAACAGAGAGACTTTTCTAGATGATGTTAACCTCATCCTTGCCAACAGCATTAAGTACAATGGTAGGTTGTGATAATAAAGCTTCAGCCTTCTTCTATCCTTAAATAAGGATCTGTGCACCTGTTCTGCAGTGCTGTCAGGGTCAGAGGGTGTGAATCCTGAGCTTAATTGTCGCTTTCCTTTCTGAGAAAAGAAATGCGTAAACACTGATGTTTTAATTGTCATGTGATGCCAAAATCTTGTTCTGCAGAATGGGACAATTGTATTTGGGGAGGATTTTCTGCCTGTTCACTACACATCTCTGTTTCAGTGATTTGTTCCATATGCTTGGGAATTTCCTTGAGAATGACAGGGAACAGCTTTCATATCTCCAAAACTGTGTTTTTAATGTTGATGCAAACTGGTTGCTCTTTGATAGCTGAATGTGAATCCTGTTTTATGTTTCTCCTCAGTTCCAGGGGTGGGATTTAACAGATTGTGTTTTGAGGATTGTATAGCCAAAACCAGTCTTTAGTCTCAGCAGCTGGCCCTGAGTAAATGTCCAAAGGCATAGAGATTTGTTTCTTTTTGCAGGGCCAGACAGCCAGTATACAAAAACAGCCCAGGAAATCGTAAACATCTGTTATCAAACCTTAGCAGAGGTATGTGGACATGTCTATTGTAATGTTTTTGCATGTTTAAGTTTTGTTCTGCAACTTTAACAAACTGCTTTGTTCTTAGTATGATGAACACTTGACTCAACTTGAGAGAGACATTTCTACTGCTAAGGAAGCAGCACTAGAGGAGGCAGATCTGGAGAGTCTTGATCCTATGACGCCTGGTCCCTACACTCCACAGGCAAGTGACCCAGCATTCTTTTTTTAGTCTCAATCTGCTGGATGTTTGAGCTAAGAGGTGCCTCGTTTACTATTCCTCTTTCCACTACTGTTCCTACTGTTCACTGTCTGCAGTTTGTCTTTTAGTATGCTATCTTGTTTTGTGGTGCGCTGACAGCTGTTCTTAAGGATAAATAGGAGAAGCAGTTATTTTGCCTTAGAGTGAGATGCATAAAATAAAGTCACTTCCCAGACCACTTGCAAAACTGATCTCAAGATGAGCTATGTGGGTAGTGAGGTTCAGCTGAACCCTCAGAAGGCAAGCAGTGAAAAGGTAAGGAGAATATGGGGAAAAACACCAGTAATACAGTGCTGAGAAGAAGCCAGGAGAGCTGTTTGGTGAGGATATTCTTGAAGAGACTTACTGAGCAAAGAAACTGCCCAGTATGGTCAGTGAAATATGACTTTTCTACGTTCTTTGATGTGATTCTTTTCCTTTCTGCTACCATCTATTTTGCTTCCTAGTGGAAAGAACACTTTTGACTCTTTGTGGTTTTACTATTTTAGGAAACAATTGTGTGTGCGTTATTTTGTATATATTGAAGGTAGAATGACAGTCTGTTTTTGATGTTCACAGAATTGGCAAATCTTTATAAGCCAATCATGCTGTTCCCTCCTTTGCGCCCCCCCCCCCCCATGTTTATTCTTGCCTTGGGATTTTTTTCTTTAAAAACATCAATAAAAAGATTTTTATCCTTGAGTAGGAATGGCAGTGAAAAATAACAATAGCTTTTGCAATATCAAAGAAAACTTGAATTCATGTTACTGAAAATACTCATTAGCTCTATGATTTGGAATTTGCCCTATGAATTAGATATTCATTCAGGCTATATCATCCTAATGCCTGAGGTGTCTTTTTTTTCTTCAGAAAAACTGTCAAAATTCTTAAGCCTTGAGAAAGATCTGTCTGCTAACAGCTGAACGATCCAACTCTGAATGTTGTATATCCGGAGTAGGAAAACTGAACAAAGCATTGTTTGCAGTAGTTTCTCCTAGACCAACAATGATTTTTTTTTTCCTTTGCAAGTCTTGTGTTATTACATGTGGAAAGCTGCCTTTAGTTTTAGTCAAGATCCAGTAGAAAAGAGGGACTTGAAGTTCAGGTACAATTTAAGGACCTGCAACATTATTTTTAAGAAGAATAATGAATTTAAAATTTGCTTAGGTGATAATTACACAGAGATTACATGGCTGGCATCAGGATAACAGGCTACATACGCTTTATTGGGCAATGTTTTAACACCGTTCCTCCCTCCTTAGAAAAAGAACAAAATGTTTAGGGAGCTAAACAGGAAGGAAATTGCTAGGAATGATAAGGAGTTAAGGGGCTGGAAATACTGAAACTGAGTATCATGAAAAAGGCTTTCCTAACGATGGGAGGTGTCAGGCTGCCAAGGGAGGCTTTGGAGATTTTTTGTTGAAACTGGCCTGTTGACACATTTAAAATGAGATTAGATGGAATTGAGGACTACTCCAATTCCTCAGAGAAAGAGTGTCAAAAATATCCTTCTCTGTCTCTGATGGTTTCCTTTCCCAAGAGCATTACTTGTTCTGAATTTTTTCCAAGTTGGTGGTCAGGAAAAGAGGTCAGAAGAGTGAACTGCCTGTTGGTTGTGCGTGCCTTCTCTGTCCTTGTTGAAGGAAGCTGCTCCCCTAAACTCATCATCTGGCAACCCTTTCACTGTGCTGCTTGGCTGGAGGTATACTCCCACTTCCTGCACTCTCAAACTTGTCATAGATTGCAGGTCTCTGATGGTTTCTTGGCTTTAGATCCTTTTAGTCAGATGTAGTTGTGATGACTAAAATAATTCTCCCCATATGCATCTTCAGGAGTTGGACTCTCAGATATAGAAAACAAATACAGCAAGTAAAGGACTGTTTATGGTTTACATGTCTGCTAAGGTTCTTAGGGAGCCTGTTTGGCCTAACTGAAAAAGTATTGCTGCTGTTCTTTAATACTTTCAGGATTGGCATGATACTTAAACTATGTATTATAAGGGCATTTGGTCAAAATCCTAATCTGTGGTTCCTCGTTAACTCTTCACAGAGATCAAATGGAATGCAAACTACAGGCTGACTTTTAGAGCACGTTATTCAATCCCCCCCCTTTTCCTCTATCTTACTACTTTTAGGGATTCACGATGAGACAGTGATTTACGCAGAAATGATTGAAAGTTGAAATTTTACTATTTCATATGTTGTAAAGTAGTTTGTGTCCCATTCTGATAGCAGCAGTTTTTCAGCATTTGTGTTTATAACACTACTTACATTATAAAAAAATAAAAAGGGCCATAGTGAGTCAAACCACAGGTCGATGTAATCAAGTCCTCTGGCAGAAGTGAGCTGATGCAAACATACAGTGATCCTTCTTATGGTGAAGCCTCTCTGCTTTTGGCAATTGAGAGCTCAGGCACCTTAAAATGGCATTGTATCTGGACCATTGCATCTATGAGCTGCAGAGGGAAATATTTTTTTGCAAATCTCCACAGTCCTTTTGGGGTCCATTTACAATTTTGGCCTCTACAGGATTGCATTGAGTGAAAGTACTGCCCTCCATTTTAAAATCTGCTATTTGACAAACCTCAGACCTGAGGTTGTGAGCCATTGCCTTATACCATGTTTGTTCCTAAAAATAAATTGCTTGTTTCGATTAAACAGTGTTTAATAATAGAAACACTGAGCCAAACAAGTGCATTTTGCATTTAGTCCTGAAATTCCAGAGTCTTGCCTCTCAAGGTATTGTTTTAGTCTCAGTTCAGTGCCTGAGAACATTGGGTGACTAACGTATATGTGGAAACAGGAGACAATTTGTGTGGTACGAACAGTATACCTCAGTATGTCACATGATGCTTCAGTCTATCAAGATGACAGCAGTTTGTCTGCTATGAATACTCCCATCACTATCCTAGGGAAGTGAGGAGCACAGGTCAGAATCCTCCATTTTTTCATGTGATTGCAGAGTTGGGTTGTATAAACAAATTACTGAAAGGAGGCAATCACTTTGTAAGAAACAGGTGACAAACAACAGGAGGTTTCTCAAGCAGAGAAAGGGAACTCATTTTAAAAGTTATGTGTTTTCCTTCATTTTGACTGCTCTAGTGGAAAAAAGACATATTTAAAGAGTGCTGGGAGTTTGGATGCTTGCGAAATCTACCACTCTGATTCCTAAGGATCAAAAGCTGCAAGAGAATATGCCTAAGGCCAGATGTTTGTTTGCTTCACTATTTCTGGGAGTAGCAACCTGGTGACTCATGCATCAGAGTTTTGATATGCAATTCCTCATTGATTCTGAATAGGGTAATGGTGAAGTATATTCTAAAGGTTTGAAGGATCATAGTTTATTATAGTTGTTTTCAGTTTTCATTAGAAACTATACAGACTCCTAGGAAGAGATGGTTGGCATTGTGATACCTTGTAGCTGTGAAAGAAAGAAAGAAAAAGACAAGTTAAAGGTGTTATATCACTATAAGTGAATTGGTTACAATAACCCGTATTTTTTTTTCTTAGTCTTTGTTCTATGTTAAAAAAAAAAAAAAAGTTGGTTGGACAAGAAGGCACAGCAGAAGTTAATAAGGTAACGTGAACATAAAAGTAAATGACTAGGAGAGGAAACAAGGTGAGAAGAGCCCCAAGATTGAAGCTGGTACCAGAAAGACTAATGAGAGCTACTCTGAGCAATCCAGACCAGCAGAGTTTGAATATGAATGGTTCTGTCTAGATTGCTGTGGTTCGTGGCTTTGAGAATGGAAGGCTTGAAGTCTTCTGTAGGCTTAGAATTTATAGTCCTTGGATCAGAATCTGCATGTCCTTGCTACCTTGTACTCATGATGACTGGGGGAAGAACGGGAGAGAAGGACAGGGAAAGATTTCTTGGAAGCTGCTGACGGCTTTGAAAATACCGTGTGAAAATAAGCACTTTTTAAGATCTAGTGGTCTATTCCAGAAATAGCTAGGTAAACAAAGAACTTGAGTGCTTTAAGGCTGGAGATTTCCTTTCCACAGATGAGCACATCAGGAAAAAGGTGAATGGAGACTGTGTGCCCTTTGATCTTGGAATAAAGGGAGAAGGGATCCTTGCTCTGAGAGTGGCTTGCCCTTCCCCCTATCCCACCCATTCTTCTCCCAACCCATCATTGTGGTCTGGATGTCAGTCATACCTTTTGGCTTATGTCCATTAGTGCCTTCCTCAATGGTGTTGCTATTTGTGTTCCCATTCAGATGCGCCAGGGGCGAGGTAGGCTGGGCGAGGAAGACTCTGACGTAGATATTGAAGGGTTTGATGAGGATGATGATGGGAAACCTAAGACTCCAGCCCCAGTGAGTATATTTACAGAAATCCCATCCACAGTCCACATGTTGACTTGCATCCTTGCGGTAGAAGTCTCCATAGTATAAGGGATGTGTGCTGTGTCTAGCACCCTGAATGGCAGCAGTATTCACAGTAGTAGTTAGATAATTAAATGTAGTTTTAAAATGTCAGCATTACAAAACAAATTAAAGAATGTGTCAAACTGAACTGTGAGACAAAAAACAGGCATATGCTGGAAATGGCAGTAGTTTATACAATGTCTGATCTTGATGATTCCTGTTTTGAATGACATAGGAAGTTGAAGATGCAGATGGTGACCTTGCTGATGAAGAAGAAGGATCAGCCCAGCAGCCCCAGGCCAGTGTCCTCTATGAAGATTTGCTCATGTCAGATGGAGAGGATGATGATGATGGAAGTGATGAAGAAGGAGATAATCCTTTCTCATGTAGGTTTCCCTTTTTATATAACAAGGTTTAATAGGAACTGGTTGTTCAAAACCCTGCAGTCGTCTTGTCCTTCCATCACAAAAACATGACTGGGGACTATTGGAATATAATTAACAATTAATCAAGTAATAATTGGAATACATAGGCCAAATAGTCTAGCAGTCATGAAGAAGAAGAGACCAAAAGGGCAAGATGAAAAAAATGGAGGAACATAAATGGAAATGAAGACAAAGTAGAATAGGAGCGCTATATGTAAGCATGGGCAAAGAAGAAAGCGGAGTTAAGACAAGATCTGACTGGTTGTTTCAGAAAGTGAAACTGCAAATGGTCAGAGAAGACTTGGAACTATGATTTGGTGTGCAGAGAGGATTGGGCAGAGATTACCAAAAGCACAAAATGTTGTTGACAGGAAACTGCGATCAGTATTACTATCAAGAACTGGAAGAGGAGTTTGAAAGCTCTTCAGGTTGTTTCCCTGTTTTGCTAAAGAAGTGTTCCTGCAGAAAGCATATGGTGGTATTTAGAGATGGCTTCAGAAAATTATTATAGGGGAAAAAAGTGATTTGAATAGACAAAGAAAAGAGGTGGTAGAAGTACTTCAGTAGTGTAAGTAGTGTTTTTGACTAATATCATAAATGACTACTCAGCAAGCAGTACCATCTTCTAGAGACCCTTTCTACTACATTTTTGGAAACACTACTTCCTATACATTCCTTACAATCTATATTGTGTCCTTTTCACAAATAAAGATGGTATATATGTCACTGACAGAAAAAAACCTGTTGATTTATGAATAAGTGTTGGCTTATTGCACAGCTATCCAACTGAGCGAGAGTGGCAGTGATTCAGATGTGGAGCCCAGTGCAGTGAGACCCAAACAACCCCATGTTCTTCAAGAGAATACACGAATGGGCATGGACAATGAAGAAAGTATGATGTCTTATGAAGGAGATGGTGGGGAGACATCTCATGTCATGGAGGACAGTAATATCAGGTAATTAAAGCTAAGGATGTTGTTTAAAATATTTTCTTCAGAACAAAATTCCTTCTGTTAGAGATTTCTGAAGTCTTTATGATAAAGAGCTTGAGAATGTCCCCCCCCCTTTTTTTTTGTTACCCTGTTACTGGTTTTAGTGTTGCAACTGTAATTGCAATTTACTTTTGAAGTTCTTGTTAGGAATTTGGTTTTGCTGTTAGACCATCACTAATGAAAAGTCTTTGTTAAATTAAAAAATAAAGTCAAGAGTAAGTTCTTGTAAGTTAAATAACTTCCTGTGCGTAATATTTTTTGAAGGCAAGGAAAGTGAATCTTTTTACAGGTTGTCTCAGAAATTATTAAATGTGTTTGAAGCTAAAACATAATATAGCTAATTAACTTCAAGGATTTTTCTTTAAGAGCAGTATTTTTCTTCCTTGAAAGAAAATTGCTTACTTGAAGTCCGAAAGAATAGGAAAGAGTAAGAATATGCATATTCTGTATTTTGGAAGGAGTTTGTTTTTAGAAAGTGGCAAGTACAGCAATAATAGCTTTATTTTGTGCACTGGTATGAGAAAATACTGATCTACCTTTCTTTCTCTGGCCATTCTGTATAGTGTTAGCATTAGATTTTCTAATGCTTTTTAATAATAGAATTCACTCCTGTAATGTTGCTATTGGTATTTGTCTAATTAATTATTTTACAGGAGAACTGTCATAATGGAGATAAGACCTGCCCAGAAGCTGGGTCAGGCAAACGGTCCACCCAGCAGAATACTGTGGCAATAGCCAGTAGCAGGGGCTAGAGAAGCACAGGAGAATGGGCTGTGCTTTGGTGGCAACTTCTGTGCTGTCTGCCTTTCTATCTCCAGTAAAGCTGACAGACAGAAGGTGCTGGAGCAAGCAGGGAACTCCAATTGTTTTGTCTGCCCTGCGTATTTCAGCATGGGGTGAGGATGTTCATAGAGAATTGTTTCACTGAGAGAGCTGTTTTTTTAGTTAACGAAACTGATCACTGATAAAATTGAATTGCCCGATGGTTCCAGGTGTTTCGCAATCCCTTCATTTATACAGGAGCAAAAATGTTACATGTAGAATTTCTGATACCAACAACTGATTTGAAATGCAGATATAATAATAGTATATTCTTTTTTCTAGCTATGGCAGCTATGAAGAACCAGACCCAAAATCCAACACAAGGGATACTAGTTTTAGCAGTATTGGGGGGTACGAGATCTCGGAAGAAGAGGAAGAGGAAGAAGAGCAGCGCTGTGGGCCAAGCGTACTAAGTCAGGTCCATCTGTCTGAGGATGAGGAAGACAGTGAGGATTTTCATTCCATTGCAGGAGACAGTGACCTGGACTCAGATGAATAGACTTCTTAGGACATTCCCTTTCCCTGAGATGGCAGTTATTGTGGCTCATGAATTACTGTTGTCCCAGTTTGGTATAAGAATCAACACAGTGCAGTCTGTGTTAAAAATTACTATAAAAAAAGCTGTTTCATATTATCCGTTCTAAAACTTGTTATGTGACTGAGTCAATGTTGAAAAATAAGCTGTAGAGAAGCCTACCCAGCTGAAGTACTGGGCTGGTGCAATTTTTCTCTAGTTCCAGAATCTAGCTAAAGAGACCTATGGTGGTTTGTTCATTTTATTTTTATAGATGTAAAATAATTTCTCAGGAATCGTAGCCTGGATTCATGCATGTATGCCAGGAAAACACGGTTGCTCAGAATAAAATGTCTGCTGTTCTTTTGATGAACAATTGTAAAGTAAGAACTTTTCCCTTTATGAAACGAGTTACCTGGGAATACAATATGAAATGCATTCTCTAGTAACTACTTAACTGCCTCGAGTGTTTTGGTGAACAGCTGTGTTTTTTACTTTTTGTAAGTTGCAATTGCTCTCAGAAATGAAAATGTGCTAATTTGAGTCAGGCTGCTTGTGTTCTAAAAATAGTCATTATCTATGGCTGTGAGAATTCCTTATTTTCAGTCAAGTGAGAAGAAGGCACAGAGCCGCCTGAGCTTTGTACTGTACTTGCTGGTTAACTGTAAATAAAACTCGAGATGGTTTAAAGAGCAGCGCCTCTGCCTGCTGGCGCCCTGGCCCTGCTGTGTTTGTATGTCTGTGGGGCACCCCGCTCTCGGGGTACCGTTCTCGGGGTACCTTGGGCTGAGGCCAAAGGAGGGAGGCCCGGAGCCGCGGCGCGCGGACGGCAGCGGCTGCCCCCAACGGCGACCCCCTCCCCGGGCCTCCCGGCAGGCCCCGCGCGCTCCATGTGGGGGCAGAGCAGCGCGAGGGCAGGGCGGGCGCGCATGCGCCTTTCCTTCCCGTTTGTCGCAATGGCTTCTCGCGGAAGGATACCCGAAGTGATAAAAAGTCTTTCTGACTCTCACGCCTGAGGCGGTGCGTGGCGGAAGGAGACGCATGAAGTTCCGGTAGGGATTCCTCCGCCGCGCAGGGGCCCGTCCAGCGCTGCTCTCTCGCTCCGCCCGAACTATTTCGTGAGCGGAGGTAGGTCCGGCAGCGGCCATTCGGCTGCGTGCTGCCTCCGCTGCCGCCAGCGCCATTTCGGGAGCCGCCGCCGCCGCCTTAGCGCGCTGGTAGCGTGGGGAGCTCGGTCCTGCTCCGCGTGCCTCAGCCCAGCGGCCTCCTCCGTGCCCGCGGCCGTTCTGCTGCCTCCGCCCGAGCCTCGCCGGCCCCCTTTCCCGATGGCGACCTCCGTGGGGAACGTAGCTGACAGCACAGGTACTGCGGCCTGCCGCGCCGCGAGGGCTCGGGCCGCGCCGGGAGGCCGCGCCGCCGCCTTGCGGGAGCGAGCCGGAGGCGCCGCGGCGTGCTGCGCCCGGGGCCGCGGCCGGAGCGCGGCGCCCCGCGCCCGCGGCGCCCGCGCCCGGCGGAACTTTCCAGAAGCGGCGCCTCGGCGTGGCCCCGCCGCTGTTGTTCGTGTCTCGCCGGGCGGCCCCGGCTGCCGCCTGCCCCGGCGGGCTGCGCCGGTGCCTCCCGCTCGCGGCGTGGAGCCGGCCCGCGCCGCGGCTGCCCGGCGGCTGCGTGGGACAGCGCTTCTCGAGAAGCCCGAGATAATCAGTTCTGAGTGGGTGGTTTCTTATGGCTATATTTGTCTGGTAATTAAGTTTCTGCAGAGGACGCGAGAGAATGAAAGCCTGACCCAAAATATAGATTGATTGATCAAGAATTTCTCTCGCTGTGTTTGATCAGTAGGTCCCTTGTGGAATAGCATAGTAGGGCAACTTTTTGTGGCTGGGAAGACAGCGTACTCCTGCTAGAAATTGGAAAGAGCATCGTTCCTAGATCCAGAACATGAGGGCGAGGGAGAAATCTCCTTTCTTCCCTTCAGAACAAGGAGAACACCGTGCATCCTGAAAAGAAAATACAGCTTTGTCAGCTAGAGTTCTGGGGCTTTCAGACCCTTCCCTCTCCTCTGGTTACAGAAGAGGTGAAACAGGATGCGGGAAAAGTAGGGGAAAAGGATGAGCAGAGAAAGAGACGTGATACCAGTAGGAGTGATGCAAAGGGAACTGGCAGCGCTACAGAGGTGGAGATGGGGAAGGGACGGCTAGCTGCTGTATATGGTATTGCTGTTGCCTTCCACCTCGGCCAGGACTGCTCACCTTGTCACCTAGTGTGCTGCATCCCCTTGAAGCCTTGAGCTGTGGAGGTGACAAGGATGTGTGCCTAGTCGGGGAGTGTTCCCTGTTCCTTGCTGCCACCACCACCTCTGATATGGAGGTGGCAACTATTCCTGTCTGTGTCTAGATTTTATCCAAATGTAAGGGTGGGTGTGAGCTTATATTGAGTGCTTCGGTTGCTATTTCTGGAGAATTTTTGTCTCTTGTACAATTGTGATATTTCTGCACAGGTTTTAATTTTGTGTGGGTTCTCCAAAAGTATCAGGAAAGGTCATTGTCTTAGCACATGCTATGCTTTTCCAAGGTCATAATTAAAACATATAGTACATGCTGGTATAGGTACAAAAGTTCATGTGAAATAGCAGGTGAATGTTTATTAGACTTGGTAAGGGATTATTTTGGCTGTGACTCTTCCACTAGAATCATTTTCTTTTAAAATGGATTCTGTGAGCAACTGTCAGTGGCAGTATTGCGGATTCCTGTCTTTCTGGAAAGATGATGCTCTCTCTTCGATGCTAACCCTGCTAAATGCTGAGTTCATTTCGAAGTCTGCGGTATTTGTTCACTTCCCACTCTCCTGTATGCTTCTGGAGAGGATCACTGCTAAAATGTGTCTTGGGTGAGAGATGGCTGTATGTCTTACTACAAGTCACTGGTTTGCTTTATCTCTTCTAGTGGGGTTGGTTTTGCAAAGGTGTTTCACTCATTTTGTTGCTTTCATTAACAATTTTTATTCATGGATTTTATATGAAATACTCTCTCTCTTTCTCTCTGTTGGTCTGCAATTGTAACTTCCATTTCATTTTTCACCTCTGCTTAAACAGGCAAAGCATAGTATTTAGATAAGTTAGAAGGCTTTTTCCAAGTGGTAATAAATAAATCTAGACTTATTTTTTTTCCATTAACATTTGAATTTAATAACACCTTTGTAGTTTATTGAAGAAGAGATTAGGTCCTTGGAGCAAGCTTCCCCATTTTTGCACCATCAGCAGAACTTGAAAATATAGTAACTGTCAGATGAGCTAAACGTATGTGATCGTTAACAACAGAAGGAAAGCAAGGAACAGCATGTTTGTACCCTAGTGTTCTTACTTACCAGCCATCTCAAATTTTGGTACATAATACTGTCTTTTTCATGTTAAGTAATGCTTATATCTGTTTACTGACAGTAGAATCATAGAATCAATAAGGTTGGAAGGGACCTCTGGAGATCATCTAGTCCAACCCCCCCCCCCCCCAGCTCAGCAGGGTCACCTAGAGCATGGTAGACAGGGTTGCATCCAGGGGGGCCTTGAATATCTCCAGAGAAGGAGACTCCACAACCTCTCTGGACAACCTGTTTCAGTGCTCCAGTAGGTTTAACCACATACAGAAGTCCACTTTTTCCATAGGCTGGGTTTGGAAAGCTCTTAAGCTAGGCTCCTTGAGAAACAGACTTATTCTGTATGAAGTTATTTGATCAGTATTTTGTGAAGTCTTTGAAAGTGAGTAGTTTTGCTAGTTTCAGTGTACCCTGAAGCAGTTAAAGTTTCGACACCAACAGAGACAAATCATCTGAAATTAACAGCTTCAGTTTGGTCCTGTAGTGTTTGCAGTCTTCTTCAAATCCCAACAGTGCTAAAAAACTAACTTTCAAAAGAATTTAAATGGTTTCCATCAATCTCAAATCCATTAAAAACACTAGATAACAACTCTGTACCTAATCCCTTTGTGATTTTTTTTTTTAATTGCATTAGCAAGTTTCCTTGTATTGGTTAGGATTTATCTGTGCTTCATTGTATCAAAAATCTAAAACTCATTAGATCGTAGTGGGAAATGTATAGTAACTGAGATTAAAAGTGACTGTGAACCGAAGAAGGGCAAATAAGAGACATTTGTAGTAGTTGAAGCATGATATAAAATTACTTTTATTATTAAAAGCATAAGTATAAAATATAAAGACAGAATTTGAGGACAGATCCTTCTTTTTAGGATGAACTTTTTTTTTCCCTAAGTTGCACTTACCACATCTATCTTCTAATGTAGAACTGTACTTTGTAAAACAATTTACTTTCCACAGAAAAGGTTGTTTATCTAAAACAGATGATGTTTTACTTACATTTTCTCTGTGAATATGTTGACACTAAGCACTTTGTCACTCCGATTCCACCTAGACACCCAGAATTAGTGAATTCTTTTCTGTATCCCGTCCTTTCTAAAAACTACCTCTATAGGCCAGCAACATAAAAATCGCAGCTATCGTTGTGAGGCCAAGATTGTTTTTGATGGAAGAATTTTTACTCGTTATAAGTAACGCAGGCTAATAACAGATAAGAGAGACTGGAAGAAATGTGTGTTACGCTTTCTTTTTTTTTCTTCTTTTTTAATGGTTTTCATGTGATACAAATCTACTGGTACGGCAAAACTTTCTTTTTGTTTGAATCCTTTGAAGTCTTTGTCTACTGTCCTTCATTTCTCAATTAATAGTTTTTAGACCTTGTTTTTAATACTATGAAGTACAGGATTTATAGTTGGGGAAGAGAAAGCAGATTCATTGTTCTATTACTAGCACTTTTATGAACCAAAATACAATATTATTTTGGGAATTTCTTTGGATATTTTTCAAGTTCGTGGAAAATGATTGACTTGTAATGACTCTCTGTGTTTATGTGCTTATTATTAACTGATGAGGTCATGCACTATTGTACCCATAATGTTAGAAACGTAACTGTAGATTGAGGTATGAAGATCTGAGAGTTTAAAACATCACATGCTGTAGTACTTTACATAATTCCAAGCATCTTCATCCTTTAGTTTTATACATCTTTTTTTTTTTTAAACATTTTTTTGTTTTGTTTCCATTATCTAACTTTTTGTTTTCCCCCCTTAAATGTTTTGGTGATTCTCCAGAACCAACGAAACGTATGCTTTCCTTCCAAGGGTTAGCGGAGTTGGCTCATCGTGAATATCAGGCAGGAGACTTTGAAGCGGCAGAGAGACACTGCATGCAGCTTTGGAGACAAGAGCCTGATAATACTGGTGTGCTTTTATTACTATCGTCCATTCACTTCCAGTGTCGCAGACTGGACAGGTAGGAGACTTAAGGTGGCCTGTCAAGCTTAGCTTGTAGTTTGCACCTCTCATAATATTGAGAACAGCTGAGAAAAGTTCTGTTATAATTGTGGTTTTATCATTGAAAGCAAACGCTGACTAACTTCTTGGCAGCAGTAAGGATTGGTCAAAAAATACTCTGTCTTCTTGAATTTTGCTAGGGCAAATGAAGTCCAAATTTTAATTGCTAGCCTTGCAACAAACAACAGATGTTGTTATTCATATTTTACTTTAATATTGTACACTTTAATATCAGAATATCAGCTATGCTTGTATGTACTAGAGGCACTTGTAAACAAAAGTAATTGCTCATTCCACCTGTAGTGTTGGGTTTTGTGGGGAGTTTTTTTTAGTGGCAAGATTGTGATGAGATGATTGTTTACTGTGAAGTTGCATGAATAGCTGAGTGCTTTGTCCTTTGAAAGTTGTTTTCATATTCTCTTTCTGCCTGTTCCTGAGCTTTTTGTGCCTTAAGCATTTCAAACCTTACTGACTATTCTAGCTGTAAATCTGTGTGTCCTGGCAACGAAGGTAATTTGTTACTGAGATTTAATTTATGTAGGTTTCTAAATAAAGTTGTAATAATTCAGATACGGGAAAAATAAGGGTGAAACTGAATTTTACATCTACATGTCTTTGCTATATCCTATTTCTTGAAAAGAGTATAAAGTAAAATGTTGCTTAGAGAAAAGCTTTCAAATATTGGCAGAGGTGTAACAGGATTTCTACACTAACTATTTTTTAAACTGTGTTCAGCTCAAATTTAGCAACAGGCTTGCAGAACTCTACTGACAACTCTAGTTTGCAAGCAGTAGAATCTAAAATGGAAGGGAGATGGAAATTTCAGCTAGGAGAAGCTAGTCTTTTAACCGCTCTCTGTAGTTTCTAAATTCAGATTTGTTGGATGTATGTTTGGCTCAGTTACGCATGAATGTTCATTAAGTAAGTAGACAGGCAAACAAAGTCAATTAAAAAAAAAGTCTTATTTTTTCCAGGTCTGCTCACTTCAGCACTTTGGCTATCAAACAAAATCCGTTGTTGGCTGAAGCCTACTCAAACCTAGGCAATGTATACAAGGAACGTGGACAGCTACAGGAAGCTATTGAACATTATAGACATGCACTACGCCTCAAACCGGATTTCATTGATGGATATATTAATCTCGCTGCTGCGTTGGTAGCTGCAGGTGATATGGAAGGAGCAGTACAGGCATATGTGTCTGCCCTTCAGTACAATCCTGTAAGTAACACTTTATTTTATGGAAGAGCTCCATACCTCACTGCTGCCCCAGGACAGACAGACAAATAACAACTTTCCTTGGATGTGGAAGAATTAAGAGTATTTAAACACGAAGTATTAGTTTAAAAGAACAACAAACAGTCCTCCCCCCAACATGCGCACCATAAATTTAATAATCTACTTAATACTTTTCTTTAAAATGCATGAAATACTGTCACGGATTTTTTTACGTTGGAACACTGTAAGGGCTGCTGGTTACGTAACCTGTATTATTCAGAATAACAGAAAAGGAAGGACTTTTTGAGGTTTTTAAGATCAGAAGTATCAGTGAATAATCTCTTACCTGGTTTGATGTGTTGTAAAGCAGTGTTATTGCAGAGAGAGAAGCACTGATACACAGTTACATGCTAAATCTTAATAAACCATCAGGTACTATTGTATGAAATAACTATATGGTGATTACTATTGCATTGGTTAGATTTTCACACTGCACAGGTTTACAGAAACATTGATTTATGTTTTATAGGCTGAAACCATATATCCGTCTAAGCATAGTTAAGTTGCATAGAACTGTTTCATTTGCTGTTTGGAGTTTTTGGTTGTAACTGTTCTGACATTACATTTTAACAAATACTGAATTAGACTGATACCTTCTGTTTGTTTTGCATTGCATTCAACTTCTGCGGTACTACTCAGCATGGTGTGTCTTAATTGCTTGCTATGTGGTATCAGTGTTTTGTCAGAAATGCTTACAAAGCAGCATTGGTCTAGAGTGCCTAAATCCTTTTTCCTTTGAAAAAGGATGTGCAAAATAAGTTCAACAAGTGCTCAGAATTGTGTTTTGCTGTGTTCTACAGCCTAGGTGAACTTGCTTAGCTTTGTTATGCTAAGTGGTGTCACAGGCAGAATTTGTGTGTTGCCTAGGAATACTATAAGATGGTATTTTCTTATGAAGGTCTTGTTTAGGTTGGAAACTTTTTCGTTAGTATTGACAATAATGTCCCCATACTCTATGGTCTTCCCATGTACTGCAACATACTGCAGTTGTAGTCTATGCTGTGGTTACAAATGAAAGTAGAAAAATAGCAAATGGCAAGGCTGTTGAAAATGAACAGATGAGTAGAAAAAGAGGGAGAAAACCCCTGCTTTGGGGATAGAGGAAGCAAGGTCGTCATGATAGTTACAATTTTAAAATGATTTCAAAATATTAATGGTGTAAATTAAGAATACAGGCCTAGTGGGGAGAAGACAGTCATGCTTTATTTCTTTCTACATCTTTAGAATTGTGCTGTGGTGATGCTAAAGTCAATGTGATCATCCATTACCAGTAATAGTAAGTCAGGAAAAATAATTCAAATCTGAGATGTTTACTGCTTTAAAATTAGAGAGAACTCTGGAATTCTAAGAATTTTGTAAGTCCTCCATGTGGACCTTTGGGGTGTCTGTGAAGTCCTGAAGTTTAAGTGCTTATGGCATGATTTGATTTGATTTTTTTATTAATATTTTTTTTCTTTTTTTTTCTTTTCAGGACTTGTACTGTGTTCGTAGTGACCTGGGGAACCTGCTCAAAGCCCTGGGTCGCTTGGAAGAAGCCAAGGTAGGTGTTCAGTAGAATACATTTAAACGTCAGTGTTTTGAAAACTTGAACTTTGCACCAAGTCTTCAGATCTGCGTTGATCTACAGACAGTCTGAGAAACTGCTGAAAACTGAAGGCACTGAATCACCCCAGAGTAGTAGCAGGGCAAGCTATGGCATGTCCATGTTTAAAAGTTGATTTAAATCAAGAAATGGAACATTACCAAGTCCTTCTGCTGAACTAGACTATCTGAAACCATTCTGAAGTATTGGGCAGGGGCTCCACCATGCTCTTATCTGGAAATAAGTAACAGTCCTTCAAATCTGAGGCTTGCCTGCTGGTGCCAAGCAGAGAGCCTGTGATTAGCTCGAGATCCCTGTACGATGCAGGTGCTATTGAAAATGCTGCTCTTCTAAAGTCCTTTGTGGCTTGTAAGTGGAGAAGAAACTTATCCAAATGTTATCTTGTAATATTGGCTTTTAAAGATTTTTATTCTTTAACTTTTCCCTTCCCTTGATAGTGGAAGAAAGGCTAGTAAATGATCAATAGCTGCAGTATGCGAACCCCTCAAATAACTTTTCTTCATGTCTTCCCTACTCCCTTCCCCCAAAATAAAGAAATCAGAAGGACAAAGCTGGTTTGTTTGGGAAATGAACTGATCGAAAGAAAACTTGCTGTAGTGGAAAGGTGGCTTCTAGCAGTCTGTGTTTTCTAAACCGAGAATTCGAACACCAAGATGAGTTTAAAGTTCTTGGCATGTTAAAACTTTGATTGCGCGATGAAATTGTCTTGTTACAAGCCACCTTACGCGTCCGCGCTGCCGGGGTGAGGAGTGTGGAGAAATCAGAAACACTCTGGACTCCACGTCTGTCACTCCAAGCCCCACGCGCATGCTAAAAAGTGGAGTGTATGAACAGCGTAGCTGTCTGTTTGGCTGCAGCACCATTTGGGGAGGGATAAGATGTTTGTGGGGTAATGGGAATGCAGGTTCAAAATTCATTGTTTTTTGATTTCTCGAACAACTTGGATGTGTGTACCTCTCTAGAACAACATAATTTGGTCAGATCCAGGTTGAAAATATTTTGAAGTAGTGTTTACAGTTTGAACAGTCTTTGAGACACTTGGTTCTCAGCCCACCAAGCGGACAGCTAACATGAATTGCACTTCACTGCAGCTTTAGTGTGACTGGTATAGGCCAAGACACTGCGCCTGCCTTAGGTTGCTGACTTCTTTGTTTCAGAGCTCTGGAGACACCTAGTTTGAAAGTGTTATTCCGTTTTGTGAGAACTTAATAAACAAGAAAAACATCTTGAGTAAATTGCAATGTATTTCTTTGGTTATCAGTCCATTTGAAAGATCAAGCCAGCAAATTCCTTACAGTTTGAACTAAAATTTAATTTCTTTATAGATACTTGAGAGCCTTTCTTCCAAAAAAAAAAAAAAAAAAAGTCCCTGCTGTATGCAATTGCCCTGATTAACCCTCTCCCTTCTGCATGTCTCCCTTGTTACAGACAGATTGTCCTCATTCCCATGTGTTAGACATATCCAAAAAAATTGCAATTGCTTTGTTGAACTTTTACTAATGATCTTGTTTTATTTTCTCTCTTGTTTTTGGTTTTTCACCACTGATATTGTATTTAGAAGGTTTCAGGTGGGTGAAACCTCCTATTCCATGCGTAAGGTGCCTCGCTGAAGGGAGCTCGAGGCCTGGATCTAGGGCAGACACACACCTCCTCCTCCTCTTCCAGCAAGGAACGCACCGAAAAGTCACATGATGAGAAATATGGTAACGGGTTTGTAACTGCCACAGCAAAACCATTTGCCTCCATGCCTGAATCTTCTGTCTTGTGGCTTCAGAAACAGCTTAAAATATTTAATTACAAACAAGTAATGTAAGAATGTTTTATACTAGTAGCCACAAATTCTTTCAAAGAAATAAAGTAAAAGTAAATTAAGATGTTTTTTAAAGAAATAATTGGAGATAGTTAATAGTAAAAGCTTCTAACTCTTCTGGTTGTTCATTTTTTTTCCTTTTTTCTTCTTTGTTTGGATTGCAGCGTTCTGCTCTTCTGATGATGCGCTGTGATCCTGCAGTAGCGCAAAGGCTGCGCAGCGGTAACGCGCATTGCGTGCGATGAAGCCCTTGTGAACGGTTGACTAGATGATTAATCTCTGATTGGGTGACTGCCTAAGCTCCAGGCTGTAGCCTTTTGGATAAAATCGGGTTGTAATGCATTTAGAGTCCAGACATCAAATTTAATGTTCAAGTTTCTGTATGGGCCTGTCTGGTAGATTAATGATTCTGGTTGGCCGTTCACTGTGTCTAGGGGCAATCAATATAGCACAGCAGTTCGCAGCGATAGCGTGGCGCCGTGCTGTTAGGATGCGCAGCGATTTCTTGCGCTTGCATTACAGGGACCTAAACCTTCATGCAATCCTGTCATTTGAGGTTTTGAAGCTGTAGATGATTAAATATATTTGAAGAAACTGGGAAATGAGATTGGGTACGTCGTCTCGCTTGAGAAGGACAATTAAATTTGAAGAATGGCTGCATCTCTTTTTCCGTAATTTTTCTAATTCTTATTTTGTATCCCCTTTAGAATATACACATTTTAAGAGTTCCATCTCATGGAAAGAAGTTGTTTTTACATACTTTTTATTTTTACATGTTTAATGGTAGCAGTAACTCTGTTGTAGTACTTGAATTATTTCTAAGACTACTTCTGATAACCTGGTGTCTGAAGGCATGTTAATTTGTTGTCAGCATAACTGAAAAATGGTGGGCTTGCACCTGGGTTTTGGTTTGCGCTGGCGCAGGATCAACAGCTGTTTGCAGCGCATTAGTTTTGGCGCAAGCTAGCCTATACTGCAGGGTCACTTTTGGCTGGTTAGAGAAGGCATACTAACAATTATTTTTCTTATTTTTTTTTCTTTTTTACAAATATTCCCCTTCCCTTGTATCTCTCTTCTTTAACTGTTCCAAGGCCTGCTACTTAAAAGCAATTGAGACTCAACCAAACTTTGCAGTGGCTTGGAGTAATCTTGGCTGTGTTTTCAATGCCCAAGGAGAAATCTGGCTTGCAATTCATCATTTTGAAAAGGTAATTATCTAAACCCATCTGCTTTGCTAGTAGATTTTACTGCGTGTGCAATTGCCTACTTTTGTAGATGGTAGATACATTTTGATCAGCAGAGAACTTCTTATAATCCTGTTAGTTAACATCTTATGTTAATCCTTTTTTACTTCCTGATGTTTCAGACTGCCTGTATGCCACTAAAGAGATATGTTTAGAATTGCCCTAAGGACTTCACACACATGTCAAAGATAAGAAAATTCATTAAGTTGTTTTACAGTCCTTTTCCAGAATAGAATTTTTTAAAATCTAATTCTGATGGGAATAGTGTTTGAGTATGTATGTTGTTTTGTGTGTGTGTAAGAGAAACAACTTTATTTAAAATGTTTTTCATTGCAATCCTGTTTCAGGTATTCTTGCTTTCCTGTGAGTAACTGAGGAGAATGATTTAAAGGGATACAGTAACTCCTCTTCTCCAGGACTTTCTTCACCACTAGTGTTTCACACTTCTCTAGATTAGATTGATATGGTTAATTCTTACTGTAATGTGTTGTCTAATACCTTCTATGTAGTTACCTGGTTAGCCTATAAACTCAGTTTGTACTGGTTTCTAAGCTTCTAAGTGACCTAAAACCAGGTTTAAGATATGGTTGGCAGTTTTGTTCTGGTATTTACGATTTATAAATCTTCAGGAAAATACTTAGCTTTTAGAGGGGAAGGGTGTTGTTCCTGTATTCTAGTTAGTGATAGATTAAGTGTTTTAATTTGGAAATAATCCCATGGGAAAGACTGTAAGTGTGATTAAGGCCAATGTTTGGCTTGCCAGATACTTAACCTGTAGTTCGTTACTGCATCTTCTGTAACTCTATGAGATGTTACAGATTTTTTATACGATTTATTATTTTTGTAGTGATTTTTTTTTTTAATGTTAAATGGCTACATTTGTTTTCCAAGCACACACTTGTTTTATTTCTTGCTCCTCTGAAACTGCTAAAGCTAGAAAACACTAATTTTACAGTAGATAGAGGATGCAGATCAATTTCTCAGGGTTTTCTCCCCTAAACAAAGACAGCAGCATGGGTGGGTGGTTACGGATGACCTAACATGGAATAAATGTTATTTTGTAGTAGTGACAATGAATGTTAGAATCAATTCTAATATGTATGAATTTGGAGGGAGCTAGGTCATGGCTTAGGTAAGCAAGTGAGTAAATTTGAAGGTAGTATATTCAGTCTTTTCTACAAATTAAAAGAAAAACTGTCACGTGCACTTAATTGATTCAGAAGTAAGCGTACGTGTAACTACTACATGATTATTTTGCTTAAGTTACGTTCTCCTTCCTCACTAGGTTGTCGATTAAAATCTTAAATATTTTACAGTTTGAGTTTATCCGTTAAAAAAAAAACCTTTAGGTTTCATAGAGATTGCTTGTACATTAATGCTCAAAACTGTTACTTTAAAAATATTTTCAGGCTGTAACACTTGACCCCAATTTTTTGGATGCTTACATCAATCTGGGGAATGTCCTGAAGGAGGCAAGAATATTTGACAGGTAAGTAGATAAGTAGTGTCACTCTTGTCAGCAGCCTGTCAGATGTATAAATTAGGTTCCTGATGTAAAATCTCTGTGGACAGCATAGTGAAGACCTCTACTCAAAGGTAAGAAAGCAAATGACTGGAACACACAGAGCAGAATACTAGAGTTCAAAGAAACATCCCATGGAATATACTGTTTCTGAAGATGTTGAAAATATACTTGAAATTAAGTCTGGGGAAAAAATAAAGAGGATGTGTCTGAGAAAGCATGCAAGTGTCTTTTGAGTGCACTTTTTTTTTTCCTCTCCATTATGTGATTCCAGACCTGATCCTGATCTACATGTGTATTTTTCTAAAATTTTCCTTCTGTGGAAGATAAGCTGAAATGCTGAATTTCAGTTAAGAACTTAATTAAATATTATGTATTTATTATGGCTGTGCATCATGTTACTACATGTCTCAAAACAAGCTAGCTGGAAAGATAACTGCAGCGACATCTGATCTGATCCATGAATCCTACTTCTGTTTCTCGAAGAAGATTCAGGCTGTACTGTTTCTCTGCAGTGTGCCATACTGTGTCTGTTAATTGGATTACAGTTTCTGGCAGCTGTGGTTTGTGGCTCAAAATTTAATAAAAGCTTGCAGGAAACAGGTTTATTATTCTAACTAGTTGCATAAATCATTTGGTGATATTTGTGTTAACTGCAGATTAATGGGTTAAACAAGGACATGTACGCTAGTCGTTTTGGAGTTTACAATATCTTCTTGAGTTTTTTTTTAAATTAAAAATACTGTTAACGATTTTTTTTTCCCTAGGAATTGCTTGCACACAAGAATCACTTAAGTATGGTGCTATAGGTACATATAATTAAGGATCTATCTTTGAACAAAATGAAGATAGAAGCATAAGTAAATGTGTTAGGTTAGCAGAGATAATAAAGAATGGTATAATGTAATGGTGTAAGTCTGAGTTGTGTTTATATTGTTATAATCTAATAATGAACTAGTATAAAAAAGAAATGCTTCGAGCAAAGGTCTTGTGCTTCTCCTAGCAATGAAGAATGTTTTTAAAGGAAAGCTTTACCTTTCTCCTAGAAGACTTAGGTTAATCACTGTACAGCATCAGGTGAGGAAGAAAAAAACCCCTCATTTTTAGAGTATTTGGGTATGATGTGAGCTGCACATGAGCAGTTATTCTCCATGGTGGGAAATCTGTGAATAAAGTAGTTCTGATTTGGTTTGGGAGAAGGAGAGCATGTCACTACTGACAAAAGTGTATCCAGAGATAACAACAAATTCTTCAGTTTAATAATTTCACGACCCATGGGAAAAGGAAGGATTTGGAAAGGGCGTTTTAATGAAGAGAAGGCCTGGGAAGAGCCTGGGACCAGTTTCTTGGACGACCCCAAGAAAACATTTTAAATGCTAAAATTACGTATGTTTAATGTTCTCCATTGTAGAGAAATAATTGCGGAAGGTTGTAGGATTTTTGTTTGTACAAAATTCTCGTTTTGTGCACAGTTGGTCTTTTTTTTTTTTTTTAATTGGGAAAGGCTTATGTTGATGACACAAATGTTCTAGTAATATAAGTCATTGTTAAATAGTTCTGAATAGGAGGCCTGCTTATCTTACAGCCCAGGGCTATTTCAGAAATACTAGCTGTCTTGCATAGGGCAATGGATTTGGAACTTCTGATGTTTAATTAAAATGAACCAAGTCTGTCTTTTGTGCTAGCCTTGCAAAGTTGAGAAAAGTTTTAAAAATGTCATAAATCATCATGTCTTTCCTTGATTGGATTTTTAATTCTAGTGACGTTTTATAGGCTAAATCTTGTGTGTCTATTAATAGGTATCCCTTGGAGGTCTTTTTTCCTTTTATGTAGATCTTTTGATAATCAGGGTAAATCTACAAGGTAACTCCACAAGTGATTATTAACCTTCTCTTTCTTGTTACAGAGCTGTAGCAGCTTACCTACGAGCCTTGAGTTTGAGTCCAAATCATGCAGTTGTGCACGGTAACCTTGCCTGTGTATATTATGAGCAAGGACTGATAGACCTGGCAATAGACACCTACCGGAGGGCTATTGAACTCCAACCCCACTTCCCTGATGCCTACTGTAACTTGGCCAATGCCTTGAAGGAGAAAGGCAGTGTAAGGAGTACTTTTTTTTTTTTTTTCCTTTTGTGTAAATTTTTAAAAGTTCAGTTAATAGTTATTTTAGACCCCAATTATTAGTCAGCTTTATTAAAATGGGATGTCTTTTTTTTTTTTTTTTTCCTTGTTCATCAGGAAGAATAATATGGAATATCACTCTCTGAAACTGTTAAAATGTTTGTAGAGTAACTTTCCATAAGGAGTGATTTTACAGGAAATGCTACTGTATTAAGCAATTCCCTTGCTTATTTTACTCCATTTTTTCTTAAAAGGTGGCTGAAGCAGAAGAGTGTTACAATACAGCTCTTCGACTCTGTCCCACACATGCAGACTCTCTCAATAATCTAGCAAACATCAAGCGAGAACAGGGGAACATTGAAGAAGCTGTTCGCCTTTATCGGAAAGCTCTTGAGGTATAGATGAATGGAGTAGGGGAGAGACGGGGAATTAAAGCTGAGAATATGTAATATGGCATAGGCTTTTTTGCCCTTTGGCTGTAAGGGGAAAAAAAAACTTTGAGTCATTTTGCATTTCTTACTCTTCTTTTTATAATACAGTATGCTTGTGGGATTTGAGAGACAGATTCTACGTCTTTTCTTCCAGGTATTTCCAGAATTTGCTGCTGCACATTCAAATTTAGCAAGTGTTCTGCAACAGCAAGGAAAGTTACAGGAAGCTCTGATGCATTACAAAGAGGCTATTAGGTAAATGGATTCTATTTCTAATATTGTCAATGTTTCATAACAGGAAAGTGCCATAGGTCTGCACAGAAAATGACTTACAATAGTATATTGTAATTCAAGTAGTTGCTTTGCAAGCCAAACAGCAGTCTGGGTATGGTTTCTTAGTTACAAAGCATCTTTTATTGTTCATGACATAATGTTACTTTGGTTTTCAGAATCAGTCCCACATTTGCGGATGCTTATTCCAATATGGGAAATACTTTGAAGGAAATGCAGGACGTTCAAGGAGCTTTACAGTGCTACACTCGTGCCATTCAGATCAATCCAGCTTTTGCTGATGCCCACAGTAACCTGGCCTCTATTCACAAGGTAGCACAAGTGAATGATTCACTCTTGTAATATGGGGCATTGTGAGTACTTACCATGACTATGTATTAATCTGCTGACTCTTTCCTATGTCTTTTCAGGATTCAGGGAATATACCAGAAGCCATTGCCTCTTATCGCACTGCTCTGAAACTGAAACCTGACTTCCCAGATGCCTACTGCAACTTGGCCCACTGCTTGCAGGTGAGGAAAAGGGGGCTTTGGTTGTAATTTTTAAAGATTCTTCTGCAGCAAATAAGCTCAGTTACTTCAGCCAATCAGTCTGTAAGCAAACTTAGGAGTAGACCTAAATTAGAAGATAAGATTGTACAGTCATCACAGTAATTACCTTTTTTTTAAAAAAAAAAAAAAAAAAAAAATTTGGAAAAAGTGCTTTTCACAACTTGGAATCAGATGAAGTTGTTAACCTATTATTTTTCAATTTTTCCTTTTCTAGATTGTCTGTGACTGGACAGACTATGATGAAAGAATGAAGAAGCTGGTTAGCATTGTAGCTGATCAGCTGGAAAAAAACAGACTGCCTTCTGTCCACCCTCATCATAGCATGCTGTATCCGCTCTCTCACAGTTTCAGGAAGGCTATCGCTGAGAGACATGGAAATCTCTGCTTGGACAAGGTAGGAGTTTTATACAGGCTAACTGCAGTCGAGTTACTTTGTATGCTTTTGCCAATTTCATTACATCCGTGTTAACAGATTTTATTTTTTAATATAGTAGCCTTTTTAAGGCTTCTGAGTCATTGACATGTAGAGAGCTAGAGCATAGTGTTTACTCATCTAGTTCTGCAAAGTACATGTGAGGGCTGTTTTGAGAAGCCCAGAGTGAATAAACACTATTCCCGTAATGGTAACAAAGATCTAGGCAGCCATGTGACAGTATTTCTCAAAATCTGGTCCTGCCCAGTCCTCCACAGTGAGTCTGACCTTGCCTCTGGAGAATCCTTGTTCGAACATCTGAGTTTTGTGTTTGCTTGGGTTTGGGATTTCCAAGATTCTTCACTTGGTAGTGGTGGCAGCAACATTACAGGGGTAATGTATCACAGCAGGAAGTGTTTAAAAATGTATTGTAATTCTGTTTTGTAGTACTTTGTGTACAGGAGCATAAATCCTTCCAAAAGTTTGTGCGTTTAACTTAAACGTATCTCCTCTTGCTGTGATTTCTTAACTGTGTTATTTCCACAAGACACCAAAGCAACTCAAGCTGCCAGGAGTCCTGTTGGGGTTGATGGTGAATTGATTTAAAAAAAAATTGATGTGACTTTTTGTTTTCTTCTTCAGCCAGAGAATCATGAAGCTTGTGTATGTTGAGATAGATTGCTTGAGCCGGGTGCCAATTATAATTGAAAATTCCCTGACAGCTAGTGAAAGGATCTGGTTGGCATGAGTGATGAAGTGTACAAATCTCAAACTTCAGAACTGATAGTATGCAGTTTTCAAACTGCTGTGAACTGGAGGTCTGTGTAGTCTGATAATCCTATCAGCGGTAGTGGCTAAAAGCTCTTGCCTGCACAAGTTGGAGAGCATAAGAACAGAAAGCATGCTGTGATCTTTACAGGAATACTGATCTGGTGACAAGTAGCTTGTAGTTCAGGAACTTTCTGATCATAGTTGCGTGGTATTATATTTAATCTGGGATGGATTTCTTCCAAAAATGAAGTGGTAGAAAAGCAGAAATGTCACTAACTTTCAGTAGTGATGTTTGTCTTCATTTGGCCAAGTGTGGGCACATGGCATCTGGTAATATGGCTTGGAGAAATTTGTCTGCAGTGGAATATACATATTGCAAGTTTCAAGCAACTGATGCCACAGCTTATTTGAATATGGGGTAAGACTAGTCCAACAAACTCTTGATCATTTTGGCTCTCTATTCAGCATTTATTTTGGTGCACAGATTTCTAAAGAGTTGTATGTCTTTTTGACAGATTAATGTTCTTCACAAGCCACCATATGAGCATCCAAAGGATTTGAAGGCCAGTGAAGGTCGACTTCGTATTGGCTATGTGAGCTCTGATTTTGGAAACCATCCAACCTCTCACTTAATGCAGTCAATCCCAGGAATGCATAACCCAGACAAATTTGAGGTAAAAATATAAATGGTATGCTGAGACTTTAAATACAGTTTGAGCAGGCACTCATAGTGCGGGCAGGTGAAATGGAGGACTTTGGTGTTTTTCTGCTAGGGAGCTTTTCTTTCTTTTCTTTTTCTTTTTTTTTTCTTCCTTCCCTACAGGACAAAGTTGCATCTCCTAAGGAGAAGTACTTTACTGATTATGAAGTGATATTTAGAAAGTAGAAAAAGTCAGATATCTGTCCTTAGAATTATTGTAGAAAGGACTTATCACCAGTGGAGAGCTTTTTAAGATCTTGGGTCGTCTTGTTTTTTAGGTTCAGCTACTGTCATTTGACTAGATGATGCGTTTCAATATCGGGTTGCTGCCTGGTTGCATCTCATTTATATCTGCACATCCAGTTTGTGTTTGCTCTCCACTGCTGTGTGTTTTTTTTTTTTTTTTTGTTCTGTTTTGTTTTTTTTTTTTTTTTTAATGCACTTTTATCTGGGATACCTGAAACTGTTTGAACACGAGCTTCAGATTGGTCTGACTACAACTTCTTTTCTCCAGGAGGGGTGCTTTGTAATTCAGAATCTAAAGAGAGTGTATGTTTATTTCAGGGTTATGTTAGGGGAATGAAACTGTAACTAGATTTCATTCCCAGTGGCTAGACTAGCTAAAGATGCATGTGTGCAATACCTTGTCAACCTTTGGTTACAGAGTGGATACATTCCCAGGGTCTTAATAGGAGAGGAAGATGCGCACTATTTAAAGAATCTGTTTTAAAAGCTTCCTTAAGACTTAACTTGCCTGCTCAAGCTGAGTCATAATTACAGTTCTCATTAATTACGAATTCAAAATTGTCTTGTACAAAATGTTACTTGAGAATGTAATGTTTATATAGATCTCTTTATTAAAATTACTTAACCTTCCACTGATCGGAACATGATACATATTTCTATGTAAGATGCAGTGCCTTACAGTAGTATCAGAAACAGATAAAACTGGGGCCTGATGGTAATGTCTCATGCCCCCAATACTTTTGGCTTCTTTCTCAAATGGTAAATGCCACATCAGTAAATAAAAAAAGTTTTTTTTCTGAAGCTAGATGGAATTTTACTGATATATGCTATTGTAGTTTAAAAATACTTTTATCACAAAGGTGTTTTGTTGGTGACATGTCACAGATATCTAACTTGTGCTGCTGCTTGTAGGTGTTCTGTTATGCCCTGAGTCCTGATGATGGTACAAACTTCCGTGTAAAAGTGATGGCTGAAGCAAATCATTTCATTGACTTATCTCAGGTGAGCTCTTTTAATGCACTGACTTTTAAAAAAACCAAAATGAAACAGAAATCTCAGCCTATGGTTTGCGATTTTAGTTGCAATGATTTCTTGAATCGGGCTGAGACTGGTGTTGATATTTGGGGGTTTGAAGATTGTATATTAGTATTATGTGTAACCTGGGATGCAGTGACTATTTTGTGATCTCTATGTGATTATTAAAAAGCAATTTTAACAACGCTGAGTAACTGTTTCATTAGGTGTTCAGATAATAGTCATATGTAAACATCACAAGTAAGTTACAATGTCACAACTGCAAATATATTTAGGCTTGTCCAGGGTTGTTTGTGTTCTGTGCAGAAGGAGATGTGGCTAGGATTTCAGTACCTGCAGAAATCAAGGAGTTACAGTATCTCAAAAAAAATGGCGAAGCCCTAGAGCAATATGGGATAATCGGTGTATATTAGTAGTGAAAGTGGGTTGGCCCTTGGACTGTCACAGAATTAGGTGATGCATAAACTTGCACTTAGTTGTTAAACTTCTTGTGTAGTCCAGGATCTGCTCTCTTAAGTTAAAATGCCATACTGATGTCAGCAGAACTGCCACTCTTTAAAATAGTTTTAGTAAAGTTGAATTTTTAAAACATTTAGAGAAAATGAGCTTCAGCTGTGCTTGTAGGGAAAAACTCTTTTCTTTCCTTTCTGCAGGATTGGATGTTGAAAACCTTGGGTCATAGTAACACTGGGCAGCAATTTGTATTGGCTGTCATGCTTGCCGTTCCTGAGGACGGGACGGCATTCTTTCCCTTGGCACTGAGTTTTGGTTTGAAGTTCTTGAGGAAACCAACTCATGTTTTAAGGCCGCAGTGCAACTCTTGTGGATTTGTACTTAAAACAGGAGGGTGAAACAGTTAGAAACAGTTTCGTAGTAACACGTGCATTAGCTATGTGATGTAATGAAAGACAGGCAAAGATGGAACTCCTTTTTTTAAGAGCTCAGAGGTAACTCCCTGTGTGTATGCTTTTATTCTGCTATAAAATGTGAGATGACTTTCTCTTTTTATGAAAATTTGGTACTTGCATGATGTACCCTAATTGTAGAGTGAGACAGTATTAGCAGTAGCTGGAGAGTAGTTAATTTGTTTACTCTTAATTTTCACTTTGAGATAATTTCTCTGTATGCAAATTGACCGCTTACAGGAGGTGAATTGTTTTGATGGTTAATTAGTCTCACTGGGAAAAAAGACTTCTGGTTTATATAACCCTGGTTACGAGCCATCGACTTTTGTTTTGCTGCTGTTAAACTAGAGATATCTATCAGAAATATTTTCTAGATGGCGATTAATTGCGTAATTATAGGAAATTGAACTTGAAATTTTTTACTTTTCAGTATTAGAAAGGAAGAGGTTGTGTTGTAGGATCCATGGCTTTGCTCTTCTCTTTCTTGGAAGGCATTGGTTGTACCTTTTATGGAATTTTACTCTTTGAATCTTTTATTTAGCCAAAAAACTAAAGCAATTGGTGTTTGAAGGTTCTTTTGTTGTCTGTTCATGGTATTTTCTGCATGACTTAGCTGAGCTTGGCAATATTGGGTATCAGTCCTCTGGTTTGAATATGCAGAAGTAATCTTAAGGCACCACAGTTACAATTTCTGTCAGTGACCGTCTGCTCCAACTAGATGTAGTAAAGTTCTTCTGTTTCAACATTGAGGGTGCTGGGAGATTTTGTTTATTTTGGGGGGTTTTGTTTGTTTTTTTTACCCTGAGTTGATGCCTATACGCCCATAAAACTAGGAATGACAAGACTTTAGTCTCACCTAAATTGAATAATGCTGTTGATTTTTATTTGTTGATATGCTGATCGCTCTTGTTGAAAGACCGAATATAACAATAATGTAAAAAAAAATTGTTATTCTTCAGATACCATGTAACGGAAAAGCAGCAGACCGCATTCACCAGGATGGGATACACATTCTCATTAACATGAATGGCTACACAAAAGGAGCTCGCAATGAATTATTTGCCTTGAGACCAGCACCTATTCAGGTAACTAAGTTGAAGAGTTCTACATCTCTAAAATACATATGTTATCAAGGAGAGTCTCCACGTTTTCTGCCACAGCAGAAGAAATCTTGGAAGGTTCCTGTCGATCAGTAAGCCAGAGAGGCTTTTCGGTGATGGCAGTATGTGAGGCAGATAGGATTATTATACTCAAGACTTCCTTGTTTGTTTGTTTTTAATTCTATTTGTAGTTGACTATGCCCTGAAAGGGGACTACCCTTTAATTCTGAGGTTCATGTACACTGCCTGCTTTCTTGCATGGGTGAGACCAACAAATGTTTATTTAAAGCTGTTGCAGAAGTCAGCTGAGATGTGTTTTAGTCTCTTCAGACTTGGTGAAATTCTAGTTAGAGTTCAGAATCAAGGTAACTGATATTTTGACTAAGGATTTTTTTTGAAGCGCCTATAAAATGGGAAGTAGAAGTCTGAATCAGACTCGCTCTTGGCAACAGAAATTGTCTCAGCTAAGAGAAATTGAAAATGACTGCTAGTTAATGTTCTGTTTATAGCTGCACAGATCGGGTAGTTCAGTCAATAGTCTTCATAGTGTGAGGAATCAATTTTAATACACCCTCAAACTGTCCACTGTCTCAGTAGTGAAAGTTTAGGGATAATGTTTGCTCTTCAGTTGATAAAGCATAAGAAGATACTTGACTCTGTGGGTAGAAAATTTAAGTTAGTATGCATTGATTTAACTTGCTTTATTTTGGTAATACACGAGACTGTATTCTTTCTTTTTGTTCTGTAGGCAATGTGGCTAGGGTATCCTGGAACCAGTGGGGCATTGTTCATGGATTATATCATCACAGATAAAGAAACTTCCCCAGTTGAGGTGGCTGAACAGTATTCTGAGAAATTAGCTTACATGCCAAACACTTTCTTTATTGGAGACCATGCCAACATGTTTCCCCATCTGAAGGTAGGTGGGAGGATAGAGATTGCAAGAAAATTAGATGTTAATAGCAGTTGTTTTCCATAGCTGTCTTTATAAGATTACACTTAGTATTTGGTGAGGGATCTTGTAACATAAAGACGCTTCTCTCTCTCTGTCTCCCTCAACAGAAAAAAGCGGTCATTGATTTCAAGTCCAATGGTCATATTTATGATAACAGAATTGTTCTGAATGGCATTGACTTGAAGGCTTTCCTTGACAGCCTCCCTGATGTCAAAATTGTTAAGGTGAGAACGGCTTCTTTGGATGTTCTGTCTTGGAGTGAAGAAAATATTTTCACAGGTTCTTACATGTTTTTGTTTGTTTTTTCAGATGAAGTGTCCTGATAGTGGAGACAA
Organism: Rhea pennata; assembly: GCF_028389875.1. Classification (NCBI taxonomy): domain Eukaryota; kingdom Metazoa; phylum Chordata; class Aves; order Rheiformes; family Rheidae; genus Rhea; species Rhea pennata. Next base: position 3,566,063 of record NC_084673.1, on the reverse strand, counting down.
TGCAGATAGCAATGCTGCCCTCAGTATGCCAGTCATTCCTATGAATACAATTGCAGAAGCTGTGATTGAAATGATAAATCGTGGTCAAATTCAGATAACAATCAATGGATTCAACATTAGTAATGGACTAGCAACTACTCAGGTGAGGCAATTCAGGGCATGTATGGATTTTTTAATGCATCTGTTAATATAAGAAAGAACAGTAATTTCTGTCATGTTGATTATTTCTTGTACTGAAAGAAATATTTCTGAAGTATATTCCTTGAAGCCACAGATTTGTTGGAAGATGATCTTTCCCCCAGAGATGGAGAGGTTACTATCAAGAGCTACCTAAAGTCCAGAGAAATTTAATCTCACTGTATGGAGAGAAGTTAGTTGTTTAGAACTGGAAGATAGGACTAGTTCCCTGTAGCCTGCAGGGATATTTGTGGGCTACTGCCCAGTTTCAGTTGCCTTTTTTTTTTCCCCTTTAGAAAAAGTCCGCTGGATAATGCAGTGAAACTTGTTTTGTTGTATTTCAGCAATGCTTACTCAACACTTTATATCTTCTTGAGATAAGTTCTTTGCAACTATGTGCCTGTGATTTCAGTTTCTGGGATTTAGTGATAGTGACAGTTGTTTAACAGTTCTTCCCTCTGTAGAGCATTTTTTTTTGTTTGTTTGTTTGTTTGTTTTTTTTTACTTTGATATCATACTTCAAGATTTGCATAACTTTGATTTGTTTCTTTGATTTGCCATCTGTTGGTAGAGAAGAACTGAAATAATGGTTTCCTAGTGCAGTTATATGAGTGGTCTGAAGATATTTATCTGTGCATCTGCAAATGCAGCTGCAATTCTGACTTCTAGCATGCATTTCTAGTAAAAATGCATCTTGGGCACATACCCTTTGGGCGTATGTGACTGGAACTGTGTATTTTGTTTGAGATCTCATTGGTGACTTGGATCCATAGCACTTTTATCTACTTCTCTTGAGACTAGCTAGCTTTGCGTATCTTGTTGTCCTGTCTCTGCAGTTTCAATGTACTGACTTTGTGTTCTAATACAGTTGGTAACAGCGAGTTGTTTTCATTAATGTCAAGTTTGTCAATAGTACATTTGCTTTGGCTGGCAGCAGTGCAGTGAGCTAAGCTTACATGTTCTGTATGTTTGCTTATACATGTGTGTGTGTATGTTATATATAGGCTATAAGTAACTTGTACACTTAGGGCAAGTTATTTCCTTCTACCTTCAACTGATCCTACCATTGCTTAAGAAGAATTAGAGTGCAGCGTTACGTCTTTAAATCATACTTACATTGTGCTAGTACTCAGGGCCATAAACTCTTCTTGCATGGTATTCTGGTTCTCTGTGTATTGATGAGTTCTCCCAACTCTGCCCTCTGTAGCATTTTTTTTTTAATATATGCATATTCCTGTTCTTTGTGAAGGCTGTAAAATCATTCATTTTAGAATGTTAGTTAATAACTCCAGTTTCTTACAGTTTGTTATTGACTAGTCAGCATCTTCAGTCTTAATTGATTCCATCTCTGTTGTGTGCCGTTTACCTTTTATTCAAAAACCAACAAAAATGAAAATAATTTGATTTCTACATACTTTTTTCTCCTTCCTTGAAATTTTAATTTTGTTTTTGGTCTCAGGAGGTAGTGAAGTGACTTGAAGGAGGGGAGGGTCTGTGTGTTATGCTACTTTATACAGTTGTTCTTTTCAGTTACTGGGAGTTGCAGGGAGATAATAGCCAGGACATGAAAATACCTAGTGTATTGTTTCATGGTGGTTGCATTGTCATGGCATCCACAAGTGTAAGTAGGCATTTTTGTTTACATCTAATAAAGCTAAAGGTATGCTTAAGGTAACTCATGATACTAACATGTCACAGTATGACTCAAAAAAATTTCATGGGGCTTAAGCTTATTTCCTATAATTTTAGTGTTCTAATAGCTGTGGATTTTTATTTTTTTTTAATTTTTTTTCTCCTTAGATTAATAACAAAGCAGCAACTGGAGAAGAAGTTCCACGAACTATCATTGTCACTACCCGTTCCCAGTATGGATTACCAGAGGATGCTGTTGTATACTGTAACTTTAATCAGCTATATAAGATTGACCCTTCTACTTTACAAATGTGGGCTAATGTGAGTGTCTGTGTATCTGGCAGGAAATCTAAGGTCAGACCTCTAGAATGTAGCTGTTCTCTCAACTCAGCAAAACTTCATGCAAATGAAAACTTCACCTTCATTGTTTTGTGGAAAATACAGTCACCCTGAACCATTTGAATCCTGACAATGCTCATGTTGTGGAACTTGGCATTAATAGGCTATAGAATTTTGTATAGGCTGAGTTCAAATCGTGCGTGTATTTCTAGTCAGTGAAAATTACATTTTGAACAATTTAAATATGCATATCCATTGTGAATTAAGTTTAGTGTTCTAGTCTGGAAATCAAGTTATATAAGTGATACATTAAATTTCAGTACTTCCTCCTTAAGTACCCTGTAGGCTGTTGTTCAGAGTTATTGTCTCTTTCAGTGATGAAATCCAGTGCTGGTTATTCTACTCCAAACATTGATTTTTTTAAAAAAAAATCTTTCCTATACTTCAGAAGGTTGAAGTATTGAATGACTATGTCTTTTGCTTTATCTTGGTTCGTGGCAATTTCTTACTGTTATTCAGAAAAAGAAGTGTTTCTGACAAGTCTTCCTTTGTCTACTTCTTGCTTTTGTTTTAGATCCTAAAAAGAGTTCCAAATAGCGTACTGTGGCTCTTACGTTTCCCAGCTGTAGGAGAACCCAATATTCAGCAATACGCACAAAACTTGGGTCTTTCCCAAAACCGAATCATCTTTTCTCCTGTTGCCCCCAAAGAAGAACATGTGAGGAGAGGCCAGTTGGCTGATGTTTGTCTGGACACTCCGCTTTGCAATGGGCACACAACTGGGATGGATGTACTCTGGGCTGGGACTCCTATGGTCACTATGCCAGGTAATACAACAGGGAACCTAGACAGAGTGGTGGATGCATTTGAATTATTTTTTAGTAACTTAGCAAGCCTGACAAACTTTCTTGTGGGGGTGGAAGGAAGGTAACTTTTCATAATCAGTCCTGTTTTACCTGATAAGCTGACTTCTCTTTCTTATCTTATATTTACAGGTGAGACTCTGGCATCACGAGTTGCTGCCTCCCAACTTACTTGCCTCGGTTGTCTTGAGCTCATTGCAAAAAGTAGGCAGGAATATGAAGATATTGCTGTGAAACTGGGGACTGATCTGGAATAGTAAGTAACTTTATGCTGTGTAACAAGGTAACATCAAGAATGTGAAGTGCTGTCCTTGGGCACAGCTATGAGACTTGTAAATGGTTTTAATCTTGCAGATACTTAAATGTTTAAAATAACTTGATGATTCTCCTCTAGAGGTCACCTTGCAACTAACTCAGCTTTTGCATTTATGGTAAACTGTCATCCATGCTCCTAATTGCACAGAGCAACAACTTGTTGCACGTTGCCTGTTCTGCAGAAATTGCTTGTGTGCAGTCTTCTAGTTGTTAAAAGGTGAAGTATACTGCATATTTTTTCTTTTTAAATTGAGGATTAAGCTGTCTGTCATTTATTGCTGGTTAAAATCATGCTGTAAAAAAGTTACTGCAGGACGGGTAATGGGCAACAAGTTAACTTGTTAATATGTCTAGGCTTTCAAGTGCAACTGCTAGTGGTGATCTGTATCAGAAATGATGAAGACATGTACCATCAATGTGAACTTGGTGGAAGGGAGTAGTAGATATTTCTGAAACAGTTGTGTTGGCAGTTCTGGATTGACTGAGATAGATTTCAGAAAGTAAACAGTATTACAAAGTGTTCAGAACCTCTCCTGACTGCTTTGACTCTTTTCGTAGCCTGAAAAAAATACGTGGCAAAGTCTGGAAGCAGAGAATATCCAGTCCTTTGTTCAACACCAAACAATATACAACGGACCTGGAGCGGCTTTACCTTCAGATGTGGGATCACTATGCTGCTGGCAACAAACCAGACCACATGATTAAGCCAGTAGAGGCCAGTGAATCTGCATGAAGAGCCTGTCTATGTGCCCACCCAGAACTCTCCAGGAACTGAGCCTCTCAAACACTTCTGCAGAGATGATGAGCTAAAAACTGTGCATTTCTACTTAATCTGCCTGGTACTCTGTGGCTGAAGTGATACATGATGGTGATTAGAGCACAGTCAGACATATTTCTTGCATGATAGGGAAAGACTCTGTAGAGCCTGAGATCCTTCTATTCCATGAGGAATTTGAATGGGATTGAGCCATGCACGTGTGCTGTATGTACATGAAACTGAGTGGTTGGTGGGGGAAGTTTGAACTGCCCAACCAATTATGTTTTCATGGATTGATTCAATCTTTCTATGAATCTTTCTCCTCTGATGTGGATTGGGAATTGGAGTTTTTTAACATTTGATTTTTTGGGTACTCCTGTTGGTATGTGTGTGGTTCTCCCATGACAAGATTTCCAGCTAGCGAGTGTTGCTCCCTGCATTAACTTCTAAACTGTGCGGACTGAAAGGGCATATTTGCTGGTGTAGTCTTTTTTTATAGGTTTTATAAACCACTTGAGCCTATATCAGCCTTTTAATGTTTGACCTCTGTTTTGGAGCTTTCTGTAATGTGTTGGTTTAGATAAGGATTCTGTTTTGTTTTGGTTTTTGTTTTGTTTTTTAAGCTTCTCCGATAACTCAGCTAATTGGCTTCATGATGGCAGCTCCTATTCTGTTGAAAAACCAAATTTAATTTGAAATTAATCCTCCCCACAAGTGTTTGAGGTAAACACAAACTGGTGCCAAATACAGATCTTTCAGGAATGATTGTTAATTATGTATAGAGGCGCAGTCCTAGGTACTGTAGCAAAGACTTTAAACAAAAAATAAAGCTTTGGTTTGCCAGTTTGACCAATTTGACCAACGTTTTGCATTTTATACTGCCCTTCCTGTGCTGCTATCAGAAAAGTGTTCTGGGCTGCTGGCCTTTCATTTCTGTAACTTTAAGTAATTCTGTTTGTTTCAGCAGAAATAATCCCAGGTAAGTATAGATCATCTACTTAAATACTTTTTATCTCCACTATGTTAGACTAGAAACATCCAAACTTGAAAGCTCTAAAGGGCTGTTGTACATACATGATTCTTGAAGTGTTTTGGGGCCTCACAACAGCTTTTCCTTTTCTTCAAGTTCTCTCTGTTCGCACTACGTGGTACCTTGAAGGGCATGACCTATATGTAAATTAATATTTTTGTATTGAATGAACAAGAATAGCATTACCTAATATCCTGAGCCTCTACAGAGGGTCAAGGACTGCAATTTAAAACTGGTGTCAATCTTGCTAATTGTGCTACAGATGTTGCTGATCAGTCACAGGTTACCATTTATCTCCTATCCGCACTGAACTAGAGACTCCTGTTTCTGCGAACTGCTGCTTTTTGGTGCACCTGTCATCTAGATCGCAGTTGATGCTTGAATGTATCCTGACCGATGAGTACCTAGTGTCAATGCCTTGGTTTCTTGGTAGAATTTCATCACTGCCTAAAACACGAGTAAGAAATTTTGGTTGTAATTCTCAACTTGCATATTTATACCCTGTCCTGTTTATAACAATTGTCCGATATCGTTAGGGAATTTTTCAGCTTCCTTTTTACGGTCTGAGACTGTGGTTGCAAACTGTTGAATCTGCTATTAAAGTGGAGTCCGGTGTCGACTTTGGCTTGGCTGCCGGCAGCGTCACGTGACCGCGAGCCTCGCGTCGCCGCGGGGGGAGGGGCGCGGCCCCCCCCCCCCCCCCCCCGGCGCACCGCGGCGGGCCGTAAGCACCGCCGCAGAGCGCAGGCGCCGTAAGCGCCGCCGGAGCGCGCGGGCGCCGCCGGAGCGGGGCGTTGTGCGCAGGCGCGGCGCCGTGCCCCGGAAGCGCTGCGGCGGCGCGGGCGGTTTGACGGCGCGATGGAGGCGGGCGCGGGGCCGCCGCGGGCGCAGGGCGGCCAGCGGCGCGGCCTCTCCGGCGGCGGCTCTTCGCCTGCCGCTCCGCTCTCGGGTGGCGGCAGGCCGAGGAGTGCGGCGGCGGGGGGCTCGGCCGGAGGCGGCGGCAGGTGAGGCCTCTGCGCCGGGGCCGCGGCCGGGCCCCCCGGCGAGTGCCGCTGGGGCGCCGCTGCCGCCTGTAACGCGCCCTGCTCGGTCGTGGGCGCCTCGGCGGGACAAGCGGCTCTCTGCGCCCCCGCGAAGCTCGGGGACGCTGGGGCGCAGCGGCGGCGGTCGGTTCGGTCTCGTCCGGAGGGGATGAGACACGCGTTTGAGGAGCCAGCCAAAGCTGTGGCTGCTTTCCTCTCCTTTCTCTGAGGTAGCCCTCTTCTGAGCTTGTCTCAGAAACAACGGTATTTGTAGCTATTATAATTTTTATATTTTATATTATTGGATAGCATTAAACAATATAGCTATTACAATTCTCATAATTTATGTTATTACCTATTAATTACTGCTAGGGATGTAATCCAGAATATTTAGATTGTTAATCAGTATTTAGCTTATGAAAGTTTGGTAGGTATTAGCGTGTTTCTTAATTAATTACAGCCTTTAAGGTGTGATTTAATTTTAATGTAATTTAAAATAGACATTGTCATGTTTTCAAGCCATCGCATACTCTGTTTGTCAAGTTGTTAGCGTTTGCTTTGTCAGAAAATGGTGAATAGTAAAATAGAATATTGCCGCTTGCCTCTTATGTTTGTGCGGAAATTGCAGTTCAAGTAGTAATGCATAAATTCTGCATTTTAAAATATCTAGCAAGCAGCAGTAGCGTGAATATGTTTGTTTCAAAAGATTTGAAAAAGTTTAGACTATTTGAGAAGTTGAATGTTTAGTGTGTTTGGTTCTCACTGTGCACAGGTATTTCAGACCAGATGAGATACAAATCTGTGTGCTGTTGACCTAATGATCTTGCTACTGTTCTACATTTCATTTTTCAGTCGTGCTCTGCACTTTTCTTCAAGCAGTGATGATGAATTTGAAATGTGTAAGTAATAACACGTATTTGCTTTCTAAAGGCATATGAAAAGAATGCTATTTAAATTGCTTGAATTTCTGGCCATGAGGAGCATATGCTAAGTTCTGGCATTTCCTCTATTCCTCAAGAATTGCTTTAAGCATGTGAAATGCTGCTGCCTGTTCTGTTTTTGTTTACCAGTCACAGCAGCATTGCTGTTCTACAGCGGGATATTAGTGTTTTGTTTGAACACTCCCTTGGAATAACTTACTGGAATAAGCGTATGGGCACCTTTTTGCAGTAGGAAAACTGCTACCTGCAGTTGTGGAAATGCTTCAAGAAAATGTTGATAACACAATCAGTTTCCTAATCGCTTTCTCTCTCCTAATGATTCACGTTTTGAGAGGAGGCTGTACTGGATACTGTAAGGTATGTAACAGCACTTTTTGGTTTCATGCAGGGCAAGAGCTGAATAATGCAGGAATTGCTACACAGTTGTTAGCTTTGAGGAACTGAGAGTTGGAATTGTTTTAAAAGAATTGTTGGGGTTTATTTAGAGACTTTGCATTGAATTTGTACTAGTTTTAAGCTTTTCTTTTAAAAATATGTAATTTAATCATTGTTCCAGTTTTAGCTAGAATGAAAACTCCAAAATCCCTGACACGTCAAGTTTCTAAAAAGGAGAATGAGAGGTTGGTGCTGTACTAAATGACTTTCAAATGTTTGTATATGTCTCTGTATTATCTCTACTACTCTCAGTATAGAAAATGAAGAAGAGTTTCTTGTTGATTTGTAGGCTGTAGAAGTGAATGCAGATGGAAGAATTGGTCTGTGTTCATTCTGTGTATGTTCAGGTCAAATGTAAAATAGAGTATTTGCAAGTGTGCATGCTTCATTGCTCTTTCAGAGGGCAGTATATCTTGTGGAAAACCAACCTTTCATCTTTCAGCTATTTAAATGCGGGGTTTGTTGATGAAGCCGTTTCATACTGTTCTGACTTAGTCTTGACCAGTTTTGTGTGCATTAGACATTCATAACATACCTTCATTCTGGTTCTGCTGGTAATAGTCTTATCAGTCTGGGAAAAGGCATTACATGCTCAACATGCAGTAGAAGAATTCCCAACTAACAGAATAGACTCCTAATTTATGAATTATTGCCTGGAGAAGTATTGGCAGCATAGGTTACAGTAGTTGAGAATAATTAATAAAATACTTTTTAATAACAATAAGAGCTTTGTACACGTTCACATTCAAAAACAATCTTCTGTTGCACAACAGCATGAGTTTATCTCCTTGTACAGCTTTCTAAATCTCATCTTCAGGATTCCTTATCTGCAGTTACTGGATAAATTGCTATCGATCTCTCAAATGTTAATACTGACACGTTATCTTGTTAGACCTGTGAACTTTAATTCTACCTTGTCATAGGATGACTTTGAACTGTTAGTTCAAATCTGTCATAGGTAGATACCTGTTAACAGAAGTAGTTGTCACATCTGTTGTGAGCAACTGATTAAGTTTACCTTGCTAAAGCAAACCAAACCATCTAGCATAACTTTCTCTGCTATTTTCCTGCTTGTGCCTACTGGCATTTCATATTATTGCTTGTTTTACAGTTTGAAGGACTTCATCGATGACTCAATGGATGATTTCTTCTTGGACTTTAAAAAGAGAAACAGCACAACTAAGAATGGCAAGTAATTGTCCAACAACAAATTTGAAACAGGAATTTTATTGGATGGGAAGAAAGTATACATTGAGTTCACAAATTTTTGGAAGAACTTAATAAATATAAGATCATTTGGACCTCTTTTTTGGGGGTAACAAAAGACCGAATAAATTTTCTTCTTTCTTTCTTTCTTTTCTTTTTTTAATCTCAATCCTTATGTAATGTTTCCTCTATGATTGAGGACTCAAAGTAGTGGCATACCTTTGTCTACCTTCTCATTGTGTCCTGAATTTGAAGTAGCAAAGACGTTCTTTTGCTATTTCTGGCTTTAAAAGGAGCTTACCATGTGTTTTGTTTAGGCCAGCATGGCTGAAACTTTTTTTTCTAGTACAAGCTTGCTGCATATTTCTTCAAAATTGAAAATTAAATGTTTAGCTGTACTCGTAAATATATGTAGCTTTTGTTACCAAGAATAAAGCTTATGCTAGTGCTAGCTAGCTAGTCATAACTTTTTTTTCTTCTCCCCTTCAAGATTGCTAGGCCAGAGGGCTGATGTACCTTCAACCCTGTGTGTGTGTATATATGTGTGTATATATCTTACCTGTATATATACACCTATACAGTGTTTAGTACTTTTTGTGATGACTTTAGTATAATGGTAAATGGGCCTGGTGTAATAAAGCAAATAAAGATGCCTTTCTCTCCTTTTGTCTTTTCCTAACTTTCAAAGAATATTACTGTTTTAAGATAAAGTCACTTAGGAGACCTGCCTTTACCAAGACTTTAAGCTGTTTCTTTTGAATTGCAGCACGGAAGGATCTTCGGATCCCAAAGAAGTCAGTGAGTTCTGGAAAAGAAAACGTTTGCTCCCAAGAATTGCTGAATCTAGATGCTTTAAGTGACGGTGAAGATTCTGTTTTTGTAGAAAGTTCACAGCATGACTGCCAAAAGGGCTTGAAGGAGAGTCTGAAGTGCATAAAGCTCCCTCATCCTCAAAATCAGAAAGAATTGATTTCCAGACATAGTCCAAACTTGCTTGTTGGAGGCAAAGAAAGAAACTGTGAGAAGGAGAATACAGAGGATAAAATGCCAGCCTTAGCACTCCGACGAAGTACAGAGTTAGAATCGGATAGCTCAGATAGTGAATTTGAATCTTTAATAGAACGCATAAGGAAACAAAGTCTGCACCGAAAACCTATCTTAAGTACAAGTAAAACTGTCAACCAGCCAAGCACAACAGGTAAGAAATGATTCTTAGCTAACCTCAGGGTTACCTTTTGGGAACAATGTTAATACCAATTGCCTAATTCTATTCATGTGTGTGGCTTGTGCTTTGGAAGTGCAACCCAGCCTCTTGCACTTCAGTTTGACGTAAGCAGAAATTATTTCTCTGTGACCGTTCTGAAAAGTGATTCCGCCAGCCTTATGGTATCAAGACTTAAGTTTTTCATTAACACATTTTGTAACTTCTATAATTGCTAGGCATTTTTAGTTGTATTTTTAAAATTATTCTGAAGACAAAGCTAAGTGGTGGTTTTGAATGATGTCAATTTTTCTAATGTATGATAGCTAACATGAAGCTGTCATTTTGGTAACACTGAAATTTCAAACAGTTAGTGTGCTGTTAATTTAGTGCTTATATGGATTTATTGATTTTTGCTATTTATCAAATTCTCACTGTAAATTGTATTTAAAGCAGTAGCTTCTTCTGTCTTTTGACTAATTGAGCTCTAACTGAAAGACTGTAGAGGGAGAAAAGACTTGCTGGGAAAGGGCTATTGCTGAGTAAGGGCAAATAAAACAAATCTCTTTTTCTGGAAGGCTAAACATATGGTGCATTCCTTGCAAGTAGTAATTCAAGGCAAGGAGGCTTATGGCAGAGTGTGAAAGAGGCTAATTGACAGCACAGAAAGATACCCTGGAAAAGAGCAAATCTGTATTTTGGGGGGCTTAGGATATGATAATATGGTATTTACTTTCTAGAGATGAGGTGGGAGCTGCGTATGAATTCTCTGTATATCATTAACTAGCGAAAGGAAACTGTTTCTGAACAGTTGTAGAAAAGCCAGCAGAGATAACATTCACTAAAACTGTAAACTTTGAAGTAGTGGTTGATTTATGTTAGGGCCAGTTTTAGCACTCTGGATATGGACTGTGAAAATAGGCAGGTCTTTGTTTGAACACATCTTTGTGAGACTGCATTAGGAAGAAGACTTACTGAAAGCATATTCTGTATCTCCCATCTATGCTGTTTCTTAAACCTTTCTCTTGAGTTACCTTATGGATGTTAGAGAAACTGGACCAAAAGTCTGGATCAGCCTGACAACTTTGGTCTGAACGGGAAAAGGCAGGCTGTGTAATCGCTGTAGCTTACTTGCTTTTCCCTGCTGTCCTCACAAGTTATCTGTCTTTGTTAAGTTAAAGATAGAGATTATAAAGATTATGGAGTTGATATAGTACTGTTAATGAGGCTATAGCTCCTGATAAAGTATCCTGGTTAATACAATAATCTACTTGGGTGGTAAAGTAGTAGAGTATTATTTCTTTAGGAACAAACAGTATGACTTTGGGTACATAATAGAAGCTTGAAATGTTTTTTTTGTTTGTTTGTTTTCTTCACATAGTATATCTGTGTTACTGCTTTTCATGTGTTAGTGGTTTGTTTTGAATTAGTGAAATGTGACAGGAAAAAATGCCTGAGAGAAGTCACAAATGCTTTCTGTTCCCTTTCATCCTAACCAAGTGTTTGAAACTTTGCAATGCCACTGAATGCAATGCCAATGAATGGCAAATTTTAAATATTTAATAGCGAATGATCTTTTTATCAATTTCATCCATGTATGGCTAAGCCCATAGAGGGAGTGTGTATGCTGAGATGGGATGTATGACTTTTTCACAGTTGTCTGTTTACAGGTTGTTGATGTCTGTGCTTCTGATTCTTTGACAGTGTGTAATATTTTGACTTTCTGTTGAACTAGAAAACCTCAAGTCACCTTGTGAAGGTGCTCAGACCTCAAAAAGTGAGGGAGACAAGAGGCCAAAGTCACATTCCACTTTGAGTAAAGAAACACCTTCCAGGATAATGTCTTCTGTTAGAATTCCCAGAAGTGAATCAGTCAGTTACTCACCATCAGCACAGACAAAGGAAAAGTAAGTGTTTCTCCACCTATACTGTGTTCTAGGACTATTACAGATGGATGAAGAGATGCTGAGAAATCTTTTGCCTAGGATGGCATTCCGATTTTCTTTCTATCTGGAAACTTCTGCTACTGATCAGTTGTAAATTGTTAAGCAGGCTGGAATTTAAAACTATAGTCTCAAGTATGGCAGGGAAAATATAATCTAATCTTCAATTAAAGCAGTTGAGATTAAATTTGTAGAGTAAGTAAGGGTGGAATGGTAGGATAAGTGCAGACTTAAGATACAGAGTGTGTGAACAGCTAGTACATGTTAAATTATTCTGTTTCAGTTCTCTCTGTCACTACCTTGTCCTCAGAATCATTGTGTAGGAATCAGTAATTCCTAGCAGAACTTTTATTAATGGTAATTAGCAAGCGTGTGAGGAATTATGGCATTGTGGTTTCATGTTCTGGTATTTAAAAGATACACTTGCTATCTTCTCTATTGCTCAGAACCTGACAGCAGTTGATAGATCCCTTTGAGAAATATTCTGGGTGTCTTTTTGGAACCTCAGTACAATTTAGAGCTACAAATGCCAGACCTTATTTATAAATATTACAGTCTCATCTTGCAACAGTGACATGGGAGGCCAGTTTTCCCCTCAACAACATTTTTGTATTTTATTTTCCAAATACGCAAAGTATTGTTTTTATATCTGCATGTTTGAGAGGTTAACAAGAGGCCCTTTAAATATAACTTTTATTCCTCTATCATCCATTATTTGCTGGTCTCTAAGCAGTATTTTCAGTTCAGTCTCAAATGGAAATCTGCCTAGGCTTCTAATAATTTTTTTAGCAATGACACCTTTTGGTCCTTTCCTGAGATGGGAGGAATTAACATGGAGGGGGGTGCACTTTACTTATTAAGAATTCTGATTCAAGTTTTCCTAGTTGCATTTGCAAGACAAAGTTTATAATATTCCTTGTAAAGGGAATGTTATCTTATTAGAGCAGCTAATACAGTTGCATCAGTATTAAACAAGTTTGAATGTACATACACTTTTTCAGGCCTCAGTTTTTCTGAGGCTCTTGATCTGTGCTGACTTCAAGGTCTTTTTCTGCATAGCGGTAACTAATATATAACCGAGTATTGTTTGAAGTGCTTTTCCTGTTTGAGCTACTTCACTTTTACAGGTCTTTTACAAGCTCCTCTTCAGATCTTTTTTTTTTTTTTTAACCTGCATCATTATAACTTGCAGAATTCATGATGTTTCTTTCTCTGTATGTGGATGCAACTTGTGCTTTTCAGAGAAATAGAAAAATGACTCTTTTCTAAGAGCTACATTTATTTTGCCTCTTAATCATGTGACATTTTCTTTAGTCATTTTATGTATTAGTACCAAACCTTTAAACAATGTCTTCAAAGCAGATGAGAACTCTGGGGTATTGGAGTTAGCTATCCTAGTGGAATATTTGCTTTCCCTGAATGAATAGTTTTTCTTAGGATTCCCAGAACATCTATGGTAATGTCTCTGAAAATATGCTTTTATCATGGATAGTGATGTTAGGGCTATTGATATATTGATCAACTTTTGGTATAACTGTGCCCTACTGTGCCATGATGAACATTTGAGCCACCCTCTCTTCCCACGTAGGAGTACTCAGCTAGTTTTCTGAGCAGTGAAACAACTGCAAGACTTGCAATAGTTCTGCCTTTCTTGCCCCTGAAGAGGGAAGGAAGCAGTAAAAATGTGTACCACACTGGCCTCCTCATGAGCATGCTAACAAAAAGAGTCAATAAGTTTGTGCCAGTGGCAGCATTCTAGAGAAATTTAGTGACTATAAAGTGACTTTTATTTTTCAATATGATACTTCTGAACTTTTAATTAAGATTGTTGTGTATGTGATTGGTTGGTTTGTTCTAATGCCTTCTCTTGCAGGCATAACTTGTGCTCAGTGCCTGACTGTTTCTTGCAAGATCTCTCAAACCCAGCATCCCAGCATGTGAAGTCTTTCAAAAAAAATAAAGAGGACCTGGCACAGAAGCTTTACCATCTCTATAATAGCACCATCTTTGAGAAGAAGGTTGGCTTTAAAACAAAATATCATGTTTCTGCAGTGAGAATATGCTGATCAATATGTTATTCCTCACCTTTTGATGTGATTGCTCTTTATCCTTTTCAGTTGGTAGAGCTAGGCTTAGGTTTACATATAGGTCAAACCATTTTCTTCAAAGGGGATTTATCACCACTGTGATGCTGAAGTTTTCTAACTTGGAGCCTAGTTACTTTCCCAGTGGTGATGGCATACCATCCTTAAGTGAGCAGTTTGGATGGTGTGCAGAAGAGTCCTTGATTAGGTTAAGTTAGTACATGAAAGGTTTGGGTCAGTTTCATTTCTGAAGAGGTGACTGCTGTTTCTCTTCCTGTATTTCTAGAATTTCACGTGCTTGTCAGCTCGGTAGCCTACAAGTGTTCCTGCTGCTGCCTGTGTGGTACCGGGCCTCAGTGAAGGCAGCTGTGGCCTCCTGCTGCTAACATAAGCTTGGGGTTGTGTGCACTGCTCAGTCAGCCCTTATTGAACAGCATGTGCTGCTGGACTCTGCAGCATTACCACAGCCTAAGGAATAGCTAGTGGGTAGCACAAACTGATCTGCTGGCTGTCATGTCTGCTCTGTGTCCCCCATTCCCAACTCCTCCCATGAGCTTGTGTTAGTTTAGGTATTCATTGGACTCTCAATTGGGTTACTTCAGTCTGCTAAAAAGGTGAATAATAGGAATCTGGAGCTGGAATACAAGTCCACAGAAGACCAATGGTTTGCTTGACTCGAGCTGCTTTAGAACTGCAACCTTTACTAATGCAGTGCTCTCATGAAACTTGATCCAAAGATTCACAGCTGCTAGAGGGGGAGATGCTCTTGCTTGATGACACAAAGTGGGAGTGTACATCCAGGAGCAGGGAGCTAAAGATGAAAAGCACCTCTCCTTGCCAGGGGCTGTTGTCTCATGCTCAGTGATGCTACATGCAGTCTTCATGCATTCCTACTATATGTTCTTTTCTGTCATTACGAAACAGAAAAGTTGCTTATGCTTTGAATAACGATTTGGGGTGAATCTGAACTATAAGTTGTGTTTCATACTGAAAGTTGTTTCAGAAAACTGCTGTCTTGACCATAGTGGCATCTTCTGAGATGCTTGAGAACCTCCTCTGAAGAGAAACATTCTTGAAATAAACTGACCTTCTTTCAGGAAGGAAGGGTCTGCATCTGAGAAGATATTGCTGAGCTGACCAAGGGGAGGCAGAGGCCATGATTCCACTTAAAGTGGAGCTGAAAGGGCTTATTGCTGCTGGAATTGAAAGATTTTGCTCTCCACTGCTTCAGCCTATACTGGCACTTATCTATTGTTGGACCATTTACTTGAGCTCATTTAACTAAGCTAGATGACAAAAAACCGTTAACAACAACAGAAGAAAAGCTACCCAAGATAGGTATGGCAAGACTTATAAACTTAGGAGCAGCACAGAGGATAAACAAGCAGTGATTATTTGCCTTTTCACAGTTTAGGATGAGGGTACATCAGGTGAAAATGACAAGTTGCAATCAAAAGATGATGATATTTGGCATATAAATTAAGCTGCAGAACTTCTAATCAGACTGTTGTGTAAGCTAAAAATTCATATGCATTTTTAAAAAAATTGAGAGCTATTTAGTGCAAAGGAACCACCTCCGAGTCAGTAAGATACTGTCTTTCAAATGACTAGCAGCTAAGAAGTATACATTGAAATGAAATTTTGTAATATGCCTGACCTCTCCTTATGTTTCCCCTTAAACAACAGACTAGCCACAGTTGGCAGCAGAATAGTGGACCTAAGGGACTTTTGGTCTGATCCTGCATGTGAAACTCTTAGTGTCAGTAGTAGAAACACTGATGATTGGAATGAGAAGCTGTAGAAGGTGGGTTTGCCTCTTAAGTGATGGCAGTTTTGAGGACATGAGCAGAGACATGCTGTAAAGGACTGTGCAGTAGAGTGGAAGCCAGAGGCATAAGGAAGATATGGGAGGTAGAAGAGGGCAGATCACGTGCACTGTTTTGTTTCTCAGTTGCCAGAGAAAATGGAAATAATCTGGAATAAGAAAATGAGAAAAACAGCTGGATATTGTGTAACTGGGCAGACAAAAAGTCCTGAAGCGCAGCGTTACGCTCGAATAGAACTCTCTGAGAAGGTCTGCGACTCTGCAGGTAAGTAAGGGAAAAGATAAGTTGATCCTTCTTTGTGAAAGCGTGTTCTAGAGATAACTATACGAATCTGAGAATTGCACTATCTACAGGCAGCCTCTGCTTTGAAATTACTTGTCACCTTGAATAAATAAACCAACTGAAAATAATGCATAGATTAGAAGGGTTGTAAGAACAGGTGCTAGTAAGAGGCTTCATGAATTCACAAAATGCGAAAACATGTATACCTACCTATTCGTGCCAACATCAGTATTAGAATATGGTTTGATATTTATATTTTGTATTGATTTGAAAGACCTAATGGCCAGTTTTACTATATTGCAGTGTAAAATCTGACTTCTTCCATCATAGCCAGGTGCTTTGTTGATTAAAGCTGGAGTAAAAACAATCAGGGCCAAGTTAAGTTTTATTATTTGATATTATTGTAACTGTTAGATTTCCCCCCATTCTACTCCTCATTCTCCCAGTTTGGGAAAATGAATGTTGCTGTTATCATATGCTAAAAGCTACTGTAGTAGCTTTTAATTAGTTCTGAAATTCTGTTAAAGTAGGTTTAATAAGCTGGGTTGGAGAAATGAAAGATTGGGAACATGGGGAAGTGACTAGGATGCAGAATTAGTGGAGTTACTCACAGAACTGATGGAAGTGCATTGAGTAAAACCTTGTTGAGGCATTTATCTTCTTATCCAGGTGTTCATAATTCCAACTTCCAAAATGACTTTTGCACCTTAGTGAAGAACAAGCCCCAAACCTTGCAATACCTAGACTTCTTTTAATTTTGCAGATACCGTAGAGATCTGCAGTGCTAGTTCATTTTCATAGCTCAACAGATACTTGTGATACATGTTCAGTTCACTGTGCTGACAAATTTAAAATCCTTTCAAGTAAGTTGGATTGCAAAACTAGGTATAGTAGCTAATCTTTTCTATGCTGTCACTTAGGATATTAAGACTAAACTTCATTTGCTTAGGGTCTGCTCAACAGACCTTGCTTGAAGGACCTGTTTTTTCAGAGAGGACTTTATTCTGTGTCTATTCTTGTTAATTACTTCTGAGAGCTATCAGAAGATGACTGTCTGCAGATGAAACATTAAAGTGCTGCTGTGTAAGGCTATGAGGTGTTGACAGCTTTTTCTCACTGAATGTAGTTCTAGTCCTCTAAATCTGAAAAGAACTGCAAACCTCTGAATTTGGATAGAGAATTCTTATACAGTAAGTGAAACTAAAGGGTTTCAAGCTCAAAACACAGAAAAGAGGTAGGACCAATGCAGAATATGTTATTAAACTGTGGAACTCCTGACTGCAGGATGCTGTGGTTGCTAAAAATCTGTAGGGTTCAAATGCAATAGAAAATCTGTAGAGGATTATTAAATACAAAGATACCATCTTTGACTCAGAAACCTGAGTCATTTATTTTTGGAGGTGGGAGAGCAGTTAGAACTACTGCTGTATGCTTTCCCTGCTCTCATACAATTCCCTAGACATCTCCCCTTGAGTACTGCTGGAGGCAAGGTAATGAGCCTTTGTTCTGGCTTTATTTGGAAAACACCCTGAAGCTTCCTTTTCTCTTTCCTTTTTATTATCTGTTTAGGAATAATAGTATTTGCAGCTTGTATCAGCTGTGGAATTAGCACATAAATGTGGTATTTGGATTGCCTGTAGAGATTATACTTTGAAAAGCAGGAAATGCTAATTTTTGTCAGTGTGCCCTGCAGGTAAATCACTAGCTTATAGGATTTTTCTCTTCCCAGATATAGCGTCTTGTAGTGGTGTTTTGTAACTGTTTGATAGTTGCATGAAAACACAGTTCGGACAAAACTTCTATTTCTCACAATTGTGGATGTTGCCAGGTTTCTGAAGAGGTCACATGTAATGTGACTAATGCAGTTAACAGATGATGGTGGTGCAGCAGCCTTCAGTTTGAGCTTTCAATTGTTGCAAGAATAAGGGTAGATGGCTCTCTGGAAACTGCAAGTCAACAGCAAAAGCTATCATAATTACTTGTGAAGCAACAGTTTGAAAAGGGAGTGCAACAGCTTAGTTGTCCTTTTGCTTATAGGTGTCTTAATGTTAGTATCGAAGACAGTACTGTCTTCTAAGACTTGGGATGGAACAGTATTACCTTGGAAAGTGTCTGCCCAGGAAGGAGCTAGCTGCTGCAGGGAATGTATACCTGGCACTTAACAACACTGGAGCAGAAAGTTAAGGATTGGAGTCTGTACTTTCCTATACCTGCCTGACCTTTTTTTTTTTCTTTTTTCTTTCTTTCTTACCTCAAGACCGTCTTCGAGACACCCTAATTCATGAGGTTTGCCATGCAGCCACCTGGCTGATCAATGGTGTTCGAGATGGACATGGACGATTCTGGAGATTATATGCTAGGAAATCAGCTGTGATTCATCCAGAACTGCCTATGGTGACACGATGCCATAGCTATGAGATTAAGTACAAATACACCTATGAGTGTGTTTTGTGCAAAACCACGTGAGTAATGTTTTGATGAGTGATTTTATGGTTATCTATTAACCTTTTTGACTTGACAGTCCTCCTGTGCTAGAAATTATGAACCTCTTAAACTGTAAAATGCTTGGGATAGTCATCTGAATTATCATTTCCTCTTTCTTGAGCCTGTAGAACATTGCTACGTGATTCCATAAGTTTGTTTCCAAGTAGTGCCATTTCCAGACTATCAAGAGGTCAGGACAGGCAGAAGTGTCTTCCGTGACCAAGTAGTAAGATGTCAGAGTACTTGCCTCAACTTCAAAGAGTCACAGGGCAGTAATGCAAGGCCACTCATTTTTCACACTTAGCTCAAATGACACAAATTTTCATTCTCCCTCTGCTAAAGGCCTATGAAGCACACTTGAGTAAACTTAGTGCTTTTTTTCTGAATCACATCTCTCTGATTTCAGAGTCAACACTGATACTATTATAAGCTTTACAGTAGAGAACATTACCTACAATTATAAGTATGCACTAGCATCAGGAGCAGTGCATGTGAACCTGTCCTGGGGAAGCAATGGCCAGGTCTGGCTCACCCCTGTAGAATATATGAGAGTAAAGTACTAGAGTGTGTTGCCATATTAGTAGGTAGAAATAAGGCATTCCAAACTCTTTGTAATCATTAAAATGTACACAGATTTCAAAAGTAAAATCTGCAAATGAATGTGCAGTTAGCACCCCTGAACCATTGTCCCTGGTGGCCTGTAATTCAGTCACTGCTGTCAAATTTTGTTCCATGAAATCTGTGAAAATAAATTAAGGCTGTAAAAATGGATGCCTGAATTTAGGCTCAAGTTCAAGTTGGGTATCTAAATATTTGATTACACCTTTAAAAAATGTGGAAAAGGCAGTGGAAAAAGTTTTAGGTGAGAAATGTCTTGATACAGATCTGATCACCTCACTCTGTGAAGGATGCAGATTCCTTCTGTTCCTTCCTTCCGTTTTGTATTGTATAACAATAGCTTAGAAATCTGACCTAAGCCGTCTGACAGGGAAGAAAGGAGCCATTTCTCACAAGTACCGCCAACTGCAAGTGTGGAGTTGAAGTGCTTTATTTTTCCATTTCAGGATTGGACGTCATTCCAAGTCACTGGACACAGAGCGCTTTGTGTGTGCATGCTGCGGGGGGCAGCTAGTCCTGAGCCAGCCAACTCAGAAAGACGGCACTCCTGCTAGGACGCGTCTAACGCCCTTCGCAAAGTATGTGAAAGAAAACTATGGATCTACTAAAAAGGAGCAGCGTGGACTGAGCCACGTGGAAGTTATGAGGAAACTCAGTGCTGAGTTTGCTTTGAAAACTAGGCTTCAAGACTCCTTGTAAAATCTCGGTGCTTATACTTTCCTGAGGCTACTTAATTTTGTGCATATCAGTAAAGTAGAGCAGTCTAACGTGGAATATATAGAAAATACTTTGGAAGATTCCAGACAAATTTAATAGCTTAGTAATCTAAGATCCCGAGGCCTTTTCTGAAGGAGGTGACAGTGGGCAAGAAGAAATGATGATAGGGAATCAGTGGCAACAGTACTCTTGTTTGTAGTTGAATGGTTTGTGTATCCTCCTTAAACTTCAGATAAAGAGCTATTGTGCCTGGGAGGATACGGTTCTAGGCCCTTCATGGGACAGAGTTGCTATATTTGTCTGGAATTCTCTGAACAATGTTTATGCATAGTGTTTCATAGCATGTGTTCAGTGACTCTACTGAGCAGTAGTTTTACTGTGTAAGTCACTTGGGTAGCTGCTGTCTCAGTTGCGGGGGTATACCCTAAACTCCGCATACATGCTATAGAACGGCTACGTGTATATCTGGGATTGCCACACACAAGAAAGCTCAGGCACATGAGCCAAGTCCTCTGGTTTTGCCTGGATGATTTTTAGCCAGAAAGAGGGCAAATCTGAGATAGAGCTGAGCATGGGTTTCTTCTAAGGAGAATTTCTTGAATGTTTTCCTTAAAAGCCTAAGCTTAGGAAAAATGGAGCCTCAAGTTTGTTAGAGAAAGTGTGAGCTTTCTCCAAAGCCCTCTGGCCCTGAGTGAGATCAAAGTTCTCTCTTTCTGGTTTGATGGCAATTTTTCCTCAATAACTGAGATTTCTTAGAAACTAAACTAGATACAGAAGGACAGTTGGAGGGTGGGGGAGGAAGGGTAGCAATTTTCGCACAATTGAATGAGAAGGCTAGGCAGCTGACTTAAATCTTTCCTGTAGAACTTGACTGAATGTGAGTTAGAGTTGCAGTGTTTGTCTGCTGTGAACAAATTGCTCGGGTGATTAGCAAATTTTGCATCATGAATACATGTCTTTTTATACCAACTGTGACAATGAAGCTGGTGTTGTCTTTATTTAATCATGACTGTGTAACTTTGGTACGTGAAAACTTCCAATTTCTCCTGGCTAGTTCCACATACAGCAGGTCACCCTGACTGCTGCAGAGCACACCTCTCCCTGCTCTCTGCTGCTTACCCTGCGCTTACCTGAGAGCTGATGCTTTTTCAACCTCTGCACAGATTGTGTTGCTGCAGGACCATCCCCCAGGAGTGTCCCAGGAGTAGCAGTTGGTCAGGGAATGTAACTTCCTCTTCTCTGTATGTCTGTCCACCTCTCTCAGGTAGAGGCAGTCTTAGGACTGCCAGTGCTTGCTGTCCACCGTGGCATCACAGAGAAACCATCTCCCAGGGCCCTTCCTGACTGGCCACCTTGGAGCACAAGCTATTTTTGGTGCCTGTAGTGTTCTGTTTAGAATCTGTTTCCTGCTAGCTATATTAAAGTGTTAGAAAAGTAGTTTTTTCATAAATTTGTCGATAGCCTACAGTTATATAGGGAACATGTTTCCATGTGATGGGATACAAGGTATTGAATGATGCATTTTTTTTCTTGATGATGATAACGGTATGAATAAAACTTTTTTTTTCCTTTATAAAAACCTAACTGTAAATCCCATTCAATTCTTGATCAAAAGATAATTACTAATCAGAAGAAAATGAACAAATTTAACTCACCATGTCATTTCTTGTACTTGTAACAAAGCAGACATTTATAGAAGGGTCTTTGGTTTTGGTGCTTGTAAGCCAGTGTCTTGTAAAGGGGGACTTGCAATCTGCTCTGCTGTAGACAGCAGTCATCTTGCAGCATGTGCCTCCTCTCTCCTTGGATGCTGTCTACCAATTTGTCTTTCTGCTTTGTGCTGCCCTCACCAGGAAGGTCTTTTTCAGGAAGGTTTCCTTATGCTGGCTCTGTCACCTTTGCTAGGTGTTCCTGGGCTAAGGCTTTAGCTGCTGTCAGTCATGTGTCCAGCCAAACTATTCCCAAGTCTCTCTGACTCTGTGTTGTACTGATCCTTTGTGTGTTGTGGGCCAGTGCTCTGCACCAGCACCGTGTTGTGCTGCGCTGTCTAAGACTCCAGGAGCCTCAGGGGCTTGGGGTGCTCTGGCTGGGGTGGGGAACTGCAACAGGGGGACACTGGGGTGTGCAAGATAAGAAGGATGTAGTGATGATGCATGGGCATTTGGCAAGAGGAGCAAGATCAGAAAGGCTTAACAGTTGGTGACATCCACCTTAGCATCTGCTAGGGATGGGAGATAGCAACAATGTGAAATCTTCCAGTCCCACAGCACGCACTGCCAGAATACACAAGGGAGTATTAAAGCAGTGAAATGAGATGCATAAGGCACAGGATGATTAGCTGCTTGTTTAAGAACCTGCCAGCCAGACACCTGAGGGGAGTTGCTACCACTTTTACAATGGTTCCCTTGTTACTATTTTGCTTGTGCAGAGCCTTTTTTTTCTCTCTCTCTTTTTTTTTCCCTGCTCTTCTGAACTGCTTCAGTACAGTATTTGAACACCTTTGCTATAAGGACATCTAGGCAAAGATAGTTTAACTTCTCCCTTCTCTTTCAGAGTGCTGTACTGGCTGTGCCTTTGCCTCGCATCTCTCTTCTTACCATAGCTCCTCTGGTCATTGAGGGGCTTGCCCAGTGTACGCCTCGGTGGTAAGGGAGGAGTGAAGCGGGTCGAGCTTAGGCACTGCCTCACCCTTCTGGGAGGGGGCAGGGTGGGCTGGTTTGGGCTGGGATGCAGGGTGTGGAGGTGGTACTGGGCTGTGCTGGTGCTGAGGATGCTCGGGGGTGCAGCGTGGAGGGTTGAGTAGTAGCAGCAAGACCCACGCTAATGACCAGCAAGGAGATAAAGGCACCTCTTTGCTTGCAGGAGCAGAAGTGGGTATGCTGCATGGTTGAGGTCCTCCCTGCTGGAGGCTGAGCCCAGGCTTGGTGGTGGGAGAAGAGCTGGGTGCAAAGGGCTGGGCTGCAGAGCGTGGGGGCAAAGGTGGAGTAAAAATACTGAATCAAATTTTTTTACTGAACTGACTTCTGTAAGCAAACTATTAAAACCAAGCGCCCACCTCTGTTCCATCAGAAAAGCTATGGACCCTGGCAAATACTGCAAATGGATGATGTAGATGAACACTCCTGGATTAACAAAGGTGTTGGTCTCTGTCATCAGAGATAACTTTTCAAGATGGCATTGAAGATTTTCCCACCAGAGGTGTGACCACAACACAGGAAAGGGAGGGTTAGAGACTGGTGTAGAGAGACACTCAAGGCACACAAGGGGTTAAATGAATTGAATTTAATGGTAGACTTGGACACCAGACTGTAAGGGGAGCTGGGGGAAACGGGAAGCGTGTGGGGGGTGGCTGCTGGGCTCCAGGCAGGGCTCACTTTGTGTATCTTAAAGGCCCCTTGCATCTTCTAGAGCTACTTTCTTATCTTGTCTGTGCAGTAGTTACTGGCTGCAAAGCAGCTGGGCAGAGCTGATCAAACAGAAACCGCAGAGGCAGCCCTGCCTAGTCCTGGTCAGCACGCAGAGCGCACTGCTCTCTTGGACCCTGCCCGTCCCAGAAGGAAAACAGCTGCTGTAGCCGTGGGAGGACGTGCGTCACCTTGGCACCTCTCGCAAGCTCATCGCACCTTTCCTTCACCCTGGTCGCCTTTGCATGGTGACTGGTGGTGCCAGTGCAGGCTCTAGGGGGACTCACCTAGGAGAGAGACACCCTGGCTCTTTGGATGTGGGTCCTGTGGAGGACACCAACGGCAAACAGCTTTGCCACCAGTCTTGCCAACTTCCTCATTCTCAGCAAAGTAAGCGTGCACAAACAAAACAGTTTGGACCCCTCCTGCTGCTGGGTGCTTCTGGTCAAGACCACAGTTGTTCCTAGCTTCTTCAGGCAGCTGCCTTCCCACCCTCGATACCTACAGACTGAAGTTCTAGTTTTGGTATCTTCTCTGGCTCCATTCCCTCTGGTTCTGCCTCCTGCAAGCTGACCAGTCTGGGAAGGGAAAGTTACCATAAATTTAGAAGGAATGGCAATATTTTCAATAAAAAAGCCTTGTGGCTTTTTAAAGCACATTGTGGAAATAAAATGGTTAATGTTTCATCAGCCTTTGCAGGCCTATCTAGCAAAAAAAAAAAAAAAAAACAAAAAACAAAAAAACCCCACTACAATGGCCTGTCAGAAGTCAGCATGACCCAGTTGCCAAAGGAATGTATTGTCTGCAAAAGAACATGCTCCCTGTATCGTTGGAGCTTACACTTCTGAAGGGATTCACTCCCTGCTCGCGCTTATCCGCATAGCTGCAGGTCTGTGAAGGACGAGTCGCATGACCCAAAAGTATAATCAGCTCTGTAACTGCCTCTCCTGGGCCAAGTTGATATCAGCAGTCTGTCGTGCTGCTGCTCGGGGCGGGGGGGGAGGGGTGTTCTCCTATAGTTGCAGTAGTAAAGCTTCTGCTCTGACCTTAGCCTAAGCTGTATTCCAGTTATTCCTCAACAACAGGAAGGTTTGGAATGGAGCAGTTCAACTAACTTGATCTTGCCAACAGATGAGACTGAGTGTCCCTTCCAAAAGCCTCTTCTGTTGCAAAACCTTTGTGGCCTCTTGTGTTCAGGGCTGAGGTTTTGTTTTTTAGCTCAAACCCCTTCCTTAGGGACATAAATGAAAGAGATGGTAGGGCTCTACATTGGGACTCCTACCAGGCTTTTGCTGGACAAATTACGTGGTTATTTGTGTCTGGCTGAAGAACAGCACTTGGCTCTTTTTCTCTCCCTGTGAGGCAAAGCTCTGTTCCTGTCTGGGTTTCCTGACTGGCCATGGCTGCTTCTGCCTGACGAGGTGCCTGGCTGCAGAGATGATGGAAGAGCAGGATTTCAGCAAGGTTTTTAGCCCAGTCCCCTGCACTTTCCTGACAGCAAAAGCAGAGCGAAAGGCTGGTACAGTGTTGAGGTGGGTGGCAAAGCAGCTGGCCCTAGGGTCAGAGTGGTACCAAGTCCAACTGATGCTTGGGCTGACAACTGTTTTATGTCTTTATTAACAGCCTTTGCCGGTCCTTCCTAACAAAAGGAGCGCTGTGGGGCGGTGTTCCTGTAGCACCTGGGAGGGAGCGTAGCTCTGGCTGCCCATAGAAGCAGATGGGTCCTCCTCACATGCCGTGAGCTAAGGCAGGAAGCAGGTCGTGCTCTGGGGCTAGCTGAAGGTCTCTGGCATGATCGTTTTCCCCTCTGCTGCTCTCCCTCTTTGTGCTGCGCATCCTCAGGGCCAGCCCCGCTCTCAGGGGAGCTGTGCGGCACACGTGTCCTCCTGTCCTCTCACTGCCACGAGTGATCACAGCTGCAGGAGAGAGCTCGGCACACAGCCCGAAGCACCATCCTGAGGATTGAGGGCAGCTGCCTGGAGGCTCGGGAGTTCAGGAAGGTAAATGTGCCTGTGGGGGAAGGAGAGACAGGTGAGGGTCTGCACAGGCCCAGGGCAAACACCTGCCTCTTGCCCACCACCAAGGGCTTCCCCAAGGCATCATGGCCTTGGCATGGCCAGGCCCCCCATGGATACTGCTACTGGGTGCTGTGGTGTGCCATGGAGATGGGACAGCAAGGGATGGCTGGGAGGCCGGAGGAGCCCTCCGCCACTCAATCCTTACCTTGCTGAGGCTGGGGGGGGACCATGGCTAGGTCACTGTGACCACCCCCTGGCTCCTGCGAGAGGCAGGGCTAGGCAGCCCTGAGCTTGGTGGCTTTCAAAGCTGCTGTCCCCAGGAAACGCTCGCCTCAGCTGTGCTGCATACACACCTGAATTGTCCTTTGATGCGAAGGATGAGGATGAACTCTCATCTGCTCTGCGCTCACGGGCGACCTGCATTGTGAGAGCAAAACAACCCATCTGCGGGTCATGAAGCTGCCATACTCAGGACGAATGGGGAAGCGGTACAGGGCCCGGGGATGTTGTGAACGGCTGCAAGTCCTGAGCGAAGGCACCTGTGGCTGGCAGGCCAACGAGGCAACACGTGTCGCAGGGCTGGTCCAGAGGCTGCAACGGGCAGCTCCCCAGTGGGCCGCGATACAAAGGGCTGTGGGTGACATTTGGCACCACAGGCAGGGGTGGCCCATGGGATGGGGCAGGTCTATGTACCCACCGCCCAACTACGAGACAGCTCACACATCTGGGTGGACGGTAGGCAGTGCTGACCCCATGCTTCTGACTCACCCCTACTGCAGGTGCCGGTGTGGAGAGAAGCATTCTGTAGGATCGGTACGGTATCTTTGGGAAGCGTGTGGAAGCAACTTTGCTTAGGAAGCTAGGTCTCATCCAGATTGTGCAGGTGGAGGCATTTTTCTTGAGCCCCCAAGCATTTTTATTTTCTTGCTGTTTGCTCATCATGATGTCCTGGTGCTTCTCACAAATCAGCGAGTCCTCCACTTTTAAAATGTCTTCATTAATCTCCTCCTCATCATCATCATCTTCCTCTACCATGTCCAATGCCATGTCTTTTAGTGTTCTCGGGTCTCTCTTCTTTCTCATGATGGGCTCCTTGACACTGTGGACTACCAGGCGCTCCATGAAGTCCTGCTTGGTCGTCACATCCTTGAGGAGCTCCACTCGTGTAAGCTCAGGTTTCCATAGGTTAGGGAAGGAGTTCCTGCAGAAGACCTGAAATGAGAGAGGGAGCTTTGTAAAGGTAGCTTCATTTCCCACTGCAAATGCCTCCCGGGGGTCAGCCAGCAGCAGCTGCTGGGTCCAGGGATGGAAGGGACGCTTGGGTGGTCACATTGTGGTGCAGCAGCTGACCCCAGGTGGAGGGAAGGTTACAAGCCAAAAGGACCAATGCTGGGAGATGTTAGCTTTTGCCCAGTCACCTTGCCCAAGCCTGTCCTTCGCACTCACCTCCTTGGGTTTGACATTGAGTCGTCCTGACACTGTCAGGGTGAAGCGTTTCCCCTCACCCTCCTCTTCCTTATCCTCACTCTCCTGGTCTCCCTTCTTCCTCCAGAGATGGAGTTTTCGGAGCTGGGCCAAGCTCTGCCCAGTGCGGACCAGGCAGCTGCTGTTGAGCTCCTCAATAGGCTCTGTTTTTATAGAAAGCACTGAGAGATACTCTGACGTGACATCTGGATGGATCCTCAGTGGCCTGCCTTCAATGCAGGGGATGATGGTCAAAGCCTGCCCTCGTGCGCCGTGCCTTGCCTGCGGCCATCTCTTGTGCCACGGCCCACGGCCCATGCCAGGGAGAGCTCGCCCACCGGCCCTGCCGGCAGCCCTCTTGCAACCGTGAGCATGTGGGTCAGGCCCTTGGGGAGCCGTGGGGGATGTAGTTTCACCGGGCTTTATGGTCTGCTCTGGGACTCCGCTGGCTGGCGCCACTGGGCCATCTGTGTGGGCCACCAGCCCCTGTGCCACAGCCGCATGATGCTGCTCTGTGGTTTTGTCTGCTTTGGGCTGTGCCAGCTGCCGGCTGGGTCCTCGGCTTGCATCCTTGGCATGGCTCCAGGCTGCAGTCACGAGCTGCTGGACTGTGTCCTCCAGAGCTGTAGCAGGCAAGGAAGGACCCTGGCGCTCAGCCCTCACTGCCGTGTCTGGGTCACCGAGGATGCCCTGAGCAAACCTGGCTCTTCCAGTGTCGGCTTCTTCAGGGGTCTTAGAGCTGTGTTCTGCCAGGATCTTAGCAAAAGGAGTATCTTTGGTGGTGAGGACAGGCATAACGGTGAGGGGCGCTTGCACCTCAGGAAGTTGCAGGTCTCCGCTGTGGAACACCAGGTCACAGCTGTATGGTGCCATGTCCAGGGGTTGTGCCTTGGCCTCCTGGGTAGAGACGGCTTTGGGAGCTGGAAGCTTCCTGCTCTTTTGTTCATGGCATGTTTCTCTGAAAACTTTGGCAAAATCAACCCTGGTGGGGGCCTGTGACAGCCTCAATGCTGCTGGGCAAGTTGGCAAGCACTCATCCTGCTCCTTGAAGGCTAGTCCGGCTTGGATCTCTCCACTAGCAATGCTCCCATCTACCAGGGGAAAGCAGGAGTGGCTTGAAAGCTGCCAGCTGCTTGGACGAGTAGTCTTGGTGCCACGATTTCGCCGTGGCCTAGATTTTCCCTGTCCTGATCCTGAAGACCTAGGCCTGACCACAGGCATGGAGTGGACAGGCTCTTCAATTCCCTTGGCTTGGGCACAAGCACCCCACTTGGGAAGCTGAGGGGAAATCAGAGGAAGGTGAGATGGCTTTTGCTGTTCCTCTTCCCATCTTTTTCCTGAGTCCAGAGCCACTGTAGCACCATAAACAAATTGGAAGTTTTCTCTTGAGTCAGCTCTGAAGTTCTTCACAGGCTGTTTTAGTTTCTTGGATACTCTCTCCAGAACTTCTGTTGCTGCAATTTGGGCAGAGAGGTTCAAGTTCAAATTAAGCTGTTGCTCCCGGGAGATATCTTGCTGGATGTCATCTACTGCACTCACAGCATGTGCCCTGTCTCTGGGAGAAGCTCCAGGGGATGTTTCCAGATTGGGCAGCTTGGTTTGACTTGCAGCTTCTGGCATATTACCTGTAAGTGCATCCAGGGACACTGCTGCTTTGACTGGAAGAGGTGCTAAGTATGGCAGATGGGATAAACCAGCAGGATTTTCAGCTGGGAGTTTCCCCATTTCAGGAAACTTGCCCTGAAAGTGTGGGGCTGCCAGAGACTCCCATTTAACATCTCCAGCTGTCTCTCTGGTTGCAAAGACGAACCCTTGGGCGCTCTGGATTTTCCCGGTCCTTTCTGCCATCCTGTCCCTCTGCAATAGAGGCCAACCAGAAAAGCTGCGTTACTGCGGTCCTGCCCGCCGTGCTCCATCCGTCCTGGGGGGCGAATACCCCGCAGCCCCTGGGACAAGCCCTAAGGGCAGCGCTAACCCACACGGGCGGCCGCTGCCCTTGACCGGGATGCCGTACCTTCGTGTCGCGGCTGGAGGCTGGTGGGCTCAGGGCGCAGGGGGGCAGAAGCAGCTCATCCTGGTGGGATGCTGCCGGGCTCCAGCTGCGCTGTGTGGCTGCAGGCAGTTGCTGGTGGTCCGCCTGTGGGGAAGAGGGGCATGCGATGGAGGCGGTTGCACTGGCGCAAGCTGGCTGGCCCCAGCTCCCCTTCCCCACCATCCTGGTGCTCTTTGTGCAGGTCCTGTCCCCGCTGCCCACCTCTCCCTCGAGCCCCACGGCTCACCCCGCTGCGTGCTGGGGCGCCTGCCTGCCGGCTGGGAGCAGGCACTCGCCTCCCCCTCCATGCCCATCCCTGGGATCCGCTCGCTGCTGAGCAGGGACCCCAGAGGGGCTCTGTCCCCAACAGGGACACAGTCACCACGGACCTTCCACCACCATCACAATGGCCTTAGGGGCACCTTGCGAGGGCCCCACGTTGCCTCCAGCCCCCCGGGCCCAGCTAGGGAGCAGGATGACGTTTCCTCTCCCCAGCTCGGTGCTGCCCGGTGCCCCGCAGAGCTGCCCCTTTTCCTTGGCTCCCCGCCCCCTCGCTCTTCCCCAGGAGCGCCCCACATACACGCAGGCCCAGGCTTTGGCCAAATGCGTCCCCTGGAGCTCCGTTAACGCCTTGGCCTTGAGCACTTCAAGGGCTGCGATAGGATAGAAAAGTTTTGTTTGTGCTCGCTTGGATTAGAGCAGAGCATCACCTGTACCGCATGCGTGCGGAGCTGGAGTCTGGACCTGAGCTGGATCCTCGGGTTGTGGTGCCTCCTCGATGTCCCGCTGAAGGCCAGGGCGGCCCTTTCCCGAAAGCCCTGTTTGTAATCGAACTGTTGACAACAGTCACAAAGCTGATTGTGGTGCTAGTGAAGGTTGTGGCGTGAAAAGGGAGACCAGGGACCGGTGCAGCAAGGTGTCTTCTGCTTACCAGGAACTTGAGATCCCACCCTTCACTCCCCCCCCCACCCTTTTCAGAAAGATGGCTTGCTCTATTTGAGCCTTGTTAGTCCCTCTCCTTCGGATTGTTCCTTAAAAAGAAACAATTTCTGAGTTCAGAGGACATTGCTTTGAGCCAGTTCCAGCTCGCTACAAAACCTTTGCAGCCTCATGTCTTCAGGTTTGGGCAGGGGTAGCGGTATTTAGCTTAAACCTCTTGAAAGAGACAAAATTTTTTGCATCAGAGCTCCTTAGCAGGCTCTTGTTGGACAAATTACACAGCTATTATTTCAAATTTCACGGCTAATGGAAAGTTCTGCTCCTGTCTGGCTTTCCTGATGATGCGCAGCACGGTTCAGGACAACACGCTGTAGAGCTCCCCGCCCTGAGGAAAGGGAAGGGGCCTGGCCACTGCCGAAGAGCGGGATGAGACTAGCAGCCCAGCAGAGCAGCGGGTCAGTAAATGCTCCAGTCTGAGCGCAGCAGCAACAGTCCTCTCAGAATTTATTCATAAGTAAGTTTTTCCCTTTACTGGAGCCATCCTTTCTCCTCGGCCCCCAGCCTCATTCAGTCTAGCTCTGGGAGCCGACTGCTCTGCCAGCCCCCCAGGGACAGGTCCCTTCTCGTCTCTGGCCTTGGAGGCTGTTACGCCACGGGCTGTCATCCCAAACACGGATACAGTGTTGAGATGTGCTTGTCAAGCCACAGCTCTCTTCCGGCGCTCCGTTCCCTCTGGCCACGAGGGAATCAGCTCCAAGGAAACCTACTCGCTGCATCTGCGTGGACCCTGGGCCATGCCGGGACCTCAAAGGCAGGAGGCGTAAACCCACCAGCTCAGGAGTTAGCAAACTCCCTGTTCTCATCCTCCAGCTGTGGGCAAATCTGAGCAGTGTGAATTTGCAGTTGAGGGGACTCAGCTCACAGAGGAGCACAGGGTGCTTCAAGTATTACAAATTCCAATGGATAGAGCATTTGACATGTTTTCAGTCTGTTGAGGAAGGATGAGGGGGGCAGGTGTCATGTCCAAAAACAGATTAGCTTCTTCCTGTCACAGGCCCTCAGCAAAATCAAGCTGAAAGAGGCCCTAGCAAAGGGAATTTCTTTGCTCACAGCCTTCCTGGAGAACAGGGAAAATCCAGAGATCCTGGCTGGTATCCTAAGAGAAGTGAAGCAAGATAAATAGCAAAGATCACAGGCCTGGACTGCAAAGAGAGCAGATTTTCTAAGACTGGGATAGTCTTAGAAGGATGCTGCGGGGCCCAGGAGTGCCAAGTGATCTTCAAGTAACACATCCTCAGGCCTAAAGGCAGTGAAGCATCACGCACAGTGAAGGTCAAAGAAAGAAGCACTTAAACTAGGAAAGAGAACAACAGAAATGGAACAAAATTTCTTTTTGTCTGTGTCTTACAATTTGCAATTTATGAATGGCCAAAGAGTTGAAATTGAGTGTTCTATCTTCAAAAGTTTTACTATTTGGGATTTTGCTTGTATCAGTGCAGGAAGACTGAAAAGAAATCTGACAAACATCCTGACTTCTTTTGTTTTTGGAATTGAAGAACTTCCAAAGCCAAGGGCAATTTACAGTTGCTAATCAAGAAAGGGAACATTTCTTTCTCAGCTACTTTACTTTCACCCTTCCAAACCAGCAGTCGAGCCAGTAAGTTGCCAAAAACATCACAACAGGCAACAACTTCCATTGCAGTAGTACAGGCAGTTTCTCATTTTCATCTCTTTGAGCATGTAAGGCTTCAGATTAAGAATATACATAGGAACAAAGAGCTAAAACAGAAGTTAACTACGCTGTTAGTTCTTCCACTCAGATGGAATAAACGTCACATAACTGGATGCAGATGACAACACACATGGACTTGAGCTGCTCTGAAATCCCACAGCAAGGACATTTAAAGAATCATTTCAACAACACAGGTATTTTCTTCAGTTTCAAGCCAATGAAGTGCAGCATACAGAAATGAAAGACTCATGTATCTATCAGTTCTTCCAAGCATCTTTTTCTTCCCTCCTGGAAATGGCTACACTTCTCAAAACTCGGTCCAGTAGAAACAATCCATTTTGCAGAGAGCCTCAGTGCTGAGTACACAACACCAATACAGAAATAGGCAAAAACAGAATCCAAAAACGCAGGCACTGCCACTTTGATGCAGCATGCATTTCACTTCTACTCCGAACAGCTCTGGCTTTGGAATTCTTTATTTGGTTTGAAGTACACAGAGCATCGACCCTATGTCCAAGATCCCTCCCACCTCTTACCTGCCTAGTGAACAACCTGTAATCCAGAACATTACTAGATGTAAGATCATGGCTGACTGAAGCTACTAAAAGAAGGCAGAAGTTGGCAGCATCAGAAACGACTGCAGAGAGACTAACTCCCTTCCCCTCTAATCCTCCTGTTCTAGGCTCCTGGCATACACGTAAAGCAGTAGGACCTCTGTCAAAACACACAGGAGGTGGAAACAATATGTTCCCCAGGTGTGCACCCTCCAGAACCGAAGTCTCTCCTACCAAGAGATGCTGCCTAACCCTACCACTGAGCTAGAACTGCACTGCTTCACGGAGCACCCGGAGAGACACCACTGCTCTCCACCAAGCTGGGGCAGATGGGAGCCCTTATCCTGTAGGGGTGCTCTTTGCTGCATGGAGCAAGACAAGAGGCCCAGATAGTATCTTCACCGGGAGGCAACATGGGGCCACCTTTCAGCCACAGGTAGGTCTTGCAGAGTTTTATTCATGTCTCTTTTCTGAAAGGTCTGTTTCCTCTTTCACTCCAAAGCAGCTAATTCCTCCAAAAGCTGCTCCTTCTCCTGCTGCAGCTCCTGCACCCGCTGTTTGTTCTGCTCCAGTCTGTCCTCCAGCCACTGAAGCAGCGGCCCACTGATGGCAGACATCTGGCTGCAGAGGTTCTTCGTGAACACTGGAAAGAGCAAGAACACATCATGCCAGTGCAAATACACAAATAACTTAGTGTGCTACAAAACTCCCAAAGCCAAGAGCATTATGGAGTGCCAAAAACCACTCTACAGGATCCTGGCTAGGGCAACTGGAGACCCCGACAGGAAAGAGTCGGAATCAGTAGCTTGTCAAAGAAGGAAACAAGTTATTTTGACCTCACCTTTAGACACCTGGGGAGGGAGGGCAGATCAACAAAAGGAATCTGGAAAACTGTGTATAGGCCATCATCGATGCTAATTCATTTCCACATGCAGAAGCTAATAATCCCATGTCTACTGAACAGGTCAGGATGGATGAAAAGGTATTTATCTTACAACAGGAAGGGGACCAGGATCCAGTCTAACTCACTGGCAAGAGCAAAGATGCCATAGGGGCATAACATATATGAACTGCCAGAAGTAGTAAGTAGCACCTGGCTGATAAGTACACATGCTTTAAGACTCACCAAAACAATCATCCCTTGCTGTTTTAAGAGTGGAAAAAAGAGAAAAAAAGAGTTCTACTGCAACTTTAAACAACTCAATGAAGAATTCCTTAAGGAATCCAAAGGATACAATGGCATTCCTTTTCTTGGGATCAGGTTATTTTACAACCCTTGGTATTTGCCTTTGAGGTGTTTAGTAACATTTCTATCCCTCCTCCAGACTTTATCTAACAAGGTAACACAATCACAGGAAGTTCTTCAGGTTACACAGTGTTTGGGATTGGAAACAAACTCTATGGTTAAAATAATAATAAAAATAATTAAAGTACTTCTGTGGTTATTTACAAAAACAAATATAACCAAGCGGGCACTGCAGCTCGTGAGGACTGTTACACAACTGTGGTCTACTGTCCCCTGCAGGCAGGGAGAAAGCAACCTTTAAGGTTCAGCTCTCAGAGCCTCCTCCAACACTCACACAGGCAAAAGAGGAAACCTTACCTGAGCCATTATGAATCTTGGTTACGGAGTCTAGATGGGTGAGGCTAAGAGAATGAACAGAATGCACATTGGTGACAAGACAGTAGTAAACTGTGTGTTAGGCAAATGCATACTACAGAAACAGCTACCTACTGACACTGCAGGTACTTCTAAACCTCTTCGTTTGTTAGAAGCCCTCTACATTCAAAACAGTAACAAACCAGCCACTTGCTGCACAAAAACATCGCATCTCCTGAGTGCCAGAGGCAAGAAAAGCCACCCAGCCGACATCTAATCTCATTTTTCAGGCTGCTCTTCTCAGCACTCTTACGCTTGTTAAACACTACTTACAATCACGCACAGCAACAACACTAAAGTGCCACTACGAGCTCATACATGCTCTAGCTCTTTTCTGTTGCAGCAGAAAAGCAGTTACACTTAGCTCTTGTGCCATAGGAACAGTGTGCAAGTCACATGTTATTACGCAAGGCAGAGCGTGCTTGAACTCTTTTAACATGAAGGTATTCAAATAGTTCTCCCACAAAGGCACATGAAGTGCTAATGCTGCTCAATTTTTACACCCATGCTAAGACTATGGTGCTTTGAAGTACAGCCACTGCAGAAGCTGTTAGCAAAGACAGTCTCAGAGAAGAGCGCAGCCCCAGCATCTTTACCTGTGAATTCTCCTGTAGGCATCTTGCTCTTCCTGGCAAAGGATCTTGGGCAGCTCTACAGCTGATTCCAGGCACACTTTACCAATGGTTTCATGGGGGACAACATGAATAGGAATTTCAATCCTTTCATATCTAAAAAGGTATCAAATGCAGTTAACTTCAAAGCAGCAGAGCAAAAAGGCCTTCAGTAAGCCTGCAGTCTGTCCAATGCACAGCATCATCACAGGTTTAACTTTGGGAACACATGCCTGTACTGACAGGCAAGTGGAAGCCTTTTAAACTTTGCGACAACAGTGTGGCTATAAAGATATACCCCCCACAGTGAGCAGACTGTCAGCACGGACAGTATGACGCAGAGCGTGTGTCCAGAATGGGGACCCTACACCACTGGAGTATACCACTTAGGAAAGACTCCAAAGTTAAAAGCAAGAGGTAAGCCCTTCTACACAGTTGATTACAGCAAAGATTCAGGCCCAGACTAGACAGATAACAACTCAAATTCAGACCTAAACTACTACATTCTGCACCAGGTCTCAAGTGCCTAAGCTATCTAGGCTAAATCAGTCAGCTCTACTGTTCAGGTTCTCTTTGAGCAGATTCAATTAGCAGAAATAATGACATCTTGTTTAGACATCTCTATACAGTATTTGTTGCTTGTTATGAATCTGAAGTCACTCATTTGAGACAACCCAGAAAGCTGATTATTAAAAGGAGAGATGAAATCAAATACAACCTGAAGCCAGATGCATTCTCTTGCTGTACTTACTCAGAACTCTTCTGGGCTTGAATGGACTGGAAACAGGTGTAGAGAATCCTGCCTGTCTAAGAGAGTCAGCAGAAAGTCATATTCCAAGATGGAGGAGGGGTGAAGTAAAATCCAAAATTCCTTTAGGAAGCAGAATATGCTTTCAAAAAGCATTTTAAACAGATTGCAAAGGTAAGTGACTTCTGCTTTGATTGGCAACATTGACAAACAGATACCAACAGACCTGCTAGCTAAGAAGAAGAAAAAAATCTTACAGCTTCTTGAAAAACCTAGAGAAGAGACACCACTGCCAGCTCATCTCACACTGTAGTAGCATCTCAGATAGTTTAAGTACTCCAAAAAAGCACAAGGGGCCCCACGACAAAATAAGCCTGTTCTGCCAAACAGATCATAGGTATTCATTCTTTCAATGCACACATACCGAACCAGCTAACTGATTCAGTTCCAGAACCACACAGCTCTACTGACTATCAAACCAGACTGCGGATCAGGAGAGAGTAATAACTTATTTTTCTGTGAATCAGGATCATGCCCCAAACATCAACATTTTAGCTATGCTTTGACCTTGCTGCAAACAGCGCAGCCCTCACTGCAGGCTGCATCCAAGGGCAAACAGAAGATTTCAGTTTTGCCCCAGCGTTGACACCTTCGTGAGTGCCTGAAGAGTTTATTCACATTTTTAAGTTGCCTACCTTTGTGTTTTTGTCCTCAATGAAACAGGAGAAAATAAGCCCTACAAAACCTTGGTCCATCATCTGATACATAGCTTGAGTACGGACATCTGCAGACAAGGGAACAGGAGAGGGGAGGGAAAAAAAAAGGAAAAAAAAAGACAAGGAGAATTTCACTAGTCATCTGAACTGAGAAAAGACCTGCTATCCTTTGAAGGGTGTCTCTAGAATCTGGAAACAATCACAAGCTTTATTTCAAAGAACTTCAGGACACTAAGTTAAAAGACAAACAAAAGGCAACAAGTTTTAAAGGAAAGCAGCCTTTTTTCACAGAACATGGAAACACCTTGATCCAACTTAAAAACAGAACTAAGCAGCAAATCTTAACAACAGAAGATGAGATAATGAAGGGAAGAAAAAAACCCCAAATCTTACTACCAGCCTTGAGGTGTAGATCAGCCATACAACCATGCACATCCAATACATGTAAATTACTTGCATGGTTCTTTAGAAGAAAATTTTGCATCAACACAGCTGTCAAAAGAACAACATGGCAGGACTATCATTCTCCCAGATCTTTTGACATTTCCCATGCCCCTTGTTTGCAGCTCTACTTGTCTGGAAGAACAGTAGCAACCAGAACAGCTAATCTCGGACTACTGAATCATATGCAATTTGAGTGCCTGAAGCACAGCTCCTGGGCTGGGGTTACATCCCACAAACAGGAGCGTGCTATTTCCCAAAGCCCATTAAGACAATCTCATCGACAGAGGCCCTTTGGGAAACCAACATCTCCCACCTGTGAACCATGTCAGGAATTCTCATTCCCTACAGGTCTGTTAAGCGTGCATGGTGGTTCCCGAGCTAACGAGAACCTCGGGACAAGGCTCACAAAGCCAGGAAGGCTGAGCAGCCCTGTCCTACAAGGAGAATCGGCCTATATCACTAATCCAAGGAACACTGTAACTTCGATAGTTGTGAAGCGCGGATCCAGCAGATTTTGAGTAATCCAGTAGATTTGAGTAACGCAGTTAGCAAGCTACATGTTTTCATACAGAGCCTCGTCCAAGACTTCTCTTACCCACATGCGATGGCCAGACAGTGATATGAGGATGAGAGTGATACCAGCCCACAACTCTCATGGGCCGTCCTGTCATTTCAGCCAACCTGTGTGTCAGTCAAGGTTCTTCTGAAACTAACAGAGCAAAAGGAACCAGTTTTCGTACCACCAAAACCAGCAAGAATGGGACAGAGTTTAAAACAAAACAAAACAAAACAAAACACCCACCCTTCCAAGATTTACAGATCACTTTAGAGAAGTGACAAGACACTTAGCAGAAAACTAATGGAAGCCTCTTTCCCCATCATAAGTAGAACACCTCTGTTGCTAAGCAGAAGCAAAATACATTTGGTTTGCATGTGGAAATAACTGACATGTAAGCAAGCTGTCTAGTACAGCATCCTTAAGGTTATAGAGGGAAAAAGCCCTACAATGCACCACCCTTGGAAACAGAGACTTGTTAACCTTTCACTTTCTAATAGGTTTCCTTGCTATATTTATTAGTTGTTGCTAACTGGAAATACAGAAGAATTTGCATCTGTAAGCTGAACTGCTATCCCCCTTAAAACTGTAATTTAGAGCTACTCTTATTTATAATTAAAAGGACACATCAATTATAATAATTAGTTATTATACAACTCCACTGCAAATGCTGAAACCAACCTAAACTCTACAGAAAGGCAAATGCCAGCCTGGCTTTCTGATCTGAATTGTGGGAGGCAAGCAGCTGGCAAATTCAGACAGTCTAGAATAAGTCTTAAACAACTGCATGCAAAAAGAGGTCTGAGCTAAACCACTGGGCTGGCAGGTTTGCTGTTGTCTCTGGGAAAGGATATCTCTGCTTCAGTAGAGGCAGCTGAAAGCTGCTCTGGAGAAATTTCCACACGGTCTTTCCTCTTATCAGAGCGGCGCAGGATGATCACAGAATGGATGTGGACAATTCTGCTGGTATCAACCTGGGGATAAAAGAGAAAGAAAATCAACTGCTTCCCTGCTGAAGAAACAGACGCCTCAAGGAAAAAACTGCTGTCGTACTGCCAGCAGAGCAGAAGCACGCATCCAAACACAGCCAGGCTGCGCGGGCAGCGACTCTCCCGGGCCAAGTTTTCACTGCCGCAGCAGCCAGCGGCGCCAGCCCGCACTGGCAGGGCCGCCCCAGGCCGAGCCGCGCTCCCCCGGGCGCGG
Source organism: Rhea pennata (assembly GCF_028389875.1). Classification (NCBI taxonomy): domain Eukaryota; kingdom Metazoa; phylum Chordata; class Aves; order Rheiformes; family Rheidae; genus Rhea; species Rhea pennata. The sequence goes on along the minus strand of NC_084673.1, from coordinate 3,528,110 downwards.
CGCGGCCCCCGCCGGTGCGCGGCGCCGGTACCTCCCCGATGCAGAGCCCCATGACCTCCTCCTTCTCGGTGCTCAGCGCGTGATTAAGGCACACGAGGAAGGCGTCGGCCTCCAAGTGCACGGCCTGCACCGCCATCTTGGCGCCACCGCCCGCCCTTCTTCCCCGCCTCGCCGGGGAAGCGGGCGGGGCCCCGCCCCGCCCTCGGCGAGCAGGGCCAATTGCAGCGCAGCGCCGCCACGCCGCCAGCCAATCACCACCGCCCCCGCGGGGGCAGGCCGGCTTCCGGAGGGGCGGGCGGTCCCGCGCGAGGGAAGCGCCGTGTCGCCCACGCGGGTAGCGGCCCGTTGGTTCCGCGGGCGCCGGCCGGTTCCCCGCGGCGGGAGGGCGGGGGCGGCCCGGGCGGCGGAGCGGGGCGGGCCGGGCCGGGCCGGGGAGGGGCTCCGCGGCGCGCCGGCTATTGGGGCCCGCGAGCCGGCGGGGGTGTCGGGGGGCGCGGGCGGGAGGCCGGGCGGGGGGAAGGCTTTGGCCGGTGCACACGGCGGTGGCTGTCACCTGCGTGGGGGCTGCAGGTAGGTCACGGGGCGGCGGCCGCGGGCCCGGCGCGGCGCGGCGTGGCGTGGGCCCTCCCGGCGCCGCGACGCGCCAAAGGGCTGCTGGCCGGGCCGCGCCGCGCCAGGCCGAGCCGGGCCGGGCCGGGCCGGGCCGGCCGCCGCCGCGCCCCGCAGGCCCCGGCCGGGTGGGAGGCGGTTGCCATGGAGACGTGCTGCGCCCCCTCCCCGCCGGCAGCGCCGGGCCCGGCCGCCCGCCCCCTTGCCGGGCCCGGCCCCCCACGGCCTCCGTGGGCCCAGCTCTGCACCCCCTGCCTGGTCCCACACCGCCTCCACAGCCCCATACGCCCTTCTCGGCCCCACACCGGCTCCGCAGGCCGAGGCCCCCTTCCCGGGCCCCAGCCCCCCCCCCAGGCCTGGCCCTGACACCCCCTCTGCCCGCCCCCCCCCCCCCAGCCTGGCTCCCACACCCCCTTCTCCACTGGCTCTTTGCTTGCCCCAGCCGCCTCCAGCCCTCCCCAGGCCTGGCTCCCACACCTGCTCTGGGGCCGGCCCTTCTCTCTCTCCCCGTTCTCTTCCTTTCTTCGTGCACCTGGGCTCCCTCCCTGCCCCTTGTATTCCCTCCTTCTCTTTTTGTTTTCCTGTTTCTTTAGATCCCACCAAAGTTAGACCTTCCTTCCCCTAACTGCTGGACAGCCCCGGCTGGTTGGTGAGCATCTGCTACCCCTCAGTAGGTTGGGCAGAGTGGAGAGTTGAGTCGTGGAGGCTTGCTGGGGGCAAGTGCTCTGGGCAGAGTAGAGTCCAAAACCCAGAGAAGAAGCTTTAGAGTGAGTCAACATGCTCTCACATCAGCAGACAGCTCATCTGATCCCTGACTCTTTGCAAGACGCAGGCTGGGATTTTCAGGAAAGCTCAGCTCCCATTTAGCTCCCTGAAGGCTGTGCACACAGAGCCGCACAGGCAGCTGCACCCTCTCTGCACCAGGAGGCCAAACTGGTCAGGTTTGAGCCAGCTTTCATCCAGACGCCTTGTAGCTGTGTTGGCTCAATACTATGCCCAATTCAGTCAGCTTCATCATTGCTTTTTTTTTCCCGTGGTAACTAAATGGCAGCTGAACTCTTCTAACAATCTGACCCGGTCCCCATTTAAAATAGCAGGTAATAAAGGGGGCGTTTGTTCAGCATGCCGAGCTTCAGCTCTGGGAATGGTCCAAGTTGCATTTGGAGCTCTTTCTTTCATTGTTCTGGTGATCTGTTTTAATGTAATGTCTAATGCTTTAAAAGCAAATAAATTGTCTTCATTACAAGACGCAGTTCTCCTCCCTGCCATCTTCATGCTTGTTCATGTACTGTATGGCTCAGAAATCCACCCATGCCCCAGAACAATATTAAACTTAAAGGCCTGGTGCTGAGATAGACAGAATACCTGCAAGTCTTGTTGATGTCAGTGGCACTTGGGCTTTAAATTTCCCCCCATCAGGACCTTAAACAGCTCAGTGTTCTGCAGTTGTATTGATGAGAACATTGAAATCAGTGTCACAGGATGACACTGCAATCCTGCAAACTTTAGCTGGATTGCGTTTTGTTGGCTTGAGTCTTTTGGTATAGATTGTGAAGCAAACCTAATATAAGGGACAAGTTTAACTATTTATTTTAAATATAAGTAAGTTTATTTTTCCTTTCAACCATTTCTTCCTCCAGGCTCTTGTTTGATTTTCTTATAAAGTCAGCAAAAATAGGCGTTGCATATGTTTTTCCCTTTTTAAGGTTTTAGGTGCAAATGTCTAAGCGTGTGTTTTTCAGATCCTCTCTGCTTCTCTTGTATGTTTTGAGTACTGAAGACAAACCTGTCTCACTTCAAACCCAATTGACGGTTTTGCCTGACTCGAGATTTTATTTGTGGCACTAACTGGATACTTTCATAGTAGTCTCAGAGAAAGAGAAAAGAGAGGCCAGACTGGGCCTTTGAACTTTGGCAACTGAACTCTGAGCTATGGAGTTTGGAGGAAGTTCGGGACAAATTAGTTGAACAAAGAGTAAAAACACATGTTAACGGCTGCCCATTCTGCACAGTGTCCTCTGCATGAGACCTTGTTCGGTCAATCCAGTACCTAGCATTACTGCCATGTTCACACACAATAAATACAAATGTATATATATATATTGTGCCTTAGTTCTCCTATCTGTAGTTCAGCAAGATTGAACAAGGTTAGTACTTGGATAGGAGACCTCCCAGGAAAGTTTAGTTGCTGTAGGAAATGGTGGTGTTCACTTACTGAGTAATACTTTTCCAGTACTGAGGTCAGTATTAAGCTGACAATGTCTCCTGGTTCTGGGGATGATGAGCTATAGAAATTCCAGCTTTGAATAGGGTAAGAAAGCAAATTCTTGAACTTTTTTGGTCATGATGGGGCTTTTGGCATTTTACCACAGAGTAGGAGAGTATCCTGGCCAAATTCCAAGCTGGGTAATTACATTCTGCTGACTGAAATTGAGCAGTGGTTATTGCTGCTTTTCACTGCTGAGCAAAATGATCTTCACACATGGGCTTAAATTTATGAAGTGACTTAGGATAAAGCAGAATGAATGGGACTTGCAGAAATGTCACTTCAGCCTTCACAACTCCCTCCTGAAAGCCCTGAGAGGTTAGTCAGTTTGCTGTTGCATTCCTTTAAATGCCAGTGATCCAGCTGCTGGGGCATTGCTTGGAGTGGCTGTGGCAATGTTTCCCAGTCCAGGGCTGTGAACCATTGCAGTTCATAAGACATCACAGGATGTCTTCAGAACAGCTGTACTTTCTTATAGCGCACATACACATTTCCATGCGTCAAGCAAGGAAACAAACAGAATGGGAGAAAAATGAATAATAAAAGAACACTCAAATTTTTCTTTGTTCATAAATTAAAATACTGTGACTGTGCTGTTCAGGCTGATCCGTGGTTGGTGTTTAGTGTTCTAAAAGGCTGAGTGAGCTTTTGATTGGAAAAAAGGTAGAAAAACTCTGATGTAAGATATAGAGGGCTACGTGGAAGTGTATTTCCTATTATATATGTACCCCGATGTTTAACAATTTTTTCTCTCCCTGACCTTCCCTACTTTATTTTGTACCCAGATTTTCTTACTTCTGTCTGAAATCTGCCTTATAACTTCACAAGTTTTCAGGAGAAGATCACTGTGTTTCACTTGGATAGGAATATTGCAGCTGCTTCATAGCAGGAAGATACTATGTGTATTACAGCTTAATTCTGTTCTACTTTAAACCTAGATAAAGGATGAAGACTGTCTGTACAATTTTGATTACCTCTTCTAGGGTTCAAAAGAGAGAATCATTTTCCCTGACCTTCATTTGCTAATGGCTCAGCTTGATCTAACCTGTATACAGTAAACGTGCTGTTAAACAAAAATTCTAGTAGGAAGAACCGTCTCAATGTCTAAAATTCCTTTGCCCCTGCTGGTATCAGTGGCTCTTAGTAAGCAGCTAAAATTTGGACTACGCAAAGTAACGAGAGCTATTCACAAGAAGCTTGTACGTGAATGGACACTTCTGCCATCCTCTTAAAGGAGATGAGATGAAGGACCCTTCGCAATGACAGCTCTGCAAGCTCCAAATATGAGAAACTCGTGCGTGTGGAGTCTTACGCTTTGTCTCCAGAATGACCTTCACTCCTGTTAGGCTAATTTCACCCGTTGCCACAAGTTTTGCTTTTGGGATTTAGTCCATCACTAGCCACGGAAGTCTTGCATAAATCACTTTTTCTCTCTTTTTCCCCCCTCTATTTTACACAAAGACTGTTAATAGAACTGTTAGTGGAATAAGCGAAGCCAGTATTCACAGGGTCTAACAGTGTACTTATAGCACCTTTTGTCCCAAAATGCCTTACAAATGCCATACAGCACGCATGTCCCAGCGTGCAACTCGTCATGAAATTTCCTTTCACTTAGGTATCACCTTAGCTTCCCAAATTGACTGTTAGGGACGTTTCAGCAAATAGCACCTCATACAGTAAGTCAGACGCCGCCCAAAGGTGCCTTTCAGAGCTGAGAGCTTTCTCCGCAAACGCATTCAGAGCTAAGGAGACCATGCGCGCACCGTGCGTGTTGACGCCGTACACCTAACGGGAGCACCGGGACGTAACTGGGGGAATGGCAGAAGGAGGGCACGCTGGCGCTCCTCCTGTCCGGCTGTGGGTGCGACGCGTGGGTGTTTACTGCGATGAGCACCGCAAAACGTGGCTCGTGGCTGCGGAAGAGGCAAGTGTCCCTTGGGCTTCCCAGTGATTGTAGCTTTGATAATGCAGGTGCCTCTACTGCTTTGCCAGTAACTGCCTGCTCTTTCTGTTACTCTCCCCCAGGAGGAAGGTATGCTGAGGGCTCGGATCCAAAGAGTTCAGGTTCCCCTGGGTGAGGCGCTGCGACCCAGCCAGCTCCCCCCATCCCGGCTGCCTCATATGTGGCAGCTGTCCCAGGGTGAGCAGTACAGGGATAGTAACTCTCGCGTTTGGGAGATAGAGCACCATCTCATGGTAAGGATGGTGGCGACGTTAGACCATAGTCATTCCTGTTTGTGAAGTCATTTGAGATCCCTGAGGGACGGCAAAGGACTGTTATTTTACTGAAGTCCGTTAGCTCGGCCAGGGTAACTGTAGACGTATTGAACTTTTCCTTGTCGCTTACAGCTTGGTGGTGTTGAAGAACTGCTGCTTAAACTCGTGCCTGGTGATTAATCTGGTATGTGTAGCTGTTACCCTGCTTTTGTACTGTGCTCTGTTTATTCCTGGTCATTCTTTAATATGAATTTTTGTCTTTCAGGAGCAGTGGCTCTAGGAAGATGTCCTTGTATGTTTTGTACAATAAATGATTCTCTCTCCACTGAAATGCAGCCACCTCTGAGGTGGAAGCAGTTAAACAACACACAGCACCATCACACAAGAGTTTAGGACAGGCAGTGAAGAAGAGTATCGTGTCCAATTGAAACGTCAGGGGGAGTTCTAGGTAGGCAGAATATGATCCTCCCGAGCGGAGTTTGGCCAGGATGCTGGAGGTGATGCCTTAGCCTTATTGAGAAGCACTGTGGCATAGTGCCAGTCCGAGCGCGGACAGAGACTTGAAGGGCAGCACTTCCCTAGTGCTGGGCAGAGGCAGGGGCTGAAGAGCGTCTCGGAGGGAGCTGATGTCCCAGCACCACTTTCCGTAACAGCAGCACTTTCCGTAGAGGTCTCCCATCCAACTGCTGAGCCCAACAACTTTTTCTCATCTTTTGCTGTCTTGTGAGAGATCACAGTTGCAGGTGTCTTAGCTGCAGAAAGAAAAACTAAGTGTTTGTAATCCTGCTTTACAGCGATTTGAATGTGGTGGAGCTTTCCTCCGCTATGTTTCTTTTGGGATATTTCCAAGAGGTTTTCTAAAAACAAAAGACCAAACCACATAAGCCCTCATAATTTTTAGAGAACATACACTTTTTTTTTTAATTCCTCCTCCAGATGCAGTTGTGTGACAAACAGCAAACCCTTGGTTATACAGCACTCACAGGGAAGGCCTTTACTCAAGTACATGTTTTAGTGTAATGTTTGGAGGCGTAGAACTATCAGAAAAATCCATCTATGTTCAGCTGAGTCTTTGTTCAGAGGAGGGAATTTGTGTTTCTAAGAGGAAAAGCACAGATTTTGACCAGAAAAAAAAAAGAAAAAAAAGAAAAAGGCCTTCAAGCTTAGCAATGTGAAATTTCTCTGTATTTGTTGTCCATATTCTCATCCTCTAGCCAGACTCAGAGCTGTTCAGCTGAGGCATCTAACAAGCTGCTGCCTGGGAGAGGTGTGCTGCGAAGATTTTGTGTGGTTGTTGGGAGACTGAGGAGTTCTCGTGTGTGTTGGCAGTTGTATGCAAGCAGCAGTAGGTGTTCTCCGAGCTGTGGCCCATCATGCTGTGCTAGGGAAGGAAATTGGGAGCTCTTTAGAAGTCTTGGTTTTAAGGGAATGCCTTGCCCCCTACAAAAAAAAGCACATTGTTTCTACAGTAATATTTTCCTATCATTTTAGTTCTCTGACCATGTCCCAGAAGGATCCCTGCCAGAAACAAGCCTGTGAAATACAGAAATGCTTGCAAGGTACCAAGTGTCATTTTGTCTTTTTAGTGTCTTGATTTTTGGTGGAGCTTTTATCTTTTAAATTAACCCTGTTCTCCTTTCACCTTGAGACAGAAGAAAGCATGGCCATTAGTGTGACCTGGCTGCAAAGCAAACAGTGTCTTGTTTTAATAGATTTTTCCTTGTGTTTGATTTTGAATAACAAGACACCATTAGTACCATGCAAAAGTGTTTATACAGTGATGTGCTGTTTCAAACAAAGTCTTCTCCATGCTCTGGTCAGCACCTGGGAGTCTTGGGACAAAGCTGTAGGCAGGAAGAGGAGTTAAACATTACAGTAAGCTCTCTCAGAGAGTGGCTAGTGTAATATTGGGTGGATTGTACGGGAGGACTGCAGAGCCTCTAGCTCTAGGGGGGGGATCTTAAGAGCAGGTTGGACTTGGGTGTCTGTCAGTAACTGGATTAGGTGTATGTGATCTGGCCTCAGATCTGATACAGTTTGATGTCTTCTGGAGAACTTTAACAGCTGTTTTGTATTAGCTTAGCTAAGAGTTTGTAGGGAAGAGGGAGATTATGTGATTTGGGAGAAGGCTTCTAGTGGCCTGAGCTGGGGAGAGCAGGCTTGTTACTCATAGAGGAAAAAATAGACGATAAACAAAAAAATCTGTTGCTTCTTGGAAAAGAACTTGCAGTAGGAAGTGAATAAGAGAAAGCATGCCTCCGTGCCGAGGCAGCTCGGTAGCGTGGCAGAGCTCCTCCTGCCTCGCCTGGCTGAGCCCTTAGCCAGCGTGCTCTGAGCTTCGGTTGAAAACAGCTCAGTGCATTAGCTCGGGGTGACAGGAGAGGGCCGGCCAGTGGCGCACTGCTGAAAGCAGCCAGGCCGGTTCCACAGAAATCCATGGCCGCTTTTAGTTTCTGTGCAAACTACAAGTGGGTTAGCTAAAAATTGAATGCGTGGGTGAAGTCCTGCTGGGGAAGTCGAGAGACGGCTCTGCAGTCTTCAGCAAATGTAATGGTTGCAATCTGTGCAAGTAGCAGACCAGCCCCTGGTAGGCTGGGGAAGAGCCTAAGAGGAAAAGCATCTGGAAAAATGAGGGAAAAGCCACAGTCAGTTTTTGGTAGATATCTGTCTTTCCCAGGATTGTTTTTTTTTGGAAGCTGTGATCAGCTTGAGGCAAGGGCTCAAACAAATCACTCTCCATGCCCCCAGATTCTGTGGAAATAATGCTTGCTTTGCTATTGCTCTTGAAATTTGGAGCATTCTCATGGGAAGGGCTGGCTGACTTCTCTCTCTGTAGTGACTGCACTTAAAAGCTAATGGTTGAACCCATTTTAGTCCCATCTGTGACAATGTTATTTTCCTGGCATTCATGGAATTTATTCCAAATGTTTTACTGGTGTAGATATGTGTGCAGATTTGATCTGAATGATAAATGTTAGCACAGAAGTGCTTTTACTCTGCTCTGCGCACACCCCGCTATGCACCACTTCTCTAGCTGTCATTTTGCAGTTTTGTTGTTGACCATATGTTACCCTGATGAACCAGCTGCGTTTGACAGGCAGCAAAGCAACTTTTCCTGTAGGAATTAGTGTAATTGAGGATGGAAGTAATAAGGATGAGTACAGAGACTTAACTGACCAATACCCAAGGACAATATATGCAGGGTGACGGCTGGAGGGGCAGGAGCAGGACCTTGGGGAGATGCTGCCTTTTCAAAGGCTGCAACGTTTGGAGAGGGTCGTGGTGCTAACAGATCGTGGCTGCTTCCTCTGGGAGACTGAATGCCCACTACAAACTGCTTCGTGTTTTGCTGTCCATCGTATGACTAACCGTTGTGCTTTCCAGGAACGCAGCCTCCATGGATAGCAGGATGTGCCTGCATGTAGCAATAGGTCTGGGAACAAACCTGCAGAGGCAAAGCAGCAGTTGCGAGCGCCCTGGGAGCACTTCTCATGGGACTGTTATGGTAGGGAGAGTTAGCTGACTTTCCCAAGGGCCTGACGTGCCTTCCAGGCTGTCAGCTTCCTTCTCTGCTAACCCAGGGGAGCCCAGCAGAGGCTCTGAGCTGAAGGTATCCTACCCGAACTACCTGGATTTGTTAGTCCTGGTTTCTTAGGGCCTGGGAGAGTCAAAGCTTTGGAGCAGCTGGTCACTGTGTCTGAAGCTCCTCTACACTACGACATTCAGAGCAAGCAGGAGGTGACAGTGGCCAGTCAGGCCTGCAAAAACCTCTCATTTGGGATCGCTGGGCAGACACAAGCTGCCAGCTGGTACAAACAGTAACATCTCCACAGGCTTTCTTCTCAGGGGTGACCTCTACGTTTTCATCACGCTCAAACTCAGGCAGGGAATCCATAGCCTAGAGATGAGCCCTGGCTAGCTCACGTGTTACCTGGGAAGCTTTTGCTGGCTCTCGCTGGGATCTCCAGCGGACGTAGGTTTGCCTCGCGCTGGGTTGGCTGTTGCGCTGTTCGGCGTAAATGAGGGGGTGTGGTGGTGAGCGCAGCGGCGAAGCGGTCGCGCTGCTCCTCCGAGGCTGCGGCGGGCAGCTCCGCACCGCTCGGCAGGCGGGCAGGTAGATGTTTGTTTGAGCAGCAGCTGCAGTGGGCTGGCATAGCCCGGGGTCTCCCCGCTGCCAGGCTGGTGGCCAGCCTGCAAAGCACGGTGGGACACAGCGCGTCACGCAGCCACGCTGCCAAGCGCGGCGGCAGCAAGCGGAGAGCTGGGGCAGGAGGGATGCCGGACAAATTGGCCATGTTCAGCAGCGCTCGAGCCTGCTGGGGCAGCTGAAGTCACTCAGAGCCTGAAGCAAAGGCAACACGGCGGCAGTGGAGGGATGGATGCAGGTGTGCTGCTTGGACAAAGCGCTGCACGCACCCAGTCGTCCCAGGCTAGCAGCTCATTTCACCCAGTGTCCCGTTGCCAGCAGTGCCTGAGAGCAGGAACCTGGGGCAGATTGAGAGGAGGGCAAGTAATGGGACTTCCCGAGCTCGAGGTGGGACCTGTGCATGGAAGGTGGTCACCCCTGGCTCCATGTAGCGTGGATTCAGCTGCTGGCGTCTGGCTAAGCATTCCTGCTGGCATGCTGGGGTGTGATGGGAAGCTCGGATTACTTTGCAAAAATGCATCCCTGCCTCCCACCCACCCCCTCCCCAGTTACAGGCCGCTGGTGGGGTGCTTTCAGTCATGCTTCTTCCTTTTACAAAGCCCGTAGCGATGAAGCGTGCACGTACTTACACCAAATCCTCTTTGGATGCTCTTGCACCCATTGTAAACCCTGCAGTAACATGGCACTTGGGCTTGAGAGGCTTGAGAACAAAGGTCACAAGATTTAGCTTAAAAGGCAAAAAAAAAAGTAGAGATTGAAGGGCAGCAGCAAGGGACACGTTGTTCTTACTGTAGCGACGTGCAATAGCTGCAGCACTAAGGGGCTGACGATGCGCTCGTCGACAGCAGCAAGGCTAGTGCGGGGCAGCTTTAGACGAATGCAACTACTGAGAGCTTTTGTGGAGCAGGGAAAGCGATGAAATGTCCAAGCAGCTCTGGCTTTCCAGCGAGGCAAGCTGTGCAGCATCTGAAGGGCTGGGCTGGCTACGCCCCCTCTGGGGGCAAACCTTACTTGGCTGTGCAGACTTAGCATCACCCTTTTCTTTTTTATTTTCCAGCAAACAACTATGTGGAGTCTAAGTGTGAAGCTGTGCTTCAGGAAATGCGGAAGTGCTGTGCCCGGTACCCCAAGGGCAGATCTGTCTGTTGTTCAGGGTTTGAGAAAGAAGAAAGAGAGAGAGAAAAGTTTAAGGCTGCTTCAAAAGGAATTCCCCCACCACCTCAGTAACGCACTGCAGCTCCAGCAGGTGCCAGAGCATGGACTCACCTGCAGAGCTCGTACGTGCTTTTTTCAGTCCTTCTCTAGACTTTCAGGAAAGCCAGATCGCTCCTAGAACACACCATCTCACGCACCAAAAAGTAAAACGCAGTACCAACAGATGGCCTGGTTAACGGACTTTATTTGCTGTACCAAAACATCATCTACATTGTCTTAGCATTGCACCTGTGTCTGTGAAAAGTCAATTTGATGTTTTTAGAATGCTTACCCTACTCTAATCCGTCCTCCGTATCAAAATGCAGGGGTGGAACCAGCTTCATTCTGACTTCTGGAGTGGGAGGTACAGGAAATAAGCTCAAAAGAGTGAATTTAAACGTGACACATGAAACGACCATCTTGACACAGCAAAGGTAATGCTGCCATACTGCAGTAGTTTCAGACAACATTCACCTGTCCACTGGTTCAAGCTTAAGAATGGGAATCAGATCTGGGGTTTGCTCCTGGTTCTGACACAGATCCTGAGTGACTACAAGTCACTTTGCCTAAGTGCCTCACCTTCCCACTGGATAGAGTTTTATGATTACTTTATATTGGGATTGCCTACACGCTGCTATTTGCATGACAATAAAGATGTTACAGGAACATTATTTCAGGGATTGCTACAGGAATAGGATTTTTAAAAAGAGCAATACTCATTTGGAAAATCTGACTGTTGATATGAAAACAAATTTATAAATTTGTTATGTATAACTGAACATCTTTAAGCAATATGTTATGAACCCAGCATAATTCAATGCTCTGGTACCCAGAGGCCTGTCACAAAGCCCTGGGCTAGATCCAAGAACTGATTTAGGTGCCCTCACTGAACAAGGTACAGGCACCCACTCTCCACAGAGCACTCTAGACTCACGTGCAGGCAGGCTGTGTCTGGACCCCAGGGCGAGATGGCTTTTCAGATGCTCTCACCTGTGCAGCAGAATTTCCTGTGACCTGTAGGCAGAGCTTGGAAGACAGGTTCCTGCATCACCCTTCAGAGCTGCCTAAGTCTCTCCGTCCACTGTAGCAGGAGTCCAGGCACCTCAGTGGGTGCCAAGTCCATAACAGGGCCCAGACACCTCAATATCAGACTTTGAACCCACTAGGCTCCTAACTCTGTCATTAGATCTAGCCGTAAAGGACTTTTGTGCTGTGATCAAGTACAATTTAATTATAAAATACAGCTTCTATAAACAGACCACTGTAGTCTAGGCACAATAGATGAGTGTACTGAAGCCTAGAAAAGCAAACCATCTGTATTCACTGCTCTGAAATACCATGATACAAATAAATGACTGGAACAAATTGCAGTCTCAGTTTGGTTGTTTATTGAGAATGCAACATAGCTCTAGAGAGCCAGGCAGCTTGGCTGCCATTCACAGTCTAGGGCTGCATATGACAACACTATGTTTAAATAGAAGCTGCTTGGTATTTTTATATCAGGGCTCAGGATCCAAATAATGCAGTGCTAGCCTTCCCTCCCTGCCCGGAAAAACCCGCAGACAAAATAGGGGTTTTAGTATTCTTGAAGAGCAGGGAAGAGCGACAGCAAGGCAGTGAGGCAGCTCAGACACCTGATGAGAAGCTCATGTTTCCTTCTTGCCCTGTCTTGAACAGGAGCAGTGGAAAGATGATTGCTAATAGATGATCAGAAGCAAGTACTTCGGCTTCTGTTAGAAAAGCAAAACCTCGCGTTTGTGCCCACCCCTGCGAGGCAGAGAGCGCTGTTCAGTGGGAAGGCTCCCTCTGAAGCTGGGCTGGCAGGAGACATCCCAGCTTTGGGAGCATGGCTGATGGGTGCCAGGCCCATCAGGTAGAGGGGCTCAGCCAGGCAGCCCACTCCTAGCCAGCTTTACCTGCAGAGAGGGGAGAAGGCAGCTGGAGCGCTGCGAGGAGCCTTACGCTCCCAGACTGGCTGCAACTGCTCCCGCAAGTCAAGCGGGACATGCTGGGTAAGGCAGAGAGGCTGGTTCCCAACAGCTCAACAGAGCTCACACAGAGAAGCTATTAGAGCAAAACTGTTTAATAAAATATCACTTCAACAAGCATTTACATACAATATATAAAAAGACTTTACAAGCCTAGTGTGTTTTAAACCTTCCCGTACCGGAACAGGCGCCAGTTGTTGGAACCAGTCCAAGGGGAGCGTGTGTGTGTGTGCACAGGTGTGATGGGGGTGGGACATTCATTTTGGCAGCTGCAGCAATGCAGATGCATCTCCATGGGAATTGGTCATTCAGCATCAAAACTTCCAGCGCAGCCACACAGCACTCAAATGGTGCCAGCCGCGAGTCCAACACTGCAACAGCAGAAAGATTTGCCAGATTTTGATGTCCTTGCCCATTCCCTGTCTGCATTCACACTAAACTCAACATGAATTTGTCTCAACTACTTGTTTCTCCTTCCAGCAGGAATCAAGACATTTTAGCTGAATCAGGGCCATCTCTGGGCCATTTCTCTTCATAGCAGCAACTACAGATCCTGAGGACAGGACCCAATACCCCCTTCCCTAGGCTGGGATAGAAATAACAGGGATTTATTTGAGCCTTAAGTTCTTTTTATTATTTACTTTGAGCTTTGTCTTTGGAGAAAGCTTTGGAGGGAGAAGTGTGCCTCAGCAGAAGGTTGTGTTAGATAACATGCCAGGCAGAGGGAAAGTAACATTTTTTATCTCCTACAGGAACACGGGAGATCCTGCAATGCATCATATATGAATTCATGCACATTCAGTTGTATTTCCTACACACACACAATTCTTCACTCCACTCTCAAACAGTGATTTATTGAGGACCTATTTGCTGCCTCCCAGCATTCCTACAGCCCTTGATGGTCTTTAAGAAGGCCATCATCAAAGGCATGTGAGCCTGCCTGCCCACACGTACAGCAGGACAGGACAGCAAAGACACCAACTGCTGCTTCCTGGTTACCCACAGCTGCTTTTAGAGTGAAGAAGGTGAGAAAACCTCAGCTAACTCAATGTGTTGCTACACTGACCACAGTGAACACAGAGCAAGACAAAATCAAACCTCTGGTGGCAGAACCCACAGTTCCAGCTCTTCTAGCACTTCTCTTTGGGGAAGGTCCCTCACCTCCGTCCACGCCAAGAGCCAGCAATGCAACATTACACAGCACAGAAGAGGCTGCAGCTGCTGCCTCGGGTGCTGCCTCCTCAACACCCAGGCGCTTTGCTGTTCTCTAGTGCATCTCCCAAGTTGGACAGGTTGACTTCCAGCAGAAGAGAACCATTCTCAGCAAGAACATTCACACGTAATCTGCTCGAGGACATCATCACCCTGCTGTCACACAAGTCTCATGATTCTAGAAAGAAGCAATGACAACCCAGCACGAGCCTATACAGAACAGCTCTAAGGGATCATTTTTTTGTAATTTTTTTTCCTTTTCTCTTGTAGGTTAGAGTTCTGCTCTGCACACAGCTGCACTGGGCCAAAAACAGCAGGGCTCTGCATCTGGCTGCCTTATAACCTGCAGAAAAAGAGCTGCAGGTAAGGAATTAAGGAAGCTACGGGATAGCTTTTTTTGTGGAAATAAGAAAAGCTAATAAGCTTAAAGGAGGAAGGAACATCACCAAAACAGAAAGCTCGAAGTGGCCTCTACCACAAAAATACACCCTGACTGTCATGCTGTCTTTATCATTTAGGCCTCAGGACCTAAATGCATGTTGAGATGCATTTTCCTAAGCAAATAGGAAGCTAAGCAAGCTGTTAGCTGCTCCAAGTAGCATCTCTGTAACCAGTCTCAGGTTGGGGAAGGAAAAGAAATGCGTTATTGCCAAACACATTCAAAAGAACCTGTGATTTCCCAGAGACAGAAAAGCAGCTGAACCATTCTGATAACAGCAGCCCCCGGGATGCACATGCTGGGAAGATTAAATAGTTTCAGTTTGCAAAGTCCAGGGAGATGGGATTTGTACTCTGCAGAGGCAGCTAAAAGCAGTTCTAGCCAGATTTCATATCCTTCCCCCACTCCAACTGAACTGGCTACAGGTATCCCGAACCAGCACGATGTACCCCAAATCAGGATGCATCTCTTATCTACAATCCTGTCCCATACAGTTACATTCTAATGTGCATCACCAACTCCAAACTGGCCAGCGAAGGCCGTGCTAGACCTAGGAACACCAGTCTGAGCCCCAAGGTAATTTACAGTAAGTGACGCAGCTGACCCACACACCACCTGAGCCGCCAGCCCGACACAGATGGGTCGAGCACTCTGGAAGTCTGTCTGCCCAGACAAGAGAGCGCCTCAGCACATTCCAAAGGTTGAGCAGTCACCTGGCAAGCAAAAAAAGGCAACTGTGCTCTGCAGTGTGGGAAGTTCGGTGACTTTCAGAAGACACGATAAGGAAAGGGCTTGGAGAGTCACACACGGTGCTCAGTTTCCATCAGCAGTGCCAGCGCTGCAATTCCAGTAAGGGGTATAAATAACACCAGCGGAGAAGCCAAAATGGCCATTTCCGTGTAGTGCAATGGCAGGGGAAGGCAGGAGAACACCCTAGCCTCACTCAGAGCATGAACCGGCTCCTTAACCACCAGCCCGGAAGCCCAATCCAGCACAGAGCCCAAGCTGCCCCCACACTTCTGCCTCTACCCAAGGACAGTCAGGCATATTTGGATTTCACATACTATCTCTGTGCAGAGGGAAGCACAGACTTTCCAGGTACCGGGGAAGAGAAAGTATAAGCCAAGCAGCAGTGAACAACCTATAGCTGTTGTATACACATACTGGTAGATTAACAAATGTAACAGTCCTGAGCACCTGCGAAGGCGCTTGTTTAGAGAGTTCTCTGTCCCTACATATTTATGAGGCTGCAACTCACCAAAATCTGGGCATACTGGGTGGGGAAAAGAATCACACTGATATGCTGGGGGTCATAAGCTTCAGACCAATCCCAACACCCAAACAGCCCAGGCAGAGGAAAAAGCTGGAAATCAGAGCAGCATTGTAAGAAGGACGGGTTGGAACCTGGGGGAGGAAGGGATTGAGCCTGCTGGCAACAGCCACTCTTTTCTAAGTGAGAGGGAACACGAAGGAGAGGACAGAGAGGTTGGGCAAGAAAGGAGAGTTGAGTGTAGTTCCTATGACGCCATTCCAAGCAGAAATCCTCCAGCAAACCCTCCGGTCAGGATAACATTCTTCTTCAGAAACGTGATCACCTAAGCAGGGGAGAGAAGAGCCAACAGCATTCTCCAGCAACAGCAGGTCACTCCTCTACCCTCCCCATAATCAGGTACCTCGCAGGCTATTCCCTGGGCTGGGAAAGCGGCCACTGCCCAGCTCTAGGAAAGGAGCCTCCCTAACGACCTCCCTGCTTCCAGCCCCCCGTACGGCTCCTGCACAGTTAGCATCCCAGAGCAGCTCAGACCCTGCAAGAGCTGCTGCACAGCCAGCGTCGACGTACCCCCGACGTACCCCCGCATCAGACACGCAGGGCCCAGCTACAGTCAGCACGCTGTCAGCTTGACAGAAGGGCACAACAAACGAATGCGTATGCCAGACCAGGACACAGCAGAGCCCAGGGTGACCAGACCACGCTGCTACCAAATCTGCTTAGGTATGCTTTTCAGACTGAAGAGATTTTTCTTGAGTTCCCCACAATGCCAGTGAGTTTTCTTCCAACATCAAGGAATTTGCTACAACACATAGGGAACTTGCACCATGCCTAGAAGGCACTCTGACTGTCTCAAATTCACCTGACTAGCTTTGCCATCTCTCCTGTTCTGCTGCTATGCAAGCACTCCCACTACAGAAGATCCCTAAGAGCCCACAAATTGGTCCTGTTCCGTGCTGTCCCTCTGACTGGGCACCTGCACACACCCTGGCAGAGTTGTCTCACCTCATCCACTTTGCTTTTCACTTCTGGAGACATTTTGTTACCGCTGCTGTGAAATTTCAGCTGCTGCTTGGCTTTGTTCACGTCCCGTTCTACCAGCTTCCAGTCCACTTTGATGTATCCTGTGTGGTTTGCAATCTACAGTTTTGAGGGGTGGAAAGAAAGCTCCTGGAGTGAAATCCTGCACATCTACAGTTAAACAAACCCTCCTTGCCATCTCACCCCTCCCCAAACCAAAGCCACCCCACACACTGGTTCAGGAGGCTGAGAGAGAAGAGACCAGCTGGAAAGCTTCAGAGTTGGAAAAAGCACCATCTCCACAGTTTATATTAACCATCCTGCAACATCTGCCTGCCACATAATCCTCTAACAGACGGGCACACTATTCCAGCTTAGCATGTTTCAGCCTCTTCTCTCTAACGTAAAGCTAGCATCCCCTCCCCCTCACAACTGCCACATGTGTTATTGGGACTCAGCTGTCCTGCTGCTGTGGGTGGACACAGTTATTAATAGGTTGTTCCTCCCTAAGCATTTTATCTGGTGAGGATGATTCAACAGTGTAAATCTCCCTGCTCAGGGCAAGCTTTCGGCTGTCAGGAGAAGTACTGGAACCAGAACAGCAAGGAGAACAAGCTACACAAGACACAACCGGAAAGCAAACAACGATGGATTGCTGCTTGAGGTCTATGAATTGTTCTGCCCCCTGCAGGATGTACAAACCAGATTGAGCATCCAGGATGCTCAAGCCCAGGGTTCTTAAACAGAAGAAACATAGCTGAAGGAGACAGACCTGTTTCCCTCCCTTCCCCAGAACATTACAAAGATCCTCATCTGTTCTAGCTCAACTCCTCGAGAAGCCAGCTTGAAGGGAAGCACACAGCAGACAGAGACAACCACCTCCTTTACATTAAGGGCTGTTTCTCCACGGACTCCACCTCCACCAGCACAAAACTAATGACAGGAGCCAGCTCTGACACCAGTTCTTTAGCAAGAGTCCAGAGATTGCCGTGGCCAAGCCTACCTCCTGCTCCCAAGTTAGCCACTGCACCCGGGTGCCCCTGCAACGACCGCCTCCACATGCCTTTGGCCCAGCTTCCGTTAGCAGTCTCTAAGCAAAAAGTACCTCTCAGCAACCCCTAAAGCCGTGCTCGCCGCTCCTGTTTTGCTCCCGCTAAAGAGGGGAAGAAATTTATTCAGAGATCTGAACAAAGGCCTTGCCCCTTCCGGCACATCACGAACGCACAGCCACCAAACCAAAAACAGCTTCAAAGTTGCTACAGACTTGACTCATCTCTGGCTGTCACAAGCTAAGTACCACCAGTGAGGTGGCTGAATGTGCTTTTAAAATGTTCTTATGTAACTCCACAAACGGCACTGTGCACATCTCTGTTTCTAATATGTTTCATACTACTCATGGGAGTGGGGAATCTACGTCATGAGGAACATACGCGTGTGACTGCCAGGAGCTGTGTGTGTCCATGGATAAGTAGGGAACTGACCCACGTGTCCAAACAACAGGAAAATTATTGGGACATGTTTATTACTGTTGATTATTAAAATCACCTGTTGAATCACCACCACAGTTAATTACTGAAATCACTAGACAATCCTTCTTCCCCACCACACACAGTTCTTGGAAAGCCTAGGCCACTATTCATACATACCTGCAACAGGAAAAAGCCACCTCCCACTGCCGTTGCCGCCAGCTTTCCAACTTTTTGGAAGATGAATCCAGTACACCTACAAATCAACCAAGATCCAGTCAGGAAAATGGGACACCAAACACCTACTTCAGCATGCTTCCACAAACAAGACAGTGTTTGGCATTAATCACGCAAGACTCGGAGACAGCCTGACTAGTGGGGAAACAAAGCCAAACGAGATCAGAGAAAAGCAGAACGGATTTGTGCCCAAATAAATGTGATGTTTCCTAACTTTTCACTTCTCGCTATTACAATTCAGCATTTCACAGCATTGATTCTTTTCCCTTCAAAAACCCCTTTTGGTTCTCCCCAGAGCATCACCAGGAACATGTGATTTCCCTGGAATTAACTTCTTTTTTAACTAGCATCATCTCTAATAGGAAATTAAAGCAGCTCATCTGCTGCTGTTTCATGACAGAGCACCGGAAGCAGACCACAGGGCAAAGCCTGAATGACCTCAAACAACATCTGCTTGCTTTCCCACTTCATTTCTTAGAAGAGAAATTGCTGAAATAAGATCTTATCAGATCTTGTCTTGCTAGAAGCAGTGATCTAAAGCTACTGCTGCCTCCAGCAGCATGATACACTTTTACCCGTAAAACATCACTGTATCCACCAGAACTCAGGCAAGCGCTACCCCATTGCTCGTTCGTGCAGCCTGTTACATCACCTCAGACTTCACCTTGACCACAGTTTCCTTACGAACATTGCAAAACAACACAGCAATCTTTTCTCTTACCTATTTTTGAATAGATACACTTGGCTGAGACAAGAAAGAAGTCACCAGCTTGTATTTTAATTAGAAAATTAACAGAATATGTCATTCTCTTTTAAATAGTTACTCCTGTGTCAGGAGAGGGCAGGCACGGCAAGAAGTAGGGATGCGCCAGCAAAGCAGTGCAATCACACTAAGTTTTTAAATCAACTTGTGTTACTGTGAGAACGAACCTGCAAGCAAGGCACAGCCCCCAGCAGGCCCCCCCAGCGGCATGACCCCAAGGAAGCACGCGCACGAAACATCAGTGCGTGAGATGCAGCAAGCCACCTCCACAGGAGGTTTCTGCACAGAGATTCCCAAAGCACGTCCGCATCCCGAGGGAGGAAGTAATCTCTGTTCCAAAACCCAACACCAGCACACCACGCCAGGAGTTGTGAAGAACGTGAAGAAAATCAAAGCCTGCTGCTCTCTCCCCTCCTCCCCCAAGGGATATCATCGGTTCTTTGGCTCCAAGTTAAATAACCACCCTGTTCCTGTCAGGATGCCCCCCCAAACCCACCTCGTGCCTGCACGCGTGCTCCCTGCCACGAGCACCAAAGGCAGCCCCAGCACCTCTTACCATCCTGTGACCCCTCCGATCACCAGCTGCGTGGCCACGTTGTATTTCTCTGCGCTCGAACCCGAGCTGGGGGCGAAAACCTTGCGCCACCAGGGCCGGTTCTTGGTGTACTCCGCCAGGTCCAGCACATTGTACGAGTCCTCCTTCTTCCCTGCGGGCACCCAGGGATGCTCAGCGCCAGGCCGCGGGGCCCCCTGCCCTTGGCACCACCCTCACCGCCCCCCACCCAGGGCCTGGGCACCCTCCAGAGTCCCTTGGATGCCCCCCCCGAGGCCTAGGGACCACCTTGGGCAGCTGGGATCCCCCTCCCCTGGGCCTAAGGACCTCCTGGATCCCCCCTCCCCGGGGCCTAGGGACCCCTGGGGCCTCTGCCCCTCCCCGGGCCCATGGACCCCCCCAGGGCCTCTAGACCCTCCCCTTCCCGGGGCCTAGGGACCCTCGAATCCCCTGCACCCGGGGCCTAGGGACCCCCCAGGCCCCGGCACCCCCCCAGGCCCCGGCACCCCCCACCTGGGGCCTAGGGACCCCCCCCCAGGCCCCGACACCCTCCCCCACCCGGGGCCTCGGGACCCCCCCCCAGGCCCCGACACCCCCCCCCCCACCTGGGGCCTAGGGACCCCTCCAGGCCCCGACACCCCCGCACCCGGGGCCTCGGGACCCCCCCAGGCCCCGGCACCCCCTCCCCGGGCCGCCCTCGGGTCAGGCCCCTCGGGAGGGGGCGGTTCGGGCCCTCAGGCGGGGCCGGGCCCCGGTTCCGGCCGCAGCGGCGGCCTCCGCTCGGCCCGAGGCGTTGCCGAGGGAAGCGGGGCGGCGCAGGGCCCCGCCGCGGCCCCCGGCCCCCACCTCCGCCCGCTGCCGCCATGGCGCCCGCCCCGCTCCGCTCCGCTCCGCTCCGCTCGCCGCCGCGGGCACGTGACCGCCACGCGTGGCCCCGCCCCCGCGTGGCCCCGCCCAGGCGCGTCACGCAGGCGCCGTTCATTGAGGGGGGAAAAGGCCTCGCGGGGGGGGGGGGGGGGGAGAGTCACGTGGTCAGTGCGGCGCGGCCACGCGCGTGGGGCCGTGCGCGGTCACGGCCGTGAGGACAGACCGGGCACGGCAGTGCACGGGCCGTGCGTGCGGGCCTGGGCCGGACCTGCATGGGTCACGCGTGGGCACGGACCGGACGTGCACAGGTCACGCATGGGCACGGACCAGCTGTGCATGCTCACACATGTGGGCATGGACCGGACATGCACGGATCACGCATGGGCACGGACCGGACACGCAAGGATCATGCGTGGGCACGGACCAGCTGTGCATGCTCACACATGTGGGCATGGACCGGACATGCACGGGTCACGCATGGGCACGGACCGGACACGCAAGGATCATGCGTGGGCACGGACCAGCTGTGCATGCTCACACACGTGGGCACGGACTGGACATGCACGGGTCACGCATGGGCACGGACCGGACACGCAAGGATCATGCGTGGGCACGGACCAGCTGTGCATGCTCACACACGTGGGCACGGACTGGACATGCACGGGTCACGCGTGGGCACGGACCGGACACGCAAGGATCATGCGTGGGCACGGACCAGCTGTGCATGCTCACACATGTGGGCATGGACCGGACATGCACGGGTCACGCATGGGCACGGACCGGACACGCAAGGATCATGCGTGGGCACGGACCAGCTGTGCATGCTCACACACGTGGGCACGGACTGGACATGCACGGGTCATGCATGGGCACGGACCGGACGTGCACAGGTCACGCATGGGCACGGACCAGCTGTGCATGCTCACACACGTGGGCACGGACCGGACGTGCACGGGTCACGCGTGGGCACGGCCCAGCTGCGCGTGGGTCACGCGTGTGGGCGCAGCCTGGCCGTGCGGAGGGCGAGCGCAGGAGCAGGCCTCCAAGCCCGTCGCCGCGGCTCCTCCGATGCCCGCTGCGTCCGCTCCCGCCGGAACGGGCGTCCCCTGCTCGGCGGCGCGGCCCCTCGCCCGCTCCCCGGCGTCCTCCGGCGGGCGCAGCGCGGTCGCCCTTTGGTGACCCAGTAATCAGATGTAGCTGTTGGAGAGTATCGGACAGATCCTACACCGACTACTGAGCGGCCAAGGGCGCCTGGTCGGTGCCGGCTCGGCCGGCGGCGAGCGCGGCGGCTTCCCCCCACCCCGCGTGGGGGTCGGGGCGAGGGGCGGCCGCGGCGGAAGCGGGCGCCCGTCTCGGGAAGCGCCTTAGCGCCCGACGCCGCCTCCGTTTTCCCCGCCGGCGGCTTTTCCCTCCTCGCCCCGAGCCGGCCGCTTCCCCGCTCCCTCCGTCGCGCCGCGCGCGGGCTGCGGTCGCGCCCGCCCCGGCCCCCCGCCGCTCCGCCGCCGCCGCCGCCGCCGCCGCGCCGCCCTACCTGGCCGTGTCCGCCGGGCAGCGCGCCCGGCGGGAGGGCCCCGCCGCGGCCCCGGGCGCTGTGGCGAGGCGCCGCCGGCGCCGGCGCTTTTAGCCCGGCGAGCGGCGCCGTCCGAATTCCCCGGCGCGGGGACGGCCCCGGCGCCCGGCCGCCCGCGGGCCCCCGGCGGCAGGAAACGCGCCGCTCGGCCCCGTCAAAGCAGGAGCGCGGGGGATTTTCGGCGGGGTTTCTCTCTCTCCTCCTCTCTCGCTCCCTCCGGCTCGTTTGCCGGAAACGAAAGGCGCTCGGGCTGCTTTCTGCCGGGGCGACGGCTCTCCCCCCCACCCACGGCCCCCGCTTTCTGCTCGCTGTGCCGCGCGTGGGGCGGCCGGGCTGGGCCGGGCCGGGCCGGGCCGGGCGCGTGCGAGCGGGGTGCCCGAAACCCCGGGCGCCCCGATCCCTGCCGCGGGCCTGGCGCAGCAATAGCTGCTGCACGGTCAGCCCGGGGTGGAGGGGGGACGGATGACCCCCCTGGCTCTCAGCCTGATTTAATCAGGCATGGTAATTAGGTGACTTGCAGCGGGCTTGCGTGCCGGGCGGCTGCTCCGGTCCCCCCCCGGCCGCCGCTCTGATGCGGGAGCAGCCGAGCGCCGTTAGCCCGGCGCTTGCCGCCGGCCCGTGGCCCGGGCCGAGCCGCTCGGGGGTGACGCGAGGCTGCGAGTTCGGCCCTTTGGCTTCGCGTTCCCCCCCGGTGCTGGGCGGGAAAGCCGGCGCTTGAGGAAACGGGTTTCCTCCGGGCTTTTCGCCTCCGCTCGTGGTGTGTGTGTGTGGCTGTCGTGCCGGCCGGCCCCTCGCCGCGGGGGAGCAGCGGGCAGCCCCTCGCCGCCCGCCCGGGGTTTTCCACGCGCCCCGGCGGGGAGTCCCCCGGCCCTTCCTCGCCGCCCCGGCGCGTCGGAGCCGCCCTCGGAGGGTTTTTCCCCGCCGGCTCGCCCGTCCGGCGGGCGCCGGGGCCGCGCGGGGCGTTCCTCCTCGCCTTCCGGCCTCCGCCGGCGCGGGGAGAGCGGGCGCAGGCGCGCGGGGGGATTTCCTAGCTGTTCAAAAAAAGAGAAACAAAACACCCCAAAGAGGTGAATTTGCAAACGGGGGAATGGAGGGGGGGCAGTTTGCAACAGCGTTTCGGCGAGCCCCCCCCCCCCCGGAGCCCTCCCGCAGAGGGGCGGCGGGGCAAGAGGAGCGGGAGCTGGCGGCCTCCGCGGCCTCCCCCCGCCTCCCCGAGCCTCCTCCTGCCGTCGCGGGGGCGAAGCAGCCCCGCTCGGGGTGCAGCGGCCCCGGGGACGGGGCTCCCCGCCCGCCGGCCTCCAGCCCCTGCGCCCGGAAGGGAAATGTTCCCCTAAACGTGCTTTTCCTCGAGCTGCAGGGGCTTGCAGGGTGGAATTCGGCCTCCGGCTCCTGCTGCCCCGCGGCACGGGACCACATGGGATGGCACGGGACAGGACGGCACGGGACGGGAGCCGCTCTGGCTCCCCGCTGCCCCGTGGCACGGGACCGCATGGGACGGCACGGGACGGCACGGGACGGGAGCCGCTCCGGCTCCCCGCTGCCCCACGGCACGGGACCGCACGGGATGGCACGGGACGGCACGGGACGGGAGCCGCTCCGGCTCCCCACTGCCCCGCGGCACGGGACGGCACGGGACAGGACGGCACGGGACGGGAGCCGCTCCGGCTCCCCGCTGCCCCGGGGCCGGGAAGGGAGCCGGTCTCTAATCGCTCTCCTCCTTTCCCCCTGCCGTGCAGCGAGAGGGAAGGTGGGACGAGGCAGAGACCGCACCTAAATTCCCCTTCCTCCGAAACCCTCCCTTTCCTCACCTCGCTCCCGGCCGCCGGCCAGGAGGCCGAGCCAGCCCCCGCAGCTGGATCCTGCGGCGCAGCGGAGCTCCGAGCTGCCTTCGCCCTCCCTTTCCCTTTGTTTTTTCCTCTCCCGCTGTCACTGTCACCGGGGAGGGCGAGAGGCAGAGCCCGTCCCGCACGCGCTCCTCCTGGCGTTGACTCGCGCGAGCGATTCCTCTCCCGCTGCCTTTGGGAAACTTCCCAGCGCTCTGACCGAGCCGGTAGGTGCCGGCTTTGAACCATCTTCTCCCTCGGGTTACGACAGCCGGACGAGAGGATAAAATCTCTCTTCTCTTTCCTTCCTCGCCTGCTTCTTTTTCGTTTTCTCCTTCCGAAGCCGCGGAGGTTCCCAGCGCGCGGGCGCGATGCCGGCGGGAGCCCTGGGCTGCCTCGTGCTCCTCTGCCTGCTCGAGGAGAGCGTCGGCAGGGTCCGGAGATACCACATCGCCGCGGTGGAGACCGCCTGGGACTACGCGCACAGCGAGCTGCTCGCCACGCTGCAAGCGCCAGCCGGGTAAACGCTCTTTCTATCGCAATTCTGGCCCCCCGCCGCCGGGAGCCGTGCCCGAGCGCGCGCGGGGACGTTCGCCCTCCGCACAGCCTCCCCGCTCTGCGCCCGGGCGGCTCTCGGCGGTGCCGGTGGGGAGGCAGCGCCGCGCTTTGCCGGCCCGGGCGCTGCGGAGGGAGCTCGGCGGCGCCCCGCTGCCCGAGCTCGGGGCAGTGCCCCGCGGGAGACCCCGCTCTCCGCTGTCTGTGTCTTTGCCCGCGTTACGTTGCTCCGACTGATGTTTTCCCCTTAAGGAAATGAGCGTAGTTTGTAGTGTTTTGGCACTCAGATGTATCAGGATACGGTGGAGCTGAGGTTACCCAGGCTGTGAACTTGGCCCTTTGGCTTTGCGCTTGGGTGTTGTCTTCAGGGAGACGCGTGTGCACCGTTTCTGACCCAGGACTGACGCGGGGAGCTGGGTCTGCCCTAGGGGCGAGCGGAGCATCTGCGGCAGCGCGCGGCTCCGGCCTCGGGGCCGCGGGCGCTCGCGCTCCGAAGCTCTCCTTGTGCTCTTGGTTTCAGCCGTGCTTTGCATGGTCGCCCCCTCCCACCGTTCCCACCTCTCGATCTCCCCTACGCCTTTTTTTACCCTCTCCTTGGAGCTGCATGAGCACACCGTCCTGGGGCACCCCACGTCTTTCCCTTCAGCCCAGGGCGGCAGCCCCCGGGGGGCTAATACCCACGGAGGGAAGCTGAGCACCTTTGCTGCTCTCTAAAAGGGGAAGAGCTGACTTCAGCTCTGCCGCAGGCAGCGACCGCAGGCGCTCTGCCCTGGGAACGGCCGGCTGCCCTTGCCCCCGGTGGCTTTTACCGGCGGGAGGACAGCGGTGTGTTTTAGCAGACCCTAGAGACTCACTCCTGCTTGGGAAGGATGCAGGAAAATCCCCAGGCTCAGAGTCAAGGGCGTTTGAACGTGAGTCAAGCAAGCGTGGTGGAAGCGGAGCTGCCCTATCTTGCGGTATCTTGTGCTCAGCCCTTCCTCGCTCCCCCCTTGCACCCCGTAACAGCCGCCGCGGACACGGCCGGAGGCAGAGGGTGGCCCACGAGGCTGCACCTCCTCGGAGCTCTTCTGAAACCCCTGTGGTTTTGCTGGCGTACGTG
This sequence comes from Rhea pennata, assembly GCF_028389875.1. Lineage (NCBI taxonomy): Eukaryota > Metazoa > Chordata > Aves > Rheiformes > Rheidae > Rhea > Rhea pennata. Next base: position 3,502,815 of record NC_084673.1, on the reverse strand, counting down.
TGAAAGGCTCTGATGAATGAATGGGCTACGATACCCCCCGAGCCGCTTACGTGGTCGCCTTGGTTTCAATTCCTCCTCTTCCTTCCAAGCGACCAAGTACACCCAGGCGCTCCTGGCCCACGGCAGGTGCCAGCGCCGGGAACAACTCGTCCTCCGAGGCCGCGGGGCCCCGGCCAGGGCTCGGAGCCCGCGGCCAAGCGGGAGCGGGCGGTCCCGGCGTGCCGCGGCGGCGCGGGCTGTTTACCTTGGCCGGCTCCCGGCTCCGCGAGATGAACAGATAGTCCAGCTAACAATGCGGACCGAAGGCGCCAGGAACTCGTCTCCCCGCCTCGGCCGCGGCTGCTCTCGGGGTGGGAAGTCCGTGGGGACCTGGAGCGTCGAGTCGCTGCCAGAAGCGCTTGGATCAGCTGCTCTTGCCCCGAACTCTGGCGCCTCGGCCCCTCCGGGGCAGATGCACTTCCAAAGCTGGGTTTTTTTGCAAGCAAAGATTAAGGTCTGCCCTCCCGACAGCGGACAGCCCCGAGCCACGCTCCTGCTGGCTGCCGACCCAAGCACAGGCACGTTGCTGCCTCCCGGCGCGGGCCACTGTGTCCAAGCCCGGACGGAGGGTTGTGGCTTTGAGGGCAAAGCCGGGAGCTGGATATGCCCGGGCAAAAGGCACGAGCCCAGCTGGGGCCAGCAAGCTCTAACCTTGCTTCGGCCACCCCCGCGAGCGCCCTCCCTGCCCCGGGCAGGATTCGAACCCGCGCCCCGCGGGCGAGTGCATGCGTTGCCCTTTCCTACGCTTCTGAGTCACCCCGTCTCCTTCCTCTTCCACTCGAGGAAGAGTGGAACGGGGACTTGCAACTTGAATGAAGGCTTAGTCATGAGGGAGAGCAAGCGCTGCTGCTTCTGAAGGGAGAAGAAAATACCACCTGGCTTCTACTCCAAACAAACAAGGCTGGAAGTCTGGTTACTGGAAATGGTCTCAGTCCCGGGGCTGGGACTGATAAGGCAGGCTGTAAAATCCCCGGAGAAATTAATAGCTTTGTTATCCTGACAAACGTGCTGGGTTCCTGCTGGAAAACGAGTTTGTTAAGGCACTTACAGATAGCAAGTGGCCAGCAGAGGCGGGTGGGGTGAAGGGCGTTCGAGCCTCCTTCGCTTTCCCACTCCAAGAAGTGGTTTCGTAGGGCCTGGCTGTGAATCCCAGTTAGGTCAGGGAAGGAATGAATCTGAGCTCTAACCACCGAGCAAATGGCAGCAACCTGCCGTGCAGCCCCACAGCGTCCCTCTTCCGAGGGGGGGACTCCAAGGGCCCCGCTGCCGTGGGGCGCTGGCGGCACCCCGTTTTCCGGGGGAGCGTGTTTCCAGGCAGCCCGGGCAGGCGGCGAGGCGGGAGGCACCTCGGTCACCGCCGCGTCGTCATCGACGAGCCGAGCGAAGCGTTTTCGGGCGCACCTGACGGCCGTCGGCAGGGTGAGCGACGCCGGCGGCTGGCACGGCGGCGGCGAGCTCGCGGGGAGGGGGAGGAAGAGGATGCTCGCAGCGCTTCGGTGGACGAGGCCGCGCAGTCATCGCTGGCTTTTCCTTCCTCTCGCAGCGTACCGGGGCATCCGGGCCCCCAGCCTCCCACGCTCGGAGCCCCCCCGCGGTACAGAAAAGCCGTGTTCGTGGAATACCCCGATGCCTCGTTCGCGCAGCCCAAACGCAGGCCGGCGTGGATGGGTAAGAAGCACCCGCAGCGCGCTGAGCCCCGGCTCCCCCCAGGCAGCGGCCGTGTTTATCCTGGGTCAGAAGGCGGCTGAGACTAGCAGCTCCTTGGCCAGGAATAGGAGAGTTTGGAAAACTCCCCGTGGCTCAGCCGCTGGGGGTGCAGTGAGCCGCGCTGGTGCTGGAGCAGCTGAGGCTGCTGTGCTACGTGGGGACGACCACTGATGGTGCAATTGGAAAGCCCGGGCTCTTGGAGGTCCCCTGAGAGGCCCCCCTGGTCCCAGCGGTGATAGCCCAGCCTCCTGACCCCACCATCTTCCCCCTACAGGTCTCCTGGGCCCCACCATCCGAGCAGAAGTCTACGACACGGTGGTGATCACTTTTAAGAACCTGGCCTCCCGCCCGTACAACCTCCATGCTGTTGGCGTGTCCTACTGGAAGGTGTCAGAAGGTGAGTCAGGCCTCACTGGTCCTTGCCGCTGGGAGGGATGCAACAAGGATGCAAGGAGCAAAGGGGGAGCTCAGGGCAATAGGGAAAACCTGTGACCTCCTCCAACGCAATACGCGTAGTGATAGCAATATACAGTAAGCTCTCGTGCTGCATCTCTGGTCTGCTGCCTGCTAGCCAGGAGGAGCACATCTCTCCAGTGAGGTCCAGGAGGAGCGCTGGGCCTATGGTACCCTCTGCCACCCCAACAAGCACTGCTGGTGAAATGGAAGTGGGGCTGTCCCTGGGGACATGAAGTTGGTGTACTCGTGGCAAGACACGCCAGGCGAGGGGATGAAGCTTCGGTAAAACTGGGTTGTTCCTTTGCCTTTAGGGGCAGGATATGAGGATGAGACCAGCCAGCTGGAGAAGAAAGGAGACAGAGTGGATCCAGGGAAGATGCACACGTACATTTGGGAAATCCAGCAAAACCAGGGCCCAACGGATGGTGACTCCCCATGCCTGACCCACTCCTACTCCTCCAACACCGACAGCGTGAAGGACACCAACTCTGGTTTGATTGGAGCCCTGCTTGTGTGCCGGCCTGGTAAGGGCAGTGCAGGACAGGGACAGGTCAAGTATGATCAGAAATTGAAAAGTGGAAAAATTGAAGACCCTTTCCAGAGGCTGAATGTAACGATGGAGTCAGAAAGCTGTGGTCAACAGCAGCACATTTCGGGGTTGGCTCTTTCCCCAGAGTCCCTTCCCTGCCCACAAGCAAAATGCCCTTTGGCTTTCACTGCTGAAGAGAACCTTGTTGCTTCTTTCCTTTACAAGATTTCAGTTAAAATCCTTTGTCTTGTATCAGGACTTTATGAATTGGTATGGAAGCATAGGTATTTGTCTATCTTCCCTTCAAAGTTTCACCAAGCTGTGATCATCCAGCATCAGCCAGGGCGCTTTGCCAAGCAGGGCTTTGTTGGAAGAACCACAGGAGAGTTTATAGTGGCAAGGGGCTAAGGATCAGGCAGGGGAGAGGCTGCGCGCACAGAACATCGCCTAGTCCACGATACCTGTGCCTGCTCTCCTTCCAAGTCCTCTTCTCTGTGAAGCTGCTGATTTTTAATACTCTCTGGGATGCAACAGACCAAGACGTGATCCTGAGGTGTGATCAGTCTCCCCTGCTCTGCTGTCTCCTTGAGAGAGTTGTCCAGACCTCCCTTGCAGTCGCTGAAGAGGGGCTGACACCTCTAGGGCATGAGTCATCTCCCCCCACGGCAGCCGTCTGCTGTCTGTCTGGCTCAGATGACTTGCCACAAGGAGTTTCTCTGCTGACTGAAGGATGTCTAAACGATGATGGTGCTGGTGAGGAAGCTATATACCATGGGCTGTTCCAGGTGACTAACTGAATCCTGAGAGCCTGCGAGGGCCAAGGCTGGACAAACTGACTTTTTGGTGCCTTTTGGGGAGTGCAGGCTGGAAACGGCACCGTGTCAGTCAGCGACCTCGTGAGACAGGACAAAGCAAGCAGTGCAAAGCGTGCCCTTGATTCAGGTGGAGGGGAGACCGGGGATTCCCTGGGGAGACGGGCACGGCGCGTGCTGGCCTTTAAAGGATCCCGTTGTGTCTTGCAGGGACCCTGGCGAGTGATGGGACTCAGAACTCACAGCAAGAGTTTGTGATGCTCTTCGCAGTTTTTGATGAAGGTAACTACTCCAGAGTGGGCTGGCCGGGCTTGTCACCCTATGTCAGGCCCTGGATTCAGCCTGGTCCAGGGCCCAAGTTCTGCTATGGCACGAGTGCAGCTGCTCTGCTCCCAATGCCTCCCAAGTGTGCGAGCCTTGCACAGGCACCCAGCGAAGCTCCTGCACAGCAGCAGGAATCCCTGTGCTGCTAGTGCAATGCTGCAGCTCCTTCCTCCATGCCCCAGGTGCGAGAAGCATGCCCCAGGTCCTCACCTGGTTCCCACCCTGGCCTTTTCCCCATCGCATGAGCTGCGGTTGGTGACGAGTAATGCCCCATCACACGTGCTGGTTGCAGCCACATTCACACAGGGCCATGGCCAGCGCTGCTGTGGGTGTTCAGTAAGCACTGTGCATCACTGACCTCCCTGGATTCTGGTTTTCAGATTGTCTTACCATAGCAGGAAAGTTTTGTAATTCTTTGAAATGTTCTCAAGCAGGAGCTGACTGCATTGTTTTCTCTCCACAGGGAAAAGCTGGTACTCTGAGCCCAGCTCCCCAGAAGCTTCTCAGCCCCTGGCACACAACCGGACAGAGCTGCATACCATCAATGGCTACGTTAACGGCACGCTGCCTGGTAAATACCCATGCACCAGTGAAAGGGGAGGATGTGAGAGGTTCTGCGCCTGGGAACAGGGATGTAGTGAGGTTTGTAAGTTTGGGGGACAAGATGGCTTGTGAAAGAATGTAGGAAGGACATCAAGGGAGGGTTTCCAGGTGATGGATGTATTAGGCCTTGTGTTCACCCCTGGAGGGAATATCGTGTCTTCCCTCCTGTATCTGCATTGCCCATTTAGAGTGACGCTCTCTGGGTCAAGACCCATTTCCTCCTGTCTGTGTTGCCAGATGCGGTGGTTACTGACCTCCTCTGAGGTCTCCAGAAGCTGTACGGACAGCAAAGAGCTCCCTCTTTTGTGGTCTTATGAACTAGACTGGAGGTAGAAGGGAGAGGGGAGAATCCTGTGCCAGCAAACCTGGCTCTGACAGCACACCTCCATGGGATTTGGAGAGCTTCCATCAAGCAAAAGGAAAGGCCAGGCATGCTCTCATTGATGCCACTGGCAAAGTTTTCTTCTGGGAGAAAGTCCAGAGTTGCCTGGGAGTGAAGAATCTCCAAGGGAAACTGCAAAATATTGTCAGGAGACTCATTACCATCAGCAACCCTGATGAAGCACACCCTGAACCTCCCACCTGGGTTCAACCTTTCTCCAATAAAAGGCAGAAGCAAAACTCCCTAAATTCCCTGGCCTGGTGGATCCATGGAGCTTAAAAGCTGAGCAGAGCTCTTGGTTACCCCTCACTGGGGCACCCCACCTCTGCCCAGTGACTCCCATCTGGCTGTGGGCCCCTGCCTGAAAGGTGTTCAGTGGAAAGCTGACTGACAGCTCCAGGACCGAGGCCTCTACCTTGTCTCCTCCTGGGATGTTGGGGTTTATTCCAACCACCTATGGTGCTTGGTGCTGCAAATAAGTAGTTGTCTCTGTATCTGATTTTGTCCCATTTCAACTTTCAGGAACTTGTTGTTATTCTCTTTCTAACTAGATTATAGAGCCCTTTGGCACTCAGTAATTTCTTCCTAGGAAAATGCTTCTACAGCACAGTCAAGTCATCTCCTATTTGCTAAGTAGACTAAGTTCTTTGAATCTTTCTGAGGAAGGAATTTTCTCCAGCCTTTAAATAAAGCTGGTGACCTCTCTGTGCCCCCCTTTTTTTGGGTATTTCAACTCCTACTGAAAACATATTGGAACCCTGCCCTGGATGTGATATTTTAATATCAGGCTTGCCAGTGCTGTGACCAGACAAATATTTCCCTTTTCTAGTTCCCTATTCCCCTATATATAGAGTCAAGGACCACATTTACCTCTTTTGCTGTGGCATTTTGCAGTGAGCTCACACCAGCATGTTTCCCTCAGTTCCTTCCCAGGGTCCAGTCCCCCATTTTGTAAATTTGGCCTTATTTCAACTGGATAATGTGGCCTTTGGCTCTCGTTTGTTCAGACAGTCCCTGTTTACATTTGACAGTGCCAGTCAGTGGGTCTTCCTCAATTTTAGCAGTGGTCGATTTTGTATTTACTTCCAGATGACCGCTGAAGCTGGAAAAGCATCACATTGGGTCCTTCCTAGAGACACGTCTGTCAGCTAACTTGCAGAAGGGAGCCGCCAGATAGGTGGGGTCACCTGTACCTCCTTAGGGTGTATGCACAGTGCCCAGACACAGAGGCAGTCACCCCTGGCAGCTGAAGCCATCACCCTGTGGGACGGGGGTCTGTGCTCAGCACGTTTCGTGATTTGAGTCCGTTTACCACTGAGGCTTGTGACATGGGATGGATGCAGCACTGACTCTGGGGGTGCGTTCCTTCTCTCCTGGCAGGTCTCACGCTGTGCCTAAAGAAGCAGGTCTATTGGCATGTGATTGGGTTGGGCACTGGGCCAGAAGTACACTCCATCTTTCTTGAAGGCCACACATTCCTGGTGAGGAACCACCGTCTCAGCAGCCTAGAAATCTCCCCTGCCACGTATCTCACAGCCCAGACTATGCCAGGAACAACTGGCTGGTTTCGGATGTTCTGCCAGATACCATCCCATCAGCAAGGTAACCTTATTCTGCAAGAGATCGGGGGGGAAATGTTCAGGAGAAGGCCTGGGCACAGGGCTCTGTGCAGTAATGCCATTCCAAGGCAGTTCTTGCTTGGTAGAGTTATAGCCACACAGAATCTGTCCCTGGCCCAACGTGGCACTGTTCAGACCATTTGATGGCACGTTTGATGGGGATAGTAGCCAAGCAGGACATATCCCAAGCAGAAGCCTGGAGGAATGAATGTTCGGATAAGTCACTGTGACCCTTTCTGCCTGGCCCATTTGAACCCAGTTGGCATGGAGGCCTTTGTGAAGGTGGAAGAGTGCCCAGAGGAGCGCCTGATGAAGATGGGGGAGCCATCAGATGAGCCGGAGGACATAGATTACCCTGAAGAAGATGAGGAAACTTCTTACCATGTGATCCAAGTGCGCTCTTTTGCCAAGGAGGAACCTGTGACCTGGACTCATTACATTGCAGCTGAGGAAATGGACTGGGATTATGCCCCAGTGAAGCCAGCGTCTCTTGACAGGTGAGAGTGAGTTCATGTGGCCGCTGCAAAAGGTTGCTCCTTGAGATATCTCTGCCATTTTTTCCTCTTTTCTCCAGAAGTCTGCTTTCCTTTCGCCTGACCTGGGCATCTTTGTCCTTTCTCATTAATACTAAAGATATGGACTCAGAAGGATGGTCTTGGGAGGCCATGGGAGATCGGGAACTTCTTTGCTCCATTTTACCAAATGCCACTGCTGTGACCAATAGAGGCAGCTCCATCGCCCAGGTCTTCATGGCCAGCCCCCTCTGAGCACGGAGCAAGGTGGTGAATCATTTTACCCTTCCAGCTGGAAGGTCCCACACAACAGGGGCATGTGCTCACTGCCTGCACTTTTGCAGCCTGGGGATGTGGGTTGAGTTCCCCTCTGTGGCAGGACCTGCTGTAGATAGCACAGGCGATTAGCTCCTGATGCTGCCCCACTTCCTTTTGCAGAGAGGTGATGCAAGAGTGATAGCTCAGCAGAAGTACCTTAGTCAGCACTGCGTGGCAATGACACTTGTCACTGGTCACAGCATAACTCTGCTGATGCAGGCTATGTGGTTTGGGGCTGACTTGGAAGCAGGGTCATAGGATTCTGCGCCAGATGAAGATCTCAGCTGGAGTAGGGTGTGCCTTGCAGAAGTTACAGCCTGCAGCCTCTCTAGGAATAAGTGAGGGCAAAGTAGAGAGCCAGAAAAGATGTCCTCCGCAGCTTGAGGCTGCCCTTGCTGGGAAAGAGCTGGCTTCATCAAGGAAAGGCGGCTGCTCTGTTGAGTTAGTTATCTCTGCAGACCTGGGGCACTCCCTGACAAAGTGACAACCTGCTAGGCTCTCCGCCATCGCAGTCATCGTTTCTCTTCAGGACAGGAAAGTGTGAGCCCAAGGTTGCTAGTATGCAGCCTCATTGAGGTTTCTCCCTTAAGGAAGCATTGGATACTGTTCCAGGGGGCTGGGTTATCCTGCTGGGAAGGGAATATCTTTTTGTTTTGCCTTCATATAACAAGTAGCTGGTCCATAGCTGGGCTTCCCTCAGGTTCCTGCAATGCTGATGAGTACTGCTCATAATGTTATTGATCAGAATCCATATTGTGATCGTCTGGATGGGTGCTCCTATCTTTGCACTGGCAGTCCCTAGATAGGTTGTGTAGGCCTTCAGAAGATGGAGGCTCTTGCTGTTGATACAATCATTACTGTGCTGTTTACTACGCCTGTGTCACAGCATCCTGCATGTGACCATTTGTTCTTTCTCTCCATCTTGCTTGCAGAAACACCACGAGTCTCTTTCTGGAGCCTGGCCCTCAGCGAATTGGTTCAAAGTATAAGAAAGTCATGTTTGTGGAGTATGAAGATGCAACCTTCAAGAAGCGCAAGGTGTCAGCTCAACCAGACAAGGGAATTCTGGGGCCTGTCCTTAAGGGGGAGGTTGGCGATCAGCTTAAGGTAAGAGACAAATTGCTTTCCACAAAGAGATATTGGAAGAGGGGACTTTAGAGCTTGATGTTGTTCCTTCTAATAGCTCTTTAGTTGTTGCTGTGGTATTACACAGATCCTCGATGAGATCTGTTGTGTTTGGTAATGTCCAAAGTTCACCAGAAAGGAAAATGCTGTTGAAATCTAAAGATAAAAACTCTTAGTGAATTCAGCAGAGATGCACAGGATTTGGCCTAGTTTCTATGATTTGACTTCATTGTAGGCATCTTAGGAATTGTAGGCATTCATCCATGGAATATAGTATTCAGCACCTTCTTCTAAGACAAAAGAGTCCTCTCATCTTCCACTTTTCTCCATCTGTGTGCTCTTATCATACAGTACTGGGGATTGTTGCTTGTATCTCCTCATATCCTTTTATTGACTGCTTGACTTGCTTGCTGCTGGGAGGAATGGGATGGTTTCCAGCAGCTTTGCATTTCTGCTCTCTGCCTGGAGTTCTCTATGTGGCTGTGGGCATGGAGCTGAAGGTAATGCCTGTGGTGAAGCCCTGACAGAGCTATTTGGGGAAATAAATAAAGAGCTTCACATGGTTAAGTGAAGAGCACTTTGATGCTGTTGACTGCAGTGTATGCTCAGTGTCTAGGTCCTCTGAGGCCTTCCGGGTTGAAAGAGCTCTTCTGTGTCATACAGAAAGTGAGGCTAAATACAGCAGCCTGCCCTTTAATAAATCTACTGTTTTCATGCCCTCCCAAAATGTGCCTGAAATTAGCACCTTCAGGAAAGACTTGTGGAGAAATGTCCAGTCATAACATCTATTCTACCTCCTTCTTCTTGGTCCTAGGCACATCCAGGTTCATTCCTTTCTGGACACTACTAAGTAGCTGATTCCAGAGGCAGCTTCCTTCGAGAGTTAAGCTCCTTCCCCGTGAGGGTCCTGAGGGGAGCCTCAAGGTTTGTAATGTTCAGAAAGTGTTAAATGTTCCTGTTGGCTGTCCTAATTTCAGATCGTGTTCAGGAATCTGGCAAGCCGGCCTTACAACATCTACCCTCATGGCCTCACCAGCGTAAGGCCGTACCACGCCATGAAGGCCTCTGAAGGTAAGACTGTGCCCTGTGGCCTTTCCTCAGGGCCATCTATGCCCAGGATCTGCCCCAGCCTCAGACCAGCCCCATCAGCATTCCCCATGGGCCAGGACTGAGGAGAGAGCCCTGTGCAGTGCCGTCCCAGAGCTCCTCCAGCTCTCCACCGTGATGGCAGGCAGAGCTGGCTCGGTGGCCATGCACAGCCCCCGTAACTGCCAGAAGGTTCACCCATGTTTAGTGCAAGATCACTTCCCCTGGAAATGCTGCATCCCCGTGGCATCCCAGCGCTTTGCAAAGGAGATCGGCGTCGCTGGGTGTGCCTTATGGAGGAACCAAGAGGCAAGGCACAAGGGAGATTTGCCAAAGGTCACCTGGCAAAGCAGTGTCAGAGGTGGGGTTAGAAACAAGGTCTGAGTCCCAGCTCGCTGCTCAGCTTGATGAGCCACTGTTTGACAAACTGGAGTAGTTAACACCCTTGAGAGGATACTTCTGCATCCACTACACATCAGTTAGGCTGCCTGTATCACCAGGGTGTAGTGCAGACGCCACTGTGGACAGCAACTCTTCTCCATGGTCCTGATTCTCCTCTCCACCATACTGATGGTGTCAAAGGCATACAGCTACCATGAGATCAAAAGCAGGGCTGAGAACTGGGCCTGACATGGCATCAGCAAGCTGACCTGTGGGCTGCAGCCGTGCTCGCTGATCCTGCGAGCCAGTTTGCTCATAGTCATCCTTCCCTGGGCTCCCTCCTGCCCTGTTTAATGTGGTTCAGACTCTACCTCTTGCAATGGAGAGTGGCTTTGTAGTTTTTGCTCTGAGGTTGCTGAGTTACCACCTCCCCTTCCCAGTGCTGCTTTTGTCCTCTGGCCGGATGTTCCCAGGGATACTGCTTGTACAAGGCCATCTCCCATCCTGCCGGCATGCTCCCAAGGACACTGTTCCTGCAGATCCACCCTGCATCCCGCCAGGGCAAAATCGCACACCATCCTTCCTCCCCACACCTGCCCTTTCTGGAGGATCACAACGAGGGGAGCAACCACAGAAACCAGAGACAAATTCCTCTGCTGCAGCAGAAGTGGCAGAACTGGGACAGCAGCCACTAACGAGTTCAGAGAACTAGTTCATCTTTGTGACCCATTACTATCTAAATTAAGGTTTTCCTTCAGGAGAGTCAAAAAGGCAGAGTGGCCTGTTGGATGGCAGCACTATGGGAGCTGAGCCATGCAAGGGAGCAGGGAGCCCTGGCCCTGCCCCACTGCCAGTGTCACCCTGGCCAGACACAGCTTGCCAGCATTACCACCCGCTCACTCAGTGAAGGTGGGCGACTCGTGGTCCTGGAGCCATGGGGGATGCTGCTCTCTGGGGTGTCTAGACAAAAAGGGCTGTTCCTACCCTTGACTCATGTGTGAGCTGGGGAAATCATACTTTCACCGTCTCACTGAGCATTAGAGCAGACAAAGGTCTTTTGTAAGGCCACGTCAGTGCAAGAACCTGGTGAGTGCTCAGAGCGGTCCTGGATTTATTTGTATTTGAATTTTCCCTTTATTTCTTTCCTATCTCCTCCCTGCTTTTCTCAGGGTCTTAGGCTGTATTTGGTTAAAGTCCATCTTTCTTTGTTTTTCATTCATTTTACTCCTTCTGCCCAGCTCTGTACCTTCATCTGCAAACTCCCCTAGGCAGGCCAGAGCAGGCAAACCTTCCAGTCTGCACTAGTCCCAGCAGCTTTCAAGCTTAGGCACACAACTCCCCATCCTCAACTGGCCTCAGGGGCTCCTTTTGTCCAGATAAACTCTCTGTTTGAGCAGCCAAAGATGCTGTGGGAGCTAGCAAACAGCATACCTTCCCAGAGTGGCTGTGGAGCTTGGACTGCCACCTCTGTCCCTCATGCTGGGTTGTCTCAGTGCCCATGGCAGCCGTTCCACCTAGGCCCTTGCCTGGCACGACGGCACCAGCATGTCTGCACTGCTTGGCAGAACCTGTGTTATGTGTCCCTCCTGCTCAAGCTCCACCTTGGGATTTGAGTGAGTTCAGGAGCATCCAAAGAGATGTCCCTTTTGTGCCACCGCAATGCCTTTGTGCCTGGGTTTAGGTAGTTTTCCATGTGGCTCCTGTGGTTGGGAAACCTCCGGTCTGAATTGTTTTGTAGAGTGGGGTCACCCAGAGCAGGAACAGTCCAGACCTTACATATCTGCCCTTTGTCTGTGTGTTGCCAGCTAGGGATGTGAAGGACATTCCTGTTCTCCCTGGCCAGTCGTTCACCTACAGCTGGAGGGTCACAACTGAGGACGGGCCAACACAGGCAGATCCTCGCTGCCTCACCCGTTTCTACTACAGCTCCATCGACCCGACTCGAGACACAGCCTCAGGCCTGATTGGCCCCCTCTTGATCTGCTTTAAGAAATCCATGGATCAGAGGGGAAATCAGGTGAGTCCTTCCAAGTGTGGCAGAGAGAGCATCTCATTTCCTCTGAGATGTGGATCCCTTGTCATCTTAACTGCCAGACTGAAAAGTGGGAATAACTGCAGTGGGTGGAATATTTTGGTAAAACCAAATTCGCCTGTAGTTCCTCTTCAACCCCATCTTCATTTCCAATCCCTCTCCTTCCCCACCTTCCTTCCCATGCTCCCTTCTCTCCAAATGTGGACCTAATCCCTCTGAAGGAGCAGTAAACTGCTTCACATCCACCCAGCAGTCATGCTGGCACCTTTGGGCCTCTCTAATCAGACCAGGAATTATTCCTTCCTTCTCTGCCTCCCAGATGATGTCGGATGAGACGAGGTTGGTACTGTTCTCAGTCTTTGATGAGAATCGCAGCTGGTACCTGGCAGAGAACATCCAGCGGTTCTGCACCGACCCAGCCCACGTGGACATGCAGGACCCCGAGTTCTACACCTCCAACGTGATGCACAGTGAGTGCCTGAGCCAGACTGTCCCCATAAAAACCTCCACCTCTGCTCCAGGGCACAGGCATCTCTTCCCTTTGAGGGTGGGTGATGAACTGAAGCCCACACATTTGCCCAAGCCACCCCTCAAGTGCAGTGAACAAGCAGGGAGCATGCAGCAGTGCAGCAACCATGGGAGAGCTGAGTCCTGCTGAAATGTCTCGCCCTCTCCTCTCTTCCAGCTATTAACGGCTTTGTCTTTGACAACCTCCAACTGAACCTCTGCCTGAATGAAGTTGTGTACTGGTATGTCCTGAGCGTTGGGGCCCAGACAGATTTCCTCTCTGTCTTCTTCATGGGAAACACATTCAAACGCAACATGGTCTTTGAGGATGTGCTTACCCTTTTCCCATTTTCCGGAGAAACGGTCTTCATGAGCTTAGAAAAGCCAGGTTAGTAATGTGGGCTCTTCTATAAACCTACGGGCTGGGTATCACAGGAGAGAGAAGTGAGAATCTGCAGTCGTGGTGATGCTGAGCATGGAGGGCTGGGGGCACTGCAGTGCTGCAGCCCAGCTCTCCCCACATACCCCAGTGCTGCTGTGGGAAGAAAGCAGGGCCCTGCCCTCAGGGTAGCACTGCTGCCGTCGCAGGCTGTGGCCTTGGGAAGGTTTGTGAGTGCTGCTGCTGGGCCACGCTGACATAGTTTCTAGACAGCCTAGGCAGTTTTCGAAATCCCAGCCAAACATCTCATCCGCTTGAGCTCTGATTTTGCTTGCTGATACAAACCAAGCTAGCAGCTCCGCTAGCAGGAGATGACAGCTCACTCCAGCGTCAGAGTCCGGTTATTACAACCTTCCTCATCCGCTCTTGTCACCTGCAGGAGAGGCGCTGCATGGAGCAAATGCGTTGGCCGGGGATGTGAGCAAGAGGCTGGGTATTAATTTCGTTTTCCCTGAAGGGGAAAGCCGTGATGACTGGGTCTGGCAGAGAGATGTGTTTGACAGCACAGGCATGTCTTTGGGGGTGGGCGATGGTGATTACCCTGCTGCTGGGAAAAAGCCTGGAGGCACTGCAGATTCTCACTGTATTAACTCGTTCTTGCCAAGCTGTTGTTGAGGCCTTGCAGGTGCACACAGCTCTGTCGGGAAACACTGACTCTGCTAACGTTAGTTGTCAGGATCAGTTCTAATGTTGCCAACAACCCTGATGTCTTGTGAGTCTGAGTGGAAGATATTTTAGGGATTATGAAAACAGGAAATCACTAGCATGAATTGGAGGCTGCCTGAGAATACAGGATGTGCTAGCGAGGGAATGCCGTGGGGGTGGCAGCGCTCCCGATTTCCCAGTGCAACGGGTTGATGATGTCCTCTGGTCCTTTCCTGAGACAGGCATCTGGATGCTGGGGTGCCTGAACCCTGATTTCAGAGACCGAGGGATGCATGCCAAGTTCACAGTTTCTCAGTGCCTGCCTGAACAATATTCTGATGGGGAAGACTATGTGGATTATGAGGAAGAGGACACCTTTGAATTACAACCCAGGGGCTTCTCTAAGAGAAAGAGGTGGCGCAGGCCATGTGTGAATAAGCAACCAAATAATCTCACTTCAAGCAGTGAGACGGAGAAGACAAGATTGTGCTTAACAAAACCCAGCTCTGGGGCCCTGCTGAGCAATGGCAGTAATTCTGATCCCACTTCAAATGGCACTTCAATATTTTCAGGAACAATTCCACGTCCAGCTGATATCTCCATATCCTCTTTGCCAGAGACAAGCTATGACCCAGTGTCTTATGAATCCTACCTGGAAGATGAAGAAGAATTATCAAAATCCGTCAGCCAGCTTCAACAAATTGGGGCTCTCCCACCTGGAGAAAGCTCAGCAAATGTCAGTGAAAGGGTCCATGGTACTGTGAGCTCAGAAATAGGTCAGCAATGGCTGCACCAAGCCACGCCAGCTCCAGAAGGTGCTCTGACAGGAGAGAAGGTGACAAAAAGCTCAGAACTGCAGGATCCAGTAAAAGGGACAGTGACTCAGTCTGCTAGTACATTGCAGAGCTTGGAAGCAGAACCTCAACCAACTATTCAGTTGGGAGAGCAGAAGGAGTCACATGCAATAGGTTTGTGGGAAATGACTTCTTTTGCTGCTAGCAGAGCTCCTCTTGCAGAGAACAGGAGCTTATTCCATCTGAATGACCTGGAGTACAATCTAGGACTTCAAGACATGTCTTCACAGGGTGCTAAAGATGACTCACTAAAAGGGACTGATAAAGTATCCTTAAATCTATACAAGTCAAGGGAAACAATTAATACAGAACTGACCTTTAGTACCGACAGTAATTCCTCTTTCACATTGGCTAATCCTTCAGCGCCTTCAGACAAAAGTGAAGACAACAGGACTTCCCAAGCTACCGTTCAGACTCGCACTGAAGGAAGCAATCATTTTTCAAAGGAGCGAGATGCTAGGCTAGAAAAAAGACCTCATGAAGTGGTTTCACAAGGTTTTTCTGAAGCTTTTGAAGTGGAGAACAGTTCTTTGTCAGAGGTGGGGCCCAGCAAATCTGTACAAGGTCAAATCTTCCCAGAGGAAAGTAACTCCTTGCCAACAAGAAGTGCCACAGAACTAGAAGCTGGCAAATCTGCCAAAGGCACAAGCCCTCTGGAAACTGCCTTTGTGTACAGCAATGACCTTGAGCCTTCTGGTCATATCATGACACAAGAGACAGATGAATTAATTCTAGAGGCAGTTTTTCAAGATGCGATAGCGGCCAAGGGGTTGCCAGAGATGGACAGTCATGCCTTTCCCGAATCAAACGTCGTGGCCAATGAAACGAGGCACTCACAAAATGCTTTCGTAAAAAGCCAGGAGAGGTTTAAACACAGAGCTCCAGCCCCGAGCTTGGGCGGCCCTGATCTGAGGCACCGACAAGCCAGGTCAGCAGAGAGCAAGGAGGAGGTTCCTGTCCCAGGGACAGTGCCTCAGCCTGAGGCAGAAAAGTTGATGTATGGTCCAGATCTTCTAAAAGTCAGTTCACCTGGCAGCAGAGAACCCCTCTCTGATGGTAACAAAGTGGAGCTGGATCTTTCTGGCCAGACCCCTGAGACGCCACATCCCACAGGGTGGTCAAACCCAGGCAGAGGTGCCCAGAGTAGCAGTGAGGGGGCTCAGCCCCGTGGGAGCCCCTTCCTCGTGCCAGGAACACCGAAGAACAAGAAGGCAACTGTTCCTGGCAGCTCAGAAGTGAACGCTGTCACTGTGGCTAGAGACTCAGCCTCAAATTGGGACCCAGTCCCACCTGGGGCGGTGGGGCACACTGGGGGCATGGAGATCCCAGCTTTAGCTGAGTGGCAAAAGGGCAGAGATGCAGTTTTGAGGGCTCGTTGGAGTGACCAGGCTCAGAATAGAAGCCTAATGGAGGAGGAGACAAACTCTGTGGAGCAGCAAGGTCAGGAAAGAGCCCGGTTCAGTCCCCAGCCTCGGCCACTCAAGGCCAATGCTGAGAAAGACTACATACCTGGGAGCACATTTGGGCAAAGCCCAGCAGAAATCCCCATGAAACTGGCCTCCAAGAAGAACTATTCCCTGTCCCCAGGTCACCCCACTCTCAACCACAGTGCTATTGAGAAACCACACAAATATGTACAGGCCAGTTCAGATGCACGGCAGGTGCTTGGAGGGGAAGATGTCCTCATACAAGCTGGGAAGAGAGAAGGCCAGGGCCTGGGAGATTCTGAGGAGGATGGAGAGAGCCGCAGCCCAGCTGAGAAGAGGAGCCATGCCCCAGACCACCTGGACAGCTCGGCTCTAAACAACAGGACTGGTTCCAGCACCTCGAGGCCAAAGACTGGCAAGCCAGACTATGATGAGTACGGTGACACAGAGCAGACCATGGAGGACTTTGACATCTATGGGGAAGAGGAGCATGATCCACGTTCCTTCCAGGGCGAGATCAGGCAGTATTTCATTGCAGCGGTCGAGGTGATGTGGGAATATGGGAATCAGAGACCCCAGCACTTCCTGAAAGCCACGTAAGTGCCAGTAGCCTCTGCCCGTTCCCCTAGCTCTGCATGGCATGGCTTGATGTCTGAGTAGGTGGCTCCTGGCAGGTGGGATCACAGATCTGTGGGCAATGCAACAGGTAGAAGGATGCTCCCAGGGTCATCTCTCCACAGAGAGATTTTTGTATCTCATGACTTTGAGCTTCCTTGCAAATGGATCAAAGATCCTGCAGGGCCTGCCCAGCAGCCCTGCTTTGTTGGTGAATCGGATCTACCCCATTCACTCCCACAAATTGCTCAGCTTTCCAGCCGGCAAAAGGGCTGTCCCCGAGCGCCCATGAGAGTGGTCTGCTGGCTTCTGCCTGGACCATGTAGTCAAGGCTTTAGGGGATTCACATGTTTAGGAGCTCTCAGATGACTCTCAGAAGTGCTCCTGGAGGAGGAAGCAGGCCTGGAGCTGTGCGGGACACTGGGGTGCAGACTTTGCATAGGAGCATGTGGCTGCACCCCGGGGTCCTACACCAGCCGAGCCATGGCTCTCCTCCCTCAAGAGGAGTGCCCCAACCTGCATAACCACCCTCGCCCCTGCAGGGACCCGTTGGGCGGCAGGAGGAAGCCTTTCCGGCAGTACCGCAAGGTGGTTTTCCGAGAGTACTTGGACAACTCCTTCACTCAGCCGCTGATGCGTGGAGAGCTGGATGAACACTTGGGCATCCTTGGGCCGTACATCAGGGCAGAAGTTGAAGATGTCATCATGGTGAATTGCAAGTCCCTGTTCCCTACAAACCATTAAGTTTTCCCCTTCCTCCCCCCCCCCCCCCGCCTCTGCTAGTGCCAAGATAGGCCTATGGGCTCTGTAGTTCTTGAGGATTCATCTTGAGGGCTTGAGAGGCAGGAGCCCCATTGGCATTCTTAGTGGCACATGGATGGCACCAGGTCAGAGGCAGGGCCACCATTCTGAAAGACTTCAGTAGCTGGAGAAATGGGCCAACAGGAACCTCGGGATGCACTTTCCTCTGAGGATCACACTGCACAGACCAAGATCGGGGTTCAGCAGTGGTTGGCTGAGGCATGGGGCCCAGCTGTGGGTATGGGCACCAGGAACTTGTCTGCCTTCTTCCCACCAGCTGGCTGGGACTGGATCTGAGCCCTGCCTGGTGGACCATGGCTCTCTAAGAACCGTACATAGCCCTGTCCCACACTCCTTCATCTTCACTTTCCCTCCGGTGCAGGTTACATTCAAGAATCTGGCCTCACGGCCCTTCTCCTTCCACTCTACGCTGCAAGCCTATGAGGAGACGCACAGCACGATGCAGGGCCAAGAGGCAGTGCCACCCGGCGAGCTCCGGCAGTACTCCTGGAAAGTCCTGCCCCAGATGGCACCCACCACCCAGGAGTTCGACTGCAAGGCCTGGGCTTACTTCTCCAACATGGACCTGGTGGGTGGGAACTCGTACCACAGAGCAGTCCTGGGTAGAGTTTGGACAGCTCACAACACAGCTAGGGGTCTGGCTGTCAAGGTCAAGGCTTTTCCTATGACGGTGTGCTCAAGCCCTTGGCAGTGTGGGTTCTCAAGTGTCTATTAGAGTGATGAAGTTATATTGCTGCTTTTCCTTCCCTTCCCCTGTTTGTGTTTCTTCCCTTTCTCTAGTTGCAAATTCATGTGAGACTTGTAGGAAATGAGCATTCTTGAGTCCATTTCTCCTCTGCCAAATCTGGTTGAATTTGGCCCTTGGGTTCCAATATATTGGATGATTGGAGCTGGGTTGTGGGACGGTTGTAGTGAGAGCTGGGACACAGATAGGAGCACCACTTTCCCCAGCACTGTGCCAGTTCACTGGTGTCAGCACTGCCTCCCCCTCTGAAGCAAACCCGTCTTTCCCTGGCTTCCTGGCAGGAGAAGGATCTTCACTCTGGCCTCATTGGGCCATTGATCATCTGCCGCCGCGGGGTGCTGAGCTTCGTTTTCAGGAGGCAGCTGGCTGTGCAGGAGTTCTCCCTGCTCTTCACCATCTTTGATGAGACCAAAAGCTGGTACTTCCAGGAGAACATGGAAAGGAACTGCCGCCCACCTTGCCGCATCCAGCAGGACAACCCTGACTTTAAGAGAAACCATTCCTTCCATGGTGAGGACCTTTCGCCATTCCCTTTCCCCTCCCATCCCAGTATCTGTGCTGGGCTGCAAAAGCAGCGGGTCAGCTCCTCTCAGGGGCCCTGAGCCAGCCCATGAGCTGGCTGTTTCTGACCACTGCCTGCCTTCTAGCCATCAACGGCTACGTGGGGGACACGCTACCGGGGCTGGTGATGGCTCAGCAGCAGCGGGTCCGATGGCATCTCCTGAACATGGGCAGCACGGAGGATATCCATTCCGTCCATTTCCATGGGCAGCTGTTCAGCGTCAGGACTAACCAGGAGTATCGCATGGGAGTCTACAACCTTTATCCTGGTGAGCCGCAGTGTGGGAGCTGGGCCGTTATCGTGCACACCCCGGCTGCGGTGGCTTCGTGCCCGTGCCCGTCAGAATGTGCCAAGCCTGGTGAGGCAGAGCTAGGATAAGGAAATGGGTCTGGAAGAGTCTAGCTCTGTGCCTGCACAGTGCTTGGCACCACGGCATCCCGTTACGGCTGGTAACTGCCTTTTGCTCTGCTCTCCGTTCTGAGCCAGGTGTCTTCGGGACGGTGGAGATGTGGCCCTCACACGCCGGGATCTGGCGGGTGGAGTGCAAAGTGGGAGAGCACCAGCAAGCCGGGATGAGTGCCCTCTTCCTCGTGTACAACCTGAGTAAGTGACCCCATTCGTGCCCCACTGGCTGGCTCAGCCTTGGCCAGGGAGCAGTGGCAGAGGGACTGGAGAGCCACAAGACAGCACATTTGTGAGAGGCACTCAGGTTCCTCTGTCACCCCGGGCTCTCAGAGTTTCCCCTGGGAAACCTTTTACTCTGTTCATTCCAGAATCCACCCATTTCTACCTCACTTTAAACATTGGGGGAAATGGTTTTGTGAGACTAATATTTTACCTCACCCAATGACACACTCTCTCTTCTTCCTAGAGGAGCCTTAAATGTCAGCTGGAAAATGTTTCCAGAAGTTAATCTATTTAAGATTTCGAATTCACATTTTCCCCAGATGTGTTTGCTGTATGGCAGTGATGCCAAGATGTGGCTTCTCTGAAAATAATAGTTACTATAAGAGAGAAACAACCTATTGCTCAGCAGACCAGAAGAGAAACACTGAAAGACAGGGGTGTCAGGCAGGCTTTCCTTTAACAACATGATATTTGTTTTTAAAATGTGCTGCCTAGCAACAAACAGGCCCAGGAGCAAAACATGGGTATAGGAGACACTTGTCAGCATAGCTGGGAGATGAGGACATGGGGATGGGAGATCAGGGTCATGGGCACAGGAGGGTGCAGCACCAGCCTGGAGACAGGCTGATGTGGCTGAAGCTGGGAATCCTCCGCTGCTGGCGTTGGGGTCACGAGCCAGAAATTACAGCACCCCTAAAATGCAGGGATGGATGGGGAGACACCTGAAACCCACTGCAGGGTGCAAGACTAACAGGCCTGGGGTAGGAGGGGTTCTGGGGGCTTGAGACACCTGCCCTGAGCCTGCAGGCTGCTTACCAGCTTAGGCTTTTCTTTTGAAAGCTTCATCATCTAATGAACTCTCCCTGGTTTTCCGCTTCCCTCTCCTGTTTGGCTGCAGATTGCCAGAGTGCCCTCGGCCTGGCCTCTGGCCACATTGCAGACTCTCAGATCACGGCTTCAGGGCAGTATGGTGAGTATGGGGATGCTGTGTCAAGGAAGAAGTCTAAGCTTGGGGCAGGTTCAGCCAACACAACTCATGTGATTTGCCTAGTCAAGGCCTTATTACACTGGGATCCATGGGAGGGGCATTCTCCTACCCATGCCCATGTCAGGACATCCCTTGGGACCTGGAGGTGCCTTCCCACTTGCCTGGTCCATCATGGTGGGGTGCTGCACATGGCTACTAACCCCCAGGTGAGCAGTGATCCTCAGGCCCTGTTGTTGGGTATGAAAGCCTTGGCCCCTACTCCTCTGTGAAAGAATTTCTCACCACCTCGGGCCCAGCAGCATCAGGGATTGAGCTGGGGCCAGCAGCACCCTCTTATCTCCCCTGTGTGCTCTCCTCACAGGGCAGTGGGCCCCTCACTTGGCCAGGCTGGATAACACTGGCTCCATCAATGCTTGGAGCACCGACCGCAGCAACGCCTGGATCCAGGTAAGAGCTGTTGCTGTGGCTGGAGGCACTGCTGGGGGGCGTAGCGAGGGCATGCCTCCGGTAAGCTGTGCAGAAGGACCAGACACATGGCTAGTGTTTCCCCTGCAAAGTCCTGCTGTTTCCCTGCTCTCCCTTCAGGGAATGAGGCTTTGCTGTTAATAGATAAGATCTTAATGACAGTCAGTCATTAGGCCAACCTGACCAATGGACCCATCCTCAGCGCAGCAGAGGAACTGCCCCAATGGTCCAGCTGCAGCAGAGGAGCATGCAAAGATGCCCAAAAGGACAAATGAGAATAGCTCATCTCTAAGAAAGAGCTCTCCCCTGTCCTCTCTCAGCTATTGGTTGACCTGTGCCTTTATAAATGACTATTTTAACTAGTTTCGTAACCTGTGCTCGGTTATATCATGAGGAAGTGAGTTCCGCGAGTTTACGATGCACTGCCTGAATATGGGTCACATTTTCTTTCAGAAATTAATCCCTGTGCTTTGTTCTCAGGTGGACCTTTTGCATCTTATGATCATTCACGGCATAAAAACCCAAGGGGCCCGACAAAAGTTCTCCAGTCTCTACATCTCCCAGTTTGTTGTCTTCTACAGCCTTGATGGGCAAAGGTGGAGGAGATACAAGGGGAACAGTACCAGCACCCAGATGGTGAGATGAACAGCCCTCGGGAAAGGTGGTGCCTTCCCAAAATGGGGTCTCTTGGGGTGATTAGCACTGGGAAGCTCTGTACATGGGGTTTAGATCTCCCTGAGCCCTGGAGACAGGGCAGAAAGAGAAAGCGTTCACTGCAGGGATGACTGAATTGCAGCTCACCGATTTGCAAAGGGCTTTCTGTCTCTGTCTGTCTCATTTTAAATTAACTGACTTTCTTTCCGTGATCACATGTGGCTGAAATCCACCACTTAACAGCATGATGCGTATTATTTAGAGCTAGAGAAAAGATTTCGCCTGAATATCTTTTTTGACCCCAACTGCAAATTTAGCTCTCTAAAATCTCTGTGCAGATTCAAATGATTTGGGAGATCTCTACTCATTAGAAAATCCTACAATCTGAATATGCAGAAACTGATCATTTCAGCAGGAGAAGAAAAGTATCTATAAAAGTCTAAAAAAAACCTCCACCAATTGTGGTCAAAACATTTCCCAAGTTTGAAAGCTCTAGGATAGATTTTTTTTTATTTTTCGCCTTGGTGAAAATTTTAAATTTTAATTTTTAAATTTTAAAAATGTTAATTTGAGTCCACGTTGCATTGGTTTGAGTTGCATTCGAGGTAATTTCCTAGAGCTGTTGTTCTCCTGTGAAGATGGTAGCAAGATACAGATGTGTCATCTAAAGTGATCTTGTCCCTGCTAGTCCTTGTCCTGTACAGGTCTACTGGTGCAACAGTCCCTTCTCTCCCTTTCTTTTCAGCTCTTCTTCGCAAATGTGGATGCTACTGGAGTGAAAGAAAATCGCTTCAACCCTCCAATCATAGCCCGGTACATCCGCATTAACCCTACTCACTACAGCATCCGGACCACGCTGCGCATGGAGCTCATCGGCTGCGATCTGAACAGTACGTCCCACCCAGAGGGGGGATCTCCTGATGCCAAGCACCAAAGCCAAGGCCTGATCCACATGTTTCATGACTCCTCAGCACAAGATTGGCTTTGGAGGGGCAAGGAGGAGGCTGGAGATGGGAGTGAGATGTAGGAGCAGCAATGTTGGAAAATCTTATTATAGGCCTAGAGATATCAACATCACAGCTTTGCCTAGCTGAGAGCTCCTCTGCTGAACTATTGGAAACCTGCAGCAGCAGCTAAATTGGGAAAGGGCATCCACCAGGACAGAGCTGGCTCCCCTGGGGTAGCTGGAGCGCTGTTGGCTCAGTCTGGGGGAGGAGAGAACAAGCTGGGGCAGAAGTTATGGGCTTTTCCTCTGCTTTTGCCGCTCCAAAGCACGACTCCTCTGGCCTGTGACATGGCCCAGAGCAGTGGTGATTTGGGCTCCTTTATTCAGCTTTCCACAACAGAAGGGCTGGACGCTCCGGCAGCTACAACCTGCAGTGGCTGTGCTTTGCTCTGCACAGCACACCTGCCAGTGGGCTCCAAGGGAGCTGCGAATAGCCTGTGCGCACACGCACGTGCGTACCTGATCACATGGGCAACATGTCTGCCTGCCATATCCTTTACCTGGAGACATCTCCAGGTTCTCCCTATGTCGTGGCAGATGCACAGATTCTTCAAACTTTTCCGAGATAAAATCTCCAAGGAGAAAAGAAGCTGGGACTAGTGGCAGGTGTAGTTTGGTACCCCCCAGTCAGACCCATGCTGGAGACAAGAGCCCTGAGCAGCGCAGGGACCATGAGATTGCAGTGAGGCACAGGAGATTAGATTCTGTTACCAGGGAAAGTGCATGCAGGGCAACCAAGCCAGAAGAGTGGGCAACTAGGATGCATCTCCCTGATGGGTCTGTTGTCTTTGACAAGCATTGCTCCACTCTCTTCCAGGCTGCTCCATGCCTCTAGGAATGGAGAATGGAAGGATCCCTGACCAGCGCATCTCTGCGTCCTCCTACAGCACCAATGTCCTCTCCAGCTGGTCGCCCTCCAAGGCCCGCCTAAACCAGCAGGGGAGGACCAACGCATGGAGGCCAAAGGTAGCCTATGCAAGGAGAGCCTCAGGCAGGCAGCTGGAGCATGGGTAGGCGGGCTGGGTCCCAGTGGGCAGGCTGGGGCCTCTCAGCCTCTCCTACCAGGTCAGCAGTCTAGCAATTGCCCAGTAGGCAAAGAGGGGCCGGTCGGAAGGGCTTCCATGGCCCCTGGTGCTGGGCTCTGGGCCACAATTCGTATCCAGGGAGGGCCAGGGGCTGGGCTGAAGCTCTACCCTGTGACTGGCTGTCCAGATTTGTTGTTGGCATCCTCCCTGGCAAGGCCTAGGGATGGCAAGGGATTGGCACGGGTTGATACGGGCCAGGGCTATTTCCAGTGGACGAGGTGGTCCTGAGCTATGTGGGGAGTGTGCACAGGCACAGACACTGTGCAGGCTGCCAGCACACAGGGAAGAGAGTAATCGTGATGATAGCACCCAGTAGCTCAAACTGGGCACCAGATGGGGCAGGTGAAACCCAGGACTGTGAAACCAAGCAGGGCCAGCTTGGCTTCAGTGGCATTGAGTGTGCCCTTCTCGTTGCTCCTGGTGGTGCTGCCAAAGGTTTAAGGGCAGTCTGTCCTTCCCCAGACCAACAGCCCCAGCGAGTGGCTGCAGGTGGACTTTGAAGCAACCAAGAAGTTGACCGCGATCATAACCCAAGGTGCCAAGGCTGTCTTCACCAACATGTTTGTGGGGGAGTTTGCTGTCTCCAGCAGCCAGAACGGCGTGCACTGGAGCCCAGTCCTGCAGGATGGCAAAGAGAAGGTAGGCAGAGCCACCCCATGGCCGGAGGCAGCCCGCGGTCACCCTGCCTTCCCTCGCAGCAGCCCCCAGGCTGCAAGCACAGCCCTTTGCAGCAAGCATGCTGAAAAAGCAAGAGCAGTGAGCTGGGCTGGGCTCCTCCCTCCCCAAAGCCCTCCCGAGAGGTGCTTGTCCGGGTTGCTCTCGTCCCTGAGGCGTGGACGCCCTGTGGCCCTCACTGCCCCAGAGCTCAGCAGAGGAGAGTGCACCGCTGATTTCTCTCTCCTTTTCAGATTTTCAAGGCAAACCGCGATCACACTGGCACAGTGATGAACACCCTGGAGCCCCCGCTTTTCGCCCGCTACGTGAGGATACACCCTCGCCGATGGCACAACCACATCGCCCTGCGGACAGAGTTCCTTGGCTGCGACACACAACAAGAGTACTGACGGCTGTAGGGCCAGGCATGGGCACTGCCGGCCCAAGGACCCACGTCCAGCCACACACCGAACTCTCACTGGGGCCAGAGCAGCCCCCCAAGGACACTCTTGTGCACAGGGCCACCAAGTGCTGGTGGCATCAGCACAGTTTCCTCCATTTTCCCTGGATCTGGCCACGCTGATGGCTCCTGCTGCCAGGAAGGAGAAGGCCTGCAGGACTGTGGGTTTTCTGTCTGTCATATACCACCTGCCATATAGTCAGATGCGATGCTGAAGAATTAAACAGTAATTTTCCAGTATCTCTTGCTCTCTGCATTTTCTCCTCTTCTCCAGCTTTGAAGTCCCAGGGGGTTCAGAGTCAGCATTACTAGCAGCTAATAATTAATTAGCCGCAGAAATTCTCAGCATTATTTTCCACAAGCTCCCTGTGCCCCGGCGCAGCCCGGGAGGAGGGTGCAGCCGCGATAAGGGCCAGGGGAGGACGCCTTGCTGGCCTCGCCAGGGCACGTTTCACAATCAGCGGGGATGGGGCTGCTTTGCCTTGCGGCAGCGATTGCGCAGCCTGACTCAGCACTGGGCTTTGGCCCTCCAGTTCCCTTTAATCTCCTTCCCATAGTGCTCCTGATGTCACCGCTCTGCTTCTCGTGGCCGCTTCAAGCGAAGCCCTTTCTGCTCATTCGCCAGAGGAATTGCGTTGATCCTGGTGCCTCCTGGGACTCTGGTGGGATTTTGCCCACTGGAGGAGCTGCCAGCTTGCTGGGAAAGGCAGCGGTTCCTGCCTTGGACAACCAGGCAGGCAGGCTGCTGGACAGCCCTCTCGTCAATGCCAGCAATGCGCCACAGGAGGCTGGAAAACGTAGGAAGATCCAGGCAAGATGGTGTCATCTGGAGAGCTGCTCACCCACCTCAGGATGCAACCCTTCCCTATTCCCACCCTTGTAAGCAATAAAGGTGACAGCACCACTCTGCCTCTGGCACTGAATCTGTCCCTGCTGGACATTGTTTGCTCCACCTCCCTTCTGCAGCGTTTTCTCAGGGGGTTGAGGACTCCAAAGAGCCACCCAAGCCCCAGCAGGGCCCACAGCCAGGCCGGCAGGATCTCAGGGTGAGTACTGGATACGGTAGTGGTAGAGCCCCTCTCTGCAGGACTTCACGGGCTGGTGTCACCTTCCCAGACATGCACGCTCCGGCCCCCCATCAGCCTCCAGAACAGTGTACAGCCTTGCCCAGGTGGAGGTTTCTTCCCTCCCCTTCGTGGCACCCTCCGCCCGCAACAGGCGCAGGAGGCTGGGGCATATTCCCTCCCAGGAACAGGGAGACTCCTGGCACAGGGAGGCCACAGGGCTTCTGCCCTCCCCACCACAGAGGGGAGCAGGAACGTTATCCTGGGTGTGGGAACCTCCTGGAGCGATGGTGACCTCAGAAAGCCCCGGAGCTCCCTGCAGGCTCCAGAACTAGGGTGTTCCCAAGGATCCGTGTTGCAGGGACAGTGTGTGTCCTCTGAGAAGGCCGTGGGTGGCTGCTGTCGAGTTGGAGCCTGTGCCACCTGCGAGAAGCTCCTGAGCTCCGTCTCGCCCGTGCCGTGAGTCCTGGGGAGGGATGTGGGGGGGGGGTGTGACTGTGACTGGAAGTGTTTGGGTATCTGAGCCCACTTAGTCTGCACATTGCCAGTTTGGTCTCAAACCACACCAACCTCAGGGGCAAGGTATGCGGCAGGGCCACGGGCACTTCTGGAGAACAAGGATGCTCCCAGAGGAAAGCAAAGCCAAGCTGGAAACTGGACTTCTCTGCTCTTGGCCAGGCTGCCAGCTCCTGCCGAGCTGGGAGCAGGAGAAGCAGCTGGTTCCAGGCTGTGCAGCCGGACTCGGAGCCCTGTGGAAGCAGGACAGCGGACACGCAGCATCCACCGGCCGCAGGGCGCCACGTGGAGCGCTCAGCCCAGCCCCGTGTCCCCCCCGCCACCCTCGGGCGCTCTCAGCAGAGGAGTCTGTCGGTGGGAAGCACGCGGCACAGCAGCCCAGCAGCATGGCCCCGCAGGGGTCCCGCACCCGGCGGACACCAGCAGCCGATGCCTCAGACGAAGCAGGGCTGAAACCCTCGTGCAGCCGCCTGGCTCCGCATTGCTGTACACGGAGGCCTCGCTGCGCCCCGGCGGTGATTACATTACAGCCCCAGGCTGGAGCTGCAATTACCCTTTGGCTTAATTGCATTCTGACAATAACCAGGAGCAGACGCGAGGGCAGACTGCCTGCTGCGAGCCGGCCCCAAGAGGGGAAGCTGGGGCCATAAGCTTCTCAACGGGGACTGTCCTCACCTGGGGCAGGGCTGCTCTGCGTGGTCCTCGTTGCCTTGTTTCTCAGGGCTGATGCCCGGCTCTGCCTGGTGAAGCAGTGATATGGTCTCTGCCTGCACCAGTGGACGCTCAGGCTCATCCTGCCTCCAGAAACAAGCTGCTCTGTTGTGTTGAAGGGCTTGAAAAAAATGAAGCAAAAGGTTCACTCCCAGGATTGGATCAGAGGAAGAGTTGCACGCACCAGGGGCCTCTTGGGATCATTTTCAAAGAGGAGACAGTGCTGAAATCTCTGCAGGTGAGCAAGCAGCCTTCACCAGTGAGCCCTGAGCAATTCCAGGATGTTCTTCAGCTGTCCAGATCTGGAAATACAGACCCCTCTCAGCAAAGGGGCTGTGCTGAGCCCCCGAGAGTGCTGGGAAGAGGCTGTGGGCAGGCAGGTGGATGTGTCAGAGCCTGCCGAGCTCTGGCATCCATTACTGGAAGTGTCTCTTGACATTTATCTTGTGGGAAATGGAGGCCAGACGCTGTTTCCTCCTGGCATGATGCAGATCTGAGATGCACCACAACCTCCCCGGAGCCACAGGCGTTTCTGTGCAGAAGAAGGGCCAGGTTCTCAAACGAGCACAAAGTGCTCTGCCTCTCGGCTGGGCGATGCCCTGTTTAATTACCACCCTCACGAAGAGCCCTTCTGCGGAGCAGGGGCTCGTGCCTGCATCCTCCCGGACGTGGGGATCACGTCCCCTTCCAGGGCTCAGCTCCCAGCAGTGCCCAGGCTGGGTGAGCCAGCAGTCACTCTGCTCTCTGGTGTCCCCAGAGAGACAACACTCGTCCCCTCCACGTCCTTTCTAGAACAGCCCCGGTGGAGATTATTTTGCAGCCTAAAGCCTGGGAGTCACTTCAGTGCCGAGCCAAAGCCAGGTGAACCACCAGCCAGGGCTGCTCCTGAGCGTGGCTTCTCCCGTGCTGGACGGAGAGACCCCAGGGCGAGACCTGGGGGCTGCAGGCGGGCATCAAGGCTGGGCAAACGGGCACCGTTCTCGAAAAAAAAAATGGCAGCACATAACAAAAATGGGCAGCAGCGTATTGAGGGGAGCACCCAACAGGGACCATGGCCAAGAGGGAGTGAAGCGAACTCCGGAGAGCACAGCTGAATTCCCAGCTCTGCCGCAGAGCTATGGCCAAGCTGCTCATCCCATCCTCCACCTCAGTTTCCCTGCATGTAACCAGGAAGGAAGGAACAGACTCGCTTTTCTTTTGTCTGCCAGATGTCTCTTTTCACATTTCTCCCTCCCACTATCTTTTCCTTGGTTAACTGCAAGGCTTCTGTTCGCTCTCCGTATTTCTGGTCTCCCACCCCAGATGCTCGTCGTTACCAGCTGGTTTCGCAGCACAAGAGGAGCCAAGAGCCAAGGCTTCCTGCTCGAGGAGCGTAGGCCTCCACATGCAACACATTTCTAAGCCCTGCCAAGGACTCGGGTGAGCTAAATGGCTCCTCAATCCTGTTGCACACTCAGACTTCCCTGCAGAACCTCCTCTCCCTGGGAGAGACGCTGGCCGGTTGGGCCAGCGCGGGACACGGCCGCGGTCTCCAGATGAGCGCTCCTCCCGGGTCACTTCAGCCGCTGGAGAAGGGTGCTCAGAAGTGCACTGCAGATCCGTCCCGGTCAGCCAGGCGGGGCTGGGGGTGGCGAAGGTCCAAGCAGCACCCTCCAGCCTGGTGGGCACGTGCGTGGGTGCTGCGTGCAGACACCTGGGGACGGCTCTAGGCCCCGGAGCCTAGTTCATCGTTTCTTACCATAATCTAACCTCACAGGTGATCCGTGCAGACGAGGGCTGGGCCCATCTCGGAGTGGTCGCTCGGGCACTGGAGGCCATGGTCCCGAGAGCTGCCCTCCTGCTCCTTGGGCTGGCTGCCTTGGTTTCCCACCAGCCCTCCCACCAGGCCGCCCCCCAGCTGGGCAGGCTGAGGCTGAGGGCGAGGAGGGAAGCAGCCCCGAGGAGACCTCTGGATCGCACGGAGATGGGGCCTGAGCTCCCTTTTCGCACGGGGGACAGAGAAGGCTCCAGCCAGCCGCTCCGGCGTGAGTACCCAGCGGCTCCGCAGGAGAGGGGCTGGCGGGGTGAGCCTGCCCCACGCAGCAGCCGCTGTCCCCTCCAGCCAGCTCAGGGGGCAGATCCTCCTCAGCGGTTGCTACCTCTTAATGCATCTTAACGGATGAACTTCTCCACCCCGGGAGATGGACACTAGGCGCTGGGGGGGGGTTCCTTGTCCACCCTGCCAGCCGTTAGCCTGCAGCAGACGAGGTGTCCCGCAGCTCGATGGCACAGACGGTGCGACGTGCCCTTCGTGCCGCCCCAAATGACCGTCCCGTCCTCGGGGTACGCGGGCGCACGAGCGGGCTCCCTCCTCCTGCTGTAGCGCACACGTGCGCAGTTCGCGCGGAGGGCGCTGACTACGTCCCCGAGCTGAAGCTCCTCGCAGTGGCCCCAGAGTCCCAAGCGAGGGACACGTGCCTGTGACCCAGGCGAGGGCAGTGGCACACGCATTGGGCCCTGCGCAGGCAGCCCAGGGAATAGGAAGGATCTGGCCCTGCTTCAAAATACTCTCAAATCCAAGGAAAAGGAATGGGTATTTATGGTGTTCCTCTGCTCTCCTCAATGGGGAGTTCTGCAAGATCCAAACGGCCTCTGGGATCAGAGGGATTCATTCTGGCAGGATCGGGCATGTGCAGTCTGAGCCAGGAATGAACATCCCCGGTTCTGCCATGGGCAGGAACACCTGGAAGCAAGAGCCTGGACCCACTGCCTGTCCTGCAAAGAGCCTCCGGGGAGCCTGGAGCCTGGCTCCCACCCTTCTCCCATCCCTTCCTCACGTTCGCTCGCGCGGGTCCTTCCGCAGGCGTCCGCCGGTCCTGGCTGGCAGACTACCTGGACGATCTGTGGTTTCACCTCTGCGAGAACTTCCCAGAGGCGGTCCTGTACGTCCTCCCCGTCACCCTGCTCGTCCTCCTCCTTCTCTGCTGCATCACGTACGTGTGTGGGGCAGACGGGGGTGGTCCCTGTCTTTGGGGACAGGCTTTTAGCTCTCTGGGCTGTGCAAAAAGGAAAGAAAAGAAAAAAAGCAGGGCCCAAAAGCACAGAGTTTATATGAAGACTTCCCCCAAGTTTCCAGATTGGAGCTTCTGCTCAGTAAATGAATTTTCTGGCTCCTTTGGTATACAAAGGCAGACCGTGTGCAGCAGGGGAAGGAGAGGCAGCCAGGGCTGACAGGTTTCCAGAGACACGGGCTGTACTCCGCTGTGGGGTGGGTGCTGGGGGGCAGACCCACAGCACCCTTCCTGCCTGTGACCCCCCCCCTTGCAAGGGCACTTGCACCCCGCGGCCTCTGCGCCTCCTCTCCCCCCGTCCCCCAGCGCTCTGGCTCTCCCCTAGCCCTGCTGGAAGTGGTTTTGTTCCCCCAAGGCAGGGGAAACTGGCTATCAAAGCAAGATGGATTTTCTTTCTTTTCTCTCTCTCCTCTTCTTAGCTCCGTATTTTCCGATCTCCTGTCTCTAGGGACTTACACCCTCCTTCTCCGTGTTTCTCAGGGTGGCTTTAGACTGAGGTGGCCTGGGAGCTCGGAGAGGAAGCAGCGCTGCTGCAGCGCAGGGAAGCCGGCGCCTTCCTGGCGCCCGGCGCGGAGAAGCCTCCTCGGAAACCCCAGGTACCCAAGACGTGGTGGAAAGGCCAAAAGCAGAACCGCCGTCCTTTCCCTTTCGGTGATTGTGCTAAAGAAGAAAATATTCCCCCAGAATGAGTTTTCCCATCCCCAGAAAAGGTTTAAACAGTATCTGAGGCTCCAGTATCACTATGACTCATACCGAGACCACAAAACGTTTGGCAACAGCCCTTCCGACGCGCGTCACGAAGGCAGGGGCTCGCAAGCGAACCCGCAACCGCGCGAAGCACGGGCGCGTGGGGTGCAACAGGATGCCGAATAGCCCAGAGGAGGGAAAAACCTGGAACAGGCAACACAGCAACCGGCTGCGGTGCGCGGACATCCCCGGGCTGCGCCCCGAGTCCGGCTGCCCCCGCACGCGGCCCACCAGCACCCAGACGGTCGCCGGCACGCGCCCTGGCGCGGCTTGGGCCAGAATAACGGCACTTTTGGGGACGGCACAGGCCAGGGACTGCTCCCAGGAGGGACAGGACGGGGCCACCGCTCTCTTTCGGGCAGTGAAGCACGACTCCGAGTCGAACGTGCTGGTGCCGACGTGCCACGGTGCGCGGGGACCCCACGCCTGATGGACGCCAGCGTGCTCGGCACCAGCGGGCTCGGCGGGGCCGGGGCGCCTGGCACGGCTCACTCAGCACTCCCGCTGCCCGTAAAGCAATTAGCACCTTCCCTTAACTGCACGCATTAGCACCCTGCTGCCGCGGCGCCTCTCCTCCCCGACGTGCCCACCCCGCCGATGAGTCTAGCCACACGCACGCCGCGGGTGGGCTCCTGTGACAGCCAAGGGGCCGGGTCCTGGGGAGCGTCCTGGGGCCTGGACACGTCTCCTCCTCCAGCAACCCAGCACGTGCGGCTTCTGAGGGCACCCGGCAGGCACCCAGTTTCTGCCCCTTCGGGCCTGGGGTAGCTTGCCTTGAGCCCGAGGTTTCCTACGTCTGCAAGCGGGGGGCGGCTCAGGGCACTACAGAGGGGGGTCATTTCTGTCACAACTTTTCCAGCCTCAGTTCCAACCTCCAGACGTTCTCAGATCGGCCTGAGGACCTGCCCTCAGTGCCGAGCGCTTTCGCCCGTTTACTGGAAGAGAAGTTAGCCCACGGCAGGAGTCGGAGAGACCCGCCGACCCCCTGGCGCGGGGGCCGGGGCACGGGGAGAGGAGAAGCCCCCCTTTCCCACGCAGCTTGAGATCACGGGAACAAGAGCGCCGGCGGGTCCTGCGAGGGGGGCGCGTCCGCCCCCCGGAGGTGCCGGCACCGGGGGGGGCCCCGTCCCCGTCCCCGTCCCCCATCCCCGTCCCCCGTCCCCGCCCCGGCGGCCGCCGAGAGGGGCCGAGAGCAGCGGCGGCTCGGGGGCCGGCGGGGCCCGGCGCGGCCCCGCGCTGCACGGCAGGGAGCGAGGCCCGCGCCGTGCCGTGCCGCGCCGTGCCGCGCCGTGCCGTGCCGTGCCGCGCCGTGCCGCGCCGTGCCGCAGGGCTGCCCGCGGCCCCGCCCGCCGCCCGCCCCCCCCGCTCTGAGCCGGGCGGAGCGAGCGGGCCGCCGGCGGCGCTGCGGGAGCCGGGGCCGGGGCCGGGGCTGGAGCCGGGCGGCGGAGCCGGGGCCGGGCCGCTCTGCTGGAGCCAGCGGAACCGGCTGCGGCTGCTGGCGGCGGCGGCGGCGCGGCGGCGGCGGCCGGGCGGCGCGATGACCCTCAAGTCGGGCCGCAGCGACAGCGTCGGCAGCATGCGGACGGCGCTCTCCGACCTCTACCTGGAGCACCTGCTGCAGAACCGGGCCAGGCCCGAGGTGAGCCCGAGCCGGGCCCGGCCCCTTCCCCGTGGCCCGGCCAGCGTGGCCCCCTCCGCCCACCCCGTCCCCCCTGCAAGGCCACAAAAGGCGGGGGGGGGGGGGTCGCGGCGGACACTTGGGGCGCCCCGTCGGCGGTGCCGCTGCTCCCGCGCCCCCCCCGGCACCGCGGGAGCGGGTCCCCTCGCTCGGGGCCGGGCCGGGGGCGCGGGGCTCCGCGGAGGAGCGGTCAGCCGGCGTGGCCGCGTTGCCCGGGCAGGGCAGAGCGGAGCTGGGCCGGAGGGGAGGAAGGCTTTAGCATCCTGCCACGGAGGAGGCTGTGCTTGTTTTTGCTGCAAAGTTGTGTGGCTGGTCTGAACTGGAACTGCCTGTCACATGAGCTGATCGGGCTGCCGAGCCACTGGAGGGGTTGTGGCCCCAGAAGAGGATGCAACCAGCTCTTCTCACGCACTTCCCGGGGCAGGGGGTGGGCCTGGGGGCCAGACACCACCGTCGCTGCTGGAAGGGAGCAGGCTGCCCCCACCAGCCACCTCTGCCGTGCTGGGATGGCTCCTTCCCCAGCTGGTCATGGTTGGGGCTGCTTGAGCCTAACTGGGAGAAGATCAGCAGTCCCCTGCGCTGAGCAGCCAGTGGTTTTCTCCCCGCAGAGATGTTTGGCTCTGAACAGAAGTCCTGGACTGAGCCGTGGCACGAGCATGTCTGGCTTGCACTGAGGTTTCCCCGCTGCTGTCGGGAGCCTCTGAAAATAGGGAGGAAATTTTCCCCGAAGTGGTGCTGGTTTTGGCTCATCCTGTTGGATGAGCGTCCAAATGAGGCTCGCTCGGATGTGGCCCACAGCGGTGCTTCGTGCGTTTTCATGGCTCGACCCTGGCGCAGTGCTTAAGGAAAAAAACAAAACAACTGGGATTGCTGTGGGACCTCTCGAGAGGGGCTCTATAGGGCTGGCAGCCGACTGGAGACGTGCAGCTGGGCAAGGGAAACGCGGTGGGGTGCCGTGGGGCTGCGGCGGGGGGTCAGCGGGCTGCAGGGGCGGCGGGCACGGCTCCGCTTTGCTCCCTGCCGTTCCCCCAAGGCCTGGGGCCGGAGGGCGGTTGCGTGTCCGGAGCTTCCCAGCCGGGCATTTGCCATCTGAGCCGCGAGCGCGCGGGGTCGTCGCGCTGCGGCTCCGGGGAGGGCGGCCCGGGTCCGGCCTGCTGCTGCGCCGGGCGAGCCGGACAGAGCCGACGGGAGGTTCCTCTTCCCCTTTTCCCCGGCGGAGCCGTGCGCTGGGATGGGAAGCGCCGTCCCGGGGTGCCGGAGCGCGCGAGGCGAGAGCGGAAGGCGAGCCTTCGGAGCAGAAGCGGCGGAAGCCGTTTGCCTTCTCCCCCGAGCCGCGACGCGCGGCCCGTACGTCTTCCTCTTATCTCCCCGCTGGCAAATACAGCTTTGCCAAAGAGGTGTGGGCTTTCTTCCCAGCCCTGCCGCTGGTTTGCAGGGTGACCTTGGGCAGTCGCCTTATCTGCCGTGACTCAGTTCCCCCGGCCGTAAAACGGGCAGCGAATCGGCCCGTTGGGAGCGCGGGGGAGCAAAGGCAGGTACGGGCGTCTGCAGAGAGACGGGGCGCGGGAGGCCGGCGGGGCGCCCGCGGTCCGGAGCCCGGGCGGGCGGCGTGCTTCGCCGCGGGGAGCGGTTCGGGGCGTCGAACCGCCTCCTGCCCCCGAGCAGCCCGTGCCTGGAGCCCTCGAGTCCTGACACGACCCAGGGCCAAACTAGCAGTTAGGCGCTGAGCAAAACTTTCGGTTTTGACCAAAACTGAAGGGGAGAGGGCTGGTTTCACCTGCTGGGGTAGAAAGCGTTTTGTCTCTTCCTTGGCTGTGACGGTCGCAGTGCCTCTCCCGCAGAGGTGGCAGGTTTCACGAGCACATCTGGCAGGCCGCATCAATCTTTCCTGGCAGGAAAATGGTACGTCAGCAAAACTTAGCTGAGCTCCCTTGGAAAGCTGCCCCTGCTCAGGTTCAGCCCTCCTTGGGCCGGTGTCAGCGCAAGGACACGCGGGGCCGCCTGGGCTCCGCCGCCTTCCCCCCCGCCGCCCGTTTCGCCCCTCTGTCCTGCCGACGTAGCTGTTCCTTATCCTAATTTAATCAATGTCATCCTGTTTGGCTCCAATGCTTTTTTCTTTTCTTCCTTTAACCCGGATCGCCTCGGGGGGGGGGGGGAGCTCGGCAGAGCCGGGAAGGCGGTAGCCTCGGGGGGCGGCAGGCAGTGATTAATTCCTCCTCAATGTGGCTCCCCAGGCTGCCGGAGCAGCCGGAAAGCAACGCTCGAGCTCCTGGGTTTTTGGTAGCCCGCTTTATTTTTGCCATCCTGAGACCCCGATGCGCACACCCGCCGCGCCGCGGGGAGGCCAGGGTGGGAGCGGAGGCGGCTCGGCCAGGGCATCGCCGCAGCAGCCGTGGGAGAGGTTTCTCCGGCGCTACGACGGCATCGGCAGCACCCCGGGGTCCGGCGGGCTCCGCACCGCGGGAGCTCCGGGCTCCCCGGGTCGGGTTCGACCCGAGAGCCCGCGGCGAGGGTGGGCACCGCGGGGCGCTCGGGTCCCAGCCCTCCCTGCTGGCGCCGGCTCCGCTCCTCTCCAGCCCAGTCCCTGTCCCGGGCCGGACGTTTTCTGCGGCGATGGCGAGGCCGCGAGGCGACGGCTCGTGGAGGCGGCCGGGGTTTCGCCGCTCGCCCTGGGCGGTGGAGCGTGTCTCCCTGCCGTGCCGCGAGCCCCGTCCATCCATCCATTGCCACCAGGGCAATCCCGGGGAGGGATCCCGGCGTTCCTCTGCCCTAGCGCGTCCCTGCGTGCAGCCGTTCCTTGGGGCTCAGCAAAACCAGTGGTGCCTGCACCTTCCTCCGCGGCCCTGCCGGGGAGACCTGGTCGTTCCAGGCCACCTGAAGTCACTTGGCCGGAGCAGCGAGGAGAGCCAGGAGCTCCCAAGCCACCGAGGGTGCCCTTCGCGCCAAGGTGCTGCTTTCTGCCAGAGCTGCTCCACTTTCTTGTGAAGGAGGCACCCGGTTAATGTTTGACTTCCCGGGTGGTCTGGAGCGCCCGGCGCAGGAGCTGCGCCTGGCGGAGGAGCCCCCTGTGCCGCCGGGAGACCCGCGCGCCGGGAGGCACCCGGGCGACGCCGGTGCTGTGTCAGCATCCGGCGCTGGGCGTTTTCTCCAGCCTTCAGCAAAAAAAAAGCAAAGGTTGTCGGGGCCGGGAGGTGCCGCGGCCGGAGCAGACGGTGCCGCGGCGCGGCGCTTCGCTGAGCCCGGGGGTTTGGAGACGGCCCCGCGCGGTGCAGTGCCGTCCCGGGGCACGGTGGCGATAACAGAGCTGTGCTGACTCAAGTCACCTCGAGGGCACTTTGGCCTCGGGGCAAGGCTGGAGGAGTTCCTCCTCCTCCTCCTCCTCCCCTCCTGCTCCCGCTCTTCCTCCTGCTCCCGCTTGCTCAGCAGAGCTGGGGCAGCCGAGGCAGGGGCCGGCCGCAGGCACCAGCGCTGCAGGATGGGTCCCCAGCCCCTGAGCGTGGGGACGGTGAGCCGGTCCGGGGGGTCCGCGAGACCTTCCGCCCCGGGAGGCCTTGGCTCAGGCGCTGCTCTGGGCTGAGGTTCAACTGCCTCCTCGGTGTTTAAGCCGTTGGCAGCCAGAACCCGTGCAGTCGCCTTTCTGCTCCGAGGAGGAGGTTGTTTGGGTCTTTTGGAAGCAGGCTGTTTAAAAATAAATAAATCACGCGTCTTGCGCTGGCCCGCAGCCCCGGCGTGCAGCCCCAGCGTGCAGCCCCGCGGCTCCGGCTGCGTCCCCGGCTTTCGGTGAGCGCGTGCGCCGTGCCCACCGCCGCGAACCGTTCTTAGAGGAGCTACGGCAGGAGCTCCATCTCCAGATGGGAGAGTTTGCTCTCGTGGGCTGGTGGGTTGTCGCAGCTAAGCCTGGAGGCAGGGAGGGATTTGACCACGCTGACGAGGTGGGCAGGGGCCACAGGTCCGAGCCGGCCTGGGTTTTGCTGGGCTCCGATTCAGGAGAGCTGTGGTGGCTGGGGCTCGAAGCAGGCGGCTGCACCTGGGACCGAAGGTGCACGTCCACCGGCTGTGCGGAGACATCGTGCACTGTCTGAGGGGCTCAGCAGGGCTCAACGCTGCGTGACAGGGTGGTTTTGGCTGCTGGGACCTCAGGCACTTTCCACCTGCTCCCAGTCCCAGCACCTGCCTCAAACCAGGGACAAAGAACATGGAGATTCCTCAGTGCTGAAGTTCTGTGCTTGGCTTCCCGCTGCCCACCAGCACTGACCTGCCCGTAGCTGGGTGCTGGGGAAGCAAACAGGGGGTTTCTGGCTGGCTTGGGAGCATTTCACCTTTGGTGCCAGGGTGGGACTTTTCTCTGGCCTTGCCTATGGCGTTGTCATGGTCCTCTGCCCCTTAGCTGTGGTGGCCATGGGATGCGGGCTGCCTGGAGTCCTGCAAATACTGCAGGAGGAGGCCACTGCAGACATGGAGCATATCCCCCAAACTCTGACCGCAGGCAGGCCCAGCCCTTCCTGAGGCCACCTCAGGTCCCCTGAGGTAGACAGGATGCACGAGGCTTTGAGGAAGCTATTTTGAGCAGTTCTGGGCTTGCTCACGAGCTTGAGTGTTGGCTTTCGACCATGTGTGCGTGGGCTCTCTGCGGGGGGCACTTCGTTCGTTAGACATGTACTGTCAGTGATGATACCATGAAAGTTGTGCAGGGGTTTTGGGGTGCCTCACGGGATCTGATCTCTGGCTGCTTTGGCTAATGCTTCTCGAAAGCCTTCTGTGGAGGGAATCCCTGGCTTGTTGGTTCCAGGACATCTCCAGATGTGGACATGGCTCTGGACTATGTCAGTTACCCGTTGACCTAGGTATAGAAAAGTCGAACTTGCAAACTGAGCATGAGTAGAGCCTGGCCTCAGTTCTGCTCCTGTTCCTGCTGGGCGCATCCCAAACTGCTCCGTTCGCTCCGTGCAGCTGTCCTGGGCTTTATGCTCTGCAGCAAGCCAGCTTTGGGGCCAAGCGCTGTTGAGGCACATAAATAATGTTGGGGACTCATTGCTGCAGAAGACGATCTGCTGTGGACTCTTTGGACTTCTGGTACCTGTACTTTTCCAAAGTCTTTGTACTTCCAAGTACTTCCCAAGTTGGAAAACTGGTAATCAAGCCCACATCTTCATGGGAGAAGTTTGGTTTTTTTTTTCTTTTCTTCCTCTTACTGTCCTCTCCTCGACTGCACAGGCCTCTCCTCCCCTCTGTGCCCTACCAGAGCTCCAGGAACATTAACACTGGAGTAGCTCAGCACCACAGTGGGGAGTTGGGAGTCCCAGGGCTCCCCTTGCCTGTTTTGATGGAGCCCCTAAACGCCGGTCTTTGTTTTGCCCTGACAGGCCGTCACTCCATCCCTGAATGCCATGACTGAGGACATTTATACCAATGGTTCAGCAACTCTGGGCAGTCCCTCCCATGCAAATGGCCGTGAGGTGCGGAAGATACGCCTCATCCAGTTTGAGAAGGTCACGGAGGAGCCCATGGTGAGAGCTGGCGAGGTCCCAAAGCTTGGTGGCACTGGAGGGGGTGGACGGGCAGGCAGAGCTGTGCTAACATGCTGACCTCAGAGAGTCTGGGGATCCCTGGAGAGCTCAGCCATGGGAAGAGGGTGCTGGATACTGCCTCCTCCCTGGGGACCTGGAGGGAGCCTCATCAATGGGTGATGCTTGTGCCAAGAGGAGCTTCAGCAGATTGGACTGGCCAAGCAGAGGGCTTTTCCCCAGACACCGTGCAACCTGCCATCAACATTGGCCCAGAGAGGACTTTGCTGGGAGCACAGGGGCTCTCCCCTCCAGCGGGCAGTGATGGATTTTCCTGTCTTCCAGGGAATCACGCTGAAGCTGAATGACAAGCAGAGCTGCATGGTGGCCAGGATCTTCCATGGGGGCATGATTCACAGACAAGGTAACGGCAAGGGAGAGGGAGCCCGGCAGCCGATGCCCCGCAGCGGCAGTGTACCAGCTGGTTTCTTTCTGGGCAGAGATAAGGCAGCTCTACAGTGCTGCTGGCTTTTTCCCATCACATGGTCAACTCTGTCTGTTCCTCCACCAGGAATATGTCAGGATCCCAGGACTTACGGATCTCTCTCTTTGTGCATGGTTGTCATGTTAATGCATTGGAGGCTTTAGGGAGAAATCAGGGGTTGGGGGAAGGGATCTCTGAAAACGGGAGGCGAGACTGTGTCTGTCTTGTGATGGGGTCACTGTAACGGGGGGATCGTACCCCGGAGACTGGGTAGGAAGCTCTTCCCATTCCTAAAATGCACAGATGGGACAGGCTTGCTATGGATTGGCTCGGAAAACCAACGGAAGGTGCCAAAAGAAATAAATAGGCACCGTTTTCTGGTGTTGGCACTTGCAAAGGGGGCATGGAAACGAAATGTTCTGTGCTTAGAGCAACAGGCCCCTTTCCAGCCGTGGGTCCAAGCGGGAAGTCTGAGCTTATCCCTGCTAAAATAACCCAGGAGCCATTCTAGTAATGCTACTGGAGTCTTGATTTATAGCAGTGTTTCTGAGGCTGAAGTGTGGCTGGATGCGTTACCTGAAAACACAGTCAAGCACACTTGTGTTCAAGGGCTCCGTAAGGAGACCGTCACTTGGTTTCAGCTGAGATACTTGAGGATGGGTCTGGGTTCCTCTAAAGCAGATGATTTAGCCACAGCTGAAGGACATGCAGAGAAAAGTAACCCGATAGCCTTCAGACTGGATGAGGTGCGCGCGCTGGGCGCGCCAGGGAAGACGCCGGTCCCCTTCCCGCTCTGTGCCCTGCGGTTAGGTGACGCGCGTGGCTCCGCAAGCGCTGCCCGGGGACACCGAACCCCAAGGTGCTGGGGGCAGCGCTTGCCTGGGGCGGCTGGGCGGGTTGGGTCTGGTGAGTGGCTCTTGCCTGCTTCTGCGTTTCACGGGCCTGTTTCTCCCACCGCTGGCAGGCTCCCTTCACGTGGGCGACGAAATCATAGAAATCAACGGGCAGAGTGTGAGCAACCACTCGGTTGACCAGCTGCAGAAGATGCTGGTAGGTATTTGGTCTTGGTGGGGCTGTTCCCAAGGAAGGACCTTTCTGTCCTGCAAACATGCATGTTGTCTGATTTTTTTTAACCCCCTGCGACGTAGCAGAGCCGAGCGCCGAGCTGCCCGCGTCGGTGCGGTGCCGAGCGCTGAGGCCCTGGACGCGGCTTCAGCGGTCTCTGCTTGCTGCTCGTTTTGGGCCTCCCGAGAGCAGCAGCAAAGGCTGTTTGCTGAGCAGCATCGCGCAGGTCCCTGACGTGTCCCGATGTGT
Source organism: Rhea pennata (assembly GCF_028389875.1). Taxonomy (NCBI): domain Eukaryota; kingdom Metazoa; phylum Chordata; class Aves; order Rheiformes; family Rheidae; genus Rhea; species Rhea pennata. Next base: position 3,463,267 of record NC_084673.1, on the reverse strand, counting down.
GCGGGTGCTTGGCAACCAGCTCTGCCCGCGGAGGCGCGCAGCACTCGGCTGCTGAGCGCGGAGGCTGGCCGTTCTCGCAGCGCTCCGAGAAGAGGACCGTGCCTTGGGCGCTGGCTGGACCGGCGCTGCCCTCCAGCCCCACAGGGGCTGGGATGAGCGGAAGGGCCCATGTGGGGGGACAGAGACCTGAACCGCGCCTGTAGGTCACCTTCATGCCGCGTTCCTGCTGCTCAGGTCGTGCTAATCCTGGCCGACCCTCGCAGGGGCTCGGCCGTGCCTTGGGCTCACGCGCTGAGGTTGTCCTGACCTGTGGCTGTTGCACGAGAGCCTGGCTGGAGCGAGGCCGTGGTGGTGCTGAGGGCGCCCATCAGCAACCGCCGCAGGAGGCCTGGACCCCACTGCGGCTCGTGCCAGCCCCGTCAGCCTCTGCCCAGGTTCCCTGCAGGGTCCTGCAGACAGGACCGGTCTGCAGGGTCACGCAGGTGGTGCTTAGCAGGGCCCACAGCCAGCCCTTTCCGGGGTGCCGGTGTCGTCCTGTGGGCACGGGCACAAGCGCAGGAGGGCTAAGCTACCACAGCTTTTAGCCCAGGCGCAGTAGAGCCATTTCTGGCTGGGATCGTGGTACCGCCCAGTGCCACCGCACGGCTGGGAGCCCCCAGGAGCCTCTCCTTTGTGGGTCCTCGCGGACGCCAGCTCCCTGGAGCAGGCGGTTGCCATCAGGGTGGCTCCAGGCACCACCTCCTCCAACGCTTCTTTCTCTCCGCTTCCTCTGTTCCCTAGAAAGAAACCAAGGGGATGGTCTCAATAAAAGTCATTCCTAACCAGCAGAGTCGCCTTCCTGCCCTCCAGGTGAGTGCAGCCTCCAGCCGCGGCTGCAGGGCCGGGCGGGAGCAGAGCTGGGGAGAGGGAGCCAGAGCCGTCCTGAGGCCAGGGGAGGGATGTGGGGTCGGCTGCCTCTTACCTTGCCTGAGCTGCTGGAGGGTGGAGACACTTGGGTTTACCCCAGTGCAAGTAAGAGCGGAGGTGGGTCCTGCCGTGGGTGCATCACCCGAGGTGCGTGCAGGAAGCCGGGCCACGTCCCCCCGCCCTCCCGAGAGCCCAGCGGTACCCCCCTTCCTCGTGTCCGTAGCGCCTTACCCCAAAACGCAGAGAGCCAAAGTCTCTGCGCTTGAGCGCTGCCTCTGTTCCTCGCCCGCTCTGGGGGCCCCGGTCCACCCCAGCGGCCGTGCACGGGTTCACTAAGCGCCGGCCCGCGTCTGTCCTCGCCTGCCCGCCCCCGTCCCGGCAGCTGCAGTCAGCCAGGCCAGCTCAGCGCCGGGGACGAGCCACCTCCGACAGCAAGGACGCGGGCGTTGCTGGCCCGCCCTGCCTGGCGGCGGGCTCCGCGCAGGACACGGGGACGGACTCCTCGGCTCGAGCCGCCAGGACCGCGGCGGTGCTGCCCCGGGACCCGCAGCTCGCGGGCTCCGCCGGGCTCGGCGCGTCGATCGGGATCGCTCCGGCCGCACAAGCACCGTCATTGCACCCTGTCTGCAGGCTCCCGGCACGCTCGAGCCGTAGGACGAAAGCTCCGGGAGAAGCTGCGGCCGTGGGACAGGCGGCCCCACGGGCAGGCAGCGGCCGGGGGGGCTCAGCGCGGCGCCGTGCCCGAGGGCTGCCCCCAGAGCCTCGTACAGCTCCTTCGCTCCCTGTGGAGCTTGGGCGGCTCAGAAGAGGGGCAGGGTAGGAGGAGGGATGCAGCTGGTCTCTGCTGCGGTTTGCAGGCTGGCGGGTCCTGAGCCCCGTGAACGCCGGGCAGCCTCGCGGGACCCGGAAAGCTCCTGGTGCTTGGGGGGCTCCAGAGCGGGGCCCTCGTGCCCTGAGCCCGGGCTGCGCGTTTGCCGCTGGGGGAGGTTACGTGGCCAAGCTCAGCCGCCCTGCACAGCCCTGCTGACCCCGGCCGCCTCTCTTGCAGATGTTCATGAGGGCCCAGTTTGACTACGACCCCAAAAAGGACAACCTGATCCCCTGCAAGGAAGCGGGGCTGAAGTTCCAGACCGGCGACGTCATTCAGATCATAAACAAGGACGACAGCAACTGGTGGCAGGGCCGCGTGGAGGGGTCCTGTGCCGAGGCGGCGGGGCTCATCCCCTCTCCAGAGCTCCAGGAATGGTAGGTCTCCGGGCAGGGAATCGTGGTCCAGGTGCAGGCGCTAGGCTCAGCACGGTTGCGCCCGTGCCCCAGACGTGTCCCCGGGCCGCCCGAGGGACCATCGCACCGCTCCCCGGGGACGTAGGGTGGCACACGTGTCCTCCTCTCTCGGCAGGCGCGTGGCGAGCGTCACCCAGTCAAGTCAGAGCGAAGCCCAGAGCTGCAGCCCCTTTGGGAAGAAAAAGAAGTGCAAGGATAAATACCTGGCCAAGCACAGCTCAAGTAAGCGCGAGCAGGGCGCCAGGGCCGGGCGGCGGCGGGTCGCCCCGAGAGGGTTAGACCGAGCGGCTCAGCGGCACCCCAGGGCTGGCAGCCTTTTTTGGGGGGGGTGGTCTCTTCTCCGGAGGGCTCATCCTCCCCCACGTCACAGCTGGCCTCTGCCGCGTCCCTGTTCGGAGGGCGCGCTGGCACCACCGCCGTGCCCGGCGGAGCGTGGGCACCAGGCGTCGCACGCCCGCCCGGCGGGCGCCCCCGTAGCAGGACGGCGCTGAGCACCGGGCCAGCGAAGGCAGCAGCCCGGGGACGTGCTGGCTCCCAGCCTGGCCAGCAGCTCCGAGCCCTGACAAACAAGGCCGTAAATCAGCAAGATAAATAAAGCTCGCCCAGCAACGAGTTCTCTGCAGCTTCCCGCTGCCTCCTCACCTCCTGCTCCCAGTTCCTACTGCGCTGAGCGGAGTCACTGGGCGCGAGAAGCTCTGGCTTCTCCTTCTCGGCCCGTTGGACCAACTTCTCAGCAGCTCCTCCACAAGCCACTAACCGATGCTGCTGCGGCTGGAGCCCAGCTCCCAGGGGAGCCGGCCAGGACTTGGCCCACGGCCCTGGTTGCTCCCTAGACTTTCCCAAAGGATCAGTCCAGCACACACGCGCAGTCCTGCTGCTGCGGGCAAGCCCACTCTGAGCACTCTCTCTGTCCTCTACCCCAGTTTTTGACCAGCTGGACGTGGTGTCCTACGAGGAGGTGGTAAGGCTGCCCGCCTTCAAGAGGAAGACGCTGGTGCTCATCGGTAGGTGCTGCCCGCGTCCTCCTGCGGCGTGGGGGGCTGTGTCGCGGTCCCTTGGGGAACAGGGCTGAGCACGGGCTGGGCAGCGCTGCCCTTCAGCGCGCAGCACGCCGCGGGGAGCGTTCCCTCCGCCTGCAGCGCTTGCCAAGCAGGCAAGCATTCCTCTCCCCTTCCCCGCAGGGGCCAGTGGCGTGGGTCGCAGCCACATCAAGAACGCTCTGCTCAGCAGCAACCCGGAGAAGTTCATGTACCCAGCCCCATGTAAGTAACCACGCCGGGGCGAGGGGGTACGGCCCTGCCCCGGCCGCCACCGCAGGGCAGCGCGCACAGCGGGTTTCCCCTCATCTCCTCCTCCCTGAGCCAGCAATGCCCGGCACAGCCAGGACCTTCTGACAGCAGATGAGACAGAAGGTGGGGAAGATATTCCTCCAACACTTCCCAAGCCCTCCACAGCAGAAGCCGCTATGCAGGGCCCCCTTTCTGCTGCCTGAACATAGCCCCAAGGCTGCCACCGCTCACCTTGCAGAGACACCTTGGTCTTCACACCCCAGTGCAAGGCTGCAGTGCCTAGATGGCTCTCCTTGGGCTGGCTGAGCAGGGAGGAGCTGCCTTCTCACCCCAAGCAGGAAGGAGTTAAAAGGGAATGATTAGCCTCATCCTGGAGGTCCTAGGGTCCTCTGTGCTCTTCCTTGCCTCAGCAATCAGCATGTGAACATGACACCAGCTCCCCTACCCCAGCCACCCAGAGCAGAGGCTGCCTAAGAGGTGCTCTGCAGCAGTAGCTGCTCTGGTGCATCCTTCCTGGGGGGCCAGCACCCATCTGAGGGCACTGGGCATTTCCCTCCCTCCCCAGACACCACACGTCCCCAGAAGAAGAATGAGGTGGACGGGAAGGACTACTACTTTGTCTCCACTGAAGAGATGACCCGGGACATCTCAGCCAACGAGTTCTTGGAGTTTGGAAGCTACCAGGGAAACATGTTTGGCACCAAGTTTGAGACAGTGCACAAGATCCACCAGCAGGACAAAGTTGCCATTTTGGACATCGAGCCCCAGGTAGGGAGCACAGGGGTGGCCAGGCAGGACGGAAGCTGCCCTAGCTCCAGCTGCCTTGGGCTGGCTGCGCCTGTGCAGGCTGCGCACGCGTCCTTCGCAAAGCGAGGGCAAAAGGCCAGGCAGCGCTGCAGGGGCACTGCTGGTCCCAAGACACGGGTATGGTGGGGGGCCCGGCCCGCTGCCTTCTCTGACACTAAAGGTGCTGGTGCTGCTTTGCAAAGAGGCGGTTGGTTGTCCAAGCGCCCCACTGCTGGGCTGCGTAGGGTGCTGGGGGGACTCAGCTGAGAGTCCTGCCCCAGCTCTGCCCAAGTGCTCCTGCATCACCCGCCTGCCCCCGGGCTCAGGAGCCCACCTACGGAGCCCCTAAGCAGCTCCCCGCCCCGTTCGCCCACCGTCACAGCGCAGCCGGGGGCCAGCGGCCGGCCCCGCGGCACGGGGCAGGGGGGCAGCAGCCGGCCGGCAGCGCCTGCTCCTGCCGCAGCGATCAGCCGCGCTCCGGTAACTCCACCTGCTCTCTCTGCAGACTCTGAAGATCGTCCGCACGGCCGAGCTTTCCCCGTTCATAGTCTTCATCGCCCCGACGGACAAGGCGGAGCAGGTGAGTGATGCGCTGCCACGAGCCTACAGCTGCATCCCCCTTCTGCCAGGCTTAGCTTCACCCAGGTATCGTGTCTTAAGGTGACAGGGGAGAAGCGAAGCAGCAGCCAGGGCTCTCCCTGCTCCGTAACTAGGATCAGCTTCCTCCTTCTCTACACCGGTTTTTGAAACGGGAGTTTCATCAGCTGGAGCCTGAGAAATACAAATTAGATTCCCGCAGCCCTAGGCGCTCCCCCGATTTCCGCTCCCCACGGCGAGCGTTGCCCCTGCAGCTGCTAACATGCGGCTGGGTGCACTGCTCAGCCCCCAGGGGCCCTGTCTGCAGCTGCAGCAGGAGAATGATTGCTCCTGTCATCAGCTATGCAAGCGGCAGGAACAAATAGCAGCTCATTCCATTCTTTGGCTCATTAAGATGCTAATTCCTTCAAAATCAGGATGAAAGCAGCACTGATGCTGCTGTTAACTCATGCAGCACGGTGCTCCCGGAGGTGGGCTGGCAACCCCAGGTTGCCCCAGACACTGTTGCTGCCTACCCTGACACTCCCAGCCCGGCTGACACTCCTGGCCAGGGCTAACCACCCAGGGAGGAGTAAAGCGATGGGAGAAGAGCGCGGTGACCGAGTGCCACTTGCAGACCTGGAGAGAGGAATTAACTCGTGCCGCAGTGGGCAGGGCCAGCCCAGCTGATGGACACCCTACGCACAGGGCCATCTGGCACGGCTCAGGTAACGGCTTACTAGAAGGGACAGAGCAGGGGCGAAGTGTGACCTAGCAGAGCTCAGATGACCCAGCAAGCTGTTTATTGCTCTTCTTCTCCCACGATAGCTGCTGAGCAACAGCAGAGCTGCAGCGATCACATCATCCCCAGCTCATTTCCCCCCCCCCCCCCCCAGGCTTAGCAACTGGGAGCTGCACGTGTTTCAAGCTCCGCTAGAGATAAATGCAAATCAGCCTGGACTTCCCTACTGAAGGCATTAACCAAGCACAGGACCCTGTTGCTGGTGCACCCCTGCCAGCTGCAAGCCACACTGGCAGGAGGGGGCAGGCGGCTTTCCGGAGCTGAGCTCCCCAGACCTGCCCCGGCTGCTGCTCCCACCCAGCACAGAGCCTGCACGTCCCCAGCACCCCCACGCTCACCCCAGCAGTTCTGCCCTTGCCCCCACCCGAGGGGCACCGGGCAGAGGCTCTGTCTGCAGCGGGGTATTTGCCAGCAGGAAGTCACAGCTGCAGCGCTGCTGCCTCTCCATACGAACCCTCCTGCTCTTACCTGCCAACACGTCCTTTCACAGCTTGCGCTGCCTCTGGGGCGCAGCACGGCTGCGCTGGAGAGAGGCACTTACTGCCCAGTTAAAGGGGCTGTGGAGGCAGAGACAGCGGCGGGAGGGGATCACCTTGCAGGGACTCTGCCCTCAAACCAGCCTCAGGCCTTGAGCTCGCTCTGCCACATAGCAGCAGCAACAAGCAGCCCGCTGCTAGGGAACCTTCTCGTCCCACGCTGCTGCCACAGAACACCTTAAAGAGGACTAGGAGGCCAAGCAGAGCTGGCCTCACTCTAGCAGGTAACCTGATGCTCACAGCATTGCCTGAAAGTCCAGCAGAGCCCCGCAGACGCCCGCTCCCGTGAGACTGCGGCACTGCTCTCGGCCTGCCAGAGGAGAGAGGCAGGGAGACTGTGCTGAGACTCAGCACCAAGGTAAAGATTAGACGTTTTGTGGGTGAGAGAAAGCTTGTCTGTTGGGGTGAGCTGTGAAACTCCTCCCCTGCCTGCCACCCCCCCCAACAGCGTCAGAAAACAAGGGCAGTAATTCAGCTGAGATCCCGTCCTGCCTCGCCTGAACACTCTCTCCCGTTTCTTGCAGTCAGAGGCTTTGCAGCAGCTCCGGAAGGATTCAGAGAGCATCCGGAGCCGATACGCACACTACTTTGACCTGTCACTAGTCAACAACGGGGTGGATGAAAGCCTCAAGCTGCTGCAGGAAGCCTTTGAGCAGGCCTGCAGCTCCCCGCAGTGGGTTCCTGTCTCCTGGGTGTACTGAGAGCGCGTCCAACCCCAGCCGCTCCCCATCTACCCACCCTGCAGAAACAGGGAGAAACTTCCTCAGCTTCCGCGGTCGACACACAGCCCAGTACAACTCCCTGCCTCTGCCATTTCATGGACTCAGTCTCAATCGATCCATCGCGCACAGGGTCTCCAGACCTCCTCTCCTGGGGGAACACAGGACGGAGCCTGCCCAAGGGATGAAGTGCCAGTGCTAAATTACAAGCTACAGCAGGGCCCAGGGCATCCCTTAGCTCAGAGCACAGCTCCCCGCCTCGCCAGGCAGGGGAAAAAAAGCACAATTCTGCTGTCGCACCTGACTGATCTTGGTCTCTCCATCAGTCCTAAGGGAAGCTGTAGCACAAGCGCCTTCCAGGAGGACATCCTCTGCCATTGCAGGTGCACGCACTGCGCACCACAAACGCTCTGGAAGCCTGGCTCACATCTGTGAGGCTTCAGGGAAGCTCACAACTTGGGAGGCTTCTCACAGACTGCAGGAGAGCTCCTAAGTACGAGGGTTTCCCCTCACAAACAGAAGAGCAGAGAAGGGGTGAATGCAGATTTGACAAGGGAGGCTTGGAGCATGTTTTCACCAGGCAGGGCTCACCCCTGCGTTCAGAGGTTTGGGGTTTCTGACTCACCCTGTGCAACTTGTAAAAACTCCCTGTATTTAAATTCTCACTGTGCAACAACTCCAATTGTTACAGGCTGAACAGAGAAATTCAGCAGTAGCTGAGTAAGTCCCACAGACCAAACCCCAAAGGGACAGTTCATTAAGTAAATTAGAGCCAGTAAATTATCCATTGCATGCAGTAGAAACAGTGTCTCTACAAAGATCATCCAGGCATGTTTTCCAGAGTCTAGGGTGTCTCACACACTGTATGCAAACATAAAAGCCACCCACACGAGGATTCCTGCTTATGCAGGTGTACCAACGCACAAGTCCCAGCCTGACCATGTCCTGGAAGCTTCACCATGGTTCCTGGGCAAACCATAGCCATCGTTTTGGAAAAAGGATCTCATTTGCTTGTTCAGCAGTTAGCAGTGGGAGAGGGGAAGGGAGTTAAGAAGTCTTGTGCAATTTTTTTAAGGATGCCAAAAATAAAATCTGTTAATGTGCAATAGGGACCTTTGTTCTGATCCACTGCAGGGAAACAATGAGCAGCAATAAACGTGTGCTGAAACATTGCCATGGCTTGCGTTTTGCATCTTAGGCTGAGCCCTTGCTCACAGCTGAAGGTCTGCTCCCACCTCCCTGAGCTGGGCACACTCAGGTAAGGCAGACGAGGACCAAATGGGTTCTCCAGCCACTGCCAGACCCTTCCTATAGCTCACTCTAGCACAGGCAAAGGAGGGGGGAAGAACAAAAAACAAAACACTTCCAGGCCTGCACCCCCATGGGTATTATCCATGAGGAGGGAAGCCTCCAAACATCTGTACTTCATCGCTGTGGAGTCACTGCTTCAGGCCTGAGCAGCAACAAGGGCCCCTCCAGCGACAGCCCTTGCTGACATCGCCGTTGCTCTGCGTCTGTTGCTGCTTTGGGCGAGCAGCACAGCAGCAGGGACAGCCGCTACCTCGTTAGCGGTGTATGCACGTGTTCACTGCCTCCCCATGAACCGACCTGGGTACCTGGAAACACTGACCTCCAATGGGAGCCAGGTGAGCAAGAAGAGTCACCCACTGAAAAATAGGGGTTGTTTTATTTTTCATGTAAAAAAGTAGTAAATAAAAATCAACTTTTTCTGCTCAGCTCCTGACAGCCACCAGCTGCTGGCCCCACTGTCCCTATGCCTGCCTCACTAGCATCGGAGGGGAGAAAAGTCAGACCAGTTAAGAGACAATTAGACAAAAGCAGTGCTAAGACAACATCACGGTCTATACACGGATAGAAACTCAAAGCAGCCCAGATCCTTCCCCATCAAAAGGCTGAAATCTCAGCTCAGTACTGCTCCTATGATATAGGAGACCTTCTGCTCCCAGTGAGCCACCGCAGCTACATGAAATTAGGACAAGTCACTCTGAAAGCACTGAGGCTTCGCACCTAGCGCCCCTCACAGAGCTGCTGTTGGCCAAGCTGCAGCCCCAAAGGTCTCCAGTACAGACAGCTCTTTAGAAGCATATGGGCCCATTCCTTGCTGGAGGCTTTGCCTTGCTCCCTAGCAGTGTCCACATTTCCAGCCTCCAGAGCACATTAGATACCAAAAACGAGGAAGCAGCTGAGCGCACTGCAGTTCCATTCTAGCAACTGGGCACAGAAGAGCAAAAAAAGCCAGCAGCAGGTAGGCTCCAGCACCATCACTAGGGTACTGGGTCTGGGGAACAGACAGCACAACTAACAAGCAGGCCCCCACACTACAAAGCAAAAAAAGCAGGAATTTCATATTCTAATCTTTTTATGATAAGCTTTAAAAAGTACCAAAGAACATCCCTTGGTGGAATATTTGATCTCTGCCAGCTGAGGGTCAAGCCAAGCACGTGGCAAGTTTAAAACCAGAGCCCTTAAAATAACCGATTCAACCAGCTCCATGCCAAACTCATTCAGATGGGCAATGGCTGGGCAAGTTCTCAGGCATCAACACATTCTGCGACTGTCGGTAACAGCTCTGACCTTGGAAGAGAAGGAAAAAAAGAGGCAGGACAAAAGAGGGGGAATGCATTATTCCTCCCTCTCATAGTGAAAATGGAGACACCAGGAGCTGCAACTTCCCTGAAGACACCATTTCTATGGGGATCAAAGCGTCCAGCTTCACAGAGCAGTCCAGTGCAGGGGCAGTCAGGCAGGCACCCCTCTCCTCTGGCTACCCTTAAAACAGGATGAGGAGAGGTACCTAAACAGGGCACACCCTGGGCAAACACATCCTCTCACTCACATACACAGTGGAAAAGGAGCTTGGAACTTGCTGGCCCCACTGCCAGATGGCCAGTCCTCTTTTTTGTCAAGGCCTCAGACTCCTCCCTCCCCACCGATGAGGTCGCCTGCTTTGGACAGATCCAGTCGCTTACTCCGAGCTCTCTTCTACCACCTTCTGTTTCTTCTTCTTCTTCTTCTTGGTGCTGGTCTCACTGGTCTGTGAAGAGATTGGAGAGATTAGGAAGGAATTGAAAAGGAATCACTTTCTGCTCATTTCCAGGAGGTGGAGGGGGGGACACCAGCACCACTGGAAGGCTAATGAAGCATTCACAGAAGCACACATCTTCGCTTCCTCTTCCCACATGCACAGCCCCAGCTATCCAAACACCACAGCCCCACTTCAGACACTCCGCAGGCTCCCAGTGGCTGCAATTCCCCCCATCCAACCACCATACAAGCATGTTTACTGTAACCACTACACATTGACTAGCATCATGCTAGGCCTCACACTACCCTTCCACAGGGACCTACCACAGGGCACCAGGTGGCCTGGAAGGAACGGGTACCCACCAAATGCTCCAGACACAGAGGGATGGATGCTCAACCCGTACGGTCTGGTCCATCCCTTCCCCACTGCAGATTCATCCCCACAAGCTTCACCTGACCAAACTCTCTCACCCACCCTCATCCAAACCAGCCTATGAGCAAGCCTATACTGAGACATTTTCCCTCTGCTTCTGGGGGCCCTGGTACTTTGAGGACATACACAGTGGGATGCTCATGTGCTATCCTAGAGGAAACTAGGAACAAACAACAACCTCTCCCAGTGCCTGGGCCACACCATGGCAGCACCCAGCTACATACCACTTCCATTTGCTCTTCTCCACTCTCAGTAGCCTCTTTGGCCTTCTTCTCTTTCTTCTTTCTCTTCTTTTCCTTTTTGCTCAGCTCATCTGGCGGTGGGGTGGCAGGGGACAGCGGAGTCAAAGCCTCCTCACTTTCACTCTCCGACTCTCGTTTCCTCTGTTAGGGGAGCATATTGTCAGACAGGCCATCTCCCAAAAGGGCACAAGCGATGGAAGAGCTGTTGCAAGCCCAAACACCACTGCCTCAAGAGACTCAATCCAACTCCTTAGCCCATTTTGAATAGGAGAGCAAGCTACCAATGACCAGAGGTCCCTTCCAGCATACACTGTCCAGCATTCCCCTGTCAGCTTGTATCCCATGGTTCCCAGTGCTTCCTGCACCCTATAGCCTCCAGAGTTTAAATGCAGCTGCGCCCCCTCAAGAGCATGCAAAAGCCCTGCCTGGGAACATCGGAGGCAGCATCTGCATAAAAGGTGTAAGGACAAAGGTATAAAAGGACATTTCAGAAATTGCCCATGGTCTTCAGAAAAGTTCTTTGAAATAACATTCCTCTATTGTGGCTCCATCAAACACATTGCCTTGGATGCCACTGCATGTACAGCTCAAATGAGAACTCCTCATTCCCCCTCGACTGCGCTACACAAGTCAAATCCAAAGTATCAACAGCCAGGAGAAAAACATTCTGGGGCTGAGGCCCCTAAACAGGTCACCCCACTGCTATGCCCTAACCACAAGACGAGTGAGGCCCCAAACAGTCTCAGCCTCACCTCTCAGGACTACAACCAATTCAAGCCACAAAACATTCAGAGCTTGATACCAACTGCCCAAGGCTAAGGCACACCTCAAAAAACCTCGGCAGGCCCAAAACAGACCTGATTACACCAGACATCCCTGGCAATACTCACTTTTGGAGCCCTCAGTGGCTCAAAGACAACTTGTGGGACTACCGTTGCCTCTTTCTTGACAGTATCCCTGAAAGAGAAGAGATCCCAGACTGGGTAAGACTGTTGCTACCTCACACCGGCCCAGACAATTACAAAGCTCCTTCCCCCTCACAACAGCTCCTTAGCCCAAGCCAAGCATTAGGGGCAGATGCTTAATGTAGGGAAGACCCACAGCCCGCGCCAGCATCTGGCTGCGCTGGACGACAGCAGGGCCTCCCCTCTTTCATTTAGCAGACTGACTCCCTCTGCAGCCACAGCATCAGGCTGCAGAGGGATAACCGTCTGCTCATGTCTTTCGCTCCCCTGTGACCGCAGTGAACAAGCAGCAATGCCTGGGGCGGCACCCGCAGCGCGGAGCCTCCCCTCGGCGCATCACTCTTGAGCCCACCACCCTCTGCTCACCTGTAATCCACATACTCCTTCTTCCACGAATCCGGCGTGCTCTCATTGGGCTTCCCATGCTTGTCCAACAGACCCTTCTGGATCATCATCTTCTTCTGGCTGGCCTGAGAGCAAAGGGCAGAAAGTCACACTGTAGCTCCAAGACGCAGAAACCTTGCTGTATGTTTCAGACACCCGGCACAAGAGCAGATATTCCAGCAACAGGCCGTGTCAGTAAGTATGACGTTATTGCTTAGACACTTGCCCAAGGACGTCCTGACAATTAACAGAAAGGATTCCCTGCACAGCAGCTTCCCACCTCCCACTTCCTCACTCCCTGAGGTTATCTCATCAGTAAAAAAAAAAAAAAAAAAAAAAAAAGGCTGATTTCACAGTGGCAGCAACAAAGCCAGAGAAAGAAGATCCTGCCCAGCATTTAGCTTGCCTGCACTCAGATCCTTGACCAGCTTTCTGCTGCTTAATGACCCACCACGTTGCAGCTACACCACTGCAACAGCCAAGACAGGGCAATCTCTCTTTGCCAAAGGCTCAGAGAGACATCAGCTAGGCCGCACCAGATTTGCTGTGAGATAAGTGTTGGCACATCCCCAGCACTTTCTGCCCTTCTGAGCAAAGGTGACATCATGAGCCACAGCAGCTTCACACCACAGCTGAAGCCTAGGCTATAGCACTGGCTGAAGGGAAACTACAGGTCAGCTGGAGCTAGGGCTGACTAATGCCATAAACCTGCCTACTCCCACTATCACCAGCTGCATAAGGGAGGGGAAGGATCTGATGTGCACAGCCCACAAAAGCTGTTCCTCCTGCTCCTGGCCTTCAGGTAGCACTTAGTCCCTTTCACACAGTTTTGCATTTCTGCACTGTCACAGCTTTGCGAGAATAAGCAGCAGCTCCTTTCTGGCCCCTCCTGAGCCATCAGCACTGGGTGATAGGTGAAGGTCATCTTTGCACAGAGGGCTCGTGCCATCTAGGTGACATCATTTGGCTCTTTACAGAAGGAGGGTTCACACGCAAACGCCAGAAGCCCAAACCTGGTCACTGCCGACAGCCCAGTTCCCCAACACAGCTCAGCCCACAGCAGGAGGGAAAGCCGGGCTCCCCACCGGCACTGAGCTGGCACAACACCAGGAAGCACCGCCGTCGTGGCTCCGGAGGAGCACCGGGGGATTTACACGGGGGTCCAGGAGAAGAGGTGGGGCCAGGCTCTGCCCGAGGGTGCCTTAGCCCCACGGCCCGATGCCTGGGCCCCCCTCTCCTCCCCAGGGTCCAGCACGGCACCACAACCCTGCTCACCTTGGGGCCAAGGCCCCATTTGCGGGGATACGTGTCTCTCTCCATGATCACTCTCTTGATCTTCGCTACTACTCCATGGTCACAGGTAGAAATGACTGCGGTGGTCATCAAGGCAATTGCTGCAGAAGCGGGCAGAAAGTCCATGAACACTTTAAAACCCAGCCAAGCTACAACTGCACAGATGCATAAACCTGCTGCATTTAACCTGCTCTTCCTGCATCACCATACCCATCAGGCAGCTTCCCTTTCAGCCCCCAACAGTGGCACACTCACCCAGAACCTCACTGGAAGTGATTTTTGGACAAACCCTTCAGAGACTCACACGTTTGAAAGCAGCAAGTGTGTCAGAGTCAGGGATTAATAACAACAGAGACACAAATCTCTGTGCTTTTGCCAGAACATTGGATCTGGATAATGAACAGGGCGAGGCCATCAATGAACAGGGCAAAGCTTAATAAGGAGACGTCAGAGCACTTCTGCTTGGGTCAAGCAAACGCATCGTGTTTAAAGATGCAGCTGAATTGAGCCTCTACATTAAAAGCAGCGCTGCTCCCTCCAGAGTTTCCACTCCCAACAGTTTGTAGAGCCAAACTGAAGGCCAGTAATCCTACCTACCAATACATGTTAAGTGTTTGCTGCTAGCTCCCTGAAGCAATCGGTGCAGTCATTACCAACAACAGGGTGGAATGGCTTAGCCGTATTGCACTGTTTCACCCCCAAGGCTCCTCAGTCCCAGAGCACCGAGCTACGCGGCACCAAGCACTGTTCTCACTCTACATTCAGCACATGCCACCTGCACAGCTTCTCCAAAGAGCCCAGTTAGGAAAAAAGCATCATTTCAAGTAACTTCATTGTAAAGGGACTTGAGTGCAACTTCTGTGATCTCCTCCACAGGCGTGACAAGCCAGGTGGTAGTACGTGATCAGACATCACCCCTCATCTTGGTGGGGATGGAGCCCCCACAGAGGGGTCTCCAACTCTGCCAGCACACCTCACTCCTGCAGGCAGCCAGCCACAGGCCCCCGCAGCCCCCAGTAGGACACTGGGAGACTGCAGGGTCTCTGGAGGCTGCACAGCGCCCAGACCCTAGAACAGGGATCAGGGTGCTGCAGGAGGGCAGTGCCACTGCACTCAGAGAATGGATAAACTTCGTCATCACCTCACATACAGAGCACACCCGAGCCTCACGCAGCTTAGAGAGAGGAACCCTTCACACCTTGCCAAGGACTGGCTCCAAAGCAAAAAGACAGCTCAACTCACAGGCCAGGTGATAAGAGGCAATAGGAGTGCAACGATTTCTGATGATCCTAACACAAGCAATGGATTACCTGGCTTGTAACGTGGCTCTGATGCAGCTGCTGTTTATTCACCTCCTGCTCAATGCCAGCTGCCTTGCATCCTAGCTTGCTAGGCCAAGCCACCCCGCAATTCCCACCTGGCAGTGCTATTTAAGCCTTCTGTGCAAGCAAACTCATTTGAAACCCATTCACTTGAATATAGTCTTATTTCTGCATTTAGCCAGGCACAAGAAGAACAGGGAGCTTCATACCTAGGCATATGGCCTCTCCTTTTGTGGTGATAACAACAATCTCCTGATTAAGCTCAATGCCATCTTCATACCTCAGAACACCAGGCAACATGATCTTGGCTCCATAGCAAATGGCATTAACCTGAAGAAGTGGGGAACAGCAGGTCTTATAGTCTATTGCAGAAGACAAAGCACCTTAAGAAGTACCTCAGATCATTTTAGCATCCCTTTGCCATTACTGTCCCAACAATAACATGCCCATGTATTGTATGGCAGATAGTGAGAAACAAACTTGAGGGCTTTGGAGAAAGTAAGCAGAAGAAAGCACCTGCCACAGCAAACAAGCTGTGACGCAGATCTCTTTACAAACATCACACATCCTCCTAAAGTGAGGAGAGCACCATCTCTGCCATTCAGTTCTGGGCTCTTGTATCTTACTGCTGATCTGGCAGCAGGCCATACTAAGCCCTATATGGTGCTATACACCATGAGGATCCTGATCCCCCATTTGTTATACTAGCTATACACATCAGAGGGCACTTTGCAGTCTCCAGGTGTCAACTGGCACTAACTCAGCAACTTACCGCACTGTCTTTCATAACTAGCCGCTTGTGTGAAGTCAACAGCTTCTCTAATGGCAAAATAACCCTTCGCAGGTAGCTGTCATCCTTGTTGTTGTCATACTGCCATTGCGCATCCAGGACATCATGCATAGTCACCATGTTGTCCTGAAAAGACACAACCCTTCTAAAATTTTCCAGTCAGCCACCGACTCGTAACAGACACAGGAGAACACAGCTGCAAGATGAATGGCAAATGCTGTGCTGAAAGGGAGCAGAGAATAGATTCTGAATTGAGAAGTGTCAAAAAACAAACTAAAAAAAGGCAAGAGCAAGTATTTTCCATCAAGTTTGAACCCTTCTGGCCCTGAGCTTTGTTACCGTAGGCTTCAACCATCCTAACTGCACATGGATCTAGTACATCAGGTACATGAAACGCTTGTATTTTGGTAAGCTTGGTCACACTTCCAGGGACTTCTAGACAAAGGAGATTAGGGATCAGCAGCTTAACTTAACCAGCTCCTCAAACTGTGACATGCAATAAATTGTTGAAGCAGCTATGCATCCAGCACCTGGAATTCAACAATGACTGCAAATGATTACATCTGTGATAGGAGCACAGGTGGCCAAGGAAGCACTTGCACTCTGATACTCCTGCTCTGCAGGGAGAGAAATTGGTCCTGCAGTTCAGACTGGCAGGGAGATGCAGTTACGCCCAGACTGAAAAGCCTAGTCAAGAGTTCAGCATCACCGAGGGCTGGCATCCTCCAAGCTGACCTGAACGGCAGCACGTCTCGCGTCGTGCTGCGACACCAAGTGGTTGCAGACAGTTAAGCAGACAGCTCACATTCCTGAGCTGGTGGTATGTACCTGGTGTGTAGGCTGAGAGACATAGGTGGCTTAAGAAAACTTCCAGCCACCATGGTGCACTTCCCAGCCACTCACTGTCCCAAAGTTTAATTACCAGAACAGGGGCAGCCACCCTGAACTGAACTCAACACTTTGGTTCAAACTGTCTGTGCCAAAAGCTCCACATTTTGGGGGCTGCTCACAAACATTAACTTCTCCCAGCCACCACACAGCTATACTTCTTTCTACCACTGTAAAAAGAAACAAAGCTCTGAGGAACTCTCAGATCCAAAATTGCCAGTTATAGTTAATTACTACTTTACCTTCTCTCCCAGAATCCCTGAACGCACTCTCCGAAGCTCTTGCATCTGTCCTCCAACACCAAGCAGCAAGCCAAGGTGAACACAGAGTGTTCGGATATACGTGCCTGCTTCACAGCTCACCCAGAAGATACCTGAAACACAGGCCAGGTGAAGAGCATTTAAACATGTACCTAGGGATAAGTCAAGTCTAGAAGCTCTGAGAGCAGCTTTCTGTCTAGCCTCTCACAGAGCCATCAGCATTGGGTGATAGATCAAAGTCATCTTTGCACAGAGTGCTAATGCCACTGAGTTGACATCATTTGGCTCTTCAGTGAAGGACTCTGCTCTACCGACAAACAGATGGGATATGCTTCTCAGCACACAAAGCAAGGCAAGAAGCAGTTACTGCTAGATGGTGGCAAGAATTTAACAATCTTACAACATCTGCAAGGACTAGGAAGCAGACCATTTCACAAGGAATTTATGAGCTGGTGGTTGAAAAGACAGAAGACAGTGTTGTTTTACCTAATCTTCTCTCAGGGTCATACTCCACTAGTTTGCTCTCATAGATGGTTCTGACTCTTAGCTGTCGCTTCACAGCAGCGATGAGGGGTGGTCGCTGAAACAGTGCGCCTGTCAAAGTTTCTATTGCCTGAGGGCAGAAGCGGAAACAACAGGTCAGACATCTCCCATTAGCACATCGAATACAGAAGTGCCCTGGGGTCTCCACGCTTTAGGACCATTTCCATGAGTGAGAACCCACAACGTTCATCATCATTTGGTTAGGTCACATTAAAAGAGAGAGAGCCAGGGATGTGGTCAAAATGCTGCCCCAGTTGTCAGTGAGACACAACTGAGCTTTTTCATCAGGTGGTAGTACGTGATCAGACATCACCCCTCATCTTGGTGGGGATGGACCCCCCACAGAGGGGTCTCCAACCCTGCCAGCACACCTCACTCCTGCAGGCAGCCAGCCACAGGCCCCATGCAGGCCCCAGTAGGACACTGGGAGACTGCAGGGTCTCTGGAGGCCGCACAGCACCCAGACCCTAGAACAGGGAATCGTGGTGCTGCAGGAGGGCAGTGCCACTGCACTCAGAGAATGGATAAACTTTGTCATCACCTCACATACAGAGCACACCTGAGCTCCATTCCTACCCTCTCACCTCCCAGGGACGCTGAACACTTTGCACTTCAAGTGTCAGCACAGCTAACAGTGTGCAGAGACTTACCCTGGCCAGCTGGGCCTCACTTTCAATTGCATTGTGCAGCCGAACAATTCCCACATACTCTTTGCCTAGAAGAACGACAAGAGCAGTCAGGAGTGGCCACTTGCATTTAATGTTGACCTCAAGGTGCACACTGCTACACAGTCAAGCATCTAGACAGCCTAACATATCTTCTCAACAACCTTTCTCAGACAACACAAGTAATTTATTATGCAGTTGCTTAATCTTCCAAGATAGAATTCAAGCTACAGGTGTATTTCTTTACCAAGTGTTCTTTCACTGAACTTGTAGACTGAGGCCACCTATAGCCATGAGTTCACTTAGAACACAAAGTAAATGTTTTCCTTGAGCTAAAACAGCACAAGCTCCTGACAAAGGGAAAAATGATCAAAACAGTTGCAACAGCATGTACATGTCCTCACTGGCTTAGAGCAAGAGGGATAAACAATCCTTGAGTTTAAATCACTCAAGACCAAGAGCAGCCCTTTTGTAGACAGGGATGGAAATCACCAGCTTGTCTTCAAAAGAACTCTGCACTTCCCCAGGCAATTAGACTGTAAGTGTTCCCAGGGTAGTAAACATACCTGCACTTTGCTGAGATTTGACCAGTCGCGTTGCCCTCTCAATGCACACAATGAGGCACCCAGTCACCTTAGGATCCAGAGTGCCACTGTGTCCAGTCTTCTCCACTCGAAGGATGCGTCGGATCCATGCAACAACCTCATGGGAAGACGGATTGGAAGGTTTGTCGAGGTTAATAAAACCTGACCTAAAGTGTAAGATGACAGACATTCAAAATTTAGCATCAAGACAAACAGAGCAAATGCAGAACCCTTGAGGAGTTGTCATGTCTGCCAAAGGGAAAAAGCTCTTCCAAAAGGAAGGTCATATATTCCAAGATTAAGTAATTCTCATCTCTTCAGACTGCCCGTTGCTACTAAGTGCTTAAGCCCTCACTCAAACTCCAAGCAGCCTTCACAACTGGCCGGTTGAAAGACTTTCAGTAAGACCCTTCAGAATTTCTAAGGCACTTGTATGCCTACTGGCAGACAAGTCACAAACCCAGAACAAAACAAACTTTACAAGAAGTGACCAGTGGGTCCTATTTCTGGATTTACTGTCTAACAGTGGGGTACAAAAAGCAAAGAAAATCGTACAAGAGGAATTCAGAATACAAAACATCACACCACACAAGTGGTCACTGCCACTTATTTTCAGTTGCCACCATTGCAAAATTACCTGAAGATATCGGCCATAAAAAAAAGATAAAAACATTCTTGCAGTTATTACACTAACCTAACATAGTCGGAGATCTCTCTCTTCAGGGGATTAGCACCAGAAGGAAGGGGTGTGTAGTGTGCTGTCAACACATTTAACTTGTCAAAATTCTACAAAATACAAACAAAAATTATTATAAGTAAAATACTCTTCAGCTTACTGTGCTCGAGTTTCAGCAATGCTTTGCCCTCATACAGCTCCCCAGTTATACGCTGTCTGATTTGCACACGTATCCTCTTCCAAACTGAGAAATGATCTAAGAATGCAATCACAAGGTGGTTTTCTTTTTTTGAAACAAAAGGAAAAAAAAGTCCACCTCAGGAAAAAAAAATTCAAAGCAGCAGAATGAAAAGCTTTAAAAAACTAAACAAACCCAGTGTGCCTCTGCATCTCTGCACAAAGAGCTGAGGAGTCTACATAGGCCACAGGCCACTCTAAGACCAATAGGTGAAAAAACCTTCTGTGGTCTTTATAAGATACCATAAGCTTACAGAGCACCATGCGAACGATAATGCTGATTAAATTTTGTAGCATGATTTCTGCATGCTGTGGCTGAGCCTCGGCTTTGAGGCACGAGCTGTGTTTTGGGGGGAAGGTTCACAAACACTGAGGACGAGCGTCGAACCTCTGCACGCAGGATCTGAGAGAGAACAAAAGAAAAGGCAGCAGCGCAGAAAGCCCAGCGAGGCAGCTACCTTCAGCAGCAGGGGCCACTGGGACGTGTCCAGCTGCGCCACGCGGGACTCGGGTTTGATGAAGAATTCCTCCGTGTGCTGGATGTCCTGGGAAGGGACGAAAGGACACGAGATGAGAGCGCCCGAAGGCGCCGGCCGCGCTTCCGCCCGCCTCCCACGTGCCGCCTCCCGGGGCCGCTCCCCGGGCTCCGCCGGCTCCTTTTCCCCCACAACACCGGGCTCCAAGCGCCTCGGCCGCCGCCGCGGGCAGGGCGCGGGCCCAGGGCTGCCGCCGCCTCCCCCCGCCGCGCCCGGCCCGCGCAGGCCCCGGCGCTCCGCGAGACGCGCCCGGCCGCGCCGCGGGCCGCCGGCGGGAGCTCACCGCAACGTCCGCGTCGGGGAGCGGCCGCTTCTCCTTCCTCCGCCGCTTCCTCGCGCTGGAGCCTGCGGGAGACACGCGCTCAGCGCCCCGCCACACCGCGCCCGGCGCGGCCTGCGGCCCTGCTGCCTCCGGCCCCCGCGCCGCCGCCGCTCCCGGCCCTCCCCGCCGCGCCCGCACCGCCCGCGCCCACGCGGTTCCCCGTCCCCGCGCGCGGCCGCCGGGGCTGCCGGGCGGCGCGTCCCCGCCGCTACGCACCGTCCCCGTCCGCCATGGCCGCGCCGCGTGGTGCCGCCGCGCAGGGGCCGGAAGGGCCGCGCCGTTCCCGACATGCCCCGCGCGGGCCGGCCCCGGGACGGCAGGGGGCGTGGCCATGCGGAGGGGGCGTGGCCACCGAGAGGGGCGGGGCGAGGGGCGGTGCCAGCCCAGGGCCGCGGCGGCCGCGCACCGAAAGAGGAGGCTGGAGCCCGGGAAGTAAAGTGCATCGACAGCTCGTTTACTTTAACGCGAAGGGCGGGTGTTTCCCATAACACCGCCGCCCCGTAACGCCCGCCCGCCGGGCGAGGCCGGCCCTCGCCGCACACGCGCGCCCCGAGCCCCCCCCGCGGTCTCCGCCGATGCGGCTTCCACCCTGCGAGAGCAGCGGCCCGAGGCTGAGCCCGAAGGAACCGGGCCCTGCAGGGCTTCCGGCGCCGCCGGAGGGGCCGCCACGAGCACGGCTCCTCGGGGCTGCTGCTCGGGACTCGCTCCCGGCGTCCGGGAAAGGCGGCGGGACGACGGGAGCGGCTGCCGCCGCCAGCGCCGGCTTCGCCCCCGCCTCAGCGGCAGCGCGGCAGCCCGGCAGAGCACCGCCGCGGGGCCTCGGCGCAGAACGCACGGAGGAGGATCCTTCTCGGGACCGGGCAGGGAAGAAGCGCTGCAGCATCCGTGCCGGGGGCGGCCAGACCGGCTGCAAACGCCCGCAGAGCGGCTCCCGGCCGCGGCAGCGACTTCCGACGGGGTCTCTCCACGCGGCGTCGCCTCGCAGCCGCACCCGCACGAGGGCGAAGCGGCGGCGCGGGCCGGCAGTGCCCGGGCCGCGCCTGCTCCGGGGCAGAGCCGCCGCGAGGCGGGCGCGGGTGCCCTCAGAGCCCCTGGCCCGAGGGGCTGGTCATCTCCTGCAGCACCAGGTGCAGCAGGTGGTTCTGCTCGGGGCTGAGCAGCGGCCAGAGCTCGGCCTGCAGCGCCTTCAGCGCCTCCAGGTCCTTCTCCTGGCAGGCCAGCACGGCCGACTGCAGCAGCAGGAAGAGCTCGGCGGGCAGGTAGCCCGCCGCCGGCGGGCGCCCGCCGCCCGGCCCGGGCCCCGGCCCGCTCTCCGGCGCCTCCCAGCAGTACTGCTCCAGCGTCCGCGCGTGCTCGGGCAGCAGCTTGGCCGGCGGCGGCTGCAGCAGCAGCAGCAGCAGCACCCGCGACACCTCGCAGCGCACGAGCGCGTCGCGGAAGGCGCCGCCGCCGCCGCCCGCCCGCGCCAGCGCCTGCGCCCGCGTCAGCGCCGCCAGCGCGCCCGCGTAGTCGCCGCCCAGCAGCAGGCAGGACGCCAGCTCGCCCAGGCAGCGCAGCGCCTCCAGCGGCAGCCGCGCCGCCGCCAGCAGCTCGGCCGCCCGCGCCAGCGGCGCCGCGGCGCCCGCCGGCCGGCCCGCGTCGCGCAGCGCCGCCGCCAGCTCCAGGCAGAGCGCGGCCGCCGCCGCCGGCTGCCCCCGCTCCAGGTGCAGGCGGGCGGCGAAGGCGCCGCAGCTCTGCGCCGCCGCCGCGTGCTCGCCGAAGCCGCCGCGCAGCGCCAGGCGCTGCCGCAGGTCCCGCTCCTGGCGCAGGAAGAGCCGCGCCGCCTCGGCCAGCGCCGCCGCCTCGGCCGGCCCGTGGAAGAGGCTCTGGGCGCAGCGCGCCACGGCCAGCTGGCACCAGGCCGCGTAGGGCAGGCTCTCCTGGGCGCGCAGCTCCCGCGCCAGCGCCGCGAACTGCTCCGCCGCCTCCGCCACGTTCGGCTTCCGCAGGAACCGCCGCCGCAGCTTGGCCGACACCAGCCGGTACCGCGACAGGAAGTCCCCGTCCCCGCCGCCGCCGGGGCCCGGCCCGGCCGCGGAGCCGCCGCCGCCGCCCGCGCCGCCGCCGCCGGGGCCCGCGCCGCCCGCCGCCGCCAGCATCGCCGCCGCCGCGCCAACGGCCGCCGCGCGGGGCCAACGGCCGCCGGGGCGCGTGGTGCCGCCGCGCGGCCAATGGGCGCTTGGCGCTGGGTGCACGTGACCGGCGCGGCGGCGCGCGGCCGTTGGGGTTGCGAAATGGCGGCCGGGCCGGGCCCGGCGGTTGCCCGGGCGCTGCGTCGGTGCCCTGAAGGGGGCTCGGCGGTTCCCGCCCCGAAGCCGCCCCGCCAGCGGCTGAGGTCCCGCAGAGCTCCGCGCTGGCTCGTCCCGCCCTTCCCCGGGCGGGCCCGGGAGGCGTTCGCCGCCCTCCCGCCGGCCCTGGCTGCCCTGCCCGGGTGTTGGCCTCCTGCCGAGGCTCAGGTGCTTCTCGCCCACGCTCCGAGCTCAGTTCACGTAATAAATAAACCCCCCACAACTGTGAGAAAAACCCACAGCAACCTGTTCGCTTGGCTCGCGAACGTACCGCAGAGCTGGCGAGGGAGACCGAAAGGCGAGGGATGACAACTCATCTCTTCATGACATCTCCGATTTTAAAAAAATTGCCCAAGTTAACGAGGACGCTGTGGCTTGACAACGGTCAGCCTCCGCCTGCTGGTGACGGCCGCGCGGGCTGCCAGGCTGCAGCGTCTCGCTCCGCCGCAGGATGGGCTGCGAGCAGAAGCTACGCAGCGCGCTCGCTGTGATCACAGGCCGAGCACGGGTCATGTCTGTCCCTCGGGTCTAAAGACCGTACTTCTTCTCCCACCTCTGCTCTGCCAACCACCTTTTCCTCTTGAGCTGACCAAAGTTACGGCCCTCTCCAAGCAAACGTCACAGCCTTGCCTGAGCTTAAACCTTGCAGCTGCTGTTCCAGCCCCACCGGAGGGTGCACAGGCACGGCCCAGCTGCTGCAGTCCCAGCTGTATCAGCTGGTCGGAAGGAAGATGTCCTTTCTCCGCAAACCCTGCCTCATTTCTCTTTAGGCTCTAGTGGCCGCCACAGGCAAAAACAGAAACCGAGAGTTTCTTCCCAGCGCACACCTTCTTAGGCCTTTTCCTAAGCCAGGTCCCTCCAGAAGGGCCGGGCAAGAACTGCGAGGAACAAGACTGCTTGTGTGTATTTTATGCATACGTGTGTGTGTGTAAATACACCTATGTGTACCTTAAAAGTGACGGCCACCAGCTAGCTGATACTGTGGAAATGCACTTTCAAAATTCCACTCCCGTCTCAGGTTGCAGTTATTTCTGTACTTGCTGGCTGGCGGATCTGGTTAGGTTTTTCTAACGTAATTACTCAGCAAGATCTGGAGGTGAAGCTGAGACAGCAAAGGACACTAGGACAAGATGGAGAAGTTGGGAAGTTTGGCAGCCCATGATTTCCACTGTCCAGGCTCTGGGATTTCCAGAACTGGAACAAAGCGCTCTCCCTCACTCATTTCGTGTCTGTGCTTTCTAGTGTAACTGTTTTCTCACAGTAGCAGGGAGTAGCACTTGGACTCACCAGCGGTGTGATGCCTCCCGTGGCAGGTCCCAGGCCGGGGGACAGTGTTGGGGGGCGCGGTGTGCTGAGGAGATCCGGATTTCAGTTCTGTTTCCCAGAGTTGTAACGTGGTAGCATGCCTTGAGGGGGAAGAGAGGGTCTCAGGAGAGCCAGCCCTTCCTGAGGGCCCTGTTAGGCATCAGGGTCAAGCTTGAGGCTGCCAACTCAGACTGCTGCATCAGACAGAGCCTGTCCTAGGAGGGGTTACAGGAACCTTTGGGCCCTGCAGCGGGAAGGGGGCTGGGCTGGGGGGACACCCCAGCCCTTGCTGGATGGCCCGAGGAGTCTTCCCTCCAGGGAACTCAGTGTGGGACAGGGCCTGGGAGGGCTCGCGGAGGGGAGGCCGCCTGCGCAGCTGACGGAGCGCTCGCAGGCTTCCTGGGCAAGTCCCTTCCAAGTAGCAAACATACAGATAAGTACAAGTATGTTTTCCTCTGTGCCCCGCATGAATGGTCGCTTGACCTACTTTTGAGATGTTCTAAAAATAACTGGATCAAAAACCTCTGCACAGTGCGAAGCAGGAGGGGTAGATCGTAGACACCTTATTTTTCAGGGGAGCTTAATTCTGATTTCTGAATGTTCACATCCAAAGCTGCACGCATATCTCACGAGCAGCAGAGGCACCCCCATCGCAGGTGACAGGACCCTCTGGGGTCCCATCCTGGCATGCAGGAAGCTCCTGTGGAGGGAGAACATAGCTCTGCCATGCCTTTCTGCACTGAGTACCCTGCCCAAGCCCTGGGTTCAGCCCTGAAGGCTAAATCGCTCAGATTGCTCCTCTCTGTGCTGCCTAATCTCTGCTTTATTTAACTTTTTGCTCTCCCTTTGCCACAGCTGGTGCTTAGGAGCGGAAGCAGAACACTCAGGGTGAGAGCTGCCAACGTCCCACAGGGGATGCGATGTCTCTCAAGGACTGGGGGGTGACATGAGCCACAGGAGACAGGTGACAGTGGCCCCACCAGAGAGACTGGCAGGCTGCAGAGGTCTGGGGCGAGGGGCACACAAAAGGTAGGGAGAAGGGCCTGGGAGGTGCTCATGTGTGATGCGGAGAACTCAGTGGAGGGACCCCGGTGCTGGCTGTGCTGCTGGCACACGCTGTCCTGCAGGCCCCTGCACCTGGGCTGGAGCCCAGCTGCGGGTCCCAGCTCACCTGCGGGACCCGCAGCCCCAGCGCTTCAGTCACATGAAGGTTTTCTCATGCGGAGCGCTCTGGATGCGCCAGACCGGCAAGGGCTCCCAGGAGGAAGGAGGGGACGCCAGCCCCTTCTGCGCCCTGCCCCTCCACGGCAGTGCCCACGTGCCCCGGCTGTCCTGGAGCTCAACCCTGAGCTCTCCATGGCTCTGCTCCGGCTCTGCTCAGCGACCTCAGCTCTTGGGGCCTCTGCTTCCCAGGTTAGAGCAGAGCTGAGAGCACTGAGGGTGCTGCCCGGTCTCAGGCCAAGCGCTCCGTACAGCTCTGTTTGATAGATGGGGCTGCTGCGGCCAGTGGAGCAGAACGGCTTACAAAATAATTTCTCCTTTCCGCTGCCATCACCTTCGCGTTCCTCCTCTGCCCACCATGGCAATTTGCATCTGCGTGGGCGAACGTCAGGCTGCTTTGTGAGCTAAATCCGGCAACATGGAAACTCTCTGCAGAACAATCTGCTCCGTTCTTGTGGCTTTCATCCTTTCGTGTTGGGATGAGGGCTAGGGGCCAACCCACGTGTCTCCTCTCTGTCTTCCCATCCCTGGAGGGCTGACACCAGCTCCCCTGGCAGCTTTTGGCCAACAGGCTTGGGGCAGACAGCGCTGGGGATGCAGTTTGGGCACGGCTGAAGCCAGCTCCGTTGGGCCAGCATGGGGGCAAGACAGGGATCTGTGAGAAAAGCTGCAATTTCAAGGAGCTTCAGTTGAATTCTCCATTGCCTCCTGCTCTGCAGGGACAGGACGAAAGCTGGGGGTAACTCCCCTCCTCCTTGCAGCGTAAACCCAGGCGTGCAGCGGTGGGGTGGCTGCATCCGACAGGGTACCACCAGGCGCCATCTCCCCGCAGGCCGAGCGCTCCCCGGCTGCCGCACATCCCCGCGGCTCGCGCGGGCAGCGGGCGCGGGGCACGCTGCGGCGTGGGGCCCTTTCACAGATGCCAGGTCTGGCTGGGAGCCAACCTGTTCTGGTGCAAAG
Source organism: Rhea pennata (assembly GCF_028389875.1). Classification (NCBI taxonomy): domain Eukaryota; kingdom Metazoa; phylum Chordata; class Aves; order Rheiformes; family Rheidae; genus Rhea; species Rhea pennata. The sequence continues at coordinate 3,437,371 of NC_084673.1, read as the reverse complement.
GAGCTGAGCCGGGAGAGCTGCCCTCTGGCCCGCAGCGCTCTCAAAAGGCACGCGGAGGAGCTGCCTTGGGAAAGCCACACGCAGCCTCTTCAGCTGTCCTGCAGCTGGTGCGAGAAGCCTCTTCCTGTTCTCCTCTCCGCGCTGCAGCCACCGCAGTGGCCAGCGCTCACCCGAGCTGCAGATGTGCCTGGGACTGCTGCCAAACCTGTAACAGGATGTACCCCTGCAAAATGCACCTCCCTTGCCAGGAAGGGAAAAGCCAAACAAGCCCACGTGGGAGACTGGAGAGGACACTTGTCACGGGTGAGATGTGTCGTCATCCGCCAAGAGCTTATAGGGGCCCCAGCAAGAGCAGGAACCTCTATTACGGCAGGCAAAAGAGCAGAGGAGAGGTGCTGAGGTAGGTGACTCCGGGGTGGCTTTTCTTCTCGTTATGAGTCACTGAGAAATGTTTCTCATCTTTGCAAGTGTTGGGGGGAAGAGGGCTCGGGGGCTTAGTGCAGCAGGTTGGTAGTCACACAGGTGCTACAGCTAATGGGGAAAGCATGGTCTGGGGTTGGGTAGGGAGAAGCCAGGGACAGGCAGGGACATCTGCCACCATACACACCACCACACTGCACGCTCAGCTGGACTCATGCACAGCTGGACTCGCAAATGCACGCGGGAGGACTGACTCCGCTGATCCGCTCCTGGCACAGCACGGCACGCTCAAGCAAACCCTCGCAGCCCCGCCGCAGCCGTGCAAGCACACGCAAAGCGCGCGCATCGATGCACAGCCTCTCACCTGCATGTAGTGGTCGCACTGCCATGTCGCTGTGCACGTGCTCATGCAGCAGCATACGCATTAGCACGCGCCGGGATGACATGCACTGCTCCATAGATGCTTGTATGGTGAACACGGCTCCGTGCACACCTGGCGGCTGGTGCGGACCCTTGTGAGATCTCAGGTCCCTCAGGCAGCAGGCACCATGGTGGGTATGCGTGCAGCTGCACGCCGATGTCCCCAGGTTCTGGGTATGCAGCGATCAGGTCCCTGCTGGCAACACCTCTGTGCAGCAAACCAGAAACTCTTGTAGTGAATTTGAGGCATTTAATCCACAGTGGTTTTAAAGCACTGTGACTCAAAAGCAGGAAATCCAGCTTGTGCTGTGGCTCCAGCTGTGCCCGAGGCTAGCGGTGCCCTGCAGCCAGTGCCGGGGACGTGTGCAAGGGAAGTAGAGAAGGGTATTAGAGAAGCTATAGCAGATGGGAAGAAGTTGCAGGTTTCTGCAGCTGTGAGTCACTCGGCATCACAGAAAGCAGAGAAGGGAGTGAAGGGTGACGGGGCTGGGAAGGAGCCAGGCCAGCAGCCCCCAGCCACGGGAAACGCAAGCTCGTGCGTGTGGAAGGAGCGGTGCTCATGCGGAGGTCGCTGCTGAAGCCGTGGGCACTGGGGCAGGGTGTCTCTTTGCACGACCTGACCCAGCTGCGCCAGCGATGGCTGCAGCAGCGCCGTCAGCAGCTTGCCCCTTGGCAGCGAGAGCTCACACCCTGCTTTCACTCGCAGGCAGAGGAGCCCCGCAGCACCGCAGGTGGAAAAGCTCCTGAGAACAGCGCTGAACCCAGAGCTGGGCATGCACCACACACACACTGTGCCCTCCTCCAGCTCCTGAGGAGGAGGAGGTGTGAGACATGGCCTGGCTGTGCAGGACCAGCGCTGCCAGTGAGCCCTCCCGCGCGGTCCAGCCGGCTGCGAGCTTGGCAAGGGCACCAGACCCCCGCCGAGCTCAGGCAAGGCACGTAGCCGCGGGAGCTGTAGGGGAGCCAAATTAATTGGGAAAGGTGAGCTCAGAGGAACGGGCATGCACACATCTCGCTTCACAGGAGAGGGGCTGGTGGATGAACGAGCGTGCGGAGGGTGGAACATCTGTGCATGCACACTGTGTCGGAGATAACGCACTCCCTCCCTGGTGCTCAGCCTGTGCCAGTCCCATGTGAAGGCAGCAGAGCTGGCTTTAACCTACCTAGCGGGGGCAGCGCGAAGAGCCTTGCCCCGGCAGTGCTGAGAGCTCGGCAGTGGTTCCTGCGGGCACCCGGCAGAGAGCCTGGCTGTGGCCGCAGCACCGAGCAAGGCAGTTTAGAGCTGGCTCAGCCGGGCCCATGGCAGAGCACAGGCTCAGGAAGGGGGAGACCAGGGTTGTTGGCAGCTAGTGCATACAGTCACGCTGACATTAGCCCCAAGACACCTCGCAATGGTACTGATGTTTTTGGGAACACGTTGGCGGGTCTGGCTGGAACCTCTTTGTCCCACCATCCTGCATTGTGCGAGGAGCACGCAGCTGGAATCACTGCGGGAGAAGGGAGATGCACAAAGGAGATAGCTGGGCAGGGGAGTGGGTGAAGAGCCTGATGAAGGAGGCTCTGCCTCTCCAGTGGACCAAGTATCTGAGAACAGCAGAGTGGGAATGAAAGAACAGCCAGGCATGGGCTTGATTTCCCAGCTTCAAAGGTAATAGTAAGGAGCTCTGATAGATCTGGTTATCATCCCTCAACAAGGTCAAGATATCCATAATTCTCTCCCTGCATAGAGCCTGAATTCATTTGCTATACCCAGAGAACTCATGTATAACCAAAAGGTGGGTTTCCCCTCCTGAGGAACCCCAGGTTTTGCTATTGATTGGGCTGTGCTTATCTAGTACACAGCAGATAACTTCTACCAGTCTAGTCTGACATCCGCTCTTAACAGCTGGTAGCACAAAACAGCATGAAATAAGCCAGGAGAAAAGCTGGTCACTGCAGCTGAGACTGGAGAGTGCTGCCTGCCTCCTGGGCCAGTCTGCTGGGGGACAGGTGTCTATTTTCTCTCTGGTGCTTAACACACAGATTCTTTGTGGACATTTTCCTATACTTGTGAACCAGATGGGAGAGAAGTCAGTGCCAGTTCCTGGTGCAAAGCCAGTGTATCAACCTGTACAGGGTAGTGCTTTTAGGTCCCCAGGGTGGTTTTCTGCACACTAGCCACGCTGGCAGCTTTTGTATAAAAGTTCGGGGGACTGCAAGGTTGTGTTTGTAGCAATTCAAGGCACCCAGGTACCACACAGGTGTATCAGAAAACGAATGATGCTTGTGTGGAGCCTTTTTGTGCACGTCAGTTCTAACACCTTCTGCATTTCTCTCTACAGATCCTTGGCTCTAGATGATGGACCCTCTAAGCACTCCCTTTCCTGCTGGCGAGATTATGGGATACGGACAAGGCAATTCCTCCTGTCAGATCCAAGATGAGTTCCTGTCTGTGACGCTCCCTGTGATGTACTCCCTTATCTTCATCATCGGGCTGCTCAGCAACACTCTCGCGCTCTGGGTGTTCTTGTGCAGCGTGCAGCGGAAGACCTCCATCACTGTGTACATGAGGAACCTGGCTCTGTCTGACCTGTTGCTCTCCCTCTGCCTGCCCTTCCGCATAGCTTATCAAAACAAGAGTGGGCCCCGGATCTTCTGTAACATTGTTGGGGCCTTCTTCTATCTCAATATGTACGTCAGCATGACGTTCCTCAGTCTGATCAGTCTGGACCGCTACCTAAAGATCATCCGTCCCCTCCAGAAGTTTAAGATTCACACCACGTCCTGTAGCACCATGGCCTCTGGGGTGGTTTGGCTGGTGCACTCAGCTTTCATGCTACCTTTCTTTTTTGAGACAAAAGGAAAAGGGCCCTGTGATCATAAATGCTTCCATTTCAGGAGCAAAAGCACTCTAGCAGCAGCCTTTAACATGGTTGCAGTAACCACTTTCTTTATCCTACTGCTGCTCTTCCTCTACTTCTACAGCAAGATATTTGCCAAGCTCAATAAAGTCTCTTCAGTGAATTCTCAGCAGCTGAACAAGAGGACTAGCATGAAAGCCATCACCAAGACCTTCATAGTCCTGATCATCTTCATCATATGCTTCACCCCCTATCACGTTGTCCGTATTCCTTATGTCCTTGCGCAAGTGGGGGTCATTTCTAGTCTGCCCTGGAAGCAGGGTCTCCATCTCGCTAATGAACTTGTGCTCTGCATCTCAGCCCTCAACAGCTGCCTTGACCCAGTGATCTTCTTCTTCCTGTCCAGCAGCTTCCGGAGGGCTGTGCTTTGCACCATCCGGGGCAGGCTGAAGAGAGCTCTCCTAAGGAACCAGGGAGGGCTGAGCTACAGCAGATCTGTGACTGAAGTCTAGGCATTCCGGTGGATACCAAGGTCTTGGGCGTAGGACATTCTCACCAAGGATTTGCTCTGACTGCTGGTATTTACCAGACAAGACTTGCCAGGATGATGGAGGAAGAAACTCGAACCTTTTCATGTTTCTTCCACTGGCACCATCAGGACTAGAACTACCCATGGGGGTAAATGAAGAGGAAAAGAATAGCTGAAGCCTCACTTTTCTGTACCAGCTGTGTGCACACAACTGAAGGGATTATTTCCTAGGAAGAATGAAGGCTGGGGGTGCCACAGGAGAAACAACTTTGGCCTAGGATCTCCACTTAGCCTACGGAAGGGCAAAGGGACAGAGCCCAGGACAGAGGAAGGCTGCTTTGATAGGACGAAGAGGAGTCAGGGAAGAGCAGGAATGGGAATCTGCTGTGAATCTTGTCTAAGTACCACATCACCTCCATACCAGCGAAAGCACAAAATGGACAAAGGAGAAGATGAAGTGCAGAAGAATTGAGAAAAGGGGAGGGAGAAGCTGATTAGAGCATCACTGGGGAGCAGATGAATATTTTGCTCCAGGTTGGAGCTCGGAGATGTGCACTGCTGGGCTTCTAAGACAGTCATGTGAGGGAACCTTACAATTCCTGCAACCCCAAACTAAGGTAATGCACTTTCTTTTCTCTTGTTTTTACTGCTGTCCTTGTAACAGCAGCCTCTTTTTTGTGTATTCACACAGGTGACTGAGCTTCCTTTAGCTGTTTTCCTTTGCCCATTTCACTGGCATGTTCACGCAGGACTGGCAGATTCCTCGCCTGGCCACGGCACAGCACTCGTTTCAGGCTTGGACCATACTAGGAACATTACTCCAGCAGGGATGCATCAGCCAAAGGGGATGCAACACAGAAGTGCCTAAGGCTTGTGTGAGTCCTGTGGACCTCAAGAATGAGATGCTGGCTTTGGTGTTCCCAGCTTAAGCATTATTTTTATGCACTGACTTGAAATGGAGCCCGCAAGGGATAAGGAAGTTTTTGGCCTTTATTATTCTTCATTGCCTATTCTCTTCCCAAAGAAGAGGATATTTCCCTGCTTGGATATTTTTTCCCTTTCATATGCTCACATATCATCTGTTCACTTATTTTTAGAAGACTGCAGGCTTGGAGAAACAAACTGATTCACATACTAGGCAAGCAAAGGCAATTAAGACTGGGCAATTAGGACTGGGGAGGATTTCATTCAGACTGTGAACTGTTTTAGTAACTACTTAGTTCAAATATCTGAGGAAAACTTGGGAGAATAAAATGTTTTGTTAAAGATTGAATCTTCTGATCTTTCCAGTAAATGTCCAAGTAACTCCTAAATCTCACTTTAGCTCTGTTACAAAGGAGGACCTGAAACTCAGGGGATGACAAGACTCACCCTCCTCTGTTATTGGTGCTAATAAACACGCTGAGAGCAGGGGAGAGGGGTAACGTTTCCTTTCAGTGGGGGTAGGGGGAAATGCCGAAAGCCAAGCTCTTCCTGTGGAAAGCTGCAATTAAAGGTTACAAAGCTGTTCTCTTCCAATCAGCGCTAACAAGAGTCAAAGCCAAAACGTGCGGTTCAGAAGCCTCAGCATCGCAACACCAGAGTACGTGTATGCACTGTGCAGCTTGAAGGAAACCTCTAAGTTCTTGCAGTCAAGTTTGCCCCTCATAGAATCTCTTGACATCTTCCTGCCAGAAAAAAGTAGTAGCAGCAGAGAGCATAAATCCTCACTTCAGTGCAGTGGTGCACCTGGCCCGTGTGCTGCGCCCAGGGGCAGAGGGACACACGGTACCAGCACAGGCTTCCCTGTCTACGGGGAAAATGCGATGAGGGTGAGAGAAGACGGGGACTTGTGATGCTCACGGCGGGTCTCGGAAGGACGTGCAGGTGGGAGGGCTGAAAGCAAAGCAGACAGAAAGAGAAAACCCCAGGGCTGAAGGGGCTGATGCTGGCTTCCGAGAAGCCGGTGCCCTGTACCATATCCTGTTTCCTTTATGGTCAAGGCAAGCAGCTCAGCGCGAAGCAATCAGCAGCCTCAGAGCTGCTCGCCCCTCAGCCTGTTCCTGAGGGCGCCGTCCTCGAGGGCAGCGGGCCGGAGGAGCTCTTTTCCCCCAAGACCGAAACGGCATGTCTGTCCCCTGCAAACTGGCGATCCTCCAGGGAACAACAGCCCTCTCCGACATTTAGAAACAAACTGAGGTTTTTAAGCCTATACTTGCACAGGACTGAATCAGGAGAAACTGAAGCCGATACAGTGATACGAGGAAAGAGGAACGCAACTAAAGGAGGCCCAGGTGAGGCGGGAGGAGCCACAGTTCCACTTACAGGATCAGCAGGTCCCTACTGAGCCTCCGGAAGGCTCAAAGCTCCTCCTGAGCGTGGAACTTGGCCCGAACAAACCTTCCTGCACAGCGTAACGCACGGAGCCTAAAACTTCCACCGTACATTAGAAAGCGCCTCCCCAGCGGGAGCTGATGCGCTATGATCCCGCCGGGATCCGGGGATCGGGATCGGGACCGAGCGGGGCCCTGCGCAGCCGCCACGGCAGCCGCCCGCAGCCCCGTGTCCCCCGCGGGCACCCGTTGCTAGGAGGAGCCCTCACAGCCCTCGCCTGGCCCCGCCCTCTCCGGGGCGTGGCCAAGGCGAGGCCTCGCCCTCCCTCGACCACCTCCCACAGCGCCACAGCAGCCGACGCCCATTGGCCCCACGGCGGCGCCACGCGCCCCAGCGCCCATTGGCCGCGCGGCGGCACCACGCGCCCCGAGCACCCGGCGCCCATTGGAGCGCGGCGGCACCACGCGCCCCAGCGCCCAGCGCCCATTGGAGCGCGGCGGCACCACGCGCCCCGGCGGCCGTTGGCCCCGCGCGGCGGCCGTTGGCGCGGCGGCGGCGATGCTGGCGGCGGCGGGCGGCGCGGGCCCCGGCGGCGGCGGCGCGGGCGGCGGCGGCGGCTCCGCGGCCGGGCCGGGCCCCGGCGGCGGCGGGGACGGGGACTTCCTGTCGCGGTACCGGCTGGTGTCGGCCAAGCTGCGGCGGCGGTTCCTGCGGAAGCCGAACGTGGCGGAGGCGGCGGAGCAGTTCGCGGCGCTGGCGCGGGAGCTGCGCGCCCAGGAGAGCCTGCCCTACGCGGCCTGGTGCCAGCTGGCCGTGGCGCGCTGCGCCCAGAGCCTCTTCCACGGGCCGGCCGAGGCGGCGGCGCTGGCCGAGGCGGCGCGGCTCTTCCTGCGCCAGGAGCGGGACCTGCGGCAGCGCCTGGCGCTGCGCGGCGGCTTCGGCGAGCACGCGGCGGCGGCGCAGAGCTGCGGCGCCTTCGCCGCCCGCCTGCACCTGGAGCGGGGGCAGCCGGCGGCGGCGGCCGCGCTCTGCCTGGAGCTGGCGGCGGCGCTGCGCGACGCGGGCCGGCCGGCGGGCGCCGCGGCGCCGCTGGCGCGGGCGGCCGAGCTGCTGGCGGCGGCGCGGCTGCCGCTGGAGGCGCTGCGCTGCCTGGGCGAGCTGGCGTCCTGCCTGCTGCTGGGCGGCGACTACGCGGGCGCGCTGGCGGCGCTGACGCGGGCGCAGGCGCTGGCGCGGGCGGGCGGCGGCGGCGGCGCCTTCCGCGACGCGCTGGTGCGCTGCGAGGTGTCGCGGGTGCTGCTGCTGCTGCTGCTGCAGCCGCCGCCGGCCAAGCTGCTGCCCGAGCACGCGCGGACGCTGGAGCAGTACTGCTGGGAGGCGCCGGAGAGCGGGCCGGGGCCCGGGCCGGGCGGTGGGCGCCCGCCGGCAGCGGGCTACCTGCCCGCCGAGCTCTTCCTGCTGCTGCAGTCGGCCGTGCTGGCCTGCCAGGAGAAGGACCTGGAGGCGCTGAAGGCGCTGCAGGCCGAGCTCTGGCCGCTGCTCAGCCCCGAGCAGAACCACCTGCTGCACCTGGTGCTGCAGGAGATGACCAGCCCCTCGGGCCAGGGGCTCTGAGGGCACCCGCGCCCGCCTCGCGGCGGCTCTGCCCCGGAGCAGGCGCGGCCCGGGCACTGCCGGCCCGCGCCGCCGCTTCGCCCTCGTGCGGGTGCGGCTGCGAGGCGACGCCGCGTGGAGAGACCCCGTCGGAAGTCGCTGCCGTGGCCGGGAGCCGCTCTGCGGGCGTTTGCGGCCAGCCTGGCTGCCCCCGGCACGGATGCTGCAGCGCTTCTTCCCTGCCCGGTCCCGAGAAGGATCCTCCTCCGTGCGTTCTGCGCCGAGGCGCTGCGGCAGTGCTCTGCCGGGCTGCCGCTGAGGCGGGGGCGAAGCCAGCGCTGGCAGCGGCAGCCGCTCCCGTCGTCCCGCCGCCTTTCCCGGACGCCGGGAGCGAGTCCCGAGCAGCAGCCCCGAGGAGCCGTGCTCGTGGCAGCCCCTCCGGCGGCGCCGGAAGCCCTGCAGGGCCCGGTTCCTTCGGGCTCAGCCTCGGGCCGCTACTCTCGCAGGGTGGAAGCCGCATCGTCGGAGACCGCGGGGCGCGCGTGTGCGGCGAGGGCCGGCCTCGTTCGGCGGGCGGGCGTTACGGGGTGGCAGTGTTACGGGGGCGCCTGAGGGAAACACCTGCCCTTCGCATTAAAGTAAACGAGCTGTCGATGCACTTTACTTCCCAGGCTCCAGGCTCCTTCTTTGGTTGTGGTGGTGCACGGCCCCTGCGGTCCCAGGGACACCAGGCCCTGCCCAGCAGGCAGGTGCAAGCCGGGCTGTGGTGCTCGTGGAGGGGGGGGGCTGGACCCGGCGGGTTTCCTCATCAAAGATACTGAGACTTGGCTGGGTTTTCAATGGTAAAAGTGAGGCCAAAAGGTCTGCGCTCTGATTTCAAGAACATCACAGACAGCACTTAGAACATAAATGTTTAACTGAGAATGCAATTGCTCAACTTTGGAAATTGCTTTTTGTATGCTATCCCTTGCAGTTGTGCTCCTTGCTCATGATACATCAGAAGCCTTTTGGAAAGGTTTTATCATGAGCAGTGTTCGTTTACTTGTTGCATCTGTTTTTTTTTTTTTATCTTCAAATGCTCAAGATGATGCTTCGCTTGAGAAGAGTCTTTGGGCCGGCCCCTGCTGCGTATTAGAAATGTTTTCAAAATAAAAGCTTTGATATTTCAGGACATGTGGGTAAAGTCGCCTTGAAAGTGAAAGGCTACAAATGATTCCAAGGTGAATCACGCTTTCGACAGCATCTTCAGTGATTTTTGTCAATAGAAGCCAGAAGAAAAGCTGGATCAGAAACTGGTAATTCAGTTTGCGGATACCTGATTTTTTTTCCCCCCATATTTGGTGCTTGGTTAGCAGTGAACTGTTGGTTTTTGAGATGGTGCTTTTCCTCACACTATAGAGTGAAAACCACTGGGGGAATTGGTGGGGTTTGTGCTTCTGCCTCTGAAGATGACCTTGCTAGTGGAGGAGGGCGGGTTTGCAAACACACCTCTATCTTGTTGCTTGGGCGCTGGCTGGAGATGAAGAAGAAACTCCCCTGAAACTGTATAAACTTTTCTTGAGCTCTATCTTCATAGCCTGTTACAGCTGTGTACAAGAGACATGCTACTTAAGCCACAACCTGCATCTGTATATTCTCTATTTCATTATTCAGTTCTGTACCTTTAGTCTGGAAGCCAGGGGTGGATTAATTCCTATATTTAAGAAAAAATAATGAAAATAATGGAGAGCTAAATAGCACAAGGTTTCTTTTGCCTAAAGAAAGTTGGAGTGTCTGTGTCCAGTGAGTGATAAATGCTTAATTCAGCATTTGATATGATTTTATAGTTAAATTAGTTATGGATGTGACGCACTGTGCAGCAAAAATAAAGTGCATTGAGCACTTCTGACCTTATTCTTTCCAGTTAAAATTATATTAAACTGTTATTAAAATGTTCTTTTGTGGTGGATATATATATATAAAAAAAAGACTTCTGCACTCTCTTTGGAAACTAGAGTGATAGCAGTGTAGAGCTGATTCCTAGAGATCTGATTTTTGATGTCTGTAAGAAGCCTAGATTAACTGAAGCCAGAAATGGCATACTTAAAATCTGTCCGTGGATAATTGTAAGTTGGTGGCGTGCGGCTGTGCTGCGGGCTGCGCGCCCCCGCGTTCTGCCGGGCAGGCAGCGGAGGCGGCTGCCGGCGCGTCTCGCGGTGCGAGAGCTGCGGAGCCGGGGCGGCCGCCGGGCGCGGGGAGGGGGGACGCTTCCGCGCCGGAAAGCGGCCGACCGCGGCCCTCGCTGCGGCGGGGCCCGAGCGCGAGCGGCGCAACCCCGACGGCGGCTGCAGCGGGCGAGTTGGAACATCTGCGGAGGAGAAAATAATCGTCTTTAATTGCCCCTTTCCGCTGCGTTTCTCGCCCGCCCTCGCCGTCACGGGGCTGGGCCGCTGAGCCGCAGCCACCTTTGACCCGCTGTGAGCATGGTGGGAGCGCGCGTCCCGGGTCAAACGACGGGGTTTGCTTTCCGGTGCTGTGCTTTAGTTTGCAAAGCAGGTAACGAGCGCGGTGCTCCTCTGGCCCGGTCCCCGCCGGCGCGTCCTGCTCCCCCGGGGGCCGGCCGCGGGGTTGCCGCGCCGTCCCTTGGCTCGCCGCGATGGCTCTGCCCCGCGGCGTGGGGCTGATGCACCGGCGCCTTCGCCGCCCGCCGGGCCCGAGCTGGGCTCCCCCGAGCAGCCCGCAGCAGCGGGTCCGCAGCGTGGTCACAGAGAAGAGCCGCGCGATGGAGACGAAGGAGAAGAGGAAGGCCCCGGAGGGCTGCGGCTCCTCCTGGGAAAAGAGGTATGCTGGTGGGAAACGCGCGGCGGGAGGCCAGCCCGTGCCGGCCGGGAGCTTTTCAGGCACCGAGCGCTCCGGGGGGGAAAGGGAACGAGCCCTGGGCCCGGGGGTCCATGCTGGCGGTCCGGGTGGCGGGTCAGGGAGCGTGAGCAGTCTGTCCTCCCCTTCCTAAAGCGCAGCGACCACGCAGTCCTCCCCGGCAGATTTAGTCTCGTACGGTCTTAGCAAAAAGATAGAGCAGTGGCCAAGGACGCGACCGTGCAGCTGACGCAGGAGGGATATGTCAAGGGACAGGGGATGTGACTTGCCCTGCTAGGGCCAAGCGCCGGGGGGCTCAGACCCTTCTCAGAGCAGACGGGGCAGCAAGGGGGGAGTCAAAGCCCCTGGTTTGGTGGGAGGAAGCTGCAGAGCCTGTTTGGAGCTGGAACCTGAGCTCTTAGTCCGTTTTCCTTCTATGTCTGCGCTTCTTTTCTTTTTCCCTCTGAGCTTAGTCACATCTGAACGCTTTGTTCCCTTGGCTCCAGCAGCCCGGAGGCAGATCTCCCTGCCGGGTCGCTGCCTGGGGGAGACGCTGCTCCCAGCGCTGCCCCCGAGGGGGGCCGCATGGACACCCCAGACACCCGGGCATCGTTGGGCAACCTGCTGCAAAAGGCTCGGCCTGTCCTTGGAGAGCGGATGGCTGCGGTGCCTGTGTCCCTCTGAGCAGGAAAGGCACCTGCAGAACGGGACTTTTCACCAAAACTGGTTATGAACATCCAGAGTGCAGATCTGAGCTGCCTTGTCCACCAAGCAGGCAGCCGGTACTTTGTGCCCTGTGTCAGGTTTTGTAGCACACAGATGCAAACCTGGTTGTATTGGGAGGCAAGTAATGCTGGGCACTGTCGATGTGTTACGCTTTCCAGGTTAGCGGATGTGGCCACTCCGCTGTGGAGGCTTCCCTACGAAGAGCAGCTGCAGGTAAGATGGGTTCACGTGGACTTTTGTCCCTTGCTGTCCCAGCTACTCCTTCCATCCCTCCTCCAGCAACCTCTGCTGTTGAATCTTTTAGCCTGTTCAGACCCCTTTAACTGCTTCTTTAATTCTTCAATTATTCTGAAAGACAGCAAATAGTGAAGTACCCTATGGGTGGCCTCTGCGATAACGAATAGCCTGGGAGCGTGTTCTTGCACGGTGGTCCTGTCCGGCACAGGACAGCCGGGGAGCGGTGGCTTAAGGGCCTCTGATGGGCTGCAGAGACTCCCTTGGACCCAGAGCTCTTGGGTCACGGACTCGGGCTTTCGCCCTCCGTTGCTCGGAGTGGTGGCAGTGCAGAGTGCCGTGAAAAGGCCAAGTTTCTCTAGGGCTACGTCCTGCCTGCAGCGTTCCCTCCTGCCTCGTGCGAGCCACGCGAGCTGGGCGACCAACAGCTTCCCGCTGTCCTGTGGCCTTGCGGGACTGCTCCTGGCTTAGGACTCCTCCGCAGGTGAAGTACGAAAGCCAGAGGAAGGCTTTGCGGACGCTGGCGTCCCGTCTCGAGGAAGCGGGCATAGATGCGCACAGACCTGGCGGACTCTGCTGTCCTCTCCGTCCTATAGTCCCTTCGGTGAGTATCTCACGGGGATGCTGCCTGCTCCGAGGCCCGGGTGGACTGTCACTCAGCTCCTGAAGAGTTTTGCAGTGGGAATTAACTGGTTGCAGTGACGGCTGGGACAGCTGCTATCCTTGCTTGTAGGAGCGTGAAATGGGCCTGCTGACTAGGAGCCCTGGCTTTGTGTCCAAGCCGAGCCTCCAGCAAGCTTCACTTGAACCAGTCTAGTTTCTGAAAGGCCCTGCCTGGACTGCCCCAGGTCTCGCTCCCCGATAAACCTGTCACCGTTCTATCAGAGAGCTGGTTTTTTCTTCCCAAAACAATTTTTTGGGGTCTTAAGCACAAACTCTGTTTCTGCACGTTGCACATTTGTGTGTTTCTTCCTGCGTTGCTAATTAAACACCTAGACTAGCTTTTGGCTTTCCTTCGTGACTTTTTTTTTTTTTTTTTAATCTAAGACTTTACTTTTCCTTCTTTTTTCCTTTAGCCCGTCATTAATGGCTACCGAAACAAATCCTCCTTCTCGGTGAACCAAGGACCGGATGGGAACCCCAAAACCGTGGGCTTGTACGTGGGAACTGGCAGAGGTGAGCGCAGGACAAGGCGCTGGGTCGAAAGCCACCGCAGCGCGCGGGGCTCCCGCTGAGCCTCTGCCGCGACGTGCCCGAATCCTATGGCGTGCCAGCAGAAACGCCCCCGAGCCTGCGGCAGCCGGCGTTAGCTAAGTTTTAAAACCTCAGTTTATTAGTTGAAGAAAGCCCAGCTTGTAATTTGCTAAATGCAGCGGTAGAAAAGGTATCAGTGGTGTAGCAGCGCCTCGGTCATTCATCTTTGCTCTTTCCATCTGCGGCATTCCCGGGTTTTCCGGGCGCTCCGGAAGGCTGTGCTGACTGGGGACGGTGCGGGGCTTTGTGCGGAAAATAGCCACACGGATGTGCTTTACCTCTGACTGCAGAAGATTGGGGTTTAAGCCGACGGTGGGAACGCTGCCTCCAAGCCAGCCAAAACTGCCTCGCTGCTTTAAGCCCACACCGCTGATCTCCGGTTAGAAAAGCAGCTCGCTCTGCTCCTGCTCCCTTGTTTAAGGCCGGTGCTGAGCTTCCCCTTGAAGCTTTACCAGGCATTTAAACGAGCTGTCCGAGCGCTCGCCTCTCCACGGAAGTCAGCGATAACAGTCGCTGGCCAGGGGAATTCTGGCATGACACGAAGAACATGCTACCCAGAATCTCATAGGGTTTACGGGGGAATTTAGGCATCAGACAGTTTTGCTTGTGATTTTTCTTTTTCTTGTCTTTACAAGAGGACAATTTTGGGGGGCAGACCTTTCTACAGTTCAGCCTGTTGGACGCTGCAGTCATTTACTGCTCCCTGCAGGGAAGCAATTAAATTAAAATCTGCTTGTCTCTCTCCAGCAAGAAATATTGTCTGCGTGAAAGCGGACCACATGGAGAACATACCCACAAAACACAAACAAGTAGCCCAGGTAAAAACAAAACAAAACCTCCTCCCCCCCCCCCAAAATCTTATCTATGTCTAGACTGGGGAATAGAGTGGTGCTGCAATAACATTTTATTTGGGGGAAGGCTACGCTTGTGCTTGTGCGGGGCTTTCAAATCCATTTGCATGTTGTGACAATTTCCAGTCCTTGCCCAAGTATTTTTGAGAACAACAGTTAGCGTGAGAAACTCTACACTGACCTGGCGGACAAGGTTAATCGAGTGACGATGAAATCCTGCAAATCTGTTAAAACGTGTGAAAATCGTACATCGAAATGATCGAAGCGTCTTGCTTTCCAGTAACTAAACTCTGGCAGAGCTTTCGCTCAGTGCGTTTCAAGGAAATGGAAAAAGCCGACGATAACGGCAGGGCGGCCGCCTGTCTCGGGCAGAGTCACGCCAAGGCCAGGGCAGTAGATTGAGGCGCCTTCGCTGTCCTCCGAGCGCGTTTCCTTCCTCCGCAGTGCTACGAGGAGTTCCTCCGGCGCTCCCCGCTGGAGCCCTGCATCCTCTTCCACCGCGGCGGACACTGGCGGGAGCTCGTCGTCCGCACCAACAGCCGCGGCCACACCATGGCCATCGTCACCTTCCACCCCCAGCAGCTGGGCCACGTGAGTGCATGGGGAACCTGGACCCTGGCAGCAAGGACACCGGCTGCCTGGGCCTGGAGGTCCCGCTGCTGGTGTGTCCCCACTCCCCACATCCTTCTGGGGAAGGTGGAGGAGACTGGAGACAGAGTGGAGGTTTCTGAGAAGGGCCTGAAGTGAGCACCCTTGTCCAGGTGTCCTAGTGAGCAACAGGCATGAGCCTGGCAGTGGTCCGGAGAGCGCAGCCTGTTTTTCCATTTAACGGAGAAGGAAAAAGAGGCTATTCCTTTCTCCTCATCCACGAAGCCTGACATTAACCAGATGTTTCTGGATGGAGTGCAGCCATTTTACGTAGAAGATTTCAAAGCTGTCCTGAATTAAGCATCGATTTATTGCTACACAGCTAAAGCAGGCTTCACTTCACATGCACAAAAAGCTGCTGATGGGCAGTTTTGTATCCACAGACCTATGGACAAATCTAGTATCGAGTGAGACAAGTCAGTATCAGGGTCCCCCAGCCTATAGGACATCTGGTACAGAGGAAATAATGGCAGGACCTACCTAAGGATAGGCAGGACCCGGTCAGTGACGATGCCCGAACTATGCTGTTCATGCCGTGTTCAGCCTCGCACGGGGTTTATGACGGTGCAGTGTTACATCTAGGCTTTTCAGGGGAGCACCAGACCTCCTGGCTGGGTGTATAGCTGGTGCGAGGTGTCTAAGCGATTACCCATGTACAGTATTTTCTTTCTTGCTCTTGACAGGAGGCACTGACTGCTCAGAAAGCCTTGCTTAAGGAGTTCTTCACTTGTGGACCTGGAGCAGTTTGTGCCTTGACTTCGCTTTATTTCCAAGAGAGGTAAATGTGCTGACACTTCTAAAACTTGCAGTGTGCTGTTGTATGGAGGAAATGCCCCAGGGGAAGACTGAAAACAAAGCTTTCCCCTTTTCTCACCCATCCTTGATCATGCTCAAGTTCTACCAATTCAGGGAGCACTTCAAGAGAATGACAGATGCTTGGATGGCTTTCTTGCCAACAGGACTTTGAGATGGTCACATCTTTTCTTTATCTTGAAGCACCTGAAATACTTTAATACACTCTGGTTTTACCTCATGGGAGTTTTGAGCCTAGGAAACCAAAGAAAAAACGTCTAAAGGAGACTTCCCACAACAACGAATCAAATTAGCAGCTGAACTGGGAATATATCCTAGAATTCCTGTCTGACAGTCAGTCATTTTGACCTGCTGATGAATTTTATGTTGTGCAAGTCACAGATCCCTTACTGTTGAAATGTTCACAAGAAATAAAAGCAGGTGTGGGGAGAACCATTCTCCCCTTCAGACAAGCACCCCAGGAGCAAAAATGGAAATACAATAATTCTTTGCAAACTCTGCCTCCTAATGGCTCATTGTGTTTGTTCCTCGAGCACTATGACCCGCTGTTCCCACGAACAGTCACCCTACCAGCTCCTTTATGGAGAACCACACATCTTTGAGGAGCTGCTTGGCCTGAAGTTTCGCATCTCTCCAGATGCGTTTTTCCAAGTAAACACACGTGGAGCAGAAGTGCTGTACCAGGAGGTTGGGAAGCTGAGCCAGGCTGCTGGAGACACTGTCCTCCTCGATGTCTGCTGTGGCACGGGTGAGCCAGCGGCTGTGGAACATGAATAGTGTGAGCCTGGCTATGACTAGGCTTGTGACTTGCTCTCCCCTAGTTTTTTCAGCTTGTAACTCCAGAGTATTTTTGTATCCCTCATTTCCAGGCACAATTGGTCTCTCTCTGGCTCGCCAGGTGTCTGAGGTTATTGGTATTGAGATAGTGGAGAAGGCAGTGGAGGATGCTAGGTGGAACGCGGCATTCAACGGTGAGTTCAGACTCACCTGCAGTCAGTGGTGCCAAAAAGGGGAGGTACTTCGTGTTAGAACTGCCCCCCTCCCCTTGCTTTCAGAAGATGTAACTGTGCTCCTTCCCTCGCTGTGTTATTGATGTGATAATAAGACTGGAGCTGGGCGATCATGTGGGAAATATGTGGTTGGGACAGTGTGCAGAATCAGTTGGGAGAGATGGTCAGTGCTGATGTGGGGAGCATCTTTCTATAACACATGCATTTCTCAAATACCCTCCAATGATAAGATGCTTTGATATTTGCTTTGCCTAAGCAGACCTTCTTTCTCTTCGTATCTGAGCGATTGCCTGTTCTTGCACTGTGTGTTTGCCATTTTGCTTCACAGGAATTTCAAACTGCCAGTTTCACAGTGGGAAGGCAGAGACTGTGTTACCGCAACTCCTGTCATCGTGGAAGGATGACCGGCCCCTTGTTGCTGTGGTGAACCCAGCCCGGGCTGGACTCCGTAAGAGAACATGCTATTTATTCTCAGTCTTAAAAGAGGGAATTTTGAATGAGAATGTCAAGCCCTTTGCTCACTTAGTGTCGAGTCCTTCACCTGGTTGCTGACAGCAACCAAAAGCAGCTGTTTCAGAAGGAGTAAGAAATTCTGCAGTCGGCAAGCTTGGCCATGGTGCTGTTGCCCCACTGAGCTCAGCAGGCTCGTGGTGTGCTCTGAGACAGTCAACTCTTTCATAAGGCTGAAACGCGGCTTTGGGGCTGCTTTTGGCTCTTCCTTTGTGAGAAGGCAAAAAGCGGGCCATGTCCATCAGTCTTTTCTGTAGAGTCTGCCTTCTCTTAAAGCAGACTCTAATCTTCTTCCATCTTTCATAGACTCAGAGAACATTTGAGAATTGAAAGCCTCTGGAGGTCTCTGGTGCAATCCCCCAGCCAAACCAAGCTGACTTCAGAGTTAATTAGGTTGTGCAGGGCTTCCTACAGTTGAGGCTTGAACGTCTCCAAGAATGGAAATCCCCAAGCTTCTCCTGGCCTCATCCCAATGTCTGACACCCCCCCCCTTCAAAAATGTTTTTCCTAATGCATCTAACTGGAATTTCCCCTTGCTGCAACACTTCTGTTGCTGCTTGTCATCTCACTGTGCACCTCCAAGAAGAGTCTGGCTCCATCTTCTCTATAATCTTCTCTATAACCCTTCTATGAGGCCCCTGAAGACTGTAAATGGATCCTCTCCTTCTTCTTCAGTTTAAGCAGCCACAGTTCTCAGGCTCTCCTCATACATGCTGTGCTCCTGCCTTCTGAGCATCTTGGTGGCCTTCCCTGCACTCACTCCAATGTGTCCTGGGAAGCCCTAAATAGGACACAGCATGCAGATATGCTCCCATAAGTATACAGGGAAGGTTTTACCTGACTGTTTCATTTAACAGATCTTCTCTAATCATCTGTTCTCCTGGGAAGCAGAAGAAGTCCTCCCTTGGCTCTACCCTGCCAGAATTGGCTGAGGTGCTGGCAGCATGAGATGCATCCTTGGTTTCCTGAAATCCTGTGTCTTTTACAGGACATGACAAAATATGCAGTATTCTCTTTTCCCTTTATTTCTGTCAGTTCATTGAAATTCTGTGGTGCTGGACCTGTAATTGTTCCTTCTGGAGAACATGCTGTCACGGTATCTCACTAGCCAAGCTTGGTGTCCTTCCGTTTTTGCAGATTACAGGGTTGTGCGAGCCATCCGAAACTGCAAGGCCATCCGAAGGCTGCTCTACATCTCCTGCAAGCCAGAGGGTGAAGCCATGAGGAACTTCCTTGAGTGAGCACCCTGCTCCCTTCCTTTCCACTGACATTAGTGATAGACCTTACTGTGCCATGAGGACAAAGACACAAATATCTGATGGTTGCTCAGGAAGATTTTATTGTGACTGAATTTCACTAGATTAATTCTGCAGGTGTGATCCAGGCCTAGCCAGTCAGTGGGATATTCAGTCCCCTAGGTTCAATGCAAGAACATTGGTCCACTATCCAAAAAAAAAAAGTGAAGTCAATGGGATTAGTCACCTGCTTAAGGTTAATTAAATAATTACATGCTTTTCTGGGGCAGACACATCTGCAGATGATAAAACTCCTGCAGATACCCTATGAAGGGTACTGCCAGACTGAAGACCATTTCCTCATGGTATTTTCTCTGAGCTGGGATGGCTTGTGAGAAGTGAAGCCTTAAACCTGCCACCAACCCTTCAGCTTTTCCCTGAAGTTTTCAGCGTCTGTTTGGGATTCAATATAGGGGGCTCCATACTTGTTATTGGTGTCAACTGCAGACGCTCCTGGATGTTAGCCAAACAGTAGATACAAACACTTAATGCACCCTCTGCAGTGGGAAAGCTTCTGCTTTTGGTCTAAAGTATGCGCTTTGAACATCTTGCTTTCTGTAGATTGTGCTGTCCACCCAACCCCAGGAAGAAGCTAGCAGAAGAGCCGTTTGCCCCCACGTTGGCTGTACCTTTTGACATGTTTCCGCATACGGCTCATTGTGAGCTGGTGCTGCTGTTCACCCGCTGATGAGCCAGGCAGGTACGCAAGCTCTGTGAGCTGAGGAAGAAACCTCCAGATGTTCTGAAGGCTGGAATGGATGTGGTTATGTTTTTAATTTATTTTCTTGGAATGTGTATAGAAATAAATAAATATTTTTGCTGTTACCTTGGGATGCCTGATCTGTGTGGAGACAATCAGATTTCTGGAGGCAAAATGATTTTTGGTATCTCTTCATCATCCCTTCCTCCCCTTCACATCTCTCCTTTGTCTGCTGGTCAAAGCAGCCTCAAACTCTTCACCATCTCCCTGGTATTGTGGATTTTCACCACCAGCATGCAAAAACAAAGCACTAAAATTCCCACTATATTTTCTGATACTGTTATGTCATTAGTTCTCTGTGTGCTTCATGGCTATTTCAGGTGTTTTTAAGTTGATAGTGAACTTTATAGAAAAACTTCAGGAACTAGAAATTTCACTGTTTCTGTGAATTGAAATGAAGAGGCAACAGACATCAGTTTCTCTTCTTCCACAGCACCGTCCCCTGCTAATGCTTGTTGATACCTAAATATGAAATGCCCCCTAGGAAGTCAGCAGCAACAAGCTGTTTTCTTACCAGTTTGCACTGGGACAGCTAATTCAGAAATCTAGTTTACTTTGAATCTGGCCTGCCATGCTGGAAACCTTGCTGCTGCATGAAGTGCTATTTCTAGTTCTCACCACCTCCTCAAAAGATGAGGCTGCTACAAACTGTAGGTAAGTCCAGGTGAGGAAAGATTTCCCTCTTGTTTTGTGAACTTTTGTTGTTTTTCTGTTTGTTTGTTTGTTTGAGTTATGACACTTATGTTGTATTGAAATTACCTTCAGGGTTAATCCTGGTCATCTAGGCCAGAACAGTAGTAAGAATACATATATACAGCTAAGCCATGGAATTTGACTCTTGACTCAGAAAACTGGTGAAGGTGAATAAAGGGTTAACAAACTACTTAGGACAGGCACTTGTCCCTGCATCCTTAAGGGTTACAGTTCTGGATATTCTTCACAGATTTTTAACTTCTGTGCTAACAAATGCTGATCTTGGAAAAAACAGCTGCAACCAGTCAGTTCTCAGACTGTGCAATCTTAAAATGTGTGGGGTCAGCACTTGGGACTTGCTACAACAGACAGATGCTAGACCAGAAAGGGAGGCAAGGGGGGAGATTCCTCACTCGTCTCTTGTGCTATCCCATGAGCATAAGATTTTTGCACACTTTTACAGCATCTTGTCTATAGTTCTTAGTGAGGGATGTAGTTTTCCAGCAGTGCTGTTTGTATAATTATATCTTGGCTTCTCGCTGTGAGATGATGACTTTGAATCAGAAAGTGAGACAGCATCAGGAAATTGTTCCCGCAGTCTCTGAAGACTAAACGTACAGGACAAGCGATAGAGCTTGTCTGCGATGTGGGGAAGCACAGTATCTTGACTGTCCCCTTTTGGACATCAGATTCTAGGACCATTACAGGGACAAGACATCTCTTTTACTCCTCTGGGGCAAATATATTAAGCAATATATGGTTTCCTGTGTATTAGCTATTGAGTATCTGAAAAAACGCTGCATGTTTGTAACCAGTCTGTGTACTAGTGATCCCCAACTCCCTTTACTCTCTAGTAGGCTGCTCCAGTGTCCTCTGCTAAAATGTCATCGTTTTCCCGCTAGTGAGCAACTGTGCTATGTGCTTTGCTGCCTTCCCACCTCCCTAGAACTGGCTCTGCTTCAGCTTTGCGTGTGTAACTTATGCAGCACGCAAGGAAACAGAGGACTGTTTAACCATGGCAGTGGTGAGTGCTCCTGTAGCTCAGCAGGTGCCAGTGATGGCCTGGCTCCGGTTGCATTGCTGTGGGGCACTAGGACCCGGAGGCTGCTGAGCAGAGGAGGCCGAATCCCTCTCCCGCTGTCATCTGCTGCTTCTGCAGCCTTATTCCTCATCTCCTTCCATGGTGGCGGACTACCTCCTGCCCGAGCGGCCAGCCACAGCAAGGCCTCGCTAGGACCGCTTCGCAGCAGATCGATGGCATCTCCCAGGACCATCACCATCGTTGCCCTCTCGGTGGCCCTGGGGCTCTTCTTTGTCTTTATGGGGACCATCAAACTGACTCCTCGGCTCAGCAGAGATGCCTACAACGAGATGGTGAGTACGGCGGTGCCGGCAGTGTAGGAGACGTGCTCCTGGCAGGGCTCTCCCCCCTGAACCTTGCAGCAGGAGCAGCCAAGCAGGAGCAAAACGTCTGCAGAGGGATACAGAGACGGCGATGGAGCCCTGAGCGACAGCAGGGAGAGGGAAGGGGGCTCTCCAAAGCCTCTCCACCTCTTTATTTGGTGGATCCAGAGGGAAACAAATAATACGCAGACGGAGACTACCCTGGCAGCCTTTTGCTTGGGCTCTCTTGGAGCCTGTTTACAGAGAAACCTCCTGTGTGTAAGGACAGGGTTGGGAGGAGGCAGGGGAAACGAGCAGGATGGAGTATGAAGGCACTCTGATGCCTGCAAAAACATGGGGAAATGAAGGTCTCCATAAGGCAAAATCTGAGGGAGGGCATAGCAGGGAGGTCGATCTGGGATGGGGGGGGAAGGGGGGGAATAGTAACCCCAGGAAAAGAAGAAAAGGAAAAAGAGATACCTGCCGGCTTTGGAAGCCACATAATCATTCTCAAAATTATCTGTGCTTTAAAGCAAGGATAATGACAAAGACTGTACCTACCTCACCAAACTTGTGTGGAGATTAATTTGTGACTATGAAGATTATTTGTGACTATGAAATGCATTGAGATTCTTAGCCAGAGGAAGAAGATATTAATAATAGTTGCATTATTATAATTATTTATTATACTAGGCTGAGATTGCAGCCTCTCCTCCTCTTGCAAATGTGAAAAGGGTGAGAAGAGGAAGGAGAAGTTGCTCTGTGCATTTTTCAGCTGGTTAGCAAGTTTTCATTGCTCTCTGCCCTGGGCCAAACCTGCCGCAGAGCTTTACTTGCTGCGAGCTGCAGGCACGCTGGGGGACCATCCTCTGCATTTTGCTTTCTGTCTGTTTGCTTGCTCTCCTGCTCCCTCCCTGCCCTGTTTTTATTACATTTATTGCAATGGCTGAAAGGTGTTGGTATTATTTTTGGGCCCCTAAGAAGTAGTGATGGAAGTTTCCAGCACATTCTGTGCTCTCCCATCTGTGCACCTGCCCAGCTGCTTTTCCTGAGCTCTCAAATAACATCTGAATTGCAGTGCCTTGCCTGCACCCCAGCCTAGAGAGCTCAGCAAGAGGAATCACCAAGAGACAACTGGGTAGCAAGAGATGAAGACAAAATGTCCAGAAAATAAAGTTCTTAAGCTGCTGCTGCACAAAAAAATACAGGAAAAAGCGCTGAAACTTGAAAAGCATTGCAAAATTTTTGCTCTCTATAATACTTTACTTCTCTGAGAGTCCCTTCCCTATTTTCCAAAAAGAATGAGGCCTACATGTAGGAATTATCCCCATTTTTACAAAAGAGAAAGCAGAGGAGTTCAAATATTTGACAGCATTATCATTCTTAATACTCTGTATTATAACATGTTCATGGCTCATTAGGCTTTTTTGCTTTTTGCTGTGCTGTGCACTAGGGTGGTCTGTAATGTAACAGAGACTGAGAACTTGATCTTGCCAATCATTAAGTACGGCCTCTTGCCCCAAGTAAACACAGAACCTCTGTTACCTACTTTCAACACCAAATTTACAGTTGATATCATTCAGTAAAAAGAGTGCACATTAGCTGGTGTATTAAAACATTGAAAATAGTACCATTCCATAAAGCACTCTAATAGGTCTTATTATAAAGCTGTATTTTTCACAACAGGCTTTGAGGAGAGGTTTTCTTCACTGAAGATTTAAAGTGCATTCTTAAAATACATACCCTTGGAGTAGAAATGTCCTGGGATCTTTAGCTGTTTAGTAACAAGAATGCTGAACACTTTTTTTAGCTGCATTTGAAGCACTTCATCAGCTTCTCTAAGAAGGAAGCAGCAAGGTTTACAGGGCAGTGAGGAAGTTTTGTATGCCAGTAATGAATGTTTCCACAATTACATCTGAGGCAGATCTATGCTCTGATTAGCACACATGAGATCTGCACAGCCATGTACCTGAGATTAGGGCTTCCATTTCTCTCTCCCTGATTTGGCATCAGAGAACACAGTGGCAGGAATATCTGCAGGAATAGTATATTCAAGTGCAAATTGAAATAATATCAGACATTGCAATTAATTAGGAACATTAAAGTAATTAAGAACATTATTTAAAAAATAAGAAAAGCAAATACTTAGCTGAAGAAAAAAAAGTCTCCAGTACTTAATATTCAAGTGCAACAACTTAAATGTATCTAAGGAGAGATGTTATTTTTTTTCCTGTCAGAATGAGGTGTCTGTTTAAGAAGATTGTAACTATAATGCTTCTAAATCCAGGAGAAACCAGACAGCAAGGATGGCAAAATTCAGCTTGCTTTTATCAGAAGGAAAGAAGAGATTGTAAAGCTCTGTAAGAACAGGAGGAGAAGCCCTGGTGAATCTCAACTTTGATGTATAGTCTTGTGCTAAGGTTGTACTGGGATATTCTGGTTGCTTCGAGGTGGAAAGGAACTTCTGTTTTTGCTTTGTCCTTTGGCTTTGCAGGGACTAGGTGCACTGGTTAATTATAACGGGCATGCTACTTTTGGAGAGAAGTATTTTTTAATACCCTGGTTCTGCACTGTTAATTTTAGTGATAGCAACTTCAGACTTCAGGAGAAGGTACCCTTGGCCTGGTCCTAGCTCAGGAGGTGGGTGCTGCCCTGCAGAGCTGGTTTCCAGCTAGGAGACAATGTATAGAACTCCAATGTATAGGAGAGAATGTATAGAACTAGGAGACTCATCCAGCTAGGAGACAACATATTCCTCCTTAAAGGGGGAATTGCAGGCTGATGGTGAGTGTGAATATCCTTCCAACAGAAGCTTTAAGGGAACGGTCTGGGTATCAGGCCAGTGGGGTCTGTGGCAACTGAAGCAATCTTTACATTGTATTGTAGATCGCTCTATTTCACTGAAAGCCTTTTTACTTCCTCGCATTATGGTGCTCTACACTATTACTGTTTGATTTCAGAAACGAGCCTACAAAAGCTACGTGCGGGCCCTTCCCATGCTGAAGAAGATGGGAGTCAGCTCTATCCTTCTCCGCAAGAGCATCGGTGCCCTGGAAGTTGCATGTGGCATTGTCATGACTCTGGTGCCTGGTCGCCCCAAGGACGTGGCCAACTTTCTCCTCCTCCTCCTCGTGCTGGCTGTGCTCTTTTTCCACCAGCTAGTGGGGGATCCACTCAAGCGTTATGCCCATGCCCTAGTCTTTGGGATCCTGCTTACTTGCCGCTTGCTGATTGCCCGCCAGCCTGAGGAGCAGCCGCCAGAAAAGAGGATCCTGTCCGTGAATGGGGACGAGCAGCCACTTGTCCACGAGGCAGCTCCTGAGAAAGGGAAAATGAAGGTATCCTAGTTGAGTGTGTTTGAGGAATACGGACCCGTGAGGCAGCTCTCTCCTAAAGCACCCAGAAAATTTGTTTTTTATTTACCTATTTATATATTTTTGGCTGTCTAAATAAAGTTGCACTTAAGATCTGAGAGCCCTGGGGTATGTTTATGCTGCAGTTGTGCTTTTGCTGCTGCCTTGTAAGGTAGAAAAATACAAGCTGGCTTTAAACTAGATAGCTTGGAGGCTATTCATTTGTAGCCTGGCCAGAGGAGCACTTGCCTCAATAGGAGCTGCAAAACCAGTCTTGAGAGCATGGGCAAATACCTGGGCAGTTAGCCCATGCTAACTCAGTGCTGCTGGAAAGGGGCAATTAGTCCCTGAGCTGGACAGTTTAAACCTAGCTTGAATATGCCTCTGCTACATTGCAATCGTGGCAGCAACTGCTGTGTAGAACATAACCAGAGTGCCTAGGGCACATGTCCCTGCGCTGGCTTGTGCAACCCACCTCCCAGAGCTATCTGATCAGTAAATACATGTTTTCTTTTACCTAGTCAGAACAAAAGGACCTTACTGAGCATAACTAATAGCTTTTGCATTTGAGGGAGGGCCCTTTACTCTCTGCTGCCTCTGTGACCAGCCCTGTGTTGGGTGTCCCATGGGACACCCATGTTCCCATGGTTCTCCAGGGAAAACAGGGGATGCCACTATTTCCCTCTTCCTTGATTTCCACAGTTTGCACAGGTTCTAAAACTGGGGCAATGCCCTGGCAAGAGTAACTGGTTTTCCCTGCTTCACATGAGCCACTGGTATCCCTTCACCCCTCTCAGCAGACAGCAAGGATTCCTGGTGCGGGGATGAGGAGAACTGCCCAAAGAATTGTTTTTACCCAGTAATAAATCCCAAAGTTTCAAAATGTGTGCCTGCTGCTGGCAAAAAGCATCGTGCTCCCTATTTCCTTAGAAGACGGGTGGGGAGGGGAGGTCCCCTATTTCACTACTGTAACTTTATAGAATTGTTGGTTACTGCTAATAGGTAAGTGTCTGAACCTGCCCAGGTACCTCATTGTGCATCCCACATGCAGCTTGAGTGAGCTGGGGGGAAGTCCTGTCACAAAAGCCTGAATCCCTGTGTGTTGTATCTGAAATCTTCTGGAGTGTCATGAGAAGCGTGTTTTAAGTTTTGTTTGTTTTCTCGATGTTTGTCTGTTTTCAGTTCTTATTTTCTTAATTATTCATAAAAATAAACTTTTTGAAATTTGGAGGAAAATGTCTCCACAGTAGACAATTTTTTTGAGATGCATCTGAAAATATTTTTCATGGGCTCAAAAAATGCACCTAAAACAGGCAGAATCATGTTAAGCAAAATCCACCAAGAAAGACAAGTTGTAAATGGAAACCATCTGAACATTACTGGACTGTGCATTAACTACAGGCATGTAGGAGGCACTGGACCACTTTCTCCCCCATGATATTTCTATAAAATTGATCGATGTTCACATGCAGCATATCCCGTTCTGATCCTCTATTTTTCCTCTGACACAAGGCCACCTCAAATCCATGTATGATTTCCTACACTTCCTGAAAGACTAGACTGAAGTCACTTCTTCATTCAAAAACAAGTGAAAATATCACCAACTCAAAACCCCATCAAGGTGTACATGCCCACATGAAGCACTCCCAAGTGTATTGCTGCAACCTTTTGGCCAGCTACTACTCCCAAGTGCACCTTTCTCTAACTCAGTGAAGAAATGCTTGTGTCTATCTCTTGTAACTCTTCACTAAAACCTATATGGATGCCACAGTAATAAAATCAGTGTGAAACATTCAGTGCAGCAAAGCTTATTCCTGCAAACACCTTGTTAACTAGATGTGACATGAAAGAACTTCTGAAAAAAAAAATTCCTCTTCTGCAAGAATGTGAAATTACTCATCTCCAGCAGCAGCTAGTTACTACAGAAGATACAGCTCTTCTTGGATCCCAGTAACAAGAGCTCTGTGTTTATCTATATTGGATTGACCTCCATCGTTGCCTCCCAGCATTAGCAAGCTATTTTTGGAAGCCACCACTCATCTTTGCTTGGCGATAAGGCACCAGGAACTAATTTAGTCCTTTCACAACATCACATTATGCTAATTTCCCCTTCCTGATTTGTTTGGTTTTGCTTTTCTCTATTTTTCTCTCCCAACTCTTCTCACCCAAACGCTGTGCAGCAGGGCCGGGGCCTGCCCGAGGTGGGCGCCGGGGGGGGGGGAGGGGGCGGGCTGCGGCCTAGCTTCGCGGCCGGCCGGAACCGGCGCGGAGCGCTGCGCCATGCCAGGAGCAGCTCTGCTCTGGCAGCGGGAGGACAGGAAGCACCGCCGAGCTCGGCCATTTTCAGCCTTCTACGCCCCAAGCGCGCAGCGCTCGGGCAGCCTCTCCCCTACCACACGCCGCCCCCTCCCCCCCAGGCTGGAGCGCGCGCGCCCCAGGGCGCATGCGCACAGCGAGCGCGGCCGCACGCTTCACTCTTCCGACGCGTGTCGTAGTGCGCATGCGCCTGGGAGGGGGGGTTGGAGCGGGTGCCCATAGGCGGTGGCGACGCGGCGCAGCGCGCATGCGCGGGGCGGGGCGCGGAGGTTTGAACTGCGGGGCGGTTGAGGAGAGCCGGGCAGCAGGTAACGGCGGCGGCGGCGGGAGGGCTGGTAACCATGGCAACGACCCGGTGCGGGGCGCGGGGGCCGCAAGGCGCGGGCCCGGGGTGTGCGCGCGCGCGTGTGTGTGTGTTGGGGGGGGGGGTCACTCGTGAAGAGGACAACGTCTCCCCCGCGGCATGAGCCGCGGCGGCGGCGCCCCGCGGAGGGGCGGGGGGGCCAGGCCTGGCGCCCGCCCGCCATCCCCGCAGAGCCGCCGCCATGAGGGGACGGACGGCTCCGGCCGCGGGGGAGACGCTGAGCTGTGGTGACGGGAGGGCTGTAGTCTCACCCCTTCCCGAGGTGCGCTCAGGACACGGGGCGCTGGGAGGGGGTGGGTGGGGGGTTCTGCCCTGGCACCGGTATGTTTCAGTCCACGCCGTGTCGCCTTGACCACAGTAACTGGCTTCAAACCAAACCTTCGGTACCGCCAACGCGCTGTCACCGTGCTTTGGAGGAGATCTCGGCGTAGCCAGCCAGGGATTACTGCTCTGAGCATGCCGGACAGGGAGGTCTGTGAGCAGTAAAGCCGTAGGAAAACAGGAACGATTCCGACATCCTGAGCTAGTGAGAGCTGAGAAGGGAGTATGAGCTCAAATTCATTCCATTTTCGTGTGGCAGGAAAACTGGGAAGCAAAAGATAGCTTCCAGCAATGCAAGGGCATGCAGGCACACTCTACAAAATCCAGGAACTTGTAGCAGAATTTCATGTTCTGTGGACAAATGTTGGCATCTGTAGCATGTTCGGGAGAAAATCCTGTTTTTTCTGATTGCATTTCATCCAGAACTAGGCTGGTTTGCTGTATTGATGGCTCTTGTGATTCACCTGGAAGTCTATGAAAATTTCATCTTTTCTTTGAAATCCTAGCTGCTGGGTTGAAAGATTATGTGAAAATACTAACTTCTTTTTAGGGAGATATTCTGAAGAAAAAGCTTGAAAAAATGAAGCAATACAGTGCTTCCTAAAAGTATTGAAAATAAGGTATGTTTTTGGGTTTTTTTGTTGTTTTTTGCTTTTCAAGATTGTAAATGGGCTAGTTTATGTACATCAAACCTGTTATGTCAAGTTCTGTGTGAAGCTGTTCAGATGATGTGTATACAAAAAGTTATTTCCTTATCAAGGCTGGAAACATGCTTCTATTTAATATTCCATGAAATAAGAAGAAAAGTGTTGTTATGATTCTCTGATATCTGTGTACTACCTTTCAGGATGTTGACTGATTACATTGATATAAACAGTGCAATGAAGTAAACTGATAATGCACAAAATAAGAAAAAATGTTGATTTGTGTTTTGCTAACTTTCTGGTTATCTTAATTTTGGATTAAAATGCTAGATAAAATTTTATCTGAAAATCTTCGAATTGAAAAGAGTCTGTGTTAATCTCTATTTGTGATTTTTTTTTTCTCCTCTGATACAAGAAATGAAATGAAATTTGAAACAAAATGTTGTTTGTGCATCTTCTGAATATGTTATCTGATATTTTTTGGGACAGGCTGCTCTAAATTGTTTCTTATGAAGCTACTCTATGGAGGATCCCTCTGGGATCTGTTTGTCAGGAAAAAATCTTTTCTTACAGGCAACTGGCTCTCTGATGCTCTCCAGCTGCTGGAAGATTATCTATTTTCTTCCCTCTTTGTGACAAAGGATTGGAATCCATATACAAATGAGTAAAATTCTCCAGTTTCGTTTGGGAATCTGAAAAGATGCAACGAAGGAAGAGTTCTAAGAATTCAAAGCAGCCTCTGCAAGTTCACCAGAATAATCAAACTGATCTCTCTGCATGGCAAAAAAGAGGGAGAACTGACCCTGAAAAAAGTCTCCAGAATCATCAATCTCATAACAGTCAGGTGAATGAAAGCAAGCAAGACTCTCTTGAGCAAGCTGTTAGCTACTTTGAGAAAGGTAAGAGAGCAGTTTTAAGGTTAGGTATCTAGGACTGAAAAGACAATCACTGATTTATTAAAACACAAATAACACTTTCCCTAACTATATTCACTTGTCATACTCTGTCTCCCAGTTTCCAAGATCTATAAACATCCTTTAATGTCTCAGAATGTTTTTCTTTTTCCATTACTATGTAATGGGACTCAACAAACGGAAATATGTATAGGGACCTTCAGGGAAGTTTCAGATAGTTCAGTTACAGTCCAGCAGTTCAGAAATTGTTTTATCCTTGTGTTTGTTTGTTTTAGTTAAAGATCGGGTTTCACTGAAAAAGAGTGAAGTTCTGCAGAAACACTTGGCTACGGTGGAAAGCATTGCCCTGCAAAAAGGATTACCCCCTGAAGTATTTGATGTATTGCTGAATGCAGCACTCAGTGGCAAACTTGGTAAAATGTTTATATACTGCTAGCGTGTCCTCTGGGAACACATATCCCTTCCCTCTAATCAGACCTGCTTTGCAAGAATGTGTTCATAGTGACTGTATCATAAGGCACTTTGCTAGAAAGACTAATTTTACATTATTCTGCAGTGTAAATTCTGAGTTCATGATAAAAATAACCTTAGCTCTTGGTACAAGTGAGTGATACCCAGATTTGTATTAGGGTGTGGTTTCTTACAAATATTTTTTTAAGAAGCTTGTTATTTCCTTTGTTCTTAATTGCAGGTCTCTTAAAGGCTCAAAGTCTGTTCTTAGCAACCATTGTATCTTTTCCTTGTTGTAACTGTTTGTGTAGGGTTTTTCTTCCCAAAAGCTGAACAAACTGGCATGGTTGTGTAAATGAAAGTGCTAAAATTAAACAGTAATCATACTGATAGTCAGTTCAGCAGTGTCAGTGCAGACTTGATACTGCTTTTTTTTTAAGAGATGGTGGCCATACTTTATACTTCTAAATTAATGAACTATTCGCTTTAAAAAGTATTAAACTTTTCCTTCCTTCAAATCAAATACGAGTACACAGGATTCTTTCCCCATTTTGTAATTAGTTTATTACTTTTCTTGACTTAAAATTATTTGCTTATCTCCAAAACACTGAATTATTGATGTTAAATTGACAATCATATACTCTTATAACATCTAAGTATAATGAAGAAGGTTGTTAATCCATACCACACTAGGTTAGAAATCAGAATAAAACTTTTATAAAACATACTATACTATTCTCTTATGCTTTCTGATTCTTTATTTTGGCCTTGGTTTGAATAACACCTAGCTGCTTTACATTTATGTTCTTCAGATATTTTATTAGACTATATTTAAACTCTTTGAGACTTAAAAAGTCATGTAAATTCTACAAAATGTAATTTTAGATCATCTAATTTTTCCATTACCTTCCACAGTATTTTCAGCCATGCATTTGCTACTTTATCTAATTTGTTCCATTAGAAGTAAATTTATCTTATATGAACCAGCAAGTTATTAACTTGGGCAGTATA
The DNA here is from genome assembly GCF_028389875.1 of Rhea pennata. Classification (NCBI taxonomy): domain Eukaryota; kingdom Metazoa; phylum Chordata; class Aves; order Rheiformes; family Rheidae; genus Rhea; species Rhea pennata. The sequence goes on along the minus strand of NC_084673.1, from coordinate 3,406,871 downwards.
GTGATATGTACTACTGTATGTATTCTGTCCTATTTTTCTGAAGTTTTACTGAATAACTGTTCACTTAATATTACCATGGATTTGTGTTACTTTTGGGTGACTTGCTAGGAGTCTAAAGACTATTTCAGTACTAGAAAACTAGATTGTCCATTTTCTTTCCTCAACCTGAAAAGAAAAATTTCCCATGATTTTAGAGTGGGAGAGAGAGAGGAGTCCCTGATGGATTCCTATGCATCGTTACTGTAAGCATTAAAGCTCCGAATAATCTTGTCCAGTGAGGACTTTGACTTGACCTGCAAAAGCGCATTAAAGAACATGAGCATGTCCCATTTAAAATTGTTTGTTTTCTAGCTGATGTAGTGAATACTCGATTACTGAAGAGCCTAATTCCAGCCTCAGTAATACCAGAAACTTCTGTTGTTTCATCTGTATCTTGGCTCTGTGTCAGCAAATGCTCAGGCAGCATCCAGGTAACTTCATAAATGTTTGCAGTACTAATTGCTTCTGCAGTGGGATGGTGTGGACAGATTATTTTTAGGAAGCAGAAATGCCGAAGTTTTAATGTAAAAAAGAAGTTGCTATCATATAGAAAGACTGACAGGGATACTGTTACTGGAACAGCAATGGAAACTGAGAAACGCTTAGAATTCCAAGTGGGAATTTGTGCAATTCCTGCTTGTTTTGTATCTTTGAATTCCTTAGGGATGCTGTCTACATCAACATTTCCATGAAACACCTGTGTTGTGTGAGGCATTATTCACCAAATTGCGCAAGATGTTTCTGAGATTCTGTATGTCATGGCCATGGCAACATGACTTTAAGATTAGCAGAAGAGTCTTTCTGGTCTTCACGTAGACTGCTCAGAAGCCTGCCTCATATCTGAGGACTGGCATGTATTCAAACAGAGCTACTTTTCCTTTTCTTGTATAGTAGTTGGTGCTCTTGGCAGGCTTTCTTCCACAGCAGAATCACTACAGACGATGTGCAGTCTGTAGCTATCTTGTCCTTAAGAATGATGTGTTAACTTTAATGATGATCTCTTATATGGGCTGGTGGTTGGTCTGTCTTGCTCCTGTCCCTCACTTACCATAGCATGGCTCTTTTTTTCTGCAGCTGCTTTTCATAAGATGGCTGATCACAGTGTTTGACTTCATTGATCACAAGGAACAACTTCATGCCCTCTATGGTTTCTTCTTTTCCTTCCTGCAAGATGAGAAGATGGTAAGGAATGCTGAAGAAGAATATATGAGATTGACAAAATAAGCCTAAATGCTAATTGATAGTGTGCATATTAAGGCTAGAACTAGGCAAGGGTAGTGGTCGGTTAGAGATTATTTTCATAGGGCTAGAATTTATTTTTCCTTTTCCTTTCAGGTTGCTGAGATTGCTGGGTAATTTAGATTCGGAAGCAGGGAAGTAGCATAGCATTATTTTAGTTTCAATACTGTAGTCAGGATGTTTAAACATATTTCCAAGAACTTATATTCTGTAACAAGAGCAGAGTGACAGTACATTCTGTCTGAAATCCCAAGGGTGACTGTGACACTGCAGTCTCTGGAATTGCCTTTGATGTCAGACATGAGCAGGTGAAGTCTTCTGCTCCTGAGAAGAAGCTGACTTGCATACCCTGGGCAAAAAGAAGAAAAGAAACCTCTTAAAGTAATGTTTATTCAATGATGAGAAACTAAATGCTATTCCTGTTAATTGACTTAAATGTAGTTTAAATGGGAACAAGCAGTCAGGAGATTTCTGCTGTATGATGACTGTGTAAAATTCCAGATGCTATAAAAATGAAGTATTTAAGTTCTGTTCAGATTCAGATGATCTTGGCAGTTGTTTTAGATAGATAGGAAATTGTTAATGTCTTTCAATTTCTTGTGATTAAGACTCTTAAAGTTCCTAGTTATATTCCCTGTAATGTTTCTAATGGGTACATGTTAATTTTGGTTATAGCCTTTTTGGAAAACTGACTTCTCTAAAATTTAAATTCTAATTATTTAAGATATTCTTTTCAGACATAATAGGCCAATTGGAAAGTTGAGCAGAACTGGTGTGAAACTAATTTAAGACACTTACTGCCTAAACTGTAGTTACAAGCTCTAATAAATTATTTTGATTCAAGGATACCTTTGTTCTTTTACTACTTATTCTGGAAATATCCATCACTAGTTCCAGAAAAACAAGCTTCAGCCTCGTTATATAGCTTTATTGCTATAGGAACTGCTCAAAATGAAGGTAATTGTTCTAAATGAAATTAATGTGCCATTCATTTTAATGCTGCTTTGCAGTGTGTGAATTGGCATCCAGATTACATGAGATTCTGCAAAAACATGCTGCTTCCTAAAGGTTGTAAGCTATGATCTGCCCTGGTGGGGATGCAGTGAGAACCTGAGGCAAACAATTGAGTGCAACAATATCAGCTTGTGAAGCTTCTGTGGAGAGAGTGTTGCTTTTAAGTGTATGACTATAGTGTATTGCTTTAGTTATAATGGTAGCAGTCTTTATCAGCGGGATAGTTAATTGCTACCTTTTCTTTGCAGTGCCCCTATATCTGTCACCTGCTCTACCTGCTGACCAGGAAAGAAAGTGGTGAGTGTATCCAGCTGTATGAGATGGAAGGCCTTTCAATTTGTTATTTTGTTTGCTTGCCCTGGCTTTTCTTCCAACAGAGTTAATAACAATGGCTAGGCAATTTGTTGCCCTTAAGGCAAGGGAGTATGATTGGTAGTTCAGTCTGATTTGTGTAATAGTTTCTGAATCAGAAACCCATCTCTTCATCCAGAAATAAAACTGGCTGTTTCTGCTTGCTTTGCCATGACTTCCTATAATAAAAGCGATATCTCATTTTCACCAAAATGTCTGGTGTAGTTTTTTTTATCCATAATGCTTTTAATTGTTTTTCCAGTCAAGCCTTTTCGTATTAGGAGACTGCTAGACCTCCAAGCAAAAATGGTGAGTTTATTTCAAATCTTGTAGAGCTTGAACTGCAGGTAAGCTTACAGTTTTTAATACTAATGTCCTTATGGAATGGAGAAGAGTGTTTGGCATCTCAAGATGGTATTAGGTTGGAAGTGTAGATTCTAATCTTTGTAGCATCAGGAGTTTGTCTGCATGTGCCTCCCCAATTGTCCCGTGTTCCTTATAAGCACATGCAATGACATGTACTGAGCTATACATTTTATGGCTAGGCATGGTAGAATATGTAAACTTAAAAGCAGTTCCTTTTCACTTATTTATTTCCTCTTTCAATTTTCTATTCCTCTTCCTTTTTGAAGAAGTAGCAAACCTGTGGCTGTAAAATGAAAGATCCCATGTGATCTTACTCCCTTTTCTGTAAGAAAAAAAAAATCACTATACTACTAAACAATGCTACATTGATAGAGAAGTATAGGTAATATTATGCAGCTAGCTTTTGGGTAGTGCTTTTTGGGAGCATTTAGGCAGCACAGATATAACTGTATTTTTCATAATTTTGATTAATTCCTTTCATATTAGAGTTATGATGACAAAGTTCCTTTTCCAATCTCCTTTTTATGGTATTTCATTAACAAAGTTTCTGTGCTTTGCTTCATTTCATTCACTTGTTTATCTCTAGTTACTTTGTGACAAGTAGCTTTAAAAAGGTTTTGGTGATCCTAGGGATTTTTTGCTTCTTGAATACAATACTGAGTTTCTCTGTCAAAAACACAGTATATACTTTTACTCTTGTTCTGTTACTTGACAGGGAATGCAGCCTCATCTACAGGCTCTATTATCACTTTACAAGCTCTTCTGTCCTGAACTGGTCTCCATAACCCTTCCTGGGAAGATGAAGGTAAGGAATGAGATTTACTGTATTTGGAACAATGACATTATTTGTGCTGAGCTTTCTATTTAAGCTATAGCATGATTCAATGGTGAAGATTTCCTTTTTTCACTGACTAAAATCAGATTTAGGTGAGGATTCTTTGCCTTGCAGTTTTTCTCTTCAATACGATGAGGTGATTTGGAATAGAATGGTATATATATCTTCATCCTTAATAGGATTACTTTTATTCTCCTTTTGGTACGCTTGCTGGTTTTGATTTGTCTTATACAGTGTTAAGTTCCACAAGAAAAGAACAGTCTTATTTGTGCAAGGCATTGTCTAAATTGCTGACTTTCTCCAGTACAAATAACAGCAGAAATCAGTAAGCAGTAACTTCCCACTTGAGAAGTCTCCTCCCTAGGAAAGGGAACAGTAGGGAAAATGTGATTAGTGGATTTGGCAGAGTCTGTGGTTTAATTATGGCTTAATTTTTAGAGACTTATATGCGTGTGTATGCTTAGTCATTCGGTCCAATGATTCTGTATCACAGAATCACAAAATGGTTGAGGTTAGAAGGGACCTCTGGAGATCATCTAATCTAACCCTCATGCTCAAGCAGGGTCACCCAGAGCATGTCGCACAGGATCGTATCCATGTAGTAAAAGCAGAACATGTAACAAAGAAAATAGCAGTAGGTAAGACCTAAATTCTGCAACAAAATTTAATTTCTGAAAAAATTCAATGGGACAGATTTAAGTTTGTTTTAAAATGCAGAGATCTTTTACTGAATCTATGTATTGGCAACTTGTGCTTCCATACATGAAAATGTATTCCAATCGGTTTGTGTTATAACTCTATAAATTTATAGTCTGCATCATGCTGTACACTCATCTGTTGGAGAATTTACACTTGTGTGCAATGCACAGAAGTGAAGCAGATAGAACTAACAACTAAAAACCAAACTCATCTTCAACTGTTTCAGTTAACACACTTTATTAAAAGTTTCTGTACCTAAGCCCAAACCAGCATTGGTCAAGTTTTATTTTAATGCATACTTGAGATTTATTCCATGACTTGAAAAATAATATCAAAGAGGATTATAAAGCAGAAGTGTTGGAACCCTCTGACTTCTGCAAAAGAGCATTCATTTCAACAACTGTACTTTTATATTTCTTCTGATCAATATTTAAAAGGTAATAAAACTGAGGAATTAATATAGTTTTGTGCTGCCAAAAGTTACCCGCTTGGTCTGTCAAGCACAGACAGTTGAGTATATATACAGCTCTGCAGTGACATGCATCAGAATAGAAAATCTTTCTGTCACTTTTCCTTAGTTCAGCCTCTTACATAGATACCTGATTTGTGTTTTCAGACTTACTTCAAGAATTCAGAGGGCCCGTGGAAAGCAGCGATCAACACTATAAGGCGAAGAAACCAGGAAAATTCTCCAGTCACCCAGTCACTGTTTCTAGGCACAGCTCAACACCAGTCCCGGAAGAGAGTAGGTTATGGGAATCTAAGAAGTGCCAAGCAGCTCTTTTTTATGCTGAATTCTATCCAATAATGCAAATCAGGCTTTATTTCAGCACAGGGAAAGGTGGGATAGCTACATGGAAATACAGCATTCCTGTTAGAATGACAACTTAGATGCCTTTTTGGCAGAACAGTAAGGGTGTTTATGGAAACACTGGTCACAAGTGTATGCAATGTGTACTTGATTGCATTGGAAACAGTCATTGCTTTTTGTTTGTGGTTTTTCTTTACAGAAATGGAATACCCAGTTGATTATACCTGCAAGCAGTGCCAACACAAATCATTTAGCAGGGGGCAAAGAAAAGAACCTTGTTGACTTATGCAGTATCAGTGAGTTTTTTCCAGTGGAGCAGCTGCAGACCTTTTCCCAGCTCCTGCAAAACATCCACCATCTAGAGGTGAGTGTCAAGGTCTCAACAAGCTTACTAAATGTTGGAGAGAGATCAATGGACATATGCACTACTCACATATAAAGAGGGCATAGAGATGTGTTACCTTGTTTTGACGGAGCAGCTAGTCTGGTGATGGAGTACTGGAGATAGTTTTATTGCTGGTTAGAGACCTTGTGTGTCCACTGGCAAAGCAGCTGGACAGCTGTGATAGCATGAGCTTCACTAGCAATTTGCAGAAGTAAAAACTGAATAACTTAGTTGTCTTGATTTCTCTTGCAGTTCCCTTCCCAGATGGGTTCAGTGCTAACAAACCCCTTGTTGCTTCACTACATGAATTGCATCAAAGATGAATCTATTTACCTGAGACTCTACTATTGGATGGGCCAGACTCTTCAGGAAGGTAGAAACTTAACATTACCTTGCATGCAGGGAATTAAAGGATGTCTGACACTTTTCATCTTTCAATAATGGTACTTAACTATGCAGATTTACAAAGATATTTATATAGCGCAAAACAAATCCCAAAGAGTAGCTTGGATTTTGCTTCTGATTGTACTTATTCTTGCTGTACTCACGCTCAAATACAGTTTTCTTTCCTGTTTAGAATGCACTTGGTGTGTGGTTGATAGTAACCAATATGAAGAAGAATTCAAGGAGTTCTTGGAAACTGTCTACAAGACAGAGTGTTTCTTGCAGGTAAGTGCCTATTTTGTGGAAGCCAAGGGTTTCATGAAGTCTTCCCTTAAAGTGTATTTGAGACTTACCTGTTTTCTGTAGCATCTCTGAGGTGACAGTGTCTCAAGTCACTAAAAAAGTAATAAAAATATATATTCCTTTAGCGAGCCCATATTCTTGAGATGGGCCTGGTTACTGCAAGTATGATGACTGGAGAAAATACACTTCATGAGCTAGTGTCTGGATGAATTGCATGGCAGGAAAGAGATGTAAGCCTCTTCCTCCTCCAGGGGGAATTGTGTCCGTGAATATGGCAAGGTTCAGGCATATGAGATGAATTCTTGAATATTGCTCTCCTTTGCAGGAGGGATTTTCTTCCTGTGAAGAGTTCCTGTATAAGAGCCTTCCTCTCTGGGATGGCTTCTGCTGCCGATCACAAATCCTCAGACTCATGTCTTGGATTCCCCTCAGCAGCTTCTCTGGTACGTGATGGAGATCTTTTGGATGAGGCTGGACAGTATCTGATCTTGAGGGTTAGAATCTGTGCACAGATTTCATACTTCTCTCTCATTTATTTCAGAAATGAAGTCACATCTCTATGATCCCCTGGCACAGCTCTTTTTCACATCATCCCTTTATTTTAAGGTAATATAAGTGAGCACACTGGCTATTTACTTCTGGGTGGTATAGCTATCTCCACTTGTATAAGCACTTTGAGGGATTATATAGTGGACTTCTTTGGGGAGTCTGTGACTAAGTAAAGGCTAAATATATACTTAGGCTGTAAATTCTTTTGGAATATGAGTGCCTTCAAGATGCTTTCTATTTTGACTGGAATTAAACTAAGGCATTGGATTAAAAAAAAAAAAAAAAACTCTGATAGTATGCAAGACAATAGTTGCTTTGTTTTTCTGTAATTTTAACAGTATTTGAAACTCATGTTCTCCAGGAAAATTTTAAGTAACACACACATTCAGTACAAGAGGGTATTGCAATTAGCTCGCTTCTTTGTGGCCCTGAAAAATTATTTAGCATGTACACTTCAGTTCTGAGGGCATGTTTCTGTTTAGTGTTATTCACTTATGTAAATTGTCTTCAATCTGTTTTCTTTTTGCCTCTTGCAGTGCAGTGTTCTTGAGAGCCTGAAAGAGCTGTTGCAGAACTGGTTAAATTGGCATGTGATTCAGGTGGATTCAGAGTCTGATTCTCAAGGCTACTCTTTGTAAGCTTATCTGAAATAAATGCAATACTGTTTTTTGTGCATTGTTCACAAATGTATTTTTACATACATACATTATATGTGTGCACGCGTGCATGGGTACATATTCTAGCTCTATTATCATTATAAAGACTGACTAGAAGGTCAGTAATGCTGTAATGTTTCTGCTTTGTTGTAAGCTACCTTGTCAATCCTGTCTGTCTTCTTTCTTTAAAAGTATTCTTCAGTTGAGAATGAAAACTGAAATGTCCAGAAGCCAGGATCACTGTAACATTGACAGATGGGCCACATTTAAAATAATGTGGATAACAATATATCACTGGATATATATGATAAAAAAAAAATGTTGCTGAATAATGTAGGAGGTGGTAGGGCAGAAGGATGACCTTCAGTTTCCTTTTTACCACTTCTGTTTTGTACTATTTGTTAAGAGGCACAAATACTAATGTTGTATGTCATGCTACTGCCACAGGAATAACACACTTTCTGGACTGGTGAATGTAGTGGCTGAACTGATTCACTTTGTTGGACGGATCTCGACTGTTGCACTGCGTTTGGAAAGCAATGCTACTTTCTTGCTGTACTTCATTCTGGATTTCTATGAGACTGTATGTATCCCATTTATTTTGGCATTCAAAATTCCATTTCCCTGGGGGTGTTTCCATTTTTTAAGTTACAGCATGAAACTGTGTTTCTGAGTTTATAGAATTGCAATTCAGATTAAATACCAGAACTTTCCAAATACCTAGTAGATCTGCAGGTGATTGTTTCTGCTGTTGCATCAATAGGCAGAGCTAAATATTGCTGCCAGAGAGCATTTGCACTCTCTGCAATTGGCGTGTTGCAGAAGAGGAAGTAAAAATGTGGCATAACGTGAACAGCTGAAGCCTTTTTTTAGTACTGTTTTTTAGATTAAAATAATATTCATTTCAATTTCAAGTGACATATCTTGATTTGCTCCTTAAAAGTTCCCTTTAAAAATGAAGTGTTTTCTCGCAGTTTATTTTGTGGACAAACTAAACAGCTTCATATAAGCTTAAACCTACTCTCTAGCTTCCCTAGTTTCTCTATGGGTGTGTGCTTACTGCCACGTGAACTCCAGCCATGCTTTTCTCGCTTACAGTTTGGATAAAATTGCAGAGTTAACAAAACAATGAAAGTTTATCATGTGTTGGCATCCGCTTGTAGCTAAAACATCCATAACAAAATTGCACGTAACAAGTAGTCACAATATTTGCAGAAGATAGTGTGTTTAAAATAAATACTCATTTTGTGGGAATATACAGCGAATCATGCAGGCATCAGTGTATGATCATTGGTGCTCTACCAGGCAACTATGTTCATGTGGGTTGGCTTTAATGTTTTTAAAGGAAGTGAACTTAGCCACTAAGATGTATTACTTAGCCATTAAGATTTGAATATGTCCTTGACTCTTTGCTTACATATTCAGAATTTTTAATTCTCTAGAGATTTCTAAAATCATACAGTTGAGACATTAAGAGTCTAGTTTTCTGAAAGTGTCAGTAATTCAATTACATAACAACATCTGCCTATACCTTAGCTAGTGTAAGTGTGCTGAGGGCAAGAGGAAAGGTGTGGGTCTCACAAGCTGTTTGTGGTGAAAAGTCTGTTATGAGTTGGAGCAGGGAAGGATTCCTAAAACAGATGTGATGCCCAATTGAACACACTATAAAAAGTATCCAACTTTTGGATAGTGAGTTGTCACAACTTGATTGTCTATGATCTGAGCTGCACTAACCAGATATTCATGTTCTTAGCCCACCATATTTCTAAGGAAGATGCATTCATTTAGAATACCTTTCTGAAAAGAAGTGGAGTAATCTGGACTTGGGAACAATTACTGTTGGCTACACTGGCGGATAATAATGTGTTAAGTCCTGGCAATATTGCTTCAATTCTTTATCCATACTTCAAGACTGTCGTTATAGCTGAAGATAGTGTTGAATCTGCACAAATTATAAAATGCCTTTGTTCCTTGTAACTCAACCTTAAACTCTAAACATGAGTCTAATCAAAACCCTTTGTTCTATAGCCATATCATCTTCTCTTAGAGCAAAGCTTTAGTGTGTGGTTATGCAATTCCAGCAGGGTCAAACAGAAGAATTTAATTTTCCATAGGGAAGAGTTATATGGTCTATTTGACTTGCTGATATCAAAGAACTTAGGTCCGGTCAAGTGTAACCCAAGCCTCATGTTTAAAAGTAATATAAAATATCCTTAAAAAAAAAAAGTGGTTGCTACTTTTTTAAAGGGATCTAGGTAGATTTAATGCAAGAAGTAACCATGTTGGAACATAAGGTGTACTTAAACATTTAAAGCAGATGCTAAGATATGTACTACTGACTTTGTCTCCTATTGGAAAGGAAACAAATGGAATTACTTCACCCTGGCTGTCCCTCCAAAGTGAAGTTGATGCAGCAGGCAGAAAAGCAGTGTTGTGCTCGCTTTTGTTTGGTAGATGTTTGGGGGGTGGTTAAGAGCAATAATAATCTGCCTAGATCTACTTCATTCCTGCAGGTGTGTGACATTTATCTGAGATACAATCTGCCTTTGTTGATAATGCCTCCTGCTGGAGTTTTCTATCCAGCGCTGCTCAGCATGGATTCTGTCAGCTTGAATCAGCTCTGCTACATCATGTACAGGTACTACAAATGGTGTGGGCTGTAGGGACACCTCTTTCGATCTTCTGGAAATAACATTACTTTGGTGTAAAATCAGAATCTTAAATCTGCTTTTTCTCACTATGCAAGGCAAAAGTGAGATGTTCAGGCTGTTCCCAGATCTCATGCTAGTCTTTACAGCTGTAGTTCCTACTCTTTTTTTTTTTTCAATTTGTTCCCTCAAATAGGAGGATTCTGACTTCTCTCCTTGTATTATTTACATATCTTTAACATGTGAAGGAAGATGTTCCCATATTGTTTTAAGAAATTTGAAGTCAGCCAGCAACAAAGAGCTGGAGTTGTTAGTAGCTAACCATAAAATTTCTCATTCATGTGCTCTGATCACTAGACTTAAGCTTTTCTTCTGAGTTCTGTAATGTAAAGCACTTCTGCCATCTCCAAGCCCTGTGGGAATTTGGGGCTGTCTTATGCTGCCTGCAGGTCTGAAGATGGCACTGTTCAGCTCTGTAGGATCCATGAACAGGGCTGCTGCTGTTGGCCTTGTTAGTTCCAGTGGTTGCATCTAAGAAGAGTAGCCAATTGCTGACAGCTGGCGTAGGGCTCTCCATGTGCCTTTTTCTCTAAGGAGACTGCAGGGTAATTAATGTGACAGGATGGTCTCTGGGAAATAAGAAGAGCTAGTGCTTATTATATAGAACAACTGTCAAGTTGCATTACTTCCAGTGGCTTCCATTTCTCTACTTGGTGAATGGAAGTCTCCCTCTTAAAGATACACTGCATGTTTCTGCTGGTTTCAAGGCTGTAATGTCATTTCTTGCATGTAGCCTTTATGAAGGTGACTTTGTCCCATGAAAACCAGTCACATACAGCTCATCCAAGAGATGACTCTAATCATATGTCTTCCTATTCCCTCAGGAGAGGCTGGGTCTATGCCTAGTGATAAAGCACCTTTCTCCTGCCTGTACTTTTTTTTAATTTCTCCAAAAAACCCATAGCAGTGAGTTTGATGGTCTCTTGGAGGAAAAAAATTTCTTAATTCTGTATGTAAGCATTCCTCCAACTTTTTTCAACGCTAATATATATTAAAATTTACAGGCATCTAACATTCTCTTTTGTTTTCTTAGGTATAGAACCAACTTGGTAGCTGCAAAAGAAAATGAGATGATTAAAAAGGTATTGTGGACAAATCTGGCTATTTGCTGGAATGGACCTCAGTAAGGAGTTGGGATGAATAGAAAGGAGATGATCTAACAGCATTCTTTTTAAGGACTAGAGGGAGTACATAACTGCTTTGAGGACGCAGCTTACTGATTTTTTTTTTTTTTTTCCTCAGAAAATACTGCAATTCAAGTTCAGTAGTCAGACCTACCAAGAGTACAACCAATATATAATAGCCATGGTGGGGTGTCTGTGGACATCCAGTGCATTCCAGAAAGACATTCATCCTCAAGGTGTTCGTCTGGATGATGAAGTGCTGAAGAAAACCAGAGTGCAGGAATTCAAAACCAGCTTTAACATTGTCTACCACCCAGCCATGATGGGTTATGCTCTCCTGTTCCTGCAGCAGGTAATGATGTAGGCCAGTGCTTGGCCCTTTGGCAGCACTAGATGTTTTATCTTAGCAGTTTCTGTAGAGAAGTATCTCGGTACACTGGCTGAGTAATTGGCACTTTTAGAGTCAACAGAGCTTTCAAAAGTTGGTATGGCTTTTTGTGTAAATGTCAGATCAGTGGCACAGTTTAAATAGTTTTTGTTTGCGTGGTATGAAAGTATGAATGTAACAGTCCTAGGAGGTGAATTTGTGCTTATGGTCATTTCTGAGAATGAAAATAGATAAATAATGAAAAAATAGACTAATGTAGTACTAGCTTCACAATAGTCCATCGTGCCCTACAAAATATGGAGTGTGATGTAAACTTCTAAACTCCTGAAAATCAAGAACTATGGAGTTACGGTATGTGCAAATGCCCACAGTAGAACTTTTAGCACTGCTTCCTGGCTGTTGCAGTAGCTTTTGAGAATGGCTCAGTAAAAAAAAAAGATATAAAAGTACCTATTTCAAATATTTTAGGAAAAGTAATAATATGGTGCTGCTTTGTATTGCCTGATGTGTTTGAGTTCTGCCACCTACCTCCTGGAATTCCAAGTGCCATATGCATTCAGTGCAGCTACTGAATAGTGAAGAGAGCAGCTTGCCACAGCTGTTACTGTGCTGAGGGGTGCATGCTGTGCTCAGAAACGAAGTTTTATAGAGTGTACAAGGGGTGCACAAAACTGTCCTTGTTGCAAGGAACACTAGCAGACTTAAGGCATGTGTAGGTGTGGGCTTCTGGGCTCACTGAAATGAATTGAGGAAACCTGAGGTCAAAAAGTTGAAGCAGATGTAATCCTGGTTAGGAATATGTCACAAATTTGAGTTGGTTTGTATGCTCAGTGTTGTGAATCCAGGTAATTTTTCCGTTGCTGCTGACCTAAACCTAAGCTTTGTCTTAACAAAAGAAGCTGTTTTATTTTTATTAAATAAATCTTTAAAAAATGATAGATGTAAGTTCTTTTCCTTGCTCTTTCTGCTGTTACAGCAGGATTAGCCTTTCCTTTTGTCTAGTTCCCTTTCCGTTCAGAGGCTTTCTAATTTCTCCTTGTAGCTTCTGTAAGTCGAAAACTGCTGGCAGAGAGGATTTTCCTTCCTACTGTAGGATCAAGAAAGAGGTTTTGCTTAGTAGCTACCATAGATCTTAACACAGGAAAAAACATTAAGCTGCAGTGCCATTTTTTCTTAAACACTTCAGTGCTGAACACCAGAGGGCACTGCTCTGCAGCACACTGAGAACAGAAGCAATAAACTAACTGTCAGTAGGTTTTTTCCTCTATCTCACTGTTGGGAATTGTCTATCGAATGTTTTGAAGTAGTGGCTTGTACGCCGTAGAGACAGTGGTTAAAGATATCTATCAACGTTCTGTGTTGCTATCCAGAAATGCTGCAGCAGGGGGCAAGAAGCTCTCTATGTTGTCTTGCTTTTGTACACTGGTTTAAGTAAAATGCCGGAAGTCTGTTCTCAAGCATGATTAAAAATCCCTGAACTTCCTTGCACACCTGGAATTAGTGATACAGGAGGGGACCAAGCAATTCTGGACATACTTTTCATCTGACTTGACACTGTTTTTATTCCCTCTCCTTAAGGCCTGGCCAGATGATAATACCTTCAACTTCAGTTTAATTAAGGTAAGATTTCTTTGTGTGTGTGTGTGTGTGAAATGAAAACAGGCTATTTTCAGCAACTGCTTAGTCAGAAGGGGATGAGATGATAATATTCATTCACTTCAGAAATGCTCTTAGAAATTTTGAAAGACAAATTCTGGCTGTAGACATGGGTTCCAACTCCCAACATGGCCAAACATGAGTACATCGGTATCAGGAAATTTAAGTTATGTATCTAGCAATCTCTGCAAATGATCTGAGACTTATATATTCATCCAAGAGTCAGTACAGGGAAAGAAGGCTGTTTATCTTCCGTGCAGATTCTGGAAAAAGTTCTATTTTTGGTGCAACTAAAGCAGAATTTAAATGATTAATTTAAATGACATTAAGCTATGCTTAAATATTACTCTTTTATAGCTTTAAACAGGGTTCCTCCCCTGAGTAAGTACATACAGTGGCAGTTTGCCTTCCTCCACCACACTGTAACTCTAACCTGATCTGGAGGAATCTCCTTTGGTGGTGGAAGGAGGACTTCAATATCCATGTTCATTTGGTCCTTGACTACTTCACTGGTGATTCAGTAGTCTTTGCCCTCTTAGGATTGGGATTCATATGCATCTTCAGTATTAAAAAGATCATGATTTTTCCATATTCAAGCTAAGAACATGTAATATGAGTGGAAAGTTCAGGCATCAGGGAAAAGGATGTGATCTCTGTATACCAGTGGATATTTATGGATTAGGATGGATGCTGAACTATGGCAGGTGGTATTTGGAGACCTTTTCAGATGGTCTTAAGAAAGGGACAAAGCTATGTCTTGCCCATCTAACTACTCTTTCTGTTTTTATAGGGAAGAAAGTGGAACTGGTACTTGGAATATCTCTATGCACAAGGTTTAAAAGGCCTGAAACTCTTTATTGAAAGCAGTATCAATCGTGTTTCTCAGGCCTCTCAAAATAAAGAAGGGAATGTGCAAGTGTGACACTGGGACTCACTGGAGTTGTTTGACCACCTGAAACAAAAGCAGAATATAATGGACTGTGTCACTAATTCTTTCTTCCACGGAGGAAGGAAATAGAGCAATTACACTTGTTTGCATTTTGATACTGACATCAATTTTAGAAAAGTGAAGACACAGAAGGAATGATTAGGCTGGTTTGGTTCACTAACACTGAGCCCCTCTGTTCCTGAACTTTCTTGGTCTGAAGCTACTGAGTTCATGTGCTGTGTAATGTCCACATTTTTCATCATCTTTTTCTTAAAATGGAATAGCTGCTTTGATTGAGGAACAAACATTTTCCATCTCAAAAGTGCAACGAACAGTGCTGCTTCATTTGGAAGTAATGTCTGCTATCTGACCTGCTTTGCTTCTCTCAACAGTAGGTAATGAGGAACAATTTAATCAGCCTTTCAGGGATGTTGTGTATATACTGAATCAGAGGACTACAAGCTTCCTGAATCCCCTGTTGCATGATGTATATACTGGGTCTGAGCATCTGTAACAGGCTGGCCAGACTGACCTTAAATATTTGATTCATTATGAAGCTTTCAAAAGATACCTTTTGATCACGTTGTTTGTAAAGTTCTTGTAATGCATCTGGAATAGTTGGTGCTCATTGATAGTTATTGATGCTTTGAGTGCCTGAACAGTGTTGCCAGCAGGTCCTCATTTTCTTTTGATAAGTTCAAATGTAGTTTTCCTTTTTATGTTTTTAGCTCTGTACATGTTGTATATTATATGTGTACATATGTATAATTTATATTCTGTAAAATGTTTCCAATCTGCCATTTTGAAGGGATTCTACTACAAAATGTATCTTCTGTGATTTCCTTTTAGCACTTAGTAGAAGTCAGGAGAAAATGAACTCAGGTCTCCAGAATTTGGATGAATTTTATTTCGCTGCTGTAAAATGAGGTTGTTACCACTCAGAAGATGGGCAGAGAATACTGAATTTTGCATTGTGAATTTGTACTTTGATCAAGTAAAGGAATTACTTCAGTTCCTGACAGTGACTCCAGAGCCACTAAGGATGTGAAAGATCTTGATTTCTTCATCCTCTTAAGATCATATTAGCTCCAGGTTTTGTAGATTGTCAGACTTTTCAGTTCAAACAGATGATCTGATAAATATATACATGCATGTGTGTGTGTATATAATATATATACACACACAATATATTCACATAAATATACATATATAAACACAAATACATATTTTGTGTGTATATACATTTTTATATAGACATATATATACACACACACATATATATATAATAAGTAACTTAAGGTACCTAACAGTCATAGCTCTAGTTCTTCATAGAGTCTACATGGCTTCTAGGAATTGTATCTGTCTCTCCAGCAAATAAGAAAATCTTTCACTGAAGACTTTGAAAATAACTTTGACAAAATAATTTTTATTCTTCTGAGAAGTTAACTCCTGGTGAATAGGATCATCTTTGAATTTGATACTGAATCTTTCCCTATTTTTCCAGATTTCAGGCACTCAACCTCACTTGGAGGTTCTTGTGCCCATTTCCCTGCTCTCTCTCTTCTACTCTGTGCTAGCCATCTTCCACTCTTCTCTGCAATACTTACAGAGAATACTTAAAGGAAAATACTGTTCTTTCACATCTGGTTATGTTATTCTGACTGTTGTAGAAGCTACTTACTAATTTCTGTTGAGAGAAACAGATTTTCAAAAATCCAGACTATACTTCCTCATGACAGAGGCAACTCTACTGCTTAAAGATTCCTCCAAATGGATATGATTCAAGGTATGGCCCTAACTTTGCCAATTATCTCTTTTTAAAGGCTCGTACTGCTCTTTGGAACTAAATCAGTGCTTGATAGTTTGGGAATATCCCAGCATCCCTCTCCCCAACACCACTGGCTGGCAATCTCTATCACAGTGTCACCTGTTGTTGTCACCTCACTCTTTTTTTTAATGTTCCTGTTTCAGCTAAGGACTCAGTGAAGAGAGCTAGCACTATGTAATTGTTTTTATCATTTCTCTATAAAACAGTCCTCCTTTCAGAAAGATCAGAGAAATGCTAGTGCTTATGCTTGAAACCTGGCGTACTATATTCCTTAAGTACGTTATCTTCAAATGTTAACCAAATTTATCCGAAGACTTGTACTTCTGTGTTGCTACACTGGGATTGTCTGTGGCAATAGGGCTGGAGGGATTGTCGGCCCCTAAGAAAATTTAAGGTAAAGTCAGAAACCCAAGTTTACAGTCACTAAAGCTGTCTGTGTATGGCACATTCATTCAGTTGGGACATCTCAAGCGGAACATCTCAAAGGAGCATTTAGCTCTAGCCAGGGAGAAAGACTTCATTAGCATTTGTAGGTGGAGCAGACCGGCATGTGCTGCCATAGGCTTCCTTTCAGGTAGGAAAGTTGTCAAGGTCCTTACAACTGCAATGTACGTAGAGATATGTAGTGAGGCCTATAGCAGAAAGATTATAGCAAATGCTGATCGTTATATAGTTAATGGTCCCCATGGTCTTTGAGCTCATTTTTTCCTTGAACTCGGTGTATAGGTGTTTGATTCAGAAATCACAGGATCATGTTATGGAAGAGATTTATTGCTGTGTCACTAGTCTTCTGTACTTTGTGTTATGAAAGTTGTTGACCAAGTCATGTACAATTTTGTCATTCAAGAGCACAAATTGAATCCTTAGAGGTACAGAACTAAAGTAACAGGACAGGTAACTTTAATGGCAGGTTTAATGGTAGGGATTACTGTATAAAATCCTTCACGTGCAGCAATGATGTACCAACTGTAGGTGGGCATTTGAGATGGCTTTCAGCCTGTTTGTATGCCTTGGTGGTTCTGTTTCTCATCTGGACATTTTTTTCCCGTTCTTTTCTTTGCCTTTTTTTTCTATTAACATTTCATTTGAATGGAAAAACAAGCTTTAAAGAGAAGTGTGCTGCTCTACCTTTTTTCTTAGCTCTTTCTACTGTGGTAAATTTTGTAGACCATTTTCTGTTACCAGCATGTGCTCAAAGACTTGGCTGACCACAGCATCTGCTCTGAGTGAAATGGACACTGTCTAGTTCCTGTGTCCTTACTTCTAGATTCTGCTGATCTCCGGGGCTGCTGTTTTGTGTCCTGTCTGTTTCCATGAGTAAATGCTGGTGACTTTCTCCAATAGCTGCGTGTTCTCCCTTTCCAGGAGACTTCTGAACTTTCAATTTAGGGGATTCATAATATCACAAGCAGGCCAGAGCAGCAGTGGTTTTAGCTCTGAACTGCATTCTGCAGCTTTTCTATAGTCTGTTTAGATGATTCCAGACAGCGAGGCCTTTTCCTTTAGGAAAATCTCTGAGTAGGTGTTAGACAGGATTTCAATGTACAGGCCCAGAGCCTTCTCTCTGGTAAACTGGCATAGCTCCACTGATTTTTAAAGAAGCTACGTTGAGTTGCACCAGCAGAACATCTGGTCCACAGTTCACAGAACCAAAGCCATTAACCCCTCCACTGCAGGCACATTGACCTGAATGTACTGCATCTGAAACTGCAAATGCGTCAGGCTAGAGTTAAGTTGAATTCTTTTTCTGAAGCCATACTTGCTTTGTGTTTCTGTTAATCAAGATTTTGTTTTGTGGGGAGAAAATCATTTGTGCATCTTTATTCATCAGGCAGTGTTGCCTTCCCAGAGACAGCTAGCTCTGAAAGAGTTAACAATTTCAACCTGTTTTCAGCTGGAATGAAGAAACTGGTTCCTCTGTGTCCCTGCTTTCTATTCTCTTGTTGGCCTACTTCCCTCTGCTTGCATTTTGCATTCCTAATGCCATGAATAAATCAGGACCCAAGGATTTAGAAGGTGGTACAGCTGTAGCCACTCAGAAAATTGAACCTCTGAGGCTTGTATTGCAGCTCTGACAACTGCCAATGTGTGTGCTTCTGCGCTCTTCTAAAAACATTTAACTTGTACCAAAGTAAAAATCGCTTCAGTAACATTTATCAATGCAGTTTAAACTCTCATACTACTGTCTCCTCGCTCCGCTCCCAATGTCCTTGAGGTAAAGCCCGAGGATGGGCAGTCACCTCCTGGCTATTATGACAAAACGTTTCTATCGCAAATCTGTGCACACATAAGAAAAGAATAAAGGAAATTGGGGAATCTGCCCTGGCTGAGAGAATCTTCAGCAGAGTGAAGCTCTGCTTTGTGGCTGTGGTGGCAGATGTTCTGATAATATGTTGTTAATAATATGCAGTGGGCTCCTTTTATCTGTAGCAGTGTGGCTCCAGAGAGAAAGTGAGAGGGAGCTTTATCTGCTGTTTCGTTAGAGGCGACGTCTAGTCTGGGTGACAAACAACAAGTTTTAGTAATGAGCTTGCTCTGGAAGATGCACGTCTTGAAAGAGCAAAGTCTTAAGATATTTTCTTGTAGGAAAGATGATTTCTGTTGCAGCAGTGACTGTCTCTCATCAGAGCTGTGCTTTTCAGAAAAAAAAATGTAATGGTTCAGATCTGATGCTGGCTTGATTTTTGCTAAATTTTGCTCTTGACTAAAAAGCTGATAAAAGCATATGGTGACATGGTGTTAGGCACAGGATTCCCGAGATCTGTATTTAGCTGTTAGACCTGCCCCAGTAATTTCAAGTATTTACAGATGGCAAGACAGGTACTGAAGTACATAAATATCTCAGTGACTTCAGTAAGGTGCGTATCTTGTGATACTGCTTCATTTCTCTGCTTCGCAGTTTCCTGCCTTGTAAGAGTAGAAAGTCTCCATACCGGAGGGTAAGATTTTTTTTAAAATGCCTTAATTACTTTGCTGTCTAAATTCCATTTTTCAGACTGCATCTAGGTTAAAGTAGTCAGTCTTCAAAAAAAAAAAAAGCTGCAGGTACTTTACACAGGCTCTAAATATGTTTTTAGCTCTGGCAGCATTTAGAAATCTGTAGCTCAGACATGTGATCCCATTCTTGCAGCTTTAATGAGTTAACGTGCATCAGCCAGACTCTGGTACCTGTCACGAGTGTGACACAAAATGGACTGTTCTAGCAGAGGTTAGGTGGTGTGAGGTTAAGTCGCTGTAATGTGTGACTGGGTTCCTGAGCCCTGAGTCGCAGGTACTATGTTTAAATGCAAGTCGTAACAGATACTTTTGAAAATTTTATTCTCTGCCTAACCATTTGGGCTCTTCTCTTAAAACACTGAATACAGAGGATTAAGTTTCTTGGCTATTTTTTTTATATATCTAGGCTGTATCCTCATGCAGCGTGTCTTGCTTTTCTCCAGTGTCTGTACTGCCTGTAAGTCTTGAGTGCGATCTCTCCAGGAAGAGGCTGCTCTCTGCAGCTTTTCTCCCAACCCTCTCCTTAGACTTTCTAGGCCTGTAACATTCCCATCATGGTTCTTTGTGCACGGATCACTAAGCAGTTTCCTTTCTCTTAGGGCACCTCTGTTGTGTCTAAGTGAATCTTCAGCAGCTCCTCTGTGATCATTTTCCTGCTGCTTTGTGTGCAAGCCCAGTAAATAGGGAGGGGGATGGAAAGGCACAGCATAAACAGGTTGACAGCCTTTAAAGAACACAAAGATTCCTGAAAACTGCCTTCCCTCTCCTTTTCTCCTGAATGTCTTTACTTTCTTTTCTACCATATTTCCCTTTCTATTTTTCTTTTTTCTTCTTTCTTCATCCCTCCCCCAAATTCTCTTACAGCCTTCTTCACATCCATCTCTTGCTTTTTTGGTGCACTTTGCTCTGAGAAGATTGCCTCTCTCCTCTTTAGTCTTTCTCATTTCTCATTCTGGGACAACTGTTTTAATCTTTATGCACGATGAATGAAAAGGGAGATTCATTCTATTTCTGAATACATGTGAACTGTCTGCTTATTTCAGTTCCCTAGCTATTCTTCCTCCTCACCCCAGGTATCGTGCTTTTTAGAAAGTACCTTACTGTTTTTCTAAACACTTTGATACTAATGGTAGGCAGGGTAGAATCTGTGCTCGGACTGTTTTTGGTACTAGCAAAGGAGGTGCAATTATTTACTTGACATCAGTTACTTTAAACAAATGAAGGAACAGTATGGTGTGATGTTTGGGCAGCTGTCCTTGATTCTCCACCAGCTGAATTTCGACCCTATAATTCTAGCTTCCTTCCTTCTCGTGGAAAAAGGGCTCCTTGTGTTCTGCTTCCAAGCATGCTTGCCTATCTAATGTACTGGAACTGATGGGCAGGTCTGTCCTTCTGCATGCAATCTGTTCCCTCTAGCTTTGCATTTGCAGGTAGGCACAGCCTAACCAGTGTGATTAGTGATCCTGCACCAAAACCTGTTGCTGACATCTCGACATGGATGGCTGTGCCAGAATTCAGAGTCTCATCTCTTACTTCAGTTAGGAGGAGACCCAGATGATGGAGTCCTGTGCCTCCAGAAAGCAGGACTTTGTTGGATCTCAGGGAGAAAGAGGATTCCTTCAAGCCATCAGGCTCATTTTCCCTGCTCAAGCCTGTCACCAAACCATTCTCCAGCAGCTAGATATACAAGTACACTGCAAGTGTATGGCTCCAGGGAAAGAGGTTTTTTGTTTGTTTTTCTTTTTTTTTTTTTTTTTTGTCTATTCCTATATTCTCTTTTAGCAAGTATACACTTTAAAATATATTTCCAGTCAATAATTAACTCTGTTTTAGCAGGAGGCGTATGCATTCAATTTGGATTTGGAGGCTATCAGGATATCAACGACTTGTTTCTGTATATAGGAACTTTATGATCTCCAAGAGCTTCTCTAGTCTTAGTTTGAGAATTAAGCCCGTCAGGCTCCACCAGCTGCTTCTCCACTTGCAATGTCATGTGAGCTCTTCATCAGAGGTTGCTTGACAAAATGCTGCAGCACTTTGTGCAAGCCAAAGATCGATTGAATAAAGGCACATGAACATGCTCTAAACTGCTGCCTTCCTCTCTGCTGCTGCGCTGTGCTTGTGATCTCTGCAGCCTTTCTTCCCTTTGCATTCTCCATGTTCAGAGCAGTGCTCTATATGAGGGATTATTGAGAATTTATTCTGCACTAGTAAATAATAATCTTCCTCTTGCAATCTGCTCTTTAGGCTCTTTCTATATGAAAGCTCAGAACAGTATCATTCTTTAAAATACTTTAATTGGAACAAATCATAATTCCAAATGTGTCTCTCATTCTCATGTTCTGAATCAGCTCATTTCTATGTAGGCAAAGTGAATCAGCGTCACTTCGTTGCATGGATGCTAGACTTCTCTAGACCATGTTGTCTAACAGTCAGTTCCTAGGTTGGTTCCTTGGCTTCAACTCAGAAGCATGTTATTGTGATGACTTAGCACATTATATAAATGGTTGCAGGTTACTGGAATCAAGAAAAACTGAAAAATTCTAGAAGTAGTAATAATAATACCTCTCTCTTGTGCAGTGCTTTCATCAGCAGATCCCAGCTTGCTGAGGAAATGCTGCTTACCGTTGTTAGTCCCATCTTGAATCGGGAAGTGGGAGAGAGGTTTTGTGATCTGTCTCCCTTGACAGCACAACAGCAGAGCTGCAAATTAAACTGACCTCTGACTCTGAGCCTGATGTTTCATTAAAGCACGTGGGAGCTAGGAAAGACTGTGAGTTCAGAAGAGGGTCTTAGCATCTCAGTAGTTATAAAACAAAAAAGAGAAAGTTCTGCCTCCCATTGTTCCCATTCCCCTGTTTCCATAAAGACATGTATTTTGAGGATATTTTTAAAGGGAAGAAGGATTATTTGGAAGGAAGTTTGTACAATAATTGTGGGGCCGGAGGGGAGGATTGTGTGCTTAACTTAGTAAGGGAAAGATTCTGGTAAAATTTCCAAAGGGTGGCAACATTTCCTCTTCTTCAGTACAAATATGATGATGATCCTCATCTTTCAGGAGATGTAAGATTTCAAAGGAAGGAAGTTGCAACATGTGAGGAGAGAGAGAGAGACTGCATTTCAGAAAGCAATTCTCTGAGACAAAGACTATTTTAGAAGAGCAAGGAACAAGTGGGAGATATGGGAAGCGAAACAGTCAAAGGTAATAGCCGTTAACTATATCAACAGCTAAAGGTGTTGTGTTACAGACAGGAATGCTAGAATTTTAGTTAGTGTTTTTGTTGGTTAGTTATACAAGATACTTAGCATTATGGATGTTCCAGCTTAAGAGCCATCTGGCCAAAATTAATATTGACTTTGAACAAAGAGAAGTAATAAAGACTTTGGGGTCAGGCCGTACAAAACTCGTATTTCTATTTTTTCATTTTCATACTAAAATATTGTTAATATATTCTTCATGTAGTGCAGTTTTCACAAATCATTCTCAGGGCATACGCATTTGTATCCAGGGTGGTTTGTATTTTGTATGTTTATTCTGTGTGACTTGATTTTGATTTCGCAAATGTAAACTGGAGCCTGTTTCAGTGATTTAAATTGACTTAAACTGTATTGTTTTAAATGGGGTTGAACTGATGTAAATCAGAATCTGACTTCAATTTCACTCTCGTGTCATATAAAACCTGACTCAATTTTATCTATTTTATATTTGTATGTTGTAGTTAGCATTGTGCCTGTTGTAGTGTCTCGAGTATGTGGAGTTTCTTAGCTCTGCTAACGAGACATGCTTTTGCTGTTTAGCAAAGCCTAAAAAGTCTGAAATGTACTGTTGGGTAAAGACATGCAGTAGGCACCACTGTGCCTTTTGGAAGCTGGATTCTTGGAGTTCCTTGTGAGATTAAGTTATCTTCAGAAGTCAAAGCATATAAAACTTAGCATCTCTCCTTGTAAACTTTCGCATACCCTATACGCAATTGTAGCGTTTACACGAAAGGATGCTTTTATGGGAAACCTGACTTTATCTCCCTGATTGCCTGTGAGTTCTGAATTGTTAGGCTGTTTGTCCTAGTTATATTCCTGAAACACGAGGTACCGGGGGAAAAAGGATGATGCTCCCAGCCATGAAAGCAACTCTTTCATGGGAGATTCTGTTTTGTCTCAAAATTTAAACTAAACTAGGATTTTTTTTCTTCTGCTTTTTGCTGTCCCTAAACTATCAGTAATTTAGGATGCATGTACTTCAAAGTACTTTATTTTTTGTGGCCCATACTGTCTATTAATGTGTCTGTGCTGTAGTCTGCCTTGTGTATGTGTGTAACTAAGTTTGATACATACTCACTTTGTTTATCTGTGTTGTCATATTCCTTGTAGAAACCGTTGGTGACAGACGTATGCTGCAGTTTGATTTCGTTGTCTCTCTGTTGAATGATGTGTTTGGAATTACTCGGATAACTCTCCTAG
Organism: Rhea pennata; assembly: GCF_028389875.1. NCBI lineage: Eukaryota > Metazoa > Chordata > Aves > Rheiformes > Rheidae > Rhea > Rhea pennata. The sequence goes on along the minus strand of NC_084673.1, from coordinate 3,383,153 downwards.
TACAGAGCTTATTTATTTATTTATTCATTTATTCTCCCTCCACTCTTCTTAGTTCACCCAGGACTTATTATTTGTGTATGAGTATGTATACACAAAAATAGCCCAGAAGAGACTCACTTCTGTTCTGCCTTTCTATCCCTGCGTAGTCTTTTTTGTCTAAATATGGCTTCTCTGAGCAAAATGTTTGTTGCATCAGTACAGCTGTTGTGGAAGTAGAAGCTATTGAAGCAGCTTTTAAAAGCAGAAGGTGTGGAGCATGCACATGTCTTGGGTTGGTACTTGGGTCCCATTTCAACATAGTTGTGTGAGGTTTCTTCATATTTTGCCTCACTATGTGCTGATGGACTCTGCTCCTGACTCTTTGTTCACTTACGTAGGAAAAAAGGAAAGACTCCTTAGAGTTGACAAGCCTGAGCTGGAGCTTCTAGATGTTACAACTGTGATGAGCACATTGATTTTTTGAGGACTGTCCCAAAAATGTTTTACTGAAATTCAGATACAGTTTGACTGCCTCCTCCGGATTTAAACTGGTGACCTAGAAAGGCTTCTGATCCTGTTCATATCCACCTTCCATCAGTGCTGTGGGATTAAAAAAAAAAAAAATTGTTCCAAAGGACCCAAAACTGACTGAAATGGAAACTTGACCTCCCCACCACCCTCACTGTGGCAATGAGTAACTGAGGCAGGTAGGGCACTGCTGCTGTATGCAACACCATTCCTTGTCCGCTGTATGTGCGTAAATATTTAGCCCACAGAGGGCCATGTGCCCCTGGGAATGGTTTGCCATTTATGTCTTGACCAGAAATTCCTTGTTGCGGAGTTGAGAAGAGTTGGTTGATGTATTCATTCTGATAGGTTTGAACAGTTATGAATGAAGTAGAGCTGCATTTTGAGTTACAGTAGAATTGCGAGTTGTGAGGACTAAATATATGAAAATGGGTGTCCTTAATGAACAGAGAGGCTGTGAAAGCAGTGACATTTCTGTAAAATGTGACTGTATGAGTGGAAAATTAATATCCTTATTTTGTGAGCCCTGTGAAGGTAGAGGCTAGGGCTCCTTAAAGAGGAACATAAAGTTAGTGCTGAGTTTTAATTTTCCCAGGAGAGGCAGAGACGGCTGGTGGCTAAAGCATGGGACTGGGATCAGATCTGTATCCTCTTTCTGACTTGTCTTAACCAAGTTACTTAACTCCCTCTTTGTTTTCTTTCATGTAGTGTGGGAATAATATCATTGGCATCTCAAGCAGAGTTTGAAACCCTTGGATGGAAGGATCTAAAGAATTGCAAACTATTTGTTATGGATGAACTGGAATCCAAACTCTAGGTCTGTTTGTGTCCTCAGCCAAGTTAGCAGCTCAAGTCCTTCTGTTTCTGGTGAGCTGAGACAAAATACCCTGACATTTGAAAAAAAAATCTTGGATCAGGATTTCTCCTCAGCTTGGAGAATTGGCTCTTCTTTTACTTATTTTTCTTTTTTAATGAGAATAGGAAGAATATCTCAAATTAAGTGATTACCTTATTTTTCCTCTTTAACTTAAAAATAGCCCATTTTAAATTTTAAGTTATTAAATCTCATGCCAGACATCCAAATTGCTGTTCAGAAACAAGGTGAAAGTGTCTAGCATTTTCCAGCATATACATGGCTGAACCTAACGCAAAAGGAGAGCTACCAGCCCTGAAAATGCAGTTGAGAGACATCAGCAAGCGGCAGGAAGCGCGTCTGAGTCCAGCAGTCTGTGTCAGGTCTCCGGCGGTCAGACTACAGTGCCTTTTGTGTGTGTTTGTATTTCTCCTGCCCCCCTTTCCCTTCCCTTCTCCCTCTCTGTCTGTCTGTCTCTCTCTCTCTCTCCATGTGTATTTTGTCTCCTCCTCCTCCTATGCGTGTTTCTTTCTTTGCATCTACTCTTCTCCCTCCCCTCCTTTGGACTGAGCATTAGCCAAGGGACCTCCAAAAGGTCCAGGCACTTTGCGAGATTGTCCTTCTTCCTCCCGCATTTGCCGAGTCAAGGGTATCTCTTCCCAGGCTTGGAGAGATGCTGTTACTCCTGGTGATATGATTGCATAGCAACCCAGCAGCACGGGGCGGTGGAGGAGGAGAGACAGTGAGAGCGTGCACACGGCAGTGCTGAGCCTCAGCATGCATCCCTGTCACAGGGACTTCTTTGCTGATTCACAGAGGCAGCCCCAGTCCCTGCTCCCGAAGCCCAGCTGCTGCCTGCGTTTCAGACCTGGCGGAATCGGAAGGTAGGCCATGACAAAATTTGTTTCCCACTCAGATCCTGGCTGTGTTGAAAAGGGGAAAATATCAAAGGTGGTTTAACCTCGGAAATACACTCCGTGTTTGCGCGTGTATGTGCATGTGTATATCCCTTCACGGTAACACTGTCCATGTATGTGTGGGTAAGGAAACTTGCAGAGGAAAAAAAAAATGGGGGGAGGGACACAGTGGGAGAGAGAAAGGTAGCCAAGACTGATTCCACATAGGAGATGCCAAGAAATGGCAAGCAATGCAAATTCCCGAGGCAAGCAATAGTAACAAGCATCCCAGCTATCACTAGCTTTGATTCTGTTCACATTGAAGGCTTATTTATACTGGCAATGTCTTTGAGCTGAAGGGCTGCTTAAAGCGGGGTGTGTGGTGGCCTTCTAGCATCCTCCTGAAAGGATTAGACAACAGGCAAAGCAGAGCCTGAAATAATTGTTGAGTAGTAACCTGGGATCAGGCAGTAGTCCCAGCTCTGCCCTTTTCATTCACTTCCTTGCCCAGTCCAGCCTTGCTCCCTTTGTGTTCCTGCCCTCCCTCTCCCTAGCTTCTTCCCCATTCCTTTCACTTATTCCTCCTCCTCTCCCAAGGCCTTATAATGCCACTGACCTTCCTTTCGAGGAGGGCAGCCCAGAACTGCTACAGAACCATCTGTAGGAAACGTGGGATGTTTGCTGCTCTCCAAGGCTGAGCGCTCTGCCTCCCTCGCCTTTCCAGACAGGGCAGTATAGGGAGAGTCGAAGAAGATTTAGTACTGCTTGGCACGACAGATTATTACTGGTCCCCGGTCCCTTCCCTCAAGTCTTCCCTTCTCCACAGCGCGGCAGGCATGTAGCTCCGATGGTGAAATTATCAGCACTTCATTAATAGGGTCTCTTTGCTGAGACTGTTCTTGTGCTGTGGCAAGGGTGTGAAGCATTTGCTCTTGTACTTTAAATGCTGTGCTGGCTGTGGGAGAACTCATGTTTGACACCTAGATTTTGGTCATCATTGAACAAAATTCTAATCAAGCCTTCCTAAGTCTGTGTTTTATTGTGCCCTTACACTAGGTGTGAAGGACCTTCACACCTTCCCTCCTACTGCTCACTGATCTCTTTGGAGCCATGAGAATTTTGGCTTTATTATTCTTTTTAATAGCCTTTATTGCTCTGCCACAGCACCTACCTGAATATACCATACAGAGTCCCAGCTGTAGGGCTCGGTCATGTTGGGAGGGATTCCTTTTTCCTGACAGATGTGTGCGTGTGTGTGCCTGTCCCGGTTTCGGTTCGATCTGGCGTTGTTACCTGCCTGTTCCACGTGGGGAGAGCTTCTCTCGGCTGCTACGTGGATTGCCAGGCAGGACTCTGGTGAGAACAAGTGTGGAATGGGACTCCAGAGAGGGAATGGCATGCAGCCAGGGAATTTCAAACTATCTTGTTTTGCAGTGCTGTGTCCAGGAGCACATGTGCCTTGAGTGTTGGAGTGGGAAGGCAGTTGAGTATTACGTTGTAAGGCTGTCTCCAAGTTTTCTTTATTAATTAAAAAAAATCAGATGAGGACAATCTCTCTGCAAATTAGTACCTGAGATAGATAAATCACGCTCACTAAAAATGGCCAGGACTGTACCACAAGTGGAGTTGTTCAGACTGGCTCTTTTTAAAATTAAACAAAATGGGTTAGTCAAGGGATTAGATAAATGGATTCAAACAAAAGCCCTGAGTTCTTGAGATGAATGGTGAATTTCTGACTATAATACTATTTTGACGAATATGTTTGAGACTTCCACTTTAGGCTAGGTGCCAATAATAAAAGCACAAAAGTGGAATTGTAAATCTCATGTAACAGGACGTACTGAGCAGACAGAATTCACTCTTCAAATAACCTCATTTTCACAGGCGTATAAAGATCAAACTGAGTTCTTAAGAACTGAGCTGAAATAGCTCCATCCCTTTTCCTTTACTATTTTCCCTAGCATAAGAATAAGGTAGCTCTTATATATCTTGGAAGAGAAAAGGAAAGGAAACATGACTTCATGCAGCACACAATCCACTTCTAAAATACATTGCCTCACATTGCTGTGGCTGGTAGTTTAAAAAGCCATACTTTGGTGGGAGGCAAAATATTCAGCCCAAGGGCATGTGTTAATTTAGCACTGAGAATGCGAAAAAAAAGCATCAAGGAACTGAAAAGTTAGCACAATGTTACTCTGGTTTATACTGTATGGCTGACGTGCTTTTCTCATCACTGCTAATCGTTTGTATGGTATGGCAAATGGATGATGCATTTTTCACAGTGCAGCAAGACTAGTTTCCTGTCTCTGACAGCAGGGAAGGGAGAGCTCAGGTTGTTAGAGGAGAAAGACAAAGACAAAATTCAGAATTGTTAATGGGTTAAATAGGCTACAGAACATGACTGAGTCTCTGAAGAACTGGGTCCAATTTCTGAGGTTTTTGCACCCTCCTTCCAGTCGTTAGCCAAGTTATGGCTCCCCTGCTGTTCCCTGGATGAGGTGGGGAGGATGCTTGCACCTTCCCCTATTCCTTTTGTCTGGCATGTCTGCTAGACTGCTACTGCTCTCAGTCTAACGCAGTGGGGCTGTGTTTGCAGCTGGGTCATCGAGGTGCTAGGATAATTATTTGTATTACTTGCCTAATTGAAGGAGGAGGAGAAGAGATGGGAAGAATTCCCACACAAAGAGACTTTTGGAGAGAGAGTAGCTTAAAACCCAGTTGTGAAGCTGGAAGAGCCTGTGAAAGTATTTTAGATTTCAGTCTTCCTAAATTGCCATAAGTTATTTTTAAGCAGAGAGGGGAACACTCAGTTCTGCATGGCCGTGCTGTGGGCAGGCACCCACGCTCATCTGGTCAGCTGGGGACATCAACTTCCTATTTCCTGGTGCAAGAATGTAATTGGTAGAATATTTCAGCTTGAGTTTTTACAGAAGACACAGTATATGTATATATATTGGTTTGCTGAGGAAAATTGAGATTGAGTGAGCAAGCAGAAGAGACCCTTCTTTATTAGGACCTGTGCCACCTATTTATCCCATGAATTAAAAGTTCATTTTGGCTATGAGCTCCAGTTCCAAATGGTCATTTAATAATGCAACTCTGTAGATGCAAGAGTGCCCCACTTAACCCACATTCAGTGAAGACAATATCTTCTGTGCCACTATGTCGCTACCAGATACAGCAGAGATTTTACGTTACTTTTCAAGGAGAGTTATCTCATCATTATAAGTAACGAAAGGGAACTTAGGTGGAGGTGTCCTATTCCGCCTGTGAGGAGAGGCGCTGCTGCAGAGGCAGTGGGAGATGGTACTGGTTCCTGTCAGCTCAGTGGGCTACAGCGCGTGCAGTGCTAAACCTAGCTACAGCTTTGGCATCTGGGCTTTCTGCCCTTGGAAGATGGGCCTCTAAATGCCTGTTCATGGGGAATGATAGTCCCTGATAGTCCCTGTCCCCTTTCCTTGTACAAAAGAACAAGTGAGATTTGAGGGACTGTGGAGTGATTTTAAGGAGAACGTTTGGCTATCTGCTCCTGGTTTGAAAGAGATGGAGCCTAAGGACCCGTGCCGCAGGAGGGAGATGTGTGTTGTTTGCAGGCTTTGTCCCAGTGAGATAAAACCTTCTCTTCCTTCTCTCACCAAACCTTGACCTAGTCGGGTCTTGGGAAGTAGATCTGCTGGCCCTAGATCTCAGGCTTAAATTATTTATTTATATATACAGAAGAAGACAATTTATTCTGGAACAGGATGTGCTGTCACACTATCAAGGGAGTCCAGCTGTCTCTGCCAGCTTGGGAATGCTCCCTTTGTTAGTATATGCATGGGAGCTGAACTTTGAAGTATCCACAAGCCTCCCACCTTTCCCCTTAAAGGACACTGAGCATGTTGAGCTAAAATGTTATTGCTTCTCTTGTTCAGTAAGTTAAACAACAACAAAGTTGTTAACATTTCCAGCAGCAGGGAATATGTTTGTATTTCCATTCCCCTTATGGGATAAATGCTCAGCTGCCTTGCCTCATAATGTTGCCATATTTTTTCCTTATGGGACAAGAACTGAAGTGGAAAGTTTCAGTCTAGAAGGAAGATTTTGGAGGAAATTAGCAATTCAAAGCGTAAGCCTTGTGTTAGAAAGACCTTCTTGACCTATTTGCTGCTGTTACAGGGAGCAGAGAGCTGCAAATGCCAAATCTGGCATCAAATTCTGGTTTCCACGAAAGCTGCCTGATCCTGGGAGTTAGCTGTAGAGATACAGGTCAGTCTGCAACATGAATTCCCTTGAAGTTTAGGATGCTTTGGATGTGGGGTTGTATCAGGACTATTTTTAACAGTGACAGTGAAATGCTCCTGGATATCAGTACCTAAAAAAGTGAAGGAAGAAATAGTCTTAAGCAGCGCATGCTCTTGTCATAAGCTGCTCTTTCTCTTGCATGGAGTGGAGAAGATGCTGCAGAAGATGGAGCACAGTCTGTGTACCTGAGTGCTGCCTCCCAGCCAGCCAGCATTACTGCTGCAATGGAGGTGTAGATAGGAGCAATGCAGAGATCCCTGAGCAGAGCAGTAAGTCATGTTGCAGAGCTGAAGCAGAGCTGGTTGAGCAAGGGCCATTATAACTGCCTTTTTCAGACAGCTTGGAAAGCAGTGCAATAAGCCAGGCTTTCCAGTGCTGATTTCATAACAGGTACAACTCAAGCAGCAAGAGGAAAAAGACAACCAGCTTCACTTTGGTTTGAGTACTCCTTAATGCAGGAGCATTCAGCTGTTGAAATGTAACATCAAGACTTTTTAACTTCCTCGTTTTTCAACTAGGGGATCATCACTAGGCTAAACGGTTGTGGCTTGGTTACTGATGTGGACATTTTAATATAGCAGTGTGAAATGTAACACTTAAGAAATTAAGAGGCATGTTTTGGATACTTTTGATGTGGGGGAATTCTAAGCCATCTCCCACATGTAAGGAGGTTGCATTTCTAGAGTGGTCTATCACCTTTGTGCCTGGAGCAGGTACCTCCAAGAAAGACCAGGTGCCAGGTGAGACACTAGCAGGAAAGATTTCATTCCATGCTCTCTCCACTGTAGGGGAGTGCCCCAGTTTCTGCTTTGTGGTGAACCGTGAGGCTGTTTCTCATGATGAGCTCAAACAGAAATTTTTACCACCTCCTTGTTATATAGGGTTGGATTTTTCCCTCTTGCACAGAAACATGCCCAGAGGATCATCCTAGCTTTGAATCTAGTGGAGGTGCCCAACCACATAGCTCACTCGTTTTTGGCAGGGCCAGAAGGAATATTTTGTGTAATAAGCTGTGGAAAGCAACGTTCTGGCTGCACAGTGTGGGCTGGTTCCTGCAGTTCCCTTTGCCCAGGCTAGTAAGAAAGGTGACTGTGAAAGATGTGAACTTTCTTCTTCTGTGAGAAAGCTACTTGTACAGTGGGTGTCATCTCCTAGAGCCTCCATCAAGCTTGTAGCAAGGCCTAAAGGTGATGACAGTCTAATGCAAGTGCAGTGTCAATATGATGTTTTCATATGGCCCCTGGACTGATCTGGAAAGGGGAAGCTCCAGGCTGCTTATTATTCCCTTGTGCATGTGCTTCTGCGCAAGTGCAACAGCATTAGCTGTTCTGTGCACTACGGTTGTCCCACCCTGACCCTGGTTCAGCTCCTGGGAGATGGTTCTAGCTCTCACTACTCATGCAGGGCCATCCTGATCTCCATCAGCAACTGCCTTTCTTTTTGAAAGCATAGGATACCTTCACCTTCCTCTTGTTTGGGGCATGGCAGCCAGAAACATCTCCCCAGAGCACTAGGCTACAGAGGGATCACAGCTGATAAGAAGTTGTGCTGCATCTCAGCACAGGACTGGGTCTGCAGGAGGTTGTTCTGTCCACCTGAGACCACCTGTCAAGAGAGTTGGAGCTTTTCCCTTCTCTAGGTCACCTGCATTGCGGCCTCCTTCACTTACCTCTTACACTGATAGTCGGATAGAGTTTTCTTAATTACACCTCTTTGTGGAGAGAGAGCACAAAATATAATCATTTAGTGTGGATTTTTAGCCAGGCCATCTTAATTTCCAATGTTTAAATTTCTTTTGTTGACTTTGTCACTTGGCAGTAGCACACTTGATTTCCAGCATCAATGAATAGCAGCGTGCCCAGGGATGAACACTGGTGTGGGAGAGGCAAAGTGGATCATACATCCCGGTTCTTGACAAGCGTAGGCAGCAAGCGACAGGCAGTTAGTCCAGAAGCATCCACAGAGCATCTACTCTGCATGCTGCAGTGCCCAGACTGTACTATACGGAAGCTGGAAAGTAAAAGTGCAAGAGCCAGAGCTATTTTTTGTGCCGCAGCAAAGGAGCAGAAATCAAGATCATTTCTCCTTGCCTTGCTCCTGCAATAGCAGGGAATTTGGCAAGCTATCACGTGTAGTTGGTTTACTCACAGCCGTGCCTTATTGCCTGCTTGTCTCTCCCACCAAGTGTCTTTATTTGTATTTAGTTACTTCCAAGTTATTTTGGGTTCTCCATATCTCTACTTTGTATTTGCTGTTTCAGAATGGCAAAGAGCAGCTCAGATCTTGCCACCAAACCTGTAAGGAAGGCTCCTATGGGAGTAAAGTATTGCGCAGGATATGCTTGAGCTATTGGCAAAAGCCTTAGCCAGCGCTTAACTTTCCAATTCTTGTTCTGCAGCTGCTGCCTTAGACAGACTTTTGTTCACTTGTGCCATGGCTCTGCATCCTCCCAAACTTTGTCATTGTTCAAGGAATTCAGGAACCCGGCACCCGGGAGATGCTGTAAGGGCTCTTCTCCTGTCCAAAATACTGTTAGGAAGTATGGGCACCCACCATTAATTTTTCAGCCATGTAGCAGACCTCAGTGGGATTCTTCTGACAGCATATCTGAGGCAAAAGAGCTCTCTGTGTCCTGAGAGTTTTATCTCCTCTAGATGGAACAACTTGGCTAACCTCATGTAGGTAAGTTAGATATTCAGCAATAGCTCAGACCTCATAACAGGGTAAGTGTTGGGGGAACAAGCATATGCAGGGCTTGTTAGTATCTTCTGCCAAAGACAAGAAGTCATCCCCTGCTCCTTTGGAGTTACACAAGGTGAATTTGCCCCATTAACACTGTGAGGCTCTGAAGACCCAGGAATTTATAACAGTTAATGTATTGTGATAGCCTTTCCAGTGCTGGTGACAGGAGGAGGATGGGTCATGCTGTGATGCACAGTCTATAATAGTCATTTGTGCAAATGGGCAGGAAGAGCAGAGGACAGGACCTTGGGATTATCCACATATTTGGAGAGCTCAGCACAGGCTGTTCTGCTGGAGAAGGAGAGAATTATGGCTCTAGAAACAGCTAAGGGATTAAAAAATCATAACAGGATAAGCTGTTCTCTTAATGTGTGTAATGGAGTGGGGAGAGATGGTGAAAGTAAAGGCAAGAGAGTGAGTGATGGGAACGTGCGGGAGATGGACAGTGTGTACCGGGGCTGGGGGCTTTCTCCTCGCCTGGCTGTCTGCTGCAGTTGCTGGCTGGGGAGGACGTGCTGCCTGCTCCTGCCCTGCCAGGACCAAGCACAAAGTGTCTCAGCTGATCCAAGTGGGCTGGACGTGAAGGAGGTGACGTACCTTCTTCCAACAGCATCGCTCTGCCTGTACCTTGGAAGCAGCCCTACCTGCACTTTAACGTGAGGTCTGATGGCTGGAGCCAGATGATGCCTCTCCAAAAGCAGAAAAGCAATCGCAGAATCCCCCGGCACTGCACCTTAGCCCTTCACAGGCAATACTGGAGCATCGCTCCCGAGCTGCCAGTCTGCTTGACCTTGGAAGTGTTGAACCTTTACAGGCAAGGTCCTGCGTAGTATTCACAATTTGTGCATGTTAAGTCTCCAACTTGCTGTGAACCTGCTTGTGCTCAGTTCCTCTTGTGGTGTTGGCACTGACCAAACGTACAGATGCATGATCGTACTGGAGAGTTGTCTGATTCAGGTAAATATTACCTTGCACCATTCTCTCTGAGCTTTATTTTCTCATGGCTTTCTGCAAAGCTGACATGATGCTGGCACTTGGATAGCTCACTCTTTTAGCTCCGTTACAGTGAAAACCAAAAGAAGCAGCACAGTGGCCAGAGGTTATGTTTCAGATCTGTAAAATAGACAAGGGACTACTGTTAACTGGCTTTGTGGATCATGCAGTTTTCAAAACTGAATAAAAAGAGTAAATTTTAAAATTCATAATGAGTAAGAACTCATAACAAGGTAACTGATCATATGAGATGCATATATGGGTGACTGAAGCTCTAGAAAATGTTGCTTCTGAACATAAAAGGGAGAAATAACATGTCTGAAGATGTTTAAACATAAATAGTTATGACAGTGCCCCGAGGGCAGTAAGATCTTCTTTCCCGTATGCTTTTAAACTCTATTGGGCATCTCTTGTAGTTCAAAAATCCTAACCCTTTTTAAGATGCAACATAATCTATGGAACTCACTCACACAGGGTATTGTTAAAGTAAATTGTATAGCACGGTGCGAAATGAAGTTGTGCATTTATATGAAAAAAGTTTGCAATATTAGCACTAAAATTTAAAAAATATATTGCATCCTGCTAGTCTTCGTGCTTCGTGAAGGAAGCACAGTGGGCAGCTGGAAAGAGTTTATCTTCACGAGGAGGTGTGAGCTGATCCTGGGGTTCTCATGCTGCTTTTCAGGTGCTTGTGCCGGAGTTGTCTCCATCCCCATGAACATCGGTTCTGATGCAGCCTCTGGTCATGCAGGAATGGCCCTATGTCCTCCCACGGTGTCCTGAGTGGCATGTTGCAGACCAGGCAGAGCATAGCAGCACTGCCCACCCACTGTCTCAGGTAAGAGTCTGGGGGCCTTTCTCATGGCAGCTTTCTACAGTGGTCATGGATATCTGCACGTAAAACAAACAAGATGTCCTCTGCTCCTGTTGGTAGTGAAGGCTGCTAGTTCCAACCGCCCATCAGCTTGTATTTAATGAAAACTTTAGCTCTCCTCATGTGTTATAGCTGCAAAGTGTTTCCCAAAGTAGAGCAATAAAGACAATCTGCAGAGCTGGATTTCAAACTTCCTTCTGCATTCTGGTTGCAGAGAGGAGCTCAGAAATATGCCTCTGCTAAATGCTAAAGGCTAAGATACTACAAAGCAGAAGAGTCTGACCTTTTTCTAGTGTAGTTTCTTTGAGGAATGGAGCATCCATGCTCATGCAGTGGTTCTCCCTTTTCTTTCCCAAGGTGTCTCTCAGCCAGTAGGTGAGGCTCACCTGAGCTGGGCAGAGATGAAGATTTCTGGGAGTCCTGGGTAAATGGTAGGCTTGCAGCTGGGCAGAACTCTTCCTAGCTGTGCCAGGGCTTATTGGCCCAGGGTGGGTGTGGGACAGCTGCTGTCGAGGCAATGCATCTGAGTGGGTTAATGAACAGCCCAGCAAATTAAGTAAGGTGCGAGAGGGATAGAACAAGATGAGCAAACTCCCTCCTGAACTGCCTGAGCAATCCAAGCATCTCCAAGGTGGGTCAGGGCCTTGCATGACTTACTGGGAAGGGAGCTGGGGCAGGACACCCCATGGCACACTGTGGTCATGCTGCAGGCTGGCATGTAGCTCCCTACATATACACTCAGTTCAGGTCATATCCATCATAAGTTTCATCCTTTCCCTGCCTGAGTTTGGCTTTCTGCTGTGCAAGTACCAGCATGTTTAACACCATGCACCAGGCAGGCTGCTGGCTCCTGCAAAAGTGACAGCCTGCCTTGCCTGAAGGGTCTGCCATGCCTTCCTTGTCACAGGGGTAGGTGTCACCGACTAGGAAGCAGCCTTCCTCTGTTGTGCTCAGCTGTCCTGAAAGCTCCTAGCAGGCTGTGGACAACCCAGACTTAAATGTGCTGAAGCCCCCTCATCTGATCTGCAAATGAGTCCTCTGTCTGTCAGGGCAAGGACGTCAAGACAAGCAGAGGATGAAGTGGCGGGGAAAGAAGGCTGCCTGGGCTGGTCCTGGAGGGAGACTTACCAGCAGTCAGATATACAGGCAGGGAAGAAGAGAAAAGAGGGAAAGATACAGGGAGCTTTTCATTCCTTCCCTGTAGGTGGAGGAGAGCATGGAAACAATGCTGGGTGGCAGGACTCCGGAGAACACTGTGGGGGACGCAAGGAGCCAGCCTAGAGCCTTCTGGCAAAAACAAACTATTTGCACCCAGCTCAGGCAGGCAGGAGCCGTGGCTAGGAGTGTCCGTGCTGGCACCTACGAGAGGGCTAGGGCACCCAGTGATGAGTGTGTGGCGTACAAGCAGGGCAGCATTGGCTTCTTGGGGCTTAGGTTTTGAGGACCTGACTGTTCCCCTTCCTGTAGCCAAAACCTGCAGGGACTGTTCTCTGGGAAATCCCTTCCCTGGCAAACACCCAGCTGCCATCTGTGCACTAGGCACTGGAGGGCCAAGAGGGCTCTGCTGCTCTCCTGGTCACCCCATCCCAGACCAGCGTCACCTTTGCCACACCCTTCCAGAACTGGGAGTTCCCTGGTGCCTGGAGTCACTCCTTTGAGCGTGGCCAACTTTTCACGAGGGGCTTTTCTGCGCCGAGGTGCCCTGCAGCAGGCAGATGCCTGCCCCCCGCGCAGGCAGCTGTGGCGGCACCCCTGGGGTTAAGGCAGGTCGGAGGCCGCTGGAATGCCTCTGGACAAAGCTGGGATTGAGGCCGGCGATGCAGCGCTGCCGCCCCCCTCCAAATTCCTGGGGGGTCAGTACTCAGGGCAGCCACCACCGGCCCTGCCTGCCGGCCCCGCTCTTCCCTGCACACAGCGCTTGCCGTCCTCCCTGCCGGGTGCTGCCTGACAGCACCCGGAGGGGTGGGAGGCGATGCCTGCTCCTCCGGCAAAGCTGAGTGGCCCTGCTGTGGATCTGTGGCTCAGCACAGGTAGAGGGGCTCTCTGGAGGCCTCGTGTGTGTGTGTTTCATGTTCAAAAATAAAACTGTTTTTTGCGGGGAGGGGGGAGAATGCGGATACGGGCTGTCACTGCTGCAGCTCTTGGGAAGGAATGCTCAAGGGATGCTCATAGGGAAAGCACTACTCACTCTCTACTCCCTTGCAGGGGTTTTGTTCAAGGGCAGCAGATGTTCAACAGTGGCCAAGCAGTGGCCACTATCACTCTGGCGCACCTACAGGTCATGGTCAGTGAATCGTGGACTTTTAACCTCTTCTTAATCTAGGCTGAGGACTGTGTTTTGAACTGTGTTGCAGCTGTAGTTGTGCCCAGATGGAGCTGGTCCCCTCCTCTGGCATCCTCCAGGATTCAGAGCCGGGCTGGGGTATTCCTTGGCAGTGCTTTGGGACTAACCTACTTTGGTGCCATGAGGATGTGCGCTTGCCGGGTGTTGATTTTCTGTGTGCAAGCAGCAGTTTTAGCTTGAGTGATTTATTATTCATGGTCCTAAGATTCCTGTGAACTCTGTGGGTGATGTTTTTCTCTGTTTCCGTGATGCTTCTGGGGTGTCAGGGTGAGGAGGCAGAGATCAGTCTGGCAATAGATGTTTTCAAAGGAAAGAAACTTAACACCAGACCCACTGATCATTTGATTTCTTCCTGAGAACCAGCGTGGAGGGGTATTATTCTAGCTATCTGTCCAAACTTCTCTTTTGTCAGTTTGTTCCTGCTGGTTCTCCTTGGCTCCAGAAGAGGAAGGGGTCTGCTCTGGTTTGGCTATGCCACAGTGCCGAGGGGTCTGGCTGCCCTGGGTCTGTCCCCTGGACACATCTGGGAGCCCTCACGTGCACATTCCCTTTGGAAGAGCTGCTGTTTTCACCCAGATGAGGCTGCCCTTCTCTGGCAAAGGGGCGCTTGTTGGATGCGCTGCTTAGTGTTAATGTGGTTAATTATGGTTGATTAATCATCTGGGGCTAATTATCACAAATGAGCTCTAATATCAAAGTAGATTTGGAGTGAAATGCTGCCATTTCCCCAACATAGCACAGCAGCGTCTCACTTGTGAAAACACAATACGTTTATGTGTTTTGGGCAACAAATAATTTTTTCGGAGATAAAATCCCCTCTCGCTCCCTAAGTCCTATGTGAGATGTTTCCAGTCCTGCTAGTGTGTGTTGGTGTTGCCAGCAAGCGCAGTGATGCCTTCACTGCCCTCATAAGAGGGAGTTTGCTACTGTGCTAAACGCTTAGGGCAGGATTCCTTCCCCCGTCAGGTTTGTTGTTCGGCGCCCAGCAGCCCGTTTCGCAGGCTGTCGGTGGTGCGGTGCCTCTCCGGAGGATGTCTGTTTGACTGTCGGCTCTGCGGTGCCCCGGCGCCCCACCTGAAGGTGTTGGCAGTGCAAAGCGAGCTTCCTTTGTGTGACTGGGTTAGGTTTTGCTGCCAGCTGCTCCAAGGCTTCTCAGAGCATCCTTCACGCCGCTGTTCATATTGCAAAGGTACGGAGGAGAAGCAGCATCTCAGAGACTTGCTGTGCTGGCAGGGAATATCCTCGCTCTTCTGTAGGGAAGCTGGTGGCAGCTCAGAGGACTGCAAGTGGTATAAAGGAGGTTGGCGGGTCCCCCCCGGTCACTGGGAACAACAGGGACTGCTGTGCTGCCTCTTCCCAAAGCGCTAGATCCTCTTGCGTGGCAAGGAGACAAATTGTCTGTAGCCCTGCAGCAACTGTGACACACAACAACCAGCTCTAATTTAATAAATAGCAATGATAAAATTCAGCTAGTTCATTGCAGAATAACTGAGGAGTGCAGAGATCCTGCGAAACAGCCTCTTCTCCCTGGAAATGCCACTTTTGCTTTTTCCTGCCACAAAATCCTCTCTCTGGACATGGTCATGTGTTTTGCTGGAACAGCTAACAGATCCCTTTGGGAGAGGGACGGTCCCCTTGAGAGTTAGAGAAATAAGGCACAGTCAGGGCAGGGGGGATAGTTTGAGGCAAGTGCTGGGATCCCTAGGCAGTGCTCTTTGCATGCAGTGTGTCAGCTGGATCTGTTTCTGCCTAGGTTAGAGCCTCTCAGGATGGCGCAGGACCTTCGTGCATAACCCCCCAGGCTCCTAGCAGTGCTGCTGGGCCCCAGGCCCCACTGGAGATGAATCTTTGTTGGAATGAGATCAAAAAGAAATCCCACAGCCTTCGGTAAGAGTCCCTGCCTGGAGCAAGGCCCTGGGCTGGCTTGGTCTTGCTTGCTCCATATATTTGTTAGGAATTTTGGGGGGCTTTTCACTCCACCCAAGTGCATAGCAACCATGGCTTAGTTTCCCCTCTTGGCCTGTAATGTGCAGAAACTGGAGTCTCTGACTTTCTCCCTACACCTGAAAAATATCCTTAGTTTCTGGATTCCTTCCTTCTCTCTCTCCCCTCCTTCATTCCTACTCTCTCTGCCACTCTCTCCATCCTTCACTCTCACTGTCTCTGCACCTAGTTTCATTTTGCCCCCATAGCCTTCCCACCGCTTCCTCTGTGCCTGTCCCTTTGCTAGGAGCCCTCTTCAGCTGAGCAGGGGAGAACAGGCCTTCAGAGGTTGCAGCTCCACAGCCAGCATGACGGAGAGCTTAACTGGGGCATATTAATTGTCTCTTGCCTTAACACAAGGCTTCTGGAAGCTATCCAGCCACACAAACCCAGAGCCAAGCCCCCTGTGCTAGCCAGAGCCCAGACCACGGGTGCATGGCAAAGCCAGAGCAGCTCTGTCCTCTGCTCCCAGCTCCAAGGTCAAGAGTAGCTCTAGATTTTCTTTTTCCCTGAACACTTCCATGCTGCATCCCACCTGGCAGTGTCCATGCTAGCTGCAGGATGTGCACAGCCCTTGCTGTGAGGCCTCCTGTCTGAATCCCTGTAGGGCAGCATGGGGTGGCCCTACTGGCTGCTGGTGGGGTCTGGCGAGCACCCTGGGCAGAACACCAACACAGCTGCAGTGCAACTCCTTCCTTCCCCCGGGCAACCTCCTTCAGGCCCGTCTCTCTGACCACCGTCATGCTGGCCCCACTCTCTCTCCAGGGCTCGACTGGAGGCCTTTTCTGACCACAGTGGGAAACTGCAGGTCCCTCTTCAGGAGATCATAGATTGGCTTGGGCAGAAGGATGAGGAGCTCTCAGCACAACTACCACTCCGGGGAGATGTCCTTCTGGTGCAGCAGGAAAAAGAGACGCATGCGGTATGTTCCCCTGAGCCCTTGTGCATCGCCAGCCGTCCTTCCCCAGTCTATGTCACTGCACGTGCCCACAGCTGTAGGTACAGCCTGTGATTAGTCTGCCAGTCCTTGTTTGCCTCCATCTCTGCTTCCTGTGGAAGGACAGAGCTGCAGCCCTGTAGGAAATACCAAGCCAGTGCTCCCCCA
This sequence comes from Rhea pennata, assembly GCF_028389875.1. Taxonomy (NCBI): domain Eukaryota; kingdom Metazoa; phylum Chordata; class Aves; order Rheiformes; family Rheidae; genus Rhea; species Rhea pennata. The sequence continues at coordinate 3,366,572 of NC_084673.1, read as the reverse complement.
CAGTGTGCAATAGGCAGAGCCCACCTGGCTTCAGACAATAAATCTACATTAGAGCCTCACGTCACCTGCAGGTACTGCAGCTGGTAGGGGAGCCCTGTTTCTATTACTGCTTTCCTGGACTGCTGCCTGTGTCCCAGCTCTGTGATGGAGAGAATTGCTTCTCCCTGGCTTCCGCTTAGGGGATCCGTGGGGCCAACAAGGGATTGGTTCCTTGGTTGGCCTAAAGGTGACTTGGTGATCAGGACATGAGTGATTCTCACACGTATCTGAAACTGGGGCAAAAGTGGACAGATCACAACTTCCTGTTCCCCTGATCAGAGCATTTCCTTCTATCAGTGGCTATTGGGTTTTGGTTGTTTTTGCCTTTAGAGCAAAACTGGGAGGTTGATTATTGTTACTCTCCCTTCTCACCAAAACTAACCACTTCCCTAGCGCATGAACAGTCTATCAAGGAGGCAGCACCAGCGAGCGGCTGCGGTGGTAGGGGAGGAGAGGACATCCCAAACCAGCCTGCCCCCACAGTCTGCCCTAGCAGAAGCTCTGCTTTGGTGCATCCTGTCATTCCCTCCTCTGTCCCTCCAACAGTCCCAGCTGCTGGTTGCCCCTCCAAGCTGCACCAGTTGCTGAACAGTCGCTGGAACAACTGTTTGCAAGACCCTGCCCTCACTGAGAGGAGGGAGCAGTGCCTGTGCAAGCATCATCGATAAAGCAGTTCCTGTTGAGCAGCTCTCACTCAGCGCATCCCTGTCCTGGGCTTGCTGCACAGCCTTCCCCCTCCAGCAAAGCCCAGGCCTCTGCACACACTACCTTCTTGCAAGAGGTCATTCCTTCCCTGAACTGCAAAAATATTTCTCTGTTAACTTTCCTCTATATTTCCAATGAGGCTTAGGTATTTTTTCTCTGGCAGCATTTCCTTAAGATGTTGCTTACAAGTCTGTGCTGGTAGCTGAGCTGGGCACTGGAGTGAGTAAATCAGTGTAGCCCTTGGCTAAGGGTAGCAGGGGCATAATTCTCTAGCTCAACTTGTTGTCTCATTTCTGTGCTCTGCTTTCCTCTCCAGGCTTTCATGGAAGAAGTGAAGTCTCGGGGGCCGTACATTTACTCTGTCCTGGAGTCAGCACAAGCTTTCCTTTCTCAGCATCCATTTGAGGAATTAGAAGAACCAACATCAGAAGGCAAAGGTCTGCAGAGCTTCCCCTTCCTTGTCCCCCCATAGCAAAGTGCAGCTCCCAGCCTCTCCTCTCTTCTTGGGGCTGGGCTGGGGAGTTTGGAGCACAGGTGGCTGGTGTGGCCCAAAGTGGCAACATGAATGAACAAGATGCCCCTTGGCCTTTTCTCTTAGGAAGGCCCAGTGTGTGTGGCATGCTGGCTGAGCCCTATCTATCTCCGTTAGCCAGGCATTTGTTCAGGATCGAGGAGGTCAGGGTCCTTCAGCCGAGCACTGCCTCACTCTCCTGTTGGTCAGGGAGCCTGGCACAGGGCTGAACCTGGATCCCAGGACTTTGTCTGAACATCCCTCACTCTGGGTTCTTCTCCCTCCCTGGGGCATCCTGGTGTGGACTTCATTAGTGGGCCTAGCCCTGACCCACAAGGCCCAGCTCCCTTTCTACTGGGGGAAGGATTTCAGGGCTCTGCCCCTTGCTGTACTGCAAGGGACTGTTCTGACCCTTGGGAAGGCTGGATCAGTGCAGACCCTTTGCAAAGAGGAGCAGAGCTTCTACCTGTGAAGACACAGATCCATGGGCAGGCTCGACCCCTAGAAGAGCTGGTGCAAAGAGAGATACTGTTATTGCTTGATTTTTCTCCCTCTTTACAGTTTTTCTTTCCAGTTTTTCTTTCCAGTTTTTCCCTGCCGTTCATCCATATCTCTTACCCACTCCCCTCTGGGCTGGGCTGTCACTTTTGCTCTCCATTCCCCTGCTGCTTTGCCTTCACAGATGTCTCTCCCCGGCACCGGATCCAGAACATCAGCCGTTTTGTGTGGAAGCAGGCGAATGTGGCCAGCGAGCTGTGGGAGAAGCTCACAGCCCGGTGTGTGGACCAACACCGTCACATTGAACGCACGCTGGAACAGCTGCTGGAGATTAAAGGGGCCATGGAGGAGCTCAGCACAACACTGGACCAGGCTGAAAGTGTGCGTGAAACCTGGGAACCTATTGGAGACCTCTTCATTGACTCTCTACCAGAGCACATCCAGTCGACCAAGGTACCTCTGACTCTGAGAATGCTCTGGCCTTGGCCCCTCAGATGATGGGATCTGCTTTCCAGCAGAGCAGTGCTTTTCTTCCTGACTGCTTAGTCTGACACAGCCTCGCTAGCTGGGGTCCCAAGGGCCAGGTCATATCCCGGTTAGTTCCCCGGCCTGTAAGGGTGGATTTGACATGCAGTGTCCTGAGGAATTGGCTGTTCTGAGTATATTGCTGCGGCACAGCCTTTATACAGGTACAGTGGCTCAGTGTAGGCAGGGTATTCCTGTCCACGTTCTACTTCTCGAGAGATTTGAGTCATCTCCATCCTGGCTGCTGCTAGTACTTGTTTTTTTTCTGCTAAGCTAGCATAGCCTGCAGGAGGGTTAGGCAGCAGTGTCTTGCAGCGTGCCAGCAACTAACCCACCCTAGCTTATAGCAGAGGGATCAGACCCCAGAGTACTGACTGCTTGCTTACTTTTCCTTTCTCTCCTGCCCTGTGTCTATCCTCTGGGTATGGGGGCTCCAGCTCTTCAAAGAGGAACTCTCCCCCATGAAGGATGGGGTGAAAGTGGTCAATGACCTTGCACACCAGCTCGCCATCTCAGATGTCCACCTGTCCATGGAAAACTCTCGCACCCTGGAGCAGATCAACACACGGTGGAAACAGCTGCAGGTGGGCAAGGGCCAAGACCAAGCAGCACAAATACCCCGCAGATTGGGGACACTGGGGAAGGGGTTCTACTGAGGAGGTTCAAGGGTGCTGAAGTAAGGCTTGGCACGGCAGGGAGGTACTGTTGGCATCACCTGAGGAGAGCATCAGGTGAGCATGGGAAAGGTAGATGGTAAATCTGCAGAGGCCTGGGGCAGGAAAAGGTGATGGGAGAAACAAAAGAAGCTGTTTGAGGAGAATCAGGGTCTGCAGGAGGCTAGTTTCCAGATGTGGTTTTGTTGACCTCTGTGAAAATATGGATGCAGGTGAGCTGTGCTGCGCCAGCCTGTGGAATGAGGCACAGAGGGCTGAATTGTCTGTGATACACAAATACCAAAGCAGGCAAGGAAGGAAGAAGACCTGGGTGACCGGGGCATGTCTGAACGTATCCACAGTCCCTCCTGAATGGGGCTTTGATCTGAAATAACTGACAGGTTCCCATTAAATTCCTGTGTCCCCCTTTCCAGGCCTCCATAAATGAACGCCTGAAGCAACTCCAAGATGCCCACCGGGACTTTGGACCAGGCTCCCAGCACTTCCTCTCCTGTATGTGAGCAGGTTGTCCCATCTTCCCCACTGATGGGCTGTCTCTGCAGGACAGCTTAGCACAGGCCATGGCACGACAGAACAAGGCACAGAGTCCTATTGCTGTAGCTGTGCCTGGCTGTAGCCCAGCAGCCCACAAAGCCATAAATATGGCTAGAAAAGGGCCCAGGCCAGTGGTACGTCATGTGCCCAGTGGGCCTTGCCTATGGTGCAGGGACTGGAGTAGGAGCTATTTCCCAAAGGTAGTGCTGTGCTGCCTTGCCACCCTTCTAGGATCAGGGATGGGACATAAGCATGCATCCTCTTCCGAGTGCAGAGCTGTGACACTTGCAGAAACAGCTCCCAGGTGACAGTGGGACCATACCAGTCTTGGACATTGTGTGGGTAAGACAACAGAGGGCAAAAAAAGGCAGTTCCCTGTGTCTGTTAGTCATTCAGGGGCCAAGAATGTGCGTGTTCAGGAGGCTTTCATTCCCCTGGCAAGGCAGAGGGATGCCATTCCTACAGAGCCAAGCCACTGCTGGCTGGAGGCTCTCAGACCCGCGAGCGACATGCAGCAGATTCATGCTGCAGAGACTGGGGTCCATCCTCAGAAATGCCAGTCCCCGCAGGGTTTCTGGAGGTCGATGGGGTTTGTTGGCCCTGGTTCCTTTGTAAATCAAGTGCTTCTATCTAAAAACAAGGCCAGAGTTTTCAGATGACAGAATTGATAAACTGCCTGTGACAAGCAGAAATAACTGAGGGTCATAAAAGGGCTTCCGTCCTCTAGATAATGAAGATAAGGTTGCAGAAAACCAGTACAGTTGTAGGATGAGTCCTCATCTGCCTGAGATCCTTCAGCTGATATGCAGAATTTGAGTTGACAGCATCAACATGAAGGAGCATCTGGTGTTCATCTAACATCTGTATGTCTCCCCTTGCAGCCTCTGTTCAAGTCCCTTGGGAGCGAGCCATTTCCCCCAATAAAGTGCCATACTACATCAAGTGAGTGCTCTCCCAAAGGCAGCTCATCTGTTGCCTGTGATTTTCTGTGGCCTGGCAGAAGCAGGAATTGTGGACTGATCTGGCGGGTGGAGGACTAGCAGACTGGTTTGAGCACTGACCTCTGGGGAGGTACAAAGTGTGTCGCTCCCAACCCGGCAGGGCCAGGCTTTCCCTGCCTGCTGAGATGCCCCAGATGAGAGGGGCACACCATGCCTTGGTTCCCCAAGGCAGGGAGGGCTGGCTGCAGGCAGAGGACAGAGCCCTGTGGGCATCCTCTGCTCTGCTATGGCTGGGGAGTACACACAACAGGAGACCAGCTGCCCAGGTCCGCTGTCTCTCTGCTTAACCCCCAGCCTGATTCTTGATCCCTTTCTGTTTTCTCTCCAGCCATCAGGCCCAGACAACATGCTGGGACCACCCGAAGATGACAGAGTTATACCAAACACTAGGTAAGGAAGCTGCCACGAAATTGCTTGAATGGCACCTGCCTTTCCTCTGTGTGAGGTGCTGTACAAGGTCTCCTGAGCCCATTTGCTCTCCCCTCTTGTGCAGGGGCTCTCCATGCTCAGCCTCCCAGTGCAATGGGGTCTGACACCCTGCCAGACTGTGCCCCTCTTCCTCCTGCACACACTCAGGCTTGTGCTTGTGCTGGTGGGGCCAGTGTCTGGGAGCAGCAACTGCCATTTCCTGCCCTGGAGATAAAGATACTGAACTGTGGTTTATTTTTGTTTCTGTGTTTTGGCAGCGGATTTGAACAACATCAAGTTTTCAGCATATCGGACAGCCATGAAACTGCGACGAGTGCAGAAAGCCCTGCGATGTGAGTGTGGGAGACATTTCCCTCATCCTGGATTTCCCTTTATAGAGGCATTAAAATAATACAAACTTTTACCAGCACATCAAAGGCAGGAGCCTGCCAGAGAACAGGTGGCCAAGGCAAGAAGCTCCAGGAAGATGAGACTGTAGCTGAAAAACTAAGCAAATTCCCTGGCAAGGTTTCTGTGTCAGAGCTTTCCTTTGCAGGGTTTGGGGTAGAACTGCCTCGAGGGCAGGTATTAGCAGAAGGGATTTGAGAACAAAATGGTGAAACACAGAGTAACAAATCTCTGGGATCAGGCAGGGGCTCACCCAGGAGCTCTAAGGGAGCCTAAAGAAGCACTGAATGTAACCAAGAGCAGAAACCAGCTTTGCTTGCAGAGGACTGGTGGGGGCAAATAGGACTCGATTACTTAATGAGGAGGAAGGGAACCAAATAAGCCTAGCTTTTGCATTGTTGGTAAAACTTTAATTAAAAAGTAAGATTAATAGGCATGTGAATATGATGCATTAAGAGTTCAACATGATGCATGGCTCTCAGAGGGGAAGCTGATCCACAGAATTTGATGAGTGCTCTCTGGGGGAGTAACTGAGCAGACAGGTGGGGATCTAATAGATACATGTCATTTGATTGCCCATACAGCTTTTGAAAAGGCCTTTCATCTAAGACTATATCAAACTTAGCCACAGGATGAGAGGGAGAGTTCCCTCCTGGCTCAATGGGGAGGAGAAGCCATCAGTTGGCATGGGGTTCCAGGAGGACCGTTGCTGCTTGACTTGTGAGAAGTCAGGAAGAAGGTGATGAGTGAGGTGAAGGGGGGAGGTTCAGTACTCAGCAAAGTTGGGCCCTGGCTGCAGAGTTTTGTGACCAGGCTGTCACACACCTGGGGAAATTTGGTGCTGATATTGTGCACGTGGGAGGAAAGAACAATTAGCTATGGATGCTTTGCAAAGATCTCTGCCGTAGTGCTGGTCAGAGAAACAACCTTAGAAACGACTAGAAAAGAGACAGAGAACAAAATGGAGCTCCTTTCTAGGCCACTTGCAGGCTTCTGGTTGCCCATGTCTTGGGTCTCATGTACTGTCCTGGTCCCTCTTCCCCAGCTCAGAAACAATGTGAAGGAACATGAGTAAGTGCTTTGCATTTAAGATGTACTTGAGAAGGGCAAGGAGGCTGCCAAGGCAGCTTCCCTGTGATGGGAGGTTCAACTGTGGTGGGAGGTGTGAGTCTGCCACATGGAAAAGCAGCGGTGGGGAACACTGCAGAGCCATACCCGCTCATGGGCAGCGTAGGTGTGAGGGTGAGCGGGAATTATGTTCACTAGTGTGTGAATCTGGGGTCCTCACTTCCACAGTGACTCCACAGGGACTTAGCGTGTGCAGAGGCTGGGTCCAGGCCTCTGTGTCTCTGCACAGTCCGAGATGGGAGGTGGAACTTTTTGTGGATAGTATTTTTGTGGCTCTGATTTTGGCCATGGTGACAAGGAAGGACAGTTGCACAGAAAGGTGGCTTCAAGTCACATCCAGGTGGTGACATGGGTATTTTCAGGTGGAATGTACAAGTGGGGGACTAATTCTGGGAGCAGTGCCTGTTCTCCCAGCATCCCGTACATATGCTTTCCCTACTGCGCTGGGACTTAGACTGCCTCAGCTCAGGTCAGGGCTGAATCTCTGCCTCTCAGTTCTCACCTCTTCTGCTTTTCCTCTCCATCTCTGATCCCTCTCTTCTTTCTGCTCAGTGGACATGGTGACCCTGGCCACAGCCTTGGAAATCTTCAATGAGCATGACCTGCAACCCAGCGACCGGGCGATGGATGTGGTGGAAGTCATCCACTGCCTGACTGCCCTCTATGAGAGGCTGGAGGAGGAGCGGGGCATCCTGGTCAACGTGCCTCTCTGCGTGGACATGAGCCTTAACTGGCTGCTGAATGTCTTTGACAGGTACCAGTCCCTTTGCACTTCCCATCTCCCTGGAACTGATCTGGGCTGCCCTGCCTGGGGGGGAAACCTCAGTGCTGCCCTGCCAGCTGACGGTGTTGCAAAGAGGCCCTGGCTGCTAGGGGCAGGGCTGGCTGCTGCAGGCATGCCTTGCTGATCTCCCAGCCCCCAAAACAACTTGCAAACCCAAGCAATATCTCGCCTTGCAGTGGTCGCAGTGGGAAGATGAGGGCCCTCTCCTTCAAGACTGGCATTGCATGTCTGTGCGGGACGGAGGTCAAGGAGAAGTTCCAGTGTGAGTCCCCTCATCTCCTTCCCCTAGGTCCACTGTGGGCTCCTTGAAGTAACCTAGGAAGCAGGAGTGAAAGGTTTTCTGGCTTAAACCTTCTTTGCCCAGAAAGAGCAGAGAAGCAGCTTTCATGCGGTGACTAATCTGCTTGCATCGTCACCCCTCCCTCCCTTCCCAAGCCTACGCCGCCTAATTTAGAAGGTGTTTTTGCACATTGACTGGTGCTGCAGTGATCTTGCTTGCATGGCACTATAAGGAACATTGCAGAGAAGGAAAATAGACAACAGTTATTCAGCGCTTTGCATAAGGAAAAACCTGGGGGCATGTGGCTGGGCAGCAGGTTTCAGACAAATTAAAGGAAGCACCTTTCCTCACCGTGTTTAACCATGGGATTCACTGCTGTAGGACACTGTGGAGGCCCGAAGTGCTGAGGGGTGTAATAAAGGGCTCAGACTGGTTCACAGAGAACAGGCCAGCCAAGGTTATTAAAGAAGTCATGTAAATGTAACCTCTGTCCCAACTACACTCTAAACTTCTGATTGTTGGGAGCTAGAGGGATACTGGTAAAGGTTGTTTAATCGTAGCTCAGTTTCTTTCCCACTGCCCTAAGCATTTGCTTAAGATCCCTACTTGGAGACAGGCAGCTGGCCCCTGATCTGACCTATGCAGCTCTCTCCCATGCCCATGTCCTGCCCTGTCTATCATGGTATCAAGTGGGTCTCTAATGCGGATATCTCCATGTCCATCTGGCTGGAAGATCTCTTCAGCCAAGTGGCAAACCCTGGGGGACTGTGTGACCAACGGCACCTTGGCGTCCTGCTCCATGAGGCCATCCAGGTCCCACGCCAGCTGGGGGAGGTGGCAGCATTTGGGGGCAGCAACGTGGAGCCCAGCATCCGCAGCTGCTTCCGCTTCGTGAGTAACATGCCCGTGGCCTGTGCCATCCCCTCACAGTAGCTGAGTTGAGGGAGAAGCTCTTGGAGATGATGACGAGTTAGAAGCCTTTTGGAGCTGGAGTCCGTCTCTGAGCAGCACTCTCGCTCTCCCCTACCCAGAGCAATGGGAAAGCTGCCATTGAGGCATCCCAGTTCCTGGAGTGGGCCAACCTGGAGCCACAGTCCATGGTATGGCTGGCTGTGCTGCACCGAGTGACCATGGCCGAGCAAGTGAAGCACCAGACCAAGTGTTCTGTCTGCCGGCAGTGTCCCATCAAGGGCTTCAGGTAAGGGATGTAATATGGGACCATGGCCCCATATTCCCAAGGGGGGTGCATGGTGTCTGGTGGGAGCTGGGATGAATGTAGCTCTCTTCCTTTGGAGGCAGTGGGGAGCTGCAAGACCTGAAGTGGGCACAAAGACAGGTACTGAGTATCTTGCTACCACTTTGGGGTCTGCTTCTGGGTCCATAGAGGGGCTGGCCTGAGTGGTGGGTGTGAATGAGGCTGCAGAGCGTGATCTGGTCCTGTCAGAATAGTGTGGCTGGTAATGTCCCCCTGACTGGGAGCAGACTGTCCCAAAACCTGAAACCTGACTGCTATCTGTAAGGGCCTCTTGCCCTGGCCTGGAAGGGGAACAATGTTTGCACCATGCAGTTGGAGTAACCTAGATCTCTGGAGCAGCAGTGTTTCAGGCAGGTCAGACCAGCTCTCTTGGTGGTACTGGGAGAAGGGAAGGAGCCTAACGCTCTTCAGCAGTCAGCTCTGTGGGTTCAGTGGAGTATGATAGCGCCCATAAGCCACCTCTGCATTGTGTGCTGATTTCTCCTTGGGCTCTGAAATGATGCATCTTTGCTGACTCTCATTGCCTCCCAATGGCTTATCCATCTTTCCAGGTATCGGAGCCTGAAGCAGTTCAATGTGGATATTTGCCAGACCTGCTTCCTCACGGGGCGAGCCAGCAAGGGCAACAAGCTGCACTACCCCATCATGGAGTACTACACCCCGGTAAGGAGCTGGGTTCGCCCAGGATGGTCTTGACTCTGAGCAGGGCCCTTGTCAGACACCTCCAGCCTTGCAGTGCTTAGGCTGCTGCAGCCAGAGAAGTGTCTCCCTTGTACTTTTTGATCCTCTTTGCATGATGGAAATTGCTTTTGCGCTCATGGTGAACAGGATGCCCGGATCACCCAAGTGCTCAACTTGGCTCACACCAGGCACCATGTGGGGCTGAATGAGCAGCCGTGTGCTCACCTTGCCTCCTGATTGTGTCTGCTTGCAGAAACTGCCTCTTTTCTGTTAAGCTTGCAACCAGCTCAAGAGATTTTTCTGTGGATGGTGGGACATGATCTCTTCCTTTTTGTTGACTGTGGCCTCAGTACATCCGTCTCTCTGCAGACTACATCCAGTGAGAACATGAGGGACTTTGCCACAACGCTGAAGAACAAGTTTCGATCCAAGCAGTACTTTAGCAAGCACCCACAGAGAGGATACCTGCCTGTCCAGTCCGTGCTTGAGGCAGACTTCTCTGAGACGTGAGTGTTGGCTGGGTCCTGTGCCATGCCTGTGTGATGCGTGGGCTCCACAGGAGGAAGCAGCATCTCAGCAGCAAGACAGGGCTCCAGTGGGGAGGGCCAGAGAGGGTAGCTTGCCCTGGGGGCTGATACAGCATCCCTGTCTTGGAGGAGCAGAAGTTTCAGTCTCCCTCTCTAGACTGCTCTGGCTCTCCTCTGCCCAGATGGGACCAGGGCAGCCCCTCCAACCCCTAGCTTTAAGTGAGGAGTGCAAAGCCTTTGAGTGAGGAATGCTGACCCGTGTGCATCTCTTCCAGACCAGCCTCATCCCCGATGCTACCACACGCCGACACCCACTCCCGGATTGAACACTTTGCAAGCAGGTATCATCACTAGGCACTGCTGTCGCACTGCTGTGGAGCCTGGCTCCAAGGGGTGCAGGGAGGCTTTGGGGCAGATGCACAGTGATCTCACCACTGCAGGCAGCCCCTGCCGTGCTTCCCCGTGCGCTATGCAGCAGGCACAGGCTGGCTCCAGCAGCTTGGGGCTGCAGTGTCACTGGGAGGAGGGAGGTGCCCCAGCTGCAGAGCTGGACGAACTTGTCTACTCCCTCCTGCATGCACCGCTTTGCTGTAGCCTGGGACATGGCCGATGCTCTCACAGCAGGTCTTGATTTTTCTTTGTCTTAGTGGCAGAACAGCCTCCACTTACTGTCATGTTCTACTGGCCCAGCCAGAAGTTCATCCTGGGAAGGATTCTCTCATAATAGTTTAGACTTTCCCATGTGGTTGCCAGTGTGACTTGCAAGATCTCCACTGTTGCTGTTTGTAATTTGTAACACCTCCGTCCTCACCACAGACTCAGACAGGGGAGAGACCTGATGCAGGCAAGGAGCTTGTATCCCAGGCCAGGACATAGGTAGTGACAGTTTCATGCTTTTACCTCGTTCCCTTGGGTATGCAAGAGGAGGCCAAGCAGCTGCCTGGCAGCCCTTTGTCCCTCAGACTGCTGCCCTGGATCAGCAGCATTTTTTGTTTTCTGAAAAGACAAAACTCTGTAAGAATCTGTAAAGAGGGTCAGACTAGTGCAAGCCGGGTGGGATACCTCTACCAGAGAGGGCCCTTGCAGGGGCTGCCTTGTGAATTGAGTGGATATTTATGGTGTCTCTGAATGTGTCTTAACCTGTTTTTATTTTCTCCAGGCTTGCAGAGATGGAAAGCCAGAACTGTTCCTTCTTTAATGACAGCCTGTCCCCTGATGATAGCCTGTGAGTCCTGCCTCTTTCCCCTGCTCTGCAGTGCCTGCTTAGCCAAGACTCCTGTGGCTCTGTCCCCACCTGCCCAGGGCACAGCAATACTTCCCATCTCAGCCACTTGTGTCTGAGGCTCCTGGGCACACCCAGCTACCCAGGGATGCTGAGCTACTTCTGAGCTCTATACCTGGAGCAGTCAGAATGAATTCCTACACAAAACCACCTGCTTCTGGGCTGCTCTTCCCCAAGAGCTAGCTTGCCCCCGAGAACAATATTCCTCACTAATATGTTTCCTCCACCTGCTGTAACAGGGATGAGGACCAGTACCTGCTGCGCCATTCCAGCCCCATCACTGACAGAGAACCTGGGAGCAGCCAGCAGGCCCCAGGCAGCCTCAACACAGAAGACAAGGGGGAGCTGGAGCGAATCCTGGCCCACTTAGAGGATGAAAACAGGTAGGGACATGGGCAACTCTCAAAGTGGGGTCTTGGGCCTAAGGGAAAGGAGCTGGAGAGACTCTGACTTAGCCAAAAGGGGCAGAGCTCCAAGTGGAGCTGTGGAATGGCTGACAGGGCCAGAGACACAGATGGGAAGAGATGAGTGGGATTGGTTTGGAGGATATCTACGCTGAACCCTAATAAACCTTTGTGAGAGCATGAGGCTCAGTGAGGGCACGCTCTCTAAGGAAGGGAGAAGGCTCTGTCCCCAGAAATGTTCCTGTTTCTTTCCCAGAATGTGTTCCCCTCTTAAACCCAAAGCGGGCTGAACCGAACCCAGGGTATTTCCATCTCTTGAACCCCTGGGCTCCCTCATGAGCAGTGGCAGTGCTGCTGTGGACTGTGTGAGGTGAGGCTCTGAGCAGCACAGCTCAGCTCAAGAGGTTACTGCTGTGCTATCCTTGCCCTTGTTCCCAATCCCTTAGTGAGTACTTTGTATGTCTTATACTGTCCTAATGGGACAGAGCTGCAGGCAGGCCACCCTACAGTGCAGGACAGAGTCCAGGAGGGTGGAGGTCCTCCCACACATCAACGTAAAGTCCCCTGGGATGTTTTGTCTTGGAGTCACTGGCTGTTCTCAGTGCACAGCCATTGGGTGGTTCCAGCAGCCTGTGCAAAGGGGATGATAGCACTGATTCGAGGTATCTTGCAGGATTCTCCAGGGAGAGCTGAGGCGTTTGAAATGGCAGCATGATGAGGCAGTGGAGTCTCCAACCTTGGCTGCGGGCTCCCCTGAATCAGTGCAGGACCCGCATAATGACGAGCTCCTAGCAGAAGCACGAATTCTTCGGCAGCACAAGAGCCGTCTGGAGACCCGTATGCAGATCCTGGAGGACCACAACAAGCAACTGGAGTCCCAGCTGCACCGGCTGAGAGAGCTGCTGCTACAGGTACCCACAGAGCAAGGACTGGGGCAGAGCACATCCTTGGGGTGGGCTTTTCCATGTCAGAGCTGAGGCAGTAGCAGAAAGGGATGGTCAGAAGGGGCAGGACAAGGACAGAGGACTGTGACAACCCCCTTCTCTTTCCAGCCTCCAACAGAGTCAGATGGCAATGGTTCAGCAGCTTCTTCCTTGGCTTCATCTCCACACCAGTCTGAGGACAGCCAAGTGAAGGAGCGGGAGCACAACACCCCTGACACTGAAGCTGCAGGTGAGGGTTGGAGCTGACCTCTCAGCGATGCTACCTCAGTCTGACTGCTCCAGGGGAAGTTGCCACCTGAGCACCCCACAGAGACACCAGCTTGCAGGCAGCTCTGCATGCTCAGAGAGCCTGCTAACCTCAGCTCTGTCCTCTCTTCCTGCTGCAGATGAGGTGGAGGCCAAAACGCAGGATGTCAGTGTGTGCCTGGAGGATATCATGGAGAAGCTGCGGAGCGCCTTCCCCAACTCTCGAGGTACTCGAGTGAAGTCCCCCTCTCTGGCTTCTTACTGTTCCCTCAGATGAGGTTTCCATCTCCATGGAGCTCTGCCCGATCCCACCCTCCCTGTGACAGCTGGTCCCCTGCAGCACCTGCAGCCAAGAGCTACATTGTCACTACACTGCTGGGACTGATGTGCGGCCTGGGTGCAGAGAGGATGAGAGGTTCTCCCACCTGCAAGATCAGAGCTACTGAGGGTGATGACCAGCTGGATCGTACCAGACGAGCCACAAGCATCCTGCTCAGGGCCCTGCATGCCCATGGGCTCCTCCCCATGAAGACAGGCAGACCTGACGGCACAGAGCTTGCAGTGATCACCTCAAACCACCCTGTCTCATCCCTGCCTGGAAGGATGGAGGCACCGGTTACCTGGCAAAACTGAAGAAATGGTGCAAGCTCTCCTAGCCGCTCACGGATGGCTCTTCCCAGCAGAAATGTGACGGGGGTGCTCGTGTGAACAGCCTCCTGCTTCCTGCGTGGGGGTTGACGTTGGCACCAGTGGCCCCTGCTTTCACTTTCTGCCTGGCCCTTTTCTCACCCAAGGGGCAGAGCTCTGCAGCTCTCTGCTTGACACCCTCCCTCACCCAGGCTGCCTGTGTGCGTGAAGGAGGGAGACGTTGCTTGGTGTCAGCACTGACACGGTGGCAAAGTTTCCCCTGCCTATACATCCTCACCTACTTTCTGCCATCCCTTAACGTGCCTATTCTAACCAGGTGGCTCCAAGTGTCATTCTCCTGACCTCTCCATTTCTCTTTCAGGTATGACCTCCCTTATCTAACACCTTCTGTGAGCCAGAGGCTTTCTCTAACCAGCTACCTGGCTGCTTTCCTCCCCTTCCTCTTAACTGCCATGCTTCCCCTGCGGCAGGCCTCACTTGGACTCCCTCGGGAGCGCCCTGAGCCGGTCATGAACCATACTTGCCAGCTCCAGAAGATCTCAGGGGAACATGGGCCACGTGGGAGCAGGACTGTGGGCTCCTCTGGGGTCTAGCTCAGTCGCTCAGCCATAGCATCCAGGCTTGGACTCACTGGACTGCACAGAAAGGCTGAGAAGAAAGAGTTGAAGCCATGAAAGCTACGTGTCTCCCTCAGCACTCATGGGCTGCCACCTTTGGCCGCAGCCCTTAGAGGACAAAGAGCTCAGCATTCTGCTCCTCTCTGGTTCTGCCCAGTGTCACCCAGGTTCATGGGCACCTCGTAATGCTCCTGCAGCCACCAGCCAGCCACCCAGTCTTTAAACTCTTCTTAACAGCATCCAGCTACCAGCTTCACAGACTGAACTCCCCACTGCTCAGGGCTTCGCGGCTACCTGGGCACGTACCGTCTGGCGGGGAGAGTTTGTGAGGGCTGCGGGGTAGGGAGGAGTCCATGTTAGAGCTTCAGCCCAGCTAGTAGCCTTATTGTGGGAGGAGCTTTATAACGGAGCCTTACCATTTAATTTGCATATATTTCTATATAATATATATATATATATATATTCTGTACTTAAATATTCTCATGGACTCACTCCATTAAATTCTAATACCTTGTTAAGTGGCAGTTGCACTTGACTGTTTCAGTCCAGCCATGTGCTCCTGCGAGGACCAGCCCCCTCCCTGCTCCCTGCGCTGCCTCGGAGCAGGGATGCTGTGAGAGGAGCTCAGCCGAGGGCCAGGCCAGCAGCGGGCGGTCAGGCCCGCCTGGTTTTTTGGGGGGAGCTGTGCGCAGAGAGCTTGTCCTGCCTGCTCCGTGCGACTCGGAGCCCCTCTTCCCGCGGTGGGGAGCGGGCTTCTGCAGCCGTAGCCCGTGCGGGCCAGCGCCAGGCTCTGTGTGCGCTGCTCCCCCGGGCTCGGTGCCTCGGCCCCGGTGCTGCCGCGATGTCGGGCTGCGACGCAGGATGCGGTCGGGACGGGCCCGGCGCCTCCGTGCTGCCCTGGAGGAGGGAGCTGGGCTGAGGGGCTGGAGGCTAGAAGCAGGCGCGTCCCCTCGAGGGGAGGCAGAGGAGGCTGTTCTGCGGGGCTGCTTGGTGCCAGTGGCTCCTGGAGCCGAAGGCTCCCCGAGGTTGCTGTCTAGGGCTGTGTTATGTCGAGAAAGCTGTCGAGTTAGGTGCTGTAGGGTGCCCAGCACGGGGCTGGGGTGGCCCCGGGGCTGCGGAGGGGCGAGCCGCCGGAGCCCTCGGGGCACAGCAGGGCAGGCTGCGTGGGTGCCAGCGTCCTGCCCGGAGGGTGCTTGCTGCGGGGGCAGGAACAGGCTGTTGTTGCTGGTTGTGCCGGGGTGCGATGGGGAGCTGCTCGGGGCGGGTTGGAGCAAGGCAGCACACTGGGCGCAGGGGTCTGCGTGCTCTGCGCTTGGCATCGTTGCAGGGAGGTGCAGCAGGGCACCTTGCTCTGAGCCCAAGTCGTGGAGGAGGAGGAGGAGGAGGCAGCACACGGGTCAGGCTCCGGGATGCCTGTGGCGGTAGCAGCGTGGCTCGCCGTCCTCGCCGGTGTGTGTGGCGAGCGGCTGGAGCGCGCGGGGTGTCGGAGGCGGTGGCCGTGGCGGGCGGCTCGCCGCAGCGCCCCGCGTGCTCCAGGCCCGTGGGTGCTTGTGTACAGCTGCACTGGGCTGAGGCCTGGAGAAAGTCAGACTTAGGGCAAACGTGGGGGTCCCCAGTGCCAGGTGCAGGGCCTCAGCGTGGGGGGGGGGGGGGCAGCAGCACCCCCGGGAGCCCGGGGGGAGCTGCTGGGTGCGGGGGGTCTCGGGCTGCGTTCGGGTGCTGGGCTGCGGCGGGGAGGGGAGCGGACTGGCTAACGCGCTGGTAACCATGTACCGTGGTGCTGCTGTCCTCACTGCTTCTCTCCATCTCTGCTCTGGAAAGAGAATAAATTTGTATTTATACTGAGACCGAGCTTGGTGCCTTGGGCTCTTCTTTCTGTGCTGCTTTCCCGGCGGGATGAGGACATCCCCGAGCGCCGTGCCGCCGCGCTGCCCGCTCCTGCGGGGAGAGCAGCAGCTCTGCTGCCCCTCCCATGGGCTCGCTGGGTGCTTTTGCCCCCGGTGCTGCCTCCGCTCCCCGCAGCTCTGGGACACAGCAAGGCACTGGCCCGGGGCAGGGGGCTCATGGCCCTCCCCCCCCCCCTGCTGCGGGGGGGGCCGCAGCCCAGCCCCACTGCCTGCAGGGCTTTGGTGCTGAACCCACCAAAGGAGGAGGGGGGGGGATGGTGCTGAGCAAAGGCCTGACAGGCCTGCGGCAAAGATTCGAGACTTTAAACGAGGGTCAAATCCAGCCTCTCCTTTAAATCCCTCTCCCCAGGGCAGAGCCCGCTGGGCCGCAGCCGCCAGGGCCGGGCAGGAGGCGTGTGGCTGCGAGCGGAGAGGCCGGGCACGGCCAGGAACAAATCCAGCGCACATAATAAACAAAGCTTGCATAAAAGCAAACAGCTTTTATTTCTCGGCGCGGCGCTGGGGCCGGCAGTCTGGCCCGGGCAGCCGGCCCAGTGCCCCCCCCGCCTTAGGGGAGGCTGTGCCCCGATGCACCGGCCCCGAGCCCCCGGCGCTGCCCTTCATCCCCGGGGGGGACCCCGGCCCCCTCCCCGGCCGCTTCGGGGCAGACCAGGGGCTCTTCCGCCCCAGGGGGCCCAGCCTGGAGCGCGGCCACCGCGGTGACCGTGGGCTCGGGGGGGGTTTTGCCTTCGCTGGCGCTGCCCCAGCCTCTCCCCTCTTTCAGCTCCCCCGCGGCGCTTTCTGCCCCCGGCTCCAGCTCCGCAGCACCCTTGATGCCGCCTCCGTCCTCCTGCCCCAGCTCCCTGCTGGGGATCCCCGGTCCTGGGGCTCGGCCTGGCTCTGCCGCAGCGGAGCCGCCCTCGGCCCTGCAGTCGCCCTGCTCAGGAGCCCCTCCGAGCCCAGCGGCCTCCTCTGGAGCCCCTCTGAACCTGGCCTCCACTGGGGCTCTCCTGAGCCCGGCTGCCTCCGGAGCCCCTCCAAGCCCAATGGCCTCCTCCGGAGCCCCTTCACATCTAGCCTCCTCCAGCGCCCCTCTAAGTCCAACTGCCTCCGGAGCCCTTCTGAGCCTGGTCTCCTCTGGAGCCCCCCCAAACCCAGCCTCCTCTGGAGCCCCTCCAAGCCT
Organism: Rhea pennata; assembly: GCF_028389875.1. Classification (NCBI taxonomy): domain Eukaryota; kingdom Metazoa; phylum Chordata; class Aves; order Rheiformes; family Rheidae; genus Rhea; species Rhea pennata. The sequence continues at coordinate 3,349,404 of NC_084673.1, read as the reverse complement.
TGCTGCCTCCTGAGCCCCTCCACATCCAGCCTCCTCCAGCGCGCCTCCAAGTCCAACTGTCTCTGGAGCTCCTCCGAGCCCGGTCTCCTCCGGAGCCCCTCCAAACCCAGCCGCCTCTGGAGCCCCTCTGAACCCGGCCTCCGCTTGGGGCTCCCCAAGTCTGGCCTCCTCCAGAGCCCCTTGAAGCTCAACAGCCTCCTCCGGAGCCCCTTTGAGCCCGGCCTCTTCTGGAGTCTCTCTGAGCCCGGCTGCCTCCTGAGCCCCTCCACATCCAGCTTCCTCCAGCGCACCTCCAAGTCCAACTGTCTCTGGAGCTCCTCCGAGCCTGGTCTCCTCTGGAGCCCCCCCAAGTCTGGCCTCCTCCAGAGCCCCTTGAAGCTCAACAGCCTCCTCCGGAGCCCCTTTGAGCCCGGCCTCTTCTGGAGTCTCTCTGAGCCCAGCTGCCTCCTGAGCCCCTCCACGTCCAGCCTCCTCCAGCGTACCTCCAAGTCCAACTGTCTCTGGAGCTCCCCTGAGCCCGGTCTCCTCTGGAGGCCCTCCGAGCCCAGTGGCCTCCACTGGAGCCCCCCCAAGTCTGGCCTCCTCCAGAGCCCCTCCGAGCCCAGCCTCTTCTGGAGCCTCCCTGAACCCAGCCTCCACTGGAGCCCTCCTGAGCCTGGCTGCCTCCGGAGCCCCTCCAAGTCCGGCCTCCACTGGAGCCCCTCCGAGCCCAGCCGCCTCCGGCCCTCGGTGCTCCCCGTCTCCCAGCTCCGGGGCCGCGCTCTCCCCCGCCCGCTCCGGCCCCATCCCCGCCCCGCAGCTCCCCGGCTCAGCCCCGCCATCACCTCCCTCGGCCCCTGCCGCCTCCCCCGGCTGCGCCCCGCCGGCGCCCGGCCGCCCCCGCGGCCTCGGCCCGCGCCCGGCCCCCGCCTCGAAGAGCCCCTGGTAGCGCTTCCGCTCCTCCACGTGCTTCTTCCTCATCCTCTCGCCCAGCAGCTTCAGCTCCTTCTTCACGGCGGCCGCCACGGCGGGGTCGAGGTGGGCGGCCCGCGCGAAGTCCTCCCGCGCCTCCCGCTCGTTCCACACGGCCGCGTGGGCCTTCGCCCGCTTGAAATAGGCCTTGGCGTTGCCTGCGGCGGGGGCGACGCGCGGCTGGGGTCCCGCGGCCCCGGGGCGGGAGCCGCCACGGGACGCGGAGCAGAGGGGCCGCCGTGGGCAAGGGGACGGGGACACCGGCACCCCCGTGGGCATGGGGACACCAGCACCCGCGTGGGGTGAGGGGACGGGGACACCGGCACCCCCGTGGGCATGGGGACACCAGCACCCGCGTGGGGTAAGGGGATGGGGACACTAGCACCCCGCATGGGGACACCAGCACCCCCATGGGCATGGGAAGGGGGACACCAGCACCCCCATGGGCATGGGGACACCAGCACCCCCATGGGGTAAGGGGATGGGGAGAGGGACACCAGGACCCTCAAGGGCAGGGGGAACCAGGGCACATGGGAGTCGAGGTGGGACCCAGGGACACGGGGTGAGCAGCATCACAGGCAGAAGCAGCCGGAGGACACGGGCCCCGTGGGGGCAGGTCCCCGGGGCCGTGGGCACGGTGGGGCCAGGCCGCGAGTACCGTTGTGCTTCTGGAGCAGCTCCGTCGTGTGCTCCAGCACCTCGTAGTACTCGCCCAGCTCCAGCTGGCACTGGCAGTAGTTGAGCACCAGCGGCGTGACCAGGTTCTCCAGCTTCAGCCAGGCGTCCTCCCACGGCTTCTCCTGCCCAGAGAGCGGTGGCGGGTGGGACGTGGCCGTGGCCACCGCCGGGGCAGGCGAGCAGGGCCCCGCGGTGGCCGCTTTGCCGAGGAAACCTGGGCACGGGGCAGAGCCAGGCTGCCCGGCCTTGCTAGGGAAGGCGGCCGGGTGGCTGCTGGCTGGACGGGTCCCACCACAGCCCCGGGTTGGCGTCCACGGCTGGGTGCTGCTCACCTTGGCCTGCAGGTTCCTCAGGCAGATGACGGCCTCCTGGTACTTCTCGGCCGCCTGCCGAAACTCCTTGCGGAGGACGAGGCGGTTGCCCTCGCTGTGCAGCACGGGCACCGCCGCCAGCTTCTCCTCCTTGTTCATGGCCCAGGTGTCACGCTTGTACGCCGAGGGCTCCTCCACCTGCGCGGCAGCGGGGCTGAGCCGGCCACTCCGGGCTGCGCCGTGCCAGCTCGCGGCCAGCCCTGCACCTCCCGCCTTACCCGGAACAGCTCCATGATGAAGATGAGGGGCTGCGGCGTCCGCTGCAGCTCGTCCAGGTCGGCGTAGCCCGTGCTGTGGTAGTCGAACATGTTGCCCATGCCGCAGCGGTGCTTCTGCCCTTCCAGGGGGTCGCGGCCCTCGGCGATCCGCCGCATGCCCTTGGAGACCAGGGCGTACATGCCCGTGTGCTGCAAAGAGGATGCTCTGCTCAGCCACGCGGCGAGCCCCCCGTCCCTGGGGTAGACCGTGGCGGTGGCCGAGGCTTGGACACCCTGCAGCTCCTCCTTTGGGGCGCGTGGTCCCGCTCCCTGGAAAGGGGGAGATTCCCCCTCCAGGTTGGGCACCCCTAAGCCCTGCACTCACGATGGTGTCGCACCAGAACTCAGCCACCTCCCCGGCCCGCATGGAGCTGAGCAGCGTCTCCCAGATCTCCAGCTTGAACATCTTGCCCACGATGAGCTCCATGGGGATGCCGGCCTCCCGGCTGTCATCAATCACTGTCCGCTCAAAGTCGTCCTTCAGCGTCTGGAAGTGGAAGGTGATCTGCCCCGGAAAAAGCACAGTGCCACCGGGTTTGGCGCTGCAGCAAGCACCCTCCCAGCCCCACACCATCCCCGGCCCCGCTCTGCCGGGTGCCCAGGCATTAGGACAAGCCTCTTCCCAGCCGAGCACGGGTTTGACTGGCAGCTCTCCATCTACAGCGTGGCGATTGTGCCTGCTACCAGCTTGCTTCAGACAGAAAGCAGACGATGGAGCGTCTTAACGCCTGCCGGGGCTGTATCTGGGTGCTCTCATCAGATACCTCCATAACGCAGCTCCGAGAGCGCTCACACAGCCAGGGCCTCATGGTGCCCACATACAGCTGGCTGCACCCAAGGGCTAGTGGTCTTGGAAACCCTCCGATGCTCCCTGTTGGCACCTCTGCTCCTGCTTGATGTGCGTCAGGAAAGGCAGGCAGATCTCCAGCAACGTGCCGTGGCCGCCGAGCTCCACATCCCTCGCAGGGAGAAGGCAGGTAGCAGCAAGTGCACCCACCTTGCACGGGGTCTCCCAGCACCACAAGCCTGGAGCTCAGCTCATGAGCAGGGTACAGCCGCTGGGAACCCAACCCTCAGGTCACAAGCAGGAATGAAGGTGTCCAACCTTCCCCGTTTCTTTCTGGGCTTTGAGGCAAGAACCCGTTTACCTTGCTCCCATCTTGGAACTTGGGCAGCTCCCCTCGGCCTCCGTGTAAAATCTTCTTCTTGACGCCTTCCACGTTCAGCAGGTAGATTTCCTCCATGGCCAGCTCCTGCCACCCCCAGGCGCAGGTCACACGCGCTGAGCCTCTGCCTCAGGGCATCTCCCTTTCTTGACTGGCCACATGTGCCACCTCCGGGAGCTGCCGCTGGCCTTTCGCTTACTGTGTGGGGAGCTGGGTGCTCCCGCTGTTGGGGCAGTATGAAGAACCCTCTTCCTCCTCTCCCCCTATGGCTGCAAGGTGAGCTGTCACGCCGTGGCCCTCCCTCGCTGAAGCCCCCGATACCCTCCGTTGCCTTCCGCCAGCTGCTGCCTGGAACCGCTTCTCTAATCCTCTTCCCACCCTGCCAGGTTAATCTGGGATTTGCCTGCCTAGTCTGTGAGGAATTAAAGAAGCTCCCTAATCAGGAGGACTTCATTCCTTCGGCAGACCGAGAGCTCGTGTGGTCCCCTTCGCATGCAGTCGCCCTTTGACGCAACTACCCGAGGAGCCTTTCCCTGGCAGGAGCCCAGCAACTGTGGTGCAAGCCCCAGCCAGGGGCTCGGTACGGTCAGGCACAAGCTGCCCAGAGCCACTATGCGCCTGCCTCCTGCAGAACGTGAAGGAGCAGGACAGGGTTGTAAATGATGCTTTACTGAGTCCAGTTTGCAGACACAAACATTCCCCAAACATGGAAACAAGCTCCCACCAGGCCAGAGCCCAATTCCCACAGTCAATGAGATGCAGAAAGCTGTATTGCACAGGCCCAACAGGAACTAAACCCCTTTGGGAGATTGGTCTTCTATCTTTACAGTAACCCACCGTGTTTCTGCTGCTCTTACAGGCACAGCCTAAGTCTTTCCTTTAGCACCATCAGCTGAACACAAAACAAGGTAAATGAGAGCAGCTCTGGACACCGCACCTCTAGCACTGCCCAGAACCACATCTAGCAGCAGAGGTGTAGGACTAGAATAGACCTCAGCACAGAGGATGAAGGACGCTTCCAGCGCAGCAGCAGGCCTGCTTGGAAGTACAAAGACCTGCTGTTCTGGCCCAGACTGCTCCTCACTTCTCCATGAGAGATTCCAGCTGCTCCTGCAGAGAGGTCATCTGGGAAGAGGGAGTGAGGTGTCAGAGTAAGGCACGGCGGGACTCCTTGCCCCTCAAGTCCAAACCTTCATGCTTGTGTGGACCGTCCACCTACACTAGTGACTGCCTTGCTCGCACACCACAGGAAGCTGGGCTGGTGCAGCAGGGCCTGCTCTGGAGAACCAGACTGGCGCAGAACGGCCTTGCAGCCACTGCTGGGGCAGAACAGCATGAAGCAGGGCAAGAGAGGAACCTGCGAAGGGAAGTGGGCAACCCCTTGCCTCAGCACCTGACTGAAACTGCAGAAGAGTTCACCAGACAGGAGCTCCGCTGGGCGCCCCCAGCTTCTACCCTACGGGGTCCTGGTGTCATGCTTTATCCCAGAGAGCAATCCTAGCGATCTTGGATTTACAACTAGATGTGCTCGCTGCTCCTCCAGAGGAAAGGCTGCAATCAGCTCTCTTTCCTACAGCTGTTGGTGTTTTAGAAACCTCCACAGAGCTATGGATGAGGTTCAGCCCAGCGTGGCTTGTAGCGCTGGAGTTCAAAAGCGGGTGATGTGGTACAAAATTTAGGAAACCGTGTGAGAGGCCAAGCCTAGAACTGTGCCTTTGAACAGAGCCTCGTACCCAGCACCTCCCACTCTGTTGTGGGAGCGTTCTCACCTGCTGCTTCTCTCGCTCTTCCTGCTGCTTGAACTCATCCAGCACGGCTTGGAGACGGGTCTGCAGAAACAAACACACCAAACCACAGTTACCAATGAGCTCTCAGCTTAACAGCTGCTGGCATAATGTGTTGAGTGGTGCAACAAGTCCCAAACTGTGCTGACTGCCAGCCACCTTATCTCCCGCACAGTTTCATGGATTGCCTTGCCTCTGTGCGGAAAGCTGGAGTGCATGGCCATACCGCAGCTATTTTTATTTCAGCATGCAAACACCCCTGGCTTTTCCAGGGCAATTGCTGAATCAGTTTGCTGGGTCTAATACACCAAGCTGGCGCTGAGCAGAACACAGAAAACTAGAAGAAGCCCCAGAAGAGCTGTCACCTTGAGGGCCAGGTTCTCTACTTTCATGATGAGATCCTCCTGGCGCTTCCTCCTGTCCTGGGTCTCCTGGAGTTTACTCTTCAGGTTGTCGATCTGTTTCTGGATCCCCATGACTAGAAGAGAGAGCAAGCTCAGACCCACAGCAACAGTGGAGCTGGGCAGCGCAGCCTGCCCAGCTCACCGGCAACCCTGCTGCGTTCTGCCACCTGACCCACCTATCTGGTTGGATCCCTCGTTCTCCTGCTGCTGCCCATCAGACTCGTTCAGCTTGTCCTGCAACTGCCTCTCCAAGTCCTCCTCTGTGTCCATGATGTTCAGATCCTCATCATCATGATGATCCCTCTCATCCTCATCTTCACTGCTGCTGCTGATGTCATTAAATATCTCCCGCAGTTCGTCATGTTCTAGGTGGTGCAAAAGGAAAAGAAGAAAACAGCTGATGGTGGCCCAGCACCCTTCACCTATCAGTGGCAACACCAGTACATGGTGTCTGTCTCTACGCAGCCCACCGTCCTCCAGACATTGCTACCCAAACCGACTGCAGTGCACAGTCTTCCTCACAGCTGTTACCTACTGCTATGCCAAGTGGGCACCTGTTCCGGCAGACTACAAGCTTGTGACACACTGGCCTCTACTTGCACCCAGGCTGACCCTCGCTCACCTCACATGTGTTTGCCACATCTCTGATGTGGGCTTATCCCAGGGAAAATGGGCCCAACTGATTACCTTATGGCTAGAAAGAAAACAACAGCCTTCCCCACTGTACCTGAGGAGCCATGGCCTTGTTTATGCCCAGACATCCCTGGGGAGGAGATGTCCAGGCTGGTGAGTGAGCCATGGTTATCTACTTCTTTAGTTTCATCTTCAGCAATGACTTCCCAGCCTGACAGCAGGAACAGAATGAGTCAAGGGAAAAAGACGACCATGGAAGATACAGCATAGCAACAGAAAGTTAAAATCTGCAGATCACTGCCCCTTCTGGCACTGCAGCCATGGATACCCAGGTAGAGCTACTCCAGTGTTTGTTCTTTGAAGGTCTGTCCTCTGCTGTTACTTAAGTTCAGCTCAGTGTATGAGCACAGTCCCCAAGGAAGGTCACCATGGAGAAACAACATGCTTTGAACAAGGGAAAGGCAAAGCTCTAACTTCTGTGTCTCTCTCATGCTCATCTCCCAACCTCTTGCATCCACACACAAAGCTGCGGTTGTCTCTCCTTTCCACAGTTCCAGATCACACCTACTGCCCCCTCCCTCGCTTGAGTTTTTTTCCCTCCTGAAAGGATACGGACACTGACAGCCTCAGCATCGGTGCTCAGGAGACGCTTCACCTCTTTTTCCACATCAGGAGACTCAATATACTGGGCCAAAGAAGGGAAAGGCAACAGAGATGCCGTTAGATACCTTGTGCAGGTTCCTGCACACTGGTCAGCACCTTGCCTCCACTGCTGGACAGAGCCCTGTTTGGAGCCTCTCTTTTATTCTTTTTGCTTGGCTCACTCGTGCTCCATCCAAGAAGTTACTTTTGCATCTCTAGAAAGCACTCTATCTTCTTCTGTACAGAGCTCCATGGTGGGCTGCATATTCTCACTTTTCTTTCGCTCTGACAACCATCAATACTGCTTATGAAATCAGACATTCTGTGTGTATACTTAAAGTGTTCAAGGTGCAATTCACTGATGGATAGTCAACTCAAGTCCTTCACTTCTCCATCAAAAGAAGGTTTCATTTATCACTTTTAAATTAGCCAGGGATCTTAATTAGTGACACCACACCTTTTCTGTGGGCTATAAGAATGTCTAAAGTGATTTGTTTCCCAAATGTCATGCAAAATATCACTCCATCATGTTCTCAGAAAGAAACTGCAAAGCAAGAAGATTGAGTCTTCCCAGCCTCACGGTGCTGCATCTCCCCAACACCTTTCCTGGCTTGTGTATTTGCACAGACACACAGTCTCTGAGCTCCATCTGTTCCCACTCCCCCAACTGAAATGACAGTTATTCTATTTGTAGTGTTACTTGCTGGGGAAGTGATCAGGCCGTACATAGTTAGGACTTCAGCTGGGAAAGCAGCAATGAGCGAAGTCTGATTTGCATGCGACTCTTCCTTTCTTCTTTGTGAGCAGGAAGAGACGCACTGTGGCAAGGCAGCCATGGGAATGGAGTCTACACATCCACTGCCCAGAGAATTTTCCCACCTCAGGGGCATCTTGGAAAACATGGAGGAAGCAGCCAAGGAATTGTTCAAAAGTATTAGTCTCCCTTCCCCCTCATCTCTGGCAAGGAAATGTGTAAAACAAAATTAAGAAACTCCATGTTTTCTGGATGATAGATTGCTAGAGCTCTAATGCCACCACTTTTCTATCCCTTGGCTGTTTTATCTGCTTATTTTATCTGAGGGAGAAACAACTTACCTTCTTCTTAGCCGTTTTCCGGAATCGTCTCTTCCGTACGTTTTTCAGGGGAAGAGTAACTGTAACAGAGGAAACAGATTCTCTGTGTCAGGCAGATGGTCTAAGGGGAGAGCTGGGTCTGGCAGACTCAAAGAGAGCACTAAAAATGGTGCAGCAGCACTGCCAGCACATGGCAGTGGTGAGCACTCTACACAGCGGCTGTGGGGATGCTGGGGTGGGGGCCTGGGCAAAACCTCTACTCACTGCCATGGTTCCAGATGAACTTCTTCTCCCTATCCTTGTCCTTTTTCTTGTTTGCCTTGGGGTCAGTGCTCACAGTTTGCTCTTCCAGAGGGGGATAGAGGTCACCATCCACAGTGCAAACAAGCATCTGAAATGCCCCCCAAAAAAACAAAGCTTGTTATGGCAGCAGAAGGGTAAAAGGATGTGAAAGCTTTTCAGGAAAATGAATAGTGACTTTTACTGCATGTAGTTAGCCAGAGGGATTCACTGGCACGAGGGGGTGAGAAAAACAATGTTTTACAGCCAGCTCTGTTCATGACTAAGCACAGCTGCAGTTAAGCTGTCTTAAGGACAGTGAAATTTCATGCTTCAGAAAAGGGAAGATTCCGAAACACCAGAGGTGGGGAATTTTAAACAGCTCATATTCTGAGAATACAGAAATTAGACATGTTTTACCAGGCGTCTGACTGCAAAAGCACACCAACATTTTCCTGGAGAGGGGTCAGCAAAGTGGCTGTTGGGGCAGGAATGAAAGATGGCTCATACCTGGCAGATATCCGCTGTCTTATAGAAAGTTTTCTTATCGATGGTTTTTAAGCTCTCGATGATGCAGGGCAGATCCACCAACTTGGCTGCCAGCGGAACTCGGTCTACACGGACAATCCCATGGCGCCCATCCGCTGTAGGAAGCCAAAGGAGAAGTTAGCGCTGCAGATGGCTCACTAAGCAGTTAAACAGAGCAGTATATTCCTAGGAAGGAAATTTCACAGGAAAACACGTGTAGGAAATAGGAAAACCCAGTTCTGGGCAATTTCACTTGTGGGCAATCACAGGAATTTTAAGATGCCCTTAGTAATGTGGTCCCAAGTCAGAACAGGAGGGCAGACTGGTGGGTTGCACCCTACAGATGGAACAAGAGCCTTCTCATTCCAGGGCAGACATGGAAACTCTCTCTTGGAGTCCATCACTCACTGGATCACAGAACAGTTGGGGTTGGAAGGCACCTTTGGAGACGACCTGGTCCCAGCCCCCTGCTCAAGCAGGTTGCCCAGAATCCTGCCCAGTCAGGTTTTGGAATACCTCCAAGGATGGATGCTCCACAACCTCCCTCAGCAATCTGCTCCAATGTTCAACCATCCTCACAGCAACCAAGCGTTTCCTTACGCTCACGTAGGACTTCCTGTGTTTCAGTCTGTGCCTGTTGCCCCTCGCCCGATTCTAGGCCAGCAATCCCATCCCTTTTAGTGCGATAATGAGCAGCACCACACAGCCGATGTTTCACCTGAACTAACATTTTCACTTCAGAATCACAAGCCTTTTTGATGGGCAGCAGGAAGCTGAGGTGAAAATACGCATTTCTGAGGTTGCAGAAATCATCAAGACTGGGCCAAGAGGGGGCCGCTAAGGCACGGTGGCCTCATGGGGGTGAAGACAGGTGCTCAGCACGGCTGGGAGTTTCTGTCAAGCCAGGCTGGGTTTGGGAGTGTGTAGGGTAAGCAGGCTCTTCCATCCTGACCCAGCAAAGCAGGTGTGAAAACCAGGTCGGTTAGAGCTAAAGCAGCTTTTACTAAAGCACAATTCTCCTGTGCGGCCAGGCGTGCAGACAGTTCCTCATCGGAGGGCAGATGCGTTTCTGCCAGCAAGGCTGTCCAGCAAAGCAGGTACTGGCACAGCATGCCAAGTGCAGCTCTCCCCAGCGGGCTCTGCTCGATACGTACAGGAGCCTTGAAGGCTTAACTGTGAAGCCCAGGGTCGGAAAGGCCTCCTACGACAAAACCTTCCTCAGGGGGAGGACTAAAGACAGCAGATCCTGCTCACTCACCGTGTAGCTCAATGGTGAGCCTGTCCTTCAAGTTGACACTCCCAGACTGTACTGCTCTTCGCACGGTAGATGCATACTCCTGGACAGGGTAAGAAAAGTCAGCTTTAACCATCACTGTCATCACAAGGTAGAAAAACTACTGCAAAACCATTCTAATAGGTGCAAGAACAGTATCCTCTGCCCAAAACCATGCCTTCAACTTGTAGTTCCACTACTCCCAGTATGCTTCACATCCCACAGTGTGATAGAGCTGACACTGGCTTGACGGCGATATCCAGAGGATGATGGTTCCAGGGGAAGTTAAAGCTCCCCTCACCAAGCTCACGTGGTTTCAGCAGGACACAGGGTTACAGATTAAGCACATGCTAAAAGGCATTAAAGTGCACTGACAGCGAGTTAGTTGCCAGAGGAACTGACGACCCATCACTTGTAACAGCTCTACCCTTGCAAGAACTTCCTCCCTAATCCTGTAACTTTGCCCTCTGAGCATCCTGCTCCGTTCCGGGAGAACATCTCAACAGAAGCCTGTGGAAAACCTGCTCAAAAGAAGGGCTACTTGCAGCAAGCGGGACTACCCAGGGCCCACAGCACCCGGCCTTGCCGGGGGCGCGGATTCCCCGCTGACTTCACTGCTAGCCCCTTCCCCAAGCCCCGCGTCCCCCGAGCTGAGCAGAGCAGGCGGAACCGCCGCGGGGACGCGACGGCCGGCACCCAACGCCCGCCGCACGCTGCGAGGGCTCTTACCGGGGGCAGCCGCAGCACGAACTGGCTCTCCAGCTCGTGCGGCGCATCGTCCTTGCTCTTACTCATCCCCGTCTCCTTCAGCCTGGAAAGGGAGGCGCAACGCGTCGCCACCGAGGAGGCTCCTCGGCCGGTTTCCACCTCCCCGCGCTCGCGGAGGCCCGAGGACACCGAGGCGCCTCGGCCGGGCCCCGCCGTGCGCGCTTCCTCGGGGCCGCGCCCGGGGAGCCGGGAGCGCCGGGGAGCCGCCGCCGCCGCCGCCGCCGCCGCCGGGGAGCCGGGAGCGCCGGGGAGCCGCCGCCGCCGGGGAGCCGCCGCCGGCCCGTGCCCGCCGCCGCGGCGCGGCTCTTCCGGTTGCGCCGCGGGCGGAAGCCGGGCCGGGTGCGCCGGGCTCAGCGCTCCCCGCTCCGCGCGCTCCGCCCGCGCGGCCGTGCGGCAGGGGGGAAGGGTTTGGGCGACGGACCGGAAGCGGCGGCGGCGGCGCCGGGCCGGGGCGGCGGGGAGGCGCCATGGGGGCGGCGGGCGGCCGCCCCGGCTTCTACGTGGGGCTGGGGCTGGCGCTGGCTTCCAGCGCCTTCATCGGCGGCAGCTTCATCCTGAAGAAGAAGGGGCTGCTGCGGCTGGCGCGCCGCGGCCGCGCCCGCGCAGGTAGCGGCGGCGGCGGCGGGAGCGGCCTCCGGGGGCCGCGGCCGCCGCCCGGGCCCGGCGCGTGTCCCCGCCGGAGCGTCGCTCTGCGCGGCTGCGGCCCTGCCGCCGTGCGGGAGCCCCCGGAGGAGCCTGCCCTGCGGGGGCCCGCGGGCCGAGCCCCTGCCAGGGCGGCCGCCGGCAAGGGCGGCGAGACCGCGGTCCGGGGGAGACGTGCGTGGCGGGGCGACGAACCTCGGTCCTGCTTCTGTAGCTTCAGCCACGATTTCTCGCTGCCCTTCGCTTTTCAGGGCAAGGAGGCCACGCGTACCTGCGGGAGTGGCTGTGGTGGGCCGGGCTGCTGTGCAGTAAGTAACCGCTGTGGAGCGGCTGCAAGAGCTGGAAATGCTGAGTGTGTTGATGTTTGCGGTTGCTTCCACGTTTTATTATCTTGATCAGCGTTTAGCTACTTGATTTTATCTCCACGTGTCCTCAGAGTATTGTTGATCTAACTGTAACTCTAAAATACTCCCAAGTCGCATGTGTTGCCAGGCCTCTCTGCCAAGTAGGAGTTGCAGAACTGGGCTGACTGGGTTAAGTGCTTCTGAAATGGCCTGCCCGAGCAGGAGCGGTTAGATCACGTCACGTTTACCACATTATAACTAACTGTTACACGTAACACATTTCAGCAGCTCTTATTTACATTTCTAAATATGATGCTAATGAGTGGTTGTATTTGATTTTACCCCTTGCAGGAGCTGTCTAGGAGAGCAGCATGATTTAGAAATATGTAACGGGCCAAAATTTCTTTCAGCCTTGAGGACAATGTGGAAATATTTTTCTGTTGTTGCTGCTTAGCTGGATAGACATGTAACCAAGAGCCTTCTCTCCGAGAGAACTGACATCAGAGTTTTGCTTTTTCTTGTTAGTACTGTCCTTTTTTGGTTGCACAAAATATCTTAGAGAAACAGAGTGCACTCAGGTGGAGACCAAGCCTCTCTTCTGACTGCACTCGGTCTTGTGTTATGCTGAATTGCTTCTCCTGGGACTGACAGAGTTTCTCTTGCAGTGGGAGTTGGAGAAGCAGCAAATTTTGCTGCCTATGCCTTTGCCCCTGCAACACTTGTAACTCCACTGGGTGCACTAAGTGTTCTTGTTAGGTAAGAAACCTTGGATACATCTGTACCTTGCACACTGCCCCTTAATGGTGAAAGCAGTTGCTCTGCTCTCCCTTACCCCTTCCCTCAGATACTCCATCCCTTGGCCTAATTGGTTTTTGGGGTCTTTTTATTTTTGCTTTTTATCTTTCAGTGCTGTGTTGTCTTCCACCTTCCTGAATGAGCAGCTGAATGTTCATGGGAAGATTGGCTGCATCCTAAGCATTCTGGGCTCCACGGTGATGGTAATCCATGCCCCCCAAGAAGAAGAGGTTTCCAGCCTGGAGTCAATGGCAGAGAAGCTAAAAGATCCAGGTACTTAAATAAAATGAGTTCAAGCTTCAGATTTGGAAATGACAGTGAAAGGTAGGATACAACATGGGTAGCTGAGAAGGACTGAACTAAAGGGCAACTGAGCCATCTCTGCTGTTCTGCCCTGCAGTGGAGGGAACAACCCCCTGCGTCCAGGGTAGCTGGCTGATTGCTTTCTGCTTCAGAGAAGGCCTCTGTGAGGTCTCCGTGTCCTAAGCGTGAAAGATTGGTGACGGTCAAACTTAGCATTCAATGAAAGCACTCAGAGGATTTACAGCGTAGTAGTCAACTCAAAACATAAGGGGACATCTTGGCTTCAGAATGCTTTTTTAGAACCGTAGAGACGTTTTGACTCCAGGTGAGAGAAGCAGATGGGAACCCGCTTCACAGACAGGGAGTCTGGGTGATGCTCCCAAGTCACTGGATCAGTGTTGAAGCAAGTAGGAGAATATGGATCATTAATAGTTATCAAAGGTGGTTTTGTGTTGTCCACAAACGAGATGCAGATATGAAGAGAGAAGAACATCCAAGTTAGTTGTCAGTGGGCAGGACTGGCCTAAGGCAGTGCTGGGATGGAAAAGGGAATTGTCAGTATGTGAGGGTGGCAGTGGTGGGGCTGATGGATGTCAGAGAAGGAAAATCAGGTGAAGATGAATGAGATGCAGGGAGTTAAACCCAAGATCAAGTCATCTGCGGTATTTATATCAGAGGATGAATCTGATTGCAAGGATACGATTCACGTCAGCAAGTTTGCTGATGATACCAAGCTGGGAGGAGTGGCTGATACAGCTGAGGGCTGTGCTGCCATTCAGAGAGACCTGGCGAGGCTGGAGAGCTGGGCGGAGAGGAACCTCATGAGGTTCAACAAGGGCAAGTGCAGAGTCCTGCACTACGGAGAAATAGCCCTAGGCACCAGTACAAGCTGGGGGCTGACCTGCTGGAGAGCAGCTCTGCAGAGAAGGACCTGGGAGTGCTGGTGGATGACAGGTTGACCATGAGCCAGCAATGTGCCCTTGTGGCCAGGAAGGCCAATGGTCTCATGGGGTGCAGTGGGAAGAGTGTTGCCAGCAGGTCGAGGGAGGCGATCCTGCCCCTCTACTCAGCCCTGGGGAGGCCTCATCTCGAGTACTGCCTCCAGTTCTGGACTCCCCAGTACAGGAGAGACATGGAGCTACTGGAGAGAGTCCAGCGTAGGGCTGCGAAGATGATCAGAGGGTTGGAGCACCTGCCCTATGAGGAACGGCTGCGAGAGCTGGGCGTCTTCAGCCTGGGGAAGAGAAGACTGAGGGGGGATCTGATCAATGTGTACAAGCACCCGAAGGGAGGGTGTCAAGGAGACGGGGACAAACTCTTTTCAGTTGTCCCATGTGACAGGCCAAGAGGCAATGGGCAGAAACTGAACCACAGGCAGTTCCACCTGAATGTGAGGGGGAATTTCTTCACTGAGAGAGTGACAGAGCACTGGACCAGGTTGCCCAGAGAGGTTGTGGAGTCTCCTTCTCTGGAGATCTTCAAGGCCCGCCTGGATGCAACCCTGTCTAACATGCTCTAGGTGACATTGCTGAGCAGGGGGGTTGGACTAGATGATCTCCAGAGGTCCCTTCCAACCTTACTGATTCTATGATTTGGGCAACTATTAATGGCAGTGTACACAGCAGGAAATTAGGAAAAGAAGAACAGGGAGAAGAGCAAAGCAGAGTAACAGCTAAGTGCTGCTCATTTGAGAGAGTGCACTGGCAGGGTCTCACTTCTGCGAAGTGGAGCTTTTCCTCCTTATTCTTACCCCAACCTGCGCAGTTTTGCTAGCCCTTATTAAACCTTCTACTGCCTTGTGGGTCTCCCGCAGAGTTGTGCCATAATTCAGCCTCCTGCTCTAAAACACCCACCCCCAGCTCAGCTAATGCCTTAGGCACTGGTTATGCCACTGTCCCTTCCAGCGCAGACAGCTGTACCTTGTGGACACGCTGACTTGTGACACAGTGCTGCAATCAGCACTGTGAAGAACTGCTGTTGTCTCTGCAGCTTTGCTCAGGCTGGAGACCATCTCTGCTTCCAAACCCAAGGCCCTAAGGATGGAGGATTAACAGACTAACTGGTGGGGCAATTAACCACTCCTGCCTGTCCTCTCTGCTTGCTGTTCAGTTACATCAGCTACTGTTCGCCACTCTGATAAAGCTCTTAATTCTTCTTTCTCCAAGGATTCATTGTATTTGCTGTGTGTGTACTGGTGAGCTCCCTTCTCCTTATCTTTGTGGCCGGACCCCGTTATGGACGGAGCAACGTCCTGGTTTATGTTTTGGTCTGCTCTGCCATCGGCTCACTCTCTGTGTCCTGCGTCAAAGGCCTGGGGATTGCCCTAAAGGAACTGTTTGCTGGGAAGCCAGTCCTGAAAGAACCGCTGGGCTGGGTGCTCCTGGTTTGCCTCATGATCTGCATCAGTGTCCAGATCAACTATCTGAACAAAGCTTTGGACATCTTCAACACGTCTGTGGTCACACCCGTTTACTACGTGTTGTTCACCACAGCAGTCATGACGTGTTCTGCCATCCTATTCAAGGAGTGGCAAAACATGGTGCTAGACAACATCATCGGCACTATCAGTGGCTTCCTCACCATCGTGTGTGGCATCTTCCTCCTGCACGCCTTCCGGGACATGCCCTTCACACCTGATCTCCTGCCCCTCTTTGTCCAGCAAAGCAGGGCAGACTTGCACGCATCATGGAGGAGTGCAGACAGACATCAGTTGTGTCAACACCAGCCTCTTCTGCCCTCAGAAGATAAAGGCTCTCAGAGTGCAGAGGAGGAAGAGGAGGAGGAAGGGGAAGATGTGTGAGGAAGCTTCTGAACTGCTATCTCTCTGCTGCTGCCACTGAGCAGCTTCATTGCGCAAGTTTCAACTTGCTGCACCAGATATTGCTAGCTACAGCTGTGCTAGTGGGAGTTAGCAGTTCTCTGCTACCGGCCTTGTGCGCCTGATCCGTGACCTCCCACTGCCCAAGAGGCTGAGAGCAGCTTCCTGCAGCTAGAGACACAAGCCCGGCGGACAGCACGGCTGCCTGGGGTCTAGTTCCTCTTCACTGTTCCTTTATACGAATAATCAATCTGCCCTTGTCAGGACACAGGCTCTGGCTGTGCAGAGGGCTGCAGCACTAACACAGTGCTAACCGTTACTGAATGTAAAGACCACGCGTTTGGGGAGGCATCAAAGTGTTTTTTAAAATAGATTAACAGCTAAAAAAATATCTAACACGGTGCTAAGATTACATGGAGAGAAGATAGGTACCTTGGTCTTAAGGATGACATACCCAGAGTATTAGTTGAAAAATTCCTCTGTAAAGTACTTGTTCTGCTCACTTTGCAAGAGTTTATTTACAGATTCACAGCCAAGAACAGAACACTGCCAAAACCAGAAAACTTCAATGGTGCTGCCACATGCTGCTGTGGCTCTTCTGGAGGAAGCAATCTCTTCATGCAACTTGTGTGTTGTGCAGGTAGATGAGGCACCTGCTTACAGTATTCTATTAAAACAGATTTGTTCGGTTACCAAGTGGCTAGTGACGCATTTGTATTGAGAGTTGGGCCAATGCTGAGAGGTACGAAGGATTATGGGTTAGGCAGAACAGAGAAACTCAAGATAGGAACACGGTGGGGGAATCACTGTGGGAACAGGAGCAACTTAACAGTTAGCTAATGAGGTTACTTTCTGAGAGATGTATCCTCACTTGCAGGCATTTGTGTATGTGGTTTAAGATAGCTCTAGTTAACACATCCTGAATTTATCCCCAGGAAAACTGCTGGCTACAAGACACCTGTGTTAGTCATCTCCTGCCATCCTGCTCCCAAGCAGAATTGGCTGTAAGAACCGGATGTGCAGACTTGTCTCCTCAGGCTGTTCAGGACCTGCTGGATGGTACGTGCAGTGGGGTGAACACTGCCCCATCTAAATGCCTTGAAATACAGTGCTTTGAGGTGAGCAGTCAAGCACCACAGTAGTCACTGCATCTTCCAGAGAGGCAGCAGCTGTGACTGCCTCTCCTGGGAAACTCCATGGAGACCAGGCACCCAAAGCAACTCCACTTGGGCTGAACTGACTTAACAGTTCCTTGTGTAAAGCTCTGCCCTTTTGCTGTCTGTTATTAACCTGGGTTGCTGTACTTCACAGAGCCGGGCTGTGACAGAAGCACTCCTGAAAAGCTATGCTGGGTTTCTAGAGGGTATGTAAGCAGCAGTCTGCTGCTTCCAGTGGCTTGCATAAGTTAGACACTCTGGTCCCATTTCTAGGGGCAAAGGTCCAGAAGATATGGACATTGCCCCCTCTCCAGAGATCTCCACAGGTAGAAGTATAGGTGGCTATAAAGTAACTGGTTACCTTTTTCTTGCACTTAGATTCTTTCTGAACAACCTCTTCCTTTACAGGAGAGCACGTACTGTTAACTCATTGGGGAAGAAAGTTAAAGGCCACAGCCTCCCTCCCAAAGGGAGGTTTTATTCATGAGACTAAATTCAGTGAGCAAGAAATTGGAATTCACATCAGACCAAAACACTGTTACTCCCCCTGCTACTAATTCTGCAATAAACAGGATCATTGGGAAGGAGGGGGAGTGACAAGCACAGGTCAGATTTTCAATTCAATTCAGTTCCCTACCTGAACAAAGGAAAATCTCATGTTAAAAATTGACCCAATTAATATTTATTACATTGACCAGGAGAAAGCTGTTAATGGAGCAAATCAGTATTAACAGAGTTGCACTGCAGTTTGAAAATCTGTCACTTGGCCACAGGAATGACTTTACCCTATAGAAACCTTAAAATATTTTCCAATAATCGTGCTGCGTGGGATGTTCGCCATGCCCAACAAGCTCTTCTCGCTACGGCTATCTGCGCTGCAGCTGCAGTCCCGCTGCTCTTCCTCACGTCACACTGCAGAGTCTGCTGGGAACTGCTAGGCTCATTAGCATCTCCCGAGGAGGGTTAGTTGTGAGCAATGAACACGCGGGCAGCACCGTTTAAGGCAGCGGTTGCAGGTTTGCTTCACCTACTTTTAAGATTCACATTAGTGTTGGAAGCATCCCCCTGAGGCGAGCGTCTCCAGCCCTACGGATACTTTCCCACCACCAAATCCTGTGTGCACAACGTGAGTAGCCCCAGCCCCCTGGTCTCGGCGTGAGGATCGTTCCTGGCGGACGGGGACGAGAACAGCACCGGGAACAGCACGGCACCACGCGGAGGAGTGAGCGTGCATCTCCGAGGGGGCTCTCATCCGGCGGCAACTTTCACAAAACTGGCCTCTAATTAAATCCTGACACCCGGAGCTGCTCCCGGCTCGGGCAGGAGCGCGCGGGCTCTGGCGCGGCCCAGGTCCCCGCTCAGTCGGACAGGCTCTCCGAGAAAGCCGACTTGGACTTCTGCGTCTGCTCCAGCCGGTTCAGGATGAACTGGCTGGTGTCGATGAAGCGCTCCACGCAGTTCACGAAGCACGTCTCCGCCCGGCTGTCCAGCTTCGGCCCGGGCTTGTCCATGCACTTCTCCTGCACCGAGCAGGGCCACCGTCGGTCCCGGCCTTACCGGCACCCCTTCCCCGGGACCCCCCCGCTCCCGGGGCTCCCCCCTCCTCCGGGCACCCCCCTCCCGCCGGGCGGCTCCGTTTTGTCCCGGTTTAACCCCTTCCCCCCCCCCCCCCCCCGTGAGTAAGGGCCCACCCGGGGCCCGCCCGCCGCCGTCACCGCGGCGGCCGCCCGTACCCAGCAGAGCTCCGTCATCTGGTGCACCAGCTGCTGGAACCGCTGCTTCTGCGTCTCCACCTCGATGAAGCGCTGCAGCTGCGGGTCGGCGACGCCCAGCCCGCCGCCGCCCGCCGCCTCCATGCCGCCGCCGCCGCCGCGACCTTCACGTGCCGCGCCGACCCCCGCGCCGCGCACGCGCACGCGCCGCGCCCCGCGCCGCGCACGCGCCCGCCCGCCCCCGCGCATGCGCCGCGCGCACCGCGCCCGCCCCGACTAACCCCGCTCCCTGCCTGAGCCCCGCCCGCATGCATAACCCCGCCCACACGCATAACCCCGCCCACATGCCCCAGCCCCGCTCCGTCTAAGCCCCGCCCCTTGACTAAGCCCCGCCCCGGACTAAGCCCCGCCCCCAGTCTAGGCCCCGCCCCTGGCGGCGGGCAGCGAGGAGCCGCGGGCTCGGGCAGCCATTTATTGTACCGCGACAGGGGAGCGGCCCGCGGGGCCGCCCCGGAGACCGCGGCAGGGCGCTGCTGTCTGGTGCCCGCGGTGGGGAGGTGTTGCCGGCCCGGTAGTACCAGCCACCGGCGCCAGGCAGGGCGAGCGGGCAGCGACGCCAGCCCGGCCCGGGCGCTCAGGGCTCCTCGTCGGTGATGTCCAGGATGGTGGCCAGCAGCGCGGTGAACGCCGGGCGCTCCTCGGCTTTCTGCGGCGAGGGAAGGCAGAGCGGTGCCGGAGCTGCTGGGGTCCCGCCTGCCCCCGTCGGCTCCCCGCTGCTGAGGAGCCACCTCAGCAGCGCCGGGGCAGACAGAGGCGGCCACCGAGTGACTCACCTCATGCCAGCAGCTGTACATGATGGCGTAGACCCGCTCTGAGGCCTGCTGCGGCCGGTAGAGGCGCAGGCCTTGGATGACGTGCTCCGTCGTCTCGCTGTTGTTAAACCTCTCGTAAGGCATCTTTCCCAGGGAGTAAACTTCCCACATCAGAACGCCTGTCAAGGGAAACAGCCAGGAACAAGTCACAGCACAGGAATGTCTGTGTCTGCAGCTGGTTCGCGGAGGAGCCGCACTGTTGTCGGGCCACCCTCTTACCCAGCCCCCCAAATCGCCAATGCTGTGCTCTCACCAAAAGCCCAGACGTCAGACTTGCTGCTGAACCTGCTGTATAGAAGGACTTCAGGGGGCGACCACCGAACTGGAAACTTTGACCCCATGGAGCTTGTATACTCGTCATCCAGAACGTACCTGCAGCACACAGATGGATCAGGGGAGCCTGTCCTGGATTTCACATTTCACCCTCCCTGCAACCGAACCCGAAAGGAATGAACAGCTTTCAGAGCACTCAGAGTTTGCACTCCAGATTTGGTTCAACAGGCAAAACTATCCCTTTGCAAACAAGCGTATGTTAGGCAAGATGGGCATAGGGCTAGAGCGACAAAGGAGGACACAGCAAGAGGCAAAAAGGGCATGTGGGAAGAAAGCTGTAGTTGGGAGATCCAAGGTGGGGAAAGGAAGAATCAAGGACAGGGGAAAGAGGGATGAGGGAAGTAAGAAAGGGAGGGTGGGAAGTGGACAGGCAGAAGGTTGCGGCAGATGGAAAAGGAAAGACAGGAGAGACAGAGCTGGTGGATGATGGGGGAGAAGACTAAAGTACAGAAGAGATCAAAGGAGGAGACAGGGGACTGAGACAGAAAGTAGCACAGATAAATCAACCAGACCTGGAAAGGCCGAAGTCTGAGACTTTCACAATTCCTTGGTCGTTCACCAAACAGTTGCGAGCAGCCTGTGAGTGGAGAGATGGAGGCAGTCATTCCTACCTGCTGCTGCTTCTCCCTTCCCCCTGTGACATCTGAAACTTTGTCTTGCCTCCACTGATTCAGTGCTTTGCCCAGCTTTATCCCACAGGCTGCTCCAGACTGTTAGTTCAACCCGGGGCAAGCTACAAAGTTCTCAGTAACATGACAGAAGAAGCCTCCAGGCATCCTGTTAACCCGTAAAGGGGCAATTGCCCCATCAAGATTTTGCCTGAACAGAACAGCGCCAGGAGGAGATTGGGTGCGTCCCACAGCAGGACTGCAAGCTGGCAGTGCCAGTCAGAGGTCTGAGGGTGCAAACTGCAGACTCAGCTTTTCGTGGAGACTGAGCGCTCCCTATCTATGTCTGAGCCAACGATGCCTGCTTGTGCTGCCTGGCACAAAGCCCTGCACTCGCTGAGAATGCAGCCTACAACACTGCGTACTGCTGCCCCTTCTGCAATCTCTGCTAACCCGCCGCGGAGCACAGGTTGCAGAGATGCTGTGATGGGCATCCTGTCTGTGCTGAGGTGGTCGTATGGATGCTCTGAAGAGAAGGCTGCAGAGTTGCCTTCTTTATGCTGGTAGATGAGCTGGACCCTGTCTAGAATGTGCTGTGGTTGTCCCTGAGCTGGAGATGTGTCCTTCAGCCACATCCCTACCAGGTCTCGGTGCAAGAACTGCTTGGATTCCAGGTACTCCATAGCTTCACAGACATCCTTGCACATCTCCAGCAATTCAGTGGGCTGGAACCGCCGCCGAGGCTCCCTCAGGAAGTTCAGGAGGCAGCCGTTGGCCATGTACTCAGTGATGATGAAGATGGGACGCTGCTTGGTGCAGACCCCATAGAGCTGTACCAGCTTCTCATGAGACAGGTTCCTGTGTCGGGAGCAAGAAGGGGAATTCTAGAAGGGAGTGCCTGGAAGGCCAAGCAGCAGGAGAAGCGTCTCTGATTAAGATGGGAAGAGTTTGGCAAGGGAAGGTGCTCCTGGCCTAGCAGCCAATGGAAAAGCTTGCTGAGGAGTTCAGCACTAAGGGAGCAGACTGCTGCAGTAGGAAAGCACTTTGCAGTGTGTGAGGCTGCCTGTGGTTGCCCCTCCAAACCATTTGAGAGCACAGTCCTTCCAACGAGGCCTCTCTCCAGCACAGACCTGGGGGCTGGTCACCACTTACATCATGACTTTGGCTTCGTCGATAAACTCATCCTCTGACATGGAGCCCTCCCTGATCATCTTGATAGCGACGTTGTACTGGCCTCTCCATTTCCCGTACTTCACCACTCCAAACTGCCCTGTTCCCAGTTCCTTCAGGAAAGTCAGATCCTTCGGGTCAATCTCCCATGACCCTAGGATAGAGAGCACAAGCGCGATGTGGGTGCAGGAGCCCTCCGTGCAGAGTGCTCCCAGCCGTCCAAGCTAGCTGGTTCCAGAAGACCTTCTTCCCATGGCTCACGAGCATGTGCTGCCCAAAATATCACCACACCAGACACCCCCCAAAATCCCTGAAATCTAAGACCTGTTCTTCTAAGGGCAGGGGAGCAAAGTAGCTTCCCATGATCACTGCTGTTGCCAGAAGGCTCATGAGGGCTGGGAAGTGATTGCTGGGAATACTGTGAGCCCTGCTGCAGAGGGAGAAGCCAGGATCCCAGCTCTGGCAAGTTACTGCAGGCCGATGCTGTGCTGAGGCCTCCTCGGGCACGGCTACCACGAGACAGGGAGGTGGCCGAGGCCAGCTTACCATAGCCGAGGCCAGCTGTGGAAGGAGCACTTTTCTGGTGTTGAGACACGGGGTATTTCAGTCTGGATATGAGGCCTGAAACACAAAAAAGTACATTTTTGGGTACCTTTACACTGTGATTACCCACACGGTGCCAGCAGGGAGCATGAGCCTCATGCCTTCAGCACAAGGGGAAGAAACTGTTGTGTCAGTAAAAATTCTGCTGCCTCCCTCTGTCCCCCAGGTCTCCTGTCCCCTCTCTGGCTCAGCCTGTCCCAGATTCTCCTTGCAAAGGAGCATTCTTGTTCCAGCTTTCCCTGGGCTGCTTCCAGCTCTGCCTGTTCCCTATTTGAGAGGTCATTTATCATTTTATCCCTGCGAATACAGGCTGTCTGCTTGGCAAGTCAGATTGCTTCATGTTTTGCTTTCGTCCAAAACAGGGTTGACGGAAACGGCATCAGCAGAAGAAAGCAGTATTGCTTCCACCCGCCTCCAGCCAGGCTTAGAGCCCTTTCCTACAGCCACCTGCGAGGCCCGCACATGGGAGAGCAAACAGCTATTAAAAGCTTTTGGTGGGGTAGGTGAAGCGGGATGTTGGACAGACGCTGCCCTGCAGGAAGCCGGGGGAAGGGGTCCTCGGGGGAACACAAGGTCCCTGGTGCGGAGGCCGTGCAAAGCAGAGGTTCGTTTCGGCGGTGTTTCATTAAACGCTGCAGTGTGGTGCACCACTTCCCTGCGGTTTGCTGAAGCTGCCTCCGGGCTGTGCTGGCCTGCGGTGGCTTGGCGGGGCCGGGGGGAGAGGGTGCTTGCTCGCCAGACGCAGTGGAGAGGGCTCCCTGCCCGGGGCCGGGCGAGACACTGCTTATGAAGGGCACCGGATGCAGGCTGGAGCCAGGTGCCCATGAGTGCTCACCAGCAGAGTTGTGCTGGTGGTAGGTGATGAGCTCCGGGATGGTGTTGAAGAGGTGCTTCTCCGCCAGGTAGTACTGATTCTGGGGGGTGCAGTATACGACGTAGTGGCGGATAGTGCCTTGGGGGTCCCTGCAGAGACACGGTGCGGGGTCAGTGGCGTAGGCAGGACGGGCAGAGGGTGAGACGTGCCCCGAGGGGCCCTCTCGGCTCTGCTTACACAGAGGACTTGGCGTAGACGGAGACGGTGTATTTGCCTGTCTTGCTAGTCGAGTCTCGGACAATGAAGCCCCCTTCCTTCCCCTAAAACAGAAAGGGGAGAGGGTGCTTATGAGGAGACGTGACTGTAACAGGAAAGGCTTGAAGTGAGTGAAGATCACAGCATGGCTGGAGAGGATGTGTTCAGGTAAAGGAGTCCTACTTCTGTCCCTAGCCCGTGAAGACCCTCCCAGGAGGAGGTGGCAGTGGAGCAGAGCCGGTTCCTGGAGCCGTCAGGGTGACGTAGGCTGCAGGATTTGTTCTCTCTCACCCGCAGGCTCTTCAGGACAACTGGACCTGACGCTGGGACCATGGGGCACTCAGCTGCCTAAGTCATTTCTGCTCGGGATCCACCCTGTCCTACCCTCCCCGTCCCCTGTGCAGGAGGGGGCAGCCTCGCACGGCCCCCAAACCCACTCCGCCCCGACACCCGCTGCACTTAGAAACACATGATTTCAGTGGAGAGACACTAATTTATCCCCCGCAGAGATCGGTGTCTGGCCTCCTCTCTCCCTCTCATTTTCAGCTGTGACCATTGGAGGAGCTCCAGGCACTGGTGGTTTGGCTTCCAGCCCCAGCGCAGAGAAGTGCCCGGTGCTGGTGGGGCTGGATGTCACGTTGGGCACAGCAGGACAGCAGCCCAGGAAGGGCTACAAAGGACCCAGCGCCAGGCGTCGACGCTTACCTCCTGCTTCAGCAGTTGCTCTGCTTGGCTCCGGGTGATGTTCTTGGAGTACCACCTGAAGCGGGGACAAAGCGGTCAGGAGAGGCCCCCACAGCCGCCCCCCATCCCCAGCTCGGCCCAACCCTGGCCAAGTCGCCGCAGGGGGCGAGAGGGTGTGTGAGGTCTTATCAGCAGCTCTTACGGGCCAAGAGGCTCTCGAAGGGTGTGCGAGAGGCAGAGCTTAACAAAACCGTATGTGAAAAGTCTCCATCCAAGTGCAATTCCCCACGTCCCCACGCTTTCTCCTACTCACTCAAAGATCTCCAGGGAATTGCTGGTTTCGGTGACATAGTTGCTGGGGATGTAGCCTTCCCTTCTGCAGGGGAAAAAGGGTTGGTCATGCACAGATGGAGGAGGCCAGCAGAAAAGCAGGTTCCTACCCTGGAAAGTTGAGTGGAAATGGGCCAAAAAACTTGGCCCAAACCCTTTGGGGTCCCTGCTTGGAGAGGGCTGGTGCCCTTGGCAATGCCCAGCCTGCTTCGGTCTCCCTCACCCTCCTCATGTGCCATGTGATGAAGGAGCCCTTCATGCATGCAAGCAGCCTGTCTCAACCGTGGAGTGAAAGGCTCGAGACCTGAGACCTGACCCCTGGGTGCAGGGCAGGGGGGCCTAAGGTTGAGTCAGTGGGGACATTGGAGAGGCACCTTCTCCTGCGGGTGCTGTGGCCCCGGGACGGGACACAGTCGTAGGGCTCTTACCCGTTCTTGTCACAGGCTTTCCACCAGGGCAGGTGGCTTTCCTCCAGGATGAAGTACTCCTCGCCCTTCTGCAGCTGCAGGTCCTGCGCGTTCATGGGCGAGTAGTCGTACAGGGCCACCACCTTCTTCATCTTGCCTGTTGTGCCGGGGGCCGGCTCGGGGGGCAGGGGCTTCATCACCATCTTCGCCGGAGCGAGGGAGACCGTGGGACATGGTGACGTGCCGCTCCCCGAGCGAGACCCTCCCCGGGGCTGCCGGGGCCGTGGGCTCAGGCCACGTCAGCCCTGGCGGTCCTCTCCGCTCCCACACACATTTCCGCCTGCGTATCAGTCCCCACCACCCTGTGCTTTTTACTGCTACGTTTCCTCCTTGGAGCCTGCCCCTCACGAAAGATAAGCATGGTCTCGAGCCCTTTTGGCTCATCTCGTGACTTCACCCTGTATCGGGGCCTATCTCTCTCTTGCCAGCTCCCCCCGGGGAAGTCTTCCTGGGCTGTGAACCTCAGGGGCATGAGATCCCAGGTTCTCCTCCAGGTCTTCTGGCTCTGTCCCCTGGTTCAAGCTCCTTCTCCCTTGGGCACTGCCTTGAGCCGAGTCCTGGGCTGTGAGGAGCACAGCCCCGGCGGTCCCTGGACGTGTTGGCGTTTCCCAGGCAGCCCGTTTGTTCAACGCCTGGGAGCAAGCCCACGTCCTGCCACTGGCCCTACCTGGTCCTCCTCGGGAGTGGGGGGAAGAGGCTTCTTCGTTTTGCGATGCGACCGCCCGACTTTTAAACCTTCAGGAGAGGAAAAGGGGTGAAAGTGAGACCAACTCCCCGGCGCGGTGCGGTGGCGGCGGGGGGCCGGGGCGCGGGGGCTTACTGCCGTTCCTGCTCTCCAGGATCTTGCAGCCCATGGCGTTCTTGGCTGTCTGCGAGCAGCACAGGTACTGGCCGTCGATCCAGAAGCAGGGGTGGTACTTCTGGACCAGGTCGCTGTTGTAGCGGATCACTGCAGCGGGGAGGGCAGCGTGAGCGGACGCTGGCCGCGGCCGAGAGCTCCCCGCCCTCCCTCGAGGACCCCGTTCAACCGTTGCACCCGTGGGTGCCCTGGCCCTGCTGGCATCCCGTCGGGAAAAGCCCGGCGCTTGCTGCGCCCTCGTCCCCGGGGCTTTCGCACCGGCTCCAGCGGCTCCCGCGCCAGCGGCGGAGCGGAGCCGGGGCCGGCGGGGAGGGACCGGCCTCGCCAACGCCTCTGTCCGGGGAGAACGTTTCCGCCGGCACGAGGGACGCTGGGCGCCCGGAAACCCGGCCGCGGCGCCCGGCCGCCTCCTCTTCCCGCGGGAGCCTCCCGACTCACCGCTCTTGAGCTGGTGGATCCAGCGCTTGCGGAGCTCCTCGGTGGGCGAGAAGACGTAGAGGGGCCCCTCGTCGTACACCACCTGCGAGCGGCCTCGCGTCAGCGCCGCCCCGCGGGACCGTGACGGCGGGGTTGGGGGAGGCTATAAATAAGCCCCCTCCCTCGAGACTTTCCACTTCCCTCTCTGGGTTTCGGCGCGCTGGGGGCCCGCGCAGGCGCCTCAGCACCATCTCGGCGAGCGCTCCGCGTCCGCCCGCGACTCACCTGGAAGGGGTAGGGGAAGCGCTCGATGATGGAGATCTGCTCCATGTTGTTGCAATCCTCCCCTTTCCTCTGCAAGAGAGAGGCGGAGACGGGCGCTGGCACCCCGGCGGCCACCGACCCGCTCGCCCAGGCGCCCTCCGGGCGAGCCCGACGCCCGCCTCACCGGGACCTGCCGCTCGGGGGGAGGGTTGTTCTCGGGCACCACCGTCTCCACGCAGGTGATCTTCTCGATGTCCACCGAGCCCTTCTTACTGCCCCGGCGCTGCAAGAGGCGGCTCGGGTCGGGCCGTCGCCGGGAAGGCCGCCGGCGCCGCCGTCCCCCCCCGCGGCCGGAGACGCGCCCGTCCCGCTGGCGGCGCTCACCCCGCGCTCGAAGTCGTACTCGTAGTAGGACAGCTTGCTCTCCGTCAGCAGGAACAGGCGCTTCTTGAAGTTGAGGGGCGACGTCTTCTTCTTCTGCTGCGAGCGCTTCAGGAAGATGCTCTCCAGGATGACGCTAGCCATGGCGCCCACCCCCGGGCTCGAGCCGGCCGCGCCGGGCAGCCACGGGGGGGACGGAAGCGGGGGAGGTCGAGGAGATGGAGGTCGAGGAGATGGAGGTCAAGGAGGTGGAAGCCGAGGAGATGGAGGAGGCCGTCTAGTGCTGCCGTCCAAGCACCGCTTTGAGGGCAGCTCGGGAGCAGCCCGGCGGCTCCCGGCGCTGCCGACCCCACGCGGCACCGTGCCACCACGGCCCCCAGAGAGCCCGGGGGGCAGGCGGGGACCCCCCGCCTCGGCTCCCGGCCCCACGCACGGCTTTACCTCGAGCTGCGCGGCTGGGCCGCGGCCGGCAGCGTGGGGCGCGCGGGACGAGCCCTCGCCGCGTCCTCTGCGACGGCGCCGCCGGAGAGGGAAGGACCGTGAGCGTCTCGGAGAGCTCTTCCGAGCCGGCAGGACGCAGCCGCCCCGTCCCCAGCGTGGCACGGCCTGCCTGTCCCCGAGCAGCGCGGCCTCCCCATCCCCAAAACGGCCTCCCTGTCCCCAAAACAGTCGCCTGGTCTCCAGCCTGGTGCAGCCACCCTGTCCCCAAGCATCATGGCCTCCCTGTCCCCAAAACTGCTTCTCTGTCCCCCAAACAACCTCCCTGTCCCCCAAGCTGCGCAGCCTCCCTGTCCGCAGCGTGGCACTGCCTCCCTCACCCAGCACAGCCTCCTCATCCCCCAAACGACCATTCTGTCCCCAAAATGGCCTCCCTGTCCCCAAAACAGTTTCCTGGTCCCCAGCACGGCGGGGACTCCCTGTCCCTAAACAGCGCAGCCTGCCTGTCCCCAGCATGGCCTCCCTGTCCCCAAAACCGCCTCCCTGTCCCCAAAACAGCCTCCCCATCCACCAAACTGCACAGTCTCCCCGTCCCCAGCGTGGCACAGCCTCCCTGACCCCCCAAACAACCTCTTCGTCCCCAAAGCGGCCACCTTCCCCCCCCCAAGCGCCCCCCCCCGTCCCCAGGAGCGTCTCCTGGCCCCCACCTCCGCCGCCAGCCATCGCTGCCTCGCTGTGATGGCGGCAGTGGCAAGCGGGCGGGTGGAAGTGGCCCGTCCTCCGTCCCCCCCCGGCTAATGTGACTTCCTGCCACTGTCACGGCTTGGCGGGGACAAGGCCACCGTCCCCGTGCTGCTGCTGGGGCCCCCGGACCCCCCGCTCTGCTGCGGCCCCACGACCCCAGCACCCACCTGCCGCCCCGATCCCCTGCCCCAGTGCAGCCCCACGGCCCCCGGCACCCACGCACCACCCCAACCCACTGCCCCAGTGCAGCCCCCCGGCCCCCGGCACCCACCTGCCGCCCCGATCCCCTGCCCCAGTGCAGCCCCACGGCCCCCGGCACCCACGCACCACCCCAACCCCCTGCCCCGGTGCAGCCCCACGGCCCCCAGCACCCATCCGCCCCCCCGCCCTGGTGCAGCCCCACAGCCCCAACCCCCACATACAACCCTGACCCCCCGCCCAAGTGCAGCCCCACGACCCCAGCACCCACACACCACCCCAACCGCTCACCCCAGTGCAGCCCCACAGCCCCCAGCACTCCCCTGCCACCCCGGCCCCCCGCCCCAGTGCAGCCCCACAGCCCCAGCACCCACACACCACCCCAACCGCTCACCCCAGTGCAGCCCCACAGCCCCCAGCACTCCCCTGCCACCCCGGCCCCCCGCCCCAGTGCAGCCCCGGTGCGAAGCGGAGGCCGCCCAGCTCGGCTCAGCCCCGGGGGCCGCGGTGGCCGCCGGCCGGGCCCGGCGAGGCGAGCGGCCACGCCGGGCCCCACGCCGAGGCCTCGTGCCTGCGCCGCCGCCCGGCCCCGGCGGTACCCGGCCCTCCGTGGCCGGGGATGCCGAGGGCCGCCCGGGCGGCCTCGCGCCCCGCCGCCGCCTCGCGCCCCGCCGCCGCCTCGCCGCCGCCACGCGGCGCCGCGCCGAGGCCCCCCGGCCCGCGCCGCCGCCGCCACCGCGCTCACCGGGGCCGCTGCCCTGCCCTGCCCGCCCCGCGGCTCGGCTCGGCGGCCGTGCCGGCGCCGCGCAGCCCGGCCGCTCTCGCCCGCCGCCGCCGCCGCGGGGAGGAAGGACGGGGCCGGCCAACCCCACCCTTTCGGTTCCCCTTTTTTTTTTTTGGTTTCTGACTCAAAGCAGCGGGCGCGTTTCCTCCTGGAGACGCCCGCGGCCACCTCCACAGTGCCCCCAGCCGTCGCCGCGCCGCTGCCCCGACGGGCTGCCGGAGCCGCCGGAGCCGGGCCGGCGGGCAGGGCTCGGCTGCGCGGCTGCCTCCCGCGCCCGCCTGCGCGCGCCTGCACACCCCTCCCCGCACAGCCGCACCGCCGCACACCTTCACACCCCTCCCCGCACAGCCGCACACCTCCCTGCACCCCCGCACACCTTCACACCCCTCCCCGCACAGCCGCACCGCCGCACACCTTCACACCCCTCCCCGCACCGCCGCACACCTTCACACCCCTCCCCGCACAGCCGCACACCTCCCTGCACCCCCGCACACCTTCACACCCCTCCCCGCACAGCCGCACCGCCGCACACCTTCACACCCCTCCCCGCACCGCCGCACACCTTCACACCCCTCCCCGCACAGCCGCACACCTCCCTGCACCCCCGCACACCTTCACACCCCTCCCCGCACAGCCGCACCGCCGCACACCTTCACACCCCTCCCCGCACAGCCGCACACCTCCCTGCACCCCCGCACACCTTCACACCCCTCCCCGCACAGCCGCACCGCCGCACACCTTCACACCCCTCCCCACACACCTTCACACCCCTCCCCGCACCCCCGCACACCTTCACACCCCTCCCTGCACAGCCGCACACCTCCCTGCACCTCCGCACACCTTCAACCCCTCTCCACACACCTTCTCACCCCTCCCTGCACACCCGCACACCTCCCCGCACACCTTCACACCCCTCCCCGCACAGCCGCACACCTTCACACCCCTCCCCGCACAGCTGCACCCCCGCACACCTTCACACCGCTCCCCACACACCTTCACACCCTTCCCCGCACAGCCGCACACCTCCCCGATCATCCGCATCCCTGCATGCCTTCACACCCCTCCTGGCACACTCGCACCCCCGCACACCTTCACACCCCTCCCCGCACAGCCACACCCCCGCACACCTTCACACCCCTCCCTGCACACCCGCACCCCTGCACACCTTCACACACGCCCCTGCAGACCCGCACCCGCCCGGCCGTTCCCGCACAGCCGCGCACACCCCGCCGCACGCACCCTGCGCGCACTCACACCCCCGCAGCCCTGCTCCTCCCGCGCCCCACACACCCGCCTGCCCCCGAGCTCTGCACCCTGCACGCCGCACCGACCCCCCTCCCACAAACACCCCCCCGAGCCCCTTCCCCCCTGCCCCCGCCCCCCATTACCCTCCACGCCCCCACCCTCAGCCCCCTAGGGCCCTTGGGCCCCCCAACCTTCACAGCCCCCCAAAAGCCCCCACTCCCAAACATGGCTGCAGCCCCATTACCCCCTCCCCAAGCCCCCCACCCCCTATACCCCCCACTCCACCCCCAGCCCCCCAGGACCCTCCGCCCGCCCGCGCCCGCCCCGCGCCGCGCCCCCGCCCACCGCCAGGGGCCAGCAGCGCCCCCGGCGCCGCCGCGCGCTCCTCCCGCCGGGGGGCGGCGCTGCGCCACGCGGCCCGAGGAGACAGTCCGCTCCTCTCTATGGTTCCCCGCTCCCATCCGCTTCCGCTTCCGGGTCGCACCTTCTCTTCGGGCCGCCGCCGGCAAGATGGTGGGTGCGGGCGGTGGCGGGGCGGCGGGCAGTGCTCTATCCGCCGCCATCCGCCGCGGTGGCGGCGCGCTCCGCCCTCCCGCGGCCCTGGCCGCTGCGGGGGGCTGCTGCGGCGTCGGCTGGGCCGGGTCTGGGCGCCGCGGGGGAGGTGGGGAGCGATGGAAGGGAAGGGAAGGGAAGGGAGGGAGCGGCGCCGCGGGCCGCCCCGGCGCTGGGGGGGCCGCTGGCGGCGCTGACGGGCCCCCTCCGCCCCCATCCAGGTGAACGTCCCGAAAACGCGCCGCACCTACTGCAAGAAGTGCGGCAAGCACCAGCCCCACAAGGTGACGCAGTACAAGAAGGGCAAGGACTCGCTCTACGCCCAGGGTAGGCGCGGGGTCCGGGGGGGGCGCGGGGAGCGCGTCCTCGGCCGCCCTGGCGATCCGCGGGCGGCCTGCGCACTGTGAGAGAAGCGGGGCGAGGCCGCTGCAGCTGCAGGCCGAGGTCTGCAGGGGTTTTGGTGGGAGCTCGGGTTGCACCTCGCCGTTTCTGAGTCGTTGCCTGAAAAGAGCCGTTCTCCTCCCCAGGGAAAAGACGCTACGATAGGAAGCAAAGTGGCTACGGCGGCCAGACGAAGCCCATCTTCCGCAAGAAGGTGAGCGTGGCCTGTGGGAGGAGGACTGGGAGCCCTCTTGGCAATCTGCGCAGCCTGCCGGAGAGGGACGGATGGGGCCCTGCAGCCTGTGGCCTCGTGCCGTGCTGTGACAGTTCTGTGCTGGCATTGCAGGCCCCGTGAGTGTGGGCAGCGTGAAAATGTGTTCCCCATCTAAAGCTGCTCTTCTTCGTGTTCTGTATCTCATGTGGGTTATGGTGGATTGATGTAGGCTGTATTTGCAGAGCAGGTTCTGCAGTGAGCCCTAGACCTCTAGTGGACATAGGACTTACAGTGCTTTAAAAGAAAGTATTACTCTCAGGGTGTGTTAGAGGGGAAGAACATACTGAAGGGGGAAAAAAAGCCTGTTACCTGGTTGCTGTTTTATATATATATATATATAAATATATATATATATAGTTTTGAAGTGTCAGTTGCTTATCCTTGAAACTTCTATCAAATTTTTGAGGCTTTCTGCACAGTTAGACATTGACAGTGGTTCAGAATAAGTCAAGAGACTGCAGTTCTTTAGATGTGGGTGTGCTGCAGCACCTTTGTCTTAGTTTGCAGTCCACTGTCTTCAAAGAAACCTGTATCACTGAGCCAGTTCATAAGGGCTGCTGTGTTAGGTGCTTCATGGCTGTGTTGTCTGTTACAGATTAAACAGCTACTACGTTTCTCTGATGTCTTCTTTTTTCAGTGTGTAGGGTACCTGGAATTGTAGTTTTACAGGAAACTTTTTCTCTCATATGGTGCCTCCTCTGTGCCTCCTATCGCCTGCCACCACCAAGACAGGATAGGGCTGGAGCAAAACCTGTGATACGCACAGTGGAGAAGTGAGAGCTAACAAACGGATTAACCTTTCTACACAAAACCTGCTGCAAGTTATACTTATAAACGTTGCAACATTTAACCAAAGCAAGCCCCAGTCTTCTGCTGGAGGCTCTCAGGAAATCTTCCAGCAAGAGGAGAAAATTAGGCAGATTTCCCAGTAGACTTTATGCCAGGGACTAGGGAGTATCTTGCAGAAAACACAGCTACAAGCAGCATGTGCTAAGGTGCCATCCTGCTTTCACAACTTGACTGTCTGCATTCTTGACCTGTAGGTTGCCATCCCTCTTTCTTTCTCTCTTTTCCACAGTTAACATGTGAACGACTAGCCAAGGCTTGTAACTGATGATGGCTCTGTCCAGCTGCTGTGATAGCCTCACAGCTTTGGGTACTTCCTTTTGAGTTTCATGTAATTCTTCAATAAGTGCAGGTCTGTATTCAGTGCATTGCACCACTGCCCCTCCAAAGGAAAGTTTACCAGTGGTGCTGCTTTTCTTCTGGCTAGTTTTCTACTGAACTTCTGACCAGTGCTAGGTTCTGTTCTTCCACGCAAAAAAAATGCTTCTTCCTTGGTGTACTCACTAAAGCAGGTTTTTCCTCCAGTATTACTGATACTCACAAGAGACCAGCCATGCTCCAGTAAATGTTTTTACTAGTGTTCTTTATGATAAAGCTCTGTGAGAAGGTAAAGATTCACTTTATTATCATGCTGTCAAGGCACTTTCTTGTTTTTAATGAGTGAGCCTGACTCTGGTCTTTTCCTTTAATTTTCAAGAATAAAGTGCTGAATCTTCAAGCTTGCAGAAAACAGGCTTTTCCCTGCTAAAGGCCATTTGCCTGCTTTAGGGCAGTCTTCTCATAGATATGCCTCTGCTTTTGCCTTCCCAGGCTAAGACCACAAAGAAGATAGTGCTAAGGCTGGAATGTGTGGAGCCCAATTGCAGGTCCAAGAGGATGCTGGCCATTAAGAGGTGTAAGCACTTTGAACTGGGAGGAGACAAGAAGAGAAAGGTATGTTTGTGCGCCAAGAGTGCTTGATAAAAACGATGATGGTGATGAACACGGCTGTGTTTTGGGAGCAATATGCTGCTACCAGGGTAGGCAGCCGTTGAACACTCTCAAACTCCTGGGTGAAGGAGATTGTATGTTGAGCTTAGGGGCATCAGTAGGCTCTGCCAGTCTGCCTGTTGATGGGAGGAATGGCTGCAGAGAAGTATTGTTGACAGACCAGAGCTGATTTGCTGCTCTGAGCTCATCATGGTTTGGGAGAGGGTGAGATTCAGTGGTGAATATACTCACTCTGTTTTTCTTTTTACAGGGCCAGGTGATCCAGTTCTAAGCTCCATCGTACTCATTGTTATGGACCATATTAAAGTATTTGGAAACACTCCATTGCTTTTTTTTTTAATATCTGCTCTTGTTGGGGCTGGGACTTAAAATATCTTCCTATTAGGTTGATAAGCTTTGCAGAGCTGCTTAATAGATGAATAGTTGTGGTCTTGATTGTTTATAAGGGTTATTTAGAAGATCTTTTCCATTGGCTGAATTTCTCTTACTGAGGTGTTGTACAATGAATGTAGGGTCTGAGACTGACTTCTTTTTTTGTACCAATACTTTCTCTGAGAAGCTGAATTATGAATTTCAGTGGTAGAAGGCTGTCTTCAAAAGAGCCCCCCTCTAAAACTGTACAGCTTTTATTTCAGTTAAAAGTTTATATTTCTATTGTAGCAGTTCTCTTTTTAGAATTACTCTAAATCTCTGTGGTGACTCTGAATTGTTGGTAGACAAAGTAGTGATTAAGAAATAAACTTGAAATCCCTGTTCTAGTGCATAACTGGCTGAGTGGACCTTATCCTCTCCCAAGGGCTTGCATTAGAGGAGAGGGAGAGGTGCTAGTACTTGAGAAATTGTTCCAACACAGGAGGGACCAGAGTAATTTGAACATTCCTGAACAGCCCCTGAACTTGGCTGCAGGTGTGTCTTTACAGCCAGGGAGCGGTTGTACTGAGCTAAGGGGCAGTAAGTGAGCTACCTGTTTTAGTTCAACTGTATCATTAGGCAGTGGAGACTTAGGGTAGCTCAGCTGTGACCTGCCTGCAGTGGCTGTGGGCTTCGTTGTAGCCCAGTGACTGAGCTTCAGGCGCTTGGTCCCTCAGCTGTGTTCTGCCTTACTGGAAGGTAACTGCATGACAGGCTTGAACTGCCCAGCTCCTGTGTTAAGTTAGTTGCCAGCAACAGTCATAATTATCGTTTAAAAAACCACCACACAGCAGAGGTTCATCAGATGAATGATGTCTGATGAACAGAACCCAAAACACAGTACTTCATGGGACAGGCTACTTTGGACGATGGAGTAATCAACGTGGGAAGCAGGGGAAATTTGCTGTTACTGAATACTGAGAGCACAAGGAACTTATAGAAGCTTTTATGCAGTGGGAATAGAGCTAAAGGATGGAGAATGCCTCCTCGTGTTTTCATAGGGAGAGATCTAAGTTATAAAGCAGGAATAAAAATTGGATTTTTGCTTATTCAGTCCTGCTGGCTAATGATGTGACTGGTGTTCTGGAGCTCCTGCAGTTTTACAAACAAGCACTGCCCAAGTAACTAACCTCCAGTGGAAGCTGTCATCTTTATGATAAATAAAGTACCTTGTTTCCTAAAGCCAGATTTAATTTCAAATACCAGGCTAGACTCTTATAGCGTGATTAAGAAAGCTTAGCCCTTTCTAGGGGCATTTTAATTCAAGTTTTTAAAACACGAAAGTGAGGACAAATCAAGATACCCTGAGAAGAGACCAGCTTTGTACATGCTGTTTGCATCAGTGATTAGGTACAGAACATGGCTATCAGAAGAACCTGTGTAACCTTAACCTAAAGGTTACTGCCAGCCTGAGAAGGCACAAAAGTATTTCTGGAAGGGAGTTTACTACAGAAGATGACCTCCCTTGCCCCATGCAGGGTAGGGAGGGGAATTCTTACCGAAAAGGGAGTGACAACCATTCCTGAGGGCAAGACTTCTGGGAGAAGGCGTGTTTGAAGCGCAGTTCTAGGGTGTGATGCTTCAGCTGCATTCGTGCTAAGCAGACAGCTGAGCTGGCAAGCAGGCAGTTGCTCAGTGAGGTGAAACAGGCCTGTCCCCAAGTTGTCCAAAGGTAGAAGGGGATGACTGCGCTGAGGAGGGGGTTGGGTTTCTTCACGAGGGATTAGGGCTTTTTTTTTTTTTTTTTTTTTTTTTTTTTTTTTGAGTGAAAATTGTATCGCTCATCTTGACAATACAAGAACAAGGCAGCTGGGGTTTCCTTAACTGTCCCTAAAATGCTCAACAAGAGCTGTAGGCTGCTGCATCAGAATTTTGCATTTCTTTCTTCAGTTACTACTGGCACTGGCTTTTAACAAAGGCGTTACTGCCCTGCTGCAGCCCCTTTAGCCCCTTAGGAAACAGGAGTTAGGTGAGATGCTAGAGAAAGGGTAAAGAAGTGAAGCAGCGACTGTTTCTGTTATCTCTTCATAATGGAGTGACGGGTCTTTGGTGCATGAGGCAGAAGATTTAAGGTGCACACAGAAGCACTTGAATGGTGAATGCCTGAGGGAAAAACAAAGGCATCTCGCTCGGAGGCAGGAGACAGTCCTCCTGTGACAAGAAGTCTAGGGAGAGATGGAGGCTTATAGGAAGATGGTCTTTGTACCTCCTATAGCGCCACCACCTTCAGCAGTACGGTGCCTGTTGGGTTCACCTCTACACTCAGGGAGGAGACCCAGTTGTGAAATCCCCAGTCTCTGCTGGCTGGCAAGACCTGCTGGACGGAGCATGTTGGGTTGCAGGCCAGCCCATTGCCGAGGAAGGTGAGGGAGAAGGTGAAGTTACGGGGTCCCCCGATTTCCTGCCGGTTCAGCACTGCCACAGCATGGGCACTGCCTGACAGGGGCCGCTCCCACAGCTCAAAGTTGTTGTCCTGCCAAGAAAAGAAAACCCCAGGACTTGCATTAGGGGAGACAGAATTGATGGTCTTTATACCTGTCTGCTTAAGCAGGCTTCAGGAACAAATGGCCTCATGGGACTTGTGTTCCCAAACGCTGGGCTCTCCTCTGTGTACCCCATTTGTCCCCCGTATCCTCTCCTGAGGAGGCGGTGGCCTCCCATGGCCCAGACAGCACCCCTAGCCCCAAGCCCTGCTGTACCTTGGTGATGCGGTATCCCTGTTTGCCCAGCGGGTCCTGGTTGATGGCAATCACCTCTTTGTTCTGGAGCAACCACTTGGCCTCTGGGCTAATGTCCCGCAGGTCATTGGACATGAAGAGGGGAGCTGCCATGATAGCCCACATTGCCATCTGAGTTACCGCTTGGTCCCAGCTCAGCCCAAAGTTTCCAATCACTAGCTGTAACAACACAAGAACACCTGGTAACACTGCCTGCCAAGGAGAAACCGAGCCACCAAGGCGCGTACCGGGAAGTGACAGGATACTGAGGGTGGGACCTACATTACTCTGGGGCCTGATTAGATAGGCCGTGCTCTGTCAGTGAGACCAGCTGGTTTGGAAAGGTGAAACAGATGACTAAGGTGACAATTTAGGATGAAGCCATGGTGGAGCTAAAGAAGGATCCTTATCTGGTGGTAGATCAACACTTCTGAAAACTACTCCCAGTGTCATGTGTGTGTTTCGGACTGGCACTACCTGCAGAGGCTGCGTTTACACACACAGTGCTTTCTCAGTGCTGTGGGTAACCACGTTCCAATGCCACGTGCTTAGAGGATGCTGTTCTGCTACAGTGCTCTTTACCTTCCCAGTCAGGGGTCCCTCTCACAGAGTTCTTGATTCCTGGACCCCATCAGAGCCTTTGCCCTCAGTGTTTCTCCTCAGAGTCTCTTTTCCCCCATCCCAGCTGGATAAAGGATTTTTTGCTGGTGCTGCAAGAAAGATGGATGTTACAGTACTTGCCATGTCAGGATCGTTCCAGCCCCCTGGCCCAGCTATCTTCACAATGCTGTCCTGGTGAATTGCTGTCCAGTCCAAGATACTCTTGATGCTGCTCCAAGAATCATAGACATCAAAAAAGTTTCTCCAGTGGTTGCAGTACTGTTTGATCTCTGTGTAATTGGGCTGCCAAAACAATTAGTCTATTTAACCAGAGAGCTTGACTGTACAAGAACAAGACTGTATACAACGCTAGACCTGATTGGGGATATTTTGGGGAGAACTGTGGCAGTCTCTTCTGCCACCAGCTATCTGGATGATCTAGTACATGCTGGTTCCCTAAAAAATGTTTTGCCCTGAAGGACTCCAGCCTTGTCATGCACCAGACAATGCTATCCCATTGCTTCTCCTGGGAGAACAGCTGTGACCACCCACCTCCATCAGAAAATCCTCCTGAGTCTAATTAAAGGTGTAATGGGATAAGTGGGATGAAACTGTGACATCCTAGTAATTATTGTCATTTCTTGGGTGGACACCTTGCACTGACTGGCACATTTAAGCCAGTCTGTGGGAGGGGGTGGCTGAATCCTGCGTGACAGCATGGGGAAGTCAGCTATGGGTAGAGAGCAACATGTCAATCACGGACCCTAGCTGGCAGACATTTGCCAGTAAACAATACTGAGAATTCCTATACATACTGTTCTGTGTGTTCAATATGCTGTTCTAAAGTCTCTGAGTCTGCAGCACTCTGTACAACTGAGTGTCCTGGAGGAATAATACTGAGTTATCGGCAAGCTGGTGTGTCTTGCTGCTCAGTTCCTCAGAGACAGAAAGCAGATGGATGCTGCTGTGCTCTTCAGCATGCTCCAGCTGGGTTGTGCCTTCAGCAGTTGTCATGCTGTAGGATCCTACTAAATCCCTGAGGAGATCATTGCTTTTCAGCAGAGCACTAACTGAGCCTCAAGGCTACTTCAGGACTCCAGAGGAAAAGTGTGGTTTTTCCTCCACCTTGCACTCACCTCTGTTGTCAGACCGGCGAGCAGCAAAAAAAGATCTGAAGAGGCTATTTTGCAATCTAATGCTTTTCTTTGAACTGTTCTTCCCACTTGGCGCACTACTAGTGCCAGGCTGAGCCCAGAGAAACACTGCTTACCTGCTGCACTGGCCTCAAATAGAAAGGCCATTCACAGGAGTACACAATGCTTCTTCCAGTCTTATTCAGGGCCAGAGACATGTTTCTATAACCTAAAGGAACAGGACAGCCAGGGGTTACGCAATCTGCCTGAGCAGAGAGAGAGGAACTGATCCAGTATCACAGGTTTGGGTCTGAGTTCAACTTTCGCAAAATCAAACCTCAACATATGCTAGTGACTGAAAAAATAAAGGGAAGACAGGAGAGCTCTGCAGCCAGTCTCCCGCCTATAAAGAAAAGGCAAGCTCTTCTACGGCTTTGCTGCAGGTCATGGGCAGTGCTGTTGCTCTGAGACTGCTGATTTCCCTGCACATACTGCTGCGGGTTGAGGCTGCAGTTCTGCTATCTGGTGTTTTTTCCTCTAGATACCTGTCAAATACAAGTTGGTATTTATTAAGCTGCTGGGTACAGCTTTAGTAGTTAGTTGCAGGCATATGTCCTTATGAGACATTTGTGCCATATGGACTGGGTAGGAATGCAAAAGTGATAGCTTTATCCTGTTCTTGTCCCCAGAGAGCCCTGTTAAGTCTCTTTTAATCAGCACAGAGAGAATGAAGACTTTGCTATCTCTCCTCGAACTGTTTTGATACAACTGGACTTTATCTAGCTTACAGATATGCTCTACCAAGAGCTTTCAGCTTAACTGTCGCTTCAGGCGCTGTCTGAGCTGTGCTCCTGGCCACAGCAGCCAGCATACGCCAGGCCAACTGGCTTTGATGGGACTGTCACTTGGGCAGAGTCTCTCTGCCAGGCAGAGGCAGAGAGACTGCGTGCGCAGGTTTCCTGCTGCCAAGCCCTGTGGTGCTGACTGTGCCAGCAGGGAGAGCACAGCAAAGAGAAACCATTTTCCGAGCTGCATGATTCTTCACACAACTCTGCTCACCTGGCATTGGGGGTTGCCAGTACTTAGAGAGGATCTGTAGCTGAATCCCCCCAGAACAGCAAGTAACTGAGCTTTCAGCTTCTGATTTGCCAGCCTGCATGTAAATAAGTTCTGAAATGGCATTTGCACTGGCACGCTCTAAAATGAAAATCCCAGCAGGTTTTTCATGCCAGAATTCTCTTGACTTATGTCTGTTAAGAGCCCTGATAACTGCCCTTTTTATGGCTGACGCAAGCTTAAAGCTCATCCGTCATGACATTGCCTTACGAAAGGGACGAAGGGTTAACTGTATGAGGTGCTCTGAGCTCTCCAATAAAGCACTCTAGAAGGGCAAAGCCTTTGCTGTTTTAAGAGCTGATGCAGCGGTCTGCACAGAGATCCCCTGGAGTATGCAGTCAAGTTTCTTTGCTCAGCGTGACGCAGCCTCCGGGGGGAGAAGGCTGCTTCTTCAAGCCGTACTTGCAAGTGAAAGCTCTGGGAGGCAGTGGGAAGAAAGCTGAATGGGTAGATGGAAGCCACTTGGGCTATCAATAGTTGCTACCTTGGAGAGAGCTACCTTGGGCTCTGGAGAGCAACCTTGTAACTGCTTTGTAAGCAAATACCTTAATGACTACAGTCAGGGAAAACCAGCTCTCTGGAACCGGCCCCTCACTGGAGTTCCTGCTGACTGCAGAATGTTCCCAGCTTTCGACACAGCACACTCTCAAGTCAGTACGTACCTTCTGCCAGCAGCTCCAGCGTGCCAAAGTTGCAGCCGTCAAACTTGAGCAAGTCCACGCCCCAGGAGGCGAAGGTTTGGGCATCCAGCTCATAGTGATTGTAACTGCCAGGGAAGCCAGCACAAGTCTTGCTCCCGACATCGCTGTAAATTCCCAGCTTCAGCCCTTTGGAGTGGACCTGAACTTGCAAATATAAAGAGAATCAGGGATTGAGCAGCCATGAGGCAGGAAGTAGCAGAGTTAAGACAGCAGGAGAAACAAAAGCCCATTTCAGGAAGCAGACCCTTAACTCAGCGGCTATGTAGCAGATTCCCACGCAGCCTTCCCTCTCCTGCCCCTGCTCCCCCAAGATGAGACCAGTGTGACTGCTCGTCTGGTCCCATCTGCTGTCATCATCCTGACAATTCACGGTTCAAAGCAGTGTATAATCAAGGACCACACTCTCTCCTTCCACAAAGGTGGTGATCCCCTTCAGCATTAGCTTAGAAAATTCTTGCGAATAAAGGTTAGCGTAAACCTTTGGCAGACGCGGCGCTTGGTGTGAACCGCTGGCAGCCGCGGCGTTTACACTTTTCTAAGCAGCCTTCTGCTCAGCAGCGTCCCGAGCTGCAGCGGATCGGCACTCACGTAGTCCGCCAGCTTGCGGATCCCACCGGGGAAGCGCTTTGGGTCAGCCTGGAGCCGGCCGCGCTCGTCCCGCCTCGGAGCCATCCAGCAGTCGTCGATGCAGATGTACTCGTAGCCCGCGTCCTTCCAGCCGTCCGAAGCCATCACGTCAGCCATGTCCACGAACAGCTGCTCGCTGCGGGCACCGGGGCCGAAACGGAGACCGTGGGGCGGCGGCTCGCCCGGGGGCGGGGGGCCGCGGGGCCCGGGGCAGCCCTCGGAGCCGTGCCGGACCCCGAGCAGCCCCCGCGGACCGTGCTCGGACCCAGGACAACCCCCACGGCGGGGCCGGGGCCGGGGCCGGGGCCGGGGCCGGGGCCGGGGCCGCGGCCGCTTCCCCCCCCCCCCCGCCGGTGCCGGTGCCGGTGCCGGTGCCCGGGGCGGTACCTGACGCAGCGGCGCGGGTCGGCGGCGCAGTCGGTGCCGCAGAGGAAGCGCTCCCAGTGCAGCCAGCCCATCGGCGGCGTCCGCGCCACGCCGTTGTCCAGCGCCGCCGCCGCCGCCGCCAGCGCCGCCAGCGCCAGGGCCCAGCGCGGCAGCGCCCGCCACCGCCGTCCCGCCGCCGCCGCCGCCGCCATGGCCGCCGCCGCCGCCGCCGCCAGACGGGCGGCCCGCTCGCCCAATCGCGGCGCGGCCCCCGCCGCCCTCGGCCAATCCGCGCAGCGGGACGCGCCGCGGCCCCCGCCCCCCGCGGCGGCCCCGCGCAGCGCGGCGGCCTCGTCGCGCCGAGCCGCGGGGGCGTCGCCGCGGCGCGAACCGGGCCGGGAGGCCGCGGCCGGGGCCGAGCCTCGCCCCGGAGCTCCCAGTCCAAACTGGGCCGGGGGAGGCCAGGGCCGAGCCTCGCCCCGGTGCCCCCAGTCCAAACTGGGCCGGGGGAGGCCAGGGCCGAGCCTCGCCCCGGTGCCCCCAGTCCAAACTGGGCCGGGGGAGGCCAGGGCCGAGCCTCGCCCCAGTGCCCCCAGTCCAAACTGGGCCGGGGGAGGCCAGGGCCGAGCCTCGCTCCAGTGCCCCCAGTCCAAACTGGGGTGGGGGAGGCCGGGGCCGAGCCTCGCTCCAGTGCCCCCAGTCCGAACTGGGGCAGGGGAGACCGTGGCTGAGCATCGCCCCAGTGCCCCCAGTCCAAACTGGGGTGGGGGAGGCCATGGCTGAGTGTCGCCCCAGTACCCCTGGTCCGAACTGGGTCAGAGGAGACTGTAGCTGAGTTTCACCCCAGTGCTCCCAGTCCAAACTGGGATGGGGAAGGCCGTGGCTGAGTGTCACCTCAGTGCTCCCAGTCCAAACTGGGATGGGGGAGGCCGTGGCTGAGTGTCACCCCAGTGCTCCAGTCCAAACTGGGATGGGGGAGGCTGTGGCTGAGTGTCACCCCAGTGCTCCCAGTCCAAACTGGGATGGGCGAAGGCCATGGCTGGGGCTGAGCATCGCCCCAGTGCCCCCAGTCCGAACTGGGGCAGGGGTGCCCACGGCTGAACGTCGCCCCAGTGCCCCCAGTCCGAACTGGGGCAGGGGTGCCCATGGCTGAACGTCGCCCCAGTGCCCCCAGTCCGAACCGGGACGGGGGAGGCTGCGGCTGGGGCTGAGCCTCGCCCCTCCCCTCCCCTCCAGCGCTCCCGGCCCGAACCGGGGCGCTCGCCCGGCCGGTGCCCCCCGCGGTTCTCCCACGGCCGCCGTCCCGGGGGGCCCGGCGGGGCGATGGGGCGGCGCGGCACGAGCCTGGGGGAGGCCGGCCGGGAGCACAGAGCGGGATTGATGCTCGCCAGCTGCCAGCCGGGGACGGAGGCGCCGGCCCTGGGCGGCACGGCGGGGGCTGGCGCCGATCCCCGGCGCAGCTGGCGCTTCCCGGCCGCTGGCGCCTGCCCAGGACCCCCCCACCCCACCCCGGGCTCCGCGCCGGCGTCTCCCGCGCGGGCCGGGGCTCGCTCCTCCCTGCGCACCCGCTTCCCGCGGCCCCCCGAGCCCCCCGGGGCCGGCGGCGGCCTCCCCGCGCCCCTCGCGGGTACCACCACGCCGCTGAAAATCCCAGACGGGCTTTATTCCCGGAGGAAGGTCGACGCCGTTTAAAAACCCTGTCGCACGTTGGCTGGCTGAGCTGGAAGCGCCTGCGGACGCCGTCCGTCCGTCCGTCCGTCCATCTGTCTGTCTGTCCTCTACGCACTGAGGATAGCGAGGGCCGGAGGGCCGGGAGCCCTGCTGGGATTTACGATGCTCTGCTCTGGGGCACCAGAGCGGGGCTGGCGGGGGGAAAGCGGGGCGATCGGGCTCCAAAAGGCCCGGGGAGGGGGGAGTATTTTTTTTTTTTCCTTTTTCCTTTTTTTTTTTTTCCCCTTCCCGCTCTCTGCTGCGGCCAAAGCGCCCCCGAGCCCGGCGGCGGGCGACGCCGGGGCGGCCGGCGGCTCCTCAGGGCGCCGGGCGGACGTCCTCCGAGCGCAGCACTTTGTAGACCACCCAGTAGAAGACATTGAAGACGAGGAAGGAGAAGGGGAAGACGGCCCGGGAGACGGTGTCGATGCGCTTGGCGCGGTCGGCGCAGCGCCGGCGCAGCGCGTCCCCGGCGCGCAGCAGCGTGCCGGCCGCGGCACCGGGCGCCTCGCCGGCGGCCCCGTCCTTCGCCCGCAGGCACCGGCCCAGCCCGTAGCCGCCGAAGTAGAAGCGGCTCTCGCGGAGCAGCTCTTCCTCCTGCCGGAGGGGGGGACGGGGCCGTGAGCCGGGGGCGCCTGCCCCGCTTCCCCCTCAAACCGGACCCGTTCGGAAGTGTGCACACACAGCCGGCCCAGCACGGAGCCGGGCTCCTCCCGGCTCCGGCTCCGGCGGCTGGAAGCTCTGCTCTCCAGCGGTCGGGGGGGGGGAAGGGGCACGCAAGGGTGTGGGGTGCATGGGACACAGGGTGCGCGGGGATGTGGGGTGCACTGGGGTGCAGGGGCCATGAGGTGCAGATTGCATGGGAGCACGGGGTGCATGGGAGTGCAGGGAGTATGGGGGTGCAGGGTGCGTGGGGTGTTTGGGGGTGCAGGGAGTATTGGGGTGCAGGGAGCATGGGGTACGTGGGAGTGTCAGGAGTACTGGGGTGCGGGGCGCGTGGGGGTGTCAGGTGCATGGGGGTGCAGGGCACACGGGGCAGTGGGGCGCGGGGGGGGTGCATGAGGTGTGGGATGCACGGGGGTGCAGAGGGCATGGAGATTCGGGCACAGGCACCGCGGGGGCAGCTCCACGCAGCGCCCCGGCGCCGCCCCGGCCGAGCACGGACAGACGTCGCGGCAGCGGTGGCGACGGGGACTCACCAGCCGCCGCCGCCGCCGCCGCCGCTGCCGCAGGCGCGCGACCTCCTTGTGCTGCCGGGAGACGAAGTTGACGGCGGCGTACTCCAGCAAGGCGGCGAAGACGAAGAGCAGGCACACGGCCATCCAGATGTCGATGGCCTTCACGTAGGACACCTGCAGGGAGGGGGGGGACGCAGGGCCTCAGGGACCGGGGCCGCTTT
This sequence comes from Rhea pennata, assembly GCF_028389875.1. Lineage (NCBI taxonomy): Eukaryota > Metazoa > Chordata > Aves > Rheiformes > Rheidae > Rhea > Rhea pennata. Next base: position 3,305,536 of record NC_084673.1, on the reverse strand, counting down.
CGCCACCGGGTCCGAATTCAATTAAATTGGGACTTTTAAGCCAAGCCTTTTCCTTGCAACGATTTTCCTTCCATTGCAAATTGCCCCTTAATTGCTCAAGAGGGAGGCGCCGCCGGCTCGTCCTCCTTTCCGCTTCCCTGCCTCCCCTCGCCGCGCGGAGGAAGCCAAGTCTTTGCCGCTTGCAGCCAGGTTTGCCCGGGGGGATTCGCCGAGCGCGGGGGGCCGCAGGCGCTGCCCGCGGGGCGGCCGGGCTCGCGAGCCGCCAGCGGCCCGAGCCTGGGGAGGGAGCCGCTCGCCAGCCGCACGGGGCGAACGCCGTCCCTCCGGAGCGGGGAAAGCTCCGGGCAGCCGCCGTGCCGCAGCCACCCACCTTGGGCAGCGAGGCGCGGGAGCCGGCGCTCTGCGTGGTCATGGTGAGCACCGTGGTGATGCCCAGCCCCACGCGGGCCGGCGCCGCGTCCATGTTGATCCAGAAGGAGACCCAGGAGAGGATGACGATGAGCAGGCTGGGGATGTACATCTGGATCAGGTAGTAGCCCATCTGCCTCTCCAGGTGGAACTTCACCTCGATGCAGGTGAACTTGCCTGCGGGGATGGACGGCGCCGTGGGCTCCAGTGGGCTCTGGCCAGGGGGGAGGACACCAGTGTCCCTGCAGCGGGGCTCCCATGGGTGCTCACCTGTGTTGTAGTGCTTGGTGCAGTAGCCCAGGTCCTTCTCATCCCGCAGGATGAACTGCGGGAGTGTCAAGCCCTCGGCCACCTGCACGGCCTCCTGCTCCTCCAGCCACTCAAAGATGAGGTCATTCATGGTGTAGCCGACTGCGCGGGAGGGAAGGAGCAGTGGAAAAGGGGGACTGGCGCCCTGCTCGGCCCCCCAACCCCAAATCCTGCTCCGTCCCGCTCCCCCCTGCAGCGGGGCTGGGCTGGCTGGGATGAAGAGCAGCTCGAAAGCCACCTGGGTACTCACAGCTCTCCAGCTGCATGGTGCACGTCTGGATGTCCATGGGGAAGTTCTTGAGATCCATGGGGCAGGAGAGGATCAGGGTCAGCCTGGAGGAGCAGCAGCGGAGGAGCCGGTTGCGGGGGTCGCAGGGAGGGCAAAGCCCAGCCCGGCCGATCTACCTGGCCCCGGCCCTACCTGATGCTGTAGAGCACGTTGCCGTTCTTGAAGATGCGCAGCAGCTTGTTGTCGGTGGTGACCTCGTGGAAGTTGGCCCCTTTCTCGTTGGCGAAAAACAGGTCGGGCTTCCAGATGGAGTCGAGCATGGAGGGGTCCAGGTCGAGGGAGTCGTCCGGGTACTCGCGGTACGCCAGGCGCGGGTCGTTCCACTGCTGCCGCAGGAAGACGTTCACGCGGTAGTCCTGGGGGAGAGGACGCCCGCGCGTCGGCCGGGCAGCGGGGCGCCGCCAGCCCGCGCGGGGCTGCTTTTGCCCGGACGATAGGGACAGACGGGGCAGCGGAGCTCGCGGCGGGCGACCCCGGGAAGGGAAGACCGCGGTGCTCGGCGGGGGACCGCGGGGGCGGGCTGGAACGCAGCGCGGGGATCTGCCTGCCAGGCGCAGCCGGCGCCGGCAGCCCCCTCACCATGGTAGTCTCGGTGACGGAGCCGAAGCTGTTGATGAAGATGTTGCAGGTCACGTTGACCGGCGGGCCTGGAAGACAAGCCGGCGGCGTGAAAGCACCCGCGGGCGGCCGCCGGCGTCCCGCGGGCGAGCAGCGGCGGCCGCCGCAGCCGCGCGCCCTCACCTTTGAAATTGGGGCGAATGCGGGCGTCATAGCCCGACGTGCGTCCCATGAGCTTGTCGAGGAAGTCAGAGGGCGACATGGGCTGGGGCGGGCGCCGCCAGGCGGGCTCGCTCGCCTCCCGGCCCGCGGCCGGCCTGCGGGGCAAAGAGGCAGCTCAGCGGCCGGACCCCCCCCTCCCCACCCCGGCTCGCCGCTCCGACCCCGCTGCCGAGAGGAGCCGGGGCAGCAAGGAGTTAACCGGGCCTCTCCGCCAGCCGCTGCAGGGGAGGAGGAGAGATGCTCCAGGAGGAAGGCTCCCCCCACCCAGTCCATCCCCTGCCCCCCGGGATCACACCTGGAGAGGGAAAAGGGCACCCGAGTGGGCCAAGTGGCTCTCGGTGCCCCCATGGGACACGGGGCACCCGCTGGCTTGGGCCCCTCGGGGGGCTGGGTCCTGACACCCCCCCCCGCACACAGCCCCCCAAGCTGGGAGCAGCTCCGAGTGTCTCAGCAGTTTGGCAGCAGGAGCTGGTGGCCCCCTGCCTGGCCCAGCTCGCCCTTCTGCCCACCGTGCCAAGGGTCCCCGGGGTCTCCGGCCACCACTGCGTGAGGGACCCCCAGGCGGGTCGGGCTGGGGGGGGGTCTCCGGGACCCCCGTGCCTGGGCAGGGGCAGAGCCGGGCTCTGCGGCCAGGGATCGGTGGGGAAGGTCCAGCCGGGGGTGCCGGCTCTGGGGGAGCGGGGGAGGCTGGACCGGGGGCTCCAGCTCCCCCGGGGAGGAGGTTCGGGTCACGCGCGGAGGGGAAGGTCGCCCCCCCCCCCCCCGGGGCGGCGCCTGACCGAGAGGGGTCGGTCCCTGGGGGGCGGGGCAGGAGGCTGGGGGGGGGGGTCCAGATCCCCGGGGGCAGATCTGGCTCGGGATGCTGGAGAGGGGTCTGGGTCTGGGTGGGGATCTGCGTCGCGGAGGGGGTCCGCGTCCCTGGTGGGAGGCTTCAGCTCAGGATGCTGGAGGCGGTCTGGGTGTGGGGGGAGGCTGGGGTGCCGGAGGGGGGTCCGGGGCCGAGCTGGGGGTCTGGCTTGGGATGCTGGCCCGGGTCCGGGGGGGAGGGGGGTTGAGATGCTGGAGGGGGGGTCGGAGTCCCCAGGGGTGGTTGGGATGCCAGAGGCGGGTTTGGGGCCCCGGGTGAGGGTCTGGCTCGGGATGCTGGTCCGGGTCCCGGGGGGGGGGGGTGTCGGGATTTGGGGGAAGATCTGGGTCCCGGAGAGGGTCCGTGTCCCCGAGGGAGGGTCCGGCTCTGGATGCCGGAGGGTGGTGGTGGGGGGGGGTCGGGGTATTGGGGGTAGGTCCGCGCCCGGGGGGCGCCCCCTCCCCCGGAGCGATGCGGTGACACCCCCCCACCGCGCCTGCCCCCACGGCAGCGCGGCCCCGCCGGGCGCGCAGCGCCGAGCGCTCACCTGAGCGGGCCGCGCCGGGGCGGGAGGCAGCCGAGGAAGAGGAGGAGGAGGAAGGCGAGGGCGGCGGCCCGGAGCGCGCCCATCCCGCCGCAGCCAGCAGCCCCGCCGGCCCGGGCGCACGGGCATGACCCGGCCGGCGGCGGCGGCGCCCGCGCTCCCGCCGCACCGGGGCGGCTGCCGGGGCCGGGGCCGGTGCCGGTGCCCCGAGCCCGGCCCCTCTCCACATAGTCCGGGCGAGCGGGAGCCCGCCGCGGGGTGGGCGCCGGCAGGCTGCTGGCCCCGGGAGCCGGGAGGAGCCTGCGCCCGCCGCGCCGGGAGGAGGCGGGCGCGGCGCGGCGCGGGGAGCCGCCCGCCGCCCGGCCCCCGGCCGGCCCCCGCGGGCTCCGGGGGGGCGGCGGGGCTGCCGGCGAGCCCGCTCCTCCCGCGGCGGTGCCTCGCTGCCGCGCCCGCAAATGCTCCGGGGTGCGGGGATGTCCCGGGGTGCAGGGGTGCTCCGGGGTGCAGGGGTGCTCCTGGGGTGTGGAGGTGCTCTGGAATCGAGAGATGCCTCGGGGTGCAGAGATGCTCCGGGGTGTGGGGATGCTCTGAGGTGCGGGGATGTCCCGGGGCGCGGGGATGCCCCGGGGTGCAGGGATGTCCCGCGGTGCAGGGGTGCTCCGGGGTGCGGGGATGTCCTGGGGTGCGGGGGTGCTCTGGAATCGAGAGATGCCTCGGAGTGCAGAGATGCTCTGGGGTGTGGGGATGCCCTGGGGTGTAGGGATGTCCCAGGATGCGGGGATGATCCAGGTGGGGTGCAGGGATGCTCTGGGATGAGGAGATGATCTGAAGTGGAGGGATGCTCCAGAGTGGAGAGATGCTCTGGGGTAAAGGGATACTCTGGAACTGAGGGTGCTCCAGGGTCAAGGGATGCTCTGAGATCGAGGGATGCCCTGGGGTGGAGGGATGCTCCAGAATGCAGAGAGATGCTGGGGCGGGGGGGGTGGGGGGGGTGCTGGAGGGGCCTGAAGGTTCTGCCAGGCTGTGTGGGGGGAGCAGACAGGCTCCTTCCTCCCTCTGCCTGCTGGGGGGCTATGTGCTCCGGGGGGGGGGGGGGGGGGGCACCTGCCTCAGCTCAGGAGCTTGTCCCTGGTGTGCATGGTGCACAGCCGATGGGCGCTTGGCTGTGGGGTGCACAGACATGGGGTACACAGTCCTGGGGACCCGCCCCAGCTCGGCACCTGCTGCTGCTGGTTTTAACTCCAGCCGGGGTGCAGATCCCCAAAGGGGCTCCTGTTCCTGGAGGCGCTCAGCCCTCGCAGCCGAGATCTCGGCGCCCACGTGTGCCGAAGGCTCAGCGTGTGGGAAAAGCTCTCCCTCGTTCGGGTGCTGGGGCAGCTCGGCACCTTTGAAAAACCTGGCGCAGACAGACAAGTGTCCAACGCCGACAGCTCCAGCAGCTGCCTCGGGTGCCGCACCGGGAGGGGAACGGAGGCACCGGGAGGTGGGTTGCTTTTAACGGGGTCGCGCAGGCCAAGTGGAGCACTGACCCTCAGCCTAGAGCATCTGAGGTTCATGCAGGAGGATGCAAACAGCATGGGGAAAAAAAGCAAACAAAACAAAAAGCGAGAAGCGCAACTCAAGCAGTGCAGGGTGGATGCCTCGTTCGGCTCCGCGCTTGCCTGGGGCAGCTCGGTCGTCCCCAGGAATTGCCCTTCGGGGAGGAATGCTGGGCGCCGCCATGGGAAGAAGCTGTGGCAGGAATCAGCGCGGGAAGGCAAGGTCATGCCGGAGCCGGGGAGAGCGTTCCCGGGCAGCTCGGCATTGGTGTCTCCTTTGGGTGGGGGGAAAAACAACAACAACAAAAAAAATCGAAGCAGGATTTTGAGAGCGCCCTGCTGAGCTTGCTGTAACGGGGGGATGTGACGGCTGGGTCTCAGTGCCGAGCGGCGCCTCGGGCGCCTTCTCCAGCCAAGCGGGGAGGGGGGAAGCGGGCGCCGAGCTGCGCGGCAGCGCGCGGGAACCTCGCCGCTGCTCCGGCTCGCCGGCACTGGGAGCTCGGAGAAGTCGCCTCCGATTACTGTTGCCATTAGCGTGCACGGGGCTGCGGTGCTGGGGGGGGAGCATGACAGTGAGCCGGGGCCCCGGGGGGGGGTTGCGCCAGCCGAGAGGCGCCAGGGCACACCGGGGGGGGGGCTCGGGGGAGGTTCGGCCCAGCTTCTGAACGCCGCAGGGAGGCCCTGCCCCGGCAGCCGGCTTTCGCTGCGGGGACCCACGCCAGGCGGCCCGGCTAGAGCCGCAGGCAGCCGCGCTCCTCGTCCCCCCGGCCCTGTGATCCCCCCGCCTCGCCCCACCGGCCCGGCGGCCTCCAGCCTGCCCCGCGGGCCAGGCGCTGGGAGCAGCTCTGCTACCTGAGCACTGGGAGCAGTTCTGCTATCCCTGCGAATGCAGGTACTGGGAGCACTGGGAGCAGCTCTGCTATCCCTGTAAATGCAGGCACTGGGAGCACTGGGAGCAGCTCTGCTATCCCTGTAAATGTGAGCACTGGGAGCAGTTCTGCTATCCCTGCAAATGCAGGCGCTGGAGAGCACCAAACGCGGGAGCAGAGCCCCGAATCTTTCTGTGCCCTAAGGGCAAGGGCGCCCTTGGGTGTCCGGGGCGGCGGAGGTTGCCGGGGTGGTCGCTGCTCTCTGGCAAGGCAGCAGGCGCAGGGGAGTGCAATGCGCCCAGCTAAAATCCAACCTGCCTGGCGCCGCCCTTCGCTCTCCGCAGGACGGCGGCACCTGAGCTCGGGCGATGCGTGCAGCCCCCGTGCAGCCCCATGCAACCCCCGTGCAGCCCTGCGCAGCCTGCATGCAGCCCCTGTGCAGCCCACATGCAGCCTCTGTGCAGCCCCCATGTAGCCCCATGCAGCCTGCCTGCAGCCCCCATGCAGCCTCTGTGCAACCTGCATGTAGCCCCCGTGCAGCCCCGTGTAGGCTCTTGCAGCCCCATGCAGCCTGCATCCAGTCCCTTGCACCCCCCCTGCACCCCCCGCAGCCCCCCGCGTTCTGCACGCCCCAGGCAGGGCGCTGGCTGCGACGCTTTGGGGCCGGGCCGTGCGCGGGGCTCCGGCGAACGCCAGCGAGCCCGGGGCGAGGAGTTGGCCGGGCCGGGCGGGATCGGTGCGATCAGGCGGTTCGCGCCGGGGCGGCCGCGCAGCGCCTGGCACCGCGCGGCGAGCGGCTGCCGCTGCCCGGGGACGCGCCGGGCGCCGCGTTAACCCGTTGCTTCCCGGCGGAGCGGCCGCGGGGTGCGGGGCCGGGGGGGGGGGGGGGGGGGGTTGCGCCGTGGCCGAAGACCGCGGCGATGGTGCGGGAGAGCCGGGCCGGGACGCGGCCGCGTTTTTGCACCCGGCCTTCCCGAACCGGGACCGGCGCCGGCGCCTCTCTGCCCTCCTCCAAGAAGCAAAGGCAAGGAGGGAGTCAGGGCCCGTGAAAGGCAAACGTGCTGGAAAACCGCCCTGGCGGGGCGGCGGGGGGGGGAGAAACAGAAAAGCCAAACCCCACTTTTCCTCCAAACCGGGTGCCCCGTCCCCCCCTCCATCCTGCCCGCTCCGCTCCGGCGCATCCTCTGCACTCCCTTGACACCTGCCCGTCCGTCCGTCCGTCCTTCAGCTCTCCTCCCCTGGCCTCCGTCACGCTCTGCCAACTTTTTACTTTTTTTTTTTCTAATTTAATTTTTATTAGCACGTTTTGCAGCCTTGCAGCAATCGGGGAATACAAATAGCACCGGCCGTGCTGGGGCCGGGCTCTCCCGGGCGTCCTTGGGGCCGCTGCCGCCTCCCCCAGGTATTTTTACCCCTCGGACGGGTGCAGCGAAGCGGGCGGAGAAGGACGGCGGCAATCAGCAAAAACGACCGGGAAATCGGAGCCTAAAAATAGAGGCTGCTGCCCGTGCCGGCGCGCTGCGGCCCGCGAGGCAGCCTCCCCCCCGGCGGCGAACGGGGAAACAGTCTTAATAATCAGAATAACGACGATAACGATAATGACAAGCAGGGAGAGGGACTCTCCGGGGGGCTCCCCTCTCCCGTGCCGGGGGCTGCCCGGCCGCCGGACGGGAGCCGGGGCGAAGCGCAGCGGTGCCCGCGCCGATTTCCGAGCGGCTTCGGCTCCGACCGCCGCGGCCGGGAGGCAGCCGGCACCGCCGCGAAACGCCCGAGGATTTTCCCCCGCGCGGGGGCCGGTGCCAGCCGCCGGCGGTGCCAGCCGCGGGGCCGCGTGGCGCCTGGCACGGCGCGGCGCATTGAGGGTGCACAGCGGCGCTTTGTCCCCGCGCCCGCACCCGCGCCCGCGCCGCCAGCGGCCTGTTGCCCTCTGCAGGCTTCCCCGGTCCTGTGCCGGCCCCGCGGCCCGGGGGGGGGTGGGGTGGGGGGCACCCAGGGGACTTGGGGGCACCCGGGGGAGCACGGGGCACTCAGGGTCATGCACGAGTGCTGGGGACATCCAGGAGACCTGGGGGGCACCTGGAGGAGGTGGGAGCACCCAAGGGAGCTGGGAGCACCCTGGGAGCACCCAGGGTCTTGCACGAGCACTGGGGACATCCAGGGGACCTGGGGGCACCTAGGGGGACCCCAGGGCTCCCAGGGGAGCTCGGGGCACCCTGTGAGCACCCAGGGCCATGCACAAGCACTGGGGACATCCAGGGGACTTGGGGGCACCTCGGGGGACCCCAGGGCACCCAGGGGAGCTCGGAGCACCCTGGGAGCACCCAGGGCCATGCATGAGCACTGGGGACATCCAGGGGAGCTGGGGGCACACAGGGGATATCAGGGCACCCAGGGGAGCTCGGGGCACCCTGGGAGCACCCAGGGCCGTGCACGAGCACTGGGGACATCCAGGGGAGCTCGGGGCACCCAGGGGAGCTGCCGCCCAGGAGCTGCCCCGACCCGGGGCACGAGCAGCAGCAGCAGCGCTGCCGCCAAAGCAGGTACCCCGTGGGGGCTGGGGGGGGGGCCGGGGCACCACAGCAGGGCACCCCGTGTTTCTGCGGGGGCTGGGACGCCCCAGGGACCCCGCACGGCATTTTCTCTTCTGCAAAAGAGCTTCTCTCCCCGTCCCCCGCCCCGCAGAGGCCCTGGATGTGCAGCTGGGCAGGGAGCCCGCGGGGAGCCGGGAGGCGCCGGCAGGCAAGGGGTGCCACCAAAGGGGGGGGGGCGGGGGGGGAGGAGGAGGAGGAGGAGGAGGCAGGGGGGGCCTCTCCCTTTAAGGGGGGGCGGCTGTCAATCAGCGAGCCCTTTTCTCTGCTGCAGGGCAGGCAGCTGCCCAGAGGGGAGACCCGAGGGCAAGGCGCGCGCCCCGCCGTGCCCAGCCGCCCACCCCCCCGCAGCGCACCGGGCAGCTCGCCGAGGCCAGGCGCCATGGGTGAGCGCGGGGCGCCCCGCGGCCGAGCGGGGCTGCGGGAGGCCCCGGCAGCACCGCGTCTATCCGCGCCCCCCCCCTCCCCGCCCGCCGCCCCCTGAGCCAGCGGCCCGTCCTAGCCGCCCCGTCTGCTCCCCCCGGCAGGCTTGCTGGAGTGCTGCGCCAGGTGCCTCATCGGGGCACCCTTCGCCTCGCTGGTGGCCACCGGCCTCTGCTTCTTCGGGGTAGCGCTGTTCTGTGGCTGCGGGCACGAAGCCCTCACGGGCACCGAGCAGCTCATCGAGACCTACTTCTCCAAAAACTACCAGGACTATGAGTATCTCATCGATGTGTAAGTACCCCGCTCCCGTGCGGCGCCCGTGCGCCCAGGCAGCACTCCTGCACCCGTGCATTGCTCCGGCTCCGGTGCGCCGCCCTTGCACCGTGCGCCGCCCTCGCACCGGCGCCGGGCACCTTTGCATCTAGGTCTTGCGCCGGGCCAGGAGGAGGCATCCGGTGCTGCAGCCCCCCCCGGGGCCGTGGGGCGGCTCGGCCCCGGCCCAGCTGCGGCAGGCAGAGCCCCGAGCGGGTGCCGCAGCCCCGGCGCTGCGTAGGACCCCCCCCCTCCACCCCCGGCACCCCGGCGGGTGGCCGCCGGCGGCTCCTTTCCCTTTTCACGCCTGTTTTTATCTGACCCTCGCTAGGTGCGATGGATAGCGCCGGAGCCCGGGCGCGCGGTAGGTAGGGGGGCAGCGGGCGGAGGCTGCCGCCTCCGCGTCGTCCCGCGCCTCCGCTTCGCCCCCATGCCCGCGCGGCGCCCGGGGAAGGGTCAGCGGCGGCCAGGCCGGCCCGGCGGCAGGGCGTCCCGCGCCGCTCAGCCTCCGCCGCCCTCTCTCCCTCCTCCTCCTCCTCCTCCTCCTCCTCTCTCCCCGGCAGCATCCACGCTTTTCAGTACGTCATCTACGGCACGGCCTCCTTCTTCTTCCTCTACGGAGCCCTGCTGCTGGCCGAAGGCTTCTACACCACCGGCGCCGTGCGGCAAATCTTCGGGGACTACAAGACCACCATCTGCGGCAAGGGGCTCAGCGCAACGGTAACCGGGGGCCCGAAGGGGAGGGGAGCGCGAGGCCCCCAGCGAGCTCACTCGCTGCAGCGAGTGTGCCAGTGTTTGGGAAAGTGGCTAGGACATCCTGACAAGGTGATCTTAACCGGGGTTCGGCGTCTCCATCCATCCCCCCCCCCCTTCCCCGCCCCGGCGCCCGGTGCCGGCGCCCGAAGCCGCGGGCATCCCGCCGGCAGCGAGCGCCGGTCGCGGCGCCCGGCGGGCAGCGTCCCCGCGCCGCGGCCCGGCGTGGCCCCGCGCCGCCCCGCGAGCCGCCCCCCGCCCCGCTCCGCTTGCAGTTCGTGGGCATCACCTACGTGCTGAGCGTCGCCTGGCTCCTGGTGTTCGCCTGCTCCGCCGTGCCCGTCTACATCTACTTCAACACCTGGACCACCTGCCAGTCCATCGCCAACCCCAGCAAGACCTCGGCCAGCATCGGCTCGCTGTGCGCGGACGCCCGCATGTACGGTGAGCGCAGGCGGCGCCCGCCGCCCCCCTCCCCTGCCCCCGCGGCCGGGCGCCCGGGCGGCCGCCGGGCTCACCGGCTCGGCCCGCGGCTCGCCCAGGCGTGCTGCCCTGGAACGCCTTCCCCGGCAAGGTGTGCGGCTCCAACCTGCTCTCCGTGTGCAAGACCAGCGAGGTGAGCGCCGGCGCGCGCCCGCCCGCGCGCCCGCCCGCGGCTCCGCGCCCGCCGCGGCCGGGCGCTCAGCGCCGCCTTCCCTTGCAGTTCCAGATGACTTTCCACCTCTTCATCGCGGCTTTCGTGGGCGCCGCCGCCACGCTGGTCTCGCTGGTGAGCCGCGGGGTGCGGGCACCGGCGGGGACGCGGCGGCCCGGCGCGGGGGGTGCCGCCGCCGCCGCCGCCGCCGCGTCCGGCCGCTCACGCTCTGCCCGGCCTGCAGCTCACCTTCATGATCGCCGCCACGTACAACTTCGCCGTGCTCAAGCTCATGGGCCGAGGCACCAAGTTCTAGCGCTGCCGGGCGGCGCCGAAAACGCCCTTCTCCGCGCCGACCGCCCGGCTTTAACGCTGCCGCCGCCGCCGCATCCGCGCCGCCCGCCTTAACTCTGCCTTCCTCGCCGCCCTTCCTCGTCCTCCCTCGCCTCTGCCCGGCCGAGCATCCCCGCCGCGGACCTTTCCCGGCGCGCCGCTCCGGGAAGGATTTTCTTTTTTCTTTTTTTTTTTTCCCCCCTCCTTTCCCTCCCACCCCCTAGCAAAATAGCAAAAAAAAAAAAAAAAAAAAAAAAAAAGGGAATTTAGCTATTTAGCTGCCTGCTGCCACCAAGACAAAGGGAGTTTAGGGCAAGGATCTTCCCGTGGCGAAGAGAGCGCTGACCCCGATGCCGAGAGCGTGCCGGCTTTGCCCCGCGACCCCCCCGCCGCCGGCTGCTCTGCCCGCGCCCCCTCCCCTTAGCGCCAGGCTGCGAGCCTGTTTGCCGGAGCAGCTCCATCCTCCGCGGAGTTATTTTATTGTAATTTTTATTTTATTTTATTTTTTCCCGGGGAGGCCGCGGGGGGCAGGGGACACCGGACGAGGTGGTGGTGGTGGTGGGGGCATCACACAGACGCTCGCTTGGCTCGCTCCCTCCGAGGGGGTTCGGGGGGGTTTTTTTTGGTGCCGATTTAACAGCAAATAACCAGATCGTCCTTCCCAGCCGCATCGCCAGGCCTCAAACACACACGCACACGCGCGTGCACCCACACGCGCACACGCGCACAACACGGAGTTAATCGACTGAAAGTGTTTCCTTCCTCCCTCATCTCCAACTTCAACTCGTTAACAAGCAATTAAAACAAAAAAGGAGCAAGTTTTTAGAGCCTCATCTTACAAGATGTATTTTATAAAAATTAAGGAAAACGAATTAAAATTAAGAACCTTCTGAACGAGACACGCCTCCGTCCGCCCGCTGCGCTGGCCCCCCCAGCCCTCCCACGGGAGGAAAGGGGTCGGGAAGGCGCCGGCCCCGGGGGGCTCCGGAGCCCCGCGGCCGCCGCCAAAACCCCCTTCCCCGCCGTGGAGGCACTGAAAGCTTCGGGGGGGGGGGGATATTTTTTTTGAGGGGGGGGTGGCACGAGCGGCGTCGCCACGGGCCGCCTTTCCGCAGGTTTTCCCGGCGCGGGGGTATCGCCGCTCGGAAACGCCGCCTCCGAGGGCTCTCGCCGCAGCGCCGACGCGGGAGGGGGCCCCCGACACTCCCCCCAAAAAACCTCCCCCCCCCCCCCCCGGCCGGAGCCCGGCACCGCTCCGCGGACTCGCCGTCCCTCCCGCGCGCGGGAGAGGCGAATCCCCCCCCCCCCGGCGCGGGAGCCCGGCCGCGGGGGAGCCCGGCGGCATCAACGGGGCGCTTTGTCCGGCCGCCCTCGCCCCGCGCTCAAAGGGGCCCTGTGTGCGCGCCCGGCCCCGGGAACAAAACGCCGTCTCTGCTCGCGCCAGCGCGGGGACGGCAGCGCCTGGAGGCGGCCGGCGCCGCCGGGGGGCCCGGGCCGAGCGGAGGGGCGCGCGGGGGACCCGCCGGCGCGGCCCCTTCTGCCCCCCGCCCCGCTCCCCGGACCCGCACGGAGGCGCCGGGAGAGGAGCCCGCGGCTCCCCCGGAGCCCGGCCGAGCCTCTCGGCCTTGGCTGCGCCGGGGAGGGCGACGCGGCTGGAGAGCAGCGTCGAGGCCGGAGCTGGCGAGCAGCCCTGCCCGCCCGGGCCAGGGCCTGGTGCTAGCGAGGCCAGGCCCATCTGGCCTGCTGGAAGGTCTCACCTGCCTTTCGGGCACCCAGCTGGTTTCTCTCCATTCGTGCAGGCGGTTTGGATCTGTTGGATGTCCAGGGACGAGGAGGAGAGAGGGAACAGCAGGGCTTCACGATAACCACTGACAGTGGCACGGGCAGATGCTGCGCTTGGCAGCCCACGGAGACCAGAGTCTCGTGTTTGCACATGGCCATGTGCGCTAGTCCCCGAGGGACCTCTTGAAGCCACCGGCAGACAGCTGCTCCACCAGCCTCGCAAAATCCTGGCCCCTCCTGCAAGCCCCGGGGCCCGGAGAGTAGCGGTGCTGTCCATCTCCGATTGCCTGAGACCCAGCAACCACCTCAGCGGGTAAACCAGCATTTCCCTAATTTCACAGATTGTCCCAGGCACCAGTTAGGTGACTCTGACTCACCTGAGACCTGTGGGCAACCGCTGTCAGAGCTGGCATCGCCTACCCCTGCATCCTCCTTAGCTGAGCCGTGAGTACTCCTTACTCCAGAGCAGAGCGTGCCAGTGCCGCTGGCGCCGGGGCTGCGAGGAAACTCCAGATAACATCTAAAACCTGGTGTGGGCTTCACAGAGGCTTCCAAAAGGACAGTTTTAGACCCTTCACATCTCTTCCATCATCCTTGGACGCACGCACGAAAACGCAGTCCCTGGAGAGCGCGTGCGCTTTCTTACAGCTGTCCTGCTGAGAGGAGCCAGCCTTCAGCTCGCCCCGAGGAGAAAGGGGAAGAGCTGCGCTCAGGAAACACGGGCCGCGCGAGCTGACGCGGGCTCTCGGCGCACAGCAGTCCCACGGCGCCTGCAGCCATTTGGGGCTATCGGGCTAATGGGTCTAGAGGAGACTTGAGTTTCCTCCGCCCGCTGAGCAGCTGTTCAGCCTTACTGCTGCCTCGAGCAGCAAGACCCTCAAATCTTAAGCAGGGTTTAAGACCAACTGGGCAGTATTAATGTTAATAGCAACGAATAGGGAGGGCAGAGCCATGCCTATCAGTACAGGGCTGCAGAAGAGAGAGACCAGGAGACCTTCCACCACTGCTCCACCTCTGCAAACATGCAGGGATACTTACAGCCCCTGTTCCACATAGAAGCAGCCTGTGGTCTCCTCTAGATACAGTTTTGCCCTCTGCGAACTCATCCTCTCACTGACTACTCATGTCAAAAACCACTAAGCCCTCTGCTATTCCTTGCAATGGCCAAAGGCGGAAAAGGGGGATAATCTCACCACCACTCCTGCCTCTGCCCTCCATTTTCTCACGAATGTCTCGAATCAAGGGAGTTAGCAGTTATGGCCTTAGATCAGATCCCTGCTGACCCCAGGCCCAGCCCTGTGACTTCTCCAACGCTGAGAGCATCTCCTACCAGGTAACTTTGGCCTTCTGTTTTCAGGTGCATTTTGAAATGGCTGAACTTAGATGACTTAGATGCTGGAAGCCCCTCAGATACTCCAGCAGTACATTTAAAAAGTAGCATTTCCAAGGACTTGAAGCCCCATGTCACCACCTCTCGTACATGGGCAGGAATAGCCAAGCGGACACGGAAGAAAAATAAGCTAAAGGTTCTGCCGAGGCAAACAGCAGGCTAGGGCTCTGCAAATACAGAGAAAGCCTCCAAGAATAGGTGACCATCTGCAAAAGATGAATGCTCACATGGCCACTGGTAGGACAGCGGAAGAAAACAGTCCCCATATGCTTTTCTCTTTCTCAGCAACCTACGGAAACTATCTCTGATTACAGCCCCCTGGAGGCTGAGGGACTGATTCCAAGATCACAGGAGGAAATCAAAGGAGAGTGCAATTTGTTGCTGTGAGCCTTGGCTAAAAATTAAATTGCAGACAGAGGGAAGTAATGTGAAATATTTGTTCTGAAAGTGTTTTCTGATATACTCTTGAATAGACAAATTTGGTTACTGGATTGAGATTGTAAATGAGTCATATTTCTTCAACTACTGTTCTAGCTAGACACATTCAGGAATAACCAACCACTTTGTTCAAAACAAAATGCTTTGATCCCTTAGTGACTTTTCTCTGCTAGTTGGTACAACCAATGCAGCTTCACATCCCTCAAGAAAACAGGAGCTGACTTGAACTTTGAGTAGAAAACCAAAAGCCACTTCTTGAATTCATTTGAATACATCCATGTTTTATTTGCTTAAATAAAGGTAGAATCTCAGTTTTACAATTCCAGTTCTGTAACAGTAGCAATGACTGCAGGAGCATGAGTAGACACAAAGAGGGGATGGCTGTTGGCATTGAACTTTGCCTCAAAGAGTTCAAGATCTGGGCTCCTTTGGAAATTGTGCGTGTATCAATTTAAAATAAATTAAACAATTTAAATGTAATATAAAACACTACGCTCTTTTTAACGCTTTTTAAAAATACATAGACCTAATAAAATAATTTTTAAAAATAACATCAACTATCCAATGTTGGTTGGAAATAAAGACAACGTACTGTGTAACAGCCTCCAGTGCACACACACTGTCTGCACAGTCTGTGCACTGGGAGATTCTCAAGTGTCAGCTGTTCGCATCAACACATACCCGAGGTCCTACAAAGAGCATGCTGCATGTGTCCCTCCTACATCACAGCTTGTTCAGTCTCTCACAGGAGGTGCCAATCCTCATGCAGATCACGTGAGAACAAGGCTGGGAGAGCAGCACGGTTTCACCTGAAGGGAACTCCCTCAACAACCACTCTAGCGGGAGTGGATACCCTTAAAAACACAGCCTGCAAACGAGGGCCTGAGCCCATCCAGGCCCTCTGGAGCCCTGCACAAATCAGCTCAAGTGGAGTGTGTATATTTGGATTTGTTAACCAGAACCACAGGTTACAGTGTTCAGGATCTTGAAGGAAACATCAAGCAGTGTTAAACTGAAGAAAAATCTACAGAGGCCTGTATAAGTCAGAGATTATTAAATAAACAATAATTTTACAACCTTGTAAAAATCCGTTGCACCTATGGAGGCAGAGCCTTCTCTTACACTTCAAGGGACCTGATTTTCCAGAGGCTGCAAGTACTCCCGTGTCCACCCTGTGGACACTGTGGGTATTCAGCCCTATTTAGAAATCAGATCCCTCCAACATGTACTTTGCAGTAAAGCTTCAGTCCCTTCCACATGTGCCTGCCCCATAGAAAAGGGCTGGATCACCCTGAGTTCCCATAGAGGACACACTCTGCAAACTCAGAAACTGCTGTGTGACAGGATTAGCTGCCACCAGCCAATGCAAAGACAGGACTGCTTTGCTGTAAAGCGCAGAGTAAATGAGGCTGCTCTATGTGAGCTGCATGATGCATCATCCAGCAGCTCATCACAGGGGGATCTGCACTCAGCAGCTAGCTGATACGCACGCAGGGGAGCTCTCTGCGTGACAGGTTCCCATGTGCTTACGGGCAAGGTCATCATGGGCAAACACAAGCACAAGAAGTTGCGCGACATGAGGTTACAATGGAAAGAAACATCAGCCAGCAAGCACTGACCTCTTTGCTACACACAGTTTGGGACTGCAACCTGGCAGGAGCTGGGATTAGCAAAGCCTGGGGTCCTTTCTCCAAGTTTCCCTGCCCCTCATAGACCATTTTTCAGCAACCTTGAACAGAGGTGGAATCAGTCCAGATCTCTCCCCATCAAACAGAAAGAAAGCAGCCATTAGCAAAGGCCAATTAACTGTATGGATCCTCTCTACCAATAAAGTCTCTCAGAGCTACAGGTAAGATGTACTGGACGCCCCTGTTGGCAGTAAGAGCCAGCACAGCTGCTGTGCTCAGCAGCACTGTGCCTGACAGAGCAGGCAGTAAAGGTGAACATTCCTGTGCACCACATCCAGAGCAAAACACCCAAGTTAAAGTGACTGAAGACACCGACCCATCCGTCGACTAGCGAGGCACAGTGGTCACTGGCCCCATGCACAGAATGAGTGGCTTTAACAGCTGACCGTGCATAACTCCCTCAGCCACCTGCACACCCAGGAGACATTCCACCCACCTACCACCCAGCCTGCTAGAGCTCATCATCTGGGCATAGCAATTACTTACGACAGAAGCCAGACAACTGGTCAGGGTTCATATTCCAAATCTTCTAAGCTCCTGAGAAACTCTAAACCTTTAGACATGGCCAGGAGGGTTCCACACAGGTACTTTCCATCCAGGGCTACCCAGGGTATGAGAAGCAGTATCTGATGTTGAGCCTCCAGAACAGCTAACGTGACATATATTAAACAGGGAGCAGACAGTCTCCCCACAAGTAACAACCATAACAAGACAAAGTTAGAGACGGGGAAAAACAGACCAGAAATAGGCAGCCACAAAGAACTGATGCTGCAGCATTCAAACACAGTTCCTTCTCCTTCATATGCTGTTTCATAGTACTAACAACTCTCAACACAGTTCAGTCTCAGGACAGGATACACTTATCCAAAACAACAGATGCACACATCTCAGTCACTCTAGTATTTGGCATTCTCACAGTCGCATGGGCTAAGGTCTCCCCAACAGGTTTTGATCAGTATGCTGAGCAGACTTTCCTTTGGCAGTAAGGTCATGAGTTTAGTGGATCTGCTATTTTTCAGTTCAGGACTAGAATACTTTAAGGAGTGTCTTGAGCTCTCTCAGTTTTGTTCTGCAGGCAGTTCTTGGTAAAGATGAGATGTACTCTCTTCAGCTCAACCCAGTTCTTTAAACCTGCTAAAAACAGGCAGAGATGGAAGCAGGACTACATTCATGTGCTCTCTGACAGCTCCCTCCTGTAGCTATATCCCCTGTGCCTGAAAACTCCAGCCAGAATTCAGATGGAAAGGCTGCAACTCCTCGGTGAGCTATCTACCTATTGTCCTCGGGGCCACCTTCCTCAGAGTGCCCTGAGCTGCCCGTGCTTATTCCGCTCCCGCCGCTGGTTCAAGGGAACTTCCCCAAGTGGCAGCCACTCTTAACAACAGGAAGACCCAGATTTGGAGCTGGTGTGCAGGTCAATGGTATGGCCCAGCATACAGTGCTCTAGCTGTTCTTCTACTGCCAGCACCTGTCGCACAGCTTCCTCAAAGGCCACTGCCACATTGGTGTCATCCTTGGCACTAGTCTCCAGGTATGGATAGTTCCCGTTTTCCATGCACCAGGCCTGGGCCTCCTCTGTGCTCACTTGTCTTTCAAGTTTGTCTATCTTGTTGCCCAGAACTACAAACGGGAAGTGTTCAGGGTCCTTCACATCAGCATAATAGACAAACTCCTTCTGCCAGTTACTGAGGTTCTCGAAGCTTTGCCGGTCATCCACACTAAAGGTCAGCAGGCAGCAGTCTGCCCCCCTGTAAAAGGGGGTTCGCAAGCTCTTGAATCTCTCCTGTCCTGCAGTGTCCCAAATCTGCAGAGTCACAAAACGTCCATCCACCTCCAGGTCTCGGTTTAAGAACTCCACACCAATTGTGTGGAAAGCCTGAGAGTCAAACTTGTTGGTGACATAACGGTTCATGAGGGAACTTTTCCCAACTCCACCATCCCCAAGGAGAATGACCTTTAATAGCAAGGACTTCCCACTCATTGCAGCAGGACGGAGGGGCACAGGACCAAGGCAACCTACAGCGCTCTGAAACGGTACAAAATAGCTATCTGAATCACAGATTCTGCAGAGAGTCACTCAGCTCAGTACCTAGAGCTCCTGGTTCCTGTGCTGACAGTCTGACCTTGTCTCCACAGGCACTTATTACAGCTGAAGGAAAAAACACTGAGTCCCTGAAATCTCCCTCAGTTGTTCTGTTCCCCTTCAGAAATTAAGCAGCACAACACAGACTGTGGAGTAAGTTGGAACAAAGAATGCAAGTTTTGTGGTATTCCCTGGAGTTTTATAACTGGAAATCTACTCTGGATTTCAGAAAAGGATTAACAGGATCTTTCTATTATTACCCTATCTTTACATTATTTTGAGGAACGTAGAGCAAAACTCCAGCTTTTGGATTTTGCTGGGGATGAACAGGAAAGACCTCAAATAGAATAAGGTATTGCCATCTCCATTTCTCAGTAATTTCTGTAAATAGGAGGCAATCTCTCTTATTAGAACAAACAGTAGAGCTGGGAATTAGGCAAACTTTCAGGCACACAAGTCTTCCATCAAGTTTGAAATGGAAGCAGCAGGTACTAAGCACAAGCAAACTAAGCACAAGTTGAGAACAATTTTTGAGAGTTTAGTTAAATGTGATATAATTGATACATATCTAAGAAAATTTTGTGCTCCTGAAAGCTTACCTAGTTTTTGTAAACATATCATCACTAGATGAAAATCTTACCTTGCCCATGTCTTCAGAAACAGCAAAATATCACTGGGGATCTCCATCACCAGGCATTTTTTTCATCATACAGTCACTAGCTATTTCATTTGTTCTGTCTGACTTGCTATACTGCAAGGGTGCAAAAGACATACAGGCCTAATATCAAAGTAAGTCAGCCAGTAAACCATTTTTAATCACTCCAGAATGCTGACTCACCTTACAAGCAGAGCTGCGCTGGCTTCCTGCGTGTGATCTCTACAATTCTGAAGGGGTTTCCCAGGCACAGAGATGGCTTCTCTGATGCTCTTTTTGGCAATGCTTTTTGCAGTCCAGTTTGCTAGGAAACAGATACAAGTTCACACTGCAAGAATACAGGTTCCTTAGTGAGCAGCCAGAGACAAAAGGCCAAGTGCGGACCAGTCTGCTCCCTCCCAGGGGTGTTCTGCAAGTCAGGATAAAGGCCTTACATGGAATGAGAGATCTGTTTTGCTGCTGTCTGTACTGTACCTGCTCTAGAAAGAACAGCACTTCCGCCTCCAGAACCATCCAGGGAACACCTTCCTCCAGCATAACAGTCACTAAAAAACAAACATCATTCAGTGAGTTTGCCAGATCTGCGCTCAGTGTGCTGCCTTCGAGCTTGTAATATTGAGCCAGGGTGAAAGAACAACGGCAGAGCTCTAGGAAGCTGAATGTGCAGTTACTGATGATGAGAGTAAAACAGCCAGGAACAAGGTGCTGAGGACACAGTTTCTCTTGCCTTAAGTAAAAAGTAACACATCTAACTTCTGATCAGGGCAGAAAGAGTGCATCGTGGATGCTAAACCCGAATAAGAGAAGAATAAATTGAAAGAGCTCTGGCATGAAAGCACAGGCTGCGTAATCTGGTTCTCACCCCAGTCCTGAGGAAGTCAATATTCTAGGAAGTTGACTCCTTTGAACTGCTTGGCCTGCTTACCCGCACACTCTGGAATCTGATCTGAGGATTGAACATGTACCTAAATCTGCTAACCAGAAGAATGAGCCAGCTGGTGCAAGCCTGGTATGAAATACGAAGAGATTTTGCTTGCTTACACCTGCTAGCAACATTCCCAGGAGGGGTGTGGACATGTGGTGCTGCTTCGTGATGACACCAGCAGACCAACCTCTGACAGAAATATAAGTACTTGCCTCTGTTGGGAGCAGCACTCCTATTCCTTCTAGGGCAAAAGACACTTTTGCATTAACCCCAGTGGGCCCTGCTCTACTTTGTTTCTTCTCTGTTCAGAGTTCTCTCAGCCAGCGCCTGCCACAAAGCTAAAATCAGTAACTTCTGCTTAACTCTGTGGGCAGCACAGAAACTATCTAAAGACTCAGTAATTTCATTTCCCCTGCACAAAAAATACCCCAAGTCAAAGCCGTGCTGCACAGTTGAACTGACTTGATGGGTCTGAGGACATTTTAGAAGCATCTGTGCAACCAAGTGGCTCTAAGGCAAAGAACAAAATGACAAATGTCATAAGAGACAAACAGGAATTGCAGTATAGCTCCCTCTGGGCTGATGACTTTGGAAAACTCTCCCCTACGCAGCTGAGCTGTTCAAAACCCTTGCTCTCTCTAGTCCAAACCCTTGCTAAGGGGGGTGTAAGCTAGTCGATGCCCTGTCTCCCCTTCGCCCATGCCAAAGTCCTTCCTGAAATAAGCCAGCAGCCCTGACAGGAGTTTTCATTTAGAAAAGGTTTACAGCAGATAAGAAGTGACTAACAGTCACAGAGGTTTTAAAAAATGACTAATGGGTTACTACAGACCACTCCAAAGTCTGGCAGGTCAGCAGACTACCGACAGGCATGACACAGCCACGACACCGAGGGGCACACAGCCATCCACCACACCTACAGCAGTGACGATGTTTTTGTAGCCTGTATTGGCTGATGAGCCCTTTACAAGCTCTTTATAAGAACAACCTCAGCTTCCAGCAGAACATAAAATGGGCAAGTGAATGCACCCTTAGTGCAGGACACCAGCACCTGTTTGTAGATAAAAGCAGAAGGGGGCACGCGTGGGTGTCAGGGGGTTGCACCGAGGGCCCCGGCTCTCCCCATTTCCAGGCCTTGGCTCCGTGCTTGACAGACGGCAAGAGATTCCCCCGGAGCCACCGCAACCCCAGCGCACTGCCGGCCCAGGCAGGACCAGGTCCTGCAAGGACAGCCAGACCCCCATGCAGCGCCAGGCCAAGCTGGGCCCCGCAGCCCTGTGCGACGGCAGCAGCAGGAGCAGGAGTCGGGGCTCCCGGGACGCCTAGGATGTGGCGGGCGGAAAGGAAGGAGAAATGGGGCCAAGGAGGACTGAGACCTGCAAGAGAGGGTGCCAGGGAGGGAGGCTGAGGAGACTCCCCACAGCCGCATGGGGTGGCCCGGGGGGACAGGGATGGGGGCACCCCACAACCCCGCAGGGCTGCCCAAGGGACTGGGATGGGGGCACCCCACAGCTCTGCCAGGGAGACGGGGATGGGGGCACCCCACAGCCCCGCAGGGCTGCCCAAGGGACAGGGATGGGGGCACCCCACAGCCCTGTGGGGCTGCCCAAGGGACTGGGATGGGGGCACCCCACAGCTCTGCCAGGGAGACGGGGATGGGGGCACCCCACAGCCCTGTGGGGCTGCCCAAGGGACTGGGATGGGGGCACCCCACAGCTCTGCCAGGGAGACAGGGATGGGGGCACCCCACAGCCCCGCAGGGCTGCCCACGGGACAGGGATGGGGGCACCCCACAGCCCTGCCAGGGAGACGAGGATGGGGGCACCCCACAACCCCACAGAGCTGCCCAAGGGACTGGGATGGGGGCACCCCACAGCCCTGCCAGGGAGACAGGGATGGGGGTACCCCACAGCCCTGTGGGGCTGCCCAAGGGACTGGGATGGGGGCACCCCACAGCCCTGCCAGGGAGACAGGGATGGGGGCACCCCACAGCCCTGTGGGGCTGCCCAAGGGACAGGGATGGGGGCACCCCACAGCCCTGCCAGGGGGATGGGGGCACCCCACAGCCCTGTGGGGCAGCCCGGGGGGACGGGGGCACCTCCCAGACGTGCCGTGAGGCCTGGCCCGCACAGGCTCCCGCCGGGGAAGGGGGCCGAGGAGCGAGCGCCCGGCGGAGCGCGGCCGCCGCGGCGGAGCCGGCAAATGGCGCCCGCCCGCCCGCTCTTACCTCCCCTCGGCGCCGCCGCTCCGCGCCCACCTGACCCGCCAGGGGGCAGGTGCCGGCACCGCCCGCGCATGCGCCGCGCGCCCCCGCCCGCGGGGCGGGGCCAGAGCCAGCCCCGCCCATGCGCCGCGCCCCGCCCCCGGCGGCGCCGCCCGGGTCGGCCCCGCCCCTTGCCGCCCCACATGGCCGCTCCCGCCACCCCGTGTCTGGCCCTGCCACGCCCGTGTCCCCTCCTGCCACCCCCCCATGTCGTCTCCTGCCACCCATCACCCTCTCCTGTCACCCTGTGGCCCCTCCTGTCCCCCATTACCTCCCCTGGCCCCACATGCCCGATCCTGTCACTCCTCATGGCCTCTCCTCTCACCCTTCCGTCCCACTTTGTCCCCAGCTCTTCCCCTCCTGTCACCCTGCTGCTGTCCCCTCCTGTTCTTTACCCTCCCTGTCACCGTCATGTCCCCACACTGTCCCAGGCAAGGTGCAGCCGTTGCCTTCCTCACCCCCGTGGTGGCCCTCCTCTCCCTCACAGTGGCCCTCACCCTCGTGGTGGCCCTGCTCATGGCTGCCCTCTTGGTGGCCCTCTTCTCCCTCATGGTTGCCCCCATGGTGGCTCTCTTTGCCCTCTCAGTGGCTCTCCTTGCCCTCGGTGGCCCTCACCCTCGTCGTGGCCCTCACCCTCGTCGTGGCCCTCCTCTCCCTCACCGCGTGAGGAGCCCCAAGGCGGGGGAGGATTTTTGCCACTTTGCTCTCATTTGCTCAAAACACCGCCCCGGGGGACGTCCCCACCTCTGTGGGACAAGGCAGCTCGTGGCTGGGGGCCCACGCCGGCGCCCGCACACTTCTCCCGGCTCCTCGGCCTCCTTCGCTCCCATCAGTCCTCATTGCTTTCTCGTTAACAACGTAGTGGAGCTCCCGGCTCCGGGCGTCGCGGCAAACGCGGCAAACGCGGCACAGCCGCCGCCGAGGTCGGGAGCCCGGGTGCAGCTTTCGCCCTCGCCTGCCCCCTCGCCGCAGCTCTGCCGTGCCCCCGCTCGCGGCCCCGCGGCCGGCTCCGGAGAGGCCGCCACCGCCCGCCGAGCGACACCCTCGTCAAACACCCGAGTAACAGCGGGGCCCACGCCGGCCCCGGGCTCGCCGCCAGCCCGGCGCGGGCACGGCGGCTGCTGTTTCGGAGCGAAGCAGCGTCCAGCTGGGTGCACTTCTGCCCTCCGGCGCCTTCCCCGTTGCTTCTTGCTCCAGTTCCCGGCTCCCGCGCTGCTGGCATTTGCTGGTGTCCCATCCCATCCCGTCGCCAACCCCGGGGGGCTGCCGAGCCCTCGGGAGAGCCGCCGGCGGGTGCAGGGCCGGGCAGCCCTTGGCTTTCCCCAAAGATCTCGGCTGCTGGCCGCCGGGGAGCAAATCACGGCGCGGGGCTGCAGAGCGACAAAACCGCTTTTCATGCCCTAATCCTTCGGCACAAAGCCCCGGGGCAGCGGCGGGCGAGGGACAAAGTCTCCTGTGTGAGGCAGCTGCTCCCGAAAACATGACCCCCGCTCCCCCCCTCCCCGGGACCGGTAGCTGCTCCGGGCCTGGCGCGAGCGCCGGAGCCGGGAGCGCGGGCGCGCCTTCCCCGTGCCGTGCCGCGCCGCAGGAATTCGCTGCGGTGCTTTGCAGCAGGTTTCCAGCTCCCTGGGGAATTTCCAGCGGGCGGCGGCGGCGGGTCGGAGACCGGCCGCTCCGGCTGGCTTTCGCCGCGGGGGCCGGAGGGTTGGCGCGGGAGGGAGAGCGGGAGCCTCAGCGCGCCCTAATCGCGTTCGCTTTGGTGATAAACCCACACCCTAACTGGGCGGGTTTGCCCATGCGTTATCGGGCTGCGGTCGGAGAAGACGGAGGGAAAAAAAAAAAATCCCTTCCTGCGCTGCCTCCGGGCCATTGCGGCTCCGGGACGCCCAGGGTCGCGCCGTCCTGTGCAAACGTCGGGGGCCAAATCACCTCCGTCCCGGCCCTTCCTGGCCTCTCGCCCGAGCTCTCCCCGTGCTGCGGCAGGTCACCGGCCACTTGGGCTGCAAGTTCCCCTGCAGGAAGGGAAGACTCGGAGCAGGGCGAGAGGGAAAGCGCTGCAGTAAACAGCTTTTCTGCAGTGGCTCTCCCCCGCTTGGGTAACCCTCTTCCAGCAAGGGGGACGTTCTGGGCTGGCACACTCGGCTCTTGCCCCGGGCACTAGGTTCCAGCCCTCGTCTCTCCCAATTACAGCCAGGAGGGAGGCTCTGGCCGTGCCAGGATTGCCCATGCCGGGCGCAGAGGCTGCAACAATCCACTGGCAAAACCGTGGTGAGCAGCAGCCTTCGGCGCTTTCTGTTCTGCTTTTTAAAGGGAAACGCCGTCGCAGCCCGGCCACCTTCGGTGTTTGCCCCTCGGCCTGCCTGGGAGCAGCCAGGGCCGGGCGGGTGCAACAGCTCCACGCTCCTCTCCAGCCGACCGGGCTTTCCGACACCGGCCAAAATCGGCAGTTGGTGAATCCGTCTCCACCTCCTCCGTAACCAGGCACAGCAGCCTGCTCCGTGGAGGCCTTGGCACACAGGCGCAGCGGCCACTAGCATCCCCGCGCCTGCAAAGCAGGCACTTTGAACAGTGCAGAAAGCACCTAGAAAGCCTCTAAACCCATCCCTGCAAGTCTGGAAGAGCCTTCCCCAGCCAAGGGCGGATGTTGGCTTGAGGCAAAGGCAAGGCCGTGCCAGGAGCACCGGCAGTAGCTGGGCCAGCAGCCACGCTCCTGGCACGTCCAGCCTCACGGGTGAAGCCAGCCCCAGTCCACATATGATGTTTTAGGCAGAGGACACCACTCTGCTCTTAAAAGCAAGAGGCAGAGCCAAGAAGCACCCCCCAGGGGAGCTGGACTCCCAGGCACTGGGCAGGGTGGATGACCTCTCCTTAAGGGTACACTGAGGAACTGCTGTGGTGAGGGGGCTGCTGGAGCAGGCAGCAGCCTCAGCCTTGTGCCAGGGCATCCCAACACAGGCATACATGAGGGGATACCCTATCTTTCTTCCCAGCACCCAAGCCCAATCCAGACCCTCCTGCCCCAGCCTGGCCTCCACACCAGTGCCGTCCCCAGGCCAGGCCACCCAGAGCTGCCCTCACACGAGCTGCAACTCACAAAGCAAGGAAACATCCTACAGTTCTTTGAGCAACACCAAGGCCTCAGTGTCAGCACCAAGAGACCATCCTACCCCACTGGGCAAGTCAGGCTGCAAGCCTGCACCTTTACGAAGGAAAAAAAACACAAGCCTTAGGTAGGTCATTAAATTTTTTTTATTTTATAATAAACTTCATTTTTCCCCCCAAGGAAGACAAAAATTGTGAGTGAGGCTACAGAACACCATCAGTGAAGAGTATGCAAGACAGACCCAGGCCAGAGGCCAGATCAGAAAGGGTCCCCACTCCCCCATGCCAGAGGGGTCCGTCCCCAGGAGCTCCATAGCCCTTGCTCATCTCCCCACTGCACTTGAGCAAGATCAGCGCTGAAAACAGGAGCCAGCTGGGCAGCAAGGACGAGGCTGGGTCAGGTCAGGCGATCGATGGATTCTGAGGGGACCATGCTTTGTCCCCTTCCACCTGTCAAAGCTGCCAGCAAGGTGGGACAGTGGGTTAGATGCAGCTGTTTTCTATACACATAGATGATGTAAAATTTTTTTTTTAAAAAAACAGATGATTTAATTCAAAGCAAAAAAATTAAGTGTTGGCTCTTCCTTCCAGGCCATCTCACTCTAAGACGACTTCACACACTCCTTCTCCTGCTCAATGGCTGAAAGAGAAAAGACAGCTCCATTAATCTCCAGGGTTTTCAGAGAAAATGTCCACTGGAGAAGGCTGCAGAGCAACTGCTTTGACACCCAATTCTAGTTTGGCCCCAAGCACATAGATAATCAGTGGGCAAGAGGGGACACAGGCATGGGTGACAGCAAGATGGGCATCTACCTTCTGCTTCCCCCAAGGAAGCAAAGCCCCAAGACAAGCTGCTCTGCACACCAGGAGGTGCCCACTGCCATGGGGGGTAACAGAGCCCTCCCGGGCACCTAAGGTCTCCACAGCCCCCAACCCTGCCTCTCCAGGGCTCTGAACTCGGAGGAAAAAACTGAGTAAAGCTGACCAAAAATGCCTCTCTCCACCGGATTCCTCGGCAGTGAGGTCAGCACGGAGCACGTCTCCCAAAGGGAAGAGCCACTCCGGGAGCCCAGGGAGGGGCTGGCCAGGACCCTGGCCCCAACCAGCTCCATCCCCTGCTCCCGCCTGCTGCGGTGGCCCCGGGGGCTGCAGCTGGGGCTCGCCCACTCGACAGGCACCGAGCCCCGAGGGCGGGGGAGCCCCGGAAGGCTCTGGAGGGGTGCTGGAGGCGCGCCCTCGCCGCCCTACTCACTCTCCTTGGAGGGCAGCGTGTTCTTCTCCTCCGTGTTCGTCTTCTTCAGCTTCTTCTTGTCGAATTTCTCCACCTCCGAGAGGTCCGGCTTGTCGCACATCTTGCCTGCGGGCACCGGGGCGGTCGGGAGGGGGGCGCGGGTCGGGGGCGCAGCGCAGACAAAGGCGCCGCCGCCCCCCCCCCCCCGCCGCGGACAATAGCGCAGGGCGGGGCGCGCCGCTGCCCGACGGGGCGGGCAGCGCCGGGAGCCCCCTCCCGCGCTCCCCGGGGCGTGCCCGCACCCCCCGCCGGGCATGCATGCATGCACGCACCTTCCCCGCCGTGCCTCCCCCCCGGGGCATGCGGGGGCACCGGCAACCCTCGCCTTGCACCAGCCGTGCTCCCTCGGTGCACACCAGCACCCCCAAAACCTCACACCCGAGGGGGCACCACTGCGGCACGCAGCCCGGACAGCCCCAGCACCACCCGCCCGGCAGCCCCCGGGCCCGGGCCAGCCCCACCGCGGGGCCGCACCTCGGTGCCGCCGAGCCGCGCTCCGCTCCGCTCCGCTGCTGCCGCTGCTTCCGCCGCTGCCGCCGCTCGCCCAGGTGAGGCTGGAGCGCGCCGCGTGGGGCGGCGCCTTATATAGCCCGGCCGCCGCCCAGCCCGCGCGCTCCCATTGGCTGCCCGCTAAGCCTGATGGGAGATGTAGTTCTTCTCCCCGGCCGCCGCGTCCGCGCCTGCCCTCGCGGAACTACCGCTCCCGAGATGCCCCGCGGCGGCGGGGGAGTTGGGGGGGCGCGGTGCCGCCCGGGCAGCGCGGCGCGCACGGCGGGGGGGTGCGTGTGTGCGCGTGTACTGAACCGTGAGTGTGTGTGTGCACTACACACCCCTTATGGCACCCATGGACACAGTCTGCACAGACCTCCCCACCCCCCGCAGCCCACACCCCTCTGTGCACACACGCCTCGTGCACACACACACACACACACACACACACACACACACCCAGCACGGCACATACCCCTTGCACACACACCAGCCCTGCACCACTCGTGCACCTGACTGCGCAACCCTGCACAGACACCACGTGCACACGCACTCCAACCCTGCACAGACGCCCCGTGCGCACACACCCAGCCCTGCACACACACACCCTGTGCACACACACCCCAGCGCTGCACCCCCATGCATGCACACACCCTGCCCTGCACACACCCCCTATGCACAAACACCCCAGCCCTACACCCCCCTTGCACCTACACCCTAATCCTGCACAGACGCCTCGTGCACACCCCTGTGCACACACACACAGCCCTGTACACCCCCATGCACATGCTCCCCCAGCCCTGCACACCCCTCGTGCACTCGCAGACCGTGCACAAGCAGACACCCTTGCACACACGCTTGCAGTGTGGCCCTGTGGCAGCAGCACGCCTGCGCGAGGGCGAGCCCTGGTGCCTCCACGCAGCCCGTGGCGGGGGGCCGCCCACGCCAGGGCCGAGGGAGAGACTGCGGGGCCGGGGTGGTGGGAAGGCCTGGCGGGTGGCCAGGTCCTGCGCATGGAGGTGGCCTCGTGGCACGGCGCTGCACAGCCAAGCGGGCCACAGCTGGGTGACCCAGTGGGGCCGTGGGTGCCGGGCGAGGGGCGGCTGGACCCTCGCCGCCTGGCCTGCACACGAGGGCAGGCCATGGTGGCAGGTGGTGGCGGCCAACCGTGGTGGCAGGCCATGGTGGCAGGCTGTGGTGCTAGGTGGTGGTGACTGGCCGTTGTGGCAGGTGGTAGTGGCTGATGGTGGTGGCCAGCCAGTGGCAGGCTGTGGTGGTAGGTGGTGGTTGGCCACAGCGGCAGGCAATAGTGGCAGACAACGGTGGCTGGTGGTGGTGACCAGCCGTGGTGGCAGCCCATGGTGGCAGACATGGTGGCTGACGGTGGTAGGCCATGATGGTAGGTGGCGGTTGGCTGTGGTTTTAGGCCATGGTGGCAGCCTGTGATGGCAAGCTGTGGTGGCCGGCCGCGGTGCAGGTCACGGTGCCTGGCAGTGGTGGCCGGCCGCGGTGCAGGTCACGGTGCCCGGTGGTGGTGGCCGGCCGCGGTGCAGGTCACGGTGCCAGGCGGTGGTGGCCGGCCGCGGTGCAGGTCACGGTGCCCGGTGGTGGTGGCCGGCCGCAGTGGCCCCCTGCGCCGAGACCAGCCCAGCCGCAGCCTTTTCCTGGGACAAACTCGCGAAGCCTCCGGCGACCGTGGGACCCGCTCCTTCCCCACGTGTTTTCGGGGTGTTCCTGCTTTCAGTAAGTTCTCACGAGGGAAAGGAAGCAGCCAGGGCCGGAGGGGAAAGCGAAAGCGGGAAGAAGGGGCTGCCGGCCATTTTAGAGCGGTTTTAAATCTCCCACAGCGCGAGGCGGTGCCGGCCCTGGCGCGGCGCCCCGCTGCTCCGGCCGCCTCCGCGGGAGCGGGGGGGTCTCTGCGAAGGGCCCGAGGACGGAGAGGCCTCCCGCCGCGGCGCTGCGCCCCGGCACCGCGCCGGAAGGCAGCGGCCGGAGCACGCGAGCTGCTGTTTGCGTTAGGCTCGGGCAGGAGCTCATTCCTCCCGCAGGTTTCACTTCTCCTTTAGCTAGCCGAGGAGGCAGCTTCGAGAAAGGCTTTTTATTAACCCTTTGGGCTCGCCCGCCTCGCAGGAGCTGCGGAGCCCAGCCGCAGGCTGCGGAGACGCTGAGCCCCGGAGACGGGGAAGCCCTTCGCCGCGCCAGTGGGGAGCGGGAACAAGCAGCGGGAGAGGCGCTGGAGACGTATCTCATCTCGCGCCACCAAACACAGCAGGCAAGTCCTGCCACCTGCAAGGTCGGAGTCTGGCTCCAAGAGCACAAACAGCTTTGCAGCGGCTCACGGCATTCCCACTCCGCTCAAACTACCCAGGCTAAGGTGCAGGCCCAAACTGCGGCTGATACGTTGCTTTCTGCTGCTTCTTTTATGGCACAGCTGTCTTGTGGACAGGACATCGGCAGCACCAGCCTCAGCTTTTGCCAGCAGCTACATGCCTGCAGCCAGCGGCATGCACCAGCCAGGGCGTTCCCAGCACGTCCCGGCATGGCAAATGCCGCAGCTCCATCCTCCCATCAGCTACAAGGGCGCAGGGCACTACCCGCGGGGGATTTTCTACTGCATTTCCGCAGCAGTTGTGAAAAAAGCCTGAGAAGGCACCACGCGATTCACCTCCAGAGCTGTCCTCATGCACCTCACAGTCTTCAGCCTCAGGAGATGCTCAAGCTCCGAGCAGGGGAGAGGCTGGAGAAGAGTTTTTGCTACAGGAAGTATCTCGCACTAGCACAGTGAGCACCTGGCAGGGTGGCTCCTGCTCCCATCACAAGCAACTGCTGCATCCCTGCAGCAAAAGATCTCAGCGCTCTCCTTGCCCCAAGCCAGCTTGCTGGGTTTGGTCTAACCCACACTGCAGTGACACTAAGCCCTTACTACAGCTTTTGATATACTGTGGCCACTTCTAGTCCACCAGTAGCAGTTTTCCTCCACATGAGTTAAGCAGTAATTGGAGAAAAAGTATGTTTTAATTTAGGCAATAAACTTCTAGTAAAAGTGTCAGCCCAACCCCTCTGAACAAGGTTCCTGGTAGAGTGAAGATTTACCTGCTGGAAATAGTTCTCATGTCCTGTGCATCAGCCATGCTTTTAAGCAACTCCTCTCCCCTCCTCAGCACCAAGAAAAGGTTTTATTGGTAAACTAAGAAAGCAGTATACACACTGGTAGTAGTGGTCACCTTCATAAAGAAAATCTTTGGCTGTAAAGCTCTTATGTTCTGTTTCATCCCCATGGCTGATTAAGCCTGCTCCACCACCTTGCAAGACCTGCATCAACTCCTCTCCCCCCTCCTTCCAGCTGTTTTGGGGGAAAATGCACAATTCAGGCATTCCTGGTACAGTTCTCAAATGTTTCAATATAAAAATGACTGTGGTGGCCCCAAGCAGAGGTCCCACTAAGACCATGGTCCTGTTTCTCAAAACAAAGGCTGAACCTAAGCCAGAGTCTTTTGTAAGGCAAAAGACCTTTCTGTAAGGACACCATCTCATCCCCTTGACTTCATTTACATTTGAGGTCTACAACATGCAATGCTAAAGGATCATGGTTTAGTTAAAACGAGCACTTCTCAGTACCTAATCTCACTGCTTCAAATCATCAGTCCTGTACAAGATCCTCAGCAACACTTCATTTAAGTTTGCAAAACTATCGGTATTTTTCCATACCTGGACATTAAACAGATCTGCTCAGATACATAATTGTAACAGTACAATAAAAACTGCTCTACCACCTCTAACAGAATTACATCCAGCAAATCAGGTAGAAACAAGAGTCATCACCCCCTAGGAAAAGCAGGTTGGTCCTAAGCATTTTCTTCCTTGCAAACGGAGCATAGTGAAGTTAAACCTCAAAGTCAGCCCTGTTTTAAGAAGATTAAACCCTCTCAGGGTTCCTTCCAAACTCTACTATCCTATGATCCACCTTACATGCAACCAAGTCAGAAGATACACATCACCTTGGTAGAGTTTTGGAAGCATTTATAAACAGAGGCCACATTTTTTAAATAAAAGTTTAATTCCTTCATCAAGGTCTTAAGTTTAACACAAAGGCTGCTGAAAAATCCTCACACCACTGCTGATGTCCTGGCTCTTGGGGCATTCGTAGTGCAGCAGCAGGGGCTCCAATACAGGAGGCAGGAATCAGACTCTCAGTAGAGCTCAGTGCAGGATGCAAAGCAAAGAAGCAGGACACACGCACGCACACACACACTTTCCAGACAAACACCAAATCTTACACAAAAGAAAAAACCCTACAATGTAATAGAAGTGTTAAAGTTGCCACAGGACAGGAGTTTCAGGAAGGGAGAGGGGAGAAGTCTTCATTAAAAGGCACAACTAAAGAAGTACTTCCCTAGATCTTAACCAAGTTTTTCAGATAGTTTCACTTACTCCCCAGCCTCTAGCCTCTCAAAGCCATGCTAGCTATCCTAGCAAGCAGTTTCAGGTTCCTCTTCTCTACCCCTTTTCCCTTCCCTCATACCCGAAACAAATCAAAGAGGAGTGCTTGCAAAAACCAGACTGCATGAAACAGCTTCATCTATAACCCCTGTAAGAGCCCAGCAGAGACTTAACAGTTTACCTTAAGATTGTCTGGTACAGTTACCATGCATTCAAGTTTTGGATGATACTTATTTTATATCCAGGAGCCTCAGTCAGCTCTACTTTTGGTATTTTTCTTTCAGGCACTCTGCTGCCTGTCAGATTGGAGTTAGATCCACACTTTTCCCAGTACTACCTATCACAAGCCTCTTCAACCCATTGCCACAAGCTCTTCTCATTTGCTGCATCTGATCCACTGCAGAGACTTCTTCAGGCTCTGTAGTCCTGCAGCCTCTCGTCCTCCATAGTTTAAGATCTCTCACAAAGTTGTTATTGGAATAAGCAAGATGTTCAAGGCAAGACAGATAGTGTCCAGGACAAGCAATGAGAATGCGCCAGTAACTTATGGGACAACAGGACTGCAGACAGCCTTCAGAGGCGAAGACAGCTGGACGTAAAGCTGTTGCACATTAGCTCACCCCACGTCAAGTCTACTGAGCAGGCACTTGCTAGATGCAACAAGTATGCTACTAAGGGCCAAGAGGCTCAGTTCACAAATGTACTGGTAAAAACGGATCAAGCTACTTTTGCACAGGAAATCAAGGTGCAACTACAGTACACAATAGCAGTCCTCTAGTCTCTAGCAAGGCTAACAATAACTGCAAAGATGAGGCGTTTGTTTTAGCTTATGCTAGGAACTAGAGCATGCAGCCACCAGGAGCCCTCTACACACAAGCCAGGAAGAGTGCTTGTCCAGGATGCACCTTTACCACTAAGTTAATGCAGCGAAGCAGTACTGAATATGCTATGTTCTCACCTTAGTTTTGCTGTAAGGCATACTCAAGAGCATAGCATTTCTTCAATAATTCAGATTAATTCAAGTTTGAAAGCTACACTGACCTCCTTTCATGGGAAAAAGCTGTAGCAGAACCACCTCCCATCCTGAGATGTACCCTAGGGCTAAGCTTGGCCAAGATGCAAGCCTTTCCCATCCCTCTTGTAGGGCTTCTGTCACGTATAGAGAGGTAAGACAGTCTCTTGGGCTCTTGCTGTAGATCCAGACCAACATGTCCTAGGGAGCTCTACTTCCCAAACAATTCAGGGTGTGCATGCCAGATCATTTAACCTTGCCCACAGACAACCCCCCCACCCCCTCCAAAAATAGTTGTGGCAATTAGCCATGTGTCAGTCCTGCTCTCCACAGATCTGCAGTGTTGAGTCATTACTACTGACAAACCCCAATGCACAAGGATGCTGGTGGAGTTGGAGTGTTACAGAGATGAGCCTCCCCCCAGCCTCCCAGTGTTGGGATCAGAGTCAGTAAGTCTGACTTATGCAGGAGCAGCTGTGGAGAACTGCACTGGAACAAGCAGAGTCTTCTACTAACTTTATAACAAGCTGAACAACTTTTGGTTTTAAAAAAAGCCATACAAGCAGCAGCTGGCATCTGTTATAAAGGGACATGACTGAATAGGTAGGAGACAGATTCCCCATTATGAGTCCTCCTGATGGCCTCTGCAAGGATCATTGAGATGTCAATCACCTGGAAGGAAAAGAAAGATACATTAGCATCACCAAGAAAAAAACATCAAGCCTAGGAATATAGCTGGTAAGTGGTGAAGAACTTCAAGGAGCAAACCCAGCACCCTAAATTTGTAAGATGCTAGATGCAGAAAAATGAGTTCTAGGCTAGAAAGGGATTTCATTCCACATCCTTCTGAAGATAGTCTCAGTTCTGTGTATAGTACTGCAAGGAATACTTCACAGCTGATCTTTGTCAGGATCACAATCTACTTTCAACCTGCTTTCCTGACACTCCCTAAAGACATAACATTCCTCACCCTGGAGCTATCTTGTTTGCTTTGTCTGGGTTACACAGAAGTCAGGAAGTCTACATCAAGATCAGACTGCTTCCCTTAATTCATGAGACTTTACTCACTGCTACCAGCATTAAAAAAAAAAAAAAAAAAAAAAAAAAAAAAAAAAAAAGATTAGGTTACTGTGCTACAGTTTTATTGTGCTAGCTCCACCTGGTGGAATAATCCAGTAAACTAGAAGAAAAATTAAAAGTCTCAATAAAACTCTAGCTTTAAACTTCAACAGCTGAAGCATTTACATTTAATGCAATCTCAGTAAAAACCAGCATGTTCACTGTTTGAGAATTAAGTGAAACTCATGTTTAGCATTTCTTCCTTCTGTGTAGTCTGCCTCCTGAGAAGGAAGAAAAAACTTATGGAATGCAAAAACAAAGCATGGGACTTATGACAAATCCTTTAGTTCAGTATGTTAGTGTAAGAGTGAGGTAAAAATGAGAGCCTGAAAAGCTTCTCCACTGCTATCCTTAGCTACAACAATTTACATCCTAGTTACCATTTTAACATTTTGCCTGCACAAACTGTAGTGTGGGGTTTGCAGTACAAGCAGACAATTTAGATGTGCTGAGTTGCAGGAACATTATTCAGAAGTTCACACTGAAAAATGCACCCAGTAGTTATTTGCAATCAGCTTATGATCTGCCTCCAGAAGCAGCTTAAAACCCACTCAGCTTCAACCAGCTGAGCTTCCTTTCACCAGAACCCCTGTACTGTGGAACCTGCTACACTTACAGCTAAGCTTACTGAGCTGAGCCTTAGCAGCACCCCTCACTTTCCAGACCAGGCGGTGAGCAGGACTGTTTCCTTCCAGAACTTCCCCCAAATGCATGTATCCTACATCCATGCACTGCAAAGCTAGTGTTTAAGGTTGTCCTGGCTGTGTGTATGCTCTAGCTGTATCTGAAGCTTCTGAATGAGCTATTATGCCTGCATTCTCAGGTAAAGCTACAATTTCCACATCTGTCTGTTGACAGGGGAAATCCTGCTTTGCAGGCAAATTTCTTCCAGGAAAGTTAGCCTCAGCATGAGAAACAAAATTCCTGCTTACTTTTCCTAAATAGAAAATCAGCATAAGGAGTGAGGCTAAAAAGACCAGTTTTTAGCTTTGATATGGATGGCAAAGTTTTCTTTTTTTAATGTTGGAAAGTATCTGAACACTGCATTATGGAGCTGGGTCACTTGCTCTTAGTCAAACCAGCAGGGCATGTAAGAAAAAACTACACTCCCTTTTCAGGTCATTTTCATTGGTATTACATCCAGACATTCAATGTTCACCTTTCCCAACCAGGCCTGCTTTGTTTCACAAAAGGTCTTCAGAAGGAAGGGACATGTGGATAAAGTTCTGGTTAAAGGGTTAGGCACAGGCTTGGGAGCAAGTACAAGATATCCAGTGTTTAAAGTAGTCACATCTTTTCAAATCATGTTTCTTGGCATCTGTTGTTATGGATTCAGTAGCATCTCCAATCTTCCAAGAGGAACAGGAAAGGCAAGAGTCAGATTTCTAGGACAGAAAGCAGAAATCCTTCCAGACAGCTTTTTCTGGCCTTTGTGTTTTGCAGGAAGATGATCTATTGTGGTGATAGCACACCAAGGTGACAGTTTCACAACTGAAGTTGGCATCATTACTGGCTTGAGAAGTTCCTACCCATTTCTGCTTCAGTGCTACACATCAGCATATCACCCCTCCAAAGGGTGCTGACAGAACTGCTTGCTTACATCATGGCCCCATTAGATCAGTGATCTGTTCTAGGTTATGACGGTTATGACAAGCCCTGCAAAAAAGATTAAATGAACTGTTTGAGATGATCTTGGTTAAGAGCTCCATTTTATCAGTATAACAGGTCTGCTATCCCACTGCAACAGGAATAAAGGGACTCCTTGTCAGCACTGCCACTGGATCCAGCATCAGTGAAACTGTCTAGTAACACTGCAGTAAGCACTAGGCAGTATTACAGGTCCTCCCAGCAACAGAGGGACAGACAAGTCCTGGGAGCTGCTCCTTAGGAGCTGAGAAAAGAGAAAACATGCTTACCTGGATTTTAGGGCAATGTTTCATCTTGTCCTCCTGGGGTATTGTGTTTGTGACAACAACTGCTTCAAAACAGGCATTGTTGATTCGAGAAATTGCTGGCCCAGAAAAGATCCCATGAGTTAAGATAGCATAAACTTTGGTGGCTCCAGCTGACACAAGCCTGTGAGGGAGAAAAAGGAGACAGATGAGAAATATTTTTAGCAAGTATTAAAGTGACATGGGTATGGGGCAGCAGGTAAACAGGAAAGGAGAGAATATCATATGCTTACGGTACAAACTACCTCTGCTCATTCTCGATTTGGGGAAGGAAACAACTTTGCACATAACATACAATCTACTACCAGCAAGCTACACAATGGAAGAACATTGTTCTCAGACCTGGGACATTTGGACTAAATCATACAAACGCAGTTTCAGTGCTTTTGCCAACATAAGGTGGCAGGTATTTAACACCCAAAGTTGTATACGCTGGCATCCCTGGTGTAGAAGGCTGCCTTTAGAGATTCAAAAAGCTTGCTTCTAATAGGAATTCAGATTTGTGACCTTATGTTATGTTGGACCACACAGCATCTAATCTTACCCACAGTTAGGTTAGTGATGGTCTAGTGAAAGACAGCCGAAGAACAACCGAGTCTCACTACGACCTATCACTAAATATTAGCAATCAAGCATCACGAAGCCTATCCATCAAAAATACAATATCCAACAAACATACCTTCAACACAAACTTTTCAAAGAAAAGAAACTATGCTCTTCTAGTTTTTTCTAGTAGAAAGAATTTTAACTAGGCTTGTTTTGTGTGACATGAAATAGAAAAATCAAGAAACTGTAGGTTACTTTGTGAAACTTCACATACAAATATTTGATTAATTCACACATAATGTTCACTAAAAGTCTCTGATTTAGGAAAG
Organism: Rhea pennata; assembly: GCF_028389875.1. Taxonomy (NCBI): domain Eukaryota; kingdom Metazoa; phylum Chordata; class Aves; order Rheiformes; family Rheidae; genus Rhea; species Rhea pennata. The sequence goes on along the minus strand of NC_084673.1, from coordinate 3,269,408 downwards.
ACAGTCAGCCCTACTCACTTGTCTGCTGCATGACAGATGGTACCACATGTGTCTGCCATATCATCTACCAGAATGGCCACTCTGTCCTTCACATCACCCACCAGTACCATGCGATCCACTTCATTGGCCTTCTTGCGCTCCTTGTGAATGAGGGCAAAGTCTACATTCAATCGATCTGCAATGGAGGTCACTCTAAAGAGAGAACAGTTTCCAAACCACACTTTACTCCACATAGTAGCTTTAGTTGAAGGACAATCTCTTCCAAAACTGTAAGCACAAAATAAGACTGGAACAAGAGACGCTGTCACCACTTCTGTTAATTGCTCCCAAGCAACCCACAGAAGATGTCACCTTAGTGTAATTTCCTTTCAAGCAGTTAACGCGAAACCTCTGATCTACTCTCCTGATGACAGCCCCTAGATTAAGAAGAAAGTCTTTCACTCTGACTGGTGCAAATTAATTTACATTCAAAGCTCAAAACAAATCTTAACTAGCAAGCTCAGCAAACCTGAAATCATCAGAATGCTTGGGAAGTTATCTTTCTAACAAGAGTAGGCTTGAGCAATGCCACACTAGACCTCCTGAATTTTTCATTATTAAAATCAGACTACGAAGAGAAGCAAGAATAAAGAGCAGAAAAAAAAGGGCAATTGATTGTTTATTTCAAAATCCAAAACAATGACACAGAACTGTTCTTTCCCACCATGCAACTGGTTACTGGAAATGCCATTTCACTATTACTCCATGGAACATTTTAGTAGTTACTTTCCCTTTTATTGCCATTCAGCTATGAATGAAACAAGTTTAGTTCTGCAGGACAGTCACCTGTGTTCTGCACAGGCACATCATCTACATCACATAAGGGAACTGGTTTGCTCTGACTTCAAGCATATCTCATCTCAGTTACTTTTAGATTTTGAACCTGTATGTGAAAGAAGAATGGTTTCCAGGAGAAAGTGCCAGCTAGAAATTTTGTTCACTACAGCCATGATAAGCTGCAGGTAAGAACAGAACTGCAAAGAGAAGATGCAAAAGATATGGAGATCAGAACATAAAACTGAGCAAAGAGAGACTATCTCATCTACGACAGCAGATTTCTAAGGGAGATTCAATGACAAGCAGCTTGCCTTTAAAGTCTTAGGCAATACAGCCCTTAGGTTCTAGCACAGGTCAGTACATTCTCCCTCCTTCAACACTAATGTTAGTAACTTGCACTGTCTACTCAGAAGTACAGAAAACCCTACTTATCCCAGATTGCAATGCAGTGAAGACAGCCCAAGTTTGCCTCTCAGTAAGTGACTGTAGCTACTAGAATGAGGGCACCTAATGTAATATCCAATACAATACAATTCAGTGCACTTCTGGATACTTGGACAAGTTTGGAGTTGAACTAATCTTCACAGAAGTCAGCACACAAGCACCGCACTTTCAATTTATCTTCAGATTTGTCCTTTTTCCCTCTTTGGGACAGCAGCCTCCTACAGCTCACTGCGACAGCAGGGGCTAGTTTCTACTACTCAGTGTATCAAGCTCCCAGTTCTTTGGCCATGTTGAAATTTTGAAGACTACTAGTTAAAACTAGCTTGTATGACTAGAGATTCTGACAGCAATTTACTTGCATTCATAAACATCTAAGTGTCATGAGGACAAATACATGCAAATGTGGAACAAGGACAGTGGCCTTCCCTGGACCTGTAGTCCTGCAAGTGCACTCACATTTATTTCAGGGAGAATGACCGAAGAGATGTTACTGGAGGGATCCAGACTTTATATATTGATACCAATGAATGATAGAGTTTAAAAGCATTACCATACAGAAGGAACAAAATACATACACCTCTGAAAATTCTGTACTATAGATCAGCAGACTCCTAGTCTTAGCAGATCAGACTCATCCCAATAGTCTTAAGTATGTTTTTTCAGACACACTCAACTACTTAGAAAAGTGTTTAGCTCTGCTGCATCTTCATGCAATATTTCACCAGCTAAGACTGCTGCATTTCAGTTCAAGAGGTTTTTAAAAAGGTCTTTTAATGAATCAGGTTATAGTTGGCTAATTTAGCATTCAGGAGAGCGCATTATGCAACAAGCTATAGAAGTAGCTAAACATGCAAAAAGTCATGTCTGGTACATGGATTGCAATGAAGCTACAGTAAGATAAACAGTGATCTACAGCAGTAGTATTGTTTGGCCATTTCTAACAATGAGCTTAAATCACTCCAAAGTATGTGAATCAGGTCACCATGCACCAACACTTTCGTATGAGAGTCTCCTGGCTTACAGAATACATCTGCTTCCCTTAGCTTATTGCTTGTAGCCATTATATGAAGCCTTCAAGAAAGAGCCTAATTTTGCCTAATGAGCACTTGGAAGCCTTCTGAGTTGCTCACAAGCTGCAGCTTATGCATGTGCAGGAAGACAGGAGCGCTTTCATATGCTTCTGCTGAGCAAGGAAGATAGATGGTTCCTTTAAAACAGGGAAAAGAAAGCAGTGGGCTTAAGTCACCAAGAGATTCAGATTGGGAGTAACAGAGCAAGAAAATGCCCTGTTAAACCTAGTTCAATACAACAAACAGCTTGGATAAAAATAATGGTGAACCAGCAGGGCTAACCTTGTTTTGGCACAGGCTATGAACTGCATGATACCCTTCCTCACCAAGCTGAATAATTCCACTTCTCCCGAAATAGCTTTAGACTAAAGGATGTAGAGACTGCTCAATTCTATATGCATCTGAGATTCCAGAAGCCATTTAAGCCCCAGAGACCTTCTATACATTCTCCAGGAAGAATATCTGACAATTCTTATCTGCCATCTTGCAGAAGACAGGCTGGCAGAGAGGGAATATGCATCTTAAGAATAGCATCACAACTACTTTTACACTGCGTTAACAATTCAAGCAGATTAAGAACCATCTCCGCCTGCTGTCTGACACCTTACCTCTTGGCTCCACCAGCATCTGGTGAAACAATGGTACAGTTCTTCCACTCAGCAATATTCTCCTTGATCCATTTCAGTACAGCAGGCTCAGCATACAGGTTATCAACAGGGATATCAAAAAAACCCTGCAAGAAGGTAGACATTAGTAGATCAATGTAGCTGAAGGTCACATTCCAAAAAACTTGGAAGAAGTCTTCTATATATAGTCAGGCATGTAGTCACTGCTTTTCTACTGCATTCTCAGCTTTCCTTTATTTTCCTTAGTAGAACAGCAGTAATCTTTGGGATACAAAGAACAGTAATATAAAAAATCTGCAGAGCTGAGACTAGTTTGTTGACATAAATAACACTTTACATCTGACACCTTCACAACATGGAACTAGTCCTATCCTAACAGGTGCAGAAAATATCCATTGCACTTGTCTCCAGAACAGCTAGCTGCTTGTTTACAGAGTCAATCTCATCTTTAATGCTTATTACCTACACTGTTTGCACCTACAGGAAGCCAGAACCTAAGAAAAAGGCTTCAGTAATATTTGCTTTTAACCTAACACAGCAGCTGGTTCCACAACTTTACACTGACCCAGCAAACTCCTGCAGGTAAACCTCAAAGGTCACTAAAAGCCAGAAGCTAATCCTGGACAGGGAGTAAGGGACAGGAGGGCTGGTATAGAGGAGTCCTTGGCAAAAATAGTTATGCCTTACATTCAAGGTGCAGGCCTGATCTCTCCTAACATCATTCTTTCTGGGCTCATGTAATCCAGCACCTATAAGAAGCTGGCGATGATCTACACAAAACCAATTATTCAACTGAAACCTCACCACTGCTGCTGTTGAATTCTCAACCTTATGGCACAAATCACGACTCCAAGCCTCTTAAGGAGGAGGAAGATCCCTTTGCTCTCTGCTCCTCTATTTCACAAGCTTTCTACAAGTCTTCTCAGCTGCGCCCCCGGAGATTTTCCATCTAATAGCATTTCTAGACAAATTACACTGAAGTGTGAATGGCTGCATTTTCAACCGTTGAAATGACAAGTCCATCTACTTCACCCAGGCAGTAAATATGTAACTACTCTAGATTCAAAACATTTACATATCCATACAATAGACATCCCTACCTCTGCCACGCCTGTCAGTTGCACTGAGTTGGTTTCCTGGTCCGAGAGCTTGCTCAAGAAGAAGCTACACCAGACTACCAGTCTAACAGCTTGCTGCCCCTCTTCTCTCCCTGGTACACACTCTTGTTGCTTCTCTTAAACAGTCCTAGTGATCATTTTGGTTTCCTCAGTGAGACTCCAGTTCACTAAACCAACAAAAAGTTAGGAATACTTTTCTGCCAGTGTAACTAGCTCAGCTGGTTCACTAGCAGCCTGGAAAAGGACCAAAGTCGACTTAAGAAAAATGGAGGATGCGAAAGATCCAAGCAGGACTGCCCATCTTGTCAGCAGCAAGCTGTCAGAGCAGATCATTGCCCTGGTCAACTGCACCCTCACAAGCAGCTGTGCCAGCACATCTTGTGAGGAGCTAACCTGGGGGCAGCAGTATTGGCAGTCACTGGGCCAAACTAACAAGATGCCATTGCCTCAGTGCACTGCTCACATCACCCTGATGGTTCAGTATCAGAAAATTCTGTTCAGTGTTTAAGAACAGTCTAGACTAACAAACCATTCTCTGTTTCTCCAGTTCTTCAAAGTTAAGAACACAGGGTCACTGCAAGGTGATGAAGCTGTATGGACCATCTACAAAGCCAACATTCATCTAAACAGTCATTGCTTAGACCAATCAAGAATAGCTATTAACTCATTTATAGATGAATCTGTTATCTATCCCCACCCCCTAATCCTCTTCTTTTGACCCTACAAGTCTCTCCCAGTCCTGAGGTCCAAGTCCTGATTGCTGCTGTGTCCAACACAAAGCAGATCACCAGCAAGCCTGCAAGGCAGTACAGGCTCAGATGTGAGCAGGTAAGCACCCGCTCTCATGATTTCAGCTCCTACCTGAATCTGAGAGGCATGCAGGTCCATGGTGATTATGTGATCTGCACCCGCCACAGACAGCATGTTCGCAACCAGCTTGGCAGAAATCGGGGCTCGACTCTAGTACAAGAGAAAACAGTATGCAAGACAAGTTCAACTCCCTCACCAAGATGTCAGCCTTCTGCTTCTCTGTAATGATTCACAGGCAGTTACTAAAAGCAGCACTCATTAACATTGCATCTTTTCATCAACGGTGATTACAGCTTGGTGTATTTTCAAGAAATAGATTTTTATGAAAATATGATTTTACAGTCCAATGCCCTGAGGTTTATGAAGTTAAAGTCAGTCTTACCATCTCCTCTTCTACATACGCAACTTCATCTAATGCCCAGTCAGGGCTTTCAAGCTAATGCATTCATATTCCCAGCAGAAACCTTTACTGAAACCCTTACCTTGTCCTTTTTGTCCTGACGAGCATAGGGAAAGCAGGGTATGACAGCTGTGACTCTGCTGGCTGAGGCAATCTTACAGGCATTTATCATGATAAGGAGCTCCATCAGATTGTCATTGATTTCACCGCAGCCACTCTGCACAATGTAGACATCTTCTCCACGTACGCTCTCACCTATTTCCACACTGGGAACAGATGGAGAAGGGAGAGTTGTATCCAAATACAAGTTAATTAAATACACAGCCATTACATATGCCTGCAGAACAACCAAGACTGCAACTCATGGGACTACAGTCCCAAGGGTCTGAGGGTGACAACATAATACAATCAAGGATGTTGAGCAGGAACACTGCTGCTTATTTGCTCAGCAACTATTTTATGTTGCTCACTGATCAGATTTAATGGTTCAGCCAGTCAGGCTAAAAGCACTCAGCCTACACTTTCAATCTCAGCACAATCTGAGCACGTACACATCCTAAGAGTCCTTTTTTGCCCCAAATTAGAGATTTACGCCCGCCCATCTCTGAAGAAGTGGTGTATAAAGGAAGCAGGCATGATGACCAGTCAGAGAAGGCCGAGTCAAACTTCTAACAGAAGCTACACTGCAGTAGATTATTAGATTTAGAATCATAACAGCTATTCACTGGCTTGGACAGAGAAGCCCTCCAGCATTTCACTCTGGAAAGGCTTTGGGGGTTAATTTCCTCCTGGATGTAATGCACACTAATCCCTGCTGATGAAGAGACTGAATACAAGCCAAAGGTCCTGTTTGCCAGTGGCAAACGGCCAGAAAGCTTCAGTACATGTGCTGAGGCACCTGCACCAAAAGCAGAGTTGGAAAGAAAGCAGCAATCTCAGGTCTGGGGTTTCATACAGACAAGTACTGCAAAAGGCCTTTTGTAGGAACAAACTAACTACTCCTACTTCCAACATTTCAATGTAGAGAAGCATGCTGCAGATTTCGAAACAACCAGAAGTCAATCTACAGAGGACGAAGTTCCTCCATAGATTCTTTCTTCTTGCCCTGGGGGTGTTCATTCACTCTGTAGATGGCTACAACTGGTTGTTGAGCTTCCTCTAGAAGCAATGAGACAGTCACACAACACACTCCAAATGGCTCCACTTTTACAGAACCTTACGGCAGATTTTTGATACTATTATTTAATTCCCTCATCTCACTTCGCACCCTTCCTCAACATATTTTTGATGACCACTATGCATTTACAGTCTTGCTGCTCAAGCTGCACCAGCGAGCAAGCTTTCAGTCTTTTTGCTATCTCATATACTGGTTTACAGCATACATCAATCCCTCAAGCAGAATTTCAGCCAGCGTAAGGACTTTCCACTAGGTAAGTGTCTGACTTAACAGTTGTCAGCATACATGTCACCAACTGTACCTACTAACAGCCAGAGCTTAATACGAGAGCTCTCTCTGATATTTACCGCACAAAATATTAGTCAGCTGTTCTAGCAATTGACTTTTGACAATCTTGCTTTTTCAGGCAAATATTTGCGATCAGTTTATTAGGGTACATAGGACGCATTAGATCTTTAACAGTCACACTACCTGCTGACATTAAGATCCTGACTAGCCAATTGGACAGGTAAGAAAAATTGATAAATAGTAATGAAAACAGTGCAACGGCAACAACTGCAGAGTCATAAACAGTCTTTTTACTGGTTTCCTCTCTAATTCTTTGAAGTATCTCTCGAGTTTTCAACTACAGTGTATACCCACGCAATGGAAGACTCTTGTGGTATTCTTCCTCCTGTTTCTATCCTGGATTTTCATGAAAAAAAATGTTTTCAGAAGAGTGGTGGGTTGGCACAATCATTTGAAATTCTGCGGATTATACTGAGAAAAATACATGCTTATTGTACTTTGCTAGACCAAGCTCTAAAGACCCCTGACCTTTTAGCTTCTCCTAACATCTTCAAGTAGGATGACAACAGCAAAGACTTATAAAGAATACGCAGAGAAAACAAAATAAATGACAGATTTCCGAGCTGGGAGGGGGAATAACCAGAGGCATCACCGCAGCTTCTCGCGCTGCACAGCGGTACAGGGAAGCTAGTCTCCCGAAGCCGCTCCCATGCGCTAGGTTATGTTCCTGCCTGATCCTTCCTGAATAGCGTTATTAACCACTTCAAAATCCCGATGCTGTTCAGAGCAGTCTAGAGGCACCGGCCACGCCCGAGGCACCGAACACCAAGCCTCAAGTCACCACAGCCTGCGGTCTGGCCTAAGCGAGGCCGGCGGGTGGATCCACCGCAGGCACAAGGTCCAGCTGGCGACTTCTGCTGACCAAGCCTCAGCAACACACGCCTGCGACAAAGTCTTCCCTCCAGTGCCCTGTTTAAATAGCCCAGATGTTTTTTTCCCCGCTAGATGCAGGGTGTTGAAGTTCTCTGTGGGAAGCTGCGACCTGACGGCAGAGCACGCGGGAGGCTCCGCAGGGCCCCACGCGGTTCGGGCACCGAAGGCCGCTAGAGGGATGAGAGCGGCAGGACGGACCCGCGCGGCGCATGGCCCTTCTCCACCGCCCCCGCCACCCTCCCCACAGGAAGGGCAACTCCTCCGGGCGGCGCGGCCGCCGCCTCCGCCTGACACCGGACTCGCACCGCGGCGGGAAGCGCCCCGCCGCCGCCCCCGCGCCGAGCTCCCCGCACTACAACTCCCGGCAGCCCCCGCGCGGCGCCCGCGCAGGCCCCACCGCGGCCCCGCCGCGCCGCCTGCTGGGAGTTGTAGTGCCCGGCTCCGCCCCTCTCCTCCCTGCCTCCCTCCCCGCTCCCTCACCATGTCTCCTGGTTGCTGAACTTCTTGGTCACCACCTTGCCGAGCTCCAGGCCGAGGCGGTCGGCGATCTTTTGGGACAGGTCCTGGTGCGAGCTCCCGCTGAAGATCTTGATGTTAGGCATGACGGCGCGGGCGGCAGCGGAGGCTTTGTCCTCCTCCTCCCGCCTCACACCGCGGCCGGCTTGAGAGTCGGGATCCAGCCGCCTCCTCCGACAGGAGAAACACGGGCGCCTGAGGAGGAGGAGGGGAGCGCAAGACACGCCGACTCGCGCCTACACCGCCATCTTACCCCTTCCCGCCAGCCGCGCGCCCCCTTTATAGACTCCCCGCCCCCGCGGCCACGCCTTGGCGCGCCCCTCATTGGCTCCTCGGGGGCGGGAGGCGGGGCCCAGCCGGGCTTTCCAATGGCGCGAAGCGTCTCCCTCCTGCCCCGCCCTTCGCCTAAACAACAGCCCCTGGTGGGAGAGGGGGTGAGGGGGGGGCGCGAGCGCGCACGGCCGCGCGTGACACCCGCTCCTCTCGCCGCGGCCATGGACGCGCTGCGTACGCACTGCAAGGGGTGGGACTAGGGGCAGGAAGAGGTGGGCGATTGGCCGGCGCCTGGCTGCCTCGCTCACGATTGGTCAGAGCGGCAGCGGCCGCAGCCGGAGCTGGCCGACGGCGCTGCCCCACGTGGCCCTGGGGAAAGGCCGGGGGGGGGGGGAAATGCGTTGGTCGCGTGACTGGCAAGAGCGCCCCCCCCCGCCCCCCCCGGCGGCCATGATGGCTGCGCCGTGCTGAGGGGATGCCCTGAGGAGAGGGGGGCGGCGGATAGAAAATGGCCCCCTCTCACCCGCCGCGGCCCCGGGCCGCGTTACCCGCCCTCGCTCCCGGCGGGCTCGGGGCCCTCTTACCGCAGCATGGCGCCGTGGGCGGCTCGGGCCCCGCCGGCCCGCGCTGCAGCGCCTGGGGGCCGCCGGCCTTCTGCCACATTCCTCCGTCGCCCGGGCTACGGCAGCCCCGGCTGCTGTGCAACACTGCACCGGTGTCACCTGGCCGGGCTGCTCTGCCCCCGTGAACTGCTGTACCCGTGTCACCTGGCCAAGCTGTTGTGTCCCTGCGTAACGCTGTACTGAGGTCACCTGGCCGGGCCACTGTACCCTCAGGTAACGCTGTATCAGTGTCACCTGGCCAGGCTGCTGTGCCCCCATGTAACACTACCAGCATCATCTGAGCAGGCTGCTGTGCCCCCATGTGACGCTGTAGCGGTGTCACCTGGCCAGGCCGTTGTAACACTACCAGCATCATTTCACCAGGCTGTTGTGTCCCCGTGTAATGCTGTAGAAGCGTCACCTGGCCAGGCTGCTGTACCTCCATGTAACGCTGTACCAGTGTCACCTAACTGGGCCTCTCTGCCCCCATGTACCACTGTAGTGGCGTCTGTAGCTGGGCTGCTGTGCCCCTGTGTAACGCTGTACCAGCATCACCTTGCTGGGCCACTGTGTAACACTGTACCATCGTCACCTGGCCAGGCCACTGTGCCCCTGTGTAACGCTGTAGCCGTGTCACCTGGCTGGGCCGCTGTGCGCCGTGTAACGCTGTACCCTCGTGTAACGCTGTACTGATGTCACCTCATCTTTCTCTGCTCTTTCCTCAAAACAGGTTGCTCGCTGTCCTTTTCTTTGGCCGAGTCGCAGGTTGATCCCGTTGCAAAAGGCAGATGGTGGCTTTGCGCGGGAAGAGGGACTGACTCCTCACGTGCAGAGCCTCGCCGCAAAGTGCACACAAAAAAAGGCCCCCAACCAGCATTTTTTGCCCTTCTGCTCAAAATTTTCAGCCATACTTTCTACTGTTTATTTTTCTGATGCAAATAGCTCTTGGCCACATCTGAAGATTAAAAAAAAAATCATAGTTATAGTGGATATTCCATACTGCAAATACAGAAGTGTTTTTTCTGTCTTTTGGATCAGTGTCAAAACCTGCACAGGTATTATTTTAACAGGCCATTTAATTTGATTTCTGATGGTTATTTTGTATGTATAATCAGGTATCTTTGTACCTAATTCAGTAATTAATCTCCTGTGAGTTTTCAGTCTGTACGTGATGAAATTACGTATATTAATTTAGCTTTTGCTAAAATAAACATTATGGTTAAAGGTTTTAATTATATGAAATAAAAACTAAGCCACAAGCAGCTTCTTCAAAATATGGATGTGATCACGTAATTCCTACAGGTTTCCCTTAGTTGGTTCCTAGATAACAAACTTCTGCAACTAATGTGGCATTGATAAGTTTTTACTTTGAATTCTTGGGAATTTAACAGAAGAAATAGTCTACAGTTCATTTAAGATGGCCACAGTCTCTTTATCTCTTATTGCAACTGTTCTGACCCCAAAGGCTACTGTTACCGTCCCCAAAGGCTAATAAAATAATGATTATAGAATTCTACTTTGAGGAGGTTTCCTCTAGCCTTTTGCAGGGTGGGTTTCATTAAACTTGGAATCCATCTGGATTAGAAGAGATACGAATTCCCATACTTAGAATTGATGTGGGAATGGAATATCGTACTGATGGTAATTCCCAATACTTGGGTGTTACCAGAGCAGCTTGTAAAATGCTGTGACATATAGTAAATCCAAAGAATGGGAAAAGAAGAATGTAGACCTTAATTTCTGATTTCTTTCTAAACATTGCTCATTTTAGTAATACAGGAAAAAATGTCTCTGTCAGATGGTTTCCTGATGGTTCAAGAGAAAGGATTTGGGGGCATCTCCCAAATTCCTAGTAGCCAAGCACCTGTAAATATTTAATTCGTCCTTGTTCTGGTTGGTCTCAGCAACAGCAAAGCCTGACTTGAGCATTTAGTCTGAATAAGCCTTTCTCACACGTGAAAACGATAAGTCCGCATCAGAACTGAGGGGCAAAGACGAGATACCGCTGGGAAACGGATGTTACTGACGTCTGTGCTGTGCACGCTCTGCGGATGGCCAGAGCACTCCCGTATCTGCTGCTGTCAGCTCTTCACCTCCACATCTCTGCTAAACAGATGTACTTCGGTGCCACAAACAAGCCATTTTAGTGACTCCTCTACTTCTGCCTGAAAGACACCTGAAAAATAATAATCTGCCTTTGTTGGCATTCTTATGATAAGGTCCTTTTCCAGTTTACAACAATTTTTTTTTTCAAACGATAGTGAGCGTTATTTGCAAATTTGGATGTCTTGTAACGGCTGTTTGTTCTGTACGTATTTTCCAATGATTAAAGCTATATGCTCTAAAAATAACTTCAAGGCCTCTCCTCCCCACCAAACACAGACTTACAGCAGGTTTGTTACTGCTATTACAGTCTGAAGAATTTGGGGGGGGGGTGGATAACTTATTGCCAGTCTCTGAAATATTTGTTTCTCTTTCTGAATCATTTGCTTTGGTCTTAGTTTAAATTCTAGTTTTGCTCTTGATGCAGAAGTGGTCTCTTCTGTGTCTATGTTCCAACCTGAGACGGTCACTGCTGCCCCTTCCCAACCTACCCATCCGCCGGACTGAGAATCTGAGGGTGAAGGCGGCAGAAAGTATACTAAAATGTGCAAGTTCATGTACAGGCTCTGTCTCAGAGCGTCCCTTGCACCGGATTTGTGAAGTAGCATTTCTGTCTGTTTTCTCCTGGGATCACAGAAACGGAATTTGCAGGAGTGAAAAATTTAACAGCAGATAAAATTAGGTCCTGCAAGCCAGGGAAAGGCAAAGTTTCATGTGCAGCGTGAAAGACTTTTTTCCCCTCTTCTCAAGTTAGAGGTCAAATACCCTTTCAGGAGCCTCTGTGAATCAGCAGATATTGCCCTCCAGGAAGCCAGATGCTGCAGAGCTGCTGGTGGGTGAAACCTTTCCGTCCAAGGCGAGGTGCAAAGCTGCAGGAGCCGGGGCTGTGTGCGGTGGCTGCTCGCAGAGGCATCGCCCTGCTGCCTTAGCTGATGCTATGCAAATGCAATGCAGGACAAGTCTCCAGTACCCCTCAGCGCTTCCTTACCATAATGTCTTTGCTGGGTCAGACCCACACGTTGATTATAAGGACAAAAGTTCACCTACCGTAATGATTTGTTGCTATCATTAGTGAAGCTCTTATGGCAGGATAATCAGAGATTTTATTGAGGAAAAGCTTTTTATCAATATGCAACAACATCTTAGTTAAACACATCCAAAAAGCTTGCTCATGATCTTCCCCAGTAATTGCTTGCCTGTTGACAACTTGCATTTCCATTTACCATATGAGTAGGGTCAAGGAGAATCAGCTCTGAAGATGTTTATCAGGTTCTCCTTGCTTTGGATGAAGGGAGAGACTGCCTGGTTAAAACCATTGGCCTGTTATCCAGGTTGTCTATCAAAGCATGCTCAGGAAAATGAGTACAGATTAACTACAGATTAGCTGTGAAACGGGATTGAAGTATCTTAAGTCTGGTGTGGACGTTCAGAAGGAAAGCGTCTCACTCAGTTTGGCTTGTCTCATTTTGAAAGTCAAATGGGATAAATTGCATTACGTGCTTCCAGTCTAAGAAATTCAATTTAATTGTCCCAAGTTTTGTCATGAGGGCAAGCACTGGTTAATTTTGGTACTGGAAAGAATTAGCTCATAGTTTGAGCTGCTCTGTTCTTTCACGTTTTGGGAATTAAGAAATAAATTAATGCCCAACCAAGGACATTCATGTACCTGAAAGTACATGAATGACAAACCTCCTTTTTTATTTATCTGATTCTGTGGAGGTTCATTTAACCAGAAATGCCTTTGTGTTTCATGGCCTGAGAATATTTTTTCCAGGAAGTTTTAAGCAGCACATTAACTCTATCAAATTGCAGAGTGATGTCAAGACAAGTAGCTTTTTTGGTCTCTTGGCACATTCCTACATACAATTGCCACTCAATTACCGCCAGTCACTTAATCAAGGACCTATTTTCATGCAGAAAGTGTGTTGCTGAGAGCGTTTTTCTCTCTGTTTGCCTTGTGACGGCAGTGGCTGGTGGCAGACCATCCCGTTAATGAGTGGCAGTTGATATGAATAGCACAACTGCTTTGCCCTTTAGATGCATGAATTCACAGCGCTGACTGCATTTGCCTTCGTGGCCTAGGGCCTCGCTCCAGTCTTATGACCTTCTGGATTTTACCCCACTTTCCAGTACTCAGATTTTACCCCACTTTCCAGTACTCACATAACAGATTTGAAACCTGAGGGTTTTATGTGGCTGCAGGTGAAACACGAGCCACGAGTCCTGGAAGCATTTTTAGTGGCTGCTTGTTTTCTGTTGTTTCTGCCTCTACCATTTTTTCATGAGGATTATTTTTAGATAAATCCCGCTCTCTTCTACTATTGAAACCACTAGGATCAAATGAGAAATGCCTTGCTTCCAAAGCTTTGTTGAGACCATTACAACACCCCATTCTTTCCTTTGAAGAGAAAAGTCACTTAATCATAGGTCTGCCATTGGTTTCGGGTCGGTGCTCTTTAGGAATGAAGCTCACCCATGTGCGGCTCAGCCACAGCGGTGTAAATGCTAACACAGTTCCTTACACTGGATGTAACCAAGCCAGAGTGTGTCCACCACCGTTTTTCAGGAAGAAGACTAAACTGTGGGAAATAAATGGTATTTTCAAGTCTCCTTTAGAAACGGAGGTGAGAATTAAAAGCACGTGAGTGCTGCTGTTCTGCAGAGCCTGTTTTAAAGTGCGAGGATGGAGTCCAGGCACTCCAGCAAGGGGTGAATATTGTTTGCTGAAGTCTTTTGCTTAATCACACTAGATTCCTGAGCATTTCCAAGGCGCTTTTCAGGAGTGGGGTGTTGCAGAGCCTTACAGCGCTCTGCACCGTGTGCTTAGGCCCTCTGCAAGTCCACGGGGCGTTCATCTGATCTGTGTCCCCGATGCTCAGCGTGTGAATTAGGTAGCCTTCGGAAACCACCTGCCCATCACGCGTGCTGTGTTCTCACGGACACGGGTGGGATATCTGAGTAAGCTGGGCTACCTATCTTTCCCCGCCGACTTTTCACTCGTGCAGCTGGAAGCTGCGGGTATCGCTGCCAGCTCCACCACGTCTGCCCACGCGAGGGATTCGTGAGGGTGTTTGACTCGGGCATCTGTTGTGTTTTAAAGGGACTAAAACACAACCGTGTTTTAGTCGTGGGGCTTGCTGCAAGCCTCAGTGGGTCTCGGCCGTTCAGCTCGCCCCTCTGCCGGCTGCAAAGTCCGCGTCGGGTTGCCAGGACCTTAGAGAGCGGGGGCCAGCCGGTCACGTGGAAAATTTTGCTTGGATTATTTCCTTCAATAAACCTGACAAGCGCCTAACAGAGAGGCCACAGGACAGCACCAAAAAGGATTAGTTCAATAATAATAATAATAACAGCAAGGATTAATCCTTGATACATGCTAGTATAGCTCCTCCTTTCAAACAGGGGCATTTGACTGTCTGTGGAGCAGTATTACCACTGCTCTGCAAATAATAACAGTGTATTACAAGGAAATAATTCCTTCTGTCAGGATGCTGATTGCCCACTAGATGGTACTAAAAGAGCTCACAAAAAAACTCTGAAATTGTTCATTAAACTGCCTGCTGTCAATAGTATTTCCAGGATCTGTATGTCGGTAAAAAAAAAAAAATGGCTTTTCCATTTTTTTGATCCATACCCAGCCTTATAAATAGGTATTTCGTCCCCTTCGATGTCAGGCATCATTAGTTATTTCAGCTTGGGAAATGGTGCGATGCAGATTAAAATAACCAGCCTAGAGGCACAGCGAAAGCGCGAGTCTAGACTGTGGCTGTCTCCGCTCCAAACACATTCAACCCCCATACAGAAAACGGCCCCGTTCCTGTGATTTTCGTGTTGCGTCGCTGTCAGAGTCGGCTGTCATCGTTCCCGGAGGCTTTGAGGTGTATGGAGGCCAGGCACTGATGCTTTTCTCTCTGATAAATAGGGATTTCACTGTGCCAGGCAAAACATGTCCCCAGAGGAAATGGGATATTGGAAATGTCACCTGTGGCTAGAAAACAATTTGCGTTTTGTTCGTACGCCCTTCGCCAGGCTTACAGGCTTCCCAGAAAAGAGGAGGGAGGCAGAGTCCTGCCGTCCCCGGTCCCTCCTCTTCCTCTGCAAAGTTCTTCCAAAAAAAAAAAAAAAAAAAAAAAAGACACAAAGTGCTAGTTTGGATATTAAGATTAATATATTTAATCTTTCTTGTTTGTAAAACAAGACATAAATTTGTGTATATATATATATAATTTATATATTTTTATTTATATATACTATATACAGGCAATAAAAAAATTTTCCTCTGTATTAGACTGAGAGAGTTATGGAGGAATGATACAGGCATAACGGGGAGCTCAAGGAAACTCATAGTTTCTTAATAGATAATTCACAGGAAAAGAAAAACACAGCTCCCTGTCGGCCTTCAGCACTATAACAGGCTTTGCCCACCATGGACTGAAATCCGAATTGGCTCTTCCAGTGTATATTTGCTACATGGTTCTTGAAAGCAGGAGGTGAGAGGATGCTCTGTCCACATAGCAAGATCCTCTCCGCCTCGCTGACAGCAACGGCCAAAGTCCGGGACAGCCACGGGCCAGGGTATGTTATTGCACTCAGTAGAGGATGCGCATGTTAAAAGCACATTGTGCATTTCCATAACTCTTATGGAAGAACAAGAGATTTCAAATGTGCGTATTTTATAAAAAATAATAGAGATGGGAGGTGACTGATCGTACGGAGATCCCTGATCAGCTCCTTGCGCTCAACCAGCAACGGGGCAAGCCGGCAGAGCGTGACATCTTTTCTCTTCTTTTTTTTTTGGATATCTGGCCCCCTAAGGTGAATGCCGTGATCTCCCTTTTGGATATGGGTGCGCTGGGGAGCGACACAAGAGATCCCCGCGCGGCCTGTTCTCCCCAGGTGTGGATGAAGTGCAGTGAGTGGCACAGTAAGGGCTGAATGCGTAATCTTGCATTTGCTCCTCGCTCTGTTTTGGAGGGTGGGTAAGTGCTCTGAAGCACCAGTTAAGGCGGTCTGATTCGTTAGGTCGAGAAGCTACACTGGGAGGAGGAGGGAACCTCAGGGTATGACGAAAAGCAATTAGGAGTCATTTTACATTCATCTGGAAGTAAAAAAAAAAAAAAAAAAAGCCAAATAAACATCCATCACATGGTACTAGATAACACTTCTCACGGCAGTCAGTCCAGCAGAGACGGAAGGAGGCTCCCAGCCCCTGGCAGGGAGGGCAGCTCCTTCGGGAGAGGGCAGGCAGCACTGCTCGGCTCAGGAGGAAGCCGTGGTTCACCGACAAGGCTGAGCTGGGGTTCCCCTCTAACGGGCATTGCAAAAGGGAACAGGACGGCGTTGGGCTGAGCCTCTGAGGCACGGACCTACCGCTGGAGACTGATGCGGCAGAGGTCTCCAGCTTGGGGCTTGCAATGATCACCGAGCAATCAGGGTCCCTGCAGACTCTCTAACCGGGATACAGCCATGCAGCAGGGGAAGGGGAAAGGCCCCCTCCTCGGACACGGTAAGCCGGTGCCTTGGCTGTGGTAACAGAGCCTGCTAGGAGTCTGTGTCGGGATCACGGCATCCTCCCCAGGCTAGGACCACTCCCCAAGCCCTGGCCCAGCAGCAAGCACTCACCCCTCAGAGATCCCCTCTGCTGCTAACTATGTTGCATTTGTGGGCCAGGGAGACCATGGAGGCAGAAGAGCTTTTTACGTGGCAAGACACTGGTTTGGCTCCGAACTAGACCACTGCCCAAGGGAAGCCAGGAGATCTCAGCTCAGTTCCTGCCAACTCACTGGCCCGGCACACTTGGACAACGGGAGACAGTGTCAGGTCTTTGCACGAGGGAGGCCCAGAACCGCACGAAACCAAACTAGCATGGAGACGGGGTGACTGTGCCTCCCAAGTAAGGTCACTGAGAAGCCAGCATGGGAGACCAAGCAGAACAGGCTGCTTGAAGCCCCCAGACAAGCTGGTGGGACAGCTTGCTACAGGGCCTGAATTTATCCTTCAAAAACTTCACCAATATAACCATTCATTCTGTAGAGAAATAAAAGAATGTCCTGGCCATTGGAAACCCCCGTAGATGTGGGCCTTCCAGACACTCATCCTCATCAGACCTACATGATATGAGAACCACCGACACACGGCTTGGCACACACTGGCTTGTTGTTTTTTGTAGCTGACTTACTTATTGATCAGTGTCTTCAGGGAGCGTGTGAGCGTGCTCATAACAGTGGCGACCGTGGCTGACTGGCGAGCTAGCTGCTCCACCGTCTGCTGATGGCTCAGCGTTCTAGCCGTGGACTCTTCTGCCGCCCGCAGGAGGAAGGTGTAGTTTCTCACCACTTCCTCCACCTTGGTCAGCAGCTCTTGGCGCTGGGACTCCGAGCGCACGATGTACACCAGCCTCACAAATGTCTCAATGAGGCTGCTTAGCACCTGGAAGCTGCTTGTGATGGCAGAGAGCATATGAGTAGGACTCTTGTCAACAGCTGCCACGCGGCGGCAGGATGCCCGGAACTCCTTGAACTTGAGGGCGAGTTCTTGCTTGTATTCAGCCAGCTGGGAGATATAAGGTTTGCAGTCCCGGACCTCAGGGCTCACCACACACTGCCTTAGGATACTCAGGAGCTCATTGGTGTCCAGCTGCACTTGCAGAAACCCATCTGGCAAGCTGTAGGCATGGCCTCGAAGGGTGTTGATTTTTGCCAGGCTCCCTTCAAAAGTGGAGGTCCTTAAATCTATTTCCTGGGTTTGACTACCATTGGGACTGCTGCAGGCTGTTGCATCTAGAACCTGAAGGGTCCTGCTCATGACTGGGACCATCTGATTGTCCAGCTTCATTCCTGGGAGTATCTGCATGGGAATGGAATAGGACAGCTCATCCTTCTCACTCCCGTCATCCGCAACATCACATTTTCTGTAGTAGAAGCAGTACCGGATAGAGCAACACTTCTCATCCTCCATATCTTCATCTCGCAGCTCAGCAGGACTTGGATACATATCCTCCTGGACAGAGAATAATGCTGAACCTTTCTGGTTCTTTTTCTCCTGTGCTATTTGGACGTAAGATGGATCAGCCACTCCAGAGGCTTCCTGCATTTTGCTTTTCAGAACAGAGCCATAGGTGCTGGGCTCAGGCTCTTTCTGGAGGCCTTTCTGCTTTACGGTATAGATGTTCTGGTAGATGTCAGAGGAGAGGGATGTCCTATCAGTTTTATCTATTTCACTGACACTGTAGCGACGCAAGAGCTTCTTGTAGTGTGGTGCACCCATGCATTCCCCCCGGGAAGTGCACGTGGTCAAACATGACACGCTGTTCTCTGGATCTGACCGGTAATCTCTGGACTCTAAACTTGTAGATCGTATCCGCTTGCCCTTGGAAGGGCTGCTCATGCTTGTCAACCGAATTGTTTCTGCCTGCTTCTGGTCATCAGTAGCTTTCTCTCTCTCTCGCCTCTCCAGTTCTGGCCTCACCAGCTGGTTAGGCGGTGGCCTCACCCCCCTGCAAATCCGTTTGCAGTCACAGCTGCGTCTTTGCTCCCTGGACATACCTGGGACTTTTTGCACAGGACTGCTCCTTAGCTGGCAGCTGCAGCGCCCAGGGGCAGGAGGATGCAGATACTCCTGAGGTGGGAGGTCACCTTTACCCTTTGGCTTGAGCAGCTCTTCAAGGAATTCCAGCTCATATTGCTTCACCTTCTGCAGCTGCGCCTGCCGCTCATCAGTCTCTTTCTTCAGCCGTGTAGGAAACGTTGCAGAGAACAGGTTCCTCAACCTGAAGGGAGCTTTTGGAGCTTTGGCTTTAGCTGGGACATCAACATCTTGCTGTGTCACCTCCAGGACTTTTTCTACTTTTTTGGAAGGCACAGTGCTGATCTGCAGGCTCTCAGGCCTGGGCACCAGCTGGATTGGCCCCTTGGGATCCTCACTGGTGCTCCGGAAAGTGCTACCGAGTGATGGAGAGTGAAGACTACCACTCTCAACTTTTAAACTTTTGGCTGAATTTTCCTGTTGCATTTTCTCTCCTAGGTTTGAAGGAGCCATATGTCTCTGAAAGACAAGGTTTGTGGCTTCTGCTTCTGCCTTCTGACCTGGCTCTCCACTCGGACATTTTCCTAGGGGATCTCTACTCACTTTTTGCTGGTAGCTTTTAGAGGGAAAAGTCTTACTAAGCATCATTTCCTCATCTGCCAAGGCAAGGTGGGAAGTGTCAGCCCTACTGCCAGGAGCTTCTTTTGGACTTGCAGAAACTTCACTATGCTGCTGCTGCAAGAGCTGCTGCTGCTGGCAGTTGCATAATGTGTCTTCAGTTTGTTGACCTCCTTTAAGTTTCAAGGGCTTGCTGCTGGATGATGCAAAGCTGCTGGTCCCATCGATGTTCTTGTCTTCTTTTGGAGCTGCTACCACTTGGGAAACTGAACCTTTCACATTTGCCACTTGCTGCAGAGCAGCTGTAACGAGGACTGGGGTTACACCACTTTTCTGATCCAAGAGGAGCCTGGTGCTCAGCCGGACATCTTTGGGAATTGTCTCTCGCAAATCCTGTGCCTGCTCTCCACTCAAGGCTGCTGTGGAGTGCAGAGATACTTCAAAGGCAGCTTTTGCATGGCCAGCACCTTTGCATTCAGAAGGTGGCACTGGAGCCCCGCTGTTCTGCTCATGGAGCTGGGGGGACAGCACTGGCTGGACAGCTGAGCTGTAGCTCCGCTCAACATGCTGCTGCTCCTGTTTGCTCTTGCAATTGTTAAGAGTGGGGCTTTGGTGAGAGAAATCTGGCTTCAGCGAAGGGCTTGGCTCCTGCTGGCTGAGGGCGTAGGGCGAGGTGAGAACAGCTTGGGCAGCACAGCTCTGGATTCGGAAAGGCAAGTCCTTTCTTGCCAGGAGGTTTTCTTTGTTGATGTGCTGTGCAAGGAAGTAGGCTGCATTCTGATGCTGCTTCATAGCAGAGACCATCTCTGAGACATCAGTTAGCTCCGAAGAGTTGGTTTCGTGGCCAGAATCCAAAGATGACTCAGGAGTGATGGCAGCCAGGACAATAAGACCTGGGGAGGGACACAAAGAAAAACCCACACCAATGCTATGTTCACGTCGAATCGCTGTGTGGAGGAGAGAGGAACTCCACGCGGGAGGAGGGACCCAGGAATGCCGAACACAGCATCACGGCAGAGGAACTGCAGTGACTTCCTCCCACTAAGACTTAGCGTGTTCAAGAGAGATCATTTGTCAGCACTGAGCTGGCTTACTAGCTTAATTCAGCAAGAGCTCTTGGCCCAGAAGAAGGTCCTGGGAAAGGTTCCAGGGTTAGGAATAGCTACAGGGAGTTGTCTGGAGCAAAAAGGAAAATCTGGCAACAGCTGCTCTGCCACAGTGAGTAGGCAACCAGAGGAGGGCATCATGGGGCTGTGCAGCCAGCAGGCTGGTCTCAGAGAAACCCATCAGAGAGCAAGTTTGCTCTGTGAAGGTTTCACACGCTGGGATGAACCTGAGAAGACCAAAGGCCAAACATAACAACTGGTGGGGTCACAGAGAAGAACTTATGCTCATAGTGCTGATTTGTTAGTGCCATGGCATGTGGACTGCTGCAGATATGGGATAACCAAAAGACTCCTTCAGCCACCATTAGGAAGAGGAGGAGTCCCGTCTCTGGTTCTTAGAAATCTAAGCAACAGTTTGGCTGCTCCTGCTGGACCCTGTTGCCACAACTTAGTTTTCATTAGAAACTGCCCCACAATCACTTATGGGGAGGGTTGAGAAGACAGGGAGGAGAATAAAGCAGAAGATATTCTACAGAAAGGCTACCGGGATAAAGAAAGACACAAGGACTCAAATACCTGCTGTCTGCTGTGGTGGGGGATGTGGACAATCCTCTGAAGCAGCCAGGGCTTCCAGAGCCTGCAGGGTGGACACCAGAGCATCATCCAGCTCCTGGGCATGATCTCGGACTGTCCGTGTTTGCACACTGTCTATCAGCGTCACGGGGATCTCATCATACAGGAGGCCACAGAGGTGCCGGCCCTGCTCCTGGCTCTGGGCAGCCGCCCGGCGCTTGGGGTCATCCTCGTCCGAGCTGTTGTCTCGGAAGCCAGGAGGGGGGGCAGCGATGGCAGGGAGCAGGGAGGTCGTCTCATCTTCTTCTTCATCGCTCCCAGGAGGGGGAAGGGACATCAAGTCCACCATGTTGTCATGGGCGCTGCCAGGCTTGCTGCCCTTCCGCGAGGCCAGCCGGCTCTTGATTTTGGCTTTGCAGGAATCACAGTAAAATTGTGAGGCATCGCTCCTCAAGTGGGTGTCGATGGTGTGGGCCCTGGCCCTACCTGCACGGTGGTCTCGGTCAAGGCCATCCGGGTTGTACTCGTTTGCAACACCATCATAGCCTTGGCCAGAGCTTTTGGAGGTGGGGTCAGATTTGGTCCTGGGACGAGTTTCCTCAAAAAATATTAGGTTCTCATTGATATCTGTCCTGCTCTCTCTCTCCTTCCTCTGCTCTCGCATGTGCAGGTAACAAAAGCTGACGAGCTCCGAGTCCGAAGCCCTGGCAGTCCGAGCCCTGGCTTCTCCGGGGCTGGAGGCAGTGCCACCCACGAGCCCGCTCTCTTTCTTCCCCGCGTGCCCCGCTGCGGCGGGCCGGTGCAGGTTGTGTGCGCTGATGTAATCTAAACCAAAATCACAATCGCAACATTAGCAGCAGCACCCGGGAGAAGGGGAAGGGGATGGGAAACCCAGGGCCAGCCCTGGGGAAGTGTTCACGTGCTCTCTGCCCTGCAGCCCTTGGGGTCACGGAGGTGTGCTCCTGCGCCCTGGTCCACCTTGCCCCGGGGGCTGCCCCTGTGGCGTGCCCTGGCCACCTGGCTGGCTGCTTTTCCCAAAATGTATCTCCTACCTAGATATCGTCTTCTGCAAACTGCTGGGCCTGTCTGCCACTAATGAATGCAAGAGTAAGAGTCCAGTGTGAGGAAATCATGAATCAAAAGGGATTTCATGAGTCCTGCCTATACCGCTGCTCTGAGGCAGGAACACTGTAAGTAAAACATCCCTCATGAACATGCCTGATGGAGGAAAGCACCTTGGTGTGTGTGTGCATGTGTGTGCGTGTGTGTGTGCGCGTGTGTGTGGATACCACCCATTTACATCTCATTATCACCACGACCAGGAGGGGGTTGTTGACAAGGGAGTTTCTGGCTCTGAGCCCTCAACTCTTCCCTGCAAGAAGGAGAAAAGGGAAGAGCTGAAGGAAGTGGAGGGGAGACATAAAGAGATGGATTTGGTGGATGTGGAAGATGTCCCTGCTAGAAAGAACCGGAAGACCATGAAGTGAAAATCTCTCGGAGGCTGCTTGTAGCCTGGAGTCCGAACTCCACTCGGGCTGAGCTGAGCTCGTGCTGTGAGGCCCCAGAATTGCTCCTTGCTCTGCAGCTGCAAGTAAAGCCCGTGCAGCGTGGAAGAAGTGGACGTGCCTTTTCCTCTAAATCAGTAAAGTCTGGATTCTCATCAACGAAGAGCTGTTGTAAGTATTTTAGCGAGGCCCTTCGGTGCGGCTGGGGCATAGCGATGGCCGAGTCCAGAAGAGCCTGCAGGCAGCGGCCATCCAAAGGGCGGTTCGAAAGGATTTAGGAAGCAGCTGAACTTCAGCTAGCAAAAGCCCCGTGCATGCTGACCAGGACCTGCTCTCACAAGCTCCAGTGAAGGAGCAGGCCACCTCCTTACGGGGTTTGTTCCTGTGTCTCCAGAATGATACATGATATATAAAATTTGTATGATTTAAACTCTAAAGTTTGATATTATGACATTTATAATGAAGTACAGGCCCTAAAGCTTTGGGTTTTTTGCTTGTTTGTTTTTTTTTTTTTTTTTTTGCTACGAATAAGATCAGTGACACCCTGGGCCTGCAGAACAGTTGATCACTGTCCTTTTACAAACCACTTTACACATCAGAAGGATTGCCTTGGTCCTCCCTCTGCACCTCCTCACCCTCCTCTTTCCTCAGCTAATGACACCAAATTCCTTGAACCTTTCCTGATCTGTGTGGTTCCTGAATGCCTCCGCTTTCTCGCTGCTCTGTGCTGGTCTCCCTCCATGTTGGCTACCTGCATAAATGTCTAATTCCTCAATAAATGTCTCATTTCTGAGCTGCGTAGTAGCAGCAGAAGGAGGGCGCAAGATCCCAGCAGCCTCGCTTGGAGGCCGAGCGCCGGGGACCTGGGGCAGGACCAGCCACCAGGTACGGGAAATGACGGGAAGCGGCGGCGGCTCCGATGAGCCACCGGCAGCACTCGGAGGGCAGCAGAAGCAGCACGCCCTGCGTGCACGGGCGCGGACCCTCGGCTCAGCCTGCCAGGTTCTCGGTTACGTGGCGAGCAGGAACGGCCACGATCGTTTCTGCAGAGCGTCGGCCAGCCCGAGCCATTTTACTCAGCCGTTCCTGCATCGAGCCCAGCAGAACGCTGCCACCCAACATGCTGTACTGTCTTCCAGGGGGACGTCCAGTTTAGCTGGACTGACTTTAAGCGACCGACACTCCCCCCCCCCCACCCTGCTCGGGTGCTCCCACGACTGCCTCCCTCGCTGCTGAAGCTCGGGGCGTTATTTCTGCCCGTGGCTGACAGCCATTGGATCGGGCTCGCTCAGAAGCAGCCCTCGTCTGCTGCTGCTGTGCGTCTCCCCTGCAGCAGCCTCCTCCCGCTCCCTCTCCCCGCGCAAGGCAGGCAGCTGAGACGCTGCTCCGACTCCCGGCCGGCGGTCCAGCCCTCGGCACGGGCGTCCGTCTGCGTTACGAGTTGAATCGCGCAGCTGTGCTGCGAGCGGGTGCCAGGGGGATGCAGGCTCCATCTTACCAAGTACAAATTAAATCAAATAAATCCTAATTAAATTCATTAGCTCGACAAATTGGACAATTTGTCTCCCAAAACACACATTTGCGCTGCACTGTTCATCACCTGCAATGTGAAAAATCCCAATGAAAACAATACATCTCCCCTCAGTACATCTCTACGACAGCTCTGCGGCTGAACGCGGGGCTGCGGCGGCGGTGCCGGGAACGCGCCCGGCGGCGGGCGGCGGCGGGCCAGCCCTTCCCGTGTCCGCAGCCAGCCGGCCCTGGTCGGGATAAGAAGCCAAACCGTTCAGCCAAAGGAAAGGCTAGTCCGTGCGGAGCTGCAGCCTGCCAGAGCGCGCCTGGTTCGTGCTGCGGCCAAAAAACCGGGCTCTGCAACCCAGCTGCCCGTGCCGCTGCGCCCCGGGGGAGGACGTCCCGGCAAGGAGCCGAGGCAGCAACCCAGGGCACGGAGCCGCGTTGCTCGTGGCTTCTGCTAGCGGGAGAGGAGGGGGGCAGGAAGGTGCAATGCTTGCGCAGCTACAGCAGGGCATCGCCGTTCCCGCGGAGGGCGAGGATCTGGCATACTGCTCCACGGGGAAATGCGGGGGGATGGATTTAACTGACAGCATCAGGACAGAGCATGCATTTCTAAAAACGTCTGCAGTTTGGCAGGAGGTTTTAATGGGCCTCAGGGAAGACGGATGTGCTCCTCTCCCAGGCACAAAGCACAGGTCAGGGCTTGATTTTACATTTAAGATTTTGGCACAGCCTGTCTGCAGCCTGCAAAGTCAAAGCCTGGGCTAACTTGATTCATCCCAGCGGGGCTTTCCTATCATTCCTGCAGAGATGTGCTAATGATCGACAGTCCCCACTCGCTGTGATCTGCCTGGCTCTTGACAGCTCAGTCTGCAACTGTAGCGAGACCGAAACTGTGGGCAGACTTTGTTTTCTCAATACAAGCCAAATTCACTCCTCCTGAATGATGCCTGAGCAGCTGGGCTGAGTGTACGAGGTCTGCAGGGAAATTGCTTCATTGCGCTGGGCAGAGAGGTTTTTATCGTAGCCCTGAGGATAGAGCGGCCGTCCAGACAGGGGCCAGCTCTTTGATACGAAGTGCACGGGTCCGTGGTGGCATCGCAGTCCTTCCTGTGCTCAGACTTCCCATCACACTCAGTCCAGCCCCCAGGCAAAATGACACTGTGTTTTTGTGACTGTCAAGAAAAGGGCAGTATCTACTACCCCTTCTGACATCAGTTTGGACCACGCGTTATATCAAGAAGCAAAGTCTCACCGAGCAGAAGTCCTGGCTGTCATCGCTGTTGCTAGTTTGTGGAAAAGCACCTCCTGGACATGCTGAGGTGCCCCTGAGCCCCACGGTGGACACTCCTCCCAGATGCTTTCCCTTCCCTACTGCATGTGCACGGTGCAGGGGCTTTCCTGCCCGTCCCTGGGCCATGGAAGGCCCTTCCTCCCCACCTACCATGAAACACTAGCTCTTACACCAGTGTGGGCCAGCCTGGCCCCCTGGCACACCCCACCGGCCTCCAAACCCCTCCGAGCCTCTGGTCTCACGTGTCCTGGTAGCCCATCTCAGGCTGACCGTGACCCAGGGACGGGCTGCTCTGGTAATAGCCACTTCACTTGAAAACACCCCTCACTTACAGCAAAACGCGGCCGGCGGTATTTTTTAGGACATCCAGAGCAGAGGGCACCGTGACTGCTGTTAACAAGAGACGCAGGTGAAGAAACGGAAGGAAACGATGC
Source organism: Rhea pennata (assembly GCF_028389875.1). Taxonomy (NCBI): domain Eukaryota; kingdom Metazoa; phylum Chordata; class Aves; order Rheiformes; family Rheidae; genus Rhea; species Rhea pennata. The sequence goes on along the minus strand of NC_084673.1, from coordinate 3,243,666 downwards.
TCATGTACTTACAGCAAGGGCACGCGCTCAGCTTGCTGCGATGCTCTCCTGACTCCTTCGAGGTCTGTCCTCCCGCACGTGCCACAGCCAGATCCAGCTGTGCTCCTCAGACCCCAGAGCCCTTCCTTCCCCCAAGGAACGTGCCAGCTCTTGGCTCTCCTCCCACCCCTCTGTTACACGCATCTTGAGGAGACAGCGTTGGCACGCTGCCAGCTAACCCGATGGCTTGTCACCGCTCTCTGGAGCTGCAGAGTCCCCCTGGCAGCCTGGGGACAACCTTCTCGGTGCAGCTGGCAACATACCACTCCCTGCACGCTGCAGCAGGGAGCCTCTCCAGTCCCTGAGACTACATTTCGAATTCACCTACACACACACACACACACACAAAAGTATTCGACACACGCAGCTGCACAGAATAACAGCAGGTAGCTCACGGTGCAGGTAGCTGCTGCGGCGGCCAGACAAGCCTTCTGCTCCCTGCATCGCGCTGGGCACCCGAAAAGCCGACACACCGGAGCCCCCCTCCCGACGTGGGAAATCAGGCACGCCTCCAGAGCCGCCTGCTCAGCTCCAACACCCGCGCTGAAGGTAACGGTGCCCCACGGCAGCAGGGGAGCACCCCCCGGCTGAGGGCACCCGCTCCCGGCGGCCTCAGGAGCCTGCGAGCTCCTGCAGAGTGCCGGATCCCGGCCAGCGAGCCCGTGCCGCGTCTCTGCAGGAACACGCAAGCTGTTCTGCGAGGACCCAGTGTTTCATTGGCAGCATTAGAGGACTTTGTAAATGGCAATGCCTGAATCTGCCGTACGAGCCACCAGAACAACACCCGCACTGCTCTACGCTTGCCAGGAGGCAGAAACAGCTTATTACTTTCTCGCAGCCAGTGACTTCTGGGCATTTAGGGACTTGCCCAAGCTCACACCACAAGCCAGAGCTTATCCAAAATGATGACCTGTCTCCCTGTTCCCTGCTTTCTGGTCAGGAGGAGGCCTGCAGGTTCCCCAAGAGGAACGGGAGCAGAGGGGAGATGCCAGAGTAACCCATCTCCTTCTCGACCACCACAGAGCCCCAGCAAAGGGAGGGAGGAGCCAGCCGGACAACGGGGTTGCACGGAAAGCAGAGGCTTAAACATACCTGCCTTGATAATCTGAGGAGGTGGCGGCTGGCTGGGAGGCCTCGAGAAGATCATCTTCTTGGAGTCCACCAAGAGACGGCAGTAGCCTGCAATCAGGCAGGCAAAGTTGGTTGCTTCAGGCCACTCCATCAGCAACACCAGTGGCTGGAAGGCAAGAGAGGCGAAGCGCGTGAGGGCTCAGCTGGCACAAGAGACGCCCTCCAAAGGGGCCATGCTTGGAGGCCCTGCACTGGTGTCACAACTGTTAGTGTCCGCAAGGGAAAAAACACAGATGTACGTCCTTACCCCAGAGCACTCAACAAATCACTGCGCATGACAAGGTGCCTCACTTCAGCCATAATTCCCTGCTGGCTTATTCCTCTGGGAGTGATTAAAGAGGTGCGAGCTGCCTTATGTTCCCTGCAGAGCACACGCATGTGCATGGCCAGGCCCCGATGCAACTGGCTCCTGGCAATTTGTCTGCATGTCAATGCCCCAAACCTACCTACAAGCACCAGAATTAACCCTGGGGCCATGGGGAGCTCAGGACGCTTGAGGAGTCCCCAGATCCCAGTCCTTTTCCACAGCAGGCGCCGCATCCCCCTTCCACAAACGTCTGCTTCCAGCGAGCTGCAGAAGGGGGACAAGACCACTGCGGCCCCCCAGGCACCACTCCGAGCCTGGTGGGTCTCCCTCAAAGCCAACCCTTTGGGAAAGCAGATCCATGCCTAGGAGCAGATGGTGTCTTCTGTTCTAGGAGAGCATCTCTTCTCCTGCTGAAAAAGGCCTTTGCTTAAAAGAGAGGAGAAAAGCAGATGCGAGCTAGGCGCCAGGTAGAGCCCCGCGGCGCAGGACAGCGGCAGACACGGAGACTCCCCAGCGCCGGCAGGAGGAGCGGAGCTGCGTCCCCGGCTCACCCCGCCGCCCCGCTCCCTGCTTCCGAGCCCCGGCGGGCGCCACGGGGGCGTCCGTCGCTCCCCACGGGGAAAGCCGCCGCTTCCGAGGAAGAGACCGGTGGTGCTGGCGGGTCTCTGCTCTTGCTGCGAATCCCAGCTTTTAAATGCAACAGTCAATCCGAGACCCAGGAGACCTTGTTTACCGCGTCCAGGGCAAAACAAGCCCCAATTAAAACCATTTAAGCCTGCACAGCGTGGAAGGCATTAAAGATATTTTTGTTTTCTTGTTTTATAGCCACAGGAGCTCCCTGCGCCCTTTGGCCAGTTCTGTGCTCGGCTCAGTAGCTGCTCTTCTGAGTCATCAAGCAAACCGGGCCCCGTCCTGGCAAGGGAAGCCCTGGCCTCGCCGCGAAGGAAGAGGGTTCGTCGTGCAGCCCGCGGGAGGCAGGAATACAGCGCTGAGCAGGGAGTGCCACCTCTCAGCCCAGCCTCAGTCTTGACACGGGTGATGAAGGGGAGCCACGTGTTCCCGCGCCGCCGTGTGAAGCCTTCTCCGAACGAGCGCCTTCGACCCGGGGCGCAGCCTTCCCGGGTTTGTTCAAGCCATCTGTTGAGTAAAGAGGCGTTCGCACATTTTCTTTCTCCCTCTGTTATGCAGCAAAGAGAGCTCGAGTGCCGACAACAAGAAACGAAGTGAGAGAGGAGACGGCTGGCAACGAGCCGCTGACGGATAATTAAATTAAGAGGCCGAGACCGGCGGCGACTCCCCTCTGCGAAGGCAAACGGGGGCAGGCCGTCGTGCCGGCCCCACGCGGCCGCGGGCACCGAGTCGGGGACGTCGCCCGGCGAGGCGCGGGCTCATCCTTCGGGATTCCCGATCGGCTCCCAGCGACCAGCTCGTCGCACGCCGCAGTTGACTCTCCTCGGCTCTGCCAGGGAGAGCCGTACGACGCGTACGACGGCGCGGGAGCGCTGCGAGAGGTCGCCTGCAGCTGTCCGGCAGGCAAACGCTGTGATTACAGACTAAACCACTCCGCTGGCCGCGCGCTGCCACCTTGACCCAATCGCTCAAGGTTTCTGCCCAAAGCGCGCCAAGACGCTGGGCGCGGGGCAGCGCCGCTCGGTGCCTCGGGGCAGGATTAGTCCAGGTCTACGGAGACACGGGACAGCAGAAGAAAAACTCTTTGTACAGCTAAACACATACTACCAGGCTGAAATTATTCATGTTTTGATCTTTCGCTCCTACTGTTTTCTGGAGTTTCAAGCCTTAATGAGAAAAGGTGACTTTTTTCACTTGAAGAGTTTCCTGCTTGCCAACCGGTCTAACTGGAAAGCGAAATGAGATACATTTATACCAGATACAAGAGACAAGTTTTACATTAGCTTACGAAGGACGTAGCGTTTCTCGCACCCGGGTCCATCGAGGCAGCAGTCGGTTCTTCGCTCGCGTGGGATACGTCGGCCCCCGCCTTCGAGCGTTACCAAGTCGGCTCCGCGACGCAGGGCGCGCGGGGGGCTCGGGCCGCCGCTCGAGCCCGCTCCCGCTCCCGCTCCGGCCGCCCGGGCTCCCCGGGGAGCCAAACACGGCCTCGGGGCGCGCCGCTTTCCCGCGCCGCTGCTCCGCGCCCCCCGCCGCCGCCTGCCTCGCCTCTGCTCTTGCTCCGTTGGGTTTTTCTCTAAACAAATCACTTTTGGCTTTGCGGGCTCGGGAAATCCCGTCCCGTCCGCACGCCGCCCGGCTCCCACGCTCCCTGTTTGCAGCCGCCGGGCCGCTGCTCCCGGCCCCGCAGGCCCTTACGTGCCTTAATCCCGCCGGAATAACCCCGCCGCGGGAATCAAGCCCGTCCGTGCCTCCCAGCTGCGTGTATCGAGACCAAGGAAAACTCAGTCTCGCTTTCCTCCAGATCGGGTCTCACCACTCCAGCCCGCGGGGCAAAGGCTCCAGAGCAAAGCAGCTACCGCCCGGCAAACGATTTATTAGACGGACGCAGCCGCCGCCGCCGCCGCTGCAGCCCGCCCGTTACCTGCGCACGGTGCCCGGCTCCCTCCCGGGCAGCCCATCGCGGCGGCGGCAGCGCGCGGGGCTGCTCCGGCACCCCGGCCCCGCGCTCCCGCCGCACGCCAAGCGGCTGCTCGCAAATTCAAAATGGCCTTTTCTGCGCCAGTCCTGCAGCTCAACATCCGCCGTTTCCACGGTAACCCGGCGCTGCCTCGCTCCCGGCCCGGCAATTATTCGGAGCAGCCGGCAAACCGCCCCCCCCCCCCCACCGCCCCGTCGCCGTTGGGGCCGGCGCTGGCGTCCTGCTGGCGTTATCCCGCCGGACGGGCGCGGAGCGTCCGCCGGAGCCGGGACGGGGGCTAAAGGAGGGCTCCGAAGGGAAGGGAGTTTCCAGCTCGCGCGGCAAACCGCGGTGCCGGCCCCCGCCGGCGCTGCCGAGACCCCTCCGTCCTGCTCGGCTCCGGCAGCACCGCTGCTCCAGCCGCGCCGTGCCCGCGCTTCGGCCGTGCCCGGACCGGTTGCGGTTCGTTGCACGCTCCCGCGTGGGCTCGGCCACCTCCACGAGCTTCGCTGACGTGCAAAAAGCCACCAAGCCCCTCCAGGACCAGCATTCGCCCACGGCTCCTCCGAGTCTCCAAGCAGACGCTCCGGCAAACCGAGACGCGCTCGTGCCTGCGGCCCTCCCGCGAACGCCGCCGAGCCGGCGCGCGCCGCGGCCTCGGCGCCCGAGCAGCCCCGTCCCCGCGCCCGCAGGGGCCCGTGCCTACCTTGGCGTCCAGGATGCTCGTCTCCACCCGGGCCACCCCCTGGTTCTCCCGGAACAGCTGGATCTTGCTGACCTTGCTGAACTCCGACAGCACCGTGGTGAGGTTGGTCTTCAGGTCGATGACGTGGCTGATGCCGTGGCGGGGGCCCACCAGGAGCGTGGTGGCTGGCTGCTTCTCGTCCTGCGACCGCGCGGAGACAGGGAGACAGAGGGACAGGCGTGAAGAGAGGCGCCCGGGGGCTGCGGCTCTCTCCGGCCGGGAGCCGCGCTCGGCCCCCTCCCCGAGCCCCCCCGGCAGCGCTGGGAACGGCGCGCAAGATGCCCAGGGTATCGAAAACCAAAGCACCGAACCGGCCGTCCGCGTGAAACGTTCAGGCCTGCTGGCGCCGCTGCGGGAAGTAAGAGCAGGTTACGGATCTGACTGATCTGACACTGCCTCCGAGGGCGGGAGGCGGAGGAGGGAGCGATGAATTTTATAAAAGGAGAACGAGAGAAGGCTCAGCTGAAAATAGAGCCGTGTCCTGATCTGCCCAGCACGGACACTTCGAGCCAGACCCGGAGGTGAGGAGGAAGCTGGGCAGACCAGGGTGGAAGAGAATGACTGAATGACTAACGTGGGGCTGAACTCGGAGGCTGGTGTGCTCAGCTGGCTCCAAGTCTCCGCTCTTGGTGACAGCGATAAAAATAGCAGAGCACCCACAAGCACGACGACTCGCCCAACGCTTCCCACCCCGGCAGTGTCAGGGCCGCTGCTCTGACCGCTGGGCCACAGCACCTGCAAGACACCGCACGGTTCAGCCTTTCCTTCTTTCTGACCCGCAGCCCTTTGAGCTGCGAGGCAGGAGCTCCGCGACATCAGGGAACAGAACAGATCACAGGCTGCAAGAGATGAAGCCAAGGAGGCAAAGCAAGAGAAGCCAGGGAACTGCCAAGACCTTGGTTGGCCATGGTGGAGAGGTGGCACTTATAGCATGGAGCTGGTGTAACTCGACCTCCGTGGGAGGTGGAACAAGAGGAATGGAGATGGAGAGGTGAGCCAGGCAGCGGCGAGCCTTAGCAGGTCCTCCGTTCTCCAGTTTGGCTTGGTGGCTTCCCTCCTGCCACGGAGAAAGCGAGGCGGCTTGGGTGAGGGATGGAGATGCCTCTGATGGAGATGAGGGAGGAGCAGGCCATGCCGGTGGCAACTTCAGCAGAGCCACCAAGCAGCGGCCAGGGAGACGTGGTGGCCAGCTGATCTATTCCCTGCACGGACCAAACAGGGAACGTTCTGGCCTTTGCCAAAGATTCCCCTCCTCCGGGATGGACGGCAGGATGCTGCTGGGCCTCCCGGGTGCCGGAGGAGCAGGACATTGGAGAGCTGTGCCGAGCAGCCCGGCCGGGCTGCGCCGACCCGAAGGCTGGGGCAGAGGTAAAGTTTCAGCATGTGCCCAAAGCTGCTCAGATCTCACCACCTCGTTGCCCAAGCCAACAGAGCAGCAACTCCCTGACCCTGCGGAGCTGCAGGTCCGACCCACCGTCAGCTCTGACGGCCCTTCTGGGCAGGGGGACAGAGCAGGAGGCCGAGGGGAGCGTCGCACGGAGCCGCCATCTCCACGGACGTCGCAGGCACGTCAGCCCCACACACAACCTGGGCCAAAGGCCCCCCCAGGCCGCGCCAGAATTACCGTACCAGCCCCACGGTGTTGAAGAGGACTCCGGCGAAGGTGGGCAGCTCGTTCAGGATCCTCAGGTACTGCAGCTTCGCCTGCACCGCCGAGACCTGCGGAGACACGTCACCCGCACGCTCGCCGCCGGGACGCCGGCAGCGACGGCGCGGGAGAAGGCGCGCGGCCGGGACGCGCCGGGCTCACCTTGGGGCCGCCGGGCGGCTGGCTCTGGTGGGCTTTCAGGCGCTGCGAGAGCGACTTGCGCAGGCTCTTCTCCCTGACGAGCTGCAGGAGCGAGGGCGGCAGGAAGGGCTCCAGGCCCCACTCCTTCCTGCGGGGAGCGGAGCGGCCCGAGGAGCGAATGATGGATCCGAGTCCCGGGCGCCGCCCATCCTGCCCGCCCGGGGCCGCGGCCGCTTGCCCAGAGAGCAGGAGCGGACGCCTGCCCACCGTCCCCGGGGCGGTGACGCCCTCCCAGGCTGGCTCAGCACCCTGACACGCTGCTGGGAGCCTCCCAGCGCCCTGCTCCCCGCAGCCTCCCTGGACGGAGGAGAAGGCCCGGGAGGGGACACCGAAGCACGACGCGGGGTGGCTCGGGCAAGGGGAGCAGGACTCACTCCACGTTCTTGAGGGAGACCTTCTGGCTGGGCCGGGTGGCCGAGACGGTGATGTAGATGTGGAGGGCGGCCAGCCCCAGCAGCATCTCCGGCTTGGGGTCCATGGCGAAGCGCTCTCGGATCACGTCGTTGCGGCTCTGCAGGGGAGGCGCGACGTTACAGCCCGGCCTGGACAGACGCACGGACCACGAGGCACCGCCAGCTCCCAGTGCCGAGGCGGAACACGCTGGGGAGCACTGGGAGGAGCGGGAAGGGGGCTGGGGGTGCCCCTGCCCCCCTACCTGGATGTACAGGTACTCAAATGCCGCAGGATCCCGGCGCAGCAGCTCCACGGGGTCTTTGGGGAAGAAGCTCACGCGGAAGAGGCATCTCATGCCCTGGTAGTGCGTCCTCTGCACAACCTGCGGCAGGAGAGCCGTGAGCGCGCGGCCGAGCGCGCCCGGCCGGGCGGCAGCAGCTCCGCCGGCACCGTCACCCCCGAACCGGCGGCCTTGGCGGCCCACGGCCGGGCGGCACCGCGGAGGCTCCTGCTCGAGAAGGGGCCGAGGTCCTGCTGCACAAGCGCAGCGGCCGGGCGCAGTCCCGACCGGCCCTCGTTGACGCTGTCCCGACCCGTGGGGTCCCGGAGCGAAGAGCAGCTCCGCGCCGCTGCCGGGAGAGGGAGCGTAAGCGCCCCGTCGTCTCCCAGTTTGGCCCACCCCGTCCCGTCCTTCGCACGCCGGAGCCCGCAGGGCCGCGCCGGGGCTCGGAGGGGCTCGGCCGCCCCGCGGCACGGCCGCAGGCTACTTCCACGCTCCGGGGACCCCCCTGCTCCCGGCCAGGGGCAGCGTCCCCTCCCCGGAGCCTTACGTGGGCCAGAGGCTGCTTGTCCTGGAGAAGCAGGAACCGGTGGCTCTGCTCCGGGCTGGAATACTCCAGGACCAGGGCGAAGTGCTCGATGTGTCTCAGCGAGAGACGGTCCTGCAGCGTCACCATCACGTCCTGCGGAGGCCGTAGGGGGATTCAGGCGACCCTCGCGGCGGGTGTCAGACCCCCCCTTCCAGCGGCAGAACGCGTCGCGCGGGGAGGCGGAGGGGCTGCTTCTCGCGCGGCGGCGGCTTGCAGCGAGCAAGCGGGAGACAAGGGAAAACGGCTCGGGCGGCCGCGAGACAGGGAAGCGCCGCGGCGGGGCCCACCTTCACCGTGGTTCGGCCATCGAACGTGAAGGACTTGATCTGCCCGTTCTCCAGGAAAACCTTCAGCACGTTGGGAATGAGCAGGAGAGCTTCCTTCTTCAACATGTCCTGGCAGGCAGGGCCGGCAAGAGGAGGGGAAGGGAGAGAAGGAGGGAGCAGAGCAGATGTCAGTGATGGAGAGGTTACGGCATCCTTCGCGTCCCCAGGATCACGCGTTGAGCAGCGCGTTTCCCTCGAAAAGCCGGCGTCTCCGCGGAGCGATTGAGAAGCACAGAGCTGGAGCAACGCGGAGCTGCCGGGGCGGGGGGGGGGGGGGGGGGGGGGAATCGCCTCCCCGGCTCCCGTTAACCGCAGGGGCAATCGGGCATCCGACCCCATCCGCCTCCTCCCGACATCCCGCCCTGGCTCCCGGCCCCGGGACGCACCGGCGCCGGCGGCCAGTCCCCCTTTCCGGACCCACAAGCCCAGCTCAGCCTGGCCCCGGCTCGCACAAGCCCTGCGCTAACCCGCTCCCACCCCTGCGCGGGGAGCTGAGCGAAGGCTGATTTTTTTGTAGCGAGCAACGTTTGAATCAGATAATTACTTAATTGATTTTGCTTAAAAATAGAATTTGCTAGAAGCACATTAAAGCTTTCTCTCTCTCTCTCTTTTTTTTTTTTTTTTTTGTACTGGTTGCTGCTTAATAAAAGCTTTCTGCAATTAAGAGATAACGCCACCGGGCTGGAACGCTGCTGCAGGATAGCAGCTTCCCGCGGAAACGCCGCGGCAGACCCAGCCCGAAGCCTTTGGCACCGGGTTTGAAACTGCGCAACCCTTCCCAAGGGCGAGCGCTGGCGCTGCCCAGCCGGGAAGCTCCGGCCGGGGAGGGAGGACCAGGCGGGAAAGCCCAGCAAAGGGGCTGCAGGGGAATAGTGGGGCAGGACTTACTGGGTCCGTCTCGCCGACCGTGACCTGCTCGGAAAATCGGACCTTCGCCGGGTTGGACCTCAGCTTCGCCTTCTTGGCTGCGCTGATGAAAGCAGATTTGGGGGACTGGAAAGAGAGCACCAGGTGAATCGCCGGCGCGGGGCTCAGGAAGGGCTCTGCCCGGCCCCCAGCTCCCCGGCGGGGCGTCCCCAGGCACGGCGCGCTCTCCGCGGCTCCTGCCCGAGCTCTGGATTAGCCGATCCCTCGGCTCGGGGACCCACGCTGGCGGGGTGCTGGCTCTCACCTGGTGGGCGTGCAGGACGGTGAGGACCACGAAATCCTTGGCGCTCCTACGACGGAAAGGAGAAGGGAAGAAAGTGTTTGCTCAATGCATGCACGCAGCCACCGAGAGCTCCGCGGGTGAACTCTTCCCCCACCTGGCCAGATGGTGGCCAAGACCTTTGTGGTCTCCTTGAGATGGTCCTTGTGCTGTGGGTGCCCATGTGCTTCCTCCACCAATCTCTGCCCTGGCTCTGCTATGCCCATGGGCGAGTTGAGCCAGGTTTGTCCACAGCCCCACGGTGGTCTTGCTGACCAGGACACTCTGGCCACCTCTCACATCCCGAGGTCCTTCCCAGCCAGCGCCCGGCCGCTCGGGAGCCAGAGGCTACAGCCTGGAGGTGCTGGGCACCAGCGCTGCCAGCACGGCCAGGTTTCGCTCATCACTACAGTCTGCCCAAGCCCAGGCTTGATGTTCTCCAGGTCTAGCTCAGCCTGGTGGCTCAGGAGGTCCCCCCGGGGACGCGGGCCCACGCTCGGCTCCCGGCCGCGGCAGCGGGGTGTCCTCACCTGACAAGCTCGATGAACCGCTCACGGGGGGCTTCGCTCACGTCCTCGTCATCGATGGCCAAGATCTGGTCTCCGGCCAGGAGCTTCTCCTCGGAGGGGCCGCCTGCCGGGATGCAGCCGTGAGAGCCGGGCCGGCGAGCCCGGGTTGGGCTCCCCGGGCGGCGGGAAGGCTGCCGCGCGCCGCCCGCCCGCCCACCCGCCGTACCTGCCGTCACCGAGCGCACCACCACGGGCTTCTCGCTGCCGGCCACGAAGCCGAATCCGTAGAGGGGGTGGCGCTGGATGGTCACCTGTCGGAGCGCGTCCAAAGGCGGCCGCCCACATTCCATATCATCGCCGCGCTCCTCCGGCATCACATGGCTGGGCCGCGCGGCGGGGGGCAGCCGGTGAGACGGCCCTGGGACGGGGCCGCTCGTCCCGCCCGGGTCCTCTGCGCGGGGCGGCAGCCTGCAAACCCAACGCAGCCCTTTCCTGCGGGCTACTCGCGGCCGCTTGCACGAGCGCCGCGGGCGACCACGCGCGTCCCGAGTGCTGAGCCTCTCCCCAATGCTCCTAGCTTGGCCCACAACACCAGGATGACCTCCCAGGGGAGATGTGGAGCCGAGGAGGCATCTGCCCCTGCTTCCTGTGCTCCGGCCCAGCGCCTCCGCAGAGGGAGAGCTCTGTCTGGGGGCAGGAGAAGATCTGTGCAAAGCTTCTCCCTTTCCTTTCACTTCACTGTCCAGATTAAAAGCCTTCTGTTAGCCTATAAAAAAGGTAGTCAGAACAACAACAACAAAAAAACCCAAACGCTCTCAGCAGACGTGCCAGTTGGTCCTTAATGCCTCCTGGCTGCCAAACAGCTCGCTGTCACGGGGCGACGGCAGTAATGAATTCTGCTAACAGCGCTAGGACGGACTCGTGCGTCCGTCCTGGAAAACTGTCAGGCGGCGGCAGCTGGGAAGGAGTGGGAAGGGAGGTGGCAATCTTCCCGCCTTGGGACAAGCCGGCACCTTCTCCTGGTGCCACCTGCCCTCCAAGCAGAGGTGGGCTCAAGCCTCAGGGCCGCAGCAGTGGGCGAACGCTTCCAGGAAAGGAACCGATCGGAGGGGTCACGTGTAGAAAGGACTCAGCCTGGAGGGACACTGGAGGAACCCCCAGCAGATGTGGGGAGAACATGAAATGCTCAGTGCATGCAGAACGAAGCACTCCTGCCAGCTAGAGAAACAGACGGCGCAATCAACCTTGGTGGGAATCCACCCTCGCGTACCCAATATCTAAACAGGTTGTGGGTACAAACCCAACCCTAGGATTGATCGGGATGACCGAAGCTGTGGGCAGGGAATGGTTTTCCTACCAGCCCTATACAGCAGGGCACTAACAGCGAGAAGGTCATCAAGATGGATGGAAGGCCATCCCATCAACCCAACAGGCACCCCAGGAGAAGATCAACCACAGTTATCCCGAAACTCTTCTTGCTCAGAGAAGCTGTTGGCCTAGCAGAGGCGTGCTGGGAGGGCGGTGTGTGCCAGGCCTCAGCTAAGAGCGGCTGGTCTCCAGACCCACCTGCTCCTCACTAAATTCACACAAATTCTTATATATTCCTTCCTATTAATTAGGAAGCGCTAACACTGACTTTACCTGCCGTTCCAGCCGCTCTGCAGGAGAAGGCGGCTGGAGCTGATGCAGACATACTGGTAGCAACGGCAGCTAGCTCAGCAGCCGCGCTAGACCGTGAAAACGCAGCTCTTCCCACCCGCCAGGACTCCGGGTTTCCAGGGGCGAGGAGACGGCGCCGCAGTCCGCGCCAGCGAGCCTCCGCGGCGAGCGCGCCCGGGGAGCTGGGACGCAGCCTGCGGGCTTAGCCGCGCTCCTCGGGCTCCAGAAGGCACCGCGCTGGCTCAGGGTGTAGCACAGACCACCAGCAGCGGCAGAGGCTCGGGGTCTAAGGGCAGCTTCCGAATAACACCTACGAGATCTAGGTGGGGAAGACGCTTCCCGATCTCCTTGGCTAGGGGAATGTCCTACGTGTTGTACAGGACCGGGAGGTCAGAGACATGTCTGGGTGAGCTCCTTCACGAACGGGGCTGTGCAACCAAACCACACGTGGACTGAGAAGAGCCACCAAGCCCACGGATGCTATACAAAGCCTTTGCTTTGCAGATCAGGCAGTGATTCCTGGGGAAGCAGTTTGAGCTGTTTCAGCTAATGAACGCTGCCGTTTTTAGCAGCAGAGCCCGAAGAAGCCGGGGCTTTAGCATGTGCACATCTCAGGTAGTTTCCACGAGATCCCCTAAACGAGTGCCCGGTGAAGGAGTGCGTGATTAGATGCTGCCACCTCAGACAGGCCTACGAGACCGAGACCTCTTCCCGCGCCATCCCAGGCCGCTGCGGCCCGCCGGCTGCCAGCGGAGCGTCTCCCCATCACACGGTCCAGCGTCGCTTTATTGCTGTTGTAAAATCCACACTCGGCATCCGGCGTTGGCCAGCTTCCCTGCCGACGCCTCATCTGCAAGACTGCCGGAGGGCAGGCAAACACCGCGTCCGCCGTCCGGTGCTCAGCACCAGCCTGGTCACGGGCTGTCTAACCGGGCTCTGTCCTGAAGGCAGCTAGCACGAGAAGACCTTGCCATAAAGACACCCTCCTCCGAAGAGCGCAGGCAAAGCAAGCGCCAGCGTCCTCCTCCTCCGAGAGCCCCGGCGCTGGAGCCGGGACCAGAGCATCCCACGCAGGAACTGCTCGGAGGGGACGGCGCAGCGCCCAGCAGGAGAAGGACCCGCTGCTCTAGGCGCAAAATGCAATCGAAATGAAAGGCGGGGGGAACCCCCAAAAAAGCCAACCAAGCGTTGAACCTCTTTTCTTCCAAGTTTCCTAAGCCTAACGTGGAGGAAGGGTCATCTGCCAGCTAGAGCTCACAGCCAGCAGAGCGGGGAGGCGTTTCCAGCAGCCCCTCCGACCCGCACCCGCGGGGGGCACGCGGGGTCCGACGCGAAGCCCTTCAAAGCCACCGCTGGCGCGTGGCGTCAAATCTGCCGTCGCCAGCAGGAGCGCTTCGGTCGCCGGGAGCTTGTTGCAAGAAGGGGAAACCGAGGCACGGGGAGAGACGCGCCGCGGGTCCCTGGCGGCGCGCCGACCGAGGCTCCCGCGGCCCCGCGCGGCGGGAGAGGAAGAGGCGGCGCAGCCCGTTTCCGCGTCCTCCATCCACTCGGCCAAACCTGGAAATTCAGGGCCGCTACGAGGAAGCCAGAGAGCGGGTTTTGCTTTACGTGCGAGTCTCGTTCCGGCCTTAATGGCACAGTCAGTTCCTGACATCCCCATAATACTCTGTGAATAACAAGGTAACTCTTCCAATTTACAGCTTACCATAAAGCGCCGCTACAAATTTGGAGCGAGTGGGGTTTTTTTTTTTTTTAATACTGTAACAATGACAAAAAGCATATTTTATTGCAGGAATGGCAGCCTAGGTATATTTATCCATTGGCCAGGCTTCTTTGGTATACTTTCCTCTTTTAATGGCCATGCAAATGTATTTATATCCTGGAGTTATACCTCCAAATTCTTCTATACTTTGCTTTTTAATTTATGCGGTATGCACAACCTGCTATGCAAAACGGAAACGAGCACTGAGACAGCAGCATCGATCCGGCCACCCGAACCCAAAGGTTTAGCACCGCTTCTGCTTCCCAGCGCTGTCCGGGGGATCCTGCATCTGGTGCCCAAAGCTGCAACTCCCAGTTTGCAACCCCAAGCTGGAGAAACGCAAGCAGAGCAGGCTCTGCCAGCGCGGGTGGAACGCGCCTTCAGCACCATCCTGCCAAGCCTCTCCCTCCATCAGCCCTGTGAAACACCGGCTCCTTTCTTTCTCTCTCTTTTTTTAATATTGTGGAATTAGAAATTTGACTGATATGAATATGTAACAACACTTGCTTTATTAATAGCAGCTGCATTATCAGTTAGCTCCCTGCTATTGGCAGGAGATCTGGGACGACGTGTGGCTTGAAACCTGGAGAGAAACGCAGCCCGCAAAGGCGGCGGCGCGGTCGCCGCGTCCCTGCCCTCGGCGAGCCGGCCAGGACGAGGCAAGCGCGACGGTCGCCAACGCTGCCCGGCTGCGGGAGCCGGCGCTGGACCTGCTCCCCGGCGCCGGCGGTCCCAAAGGCCCCGGGAGCCGGGCAGCTCCGCAGCAGCTCCAACCTCGGCGAGTCTCGGCGTGAACCTCGCCGACGTGGGTGATAAACTCCCTTTCGCTCTCCCTCCCCCCTGCAACCCTGCAGGCTTAAATGAAAACAAGATTACAAAGGAGATTGGATTGGACATATTTCTGGTGTGCTATTTTAGCTGTAAATTATGCCAGCTTCACAAAACCCCAACTGTTCCTCCCCAAGATCACCGCGCCGATTGGCTTGCAAAGATCAGGCAGATCAGGCACTTGCTTGTCTGCAAAAATGCTTACGGGTCCAAACAACATCCAGACGCCAAAGCACAGGTGCTGCACATACAGTGTATACGTGTATATACGCACACACACACGGTCACACACACACGGTCACACACATGCGTGGCAGCTCCCCGAAGCTCCCGTCTGAGTCACGACAACCATTGCAGGAAGCCTCTGGCTTGGGTCAAGCAGGTTTCCAAGCCCCCGGCGCCGGGCTCGGCGCCGCAACCCGCCGGACGAGCCGTGCCGTTCCGGCTGCCCGTGCCAGCGCCGCTCAGGCTTTCCCCAGCTTTGGCTGCCGGGGCAGAGCGAAGCCTCGGGCAGCCCGGCCGGCTCGGAGGCCGGCCCGCTCCCGCCGCCCGGCCCGCGCGCTTCGGCTCGCCAGCCCCGGCAGCGGCGCGGAGCAAAGCCCCTTTCGCAGGTCGGGTCCCCCCTCCCCGTCTCACCGCCGGGTCCTGGCACAGAGCTCGTCTGCACGTGCACGTATCCGTCAGCACAAAACCAGGCTTCCCAGGCAATCAATAACGCTATTTAGGAGATAAATCTCGCTATCGACTGGCTCCTGAGGCCAGCTGCTGATTAATTCCAAAGAGAGAGAGAAAGCGAGCGAACGCCAAGGAGCTCAGGGGCGCTCCTGCCGGCCCCGGGTGCCCGTCCTGCGCGCCCAGGCCGTGCTCGGACGAGCCACGGGGACGGGATGGGACTTCTGGTGCCGCAGCTGGTCACAACGCGATGGGGCAGCGGAGGGAGAAGGATCCATCTCCCGAGGGGGACACAGCACCATTGCCAAATGCCTCCGCCACCCGAGACCAGAGCCCTGAGACCCTTCAGCAGGGAGAGCAAAGTCACAACTAGAAAAGTCCCACACAGACCCGAGTCCAACACCACCCTCTGTCCCTGCCGCAGGGAGGCGGGACGTGGGGAGAGGCCGGGAGAGCTCTGCAGATCGGGCTGCTCGGATGTCAGTGAGGCGGGATCCACCAACACCAGCAGAGACGTGCTGGGTTTGAGGATCCACGTGTCCTTGGAGAAGATGAGGCACGTACACATCTGTGAACGTGTGGGAGCAGCCACTGTGCTGCGTACGCATTAAAGGCGGGTGTCGCATTCCCTCAGACCAGCTGCGGCAACGCTCGATTGGAGGTTCCTGTACCATCCCATTCCCATCCCAGATATTTTCATGGTGATTTAGAGCTGGCCAGAGGTGCTTGTTGGCTGCCAAGCCTTCTAAGGTGGTGCCTGTCCACCACGTCTCAGCCCCAGCCTGCAGGAGACATCTCGGCTGTAGAGCAGGGCCTCCCCCAATGCATCTCCAGCCGTCCGTGCTGGGGAAAGGAGGGCGCCCACCAGAACAGGCAGGGAAGGGGCTCCCCGCCATCAGTCTCAGCGAGCACAGGAGATGAGGGGAGCTTGCCCTGCCTCGCCAGCGAGGGCCGCAGAAGGAGGACAGCTGTGCCTTGCAAGGACTCCAGGGAGAAGGGCTCCAGTGAAAGCACCGCTCAACCCAAAGGATGCTACCACCACAGAAACCAGCCAGTGCCGGACCATCTGGAAATCACATCTGGCCAGATAGGAGATTTCCAGCCCTCCAGGCAGCAAAGATCCAGAGCAGAATCTCAGAAGGAATCATGGGAGAAGGAAGACACCATCAGTTTTACGTAAGGCTAGAGAAACAGATGTGCCCTGCACTAACCCAGTGGGTATCTTCCAGTCCTCTGTGCCTACACCACCACTTCCCTGTACTGGAAGACTCGAGGATGGATAGCGCTGCATATCCCTCCACATTTCCCAAGCGCTTCTCCCTGGCTGAGGTGGATCCATGCTCATGTCCCCAGCTGGAGCACCTGCAGGGAAGGAGCAAGTCCCAGCTGCGGGCAGGGCACTGGCAGCACGCAGCATGGCCCCGCAACGACTCCAGTCGTTTCAGGAAGCGAAAAGACATCCCTCGAGCATCCTCCAGACACTGTGGGGCCGTCATCTGAGGCAAAACCCCATCTCTGCAGACCCATGAGTCTGCCCCCCGGCCCCCTCCACCCCAGGGTGCAGCTCCGCTGGCAGGACTGCAGGAGACAGGGCAAAACGTGAGAAAGGCAGGTAAGAACGGTGCCTCATCACGAGATTGCATTCAGCCACGGCACTTCCCCCATGCTAGTCTGGACCTTCTGCACTTAAGCTTCAGCTGAAAGCTAGAACCAGCTCACCGCAAGCACACCATTGTTCGCTGCATGTACAAAACCTCATCTTGGGAAGTTTGAGGCTGACGGCCCTCAATCCATGCAGATTTTGGAGGTGGCACCTTTCCCCTTCCCTGGCCTTAGTTCTAGCAAACTGCCCTTCAGCTTACGAGACAGCGACAAAGTCTGAGCCCTGGTGGCCCATTCCTAGGGGATGGAGGTGCTGGAAGCACCACTGGGTGCTGGGAGCTTCCACAGGGAGGGTCCTCTGAGATGCAGCCTGCTCCCAAAGGGATGCTCTGAGCTGGGCAAGCTGCAAACGCCAGCTCTGCTCTCGGCTGCGCCCCAAGGAGAGCTTAGGGCTGGCGGCGCTCGAGCCCCGGGAAGAAGCAGAGCGGCTCCGACCTGGGGGCCAGGTCTGCGAGCGATCCTGCGCACGCAGCATCGGAGCGTCTCAATCAGCAGCACCCCGTAACCGCCGGGCGAGCGAGCCCCGCGGCGGCCGCCCCCGCAGGAGGCCGCGTACCCGGGGGCCGAGCGCCGGAGCCGCGCGGCAGCCGCGACGGCGCGGTCAGGGCTCGTTGCCATGCCAATCAAGCGCGCAGTCAGCACATCCAGCTCCCAGGCCACGGAGAGCAGCCGAGCTCCTGGAGCCGGACCAGCGCTGCCCGCACCGACGAGGGCGGAGGGAAAAGCGCCCCAACGTCCCCAGTCTCGGGGCAAGCGGAGGCGGCCGCCGGCGCCCGCGGCGGCTTCGGCCGAGATGGGGACGGACCCGGGAAGGGAGGCTCGGCCTGGCTGGCTGGCTCGCTGTGTGCCGTGCCGGTTCGCGAGCAGCCCCCCGAGGCTCGTCCCCGGGCCCAGGGCGGCTGCAGCGCGGAGCCGCTCACACGCGCTAGCACAAGCCCTGCCTCTCCACGGGCTCTCCGCGGCCAGCAGCGCTGCAGGCAGCGTGTCAGCACCGGGGAAAAAAAAACTCGGGCTCGGCGAGGCGGATCCCCGGGGCACGGCTGCAGCTCCCTTCCTTCCCTCCCCTGCTCCCGCCGGCCGTCACGCGCCGGCGAGCGGCCGGGACGCTGCCCGGGGGGTACGCCGGAGCTGCCAGGCTGCGGCCGGCGCGGCGCGTTCTGGCCGGCAGCGCGTTAGCAAACACGCAGGCGTTTTGCAGCTTGCTGCCGGACGAGCCGCGCGACTCCTCGCTGCAAGGCGGCGCGGACGCCAGCGGCACCCGGGGCGCGGGGAGACGGGCAAGCTCATGGAAAGGAGAGCCCAAGGGACACCGCAGCCGAACCGCTCCCGCCAACAGCGGATATTCCCCTTCCCCGTTTATAGGCACCTGCTTCCGCCCGGGACAAGACACAGGCGCAGCGGCGCTGGGCCCCGGGCCACCACCGCTCCCATGCTCCAGGCGCTTTTGCACCCAGCGAGGCTCCCGGGCGCGCGGAAACCCATCGCAACCCGCTCTGGTGAAAACCAGCTTCTCTCTCGCCCGCTGGCGGCGCCCGGCAAAACTCATTCCGTCCAAATTGCACTTAAACAGGAAAATCAGGGTGTGTGTGTAAGGGGGGGGGGGGCGCAAACCAGCAGACCGGCCCCGAGCGCTTCCCTCTCCCTTCCAGCCGCTGCAGCGCCCTGAGGCTCGAGCCTGCCGTGGCACCGGGCTACCAGCGAGGGCGGCCCCGCCGGCGGCCCCGCCAAGGTGACCCGGCGGGCGGCCGCCGAGCTCGGCCCGGCCCGGAGGGGCGGACAGGGCCCCCGGGGGGCGGTGGGGGGGGGTTGGGGGGAGCCAAGCGCCGCCGGGGGCAGCCGCGGGGCTCGGCGCTGGGCTGAGCCGGCTGCGGCGAGCGGGGCCCCGCTGCCAGCTGCGCTGCCCGAGGGGGCTGCCGGGGGGTCGGGGACGGACGGACGGACACAGACAGCGCGACGGCGCAAGGGCGCAGCCGAGCGGGCCGCCCCGAGGCGCGCAGGGTCCGCGCTCCGCGGGCTCCGCAGGGGCCCGGCGGCAGCGCGCAGGAGCTGCGGGAGCGCGGCGGGGGCCGCCGGCCCGACCCTCCCCATCCCGCCGCCAGCGCAACAGGACGGCGGCGGCGGCGGCTCCCCCCGCGCCCGGCTCACCTGGGCTCCGCCGCCTGCTCCCGGCTGCGCGGCGCTGCGCGGCGCTGCGCCCGGCGGCGGCTCAGGCGGGCGGCGCGGCGGGCGGCGCGGCGCGGCGGGCGGGCAGCGCCCCGCCGGGGCCCCCGCAGCCCCCCGCCGCCGCCGCCGCCCCCGCCATGGCGCCGCCGGCCGCCCGCTGCCGCAGCGCGGGGCTCCGCGCCCCGCTCCGCCCCGCCGCGCCCCGCCCCGCCGCGCTCCGCCGCGCCGGGAGCCCCCCGCCCTCCGGGCGCCGCCGGGGGCCGCGGCGGCGGCGGCCCCGCGCTCCCCGCTGCCGCCGGGCGCTGTGCGCCGCTCTGCGCGGCCGCCGCGGCGGGGCGGGGCGGGCGGACGGACGGACGGACGGACGGGGCGGGCGGGGGCGGCCCCTCGCCCCCGGGATCCCCCCCCCCCCCTCGGGGCAAGACACCCTGGGGCAGCGCGGCGAGCGCGCAGGGCCCGGAGAGCCCAAACCCGTCCCCCCCGCCCCTGGGGAGGGGGTTGGACCCTGCTCCCCCCCCTCCCCGGGCCGTGCTGTGACCCCCCACGCAGGCAGCGCCGCCCCCGGGGCAGCCCGGCGAGCTGGGCCCGGGGGGCTCCCGCCGCCCTTCATCGCAGCCCTCCGGCGCCGCTCGACGCCGACCGATCATCGCAGCGGCGGGGGGCGGCTGCCCCCCAAACCGCCGGCTGCGGGGCCCCCGCCGTGCTCCCCCCGGCCTCGCCGCGCGCGAAGCCTTTCTGCGCTGGCGGGGGCCACCGCCGCCGCCCCGACACCCGCTCGCTCGGCCTCGTGAGCTCGTGAGACCCCGCTGCGGGTCCCTCCTCGCGCTCTTCCTTTTTTTTTTTTTTTTTTTTTTCCTTTTTTTGGAGATTTTAGTAATTACATGTCATCTGCAAACGCTGCCACCTTACTCTCCATCCTCCATCCCCACCACGATGGATTCTCTGCTCACCCATCCATAGGTAACTCCATGGTAACCTCCCTCCAGCCTGCAAAAATCAACAAAAGCTCTTAAGGAAACTATGTTGTCAAGGCATAAAGGGAGGTTTGTGTGCGTTTCTTATTAAAAGACGGGGAGACGAGGGCTAGGAGGGAGGTTACCGTGAATTTGCGGGAATTCGAGTGTACTATATTAGCTGGCTAACATCCGCAAGAGAAGGATGCTAACAGATCTGCAAGCCGGACGTTCCTTCTTTGAAAATCTCCCTGGACTTTTTTCCGTTGTATTATTTTCCAGATCTCCTGTTTCTATTCTTTGTCAGAGCTTCAAGCAGCTCGTCTGCTCAGTACAGAAGATAAAATTTACTCATCTACAATTTCCTTTACAAAAATCGGCTTGTTTTATGGAACCAATGTTCATCTAAACCGTAGGTTGCACATCCCAAATGGTAGGTCAGAGGTTTCCTACTGGTGTTTCTTCATATCCCTTAGGGAAATCCTACCTGATCCTGATGATCCATTACTCTTATTACAGTTAGTTCATCAGTATTTTCCAAAAAATCTCTTCTGACACTTCAGTGTGAGGTATGTGAATTTCCCTAAGTTTTCCGTGATGGACATTGATGTAAAGAAATGGATTTTGTTTTTATGTGATGCCCTTAGAGCTTTTCACAACCACAGGATCACGAGCTTGCACAGCACCGGCTGGCTGCCTTCTGATATTGTTGAGATAGGGGTTTTTAGTTACTATTTTTTATGCTTTCAGCATGTCCTGCTTCAAAATTTTGTCTTGTCATAGAGACCGAAATTTATGTCCTTTTCTATTTTCCTTGCTCGAACACAACATCCATCTTCTGAAGGCAGTCTGTTGCCTTCTAAGCCGCCCAGCTGCTTGCAGCCTTGCTGCTGGAGGGTGAGATGGTGACTGCCGGCTGGGACGCGGCGCCCGCCCTTCCTCCCGCCTTCCTGCCCCGTCTCTCCCCAGTTAGCAGTTCCATTGCCCTCCCCGTCCGTGATGAGATGAGGGCTTTCGCTGCAGAGCGTCAAGCTCAGGGAGCCTCAGACGAGGCTCAGCTCATGTTTTTGACATTCACAGAAAGATTCAGAGCGGAGGAGAGACCAAGATGACAAACATGCCCAGAGCTCACAAACAGCAAGGAGCAAACTTCAAGGGAGCTCTTGTTCTCCAAAGCAGCCAGAGCTGGGAGAGCAGCTCTCAGATTGCTAAGCCAGGTAGACCAAGCCATAATAGAGGCTGTACACAGACCTGACCATGCCACCCCTTCCCCATCCAGCTCTGCATGTCTCCATGCAGCTCTACAGCTTCTGCAAGGTGCTGGGAGCTGCACCACGGTGCCAGTCCCATCTCTCCATCATGCAGCCCTTCCTTGATTGCCTTTCCAAGTAGCAGCTACAGGCTCATCAGCACCAGCCAGACCCATGATGCTTGAGGTAGCGATTGCTATTGCAAGAGCAGCTGCCCCGAGGGGGCCTGGTACAGACCTCACTGTCCCAGGAGCTGCACGCAGAAGAGCAGATGAGATGAGGGCAGAAGGTGGGGACAGCAGCCAGTGTCCCACCTGTGCCCAGGGCACTGATGAAGGTGACAGATCTGTGCATACCTGGGATTTCTGTCTTCTACAAGAGCAGAGCAACGCCCTCCTACTCCGTCCCTTTGGGTGGCTCCAAGCCAGAGTGAGTAGGAGGAATCACGACTACCTGATGGGCTGTTTGACAGTTGTCATGAAACAAGCCCAACAGTTTGCAAGCCAGATCCTTCTCGCCTGGTGATAGCTGTGCTGTCACGACACGGCAGGACTCGCGTCCGGAGCGAGCCACCTCATGCTGCCGAAGAACGCGGCCGTGGGGCCGGACTGGTCATATCCCTACGGGCTGTTTCTGTCTGCTCTGAGCTCAAGTCCAGATTTACTCCCCAAATCAAGACAGAGGTGACACTGAGGGGGCTCAGCAGACCCGTAGCAGAACTGTGGCAGCCCCTTGTCCTGCTGTCCCTGCTCTACCAGCTCAAGGGAGAAGGGTCCTCAGCATCCAAACTGCCAGTAAGATGCTCTTCCCCACGCTGAGCTCAGCGAGTGGAGATGCTGTGGTCAGAAGCGAGCTCAGCAGGACCCGAGCCCTCGTGGTTAGACGTGGGGCCAGCACCGAGTTCCCCGGCAGCACCGGTGGGGAGGGAGCTCGCCTGCTGCTCCCAGCTCTGCCTCGGGGCGGGGGGGGGGGGGTTCAGTGTCCCTGCTGCCGGAGGCTGCGCGAAGGCTGTTGTGGAATAAACATCCCATTAAGCCGAGGAAAAATAAAATTAGCTTGCGGAGCCCGCTGGGGTGGGAAGCAAACAGCTCTACCAGCACTCGGGAGCCAGCAGTTTATGTAAGCAACAGGCTCAGCAGCGGAGCGAGGCGAGAGGCGCAGGAGGGCGCCCGGGGTCCCTTTGCAGAGGACCTGCCCCTGGCACGCAGGGCACGGCGGTGGCCGCGGTCGTCTCCGGGCGCCTTGGGGAAGCTCTGGGAGGCCCAGGGAGCAGCAGTGCCGGGTAGCGGCCGGCCAAGCCGGGGGGTGGTGGTGCAGAGAACCAGCAATTTCGAGGCTGCAGCTGCGATGGGGCAGGGGCAGAGCGGGGCCCCGGGGCCGGGGCTCAGGGCGCTCCGGAGCGGCGGCGCCCAGCCCGGCGCGGCAGCGGGCGCCAGGCGCCCCGGCAGGGTCCCGCGCCAACACCCGGCGGCTCTGCAGCTCCCGAGCAACGGGGGCAGCCAGGGGCGTGGGGAGCCCGACCCGCGGCGGCACCGCGGCGGCGGTGATCTACCTCCCACTGCCCGCCACCGCTGCCCTGCGCCGCGCCGCCGGAGGAGCCGGCGGCCGCACCTCCTGCTCCGCCGCCCCGCCGGGCACCGCTGCCTGTGGTTATTTTTAGCTGCTGGGAACTCTGATTTTTTCTTTTTTTCCTCCCCTTAACAGAGCACGTGCGTCACGAGACGTGCACGGGCAGACGGCTCCGGCCGCGCGCAAGGATTTGGGCTCCCTGCGCTGCCAGGCTGCTGCAAGGCACCTGGGAACAGAGCACCTGGAGGAAGGGGGGAAAGGAGACAGCAATCAGCCTGTTTATTTGCATACCTAAATTAGGAGGTGGGAGGCTCATTTTAAGCACCTGGCGTTGCCCTTCAGCGTGATGGATTGAGCGCCGCGAGCGTTCGGCTGTGCATCGCCCGGCACAGCGCAGCGCGCTTCGTTAGCGCTAACGAATCGAGGCGCCAGGCTGGGAGAGCAAAGCCTAATTACGGGGGCCCAGGCGGGCCGGGAGAGCGGCGGCTGCCGCGGCACGGGCCCTTCCCGCGGTTTGGCTCCGGCGGCGGGTGCCTAGAGGCAGGGGCTGCTCCGAGCGGCTCCGGGACCAGACCGCCCGGACGCAGGCGTCGGGGCTGGAGCTGCCCCGGTGCTGCCGCTGCTGATCCGAGGGGATGCAGCAGGGCAGTGTCCGGCCAGGCCGCCTTCCCACCGCCCTGGCCGCCCCGGTCCGTGCGGAGAGCAAGAAACGGGAGCAGACTCGGAGGAAACGACGCGGCCGAGCCGACCCGGCTGCTCCCGGCTCTGTCGCGCTCCCTCATTCGGACCCAAAATCCAAGCCGGGGCTTTCTGGGAGGTGTGCAGGTTGCCACGGCAACATGAAGCCCTTCCACTGCTCTGTCCCCATCCTGATGCCTGCTGCGGGGCTGCATGGAGTCCCCAAAACGCGCTGTGCCGCCGCAGACCCTCCTGAGCAGGGTCGCTGCCTCTGAGAACATGGGCAGATGCCGCTCTCCAGCTTCCTCCCGCCGTCACGCTCCTGGGGAAGGGACCGAGGTGCTCCAGGGGACCCGAGTCTCTGCAGGGGGGAGTGGAGGGTCTGGGGTGGCCACTGACCTTCTCCTCGTGCAGCACTGCAGGGTTCATGGACGGCATCGCTCCTGCACAGGGCAGATTACTCCAAAGGCACTTGGGGAAGAGCAGAATTCGGATCAAATTTGCTCCTGTCTCCCTGGCATATGGCAAACTTGGAGCAAACATTTTTGGGAAGGGGAAAGTCCTGCCGGGAAGGATATTCAGGTGGAGCATCCAGAGCTGGATGGTGCCAGGTCCTAAGCAAGTGCAAATCAAGGAGATTCCCTTCTTCTGAGCGGTGGTGGCCCTTAAGGAAGACCCGGAGGAGCCTCGCTAGCCTGCTCTGTTCAGACAGCATCTGTGCAATACCCTATAGTGATACCCTACAGCAATATCCCGGCTGCTGCTCTGGGAACAGAGGTGTTGTCCAGGAAGCTCTGCCCAGGATGGAGCTGGCATGAAAGCCCTGATGTGATCGGTCAACAAAAGAAGCAACATTTCTCCAACAATTATGAACTCTCCAGGACTGGCAAAGCACTTGCCTTTTTATCTTTCTTTTATACAGAATAGCTGTGAACAGCAAGAGCGGACTGTTGCACTGCATTCCTGACCTGACCCTTGGGATCACAGAATCACAGAGTGGTTGAGGTGGGCAGGGACCTCTGGAGATCATCTGGTCCAGCCCCCCTGCTCAAGCCGGGTCATCTAGAACATGTTAGACAGGATCGTGTCCAGGCAGATTTTGACTATCTCCAGAGAAGAAGACTCAGGTGCTTGGTGCCAGAGTAGAAGCTTAGCTGAGATCTTGCAAGACCACATGGGTCGGGGTCTGTCTGTGCGTGGAGGAGGCGAAGCCCCCGGCCGTGGAGCTCGCCGGAGCGGTGCTGGGCTGGCACAGGTGCCATGCTCGGAGCCGCCAAAGTGTTCGACAGCGACGAGTCTCTCCGTGCTGGTTCCTTTGCAGGCTAAAATGGCTGGGAGCACCCTCTGATGTTGCCTTTGAGTTGCTCCTCTCTGCCCCGTCTTGTCCCCAGGGTATTTTATTGGGCTCTTTAATAAAGCAGGAGGGGTGGGGGCGAAGCGGGAGAAGTTCTTTGAGCTTGTTGTAAAGGAGAAGCAGCTCATCATCCACCCGCTCCCTTTTCGGATTTACACTGCGATCGTATCCGCCGGCTGAATGGCAAGTGCTGGAGTAACCGGGAGGGGATCGGTCGCTGCGAGTGGCTCCCTACCTGCTGCCATCTAAAATCAATCTGCTCCTGCGCATGCAGGCGCGGAGGCTGGGTCTGGAGCGGGGGGAGCACCACGGCGAGAGCCCAGCACCGTGGTCCCCCCCTGCACCTCGAACCGGGGCTGTGACGGGCCCCAGCCCTGCTCCCGGGACCGGTCCGTCCTCGCCGGGGCCGCCAGCCCTGCCGTACGCTCGGCCCTCAGGACACGCCGCTGGAGAAAGCTGCTCCCAGCGGTTTTCGCCGCCGCCGCCGCCGGGTACAAGCCGGCTTCCCCGCGCCCTGGGACCGTGGGGCCTGGGAAGACGCAGCCCCGTGCAACGACGTGCAAAGCGAAGGGAACAAAGTGCCGTAACCAAGCAGAAGAGCAAGGCAAACGCTGCTGGACGTGATGTTCTCCTCGCCATCGCGTCCTAAATCAGCGCGCCGCGCTGCCACCGGGGAATAGCTTTCGGCTACGGGCGGACGTGACTGCGCAGCTTCTCTCTGCATAATCGCGGAGAAGGCGGCTGAAGGGGAGGCACCAGCTCGGCACGAGCTCTGATTTAAAAGCCAAGCGGTGGTAAGCGGGTGCGTTGGTTGGGAGGCAGGACCTCCAAGCCGTTCACCGACAGAAGCACAGCCAGCCCCAGCAGAGGCAGCAGTTAGAGGTAACTGCGGCCCGGCGTAGTTAGAGCGCTAAGAAAGCAGCGAACGGCGATTCCTGCCCCCCGCAGCGGCCGTGCAGCCAGCGCTCCTCCTCGGCTGCGGGAGCCGCGGCGAAGCCCCCGAACTTGTGCCAGGGCCCAAGAGTGCACAAGCAGAGCAGCTTGCCCAGGGGAAATGTGTAGCCGAGACGGGAGCCGGAGGCAAGTCTGCTTGTCCCAGATTCACGCGTGAGCCTCAGGCTTCCCTCGTGGTCGGCGGGGTTTTGCAGTCCTCCTTTCCCGCGTTTTAAGCAGCGGCTCGTTCCCCCTCCGCTGCCTGCCGGGAAGCTCTGCCCCGTCTTCGGCAAATCTAAGCACCTGTCCGGGAGAGCGGGATAAGATTGATTTGATTCCAATTGCTGCCAAAAAGAGTCATCACACTGGGAAGAATAAGAAAGGCAATTTTATCCTACTCTCTGTCCAGAACGGCGACATTAGGTGCTATTTGACACAAGAGAAGAGCCAGTATTTCCAAACTGAAGGCAATTATTTGAACTGATGATATCTTCAAAGAATCTGGAAGCTGTTCGCCACAGCAATGCTGCGGAGTGGCTTTTGACTCAGGGTTATGTCTATCCAGGGCCACACACGTTTCTTCATGATTTCAGCCTGCTCCGCTGAAACCCTGGTTAAAAAAAAAAAAAAAAAAAAAAAAAAAAGAGAGAAAGAAAAATCCCAGGCACCGTTTCCAAAAGCAGTGTTGTCGTAACACCTCTCTCAAGTTCACAGCCATCAGCTGGATTACAGCTGAAAGCCGGTGCTGAAACCTTCTGCAAAGGCTGTACTTCCAGCCAGAGAGGAAAATGAGCAGCTCTCTCCACCTCGCAGAGCAGCGCTCAGGATCCCCTTCGCGGGAATGGAAATGTCAACTGCTGAACCTCCAGCTGGCCTTTGCGGGCGTCTCTGGCACAGTAATGCATTGCTAAGACTGTGAAATATTAAATGAGGAGCTAGAGTCAAAAGAACAAAATTATGCATCTGACGGCCACTTTCCTGTACCCTCAGGCTTTGGCACCAAACATCAGTGACGTAAATGGGTATGGATTTATAGCAGAGCTGCCCTCGTGCAGGCGCCAGCGCTGGCAGCGAGCAGGAGGTGGCTTCTCCCTCCGGCCCTCAGGCAACGTGCCTCACGCTTGCGGGAGGCGAGCACGCGTCCACAGATTCTTCCAGCCAGGCTCCTGCGACGCATGCTGCTGTGCTGCTGTTTGCTAAAGGCTGAGTCCTCGTGGGTATTTGGAGTCTCCCAGCCCCCTCCAATGTCAAACAGGAGTGTGGGGCTTTCAGGGCTCTTCTATACAACATGCTCAAGGTTGCCCGTGGAGTCTGAGGCGGAGGAAGATGCTGGATGAAGGCCTCCTGAATGTCAGGTTATTGCTCTTCCCTGGGTCCACTGGGTTTTGCCATGGGAGTAGCCAGTAAGCCTCAGGTTGCGGCAGAGTACCCGGACCACACCTAAAATGGGCTCCATCATGTATCTATCTCCTCCCTACAGAGCTGCTGTGGAGGTCCATTGCCCCAGTCAGAACTATTAGTAAGAGGTCCTCTCCAGAGCCTGGCCAAGAGCTGGAAGAACTCCTGTGGGTGGTAAGCCAGGCCCCAGGCTGCTGATGAGATGGGTAGGGAGGGTGACCAGGGAGTTCAGGCTCTGCAGCACCGAGAGAGAGGAGGGAAGAGGAAGAAAACTGCAAGAGAAGAAGCAGAGGAAGGGATGAGAGTTGGCCCCGAGGGCCAGAGCTTTCAGTAAAACAAGTTGTTCTGTTCCATTCTTGGCCGTGAAGAGCCTCAAATGCCTCCAGGTTCCTTATATGATGCTCAAAGTTGCCAGCCCCAGTCAGTGTCTTGCTGCACCTGCTGGCACCCAAGCGGCTTTGAAAGATCAAGCTTCAGACCTTATCTGTCTGAAAGGCAATAAAGAGACTCTGCCAGAACGGCAAAGGCATCCCGGAGAATGGGCAGGAAAACAGAGTGGGTGCAGAGGGGAGAGATGCTGAGATACTGCAGGCTATGGAAATCCAATTCGCTGTTAAATTGGAAACCGGCACTGCTTTGAAGATAATGCCGGGAGGGTAACATCGCTCAGAGATGAGGCTGCGGGCTGGAGATGCAGGAAGGCACTCATGTGTATACACATGAGCACGTAGAGGAAGATGATTGAGAGAGCCCATAAGAGTAATACTGGAGAATATGGAAACTAACACAAAAATCAGCTCTGGAAATTCAAATACTCAGTAGCACACAGCGGACTGAATGCATCTTCAGCACTGAGCTGCTGAGAGCCTTGGAGTTACGTTGGGGAGACATAAGGCCTAGGATGTTAGGAATATGTATTAGGAACACTCAGCTTCTGGGGCATTTTAGGAGCTATTTTTGCAATTCTGTGCAATTATTCTGCAAGATGTTCAGTGTCCCTCCCTCCCCCAGAGAGAATCATCCTTTTCTCTTGGCAGATCTTCTCCATTCTTTCGAGGTAGAAGAGAGAGGCCTGGATCACGTGGCCGTCAGGAATGTGAGTTTCCTAGCCATCAGCCAGCTCCTTTCTGCTATTGCAGCAGAGACCAAGGAGACCTAGAGGCAGGTCTCTAACCTCATCCTTGCGGATGAGGACAGGAGGGGGCTGTGCTTGTCCATACACTAGCTGCACTTGTTCTGTGGCTGCTTCTCCAGGAGTGTCACAACAGGCCCACCTTGCAACACCTTAATTCACAATAATCCCATTCCCCTGTTGTCACGGTGGGAGCATGGAGTTGTTATCCATCAGCATCCTGGCAGAGAGCCAGGAGTTGTAATTAGATTCTGCTCTGTGCAGTATCTGGGATGGCTTTGGCTGGAAACAGTATTCTTCGTGTCCTTGAGTAGCGTGCAAGGCTGCCATTAGAGCCTCCTATATCTGAGTCCTGTGGATGGCCACATTTCAGCAGACACATGGCACAAACCCACCTCCTGTAGGCAGAGGAGACCACCTATTTCTGCAGGAGCTCTGGACCTCAGCTAGGCACTAACACCTCCATCTCTGCTGGCAGCTCAGGTGCTCGGGCCACTGGCTGGTGCAATAACCCACCCCACTGCTGTTCAGAGCTCCCTGCTCACCCCTACCACTGTCACAGCCTTGTCAAGTCTCGCAGCCTGAGCATGAGACAGGCAGCTGGCTTCTGTCTCACCACCTTTTGCAGATAGATCTGCTGCCTGCACAAGCAGTGCCGTGCTACAGCCTCTCCTCCTCACGCGGCAGTCTCCTGCACGGGACATGGCTGGTCTGCTCGAGCGTTGCTTTGGGACCAGCTCCATTGGCCATGCAGGGGTGCAGAACCAGGGAGCTCTGCACTGAGGCCAAGGGTCTTGCAGGAGGGTGCAACCATGCCTGCAGCCAAACGCCCTAGCCCTGAAGGCCTTTGCCCAAAAACCTCCCCAGCAGGGTTTGGTGGAATTGATCTTCACCCAAGCTGAGTGAAGGCTGGGATGCTGTAAAGGAAACTGTTTCTCCTTCAAAGCAGGAGGGAGGAGAGTGTTCAAGAAATGGGATTTAGAAGCAGCAACCACAGAAGATGCTGCCACCCTCATCAAAGGGCCAACTGCTGCTCTCCTCACTGGACTGACTTTGCCAACACAGCAAAGAGAATGGAAGCACCAGCATCTTCATTCAGTTAGTGAGGAACAGGGCAAATGAAGGCCATGTTTCGGAGGGTGAAAAAAAAAGGTCTTGGCAGACAGAGTCATTGGAAGGGGCAGGGCAAGGCCCTAGAGGATGCAGGCACAGGGAGTCAGGGGGCTAAACAGACAAAGAGGTCACCAGGATTACCAGCAATCCACCGATCTATCATATGCTGTCTCCATTACCCTGAGCCCACAGAACCATCCTGTGCAGGGGATGCTACCCTGGCAGGAGAAGACAGTCCAGCACACTACACAGCACATCCCCATCTTCCAGCTTGGGGACCTCTGCACTGTGCACCACTGCTGCATGCAGAGGGTCTTTCAGACGGCTCGTACCCCCTTCAGTACGGGGCCACAGCCTAAAGGCAACCCACCTTCATAGCCACCAAAAACCTTCCTAACAAGGAATTTTCTTGGGATGGCAATACTTGAACCTATGAATCTCAGGAACTATTGCTCTACTCAAAGTCACAAGAGCAGGGTCTTTAGGTATAAAACACAGTGTAGTCCTCAACTATAAAGCCCAGGGCCATCTGTGGTAGTCAAAATCCTTGGCTACTGCTGCAGGACAGAAGTTATGAGCTGCACTGGCAGGAGAAGAAGCTCCGAATGAAGCTCCCTGCTAGGACAGGCAGGATTATTTCCAGTCCTTCAACCAGATCTCTAAGCTGATGCTGCAGATCTAATGAGGAACCAAGGAAGCTCTTATGAAAGGAGAGAAGGGGGATTTGTTTTCAGTACCCTTATTAATCACAGTGCCCTATGAGTCAAGAAGCGAGGGCTAACAAGGAGCCTGAGAATGAGAAGAAACAAAGATCCTGGTTAGGCTCTAGTATATTCGGATATTGCACCAGCACTTCCCTGGGAAAAGGAGGCAGTTGTCATAGCCTCCAGGGTGCAGGAAAGCAGCTTCCAGTGTATCGTGTGCATTCAGCTTGGGAATTTCAAAGGGTTCAAGGGGATAAAGGCCTATGCCTTGATAATCCTAGCTCTTCTTGTCCTACTTCTCTTGGGAGCTACTGAGGATGAGATTTTGCTTGCCCAAGTAAGTTTATCACCAGAGTTTCCAGCAGTTCTTCATCAGCCCAGCCGAGGCTTGTGAGCAGTCTTTAGCAACTACCTTGCTGAATATAAGGTTCGTGCTGCGCAGCTGGGCCTCTTGGTTTCTGTCGTGCCTTTCTCCTCTTTGGAAGATTTCTTCACAAACAAAGTCTTCGTAAGTACTTCTGACATCAGTTCTCCTGCAAAATTATTTCTGCATAAAT
Source organism: Rhea pennata (assembly GCF_028389875.1). Lineage (NCBI taxonomy): Eukaryota > Metazoa > Chordata > Aves > Rheiformes > Rheidae > Rhea > Rhea pennata. The sequence continues at coordinate 3,213,335 of NC_084673.1, read as the reverse complement.
ATTCACTGTTTTGTTGTCTGCAAATATTTTTGTGCCTGGAAATTCATTGACCGAAAGAAAGAGGGACCCTGCAGCTTTGACACCTGTCCCTGAACTTGAGTCATTTCCGAGCAGTGCCAGACTTTCCCCAGCCTAATTAGGGCTGTCTGAGTAAAAAGTCCTTCCCTGTGCGGCCAGATGCTGCATTGTGCCGCTAGCCCAGAGAGGAAGCACTCAACTTAGGACATACTGACAGAATTCCTAATGGAATAATTAAACTCAAATAATTCAATTAACATTGCAATTGAGTAATTGCATTTGGAACATTGCTTTAATTGAGCAATATTTGTATTGTCCCAGCAATGAGGAGAGGCACAGTAGCCTTTCAACAGGCAAAGGGAGACAGATGGCGCTAATGAAGGGCGGAAGATAAATGCGAGGTCACTAAATTAAGATCTCTTTCTTTTTGGCCAGAGAAGAAAGTCAAGCCACTGTGGTCTTGTTGCCTTTTAAAAGCCTGACTTAGTTACAGAAATAGAAGAGCCTCTGCAGGAGTCTGCTCTACCATTAATTACTTTTTTTTGAAAGCTCACAGCCCGCTTGGCGTTGCGTCAACAAGAAGCCAGTCATGGTCCCTGCCCAACTAGTCCGTTACTTTAATCAAATACTGCTTCAGAGTTCAGGCACAGCAGCAGCAAACGTGGAGCTAACACTTCGGGAGGAGTTTCTGCCTCCCTTACCAACCTGAGTGAGCCTGCAGCCAGCGTCGGGCCAGAAGTGAGGAGACCAGGTCTTGATGAGATAAAACACAGAAAGGCGGGGAGAACCCCCAGACACTGTCCTGTAGGAAGCCTCATTTGTTGTGTTAGGTGTAGCTGCGTCTTGAGATCTGCAAGGCTGAGACCAGTGAGGACACTCTGGATCAGAAGAGAGAGCAGCTAAATCACCACACGACTCCCCTCTCGCGTTACTGCCCAGTTCTGGGGAAGAGCGTCCAGATTATCTCACCAGCCTGCTAGGTTTGACTCGAGCAAATCCACTAACCCTTCCTTCCCCCAAAAGAGGTACTGCGGTGAATGGAAAAGCCAGTAACTCCTATTGCTCTGTTACCAGAGGGACTTCAGGTGCCGGAGGTTTTTCTTTCCATTGATGCTCAAAGGAGTTTCGATGCCTTGGGAAGGAGAACTGGTGCCTTTGGTTTTCATTGCAAAGATTAGCCTCAAACCAAAACTGCAGCTCACAGCCACCTTGTCCACATTTGCAAAAAAAAAAAAAAAAAAAAAAAAAAAGAAATACGAGTGTTTTCTGGGAACCCAGCTTTATCATGCAGCCTAAGGTGCTGGGGAGGGAAAGGTTAACAACATGATGATTTTGTAACAATCCCTTCAAGCCTGCTAAGTCATTGCAAGCATGATGTACATCACCTCCAGATACTCTGATCTGGGTCCTTTGCAGCTCTGCTACTGTGCTGCATATCTGCCTATCTGTTTCTCTCCCTAAGCAATTTCAGTCTTTTTTCCCCCATTCCCAGAGCTCTCAAAGCAATTTAATTTGTTTTGGAAGTAAGTTATTTCTTTCTTTTCTGTCTTTCTTTCTTCTTCTTCTTTTTCTTTCTTTCTTTCTTTCTTTTTTTTTTTTTTTTTTTTTTTAAGAAAAGGCAGCTGATATGTTTATGCGGTTTGTGGCTCCTCTCCCCTCCCACTCTCAGCAACTTCTGAGCTTCGTGGTTAATTACTATGAGACCTCTATGCCTCCATCAGTGTTAGCTGGAATTATGTTTTTATACCTTGCATGTCAACAAGCAACTAGATGAAGGAAAGAAGCCTACTAATGCTTCCACTGCTGGAGAAGCCATGGTGTAGATTCAGACCTATCAGACATCAGAGAACCAAGGCGGATGACAACCACGGTAGGAACATCCTGTTTCTGCAGGAGAGCTCTGAGCAATGCACAAGAGTCCTTGCTAGGTTCTCTTACACCCAACTGCAAGACAAATCCATAGAAACTGGGCTTTAACTTAGCTCATTGCTCTCATTTAAAGCAAGTCATCCACATACGGAGCAAAGTAGACTCGATTTAACTGCACCTTTACATTTTGAAGCTCTTTTCCCAGGCACTGCATAGCCAGGAAAAAATGGGGGACCCTTTTAGGAAGCAAGAGCACTGCTAGCTACCCCAGGGGCTCTTCTTGCTTGTGACTCGGGAGGGCAGTTGGCCACAGGCTGCCTGCAACACAATCCTCACACTGCCAGCTGGATTTGCAAGCAAACTCTCTTGTTATCAAGCACTTCCAGCTTTGGCTTTCTCAGAAAACACTCTAGGGACACTACTATCACCCTTGCCTTGCTGCACGCTAAAAGAGGCAGGAGAACAACTGGAAGAGGAGAGGGAGGGCAGAGAGAGATGGTGTTAAAAGGGGGATGGGGCCTTCAAAGTCTTTGATTTGCTTTTTAAAATGAAGTGCTGGGGCCAACGAGTTTAGTTGTCTTGCTACAGCTACTGCCCGAGCTGCACACCCCTAAACCCTCGTATCTGTGGGCTCCTGGAGAACCATCAGCACTGAAAGAGGTTGCCCAGAGAGGTTGTGGCATCTCCTTCTCTGGAGATATTCAAAACCCACCTGGATGCAATCCTGTCTAACATGCTCTAGGTGACCCTGCTTGAGCAGGGAAGTTGGACTAGATGATCTCCAGGGGTCCCTGACAACCTTACTGATTCTGTGATTCTGTGATCAGTGCAGCACATCTGCTGGCCACTCCTAGGCCATGGGAAGCCACATGCTTGCACAGCCTCTTACATGCACTGACATGGTATCAGGGGACCCACAGAAGGATGTTCTCTGGGACAAAGATCTAAGGCCTGAACTGACAAGGATAATAGGAGAAAACAGAGCCAAGACCATTCCTTTAGGCACCTAAGGTCTTGCTGCAGATTCGTGGCAGAATCAGGCACAGAGCTGAGTTCAGACTCTTATTCCTTCAAGGCAAACAGCAATCTGAGTATGAGAGGGGACAAATACGTCCTTGTGACTGGAAAGCCACATGATGGTGACGAGTCTGGATCTGACTCATAGCATAGGCAATGCTGCAATACACCACTAGTGGCCTGCTCCGTCCACCTGAGCACACAGTTTCAGCATTCATACCCGTATTTACTGTAGCATCCCATCTTCTAGCACAAGCACAAATCCAAATCTACTTGCTTGCAGTAGCAGCTGGTTTCCCAATTAACATTTTGCCCACAAACTCATTCCCAGCTCCTTCTCTCTGAGGAAGATTACCAGTGTTTCTTGGGTTGTGCTTGGAGTTTCACTGTGTACTCTGGTTTGAGGTACGAGTAAGAACCAGCCAGCATTAGCAGTGCTCCAGAGAAACCCAGATACGCAGCTCTGATAAGCCCAGATGCATGCACAGTGGCATCGCCATATGAACGACCCCAGCAGCTCTCTTTTTGCACTCTCCTCTTGACAGCAGGAACTGCATTAATAACAATGGCAGCAAAATCCTTAGCGTCACTCTTTTGTGCTGAGGCAGATTGCCTGGGCTAAGAATGATACTTCTAATAACCATTAAAAAAAAAGCCAAAAAACCCAACACACGCACTATGCAAATTTGATTGATCCAGACAAATCGTATCTGCCAACAAAGCCATAGAAGCCGTCGTGATTCACTCCTAGAGCCACCCAAAAAGACAGGAACAGAGATCCCTACCTACCCACAGTGCCTCTTCTGCCAGCACCTGGTAAGCCAGCTCCACCCACGCCAGGTGTGGGGGTGGGAAGGTCTCACTGGCTCCAGGAAGTCCCCAGGAGATTCTCACCATGAGCTGGTCCTGGTATGGCTGATTCCTAAACTCACTAGATGCAAACAATGAAGAGTTTCACTATTTCAGTAAGTAGTATGTTTGCTGGAAAAAGTGTAGGGTGTTTTGGTGTTAATTCTGAATTCCGGTTTGGGTGAACGAGAATGCAGTTGCCATCAGCCTCTCCGTTCAGCCAGCAGTCCATAGTTAGAACACTTGTTCAGAAAGTAGGTAGATAAATGCTGGGACATTTTCTGAACAAAAGAATGAGTGAAAATGATGCTCCTCTCTGGTGGTGAGGGATCCCTCCTCTACAGGCATTTGTAGACAGACACACACATTCCATAACTTCAGCAGGAGAAAATGCCCAAGCGGCCCCCACCCCTGACTACTCCGTTGCAGGGTGCACAGGACATTCTTTCAGGACATGCCAGGTGGTGGTCCCAACCTCCACAGCAGAAGTGGAAACTGAGGACTTCTATACTGGACAAGTGCAGTAGCTGGTGGAAGAGCTGTCACTATCAGTTTCACAAGTCCAACCTCCAAATTCACTTGCTTTTTTTTAAAAAAAATTAACTCAGGTGATTTTCCATCAGGCTGAATAAAGAATTTTAAGTTACAGGAAGCAATAACAGAAAAGTTCATTCTGGCAAGGAAAGAAGAACTCAAAGTGTTATTTCCTCTTTGATCCAAACTGAATTTTAAAATTGGGCTGCTGGGCTTGAAGGGAGAAATCAATTATTTGCAACTCCCAATTTACTATCTGATGGCTATTTACCATCTGATACATACCAAGTCCATTTGTGCTTGTAAAGCGATCCACGTGCCAGAAGCCACAATTGCTATCAGCTGTCAGACTCAGTATGAGTGCCAGAAGTTGACTGGATGCTGAGGAATAAGATTCCTTCTCTCTGAGAGCCCTTTAGGCCGGTGGGCCACTGTCTGGTCTCCTAGGTTGGACTCTGTGACCGGGAGCATTGGGCATGTGTCTGCTTTTAGCTTTGCCCCTTGATTCTACCACGACCTTAGTAAGTTATTCTCCTCTCTACATGCCCATCCATCCCTCACATCTCTGGGGGCTACACACTGGGACCTCTAGGCCCAACTGTACAAGAAAACACCTGAGAAACATCCATAGAGGGGTCAGGGTGTTTTGGAAAAGCATTTATAACTAATTGCCCCATAATTATGCAGAGGTGAGCCCAAAGACAGGACTCATCTATTCTACAACTTCCAGTAGCAAAATCTCCACTGCATGAGAGAAAACAATGTCTGCATCTCTAGCGTGAATGGTTTCTGAGAGATGGAGCAGTGTGGCTCTCTCTAGTGGTGTGATGCAGCACGTTGGCTTGATTTAACTGGGCGACTAAACCCAGAGAGTCAGAACTGAATCTTGAATCCACTGCCACCTCCAAGTCAGGGAACTCATTTAAAAAGGCTGGTTGAGTGTGACATTTCCTCTTCCCCATTCTGTCCTCTGCCACGATGTGTCCTGCCTCTGTGGCTGCTGATTGGGAACTGAGAATTTTCTCTGCCTCCTAACACTGTGTAACCAGCTTGCTCAGGCTGCACCAGCTGCCCCCCCTGCCGTAAAAGCTGTTGTCAGATCATGTCAAAGGCTGACACTGCACCCTTATTTGCCCTCCAGTTTGACTAACAGGGTTTACTTTGTAGAGATCAAAATGCCACCAGAAAGATATTTATCCCTGGGAACTGAATGAGGTGGTGCATAACAGACCTACGAGTTAGAATTTTCTTAACAGATATTCTCTGTATGTAAGCTCCAAGTCCCATCAGCTCAAGCATCCACAGCATGTCATGATCAGTGCAGAAGAAGTCTTTTCCAGTCATCTCTTGTGTTGTCCCTTAAGGAGAGATTATCAGCTCTTGTATACTCCCCGCAGGCATGGCAGTGGTACAAGGAATAACCAGTCAGAGTTCGAGTGTCTCCAACAGGAAAATGCAGGAACGGCACAGTTCAAGATCACTGCCCAAGGCCATTGCAGAGAGGGACTGGACAAACATCTGGGTGTTTAAACTGCCACTCTCCACAGCCTCTGCCCAGCGCCACCCCAGGGACCTGCATGCCCTTCATAGTCAGGGAACAAGGTCAGAGCCTGCCAGAACTCCTCCAAGCTGAACATTAAGGGGAAAGAGCTGCCCAAGGGATTGTTCCCTGCAGTCTACCACCTCATCCTGCTCAGCAGTTTGCCCCACAGGTACTCTCATTTCAGTCCCAGTTCAGATGGGGATCACCAACACTTTTCTCCAAGTGATTCTGTACTTCCTGTAGCAGGTTTAACACCTGAAAGGCAACACATGGGTCAGCCCCCATCTCCAGGCAAGTTATGTTCCCTCCAGTATCAACAAAGGGTTAGTCTGCTTCAGCGTGGCAACTGTTACAAACGCCCCCCCCCCCCCAAATGCTGCCCCAATGGTGAGTGGTTTTTTTTGGCCTGGCATTTAACCAGCAAATAGGTTCTCCCTTCTGATCCACATCCCACTTTCTCCCATCTTCACTGTAATGCTGGATGCTGCCCCAAGACACAGTGTACATCTTTGTGTCAAGAAATACTTCATATTAGACTCATATGTGAGTGGTACTTAAGCTGACCCATGACGCTTTCAGAGAGAATAATGCCAACAGAAAGAAATCCAGCTTGGTAAATGCTGCCCAGGAGCAGCTCCGATCATCCTTCCACTGCACTGCACAACCTTCATTAACTTACAAATGAATTCCTCCTGCGTCTCTTGGCTTTCTTGGGTTGTTATTATTCCAGCCTCCAAGGACATAAACAATTCTCTTGATTTAAGGAACTAGGCTGCTTGACTAAACTAGATGCTGCTTCATTAAGGTTTGGGGAGGGGCAACAGCACTGGGGAAGATGTTTTATTCAAGAAAACAAAAAATTACTTCCAAATAGAAGCAAAGGTCTGATTTAAATAAACTCTGAGAGCATAAACTGGGGAATTCACAGTTAAATGAACAGTGGACTCAGTTCTGTATTACTTCAGCCATCCTCTGCATTCAGGACCCGTATCACAACAGCCAATTAACTTCATCTCCCCGTCATCTGAGCACTGGTCCTGGACAACCTTGCAGAATCTTTCTGGGTGATGGCTCTTCATCCTTGGCTTTTCTTCGAAGGGATGCCTTGACCCTAGTTTGGAGGTAAACTCTTGTTGCAGATTAAGAACAATCTTAGTCCTCTAATTTATCCACTTTTCCCAGAGCAAGGGCTCTTTCACAAGGTCCACTTGGAATGGGGAAAATAATAGAGGTAAGCATGCATGGGTGTATGGTCCCCAAACCAGGTGCCACATTCACTGTTTGAGGCCAGGACACAGCCATCTCTGACACCCACGCACTTCGCACACTCTGCTTACCCAGAGACAGGCACAACAAGGACAACACAGAAAGTCAAGCTGTTTTAAGCATTCAAGAGGGTTCATGAACTGCAGGCACATTTCCCACTCCTCCCAAAATGATTCCCCTTTCGCTGTTGAAAAAAGTAATTACCATGTGCCACCTTGGGCTGACCCCTGGAGTGAGGCAGGGCTCCCAGCTCAATAGATCTGTGCAACCTTAGCGCTCGGCTTCCCTTGGAGACCTCATAGCTATTCCAGGCACAGGTCCCTTCCCCCAGCTTCTTCTGGCCCAGCATTTCTGGTGCTAGTGACACTCTGACAGAGGTGTTTAATCTGTCCACTCAGCTTGGGGTGCTCATCCATCTGCTCTGACCTCTGCCTTCAGCGTGGAGATTTTAAAGAAACTTTGATAATTTCCTTCTCCTCCCTATTGTGCTTTTTGCACAATACTCATCATTCTCCCCCACTCTCACTGTCACACTCCACCACCGGACGCACTCTTCAGCCTGTCTCTTGCTGGTTTACAGTCAGCTCCAATCCTATATTACACCTTGCAACACTAGCCCTGAATTCCCATACAGCTTGACATGCATCCTCTAATCTCATGGGTGCCCTCTACACCACAGCAGGTCCAACGTTGCCCAGGGCTCTACCACACACCTCACTCAGGGCCTGCAATAGTTTCACCCATGTCAGTCACTGGCCTCCAAGCTGCTTCACTGATACACTGTCATTCAGATTTGATGGCAAGCTACTAAAAGCAGCTCATGAGGTAAGTTGCAGTTGTGGCCAGGGTGGCATTTTCAGTGTTCTCCTGTGACCTCCTGTGGCTCTTCTCAATACCTCCAGTTCCCTCCAAAGCTTTACTACAGTTCTGACAGTTGCTGCCAACCAAGAAGCCATGCCCCAGCTAAATCACACTGACACTCCAGCCTTTGCAAGATGCCGACACTGCAGAACAAAACTAGAAATACTTCTCAACTTGTTAGAGTTTCCCTCATCCAGTCATCAGCCAGTTGCCTCTGGAATCTCCCAAGCACAATGAAGACAGTTCCAATGACAGCACAAATCACATATCTTCTGGCTACCTTATTATTTCTTGTATGTTGAACATACAGCCTCCTATCTCTTTATTTTCCCTAGGAACACCATCAGCATAGTGTATGCTGTCACTGGTAGCTCCCCTGCTCACTTAACCTACCCCAATCTCTCTGCAATCATTCCAGCCCTCCCAGGTGCAGCCCTCTGATCCCCAGGTTGCTTGGGCCAGCTCAGACAAGAAGAGGTAGGGCTGACTACCCCGGGTGAGATTAGCACCTGGTTCCCCTCTTACACATTTGCTAGCTTGTCACAGTGCCACCTGTAGCCCATGGGGAAGCTCATCCAACATTCAGAGCATCATGAACCTCTAGCATTATTATCTGTTAGAGCTCCCAGCCTGCAGCTCTCTAGGGAATGTCTGGCTTGCCCATATCATCTCCTTACCAGTTAAAAAGCCACCTGTGACCATCCCCATCCCTGTCCTCCCTTTTCCAACAAGAATTTCCCAGAAGAGGTCCCTGGCTCTTTTCTTCTCTGCATGGCAGCTGCAGAGGGCAGGTAGCCAAATGTAACTTAGATGATAGCAGTCTTTACCGGGCTGTGACACCACCAGGTGTCACAAATGGTGTGTATGTATGGGTCTTGAGAAAAACACTGATCTTCCAGAAGTGAGCTGACAGGCTCCTAGGATCTACAAAGGATGCCCATGAATTAAAGAGGGATAGTCTCCAAAGATTGTGGATAGACAATATCAGCTACCACACTGGTAACTTCTATCATCTTCTCTTCAGAAATGAGTGTGTGAAGACAGGAGGAAGAGATGAAAAGGAGACCTTGAGATGAATAAACACAAGACAGTCAAAGATTTGGTTGGGCTGAGATAAATTTCCAAAAGGAACATCCAAAGATGCTCCTGCTTTTCTGTCACAGCTCCCCTGGGCTGGATGCAGAGCTCCAAAAGTTCTTAAACTGCGAGCACAGAGACAAACCAGGGAGCAGAAAGAAACTGTTCAAGCTCTGGAAAAGGCTGAAATTCTAAACAATTCCTACTTTTTTTCTGGACTGGTTCATTTCTTTCTAACCCACCCTATTTGCACCGAAAAGCTGTGGGCTTGGCCATGTTTGCAGAATAGGTTCAAGTTAGTTCTCCCTGTCTAAAGGGGTCCCCTTCTCAGTTCTGCCATTGCTCCTCATGCAGTTCAGCCCCGACCTGAAGCATCTGCTGCTTTTCTACCAGGATCCTTTGATATTACTCTGTTAATGGAGTTTAGGTTCTGAGCTGCAGTACTCCTGCTTGAGCCCACCTCCTGCACACATCGACTAGATGCATTGTAGGGAAGACTTAAGTACTTCAGCCCTGCATTAAGTCGATGGAGGGGAGATGAATCACACACTTTACCAACAGTTGGCATATCCAGCAAAGGTCAGCTATGTTAACTGCCACCTGTGCGGAGACCCTGGTGAGAAATGTTCTGATGGGAGAACAACTGGAGAAAGTGAGAAAAAGCGCTTAAGAGAGAGGAGATCAGAGCTCTCTGAAATGGAAATGGAGAAAATAAGGAAAAAGAAAAAATAAGGAAAAAAGAAAAATCAGGGCTGGTTGTTCTGCATCACAACCTAAATGTAAAATCTGTTTGCAAGAGAAGACTAAGAGAGAGAAGAGAGAGACAAAAAGAGAAATTGTCACCTATTTATGATGACTATAGGAATGAAATAACTCACACTCCCAATAAATTCCAGGCAGCTTCCTCGGGGCCAAGACAACAGGCAGACGACAGAGTGACTAACTATCTTTGGCAACAGCTCTTGAAGGAGACTCCAGAGAATCAGGATGAATCCAAGCTGCAGGTGCTGCAGAGAAGAAGGATAAAGGTCTGCCAAAATCGGCAAATCCCAAAGCACCCACTGCAGCGTGGCACGGTGCATGGGCAACGGCTGTGTGACAGCGCACTGAGTCTGCGGAGCGTGTTCGAGCCGCTGCACGTTCACCTTGCTGCTGGTGCACACCTTGCCTGCTGGCCTCGTTTGCTGTACATCCAGCGGTCTAGACTGCCAAACAGTCGGAGAAGATACTGCTAAAAGCTACCAGAATTAGCAAATCTTGGGAGATCTTGGGGACAGAGTTTACTTCATTGGGAGTTTCCTGGGTGTATTCACACCCCTCCAGCTGCCAGCAGCAGCCCTGCGGTTTGCAGGGGGCACTGGAAAGCTCTCTCTGCTTTGCTCACAGGAGTCCAGTCTCGTGCACTGAACGCTGCAGCCCAAGATTACATAAGCAAGATAGAAGCGATACCGTACTTGTCTCCCTACTTACTCCGTATGCTGTAGGAGTGAGAGAGATCTTTCTGTATACAGAAAAGTAGTTTAGATACAGTTTAGTTATTTTAGATAAATTTTATCTGGGGGGAAGTAGATACTGATAAAACCGTGTTTCATAAGGCTGAGATGAAATGAGAGAAAGTATGTAGAAATTTTGGATTCAGGCTTTAAATTGATTAGCATAAAAATGAAGTAAACTTCCTTTTAAAACAAATAAAGAGGCGTTGGGGTGATTAGACCAAGAACAGACTTAGAGAAACATGGGAATGAGAGCAGCCCGGAACCTAGACCACAGGGTTAAAACTGGGAAAATCTAGATTTAAATTCCAATTCTGTCTGAGGCTTAATATGGAACAACTCTTCTAGTTTTTCTGTTTCTCAGTCTAGAATGGGGAAAGCAGCTTTGCCTCAGCAGGTCACTACACGGACAAAAGCAAGGAAGAGAGAAAGTCTATGAGACACCACAAACCTGCCCAAGCGGTGAGGGCTCTTGTGGAATGGGCACATCTTTAGATCACCGAGATAAGCAGTTCCCCCAAGATGGCCACAGAGCTTTCAGTTCCAAAAGGTAAAATACCAATCCTTTACTCAATAAACCAGTTTCTCGCTAATCCAAACTTCATCCAGAGCTGGGACACGTTAAAACACCGCCTGTCCCTACTATCCTGCTTACTGAACCTTAATTCATTGCCTGTTCTCTTAGCATTTCAAGGAGTAAATCTGGTTGTTTTCAGCAACTATGGATTACAGATGGTCTCTAAGCTTTCACCACTGGTCAGACCTTGCTAAAAAAGCCTTGTTTGGGCAAGCAGTCTTAATACCGTGAGAAATTCAGCAGATCCTGTCAAACACAGCAGCAATAGTGGGAATAAATAGAAAGTAATGCACAGGAGGCAGGCACGTCTTCCTGCCTCTGGTGTCACCAGAGGTGGCCCAAATTGGGGAACTGGGAGTAAACAGACTCGAATCTGTACAAATAAAAACCAGGCAGCTATAACACCAAATACCCTGCAGAGTACCTGTTAGTCATCATGACTAGCATAAAATGAGGGAAGCTGAAAGACAGACTATAATGCACATAAAATATGAATAAGTTTTGTAAAAATACACATAAACCCAGTGAGAGGAAACTCTGGAAATGGCTAAAAGTTGAGGAACATGTCCAAGAGGCACCTCGCCAGACTTGCTCCCTTTCCCACTTGCAGCCTTGCCAGCACTGGGCTCTTCCTGCTGCAGGTCCTCAGAGGGAGCACCCGGCGTGCTCCCCTATTGCCACAGTCCCGTTTGCTCTGCCGCCCCACTCTGTGCAGAGACTGGGCCCAAGGCAGAGTGACGGCAGCAAAAGCCCTCCTGTTGTTGACCAAGAGATCCCACTGGAATTAAGAGAGATTGGCAGAGAAGAAGCACAAGGTTTTCTGTCATGGAGCTGGAGTCTTCAGACCAAGTACAAATATAGAAAATCAGAGAGTTATTCTGAATTTATATTAATGTGATGGATGTCAGCTTCTGATCCACTCCCATGGCTGAGACTGGCTGGGGAAAGAACTGAACTGACCAAAAATTGGTTCTAACTGTGGAGACAGAGACGGACTAGAATACAGCAGATCCCCAGGAAGGAAAAAATCATTTCCAGACTTCAGGAAACCTGAGACACATAGTATAGTGCAGTACGGTGGTTCAGACAGAAGGCAGGAGAAAGTCAAAATGGAGATGTAGTGTGCAACAGTGACTCCGTGACCACAGCTGAAGCACATAATGCATGGGCAAGGCAACACAACATCCTGCAGTTTACTCGGGTACAGCTGTAAACAGCTTCTATCTTATTTCCACAGCTACAGCACCCTCTACTTAACTGCAGTACATTTAATCAAGATGTTTCTTAGGGAACCAAATAAAGCTTGATGATGTTTAATGGCTGGGGCTTAATGGCTGGGTTGTTTAACTGGGCTCATAATTTTGATTAATTAAGATGCCTGCAGGTGCTGGAGTGGTACTTAGGCAATGGCTTTGATGTTCAGAGGCAAAGGGGGTTTCGCATCCCCTTCAAAAGGATTTCTGCCAGTGCTAGTTCAGCAAAGCAAAACTGCCTTCAAGCCCTTGCAAAAAGCTTAACTCTCTTGTAACCAGCAGTACCCCAAGCCTTCTTGGAAACTTGGCACCCTAGGTGTCCATTTGACCAGGCTCCTCTCGGAATCATCTATGGAAAAATAAAAGATCTCTTTTGTCTAGGGCAGCCTCTGTCTCCTTGATAGGAAGAAAGCTGGAATGTGAGAAGCTCTTCAGGTGGTGACAGCGCGTTCAGGCAACTAACCCGATCGGAGCACCAAACTGCATGTCAAGGGCCCCAGACAGCTGTTCCTACTCTTTTAAAAACAGCAGTAGAATTGGTCCTTTTGAGCAATGGAAAATGAGAAGCTTGGCTTCCTATGAGTTTGTTGGCTATGTTTGTATTCCCTGTCCAGCACTGTGACTTCAGCTTCCCCCTCTGCCACATCTCCCCCACCATGCAAACTCTTCCCTACTCTGCTATATCACCAAATTCCCAGCTTGCTCCCATTAACCGGATGGGCACGATCTACTGCAATCTTGAGCATGAGTGTAGGAATGACTGGCCAGCCAGCAGGCGACACAGATCACGCTAGCACTTCCCCTGAGGAGCACAAATTTGTATAAACCTACTCTGTTCAGTAGCCAACTTTCTTATAAAATACACTTTCCTTTGAGATTTTTATTTCTTGAATGCAGGAGAAATGGCTCCTCGGATTAAAAAATATTTGGGGAAAAAAAGAACACACAGGTACCAGAGAGGTATGTGCTTGTTTCCTTTGGAGGCCATACTAAAACACCGGAGAGAGGCACGGTGAGCCAAACTCACCCTTGAAAAGAACCTTATTAGTATCAAATGTGTCCACCTGTTGAGAAGGATCAGTATCGATAGGGATCGATCGTTATGGATAACTGTCAATACCAGTCTCTCCCGAAAGCCATTGAGAGCTTGATCTCGACTGGCATCTACAGATTTTGTTCTCGGACCAATTTTGCTCTCTGTGTGCACCAACAACGATCATCATTGACCACATCCATTTCCAGATATATCACTAAGGAACGACATCTATAGCTATCTAGCCCTATGGATAGCTGTAGATGATATGGCTATATGATAAGCATCAATCCTTCTCCATCTCAAGAGGCACCTGTAGGTCTAGCTCTTGGAGCAATTTTCCCCTCAGGAGGCACCAACAACAGTCGACACTGATACCTCCTCACATCGGCAGGCATCGATGCTTATCGATCTCCGTATGTCTCCTTAGGGATCGACATAGACAGGCGACCGCAGGCCCAGAGCGGCTCTCGGGCCGCCCGCGCCGCCGGCCGCCGGGCGCGGAAGTCGGTGGGTGCCGGCGCCTGGGGGCTCGGCGAGGCTCGAGGGCGAGGTCGGCGCTCGCGGATGCCTGTCGAGAGCAAACGCGGTCTGCGAGCGGCATCTGCTGGTGCCTCTCGGGATCGGGGGCATCGATGCCCAGCGACGGGGCTGGAGAGCTAGAGGCGTCGGTCCTTTGCGACAGAGGTTTTACTGATCCACCCCAAGCTCGCAGCGACGGGCTTTGGCGACCTGGGCACGCTGGAGGAACCTACAAAGTCCTTAAGCTGATGGACATTTTTTTCTCTCTTTTTATAGCCACTTTTTTTCCCCCCAAAATTCCAATTCCCCCAAATTCTTGTTTTTCCGGTGTTACCTTGGTAAAGGATGATGCACACTACAGGGCGGGAGGTGAGGACAGCCAGCACCCTCACCGCATCGCCGCGCGAGCGCTGACGCCCAGGCGCCCCGGCGGGTTCAGGTGCTGGGGGTGCCCGGGGACACCCTGGACGCCGGGGACACCCTGGACGCTGGGGACACCCTGGACGCTGGGGTGACTCGGGCAGTGCTGGCTGTTTTTGCTGTGGCACTGTGATCTCTCACGTGGGAGGGGTGTGAAGGTGTCAGTATTTTGCTGCCACTGCAAGTATTACTGCTGTATAGGAAAAGATTGTTTTGTATAACGCTTTCCTAAATAATTTTTCCCTTTTCTTTTCCTATTAGAGCACATGAACCAGAACTGTTAACCATATAAAAAGGCATGTACTATTGGCATGTACAGGTAATATTGTTATCTGAAACACCTAAATACTGGCAACTCCCAGTTTCTTAACATTGTAAATTTAGATTGATATTATGGCATTGAATTAACTACTTGCTTTTGTTTTACAAGAAAGAGAGAGAGGAAGCTGGTTTGAACTGTAGTATTTCCGGACTGATTCCTTTAGCGGGAAAGCATCTTTAATTTAGTGCTACAGACACTGAGTTAGGCCAGGCTTAACGTTAAGCCTCCCTTTACCTCCTCCTTAAGTTTAAGCCTGCCTTAACGTTAAGCCTGCCCTAACTTTCAGCCTGGCTTAAGTATAGTGAATATTTTCTTCTGTGCATGTATTAGATGGAGTAGATTTCTACGCAATACAAAAACAAACAAACAAACAAAAAAAAGGAGCAAGTGAGGCAGAATTAGTTGAAACATCATCTCAGGTAAGATGTTAGATTAGATGAAACATCATCTTCATGTTAGAACCTCTCCCCCCGTCACACTGGCGGAAAAGAACTGGTGACATTTGCCTGCATTAATACCTTGCTCTGTTGCAGCGTGGTCAGTGGTGCCCTAGCTGGGAGGAACCGTCTTGTGTCATTCTTTTTATAAAAAGGGAGGTGAAAATGCGTTTTGCTGAGATTTGTTTTTGAAAAAAAAATAAAATATCAAATCTATTGCCCAGTATAATAATTATATCAAAACCAAAATAGAATAGTTCTGCGACAGTTTAAAGCATTTGGAAAAGTAATAATTAAAAAATATTCCTATGTGTGATTTCAAGGAAAAAATGTTCCCTAGAAAAACACAGCTGTTCTTAAATAATTGATAGGTACTGTGCTAAAATAGTAATGAGTACAGTGCCATCCCAGTCTGGCTTTCCGCACGACTGAGTTGTGTCATACAGACCCCCAGGCCCCGGGGTGGTTCTTTCCTATGTGGTTCTTCTTTCTTACGTAGTTGTTTTTGATCCAAATACGTTATTCTTTTGTTCTCAGAAAACTGAAAACCAGACTGTTCTTTGCTCGGTATGTTTGGGTACGGGTCTCGCTGAGCAAGGCTGCTCTGCAAACAGACAGAGACTCAGAACTGCTCTGCATGAGTCCGATAAACTGAACAGTACTTCTGAGACGAGTATCTTCCAACCTTTAAGAGTGTTTTTTTCCCCGCATATACGTATTAAACGACAGAAGAACCTTGCATGAGAGCTTTGAGGGATTCTTAAAGCAGAGGCTTATTTAACTTGGTTGAACTACTCTTGAAAAGTTCCAGGAAACAGTTTAAATCGGATTTCGTGGGCAGTTTTTGATAGCGCGGTACGAGACGGAGGGGGCAGTCGCTTGCCTGTGCCCTGCTTCCTCCTACTTCTTGGCAGCTTCGAAGAACAACAGAAATCCTCCGTTATTCCTTCTCTGGTTGATTCATAACTGTACGTTGTTCCAGAATGCTTCTTTTGTTTCTTAAAAGCAGTATAAAACAATGTGTTTTTATAAAGATATCAGTGATGCTGTTTCTTCCTCCATTACTGGATGTTGGGCACCAATTTCTGCTTCCAGTGCTGAGTTACGGGGAGGCAGCACTAAAGCACCCGGATGCTACAGTAGGATTTAACCACCTTCTCCTTACAGTAGCATCCAGGTAAAACATCTTCTTTCCTGTCAGCCCTGGGGAAGATTGATCCAGAGGGCCTGATCTCTGGGGAGGTACGTCCCAAGCAGCCCCGTTTGGAGCGATAACCGTTTGCACCCGCCCCAAGTATCCCGGCGCTGCCTGGGGGCTCCCAGCTCCCCTCCATAACCTTCCCTGAGAAATTTCCTCACTAGCACTTCCAGGGCAACGTTCTCCTAAACAGCCTCTTAGTTTCAAGTCGGAGCATGTTTTCTTTTCTCCTTAAAGCTAGGCTTCCTTTCAAATACCCAAAGCCCCACTTAAAACCTTTATGGAGCTCAGTCTCGCCCATGTGAGGCTTACAAATAGGAGCTAGAAGAGAGCCGGTGGCTTCTCCGCTCTGCTCGTAGCTCCAGTGGACTCATCCCATCATCCCGGAGGATCACTTAGTTTGGAAAACTAAATGTATGGCGATATAACTGATGGTTGTTTCCTTCTGGTGATCTTACAAATTATGCTAAGATGGGTTCGTAGGATAAGTTAATTTGTCTGTATTTAGATACTCTATTGATAATTTTCACTTTGTAATATTTGCATAATCACTGCAAGCAAAATCCCTTAGACACTGGGCCTTATTTCCAATAATAGTGGGTAAACGATTTGTTGTAATCTGAACTATAAACAGATTTTAAGAATTCTGCCAGAATTTTAATATTGAATTATTTCTCCTTTCCTACATGTCTTTCCTGGTTTTCTTAATTTTGCCAAATATTTAGCTCAGCAATCTCTTCTCTCAGCATCCCACACTCTCCTAGCTACATAATCCCATTTTTGGACCATTATTTAAAATTTCAGCATTTTTTGCAGAGCTGCCCCAAGAGGCAAAATTCATCTGAGAGGAATTAAATGAATGCATTTGTTAAGCTCCGTTTTGTGGATCAGCTTATTCACAGATTACATGAAATCTGATGAAGTAATGGTGTTGCCAACCCGCCGGGCTACGAAGCAGCAGGGTTTCAACCCGACCAGCGGGAGAGCTGCCCCTCTTTTCCTTCCTCCCAGTGACACAGTCCCCTGGCACAAGGCCCCTGTTCGTTAACCCTTCGTGCAAGCAGCACTTTGCAATTTCCACTGCTTTTACTTTCCAAAACAAGCAGGGATCTTTTCTTTTCTTTTCTTTCTTTCTTTCTTTCTTTCTTTCATTTTTTTTGTAGGCACATTAATAGCTTGTTGTGCTCTTTTCCACTGTTTTCTGTGCATCAGAGGGCAAATTCCCCCCTCCGAGGGAGTCTCTCTGTTGAGCTGAGGTCCGTGGGAAGCGGAGGGATGCTTGATTTGCATGCACAAGGCTTAAGCGTAAACGATTGCCCTGTGATTGCAGATCAGAAATACAGCTTTCTGTTTTTAGTTTCTTTAAAAAAGGTTAATTTATCTAAAATGTATTCCTATAAAACGCTGAGTGCTTCCCTGGAAATGTCACTTCTGGCTGACGTCAGTGAGCTATGAGCTCAGCCGTACCTCGTACGACCTGTTTCCTCATCGGAAAGCCGGAGGAACACACGTGACTCCATTTGCAGAGCGCATTGCTTGTTTGCCCAAACGTAGAAAACAAGGCTCAGAAATAAGCCCTGCTCTGCTGCCAGCTAACGATAAAAACCGAACGTGCGCGCACGTTCATAATGAAGAGTTAAAGTGCCTTTGTGCGCTGTGTTTCAATCCTGTCTTCTCCTTTAAACCTCTTTTAAAGGCGCCGTCCAGGAAGAGAGCGTGCATTAAAACCATTCGCCGCAGGTGCTTGCTCAGGGCCCCGGGGGCAAAGGGACGCGCAGAGCTGCTGGCGCCCCTTGCTCGCCTCTCCCACGCTGCAGCAATATGTTGATTCACCGGGCGATCGATTCAGGCAACTCGAAGCAACTGGTTTCCAAGATACCACGTCCTTCAGATATTTAAAAAATCACAAAGCTGGCAGGATATTACGCTGAACTGCTGCTGTGTGATGTCCGCACGCGGGCGCCGCGGGGACGGAGCGTGCGGGGCTCCCTCGCGTGTCGGCGGCTGCTGGCGGCGGCGGCACCCTCCTCCGGGGCCGGGTGGATTCAATATCCCAGCGCGGTCCCGGGGGTTACGGTTTGATCAGCTCTGCTGCGGTTTTCTACATCTAGCTCGAATCAAAATTCTGACTGCGTGCTGTTATTAATGACGGACTGTGGCTTTTTCCTGAAAATACACGGGCAGTGACCAAATTCCAGCTTGGCGATTTTATTTACTGTTTCTCTTGGAAATGTTGCGGCTCCTTATCACTGCTTCCTGACCTGAAGGGCTACTTAGCTCTCCGTGTTATCAGGCAGCTGCCGCTTTTCACCGTGGGGTCACTGCCTTTCAGCAGCAGAAGGTCGACTGCCTACATAATTCCTAAAGAAGAGAGCGTTAACCTAGGAGCTCTGCTGCACCGCGTTCGGGTGCCAGCACCGCACCGACCGGGACGGGCGGGCGACTCCAGGCAGGGAGTCAGGTCAGGGCACGAGGTACCACACAGAGGGTTGTCCCAGGAATCTGCAATATCCCTCCAGGGGTTGATGTTGGTTAAACTTTATGAGCCCCAGAGCTGCACATCCGTTGTCCTGCACTGCCTTCTCAAACACACGGAAATAAGGACCGTGGAGATGGGGGCAAACGCGCACCTCGTGCCTCGTCTCCAGCCGGTCGCAAGTCGCGGGGCAGCGCTCGTGAGGGCCGAGGGGAAGAACCGAGATGGGGACATCTCCTGTCCTCCCCAGTTTGCATTTCTAGTGCAAGAGTTGCGCTTACTTGAATGTTGAGATCTGCCACGAGCCCCCAAATGTAGGCAATGCAGAGTTTGCATCACTTTGAGGCAAAGCCAAGGTGTAAAATATCTTCATTAAGAATGGAGATAAAGCAAAGACATAGCTCCACATCCTCCCAGATTTGTGACCAGCACAGTTTGGATTTGAATGTAAAGTTGGTGGATCCAGGAGCACCAGAACGCTCCTTTTACTTGCCCCTTAGTCCTAAGTAGCAGTAGAAGACCACGGAGGAGTTCTAAATGAACCAAACCACTACAGCTTGAAACTACAGGTAATAAAAGGAGATTAAATTTTTAAACAAAATGCCAGTCTAAACATACAATAAAAGAAAGGTAAGTCTGTAAAGACGGGATCAGTGTGTGAGACATGCAAATGCAGTAAAAGGAGGGATTTAAGTGCATAAAGAGACTAGTGAAAGGAAGAACAAGAAAAGAGAGTGCAGTTTATTGACCGAAGACATAGAGCACTGTAAATGAAAACAAAGTGCTTGCTTTAATGTTCGCTGTAAACAGAGAAAGGCTGCAAATGCACCAGATGCCTGAAACACATATGCAAGTCTTGGAGTAGAGAGAAAGAGGGTCAGGGAATAGGGATCAAGCCTAAGGGTTAACTGGTTGCCTAAAATCCCGGTGTCGTCTATGGACATTTTTGACTTCGGAAAAACACTGGCCAGAAAGGAGGATGGCAGGGGGAGAGGAGTAACATGTTAGCAGAGAAATGGAAGATAGAAAGTAGGAAATGGGGGAGATGTGCAAAAGGAAATGTCATCTTTATCACTGCATTCAAAAAAGGCAACAGACAGTATTTAAGAGCTAAGTGGCAAAGCCGTTATCCGATGCACATCCCAAATCAACCCTTCTTTGAGGAATGGAACGAAAATAATTAATAACACTGACACCCATTTGCTGGAAACATGGAGATGTCAGTTTTGACCCTGAAGTGAAATTCACTTAATAAATCAGAAATATGATTAGGAAGGTCACCTGAATAGAAGTGTATCATCCTGCCTTATGCCAGTTTGGATTGGCACATGTTCAGAGGGAACAGAATCCTCGGTACGAATTCCTGTGCAGTACGCCACGTCGACAATGCTGACTGTAGGTGTAGCAGTGGGATGAAATGACGGTTGATTTCTGGCTCAATAAGGAAAAAAAAAACCCACACTTTTTGTTTGGTTATATCCTAACTCTAAGCTACATACTGTGGATTTTTCATTGAAACATTTTGGACTGTTTTACTTGCAAAAAAAAAAAAAAAATCTGTGCAGAAAATAATAATACGTATTAAAAGCAATACAATAATTAAAAGCAGAAGTTCAAATTCAATCACGCCAAAATTCTCCTGCTCAAAAGGAACTTTAGAGGCTATTTTCTCCTTACCTAATAGTAATGTTGGGTTACACATTATTATCCATATCCCCAATTTTTGCAGAGACCAATATAATATTCACGAGTACTTTTTCCTAAAAGTATTTCTCACTTGAAGGGAAGAGATCTTGAATGAACACAAGTCACACACTGAAATAAATGGAATTATACTAGCTGCCTATATTCAAGATCTGACCTGATATGTTAACACACATTTTTTGGTGACTCCTTCAATCTGTTAGTTATTTAAAAAATAACTGTAAGCTTATAAATATGCATTTCTTATTTGTAGTAAAAGGAAAAACTTGTACCCCTAAGGAGCTCTTGGTGGAGCCAGCTGGGCCCCATGGAGCTGGGGGTGTGCAGTGCTGGTCTGAAGCAACGCTGAGCATTTATTAAAAAAGCAGACTTTTGTCAAATGCTGTTTCTGAGTGATTTCTGACTATGATGCACCAGGAATATAATAACCCACGTGTAAGACTGGAGCTCTTGAAGTCCCAGAGGAGTTTGAATCTCTCAGGACAACGTGAAAGGTTTGCGCAGCTCTCGGGCTGAAACGGATGCCAGCTGAAAGATGGATGCTCTGGCTGTGAAGCAGCTGATTCTGGAGCACTCAGAATTTTCAGCAGGCTGGAGAAGAAATCAAAACAAAAATTGAGAAGCACTGCACTCATATGGAAATAAAATGGAAGAAATGTGTTTTTGCGTAGAGAATGAGCTGAGAACAAAGACATAGAAGTGTCTTTGTATACGCGCTGCATTAGGTCCAGTCAATGTTCTCATCAGTTCTGGGGTTGAGGCCCCCTGTAAAAGCTCAAACCTTGACTTCCTGATCAAAAATAGGTGTATTTAGGAAGGATTTTTTCTTATGCTAGGTATGTTGCTATTAGGCAGGTGAGATGAGCAGAGGTGTCCAGGACAGGCGCCCCAAGGCTGGTGGCACGGCGAGGCTCTCGCTTGTGCCGGGGTGGCTTGCTCCCGTCCACCCTCCACTGCAGCCTCAATTCGATGTTTTCTGAAAGAAAATCCTTACGATAAAATGTTCTCCTCTGTAGGAAACCAGTGCAGCTCGTACGCTGCACTGAAGCCCTACCCGACTTTGCAACGGGGCGTCAGGGAGGCGGGAGCGCCGTGCCTGTTCTACACCCAGCCGAGCATCGCTGCGTGCCTGAAAATTCCACGTATCGCCTTGCAGGGACCCACAGGTTTACCCATAGCTGTTAATATGAATATAATACAGTCTCTGAGTGAACATATCTTCCACCTTGTAAGCTAAGTAAACAATAGTAATAGCTGGATGTAAAATGACTGCACATAAAATACTTCGCAACTATCTTTAAAAATGCACTAAGCAATGAGGACTTTGTCATAACAGAAAAAATATGTTACTTCTGTTGTGGCAAGCTTAATAATTATGCTTAATCACCCATTGTTTAGTAATTCAAAACTGAGAAGACTGTTTTGATTTAAATTTTAGAGTGAGCTCACAGTTCACGTGGTTTAAAAAAGAATTATCAGAAAACAGTTACAGTACCCTACACACATCAAATCTAGCAAATCTTAAATGTAAAGTTCCGGAGCTGTTACATGCAGCCGCGCGCTATCCAGAACCGCTAGTGCTATTGCTGAGGTCAGGGACAATTTTAGCTTTCACTTCAACCATGCCCATATTTTTCCTTTGAGTTACTTTGAACTTCATCCCTTTCTCAATAGCCTGTGTTTCTGTGTATTTATACGTACTTCAAAATTTTATAATTAGTTGCTAAATCTGAATATTTGAATTATTTTAATTCTGACTATCTCCTTCATTGGTTCCTGTAATCACAAGATACATCATTCATTTTAGATTTAATTATGCCGCCTTCCCACACAAACCCAGCATTATTTCATTCTTTATTTCTTTATATTACAGTTAGCATATACAAAAATGAGTCTTACTACTTTTTTACATAAAGAAATTAGTTCCTTCTCTTTTTATGAATCCTGCCCTGCTGTTTTCTGCTGTCCTTCCCTTTCAGGCTTTCACAAAGATGGTGCTAGACTGTGTTGGTTGCAGGAAAAAATGCCAAGAGCTTTTCTTGTATTAGATAAAGGTTGATTCTCAGAATTACGAGTTAAAATAGCAAAAGAGACAAGTGTAATAAAAATAGAATTTTATTTCCCCAGCTATAAGATATCCTGGTGTTTCTAAACTGTAGAGTATCAAGAACCCATCACTCAGGTGTCAGGATCAGCTGAACTCCATCTGTAGTTCAAAAGAGGAAAATGCAAACGCTCCCCAATGCACTTTCAGGGGTGCAGGATACAGCCTGAGACTTGGGGGGTTATTATTGCAAGAAACTGCTTTACTCGCATCTTGCCTACATTGCTAGGATAGGAGCAAGTCTATTTATGAAGCTACCTAAAATGTAAAGGGAAATAATACTGGCAGGTCATTGCTATAGAACTTAATTTTGAAGCAGCCTTTTCTTTTCTCCCTTTCCCTTTAAGCTTGGCAGGGTAAGGCTCTAGATCTAACTTCTTTCTGCTGTATTTTTTAAAGTCTGGTCGTATCAGTTGTAGGGCTCAATTAAAATTGGCTTAAATTCAGTGAAACTCTACTAATCACTGAAATTATACAGATTCAGACCAGGCTGGAGTTGACCCTTCATAGTTTTATCGGTGATTTTCAAGGTATCTTCTACTAGGATTATTCGTTCTGCTAATACAAAATTATATATTGTTTACTCTTTAGTGCCCTACTGATGCTCTGCTTTGCTGGGTAATATCCATTCTTTAAAAGTCTGACCTCATTCTATTAGATGCTTCCTTTGCATTGCTTAGTGCTCTCATTTCTCACTGAAGCCAATACACAACATTACCAAAACCCCCTCCCACTAAAGCCAGTGGGAAGCTGCCGTTTGTATGGTTTGGACTGCGTTTTTTTTTTTTTTTTTTTTCTTCTGATCATTAGAAGTCTGTTAGCCTGTCATTTTTTACTGCTTTCATCTGTTCTGTCCTGGCTCCTGATCGATACCAGTGACAGCTTGTCATCATCAGAAGAAGCAGCTCTCTCAGTGTCACTGTCAACTTGTTGAAAAAATCTTTATAATCTCTTGTCCTCATAGATTTATGGCGAATGAGAAATTACAATGAATGAGGAACAGTCACAATAATGTCCTTTTGCAACTGAGCATTCAGTTGCCCTATGATTACTGTTCATTATTAAAGCAGCAGAAGAAACAAGATAATGAAATGAACTGTGAAGCATTCTATGACATTTCCCTGTATGGAAGATATTGTTTAAAAATAAATTACAATTGTAATTGCTGTTTCAGATTTGTCCTGGAAAAGCACAATGTAACTGGGACAAATAGTTTTGACTTTGGTGGTAGTGCTTTGTTATCAGAGAGCACTGACATGACCGAACTTGCAGAGCAGTGTGTTAAACTAAAAAGACAGAAGTAACGAGTTATGATTTATGAGTTAAGTTATGTAAGAGGACGAGTTATGAGTTATGATATTTAGACTTTCTATATTTAATACATGTGTGCAGTGCCATTTTAGAGCAACGTGAGTTTATAGGCACAATTCAAAGACTTGCATCTTTCATAGACTTTTAAAGTTATATGTGATTGTAGAGGTTTCTCAATCTGATCTCCAGTATACGATAGAGTTTCAAGCAAGTTCTATTCACTTACCTTTTCATCTGCATGTATTACTGTTATTTGTCTAATTGTTTCTATTCTTGTATGTTTGGTATGTAAAAATTCAATGAAGCTATTATTCAGGAAAAGAAAAGGAAAGTAGTTGAGATGATTATTCTGTTACCGGTCATGACTAAGATGAAGAGAGATATACTAGCAAGATATTGTTCCTAAAATAGATATCTTGCAAACAAGAAATGTCAGTCAAATGAGGTTTAAATTAAATTCCTGATAGCAATTGCTTAGAGAATGATCATGCTTCTGTTGAAATTATTATGAATATTGTCACCATTTTCAATGGAAAAAGAATTCGAGCTTCAGATACCGATTCTGGAAAGTATTTCAGAATGTCCTCAGCTTTTACCATATGCTTATATCCTGCTGAATCCAAAGTCATGCTTCTGCAAAATAGACCCTTGGCTGAATTGTAGCTTTAAGAAAGACTCTTTGCACAGGACAGTATGAAAATGAGTTAAACTGAGAAATCTGAACTTGAAGGAAGTATTGCATGGCCACAAACAAGTGACCTCATTGGGAGGAGAACTGATGAAGTGAAGAAATGTGATGTCTGTTCCAAATAAAGAACTGATGAGTCAAGTTGTGCCCCAATTGGAACAGAAGCAAAGTCAAGATGGCTTGAAAATAACCTTGACAATAGTGAAAACGAAATAGCAATCAATTCAAGTTATGTTGACCCTTAGAAACTGCAGGAAGAGTACTGGATGAGGAAAGTATGCTGATTTCTGTTTCTCTAGGAGTGCGGATTCTCTAAGATTAAGTATTATAGTAATTATCTCAGACCTAAACTGATATTACTCAAGTGGCATTCAGCGACCTACTCTGTATTCCCAGTAAGATTACTCATGCAGTCGAGTCCTTTTGTTCCATGGTAAGGACAAAACAATTTCTAAATATAATATTTTAAAGCAGTATCTTGTTACAGAAGGACACAATCAGCTATTGCTGACTTATTTCTGATAGATACTAACTCCCTATTAATCTTCCAGGCTGAGACATTTTTCTAAACATAGCTCAGTAATAAGTTAATTATCATCTTCTGAAATTGGAAGAATTTTTACCTGAGATGAGTAGGGTACTAGTTTGAGGCAAAAGCTAAAGTTAGGAAGCAACATTCCAAAAGAAACACCCTCTGCTGCCATAAAAACTTCCCTACTTCCCCGAAGATTGAGATCACGAGGATTTTAAATGTGGTATCAAATCCTTAAGCATTCATTGCTGTTGATATGTTTGCATGTTGGAATATCATGATGGTTTATTCTGTGCTCTGAGGCAAAATTCACTGTGAATGCAAGTTGATTTTTTCAGGCTCAGTTTCAGCTTCAAGCGTTAAAGAGGTCTGAAGAAAAATAATGAAGCAATTCTTGAAAAATAAGAAATTATGTGACATTCATTTAAAAAAGTTGTTTGTATAGATTTGCCATCTCTTAATATCTTCACACTGTGGTAGTAATTTATCTCAATAGTTAATTAATTTTTTGACCTGCATTTGGTGCAGCAAACCTTAGGTGCTTAAATGAGAAATATAGTCGTTTTAGTTTTCTTCTGTAGTCTTTGGAAAGAGAACCAAATTACCAAAGAAATTCTTGTTGACGTGTGCTCAAAATACGGTTTGACAAAGCTGGGCCTTCAGGTTTTTCATAGTAAATCATTAAGCTAGGCTTGAGCGCTCCTGTGGTTCTCTTTGTGCTTTACTAGACACAGATTCCCCACCTGTACACAGTGCATAAGTATCAGTCTCCACTACATTGCTCATGGAGCTGACACCAACTCCCTCCTTCCCAGATCCCGGCTTGCTCATTCAACCATCGTGGTAGGCCTCTAATTCACTTTGATTTGCTTGTCATTTCCCAAATGACTCTGATAGCTTATGACTGCTCTGTTCTCCTCGTCGCTTTCCTTTCTCTTTGTAATTTTTGCATGTTGCTGGTAGTTATTTTATATTTACTTACGCATCACTAGTGAAAATGTGTACAGAGAAACTGGAATTTCCCCCTCCTTCATTCATGAATGACTGAAAAGCCTAGGAATCTTCAGGCTGGAAAAAAGAGAAGGGAAAAGTAGAGCAGAGAGATGGGAACTATTCCATATATAAAATCACGAGCACATGGAGAGGGTGATTAATCACTCTCTCTTACAATATAAGGTTAGGGAACTTCAAATGAAACTAAGAAGCAGTAGGCTCAGAGTGAGATATTTTTACAGACGAGGCATAGCTGTAGAAATTGTTGAGAGATGTTGCAGTTGCTAAAAGTTCAGCGGTTCAGAGAGGCTTGGACAAATTCATGGAAAAAAATATCTATCAAGACAATTATGTATAGATACCATCCCTGACTCAGGGAACCTGAATTGCTGCAGGCTGAAAACAAATTCTGGAGACATGTTGTTAGGTACTGCTTACTCTGTTTTTATCTTCTGTTTGGCATCTGCTTTTCTCGCCAGCATTGGAGACAGGACACTGGATTTAATTTAAGGCTATAGAGCTTTTTTGTTTGACTGTATACAACTTCCGAGATTTATCGTTTGACTAGTGTGTAATATTCACTCAGTTTTGATTTAAAAAACCCTCTAAATTATACTGTAGGAAATTTGAATCACAGATGCATTTTGAAATGAAAAATAACTCCAAAGTCTTAAGTGAAAACTTTATTTAGGTAAGCACTAAAAAAATCTGGCAGGAGTTTCATTCACTTTCTGTCTATTTGCAGTTTTCACATCCTACTGTCCATACAATGTGATCAGCATAGAGAAATTCATTGTATTTTCCATATGTCTAAGAGTTCTCTTTAGCCCCTCTTGGATACACATGCCAAAATTTCCTGCTAAGTTTCTCCCATGTCCTAGCTGGCTACATTTATGTAAAAGCCTGAGGAAAGAGTGCTGCTTCAATGGTCAGAGTGAAATTGTGAGCGCTGATCATCTCTTAAAAATTGGCTTACTTTTTATCCTTCAACAAGATTTTTTAAAACTTACTACAAAAGTACAGAAGAGGTAGGTGGAGAAATATACTCATAAATCTTAAGCAGAGATTGTGTAAGGGCCTCTTCACTCTTGCTTCATATATCCAGCATAATGATAACTGAGAATAAAAATGATTCTTGCTGTCAGCTTGTGTAAATGATACCTCTTGCCTCTGTAGAAGGGGGCAAACTGCTTAACAAACAGTTTAACAAAATCAGAAGTGTTTGTTATATATTTTCTACCACGTTTCTGTAAATATAGACATACACACGCAAATGTGACTATATTTGCATTTTTGAAATATCGGTATAGACAGGATGGGATGTGGACTCTCATGTTTATTTCATATTCAGACTAATTTGTCAGTGACTAAAGATTTTGTCATTATACTTTTCAGTAGTAATCTGAAAATAAACAAATGTTTGATACTGTGAAGTTGCTTTTCAGAACAGTGAAAATCTTTCTATAGCACTTATGTTATTAGGACCAGATCCACTTATGCTAGGTGTAAAGGAGCTCCACAGCTTAGTAGCCACAACTGTAACACTTGATTGAAAATGAAAATATTGTACTGGTCTTACAGCAGTGTGGGAGCACAATCTCCATAGTACGTCACCCGCCGGGTAAATTAGATCCTACTCTGGAACAAATATGGAGTAGACACAAGCATACAACTATATATTTTCTATGCATCAGGACAGCTTATTTCCCCTCTTGTATGAGAATGAGCCACACTCACAGAAGAATGCTTTGTACCCACGTAAATTCATCCACACAATAGGAAAGAAAGAGTTGTACTGCTCTAACTCTGCAAGTGTTGTTCAGTTGCATTCTGCAAAATACCAAAGGTGAAATATAATTATGTTCTTAAGTAAACATGCTCTAACAAATTAACTGCATTCCCCACAAAACCACTATCACAACTGGTATCAGCTGATGCAGCGTTCACGTTCTGCTCTGAACAGAATCTGCACAAACTTAATTTGCATCTGTTCCTTTTCAGGGGTTTTACCACTGTAGTAAAAACAGAGTAAAAGCTTTAGTCCCAGCTTGGGTGTTTTCCTCAAGCTTTGGTTTTTATATAATTTCCTTCCTGAGATCTCTCTGAACTAGATACTATTCACATATTCCTATATTCAGACCGTTTTTTCTGTCTTGTTTACCAGGGTGGAGTTGCGCTATATTGGCCATGGTTAGCGTGGTTAGGATTCCAGTATCATTAACTTGGGGGTGGAGGGGAACCGAAGAAGCTGGCCTGATGATAATATTCTTATTTTTCCTTTGCTGAAAAACTTCATGGATGAATGAACATGAAGTTTGTAAGACCGTTTTGAAGCAGTCTTGCTTAGGGACAAGGTTTATACAAAAATTTAGGGAGGAATGCTGAATAATACGCTCTCAGAAAAATTCACTGCTGGTAGCGATAAGCAGGAAATTTGCAGGAACTTTGTTTACCTCACAAGC
Source organism: Rhea pennata (assembly GCF_028389875.1). Taxonomy (NCBI): domain Eukaryota; kingdom Metazoa; phylum Chordata; class Aves; order Rheiformes; family Rheidae; genus Rhea; species Rhea pennata. Next base: position 3,184,776 of record NC_084673.1, on the reverse strand, counting down.
AATCTGTTGTTCATATTTTCAAGCGTATGACTGATACTTCCAGGGAAACCGAATGAGCAAACGAAACATGGCTGTTGTCATTCAGCTCCAGTCCTGAGTTCTATAAAAGGGACAAGTGCGTGGTGCGAGTTCACGCTCGCGACACTGAGCGAGCTGAATCCTGGCTGCAGAACCTGTTTATTACTGCTGTAGTTCCTTTCCGACTGGGCTAGGCAAAAGAGCATTCTCAGCAACTTTGCCATGTCATAGAGCTGGTTTTAAAGTGAACAAATATTTAGAAACTGATTACTTTGAAATCTTTATCTAATAAAAGTCAGCACTGTACCTGACAGAGGAAAAACTGGTTATGTCATGCTGATGATGCAATAACATGCTGAGGAATATAATAGGTAGAGATTTCTGTACAAATTAAGGTATTCATCTGGAAACTGTACATTGAATGAGAATTGACATCTATGCATCATAGACATGGGCTATATTAGATGCTCCAGAAAAAGGTACAAAATACGTCCAAGTATCTGTCATTTAGATATTGGTTTAAAAACCAAGGCATGAGGTTTACCACTTCTTCTTAATGATTTGCTATTATATTTTCAATATTTTAGATCTCTATAAAAGTCCATTTCTTTTTGGATCTTGCTAAGTTACGAATTTCAGTGACATATTATTGCCTTTTTATTGAATAGCTTTTGGTTCTTTGGTTGCAAGACCTACAGAAAAAAAGGTTTGAATTTACTTTTACTAAATCAGTCACTATTATATCTACATGTATTATAATTTTCTTTTTTTAATCTTTGATAAGAAATTAATAATTCTAATTTCTTTGATTATTCTTTCTCTCTGAACTCTCCTCAGATATCATAGAGTTAGAACTTTGGGGATGGAGAACATTTGTTTGCAACCTGTTATTTTTTGAGATAATAGGAAAAATCTCAGTAGCACTTAAAAAAAAAGGTCAGGGGCAGGATGATGGCATCCCAAAGCAAGTTTTCCTCACAAGTTCCTGCTGAGCACTCAAGCACTTTCAGAAAAGGATAAGTCACTTCGCAGTTGATTTTCTTTATCGAGATCTGCCTCATGACACTGCTCAAATGCATACACATTTAATCTCACAGAAAAGATCTGGCCATTTGGATTTTTGTGGACGCACACGGATAGCACTAACCATGCGTGTGGGCTAGCAGAGGCACTAGGGCAGGGAGCAGCATGCAACCTGGAGGCCCATGAAGCTGGCTGGTACTGCCTGCAATTTTTTTAGAGGATCTGTGGAGTCCCTTCCTCTCCTGCCACTTAATCACACTAAAACCCACATGTGCACAGTACTACAACAACAAAAGTAATGTTTACAAGTTACTTAGCCTAAACAGTTCTGTATTTAGAATTTAAATCAATTCACTCTTTATAAAGTACTAGTGACTTTGGTCTTACATTGCATACTTTGTATGCTTTATATTTTCATGAAGGAAGAACATTCCTGGTGCACATTCCCTGTTTCACTCCCAAACCTTTGTTTCCCGTGGCTGAGTTACAGACCTGTAAAAACAGGTTTACAAAGGAAATGCTGACACGTTAGCCGGCGGCTGCTGCAATGATACGTTCACAACAGGCAGTTCTCTTTGGTAGGCTCCGTTACAATATATCGGTAAAGATTAACTCTGTAAAACAGGTTGCTCCAATTTAATCAAGGACTACAGCACCTCATCTTATATTGTGTACTTGTTTATATGATGCTTGACGTTTGGGTGAAAAGATATCAGCAAGGCAACAACATTGTGGACTATGTAGTACACCAGCTTGCTCCTTTGGTCAAGCTAATTTCACCAAAATTATTTGGCCATTAAGAAGTGTTTGAGATTCCTTCGCTAGTGTTATCTACAATGTAGGGCTTACTAAAAAGTCATGCAGAGTATTTAACTAAAAACCCCAGTGTCATCGAGGCAATCTTCTATCCTTAAAAACACGTATTTCTCACACTATTCTCTAACATTTTCCAGTTCTTAAGATCAAATAGCAATGGAAAAGTACACTTTTTCATCCATGGTCTTTTATATGCCCCTTCAGGTTTGAAAATACTGTAGCATTTCTCTTAAAATATATGAGTGGAAACAAAGGAATTCATCCCCTCAGAGTGTGTAACCACAGCAAGTTTTGAGTCTCTTGCTTGTACACATAGGTGTATCAGGCTTCTCATGTGCTACAAAGAAACGAAAAGGAGCCTTTGCCCTTTCTAACTGCCCGTGTTTCATACTCTGCCAGCTCTGAATTTTGGAAAATAAAAAATAATAAAAAATTTTTCCCCAACTATCACTTCACTGGACACAGCAGAGAGCGCGTCCTAATGCACAGGCGGCTGAAGGTACCCGTGTGCTGCTTTCCCACAACGGGAATGCCTGCAGCATTTATGAGAGGAACGCAAATTTTCTGAAGTTTTATATACGTAACGCACACTTCTTTGTGGGGCCAAGGGACAATGAGGCTCCCCCGCCTGTTAGCTTGGGGGTAGCTTCACTGACGTAACAGCATCGAGCTGCTTTTTATTCTTTAATGTCTTCGTGCTGCTCTTGAGGCCGTCACTCGCCCCGGGCGAACGTGCCAGGTAGCGGCGGTGACAGGCCGGGCGGGAACGACCGTTATGGCTGTTGGTGGCGGGGGGGGGGGGGGGGGGGGGTAGGGTCGCCGCGGCCCTTCAGGCGGCAGGCCCGCGCCGTCGCCCTGGCAGGAGCCCCGCTCGTCCCCCGCCGCCCCGAGGGCAGGCCGAGGGGAGGCGGCTCCGTGCGGCGCCGCAGGCCGCCAGCCGGGCCGTCTCGCTCGGCTCCCCCCGCTCATCGAGGGCTTCTCCCTCAGCGAGGCGCCGCCGCCGCCGCCTCCGCGCGCGCCCCCTTTCCCCCACCCCCCCCGCCGCCTCCGTGCGCGCGCGCCGCCACGGGGCGGGAGGGGAGGGAGAGGGGAGAGCGACGGAAGCGTTTAAAGGGGCCGCGCGTCACCGGCCCCCCTCTTCCCCCCCCCCGCCAGCTCCGCCCCGCCCCTCTCCATGCAGGGGATTCTCCTGCGCGCCTTGACGTCACCCCCGAGTCGGGCGGCCCCGCCCCCCCGCCGGCCGCCATGTTGGGGGGTGTGTGTGGGGGAGCGCAGAGCGGAGCCGCCGCCGCGGGCCGGCAGCAGCAGCAGTAGCGGCGGCAGCCGCAGCAGCAGCCGCAGCAGCAGCCGCAGCCGCCCCGGCGCCGCCGCCGCCGCTCTCTATGGGCAGGGGGAGGGGAGCTGCCGGCCCGGCCGCCCGCCGCCTCTGAGCGTCTGCAGCCGCCGCGGGGGAATGTGCGGCGGCAGCGGCCGGCGGCGGCTCCGCGCCTAGGGGGAGCGGAGCGGAGCGGGCCATGGTGCCGTTCGCGCCGCTGGAGGACGCGGAGGAGCCGGCGCCCTGCCACAAAATGGAGCTGTACGTGAGCGGCGGCGAGGTCAGTGCGGGGGGGAGGCGGGGCGGCGGCCGGGCCGGGGGCGCCCCGCGGGCACCTGCCACCTTCCTCCTCCTCCTCCTCCTGCCGCGGCCGCGTGGCTCTGCCGCGCCGGGCACCGCAACGCCCCCGGCCGCGCTGAGGAGAGCGCGGCGGCCCCGCGCGTGGCGCCGCTCCGCCGCGGGGGCCCTTCCCGCCCGCCGCCCTCGGCGCTCCGGGCCCTTCCGCGGGCGCCGCCGCTTCCCCGCGCCGCGGGCTCTGCCGCTTGCGGTTTCTAAGCTTAGAAAGCGATGACAAATCTCCCCTCTCCCCTCCTGGGCGAGCGCTGCTGGGAGGGGGAAAAAAAAATAACACGTGGGAAGTTACGGCGGAGCAAACTTCAGCTGCGAAGAATAAAGCTCGCTAAAGGCTGCTGCGCTTTGTGTGCCGGGGTGGCAGAGCTTTGCCGGAGTTAGCTACCGGCTGCCGGCTCAAATGCAGCGCTGAGGACTTCTTGTAAACTGCCTCTGTCCTGCCGTCTCTTGTGAGAACTTTAACTTTTTCTCAAAATGTAATTTTGCTGGTCCGGGTGTACCTCCAGCGAGGCTGGCACTGGGAGAGGTTGCCATGTTTTTCAGTGAATAACTATATGATAATTATCATACACGCAGCTAACAACTGGGGGGGGTGACTGGGGCTTGGATGCTTAAACATTTAGAAAAACATAAGTTGAAGAGTGTCTTCAAGGTGTTGCTCAGTTTTCTTAGCAGATATATATCTGTAAGCAAGTGCTAGGTGTAACTGAAAAAAAACTAGTTATGCTCTAATAATGTGTATCTCAGCACAGTGTATTACATAATGCTTAAGTGTTACAACTTTTGCACTTTTAAAATCAGAAGATTAGGATTACATATCCAACACTTTCAGTTATGAAAAATAAGATTGCACCTAGGTGTATTAGAGACATGAGAAGTTTCTCAAAACTGGTCAGACTTGCTTTCTGTGATACATTAGGCTTTTCTTATGATAAGTACAAAGTGCACAAAACAGGCCTGATTTAAAGTTACGGGAAGAATGAAAGAACCTCCATTAGAGGATCTTATTGAAATTGCTTTCTCAGATAATGTCCGTTTATACATATACAGTAATTCACAGTAGGAGTAAGCCCAGAGGGAAATCTAAAATCTCTTACTATTTTATTTTACTTTCTGTTGCTGTGTCTACAAAGTGCCGTTTCCAAGCACTGTAATTACTGGACGTGCATTTTTAAGCCATGCCTGCTACACTTTTATTCTGATGATCTAATACTTAACCACAGACTAAGTACTTTAATACTAGAAAAATCCTAATCATGCTAGTGAGGCTACAAGTAAGGATGAAAAGTCAGCAGAGGTACCAGAGGTTGGTGTTAGTATTACAGTTTGTAACAACAATGCTGTAGTCAAGGTGTCAAGCTTACTGAATGTTTCAGAAGACTTACCTGGCACTATTCATTAGTTCTCAGAGAATAGTGTGATGTATTGGTGTTAAAATAGTCAGGTAGTCAAAATGTAAACATTCATTATTGTTGCACTCCTTGCAGTTCTGCAGTATTTTTTGGCTGGGCAAATACCCCTCTGTCGTGGCTGTTATTACTTTTGGAGTGTTGTGATCGTATTGCTTTTGTGTATAGTCTTTGCCTTAGATACTGCATCAACAGTTAGCAGGAGTGGCCAGAGAGGGAGGACCTGCGTTAGCTCCAGTGCCGCAGACCTCAGACACATAGTTCCATTGACTGCTGTGATGTTTAAGTCATCTTCAAATACTTCACTGGAGTTGGGGCTAATAAAGAGATAAGAGGTTAGCAACGAACTGTTGTAGAAGCCTTGTTCTGAAGTTCTGCCCATTTGCCAACAGAGCATATGATGATGGATGTCCGACTGAATCAGCTCTATTTGTAACATCTGAAGGCAGCTATTTGCAATAGTCATTCTTTAAATTATGTTTTCCTCAAGTTTGTACATGAACTACTAACTTGACAGTATTTGTGTGTAATTGTTTTGTTTGTGCTCCAATTAAAATGAGACATCACATTTGTTAAATCCATGTTGCATTTGGCTGGCAGTGTTTAAGACTTCGTTTATACCAAAACCGTTTCCAAGTTGCATATGAAGTTCATAAATTACATTAGCAAGTACTTATTATTGTCATAACATATTTATGTTAAAGGGATCTCAGGCACATGTAGTATTTTTGACTTGTTCAGAAGTTTCCATTCACTTGGTTGTTGGGATTTAGCAATGGTTGATTTTATGTTAAAATGAGGTTTTTTTTGTTTGATTTGGACTCCTCATTTAAAGTTCATAGAATGAATTGTATCTTATAATGCTTGATGCAGCCTTATGTTTGCAGTCTGATAGGTCTAGGTGACCTTGACCTCTGCAACTACAGAGAGTCAGTATTACTGAGGTAGTCGTCATGCAGCTTGAAGCCAAATTACTCGCACTTATTAGTGCTCTTGTCCATTAGTTGTATCGTTGAAGGTAAGCATTAAGAAGTGATTCTTTGGAGAATTTGCCTGTTGACTAAATTTAGAATTACATTATTAATAAGTGCATTTTCAATGAAGTAGCACTTGTGTCAAATTGATGAACTGAAAACAGTTGGCAAGAGAGGAACATGATCTTGAAGGTAGGGAACAAATTTTCATGCTTCAAGGCATAAAAACAACATTAACTTTTGGAAGAAGTTTAGGATTTAATTATTTTTACATTTGTTCCTGTTGAGTTTCTTTGAAGTGCTGAGAATTAAATTCTTGGCTGTACACTGTCCAGTTCTCATCTGGGTAGGAATTCTTACATTTCTATGACAAAATATCACTCGTGAAGCAATTTTGTTACTACTGGCATTCCTGAAGCATAGTTAGAAAGCGTCCATGTCATGCAATTTAAGCTTCAGATGTTGAGTGAACTTCTTTCCTCTTAAATGTGGGATGAATAAATATTTTCATGGTAATAAAAATAGATACAGCAAGGGTGTTACTTATAAATAACTGTAGTAGATCACTAAAATGTGATTGCAGTCTACAAAGAAACAGGAAAGTAGATGTTAACATTTTATTGACCATGCTGAATCAAAGGCAAAAATACTCAGAATTGTGTAGACTACAGCAGCTTTGGAATTTTCTGCCTAGGAGTTGAGAGAAAAATTGAAACTTAACTTTTCTTACTCCTTGTGAAGTTTTTAAAGACAAAGAGTTAAGGGGGAAAAAAGATTACTGAGAACATACAAATAGTTTCTGGATAAAGGTGGGAGTATTGCTTAATAGAAGTAGTGTTGTATGCCTTTAAAATGGAAAATATATTTAATAATATGCTGTTTGCTGCATATGGGTATTGTGAAATGCGTACGTGCAATCTCATACTTAAATATTTCTCAAATAAATACATATTTCAATAAGCAGTTGCTGAAGAGGCTGAAATTGGCAGGGAAGTAACAATGCCAGGATCACAAAGTGACTAGAAATGACAGGGTTTGGCTATAAAACTTTACCGTGTTAGAAGCAGCTGCCTTAAAGGCAAGTTCATGAGTTGAACGTTGCTGCTGTCGTAAGTACCAATCTGTTTTTCATGTCCGTTTCAATAAATACATCTCATTTTTCACCAGTGTTTGTAGTTCATCTTCTTAAGCATATTCTGCTCCTGGCCTGTCAAAGGCCACTGAGTTTCTGTCACAGTTGCATAACGCCTTTGTGAGTAAGTACTGGCAGTGACGTGGATGCCTCAGCTACCTAGTTTTGTGCATCTCTGAATGTCTCTACAGCTGGGTGCTGTTATGCTAAGAAAAAAAAAGTAATAGTTGCATGTAACTTGAGAATTAAGTGCCCTCAGCTATTGCAACAATGTGCAGTTTTTAAAAAGACTTACAAAACCCAGGTCTCTTAGAAGGGAGGAAAAAAGCACATTAATACTCTTTAACAGAAAACAATGAGTGTCTTTATGCATTGAAAAGTGCTGCAATGTAATAAATAATTGTGTAATAGTGAAAGTAGACCACTTCCGAAGGTAGTTTTAGAGATCTGCTGTGGAGTTTTGAATCTCTGAAATGACTGGGGGAGTTTCTATTCAAGATAGCTAACTTGAATTCATTCAGGAAATCTTCGGAGATGCTTCACAGTAACTCTAAGTAGAAGAATCTTATGACTTATCAACTCACAGTGTATAGATATTCACTATTTACATGGATATAATTCCTTACTATATTAAGAATCAAACATGAAATATGTTGGTTTTATCAATTTTAAATTGTACTGTTTTTTGGTGTACTGTTATCTGCCATTAAACAAGCTTTCTGGAGTGCTGTTTTACACCCTTTCTTAGGGAACCAGGTTGTCAGTAGTGGAAAAGATCAGGTCCTTTACTAGTTCAGTGATCCCAGTGTTTAGGGTTAGACTTATATCTTGTTCAGCTGTAGCTGCTGTGAGACATGCAGTTCTCCCTTGGCCTCTGAGGATGGAAGGTAGATTGCTGTCCTTCCGAGTATAAAGGAAAAAATTCTGTATTGTAGGGGTAACAGAGCACTGGAATGGGTTGCCCAGAGAGGTTGTGGAGTCCCTGTCCTTGGAGATACTAGAAAGCCATCTGGACAGGGTCCTGGGCAACCTGTTCTTGGTGACTGTTCTTGAGCAGGAGCATTGAACTAGGTGATCTCAAGAGGTCCCTTTCTAACTCAACCACTCTGTGAGTCTTTTGAAGTCAGTACTTGTATGTTACTGAAGGCTTGCTATTTTATCTGAATGGTACATTTTATTTACCACAGGAAAAGAACTTTAAATTCCTTGATAAATGACTGTAGATTTAGGCACTTAAGCACTAGCAGTGAGTATTTGTCACCAGCATTTCATTTTTTTTTCTCCTTTTTTTTTTTTTTTTAATGTAGGATAGATGTCTTTATCTTCTGCTTGTACTTAATGTATTTAAGTGTGAATGGCTTGTCTGGCCTTTTCCTTTTCTGAGAGGAGCTGAGGCTTAAAGAGTCTCAGACTTGCGTAGGGTTGTGCAGTGAGCCTAGGAGAAGAACAGTAAGTGTAGGCCTCCGGAGTCCGAAGTGGGAACTGTAATCCGTAGGTGAGGTTTGTTTATTTTCTGGTCGCTTCATGGTAGAATGGAAATCAGCTTTAATTGATGCATGAGTGTCTTGTCACGCTAATAACGTTGCTTTATCTTTCATGTGATGTGGTTAAACACAGTACTATGAGATTGTTCATTCCTGAACGCAGGTCAGCCTATATGATAGAGCATTGAGCTGACTTGGGCACCTGTGTGCAGTAACAGTGGCTATAGTTTTTTTAAAAAAAAAGTCTGTTACATAGAGAAATTGTGGATATTTTGTAGCAAGAACAAATACCTTCAAGCTTCAGTTATGCTTACAGTGACTTCTGGACATTGTTTAGAAATAATAAAAGCCTTTACCTGTTTGGCTGAGTGCAGAAAATGAAACTTTCCCAGGCAAATATCAGGAAATAAGATTCAGTAAGCCAATATGCTGCTAATTAAATTAATGATGCAAACTCTCTACAGATGTAGCTCAAAATAAATGAGGAACAAGTGGAGTTTTCTTAACAATATTTTTTTTCCAAAGTATTTTTTCAAAGTCTTATCAAAATAGTTGGAGTTTCTAATATAAGCTTACTTTTTCAAAATGCTAAAATGCTTCCTCATACACCAGGGTATTAATTCAAATACAAACTGGTTTGTCGTCTTCATTTGGAAGAATTATGAGAGCTGTAGGTCTGGAGAGTTTAGTTTTACTAACTTGGCAAATTAAGTGCACTGAAGGAGATACCTTAGAGGATGAAGAAGCCTTTGTTTATCTGTATGTAGAATTTTTACCTGCTTTGAAGCCAAATTAGGTTCTACATGAGTGATGATAAATATTACTTCCTTACTTCTAATAATATTATGATTATAAAATTCCTAGTTCTATTTTTTTTTCTTTCTAATTTTAAATTCTGTTCAAAAGCCTATTATGACAACTTGTAAAAACAGGGCAGAAGGAAACAGTTTTAAGTCCTTTACTGTTTTTCCTTGTGATTAGGCATTTTTGACTGACTCTGTCTCATCCTTTTTGGCCAAAACCTTTTTGGCTCCTCAAACAGTGAGGCATTTAACAAGTAAATAACTGAAACATCCTCTGTGTGTGTGTGTGTATGTATATATGTGTGTATATATGTATATGTAATCTATCTTCAGTAATACTGGAATTCCTCTGGCATAAGTATTAGGGGAAAAACATGCCCAAGGTAGTATGGTAGAGTCCCAGCCAGTCATGGGATCCATTGCAGCTATGCAGTTATATGCAGCTATGCAAACATATTGCAGCAGTATGTTTAAATTAGAAGGCAGGCAGCTGCACTCCTCAGAGGCAGTTCCCCCTTGAAGGATGGGTGTTTTAGCTTGCACCTCTGGAAAAGCAAGTTTTTTGTTTATTTTTTTTTACCCACTGGATTGTCTCTGACTTTAACTTTATTCTCATCTTTTCTTATCTAGTAGTTTCTTCTAATTTATACTGGTCAACAATGTGGAATATTTTAATTTTCAAAAACTTTATTTGGAAAGTGTTGATACAGCTTATCTAAATGTCCCGGTTTAATTAAAATGCAAACAAAACTTTTATAATGAACTGAAAACTTTAAATATTAGAAGTATTGAACAGCTAAGTGATTTGAGGATGAAAGACACTGAGTAATGGCTCTCATTTCCTTTCACCTGCTCACTGTGAAGAGATATGTTTTCTAATTCTCAATAATATATTTGTGTGTTCATGATAACCTAGTGAGTTATTACTTGCAGGTTAAAACAGTTCTGTTCTAAATATGTTTATTCACAAATGTTTGAATAAATCAGTAAAAGGGGTCCTAGTATTCTGCAGGAGAATTTTGTAATTGCTTTCTATAAAATTAGGAATTGAGTATGAATTTTAATGTTCTCTGTAAAATATATGAATTGATACTTCCAGTTATTAAAGCCTGGCCAATATAAGTAACTGTAGAAAATAGTAACGACTTGATTTTGTCATTGAATTTTTAAAACTGACTAACTAACAAGTTTGTGATTTCTTTAAAACTACAAGATTTTGGCTTCCAGTCCAACTACTTATTTAGCGAATGGTGACCAGGGTTCACAAATCAATGAGCTAAAAGTGTAGTTTCACATGTCAGACTATAAAAGTAGATTTACACACTTGAACACAAAATTTATTGGACCAAAAATTGGCAGACATCCCAGTTCTTGTAATTATGGAGAGGCTGGACAGGAAGAAAACCAGCAACAATGAAAGGGAAAAGTGTATGATAGGAAATTGCTAATTAAGATGACATTTGATTACCTGCCATAAAAATCCAGTAATTTATTGTATATGATTCACCAGAAAGCTAAGTATGTTTATGCTGTATGCTGGGAAACTAGGTAAATAAAATACTGAACTTTAGGTGAAAAGCCCATTCAGGCAGTGACAGCTTTCTGTCTGACTGCCTGGACTTAAACTACTGTTTTCAGTGTATCTGCAGTTCTTCTGGCTAGTATATTTAGATTCAAGATCTTAATTTTAAATAACAAAGCTTGGAAAATGTTGACTGTGTTTAAAGGAAAGAGAAATGCACAACGAATTCACTTCAAATGAATGTTGCACAAGTCTGGTAAAGTCTATGAGAGAAGAATTGTATCCTGCATTTGAACATTCAGAGTGGAAAGGCTTTTCCTTACCAAGTTCAAGCAGGTTTTATGAACAAACTTTGGTCTTCACATTAATTTATACCTGAATGTGATCTAGTAATATTGTGAAAGAGATCATGTGGCAGTGACCTGTTGGAAAAGAGGTTGGAGTTTACATTTGGTCTGAACTTTGGGGCTATGGTGCCTTGATGTATTTAATTCATACAATACCAAGCATAACGGTATGTTTTCCTCTTACACTTCCCCCTTCCCCCCGCCCCCCACAGGTATCTAATTTGGCAAAGTTTTATATAAAAAACATGCCTCAAACTAATGGATTTGTTTCTGTAGTGTTTATGAAGTTTCTGAATCCAGGGTAACAGGTTAGTGATTTTTGGCCTTGAGAAAGTAGGGAATAAATAAAAACTTAAAAAGCTGTGAAAGCAATCAAAATCTTGTACTTTCTTTTTTTTTTTTTTGAAGTGAAGTTATAGTCCAAAAATAAGTGCTAGTGTCTTGATACAAAATTTGGAGATGTAATTTTACTACTTTTTAACTTATAAATTTGTTGAATTTATTAAATGTATTAATTTAGGACTTGAGCTGTCCAGATTTACTTGAAATCAAGAGTTCATTTGGAAGAAGCAGTGCAGGTGGTAAAGGCTTTGCCTGGATGATGCAGTTGCGGTGTCCTAAACCTGTCCCTGTTGCCCTACCAGCTTGTCAAGTGTGTGTGTGTGTGGTGGTGGTGTTTTTATTTTTTAATAGGGTCTATATGACTTTTCAGCATTCTTTGTAGTCCTGTGTTTTATCAATCCACATACTGATAAGCATGCCATACTTCACTATCTTAGATAGTCCGTGTGTTAGATAAATTGACAAATAAAAGGAGAAATGTTATTACTTGGTTATAGAACTTATGGCTTGAGCTTTTGTTTGTTTTCAGGAAAAGTAGTTTGTTTCCTCATGATATTTTTATTTAGTATTTTCTTGTGTGGGATCTATGCCACATGAAGGTGGAGATACTGAGCAGTTAACATAAATTAGCAATTATCACTAGCAAAATTGTAATTGGCTTCACCCATCTTATCAGGTATTTCCAGTTTAAAACTTTGCATGTTGAAACAGAGCATGTTCTTTATTTCTGTATTTTTAAAGTTTCAATTGTTAGAATGCGCTGAATTATTACTTAAGAAAAGCTTGTTCTTTATGAATTAAGATTTTTTTCTTGTTATTTTGACTGTGGGCTTAATATCTTTTTTTTACTACTGGTTGAAGCAGGGGGGAAGAAAGGCAACTGCTTGTAAGTTTTGTAGTATTCTTTGTTAAGATAATGGCATTTATTTACTTCTGTCCAGATGTACATCATTTTTAAAGGAAATAGGTAATTAACTCTTAAATTGTACATGAAGTATTCTGGGGTATATGTATTCTCCATTCTCCTTTCTCTTGCACTTCCCCCTCATTGCCACCCCCTTACAATTCAAAATCATTTTAGAATTTTTTCTCCTTACACTTCAAGTTAATTTTCAGCAGCAGAATTTAGGTTTTTGAAAAATGTTTGCAACATAGATTTTGAATGTTAAGGAAGCATTTATGTCAGAACTTCCTTTTATGAATTGTATCTGTAGCTCTTAGGAAAGTATTTTAAATTAATTCCAATTAAGTAACACTGGAACAGCATGTACAAAGGGATGTGCTAAATGAAGTAGTAATTTTGTTTGAAATTGCAGAAACTGCAGTTTTAAAATAGAACAACAAACCCCACCAATTTTCATTTGTGTGCTTTATAATGTAATTCTGTACAATAATGAACTTTGGTACTTGTTTGAAATTGTGTACTCTTAATTTTGCTAATTTTCTTTTCTTTATTTCTTCTGCATTCTTTTCTCCAGCTGAATGGCCTTAAAATGGCAGATGAGCCCATGGAAGAAGGTGAACCATATTCCTACCATGTAGGTACCTTTGATATGTGTTGATTTTAGAAGTTCATTAGTGTGATCGTGCTTGAATGCAAAGTCTATGCGTTGCCTGTTCTTTAACTTTTGAAACTGTCATTTTATTTGGCTAGATTTGAAAAGGCTCCAAGTCTCAGATGTCTCCCCCCCCCCCCCCCCCAAGTATTGAAAAGTTAGCAGTTGGGTAGTAAGTGCTTTGTTTGGAAAAAGTTGCAGCATGAGGTGGTGCTTTATGGCAAACAGTCTCTGTGCTGGAAGGATTTCACGGATCCTTCAGCCTCAGGAAGGTGGTTGGTTCAGCCTTGAACCTTCTAGACACCAAGGCCCATCACTGTTGAAATGCTTCTGTAGTAGGAGTGACTTTCACTTCTTTCAGTGCTCAGAAAGCCACTTCTCTTTATAAAGCTAGGATAGGGGATCACCTTCAGGAAGGATTCGTGTCTTTGTGCAAATTGCCTGCTTCAAGAGTTGTTTGTTTTCATAAAGTAAAGGTGACAAAAACAATACTGAGGGAATTGCTGAACGTGGATGTGTTGTCCAGTTTAAAGGCTATGGTAAAAATATTTTTTTTAATTTTACTTCTATGGAATGATTTTTATGATCAAAACTAATAGTAAAATTTAGGTAGAACAATGTGCTTAATGTTGCTTATGTTACAAAGGAAGAATAGATGACTTTATTCAGTTGCTGTATATTTATGTAGAAGGTACCTGATTTGTGTCAATTTAGAACAGAATTAATTTTTACATCATAATATTAATTTGACTTTTATATAGAAATACTCCAGATATCCATCCTTAACATGGCTTTTTTGTCCAGTGCCTGAAAACTTGTATTTTAGATATTGAAGATCAGTATTTTGTGTGCTGGCTAAATCTTAGAATTTCAGGCTAGTTCTCCATGTGATAGAGACAGACTTTGCATGAAAAAACAGATCATTGTATTTCAGCACACATCCACGTGTTTTGAATAGAATCATGGAAGAAGGGGTCACACAGATCTTTACCAGCTATGACTGCTGTGTATTGCAGTAATTTAAGTAAATAATTCAGAGTAAACTCTTGGACAGAAATGTGTAGTACTTGTCTGTTTCCTGAGGTTGTGGAGTAAGTAAATAAGCCTTGAGCATGGCAATCATCTTCCACATAACACAGAAAGACGAGCAGTGGGTTGTGTCTCAATCTTTCACTGTACCTGAACCAAAAGGATGTTGCAGAGCTTGTTTGTTAGGTGCTAGGAGCTACAAACCAGTCAAGCTGCAACTAAGAAAGATGGCAAAAGGCCAATACTGATTGTGGCATTTCTCTCGGTGCTTTATTCCCTTCTGTTTAATCTGCTGGGAGTAGTTGCCACTTTTGCAAGGCAACTGAGTGAGAGCTGTTACCTGAGCCTTGAAATAGACATGCTGCCCAAGCAGCCTGGCACAAAATCAGGTATCCAAATTTGCAATTTATGGAGACTAAACTAGAAATAAAAAAAAAAGAACCTGGCTTATGTATGCCTTCAACTCTATCTGCTTATTCCTGGTTGATGATCCTGACATCTTTTTAGACTTCAGTCGTGCTGGTTTCTAGCACTTTAATGGTAGTTAAGTAGGTGAAATTACATAAACATCTGTAAAGCTAAAACTTGTTACAAAAAGCCCTCTTAATTTAATACATATCAAGTTACTCTTTATTAGCATGGAAAACATTTTTCTCCTGAGTTCACATTTAGAAATACTCTGTCAGTCTCCCCAGCAACCAGATGTGATGTCACAAGCTAATGATTCAAGGTGGGTGATAAACAGAAGGGCAGATGAACTCTTAAAGATCTCCTCTCATGCAGAGGTTCAGTGTTAAGGAATACAGATCAGCATGCTGAAGTAAAAAGACTTCTTAATAGAGTATTCACATTTCATAGAAGGATTCTACAGTTAAGACTGTACAGCTCAGTATACAAGAGAGGAATTGCTGCTGTCTGTCATCACATGACTTGAAATGCTAGTATTTTCACCTGCCTTAAATTCTAAATACGTGTTAAAAAATGAAAGGGGCACATGTATCTTACATGCAACAATCAGATGGATGAAATTAAGTTGAAATGTGGACCATGTATTATTAGTATATGTCAGCTCTTTCTTCTTGAATAAAGTACCTTAAAAATAAAGTAGCTTTTCTACTGTTTCCCATTACACATCTCATCTACCTCCTTATGTTTTAGAGAATTTTGTTAGATGCTACAGTATTAGCTCCCATGAGAAAGAAGAGAGATACGTAGGCAATTGATCACTGGTCTCTTCACTTGAACTAGTTAAATGTTTTCTTAATACAGATTGGGATCTAAGTCTGCTGTAACTTGAGTTAATACATTAGTTGCAGTTTCTTTCCATTCCCTATACATGCTCCAAAAATTTTTTTCAGAAACTAATGCACCCTCAGAGACTTTGACAAAATAGCATGCTTTGCTGAAATGAAATTTTGGCAGAAGACTCCTCTGTGTATGTATTAAGCAGTACAAGGATGACACCTTGGAAATAATCCCTATCTCCTCCTTTTGTTCCTTTGGCTTCACAAACCGGATCATCAGAAATAGAGCTCTTTATTTGGTACAGTGTGTGAATTCTACTCTGGGATTGTAATAGATCACTCATGATTTAATCTTACTGTGAGTGTGCAGATTTCTTTGACTAATGCTGAATTCAAAATTTGAGTCATTTGCCAGAAACAAACTCCACCTGTGCTGTTCATCAGCTTCAGCTGATGTTACAATAAAGTTACAATAAAGAAGCTGCTATCTTTGTAAAACTGTGAAGGATGTTTTTTCAAACGTCCTTTATTTTGAATACCTCCCTACTCCGCACCCTTTATGAGTCTCTATTTCCATTTCTCCCCTGTCTGGACAAAGATTATCAGCCTGAAGGAGTTGTAGTGTATCAGTGACTTATATGGCCAGAAAGAGTTTTTAGGGCAGTTATGAAATGCTTTCTGGAAAGATGACAACAGCAACGGTGGTTTGGAGTGTGAATTAGAAAGTTTGTTATCCAGGCAGCTGTTTGTGTTAATATCTACCTTTTCTTGGGAATCAGGCAGCAGTAGGCTTTCCTAAAAGGAAGAAAGATAAATGTAGGGGAGGGGAAAGGGCTAAGGTACAGTAACAGCTAGACTACAGTGTTCGAATATATGAAGGTGTTGGTTTGAACTCCTGCCTTCCTCCTCTAGACAGACAAAGCAATTAATGTGTGGGAAGTTAATGCGGTGTGGAGATTGCCTAGTAGTGCTGCTTGCTCTTTTAGAGTATGAAGTTTCCCCTTGCCGTGTTCTGTAAGCTTGGTGATGTAAAATTGAAATTTTATACAAAATCTGTTACTCTCTGAGAGCATAGTAAGTGAAAGCTGCTCTTGACCATGAAGCCTGTCACTGCAGCCATCCTGCCCTGTCTTGGAGCCCTTGTGTTCCTGACCAAAATGTTGTCTTTTGGTCAGAAAGCTCTTGAAAACTACTCTCCTGTGGGGCATTGGGTTATTAACAATCCATATGACTTGGATTGACTTTTTTCATATCTAGTACACCTACAAATTAATTCACTGTGTGATTGGGGAACAGCTCTGTCGTCTCGTATCTTGGTTATAACTGCTGAGCTATTCCAGGAGATCCCATTCCCATTCAGTGCAAGTGCATTTCTTGCAGGAAACTGAGCTCAGGTGTGCAGATGAATGTTGGAGATCAGATGCGTAAATGCTATTTTGAACACAATAGGCAAAAGACTTTTAATTCCCTTTTTATTGTTGCTGTAAGTGCATGCACATTTAGATAGTCAGATGTCAACTCTGATCTTCTGTGTAATGAACCAGCTAGAGGATTTCATCCAGGTGTTCCTGTGTAAAGTGGTAACTGATCATAAACTTGCTTTTTTCTTTCCCTTTTTTTTTTTTTTTTTGCATGATCTTAGGCATAATCTTATGTCAAGCCTGAGTATAGAGAGAGGTTCTCTACTAGCACAAACTGTTTCAAGTGGTAAGGTGGTTGGATTTTGTTGTCATTCAGGAAGAGTAATGCATTGTAGGGTTCTCCCTTAGCTAGGAGAACTTTGAGATGAAGAACTAAGAAGACAATTAGTAGTGACCTGGATCCCCTAAAGACACAGAAGTAGTGCAAATCAGGCAGGATTTTCTGTCATTGGATTGTAGTTGCTCTGCATAAGAAATTGATATTTTTAATAAGGCAGAAAGCTAGCATTCTTGTTCCACATTCAAGCTCAAATTGCTGTTGCTGTTGTAGGCCTTAGCACGTAAAGATGCATGTTTCAACATCTTGGTGGTTTTGACTCCCAGAAGTTTTTTATATGCCATAAATTTTATATGGCTGTAATACATAATCTGATTTGTTTTCATCATGGATGTTTGCGCTTTCGTAACTGTAGCTGCTGTGCCCTATCTTGTGGAAGATTAGGGTAACAGGCAAAAGTTGGTAGAACCCTAAATCCTTCTTACCTTGAGAATTGCACTTAGCTTTATGAAGAACAACTCCACACAGGAACATATTTCCGTGAGTGCTGTACCTCAGACCTGTTACTGCCAATAGATAAAAGAGTTCTTGGAGTTCTTAAGATGACTCGTATCTTATTTAATCTCTTCAAATGATGCACATTCCTTTAGCTACAATAGTGGATGCCCATATTTATTACTTGCTGCTGTGAAAAGCAATAATTGCTTAAAATGACAAAATTCAATTTAGCTTTCATTAAGAATAGCTTGGGTAAGGCAGGGGTGGGGAAAGTGGTCACTGGGAAAACTAAGGCGTGTGAAGTAAAGGTGGAGCGTGAAAGATCATCTCAGGCTTAATTTAAAAATCTGAGTTTATTCCTTTCATACAAGAAAACTCATGCTTAATTTAAGTGCAGGTTGTATAGCAAGAGGAAGTGAACTTTATTGAGTTGGATGAAACTGACTTCAGTTTTGAACTTTAAGATGTGCATCTGTTTTTAAAAAAACATGGAAAACTATTTTTGCTTGAACAGCTTTTGGGGGGCCTCTACCATTTCAAGTATTTTATTTAAAAGAATAAAAATAAAATTTGCACACCTAGTAAGAGTGGATTAATTCAGGACTATTTTTCTTCCCCCCCTCCTTTGAAATAGGATGAGGGAAGTGTGAAAGAAATTCCTATTACCCATCATGTGAAAGAAGGATGTGAGAAAGCAGATCCAGCACAGTTTGAACTACTTAAGGTTCTTGGTCAGGGATCATTTGGAAAGGTAAGATACAAACTTTGTTTTCATCTCATGTCCAAAACATAGTCATCCATTGTTTTTAATTTAGATGGATGCTTGGGAGCCACCAGTTGTGTAATGAACATGGATAGACGCTCTAGGAAGAAATCACAGTTTTTCTGTTTATCTTTTAATTATTGCACTTGACACAGTGTGAATGTTTGACTACTTTTTCAATATATGGAGACTGTATTGATGTAGATACAGAGGAATGATTGTGGTAGCTTCATCATATCCAAAGTAACAGTAAAGTAAATAACCTAGGAAATGTATTTCAGTGTTTTGTTTTGCTGTATTTAAACGTGATCTACAGCTAAGGACACTAAGCGAAAAATTACTTAAATAGATTATACAAAATAGGTGACTTTTTTTTTTGTTGTGATAATTACTTTTTTTGTAACATGCTACTTAGTGTTAAATTTCAGAAGTGAAATTAACAATCAAAGGTCTTGCACAGTTTTGAAACACTAAATAAAATATTGATCTTACCGCATAACTAGCTAACTTATTTTGTAAACCACTCTAGGACAATTTTGCAACATCTATAAAACTATTTCCTTCTTTTGGAAAATGTATATAGCTAATTGTCTAATATGTTCTTCTGCTGGCTTGGTCTTTCTAGTGGCAGGAATAAACCTGTTTATATGATTGTATGAGAAGGGGAAATAAACACTAGGCACTCTGTGAATAAATGATAGATTTAAAAATAGCATTTAAAAGGTTTTCTTGATATCATATAGTTTAAGAAATACTACTTTATCTGGTAAAGCTGGTGGCTGACTCCAGAGTATGCTTATAGTCCTCAAAGACTAAAAGGCTTCATGCATTTGTTACTCCTGACTTGGTGTCTTAAGCTAGCTGCCAGGTTTCAGCATGTTTGGTGCAGACATCTTATTCTTTGCTCGGGGAGGGATTCTTACTTTATAGTTCATCCCTCTGACAGCTTAAGGAATACTTTTGCTCAGGACTCCACTGACATGTGAGCAGGATGTTTCAGAGCTTTGACAACCTGGCAGTACTGGTTCAAGAACTGGGCTTAAGCATCAGACTGCAGCACTTCTGAACAGAGTGGTATTACTATGTCATATTTACCATTTCTAGTTAAAAGAGAAACCAGACAATACAGATCACTAGTTATTTCCTTCATGGTGTGTGTCTTTCTTCAGCTCATGTTTCCCAAGGATGTCCCTTTGGATTTTTAGCAAACATTGTTTCCTCCGACCTAGTAGTACTACAACCCATCTCTACTCATTTTCACTTTGCTGCTGTGAAGTAGTGTTAAACCTCCAGTCTGTTAGTTTAGCTCCCTTGTTCAGCCTTTGATAATGTTCTAGGGCTTAGTCTGCTGAAGATGGGCTTTGATTAGCTTAGGTGAATCACTGTGCCTGATACGTGTCCATGTCAGTTGTGCTTTAATATGTGCCCTGTGTCAATGGTTGAACAACCGCCCACTGCCTCTCTGCCAGATGTAGGATTACAGAGACTTTGACTGCAAATTAAGTAGATGCTGCTTGATGCTGGTTTTCAGTGGCAGCTATTTACGTCTTTATTAGCTAGAATTCATAATTTGTTTCTGGAAGCCTTATATTGTTACAAGGCACTAGTTGTTATGCACTAACAAATTTGCCAATGCCTTTTGATGTTTTACTTTACTAGCTACATTTTAATTCATCAGTGGCTAATAGATTTTTCACTATTTTAATCTGCATATTTTCTTACTTTGTGATGTTTGAATCGTTCCCCTTATGATAGCAGGGGAGCAGTGCTGTAGATCAATCATTGGCAAAACTTGAAAACAACTGATAACCAGAAAGCACTATTATGTTTTTCTCCCCACTGACTGCATAGAGCTTAGTGACAGTGCATGAAGTTCTAATTCTAGAATGGAAAAGCTTCTGATTTAAATATATATATATATATATGTGTGTGTGTGTGTGTATTTCTAGATACTTAATTTCTAATAAAGTATATATTTAAATAAATGTACTACTAATGAAAATTGAATAAAAATAAGATCATGGGCAATTTCAAATAATTCTTAGCATTCTCTTTTGACTTAAATACTTGCTGCAACAACCTTTTTCATAATAATTGTTATTTATTAACAATTTAGAAACAAACACGTACCAGAAGTTTTATAAAGTAAAAGTGGTAGCATTTAGAATATTAGTCAGTGGAGATGCATATATTCATACTGCATTATTCTCTATAATGCTATGCTTCTCTTAGTGTCAAATCATATACTGTCTGTCTTTAAAATTCTTCTGGAAAGAAAAAGCTACAAGACCTGTTAGGGTTGCTGTTCCAGAGGGGAAGGGTATTTTCTCCTTAAATGGAGAGGTTTCCTTGCTCTTGTCTCACCACTCTTGCAGAATTCATTAGTATAACCTGTTGTGTATTTGAGACTCTGATCTTAAACCTCAAAAGTCTGTTACTATGAGTGGTAGTAAACTTGGGCAGACTTGTTGTACAACAGTACAACAGTAAGCTGTTGTCTTTATCCAAGAAAATAATACAAAAACTGCATAATATGTGAGTACATGTTTGATAAATACCTCTTTAAACTGTTCTCTGTAGAAAAGAATGTGTAGATTGTTTATGACCCACCTGAGTGCAGAAGAGAACTTGCTGGTTTATGTACCTATATCAGATACTGTATCCAATTACTAACAGAAAAGAGCAAAACTGCATTCCCTTTCTTTAGAGGTGCATGCTTTGGAGAGAACACGGAAAGCTGTGTGAAACCAACAGGAGGTTTGCAGGTGCTTTATTATACTTGCTTATTTGATTACAAAGCTTGTTTATGTGAAAAGACCTACTGTGAATTTTTGGCAGTCTTTTCATTGTACAGAGTTTTAAGGGAACAGGATGAGACTGAGGACATGCTATCTTTGTCTTATCTCTGTGTATTAATGGAGTTAAAAGTAAGGATGTACTGATGTGTTTTCTGTGAGGTTTTTTTGGTCAAGTTGTTTTGATGTTGATGTAAAATATTTTTTGCAGTAATTTGAAGCATGACATTTATATTGCCAGGTCTTCCTTGTAAGGAAAATAATTGGTCCTGATGCTGGGCAACTTTATGCAATGAAAGTTTTGAAAAAAGCTTCTTTAAAAGGTATGCATATTTTATTAATCAAAACTTTAGTTTGATAAAAAACCAGCTTTTCAGGGGCATGTGTATCTATTAAATGAGTTCTGTAGATACTTCTTTTTGAAATAGTTTTCTATCTTAAATCTTTTTTTCTCAGTGAGTTCATAGCTTTTCATTGACACCAGACATTCTTAAACTTACAAATTATTCTAGAAAATTATTTTGAATCTGTTCAGGTAATTTTAATTATATGCTAAGGCATACTCTTTGAAAGTTTAAAATTGCATTCTTTAATTCTCCTTGGCCTTTTTAGTTACGCTAGAGCAAACTAATTTCATAAACATTTTTCCTTTTATCTTTGTTAGATTGGCTCTTTACAGTGGTTAAAATGCTAAGCCATTCACTCTTGTTATGGGAGCCACAACAAGCTAACCTATATTTTTGGCTTCTGGAAGGCACTTTAATGGCAGCAACTCCACTATGTAAAAACATGGAGTTTTCCAGCTGGAAAGGAGAAAAGTGATCTTAGACTTGAAAAAAATATATTCAGTCAAAATAGTTGATTCAGAGGTTAAAGTTGTCTGGCCAGATGTATAGTTGTAAACTTCTGTTATTTGAAATAAATGGTTTATCACAAAATACTGGGATTTGTTGAATGAATGAAGATGATAAAAAATGGGGCAGATAAGGAACAAAATATAGTTTTGCTGTCTGAAAACATGTTTTGAGGGAGAAGAAAAAAATACAAAATAGGTAATGTACAGGAAAAATACTACTTTGGATCGTTAAAACTTTCTATGTGTTTTTTCTACTTCATTTGTGTTATACTGGATAAACTTGTTTAACACTAGTCTTCCTTTTTTTCTCAGTTCGAGATAGAGTTCGTACAAAAATGGAGAGAGATATATTAGTAGAAGTAAATCATCCCTTTATCGTCAAACTGCACTATGGTTGGTATATATTTTTTGCTACAGCTCTTTTCATTACTGGAAGGTGTTGCTGCAAAAGTTTTTATAACTTAAAAAAAAAAAAAAAAAAAAAAAGCACGTCCAAACCATCAGCTCAAATATGCCATCCAAAACTTGCATCTTTGTCTTTCGCTTTTATAGTGTCCGGTTCAGTGTCCAAATTAGGATCTGGCTACTTAAAATCACATGGCTAAAAAGGAATGTAAATGGATGTGTGCATGTAAAATTTGTAGATTAGGTACTTGTACTTAAAGATCTTGTGCAAAGCTTGTTAGAATTTTCCAGAGGTTTTTACTCTTCACTGAGTAAAACCACAATACAGTAATTCACATACATCAGGGTGTCCTCCTGTTTAGCAGAGGAGAAACAACAGTATTTGGCCTCTTACAACGAAGATTGCCTTCTGTGAAGAAGCACGTGAGTAATTGCTCATAAAAATTGAGCAATTCATGCAAGTTTGTCACGTGCAGCTGAATTATTTTAGTTGCGAAACCAAAGTATTCTATTATACTGGAATCTTCAAGTTATAACAGCATTCAGAATCTGTTTTGTAGATCACCTTTATCATATACAGCTATTGATTTATGTTTTTTAAAAAGCCTTTCAGACTGAAGGGAAGCTATATTTAATATTGGATTTTCTCAGGGGAGGAGATGTATTCACACGATTATCCAAAGAGGTAAGTACCTAAAATTTTATCTCAACTCAGTGTTAGACAGATTTTTTTTATTTTTATTTTTGTCAATACAGAGTTGTTTTCTATAGCTGTTTCTCCATGTAATTCTTGTCCCAGTCAGGTTTTAATAATTTAGCTGGGCATTTCTTACGTGTTCTAGAACAATGAGCTAAATCTTAAGAAATATGATCAATATCTATTGTTAAGTAGCCTAAGTTTTTCCTTTATAGTATCTATATAGACTAGTTCTTTTGTCTAAAAATACTTCGAAACCTAACTGAAGTAAATTAAGATTTAGCAATAAAGGAAGCAGATGTATACAAAGCTCATGGTCAGTTTAAATGATACTGAAAACCCATATGTATAAGAGATTTCTGCTACACTGTAAAATTGCATAATGCTGTAATACAAATTGTAACACTGTAACAATTAATCTCACAAAGTGAGACTATTGACTATTTTTAAGGTGTTCTTCCCCCCTATCTAGTATTGGCATGTTGCTGGAACTGTGATTTTTTTTTTTCATTTCTCTTTTTTTTTTATTTCTGAGGAGGCAGCTTCAGGGCAGAGACTATGATGCAGGCTGTTTATTTACTTATTTATAAGTATTTGTCATCAAATATTCATTATATGCTAGCTTAAATATTATGAACATGTTTATAAGATTTTCTTTCTGCAAACCTTTCATAAAGCTTTTTTTTTTTTTTAATGGTAATTTTTCAACTACTTCACAGTAAAAGAGCTTTTCAGTGTTTTCAGTATAAGTGCGTTTGTATTTCTAATGCATAGAAAAGGACACTTTCTAATACTGCAAAACTGGATACCTGACTGATTTTTGTGATATGAAAGAGGTATTGCCCTATCTGTAAGACATGAACTAAGTTTTGGGTTTTTTTCTATATATCTTAAAAAAAATCAAGCTTCATTTTGGGGACAGGCCAAAGAGAAGGAAGAACTGAAATTTTTTTTTTGTAAGCTGACCTTGGTAAAACCTCTCTAAGAAGAGAGACTCTAAGAATTGAGCTCAAAATTCATTAACTATGAGCTATTAAAATAGAGGCTAAGAGCTGTCTTAAGGGATCTGGCAAACTTGTAAAAGGTTTTTGAAACATTACATAGGGAAGAATCTCTGCTTTAATAAAGGATGCCTAAATATAGGAGAAATTCTAATATAATAAGACCTATTCTTTTTGCAATAATGCCTCTGGGATTACTGACTGTTAAAGATCCTTAAATAAGGAATGCAAGTCTATCTGTAATAGTACTGGCTAGGTATCCGCAAGAGGTGCGTATCCCCTTTGGGAATAAAGCAGTAGTAATTGAGAAGTCCTTTTTACTGTTAACTTTCTGCATGTTTTTTGGGAGACTTCAGATAGCTTCTGTGATGAGTTTAAAAGACTTACTGTGTATATCTACAGGAGAAAAATGGCCTTTTTACTTATTAGTAGGAAGAAAAGCAGTTTTTAGATGTGCATGATAATGCAGAGTAGACAATGGACAGTACCTTTGAGGGTAAATTCCTTATGGCATTTTATATTTGCCATGCAAGAACTGTTTTAAATTAAATGGGTTTAGTATGAGGTTGTTAAAGCGTTTCTGTTGGTCTTAATTTTAATGTAGGTATGATAATTTCAGCTGTGTGAGTGGAACTGAAATGAATACTTAAAGTTTTCATTTCATTGGTAAAATCTAATGAAGTTGATTTATATTGTGTTTAATCAGACACAGAAGGTAGTTTTAAATGAAGTTATTGTAAGGTTGCAGATCATCAGTTAGCATCTTCTTATTTTGAGATTTGCATTTTTGCAGCTCCAGGGACTAATGCTATCCAAGTATTCCTCTTATTCTTTTGCATATAGATTAAAAAAAAAAAAAAAAAAAACAGTATCAACTTTGCTGTTATAAAATCAAGGTGAAACTTTTTGTTCTGTTTCTATTGTGTAACAGCTTTGTTGTTCCTACAGCACTAGTTCCTGTTACTATGGAAATTGGGAATGTTTCTTGTTGCCAGTAAAACAGATTATGTATTTATGTGCAGTTCAAAGAACTAATCAATGTATTTGTAAATTAAGTCTAGTAACCTTAATTTATAGAAAAGTCTTGCTGGCTATTTACAGTGCAGATGAGGTGTTTCTTCATGTTCCTGGTGTTTTTAACAAATGAGGAACAATTCAGTGGATTTTTTTTTGAGATTGTTAGCTTCTCTAGTAATTTGTGTAATTTGTAGAACCTGACAAGAGCCAAAGCAGTTATGATTCCTGTATATGAAAATTAGAAGCAACCTGTTGGCTATTTGGGACAGAAATACAGCTCTATAAAATGTCTTACATGCAAGTTCAGTCACTTTTTTGATATTTCACCGGATTCCTTAAATTTCTTTTCCTGTTTCATTTTGTGTCCCTCTTTTTCCCGTTGGAAATATTGGTAATACGAATTCACAGAGACAGTCAACCACTGAGAATACCACAATAAAAGGAATTGTATATCAAATTTTATGAAGCAGTGGAAAACAGTGGAAGCTAACAGTCTATGTAGGGTATAGTGCCAGAAGGAGCGCTGGTGGTCAGCAAGACTAAATACAATAATTAAATTTATTGCTTTGAAAGTTAAGGCTTTGCAGTAACTGCAGAAATTTTTGTTTGCTTTTAAATATCAAAGTTAGTTCTTTTGTATACCTGATGATTAGCCCATTCTTGCATATCATTTCTGTTAGGTGAATTCATGAATTGTCAGTGCATAAGGTACGTGTGAAAGTTATTTTTAAATTTAGACAGAGAAGTATTTTCTTTTAGATTACAGTTTTAAAACTGAAGACAAGATCAGAAGGTAAATCTATACAGTTCTTATTAGGTTATGTTTACAGAGGAAGATGTGAAATTCTACCTCGCAGAACTGGCCCTTGCTTTGGATCATCTTCACAGCTTGGGAATTGTATACAGGGACCTGAAGCCAGAAAAGTAAAGTAAAATGTATTTTACCACTATTACGTGTACTTTGGCTATTGCTTTGCATTTTCCACTATAAATATACATATAAAAAATTTAATTCTCCTTTTGAAAGATTATGTAAAAAAAAAAATCTATCATTAGTGTAATAAGCCAATATTATTACATTTAAGTCAACAGATGTATTTTTTTTTTTTGTTGGAAGAGATCCAAGCTGTTAACTATTATATTTTAAATGTTGTATGTGAACATTCCTGTTTACGCATATTGGTGAATGTGAATTTTAATTTTCAGCATTTTGCTTGATGAAGCAGGACATATCAAGTTAACAGGTAGGTAACGTTTATTAGCATGGCACTTTAATATTAGTGCATAAGCTTGTATTTACAAGTATAAGATCTATAAATATAATGGAGCATGTGAAAAGCCTGTATTTAATTGCTTAAAGTTTTTTTTTATAATGAATCTATATTCCTTTCCTTTAACTGATATTTATCTGTCATTAGGTACTTTTATTGAAGTACTTCAAGGGCCCTGATTGTGCAGTTTAGTCCATTAGCAGATCCTTATGTCCAAGCAGATTCCACTGAGGTTAGGTTAGTTCAGGTCGTGTTTTAGTAACTTAAAACAATCCACTCTTCAGGTCAGGAAGTGATCTGTATTGAGGTTGACTGTTACATGCCTTTTAGCTTTTTAGCTTAAGATCAAGAGGTTATTCGCCCAGGCTAAAAATTGCTGACTTTGAGACTTGCAAAGGGAACAGAGATTTTTTTTTTAAAAAAAGGGACTTCTGAAATGTTTTTTAGTTTCTTTTTTTTTCTTTTTTTTTTTTTTACTTGCATATAAATTTGCAGGAGAAATGTTTTATGTGGAACAGTTAAAATATATCTCTTCTGGGAAATGATATTTATCAAATTAAGACAATGTTGTAGTTGGAAAAGATTTATGATTATGAATTACTGAATTCTTAGAATTGGAATTAAGGTGGTAGTTTTATATTGTAAAATTCATTATGTACTCTGATGTATAAATATTACTGCTAGATCCCAAGTTAGAATTGGAATTAAGGTGGTAGTTTTATATTGTAAAATTCATTATGTACTCTGATGTATAAATATTACTGCTAGATCCCAAGTTAGAAAGAGTTATTTGAAGTCTCACAGAGTTATTGGAATATACGTACACAGTAGTTTTACTGGTAAACAGATTATTAGCTAGATATTTTCTAACATGCAGTGACCCGATATTCATTATTTATAAGGATCACAGGTTCTTTTTGTAGGTTGTGAAGTTTCTTTAAAAACAAAGCATATAAACTCATTAAAATATTTGATTACTGATTAAAATTCTTTTAGACTTTAGCATTTGAGTTGCACATGCGTGCTCTCTCCTCCCCCCCTTTTTTTAAATAAATATAATGATGCTGATACTCAAAATCAAGGTATAACATTACTGTTCTTTCCTGGTGTTACACAGAAACTACCATTATGGGATTTTTGTTGCCCGTAAGTGCTTAAAAAGGAGATGGTGATTAAACAATGTAACTCTTAAAACTCTGCAGGATATTTTAATTGACTTGAACTAAAATGAAAGATTAGTTTTTTGGAGTTTTGTTTTTGTTTTCCCCATCTCTGTTGGTGTTTGAAAGTCGCTTCTTGGGCAGTTTTCTAGGCCAGTGAAGAGTCCCAAAATTCTTGCTTTTCTTCTGAAAGTGGAAAGAATATTTGAGAAGATTATTCATTAGAAAGTTTTCCCTTTGCTGAAGGAAACCTTGAGACTCTTGAGCTGGGTTAACATCAAGGATCTGTCTATTCAATAGTGTTCTTTAAGAGAAAGTATTCTGAAGATAAAATGAGTAGATATGCAAGATTTTCTTTACTGAACTTGTGATTCAGGTTGCAGAACCATGTTGCCTTATGTAACAACATTATTTTTAGTCTGATTTTACTTATTCATCATTCATTAATATCAGACCATGTAGACTCTGTTCTCTTTGAAACTTGCTTTCACTTGTATCCAGTTTTTTTTTTTTTTTTTTTTTTTTTGCATTAATGAAGTGGGCAGCCTGTTCTAGCAGAGAGAAAATGAGAACTCTTGATTATCATTAAGATTCCAAATGTATATTTTAACTATTAAATTGCTTATATTTTGACTAGTAATGTTGATGACTGATCCTCTGTTTAATTTAACATTATGTACTGCATCTGCCATCTCTAGATGTTAACCATCAGACACCTGCCCCACTTTCATTTTGCAATCCTGCATGCAGCACTGTTCTTGTTCTGAAGTTCTTTTACTTGCTCTGTTCTTGTGATGCTGTTGTAGACTTTGGACTCAGCAAAGAATCGGTAGATCAAGAGAAGAAGGCCTATTCTTTCTGTGGTACGGTAGAATACATGGCACCTGAAGTAGTAAACAGGCGAGGCCACAACCAGAGTGCCGATTGGTGGTCCTTTGGTGTGCTCATGGTACTGTATGCTTCCTTGCTTCCCCTCCTTAGAGGGCAGAAATGCACTCTGTATGTCGAAAGCAGATGTTGTGATAAGCTTGTCATGATTTACTTAAGAATTTGATTCTTGAGCAAAGCAAGAAGAGAAACTGTTAAGTGAATTGTTGCTGACATAGCAGTTAATACAAGGAATACTTGTTAGTAACTAACTCTAGAGATTTTGCATATATTCTTTTAGTAGTTTAGAACAGTTGCAGCCAATGACTTTTGCAGATAAATGTGAAACTTTAGGTTGTATATTTATTTCCTGTGGTACTTGAGTAAAAGAGGCTTGATTTGGGTAGAGTATTAATTGCATTTTTGTAAAAGTAAGCCTGTGGAATGAATATAGAGTGGAATAGTGAAATAAGTCAGTAATGCTAGCATGTATGCCTTTGCCATATGTTAGATGGCCTAATATTAGACTGTCATTCTGAAATGTGCGTATTGACATTACAATTAAAAGTATTATTTTTAGAATAGCTGTTTCTTGCTGCTTTCATAATTCAGCAACATATAAAACTGGATTATGGAGAGGACTTTATGATTCTCTAATTAAAGTGGTTTTCAGGCTATAGCTGTAAAATCTGCCTATATCATCATTAAATTACTTTCGGCATTCCTGTTATCTTGTAATTTATCTATGAAAACAAAATTTCTGACTTGAACCTTCTTTGATAATCTCTTAAGAGTTCAATTCAATGTCCAGTATAGTGATATGGAGGAGTACAGTACTTAACAGCTTGAGCAATTGGGGGAAAAAGTGTTGATTTAGATTAACATTTGTTCTTTTCAGTTTGAAATGCTTACTGGTACACTACCATTTCAAGGTAAAGATCGAAATGAAACTATGAATATGATACTAAAGTAAGTATATCCTTTTTTTTTTTTTTTTTTTGGAAAGTCAGAAAAATGTAATTTTAAACATGTTTTAAGTTTGTTTTAGCTCCTTGTACTTGTGCATTAAAACTAAAACAGAGAAAAAAAAAAGCTAAAAGCTCCCCCAAATAATCATATTTGGATCTTAGATCATGGAAATATTGTTGAATATCTGCGGGAATTAAAATTGTAAGGAAAAATTGTATTTTCACTGTAGATGTATAATAAAGATAAAAATAGTGCAGTGGATTAGAAAAGCATTATTTACCACTTTCCTGCTGTTACAACATACTTATTTCGTAAGCGATAGTCATGTGTTGCTTTGTGTGTGTGTGTGTGCGTGTGTGTATATATATATAAAAATATATATGCGGAGCATACTTACGTGCTCACATTTTTCGTATTAAATTACCTCAGTTACAACACAAGCTGTCTAACGAGACAAACTGGGTAAACTGGTGATTAGTAAGTCAAGTTGTTTGCCAAACAGGTAGTGATCTTTATGCTTAGCTAAAAAAGCTTTATTTAGACCATGTGCAGAGCCCTGGGCCTTTTGAGAGGGTGGTATCTGAGAAAGGTAAGAAAGAAGCTCTGTTCTTAACAACAAAAGGCAGTTTGAACTTGCCTAGAATGTGAGTTTATGGAGATATTACCTGTGAAAGTTGATGTAACATTCAGTTTTGCATGTAAATTCCTGACCTTAGTGTATTTTTTTCCACAAAATAAATTTGGTAAAGTTCACCAGCACCAGCTTTATAATGGCTTAAAGAACTACTTATTGAGGCATTTTCTTCAGGAGGAGCTTAAGGGACTAATAAAAATAGAAAGATTTGGGGATGTAGTGAGTGTCCTTTGAACTTGATGGTGGTAAAAAATACTTTAATGATAACTTACTGGTGTTACGAAGACAACTTTGAAAATACATTTTTTTTTTTTAATTGGAGCATCACTCATGTATTATGTGAAACTGAACAGCTAACAAGTTAACATGTATACTGTCCAAGACTTTGGAACGGATACTTGATGGATCAGATTGTACAGTTAAGTTGACATGGACTGTTTTTAGTAAAATACATTTGTCTGACTACTTCTGTTTTTTCCATAGAGCAAAACTTGGAATGCCTCAGTTCCTTAGCCCTGAGGCACAAAGTCTTCTGAGGATGTTGTTTAAAAGGAACCCATCAAATAGATTAGGTTGGTTAATTTATTTGAATCTTTGAAATAAAAACATGTTGGCTGACTTTGTTGTTTAAAGAAAATAGCTACTGGAAACTCTCAAGCCCTGGTGTTGGTGGTCAGTAAGACATTTTCTATATCATTTGTTGTTAGCTTGTATCATGACTTTCTTGGTTTGGATGAAGAGTGATTACTTTCCTGGGCCAGTGGCAGAGTCCTGCAGTCTTACTCAAGCTTCAGCAGCTGAAAATCTTCTCTGAAATGGTTTTAAAATGCATTCCTGTTGTTTTGTAAACTGCTTAGTTCTTTGGAAATTGGCATTCATTGAACTTCCTTCCACTCAATTTGAGTGTACTACATGCACTTAATATGTTTTAATTAAAACATTTATCATAACAGCTCAGTTGAAAACTGAGGCCATTTGTCTTTCTGCTGAGAGATGTTGCTTTGACAGTGTCAGAGCAAAACATTCTGAGACTCTATGAGCTTCTTGCACTTTGATTTGCCCCTCTGGTGAGGTGTATGCTGAAGTATTGTGCATCCTTGGAATAGTTCTGTATTTATGCTTAGCATGAATAACTGTGTCTGTGAAATTGTTTTTTGGTTTTTTTGATGAAAAAGCTGCTTTTTAGTGCAATCATGTGCAGAGACTGTAGCTAGAAGTGTTTTAAATTCAGTATTTTCTTTGTTCAGGAGCTGGTTCAGATGGAGTTGAAGAAATCAAGAGACATCCTTTTTTTTCTACTGTTGACTGGAATGTAAGTACAGAATGATCTGAATGATAAAACTGTTTTATATCATATAGGCATTTCTATCTGAATAGAGCACGATAAACCCTGTAACACTGCTGTTATGTTCCATCTTGTACTATAATGTTTGGCTTTTTGGGCTGTAGTGTTTGTGATATAGGGAGTATTAAAACAATCAAAAATTGTACGTTTACTTTTTAAATAACCAGAGTTGCAACATTGTCTGTTAGAAACCTTGCATTTAGGAGAGGATGCTGACATTCCTGGTGTGCATTAGTGTGCAAGAAACAGATTTTCTGGAATAAGTGTCCATCTAGTATGAGTATGCCTTATGCTGCTGTGCAGGGCATGAAAATTCACTGTGACTATAATTCTCTTGGACTTCTCTGTTGCAGGCCATAACATATTCCTATCTCATCAGTCATACTCTATTCACAGTTAAGTATTGACTCTGGTGTCCTAAGATGATCAGGAGTCTGTTTTAAGTCTATGCTTGCTTGTTTAAATTTTTAACAAGCATCTTGATGCTTTTCCTCTGTGGTTCTCCAAGCTTTTGAGATTTGTTGCTGAAACATACAAAAAACCAAGATACCCTATATCAATTCCCTTCTGAAAGCCTTCATTTGCTATAGTGCCCTCAAAAAAAAAAAAAAAAAAGTAGAATGTTGCTGTACTGACACAACTGCCTACAGTGCTAACCAATATTGTGCTTAACTTTCTTTTAACCGTGTTGTTTTTCTCCTCCTCTATTTCTTGTATTGATTTCTGAGAAGGAAGATTTCTAACTGTCTTTATACAGCATTTACCATAAATTCCTCATTAGTGGGTTAAGTAATAGGAAAATTGTACTGTTTTATTTGGATACTTTTAGTAAAAGACAACTGTTTTAATATGGTTGAAGATTATTTACTGATCTTAGGGGGCTAAATTAGAAATCAATATTAGCAAGAAAATTTAAAGGCTTTACGTAACATTGACTTTATTTTCCTGTGTTTGACAGGGCTTTGTATTTAATTAGCTATGGTCGTGTGAACGGTTGCTCCCATTTTTATCTTATTATTTCTTTGGGATGAATTAATGTCCCTCCTCTTTGATTTTTAGGATTGAGATGTTGCTTGTTCTTGTGCAGGGAGATTAAATAAAAAAAAACAGTAAGAAAGAGGTCATGGTGAGAGAAATACTAAGAAAATGTTCTCAAAACATCCTGAACTTTACAGAGGGCTTTCATGATGCTGTTTGACATGAGATTTTCTCTTCCTGAATTATAAATGAGACTTGTATTGCTGTATCTCTTGGGCAAAACATTCTTTTAAAGTACATTGGGTAAAGGAAAAGAAAAGGAGGAGCAATTGTTCATCCTCCCCCCTCCTTCTCCCAAACTCTGAGTGGACTTGGAAAACACTAGAATAGTCTTGAGACTTGGTTGGGTAAGTCCCTCACAACAGAAAGGTAAAGACTGTTTCAGTGACCCAGGTCTGAAATGATGATGGAAGGTAAAGTGCACAATAGGTGTTCCATCTTTTCTGTAATAAGACCAAGCTGGTGGGGGCTGTGATAAACAGCAACCTGTTACAGTAGTTTAAAAAGTAGAGATCTAGTGGATCATGCAGATTCAGAAGAAAAAGAAAACAAAGTGCCATCTGTTGTGTTTGACTTGCTTGATAACCTCTCCTTAGCGTTTCAAATCAAAGGTACGTAAAAATAAGTCCTTTTTTACAGACCTGTTTTCTCTACTCACTGTATATTAAAATAGTTTTCTGACATAGTAAATAATGTAACAATGACATTTCAGTTGCCTTTAGCTTGACAAAGTTAAAGTGCTTGTGCAAGTTTTGTTCACTCTTCATTATATGATTTTGTCGTCCTACTTCAGAAACTATTCAGAAGAGAAATTCAACCTCCATTTAAACCTGCTTCTGGAAAACCAGAAGATACTTTTTGTTTCGATCCAGAATTCACAGCAAAAACACCAAAAGGTAATTGTACATATTCTGGTTATGAATTGATGAGATTCATGGATAGAGGGGATAGATTAATATTACTTGGTAAGTGTGAATTGAAACGGAAAATTAGAGTGGTTGATATTTGAATTTTATGTAAAATAAAAAATGAAACTCAAGACCTTCTTAGTGGTTACTATGACAGTTATCACAATATACAGTTTATTTTTTTCTCCTTTTTTTTAATTATGGCTTCCCTATGTGCAATGGGAATGGAAGCAGAGAACAAGTCCAGTTCTGCTATAAAGAGAAGAGGGTTTAATCTTAATTTTGTCTTAATGTGTCCAGACTTCCTTTTTCTTTTATTGTCAATACCTAGTAGAATCTCTTAAATGGGAATCTCAAGTATTAACTTCCCTTTTGTCTCTACGAGGAAAAAGCCACTGACACAATTTGAAGAAGAAAGACCTTGCAACAGCTTTCCAGTACTTTGCAGTTCCTATTGTCTTTGTTTTCTAATGGAATGGGATATCCTGCTAAATTTCTGTTGACAAAAGAAAAAGTAGTAAAAGAAAAGAGGAAAACTTACAGCTGAAACATAGCTTCCTAGTTATGGTCTAAAGATAGACGTGCGCTAATAGATTTTTAATGCCGTGCTGTATATAAAAAAAATCTAATACTAAAAGTAAACTAAGTTTGATTGTTACAATGATTATTATTCAAGATCACTATTCCTCTGAAAATGACTTGCTCTAAATAACTTTCTTGAGCCTATTCATTATTATTATTAAAATTAAATCTTAAATTACCATTATAATAGATATTTTTTCATTGAGCTCTTTTTCCACCCACTAGCCCATTTGACTTTACCCTTGAGAAAAGGCACTGGATATAGATGTAAAAGTAGAGAAGTGTGGGGAAATATAATGGTAACCTGTGCTGGTCCGGTCAGTTGACCTACTGAGTCAGTTTCAAAGGCGCTTCAAAATTTTGAAATTTATCTTTGAAATATCCTTTTTAGGCGTTAAACTTTACTATGCTGTGAAAATATCCCAATAATTAAACTAGGAACCAAGAGATGCTAAGCAATAGATATCAACACTTGTGTGTTCACTTCAGGTTTTCTTTTGTGAATGTTAGTTTTAAATGATGGATAGAGCAGTAAAGATAAGTGTTGCAATTTTTTGGAGAATGTTTACAATTCACATTCTAATAGAATACACCAAATTATCAAGTGTGTTTATTTACATTCTGAAATTTCAAGCAGTAAATTCAGAGGTGTATGTAAGATAATCTGGGAAAAAATTGGTTCTATTTTTTCAGCAATATTATTTGAAAATTCCTATATTATCTCACTTCCTACATATCTGCACATTACATCAATGAATTTGAAATTTCTAGCGCTCTTTGTTATGCTATTCTTGAACATTAGACTGTGATCTTCAGTTCTTTCTCATAAAAGGTGCTTGTGCTTTAATAAACGTGTTCCTCAATGTATATTCATACACTAGGTTCTACAGTGTTTTGAAGTCTTAAATGAAATGCAGGAATACTTTTATCTTGTGTGCAATATTCAAATTAGAGAAGCTAGAAAGGTGACTGAACAGAAATTCTGTTCAACATCTCGTTTTTGTTTGCCTACCTTCCCTCAAAATACTTAATTGAATGTAACTTTTGTGAACATTAAAAAACAAAAATAAAAACCAACTTTGCTGGGATACAAATGTGTCGTGCTAATCAAATGTGTATGTAATTAGATTCTCCAGGAGTCCCACCCAGTGCAAATGCACATCAGCTCTTCAAAGGATTTAGTTTTGTTGCAACTACTACTGTAGAAGATCATAAAATCTCACCACTCACCAATATACTGCCAATAGTACAGGTAAAACATTTTTAAGTAAACCTTTTTTTGAAATGCCAAAATCTTACTAATATTTAGTGTTTACTGTCTGGTTTAGAAGACTATTATAAAATGTGTTGTTAAAATAATTTCACAGGATATTTTTATTCCAGGTGGTTTTTTTAAAAAAATTTTCTATTTTTCTCTAGGCAGAATTCAAAAGAAAAAGCATGGGCAAGCAGAAGCTTTTGCTGCTGGAAATAGTACTATGGCAAAGAGCATTTTGTTGCTTTAGTTGACAGCTTGTGTGTTTGTTTCTTAAAGCAGCTTCATGGAAGCAGTGCACAGTTTACTGATGTGTATGAACTGAAGGAAGATATTGGTGTTGGTTCCTACTCTGTTTGCAAGCGATGTATACACATAGCTACAAATATGGAGTTCGCTGTAAAGGTACTTTGAAAAAAATTAATCCACTGCATAATAATTTCAGAAGTGTCAAAATGAAATTCATTTCA
Source organism: Rhea pennata (assembly GCF_028389875.1). Classification (NCBI taxonomy): domain Eukaryota; kingdom Metazoa; phylum Chordata; class Aves; order Rheiformes; family Rheidae; genus Rhea; species Rhea pennata. Next base: position 3,149,182 of record NC_084673.1, on the reverse strand, counting down.
AATGCACTAATTTTCAGTTATTGTAGCTGCTCATGTGCTGTGAGAAATGAAAAACATTGTTTTCCTCATTCGCTGAAGTTGTGTATCGTCTTCCTTAGTTTTTTGTGGTTGCAGTTCTGTCACTGTGTGTCTACTGTATGAGGTATTTTGGCTTTGAATTTATAAGCTGAAGTGTTTGCCAGCACAAAGTAGAGAACAATGATGAATACCTCTGAAATTAAAAAAAAAAAAAGAGAGAGAGAGATCTATGAGGGTGGAGCTGGGCTACAGGGAAGCAGACACTTCAGACAGTCCAGTGAATTTTATTGTCCTTTGCATCATTAACGCAGTCTGTGCTGCTCCAGGCTTAACTGACAGTAACAATAAAGAATTGAATAAGACAGTAGGAGGTGAAATTGGTAGCTGAATTAGTCATGACTGGTAAGAAGCAATGAACTTTGAAAATCTTGATTCTCCTGCTGAAGTGAGAATATAAATAAAAAATGAGTTTTCTTCATGAAATATCCTTTGCTTAACCAAGCTTTTTCCTGTTACTGTATTTTACAGATAATTGATAAAAGTAAGAGGGATCCCTCAGAAGAAATAGAGATTTTGATGCGTTATGGACAACATCCAAATATTATTACTTTAAAAGATGTACGTACCTCTCTTTTTCTCCACTACCTCTTATTATACAGTAGTCAATCTATATGTAGATGTATAGTGATGTATTGGAGTTGCAAGTTTCTTTTTCTCAGCAAAATGAATTGGGAGAACACTACACATAGTAGCATATTGAGTATTTCAAAGTATACCATTATATTGATATTAATCTTTTCCAAATATTGTTTTAATCTTCCTAAGCTTCTCTGCTGCAACCCTCCCCATAGCCCCACACTCCAAAAAAGGAAGAAAAAAGAAACTTAAACATAATTTTGCCTTATGTTTAAATCATACTACAGAAGGCTTTCAGAGGGGGACCAGTGAAGGAAAATTGTGATTGACTACTTTTCTAAGCCTGTTGTGCTCTTGTAGTTCTTCTGTCACTTAGGGGTTTGAAATTCAGGTCTTGTTTATTATGCTCATTCTGAAGGTTTTGTAAGCATCTGGAAAAGCAGCAGAATATTACTGAACAAAGTTTAATAAACTTGAGGAAGTGAGAAATGATGTAATTTTTAGAGATTGTCATATTTCTTCTTTCAAATGCTACTAGCTGATGTACTGATAATCTGATGCTGAACAAGCAGTTGCATATTGTTATGTATATGCAAAATGCCAGAAGCTAAAAATAGCGTATGGAGGGGAAGAGGCATAAGGTGTAATAGAGCTAGTATCGTCTTTCAACAGAAATTCCTAGATTGCAGAAATTTAATTCTGACTCAATGATTTAGTAATCTATTATCTCAGCATCTCACAGAATGACGTGTGAGCTCTTTTTATACTTTATGCTTTGAGACTCTTCAATTGCAGAATTAATTTGACAGTACTTGGTGTTTGTGATTTATATTCATGTAAGTGAATTGGTCAACAATCTAGTCTGTAGCTTTCATGCTTTTCAGGATGTGTAATTATAGGGGATTCTTATGAATATATCCAGTGTGTGTGTGTGTATATATATGCATGTACTTAAATTTCTTCAGGTGTATGATGATGGTAGATTCATATACCTTGTCACGGAATTGATGAAAGGAGGAGAGCTGCTCGATCGAATTCTCAGGCAGAAGTTTTTCTCAGAACGAGAAGCTAGTGCTGTGTTATATACTATAACTAAGACTGTGGACTATCTGCACTGCCAAGGAGTGAGTGTTTTCTTTTATGACCTAATTGAACTCACAGTTCTTATAATTACCAAATGCTTTTTATTATGTACTTTGATTGGCTTATTTAAGGCAGATTATTTCTGAGTATTTTATAACACAGGTGAATGATACAAACAGCCCATCCTGTTATTCTGGCAGTCATTTGAACTCTACTTTTACAGTTTATGAAACAGCAGATACTTGTTCTCTTCTGCTTATTTGGACATTGCTTATGTTAGTTCCAGACGCATTATAAGTCAGTAGGCTTTTTTTAATGAGATTGCTTAAAGTATAATTCCTGTGTTACTTGAAAGAACAAGTGATGTAATTGTGTAGAATTGTTAATAAAGTATAGTAAACTAGAGAATAGTTTTTATGAATTGTAAAATCTGCATAAACATGTACAAGCAACACTGAAATGACAGAAGTTACAATTCTTTGTTTAAAGGTAGTGCATCGGGACCTTAAACCTAGTAATATTTTATATACGGATGATTCAAATAATGCTGATTCTATCAGGATTTGCGATTTTGGATTTGCAAAACAACTTCGAGGAGAAAATGGACTACTTCTGACTCCTTGCTACACTGCAAACTTTGTGGCACCAGAGGTATCTTAAGCTGCCATCCATTTTCTTTGTTCTGTTTTTGATACATCAAGTAATTAAACTTTGTAGCACTTAAAAAAAAAAAAAAAAAAAAAAAAAAAAAAAAAAAACCTGCTAGTTTTCCTTAAATACTTTAAAAACACTGATGCATGTATTTATAATAAACCTACTTTAAGAATAGCAAAATTTACCCTAAAAAATAAGATGCAAGCCTACTAAGAAACCTAAGGTCATGATTTGGGAACCTGAAATACTGTCAATAGTTACTGTAACCCATATATTAAGCAACAAATGATCAAACCTCTGAAATTATCCTGACATTGAGGTATCCTTCCTTAAATTGTGTGTGTAGAGGTAGGAGTGTTTTTATATATAGATAGAGGATAACTTCAACAGCTCTTTGTTTTATAGGTTCTCATGCGACAAGGATATGATGCTGCTTGTGACATATGGAGCTTGGGTGTTCTTCTTTACACAATGTTGGCAGGGTGAGAAATATTTCTTAAATTTTTTTCATGTGTTTATGTAAAATTCCAGCATGCTGTGTGAATCCATGCATTTATTAAAATTATAAGATACTGAGTCATTGATTTGGATGTGGAATGACAGATGCTGAAGAGGAAGAGGAACTTTTTAATTTATAAGTGTAGGCATATATTAGGCTTAGCTAGCATGTAAGTTCAAGGCATCTCTCTTCTATAATACGTGACCAGGGGATGCCAAAGCCTCTCCCTAAGTGTAGGGAAGAAAATATGCGGTGGCTTTTTTCTTTCTCGTTCTGTCTTTTGTCCTCCCCATCCCAGATCCCATGTTGTCCACCTTCCTGTATCTCTCTTCATGGGCTTGACCTACAGCCCTCTTACAAGAACCACTGTCTGTGATCTCTAAACACTTAGTCCTTGGTTATCCACTTAAGCTCTACTAAACTCTCGCTAATTACTGTAAGACACTTAAATAATTTATACCTTTATCAATCTGCCACTAAGTTCTGTTCTATACAACAGAAAAATTACCAGACCTTTTGTCTTATAGATAAATACAATTCACTTGAAACTGTTCTTCCTGATTGTATTGTACTTTTCCATGTAAAATCACTACCACCATTATAGTTTTGCCATGAAAATTCAGTTTTCTGCATGACTCAGTTCCAAACATGCAGATGTTAAGAGGCATACTGAAGCAGTATACTGCCTGCACACTTGAGGAACCCTGACTGAACAAAAGGTATGACAGATCAAAAGTATGGCAGAGAGATGGTCCAGCATGTATTCAGATCTTTCCTTTTTGTTCTCTGTTAAGTTCATCTGCTGAAGTACTAGAATTAAACTAGTTGAGATTAGCAAAGGTTTAGGAACTATGATTGTTCTTTGTTCTATGCAGAGCTTTCAAAGTACTTGCACACAATGTACTGAGCTTTATTATTGCTGTCACACTAATTTGAAATCTGAAGGGTCTTATAATGTAACTAGTGTGAGTAAGGTTTGGTGGGATTTTTTTGCCTTCTTTTTTAATAGTTAATTTGAACTTGGTACTAGCCTATGACCACAGGAGATACCAAGACATCATAATACTTTCAACATTGCTAAAATGTATATTTAAGTCATTAAGATAGGTTTTCAGTTTTGCCAATTTAATTCTTTTGTTGTCTTCACAGAAGGATTTGTAGAAAATCACCTGAATTTACAGGAAATTCTTTAAATTATTAAAAGCCTCCCAAACCAACAGCATTGTGGTTTATACCTCCCGAACTCAATTAGTTAAAAACAAACCAGAATATTTTCTTGTAGTTTTTCCCAAATGAGACTGATGCATGTGCATGTCTATTGTGCTCATTCTCTCTAATTAAATGCACATGCATGTGTGTAACCTCAAATGCTGAATTGCTCTGACTTTACTAGGTCATCTTGTTAGAGTACTGTCCTAGGTTTGTATTGCTTTATATACCCTGGCAATCTAGTGTTAACTTTTGTTTATATATCACTTCCATTTGTTTGATGGTCTTTGCTAGTTAGAATGCATTATTATAATAGTATTAACTTAAAACATCTTTTTAGTTTGCCTCCAAGTTTATTCTATCTGAATAACCACAATTATGGAGAAAAAATAAAGTTTAAAAGATGAAAAGCTGATGATAGAAGTATTTATAAGTACGTAGTGGCTTTTTGTCAGCAATAAGATATCTAGGCAGAATGATTTGTGAGATTTTTACCTACTTGTTTTTGTTCTTTATAATGTGAATTTTGTTTCTCTCTCTTTCTCTCTCGGTTTTCTCTTCTCTTTTAACAGCTATACTCCGTTTGCCAATGGTCCTAATGATACTCCTGAGGAGATACTGGTACGGATAGGCAGTGGAAAATTCTCTTTAAGTGGAGGCAACTGGGATACTGTTTCAGATGCAGCAAAGGTGTAAATGTATTTTTTTTCCTTGTATTTTCATAGAATTCAAATTAATATACACTTAACTTTATAAAATAGCCTAATCTAACACAGCCGTTTACTACTGTTATCTGCAAACCTCACTGCAGTAGAAGTAATCAAGTCCAATTTCCTGCTCAAAGCAGGGCCAGCTGTGAGATCAGACCTCATTGCTCAGGACTTTATCCGATCAGGCCTTCAGGGATGGAGACTGTACAGACTAGCTGGGCAGCCTTTTCCTGTGTTTGACTGTCCTAATGATGAGAGAGATTTTCCTAATTTCAGGCTGGAATATCTTTGCTTTAATTTGTGTCCTCTGTCTCTAGTCCTTCAACTGTGCTGACCAAAGGAAGATAACTACTTCCCTCAGTCTACTTGCTGTGCTTCAGCCCAAGATGCTATCAGCATCAGAAGGTTTCTTCCTTCTCAAGTGCAGGGCCCTGCACTTGTCCTAGTTAAACTTCATAAGGCTCCCGTTGGCCCATTCCTGCAGCCTGTCCAGGTCCCTTTGAATGACAACCCTGCCTTTGAATGTCAGCTACTGCTCCCTTGTTTGGTGTCGTCTGCAAACTTGATGAGTGCACTCTGCCTCTTCCTGGTCAATGATAAAGATTTTAAATAGGACAAGTCCCAACATAGGCCTTTTTGTTCATTAGGGGTTTATTATTCATTGCTTTTTTTTTTTTTTTAAACTGCAAAGCCAGGTGTTTTGGGGTTCCTGACAAATCCTGTCAGTGAATGACATATTTTTACAATTTGTTAGGACTGATAGTTAACCAGTTTTCTATTAAATACTGCGCTTTTTTTTTTTGTAGTACATTCTTTTTAAACATTTCAGCACTAAATTTAGGTGCTTTACCGTATGTCTATTTTGGTGTTACTACTTTCAGCAAATAGACAAATACTTTAATCAAATATATCTAAATATATCTAGATTTTTTTTTTGCCACAAATTTTGATCACCCTGGTTATGCTGTTATCCTTTTGTTTAAAGATTGTACCGCACATCAATTACTGTGTGTTTTCTGGGTTTGATGTTGGCCTGGTTTGCAGGTATCTTAGTCACTGACTCTAGCTTTATAAATATGTTGTCATTAATAGTAAATCTTTTCCTGATCCTCTGCAACTGTTGATATTTGCTCATTTCAGTGAGTGATTCTGAATACTCATTGACTGATTCTGTCTTGGCACAAATAATTCATTTCTATTTATCTATGAAAGCTTAACTTTTACATAATAGAACGGGGATATTCTGTCAGCTTGTTCACTTTTTGTTTTCCTTCAAGCTATTTCTGTTTTTATTCTGTGCCCTTCCCATACATCTCTCCTGTTGGCCAATATTGAAATTAATAGCTTACTACTAATGCTTCTAAGTAGGCAACAACAAGTATTAATTTCTGTTTGTTTTTATTGTTCATTTACCTTCTTGAAGGAAAAAATCTTCAATAGTGTATCGCTATGTGAATTAGATTTGCACTATATAGTCCTACAACAGCAAGTGTGCAGCAGGAATGAGGAGGACTATTTGCAAGTAATAACTTTCTTCCATAAAATATTTCTACTGAATTTTAATGATCAGGATTTCTAACCTAGTATCAGGCTAGATGGTATCAATTTTTTAAAGATGGTATCCATTATAAACAAACAGAAATATGAAGCACAAACAACAGTAAGCCTCTTCACAATAAAGGCCTGCTCTGTTAAACCGCTTGAATAGTACGACACATTGTTTTCAGACTTCTGCAGTGTCAAGGCACAGAATGATCCACTTTATCTGTTGATTTTGTATGTGTGTTTGCATTGTGTTAAAGCCTGCCCCAAAGGCTATTTTTTCATTATTGACCGTAATCAATGTTTTAAAACCCAAGGTAAGATTATTTTAACTGAATAATTTGTATATTTTCACTTTTATCTAGGACTTGTTATCCCATATGCTTCATGTAGATCCCCATCAGAGGTATACAGCAGAGCAAGTATTAAAACATTCATGGATAGCCTGTAGGGATCAGTTGCCGCATTATCAGCTAAACAGGCAAGATGCACCACATCTAGTAAAGGTAAAACAACCCAGTTTTTTCCCCCACACCCTCCTCTTGCTACTTAAGAATTTAATTTCCAGTTGAGGAAAGATGCCCTCTCTGCCCTCTCCCACCCTCTGGTAATTAACATTGCCAAATTACCGTTCTGATTTCAGTTGGGTGTAATACTGTTCTTAGCTTTCTGCCTGAAGTTGTAAATGCGGATTAGTGAGGAAGGAAGATGTTACAAAGAACACTTACATAGCACTAGGTAATTTCTGTTAAGGGATGCATCTATTTTCATGTAATTACTTTGTCTGAAGTTGTTCTTTATGTAGTTGCATTGATGCTAGAGGATTAATAGACTGATGTTCACTTCCTTATAATGCAGAGGAAACTCTTATAAACTGAGTAGAAATAAATATGAAGTAGGCCTGCTTAACTGATAAACTATTTCCTTGCTTAAAGAAGTTTCTTTTGCCTTAACTTTGTGGGATTGGAGTCTTGCTAGGTGGTGAAGAAAAGTACAAGTAGTATGGATAGTAGCTGTTCTTCTTGAAGTTCCTCCAGCTTATTTATCCTCAAGATCTTTGTTGCTATCTAATGCCAGAATAACCAACTGGTGCTGCCAAAAATTCTTCTGTGTGACTTAAAAAGACTGTTGCATTCTCTTGGGTGCAGCCATGGTCAGAGTGATCAGTGCGTTTGCAGTCTCTATATTCAGTATTGTGACTAATAAGAATTAAGTTTAATCACAGCTCAAATGTAGGCTGTTTTTCATTAATCCCTCAGTAAATTTAATTAAATTTGTTTCTATTGTAGTCAGTCCTTCCTGGGATTGGTCCTTCCAGTCACAGACAGTGGATAGGGAGATAACTCAACATGCAGTGAATGGGGTCACGTTTGAAGCTACACGCAGAACTCATTTCTTGAAATTAGTTTTCTGTTCACTTATACATACATACTCATTTGGGTTACATAAGCTGATTTATTGGTGACAGATTTTTTCCTCCTGCGTGAAAGGGAAAAGATTTCACTGTTTTTTCTGTTTTCAAAGATTAAAGTAGCTCAGGCAGGAGAACTTGATAAAGTTACCTGAAACTGAGAGTTCTGCAGGTCTCCAGGTGTTCTTATTCAAGAAATCATTTGGGATTTGAGTCTAGTGACTGTCTGGTATCATGTTTTTGTCACAGTGAATTCTTCAGTTTTGTTGGATTCAAAAACAAGGACCTGTGATAGCTAGTATGATTTCTGACATGTTCGTAAGTCAGGACCTGAATATGCAGTTAAGTGGCTGATTTTCATAAATTGATGCTAATATTGTTTAAAGATACTAATTTTCACCTGTGTTAAGTTTATTGCTACAGCTAAGGTATGTGAAAGAAATATGGAGGGAATAAAAAGGAATAGTAGACACCCATGCTTAAAAACCTGAAGGATTCAGCAGTAAATGTTTTTTTTTTTTTTTTTTCAAAACAGACCTTATAGAAAATATTTCTGACTTGTCATAAGTTTTGTGTTTTCTCTTAAAGTTCATTAAGAATGTAATATTCTGTTGCTTTATTTCCTGATAAAATGATTTTTACAGCCTGTATGTATTTTATTGTTCTCTAGGGAGCCATGGCTGCCACATATTCTGCACTGAATCACAAGACATTTCAGCCAGTGTTAGAGCCTGTTGCAGCCTCAAGTTTAGCTCAGCGACGGAGCATGAAAAAGCTAACATCAACAGACTTATAGATCCACTGGGACACCTTAGCAAACAGAAGCGAGGGAAAAATCCAATAAGTGGCTCTATTTTGCCTGACCTGTGATCAAAAGGCACCTATGGTTTCCTGCTACACTACTTGAATTCTGTAAAAGTCCTTTTTTTAAAAAGAAAAAAATCCACAGGTTCATATTGTGTTGTTTTACAGGCTGTATCTGTTAAATTAATTTAACCATCAGGTACACCATAATGAATTTCTCTACACTGTCCTTGGAGATCTGTTGCAAATATTATTTTTCATTCTGTATAGTTCTGCTGGGTTCATAAAAAAAAAAAAGGTTTAGGGGACCGTTGCCAATGACCAAGTTGTACATAAAAAAGTGTCGGTGTAAGGTTTTTTCTTTCTACCTTTAGACCCTACTGTGATAGACAAGTTCTTTATTTTGTAATTGGGCACTTAATTCATTCGACTTAATAGCAATGAACCAGGTAAATGAATTATGAAAAGCTGACCAATGTGGTGTGCCAGTGTTAAATGCATTAGTGCTAATTTGGGAGGTCTGTGTTTGCATGGTGCCAATAACTGATAAGTTTATGTGAAAATATAAACAAAAAGGATGTGTAATTTTTTGCACTTTAACCTATAAACTTAATTTAATCACTTATGACCCAGAGGAAATACTGGTTAACAAATGGTCTCATATAAGAAAATACACATTTCTAGCAGTTATCATGAATGGTACTGTGTTCTGCACTGAGCTGGAAAAAGGTGTGTGTGTGTGTGTAAATTGTCAAAATTAAGGATCTAAATAATATTGATACCACTTCAAGACAACAGTGCAACTCAGTATGTTTTGTTAATTATATTGCCTGTCCATTTGTACAATGACCCTGTTACTGCTACCTTGGCAGTCATTTCTACTGACTATATCCAATATTAATTTTGGTCGGCATGTGAGGCAAACTGACACTTTATTATAGCAAACTTGGCACATGGATTTTATTTTTTATTTATTTGATTTTTATAGAACACTGCTTCTATCAGAATCTCTAGCGGCATGTACAAATGTTACAGAACATAAATGCAAAATCCTATTTGCCTAACTGTAGGGGTAGCTTGGGAAAATAAATAAGACTTGCAGTATGCCCAGTTAAGGGAATTCTGACCAGAGAGATTTCACAGTTCTGGGCAAGTTGATGAAAATATCCTGTTACCAGCACATACACACTCTCTCTCTCTCTCTCTCTGGTGTGTTAGGGCTTTAGCTGTTTCTAAAGGCTGTGTTAGAGAAAGCGAATCTCAGGGCCAGAATCATCTTGGGGTTTTCTGACTCAAAACCAGTGGTGACTTGCATCTGCTAGACTGGAAACTAGTACATTCAGAGATAGTGAGCTTAAAATAAAACATTTTCACAAGTTTTAGACATTACTGTACAAGTGTACTGGTATAGTAGGATGATGCACATTTAAAATATTAGGTAAGTATATTAGTGACCAACAGTTAGATTGTGAACAGTTAGAGAATCCAAGTGACCAAAAATCAAATGTAGTTCAGATTGATTTGCTGTCATTGAATTTCTGTCCTAAATCCCTTTTGTAGCCAATTATAAAAAAATCTGTGATGCTATAACTTTGCATTTTAAGACAGGAAAAAAAATAAAGCTTTCAGGAGAATTCTGGCCTAACTACCAAGAGCAGCAACACATTCGGATCTTAAAATGCAGAGGATGCTGGCTGGCTTTGCTTATACTTGTGAAGTACTTGATGGCATTGGAAGTACTATTAGATGAGCTGCTTTCTTTTATTGTGGTGAGGGAAGATGGAAATTATCTGGCCAAATAGTTAGGTATGGATATATATAGATTTGAGACTTAACATAGCAAAAATAGGTGTGCTATTTGTATCATGCAGAACATACCCCATACTAAATTTCCTGAGTGTTCAATAGGTGTTGGAAGCTTTAGGGGCCATTTTGTGCCTAATTTTGAGGTGCCTGTTTGAAATGCTTGAAAGTTTGAACACAGCTGCTACACAGCTTATTGTTCAATATGAAATCTGCCTCTTCCATAGTTGACTCATCCTTCTGCTCATCACTAGAGACCTTTGTGTGCAAGAACGTGTGTAAACCTCTTATCGGTGGCCTGTCGTAATAATTTTATTTGTAAGTTTGGAAATGCCAAAAGAATTTGAATTCTCCCCCCTCCAAAAAAAAAAAAAAGAAAAGAAAAAAAAAGTTGAAATGTTGGAAATAGAGCCCTTGGTCAATGCATGATGCAGGTTGAAACATTAGAAAAAATTGGATCGGGGCTATAGGTGATGCAAGGAGTAGAACACAACATCTTAGTGAATGAAACTTGAGTAGTCTTCAGCTTTCCCATAAAGTAACAGCTGGTCTTTAATGGCTTTATTTGTGAATCATTTAAATGTTTCCATTGGTATTTTCTTTTAGCTTGCTCAGAGGCACCGTGTTATGAGCACCTTAGAAGCATTTTGCACAAAAGCACTTGTAAGCATCTCAAGATACTTAAGTTCTTCTCGGTGTGCAAAACAGAGAGGTGGTAAGAGGAAAAATGCACAAACAGGATTGTTAGCACAGAATTCAAAACATCTTCTGTAGTTATCCCTGTTCTTTTATATCATTACTAGTCTCTGAGTGGTACTCCTGGAACAAAATTAAGGTTTTGGTGACTGCAACATTATGAGGTTTTGTCTTATCCCAAGGAAAACATATGGTCAAACATCTTTGTTTTGTGTGAAAAGACCAGTGTACCTGGTATGCCAATCTTACTGCTTAACTTTGGGGAAAAGGTTTGTTTGCTATAAGTATTTCAGCATGTCGGTCTTGGAATGTTTTGGACATACAGGAATACAGAAGAGTTCTACCATCATTTGCAGACTACTGTTGCTTTAGTGTTTAATGATCATCTCATTCATATTTCTTTCAGAATTCCATTCATATTTTTCATCTTTCTTTTCAAATGTAGATTTTGTTCAGTCAAGTAGTTATATTAAAAGTAGCATGATCTGCTCCTGAGTAATCAGTTAAGCACTTGAAACGGTATTACATTTATTTGAATGGGCTCTTTCCTGGAGCAAAAGGTTAGTATAATTTGTATCATTTTGTTATGGTTACTGCTTATCTTTATGGTTAAAGATTCCAAACTAGTTGCTATTTTATTAAAAAAAAAAATCATTCTTACATTTAAAATTACTATTATAGAGATTTGCAAAGAAAATAAGGACATGCTCCTTATTTAGAGGATTTGCCAGAGAACTAATTACTGTTTTAAACGATCTAATGTTTTGGGTATGGTCTCTACTACTAGCAGCAAAATGGCTTCTATTCTGATAAATTTTGGTAATGTCCATGGCAAAAAATTTGCTAGTTCTCAAGTTCACATAGAGCCTGATACAGCTCTCACTAGAGTGTGAAGAGATTCCCACTGACATCAACTGTGGCTGGAGCAGGCAGCTGACACTTTTGATTGTTCTACCCTGTGGATACCAATTATGTTCAGTTTTTTTCAGTAAAAAAGTAAAGAACTCTACTGTATTCCTGTATTATATTCAAAAGCTGTGCAGTGGCATCAGCAGCAGCCAACGGTGCTTAACGAAGAGTGTCTGTATCAGAGAGCGTTAGCATGGGCAGGATGATTTAAGCCACTGTTTTGTGGCTTTTGCGATTTGAATGCAGTTGCCAGTGGTTGTGTGTTTTTTACATTATGCTTAAAAGTAGTAAATTCTTTTTGACCACATCAAAAGGCTAAGGTGTAGGTGCTCTAAGCATACTGTCTGAGGCCTGTGTTGTTGTATGGCTAAAATAGTTGCTTGCTTTTAGAGAAAGCATCCAAAACTTCACCTAGGTCAGTTTTGTCAAATTAAATCTTCCATGTTTTAATTATTTTCCATAGCTTAAACTTTGTGTATTTTGAAGAAACTGATCAAAATATCAAAAAGTTAAAATTATTTCTGGCAAATTTTAACAATTGGAAATTGTTTGCAGTATACTTATACACAGGTCACTTACAGTGGCAGATTGCTACGTCTAGTACTCTTTTCTCTGTCCTCGAATATTAAAATGAAAAGTTAGGATAGCTTGCAAGGGTGGAGTTTAAATGAATTACATAATACCATAGTAATTACCCAGGTTTGTATCAATGAACTTAGGCTAAGACATCAATGCAAATACGGGGTTTTATGTATTTCAGTAGCACTTAGTTTTTCAGTCCTATCCAGAATTAAGTGTGCAAATACTTGTGCAAGGGAAAGGAGGATGGAAGGAACAGATTTTTCTTAAAGTTTTCAGAAAGTGTCTTAACCCATTAGGTAGGATAAAGTCCTTATGTAATGCCATGGGAGCGTGCTCTATTAAAAAAAAAAAAAATCCAGAACTGCTCTTTGAAAATTTATTCATAAATTTTCTTGAGTATATATTGATATCTATTGGTAACATGCATATGCCATTATTGCTAACATACCATCCTTCTGCATTAATGCCTCTTTAGTTAAGTACATTCTGAATACAGTAATGTCCTTATTTTAGTGTATTTTTTTTCCAAACACTTATGCCCCCAAATTATTTCCTTGTTAACTCTGATAAACCTGCATTTTCCTTTGGGACTGGAAGGATGAATACAAATTAAGAAAAAACCTGTGTGTAACTAAACTTGAGCTGAATGTTACTGTAACTTATTTAAGGAGAAGTCCCCTCAGAGTAATCAATTACTGGCTTCCTTGAGGTTTTTATTTCCTAAACACGAGCAAATTTTCTCATAAAAATTCTAGTTTTGAAACCTTTAGAGGATCTTTATATGCTAATTGGTTACGTCTCTTAATAATTAAGATTTGGGAAATAACTTACTAACAATAGGAGGGTTGAATAATTAACATTGAATCCTGGCTTGTTTGGGAGTGTGCGTGTGTTTGCGTGAACTGAAAAAATGCTCAAGGTGGATCTTCTTTGCAGGACAAAGTGTTCCTATTTTGTGTCTTTTGCATTAGGTTTTATGAGCAGCATTTGCTAATTAATTGCATTCTCGTAATATCCCAAGCACTTTGGCATTCTTGCACTGATACTCTGATTAGAGCTCAAACTATTCTGGCACGTGACTGGCGATAAATCTCAATATATGAAAGGGCATTAACTGAAACCAGTGTGCAATGGATTACATGCTCTCTGAGGTACTTCAAAGATGAAACTATACAAAGGGTCCCCGGTAACAGATATTGTAACTGTCATTTCTTTCTCTAAGCATATTGTGGATTTTGTATCATACTGTATTTATTTCATTAATTTTAAAAAATGTTTTCTTTAAAGCTCTGTATATATTGACATTAAAGTTTGCATTGTACTACGTTCTCTTCTTCTTGTAAGGCTGACTCTAGTAGTGCATTGTACGGTATGGTACGTTGTCCTTTGCACTGTGCTGCTAAAGATACTATTGCCTTGAATTACGACATGCCAAAGACAACCTCAAAATTGTATTTATTTTTGTTAAACTTTGTGAATAATGATAAAGGTACAGTTTTAAATAGCTGGCAGTTCCTTGAGAACTAGAATAAAAAGGTTGCAAATTCATAATATTTTATAATTAACAAACTGATCATTTGATTTGGAAATTCAACAACTTTTTTTTAAAAAAAAATTAATATAAAAACATTGAGCAGACATTCCTTAATTAGAATATACTGTGAATTGCATTATATGGTAAACCTTACCAAAAGTCTCTCAGATACATCAGAGCTGTTTATAAATTTATATTCCCAGTCAAGTGTTTCATGCCACACTTTCAATAAACCATACATTCACTGATAGGATTGATGTATTACTTCAGGGTGGGATGATCTGCCTGCTGTATGCTTTTTCAGGTATTCATGCAGCTTTGACTTACTGTCGACGAACAGATTCCCTGCCAAGGTCCAGGTACTTCTCTCAGGAATGAGAGTAAACCCGTTGGAAGCGGTGACTTGCCCAAGCGCTGGACGCGACACGCGTGCGCCGGCGTCTGCCGCGAGGCCGCCCCCGCCGGCGAGCTTCCCCGTCCCCTGCGCGAGCGGGCGCTGCAGAAGCAGGTCTTGGTATCCGGGTGCCTGAGCGTCTCAAAATACAGTTGTTAATCCCCATTATGGGACAAGAGTATGAAATGCTTGGATATACGGCTGTTTAAATAGTGGTACATGGTGTTTAGAGCGCTTCTGCGGGGTTTGTTAACTAGTATTGCTGTTCGTATTCAAAGCGGGTCTCGGGTGCCTTCTCCAGAGGCCGTATCATTCCCAACGCGTTTTCCAGGACTCTGCGAAGTGACGCCGCTCCCTCTAGTGCTCGCAGACCGTGTTTGCTCGTGCGAGGCGCTTTTAAAGCGCGCCCTGGCCTGGCCTGGCCTGGCCTGGCCTGGCCTGTCCGGCGGCCGGAGCCCCGCGGCTCCGGAGGGACCGCATCGCCGCGGAGGGGGGCGGCGAGGCCCTGGGGTGGCCGCGGCGGGAGGACGGCGCGATGCGGTTGTCCAAGCTCCGTCCGCTGTTGTCTGAATTTCTGTTCGTCTCCAGCTGGTGGCAGCTCTGCGTTGGCGTGACAGATGTCTGCTTCGGCCGAGGATCGCGACGCAGCGGCTGCCGGAGCCGGCTGAAAACGGCCCGACGCCGACGTGCGTGCGAGGTAAGTGCCACGTTAGTGCCCGGCGGAGCAGGAGGTACGACGTCCTGGGACACGCACGTGGGCCGTGTCCACCAGCGCCTGCCGGTCTCCCGTGACCTCCGGCCACACCTGATTTTTCCCTGTTACCTTGATGGGTGTCTTGGGTGCGGGGGCCACCCTTTGCCTTCCTCTGACCCGGCTACCTACAGGACCTTCTGGCACTGCTTGACTATAACCGTGGTATTTACTGAAGCTGCTGCGCTCGGTGGTGGCTGGAAATAGCGCAGCTTTCTAAAAGGTGGAAGACGTTTTTGGACACTGTCTGAAGTTGCCAGTGATAAATTCACGAACAGAAATGGTCCTTACTTTGCCTAGTACCAAGTCCCTGTGGAAAATCACGTGGGCCGTTGCTGCCTCGCCCACGCGAGATCAGGGCGCGCACGCTCGCGAAGGACGAGGCACGAGCTGAAACACAAGGGCAAACTCGGGAAGCGGGCAATTTCCACCTAGAACTTTTAGGTTGAGTTCCCACGATGTCCTTGAATTTAGTGGCTTTGGTGTTTGGTGGCAGTGCCTGGACCGGGCTTGGCAAGGTGTTCCCGTCCTCGTCCAGGTGACGCAGAGCGGAGCTAACGCGGCGCCAAAAAGCCTCGAGGCTTTGGCGGGGTCTTTGGAACGAAGCCGACTGAGCGGGCGGCCGAGAAACGCGTCGGGATTTTGTCTTCCGCTTATTTGCAGCTGAATTTAGTTGTTTTGCAGGTAGGAAAGCGGTAATACCGGGAGGGGTGAGGCGCCGCGCAAGGGGGACGCGATCGCTCCATCGCTCTCCTCCCTCGAAAGATTCCTGCTGGTGAAAATCCAGCCACTGTCACTTCAAAACTGCACTAAACGCAGCAAAAATAAATCTAGGAAATACTTAAACGATCGTCGGAGGCGAGCGCTGGTAGGGACTCCTGCGCTTTCGCTTCTCGCCCGTGAGATGGGGATGTTTCCCCGGGCGATGCGGGGCCACCGAGCGCCCGCGCCGCCTCTCTAGGCAGCTGCTGGCTGATTTCTATATTTCTTTATTTAGTTTTATTAAGCACCAAGACGGCCAAAGCCAAAACTGCCACTGGCCGCCGCGCAGCCGAGGGGCAGTGCTGCACTTTGGTTTGTTTGATTATTTGGTTTATTTGGTTATATATTTCTGGCGAGTTCGCCCCGAAGCCGCGTCCGCCGGCGGATGCGGCTCTGCGGGCGCAGCGGCGCCGAGACCTTCTCCCCACGGTCCCAAGGGAGCAAGCGGCCCGGAGGAATTAACCTAAACTTCCCGGAAACGGCTGTCGGTGATGGAGCGTGCTACCAGTGGGGCAAATTTAAAGAAATTAGTAACATAACGGAAAGTTCCCAGCAAACTACTGGCAGAGACAATGTAAACTTGCTTTCTAATTAATTACTGCAAATAAACATTTGAAATGCTACAGGCCAAATTAATATTGCAGAATTCTTCGCTATTTATTGCTGTGCTTAATTTTCTTTCTTAAACGTATTTTGGGCCTTGGGCTGTTAAGGATTTAATTTTTGAGGGAGTTTAATGAATTATAAAACATGTTTTAAGCAGAAATGAATAACTAATAAATGCCAAAAGTGATTAATTTTCTGCAGTGTGGAAAGGCCTTTGTATTTAATGAAAAAAATTGCACTAAATCGTTTGAAAGTAGAGGAAAAGAAAATGCAAAGCGGATCAATTGAGGTTTTGATTAACTTCCTAAATCACCGCTCGCTTTCCCCGCTCCTGGGGCTCCGGCCGCAGAAGCGAGCGAGAAGGACGTCGGTCAGCGCCGAGGGCATCGGCTGCCGGCCCCGCGGCCCAGCGATCCCGGCTCCGAGGACCCGGGAGCAAAGTTCTTCTTCCCGAGCGTCGATGCAGAAAGTCCCGCTGCTTTCCAAGGGGAAGTCGTTTTTGAGGACAGAAATCTGATTTATGGCTCGTCGCTGTTCCAAAGGTTCTGTGCGGACGTGACGAGAACCAGCGGCGGCAAATGAATAGATCTCAAAATAAACACGTGGTAGCGGTAGGTTTGTCCTAACCTGATTTTCGATAAACAAGCAAAACGCCCCAAGTTAACTTTTCTAGATGAGATGAACCAAAAACATCCGAGACCAAAACTGGATCTGATCACTTTTGACACAAACGGAGCTCTAGAACGAGCCGGACTAAAACGTTTCCGCTCCTGGTGGTTCTTCGCGCCCTTTTTAAGCAGACTTTCGCGAGCCCTCGGCACCGTCGCCCGAGGCACGTGGCGGCGCGTTCAGACCCGCTCCCGCCGCGGGTACCGAGCGCGGCCGGATTGGGGGCGGAACGAGACTGGTTGGGCAAAAGAAATTCATCGTCTCGTTTTGGGCTTGAGCTACGGAAGAGAGTAGCGATACTGCCCCAAAGGCAGTTCAGTTTGTTTGTTTGTTCGGTTAATTTATTAATTTTAGTCCTTAGCGATAAATCTTGCAAGGAGCCCGGGGGTCTGCGCGGCCGCCAGACGGGCTCGGTGCGTTGGAGGTGCTGAGGCTTCGCTGCGCTGGAAGCCCTGACCCGTCTCTAGCTGGGGGCTTTTTTCAAGCTGTAGAACTAGAAAAACAACAAAAAATGTGATGCGTTTGGAATGGTTGGATGGGAATAACCCTTTTTGCAGGAGATGCAGGTCACTTTGGTACTAACACAGTATAATATATACTGCATGTATATGTATACGTGTGTGTATATACATATATATAGTGTGTATGTAGAAATGCGTGCATATATACATATGTAAAATATATGTATGCGGCATATATAGAGCGATTGCTGTGAGAGCCTGGGTTTACGGAGCGGCTCCTGACCGACGCGGTTGCCAGCGTGCAGCTTTGCCCAGGACAAGGCTCGCATTTGGCGCAGCGCTCCCCAGGACACGCGGAGGGTCGTCGCCGCCGCCTCGCTCGGTCCTAACGCGCAGCACGTCCTTGCGGCACGTTTGAGATCGTTTTTTCAATATTAAAAAGCAGCTTTCGAAAGTCGTTCGGAAGCGAAAGCGTGCTCTTCGGGGAAACCTAGCGCTGTGCTAAACGCCAGCTCCAATAAGCAGCTCTTTCTGTTTTTATCTTTGTCGTGTTTTATGATGTTAAATTTTGACTTTTTTTTTCTCCCCCAATCACCTCATTTGCAAACAGAACAACTAGCAATAGCGCGGCACCTGAAGCAGCTTTGCTCAGCAGCGGCCACGGGAGAGGACGGAGCCGGGGCCGTGCCGGAGGAGCGGATAGGTCATCTCAGGTCGTACGCGGCGCACCGCTGTCGGAGCGCCTTTGGCATGTTTCGCGCGTGTTACTAATATTCATTCTCTAAAAGACCGGGAATCTTCATTTTAATAATTCCAATAGTAGATGCTAGCAAATTTTTGGAAAAAAGGAGACTCCCGTTTTTACCCTGGGCTCACCCAAACCTGCTGCCGGCAGCTGCCCCGGGCTGTCGCTGCCGTCAGCCCGGCGGCGAGCCTAGGGCTCTGCCTCGGAGCAAAACTTTTGCGTGTTCTGGCGAGCCATGGGGGATGCTGCAGAAACCATACGTGGCCGAAATGATCCCGCCCTGCAGAAATAGCGATCTAAAGGCAGTGCAACTTTTGCTCAAAAAATGAAAATAGTAACAGCAGTGAAAAGTCGACCAAAGAAAACCCCCTTCCGCTCCCTCGGCGCTGCACAGCGCGCGTCTCGCCCGCGCTCCGGATCCCCCGTGACGCCGCCGACGCAAATCAGCGCCCGGGAAATCGGAGCTTCGGCGCCGAGCGGTTTATTTAGCAGCGTTGGGGGGCAGCGGCGGCCCCGCCGGTCCCAGCTCCGCGCCGTCCGCCGCAGAGCGCTCCGCTTTACAAGAACTTTTGGACCCACTTGGCTCCAGGCTGCGAAACAAGAGAGGTCGGGAAGAGGCCGAGGGCGGAAGGGACCTTGGCGACCGTCTGCTCCGGGCGCCCGCTGCTCCAAGGACGGAGGCTCCGCCGCCAGCGACCTGCTCCGCCGCCCTGCCACCCTCGCTGTACAGAAGGTTTTCCCCCTCCCGAGGCGCCTTGCCGGGTGGGCGCCGCTCGCTTGGCAGCCAGCACTGCCTTAGGAACCAGCGTCGCGCCAGATCTTGAACGTTTTGCAGTTGTTTAATTGCCGACTGCAGCAAAAGCAACTTCTAAACTTCGTTTAATGTTCCCAAGAGCCTCCCAGGAGATGCTACTTTTAGCAAAGGAGGATTCTCCTCTTTTCCATTACCCCCAAATTAAAACAAAAAAAAAAAACTTATTTTGCTTAAGTGTTTATACCTAAGAAGAGAACGGCCACCACGGAGCATGCTGGGGGAGGAGGAGGAAATAACCAAGGTAATTATCAGCTGCAGGATTGGACCGACCAAGCGCCGGCCCCTCCTGAGAATTTGGGAGAAGGGCGTAAGCTGAGAGATCCCGCTGTGACTTAATTCCCCCGTTGGGGCTCCGCACGGGACCAGGACCATACGTGGAGGTGGAATCGCTGACAACGGACCCAGGGTCGCCCATGGAGAAGGACAGGTTTAAAATCCTCTTTTTCAATCAAATTTCTTAATAAAGCGGTAATATAAGATCCTTACCAAGGGCGCCGACCTTAGAGCTTTCTTCTTCTGTGCCGCCGCCGGCGTTCCCGGGAGGTTGGTGGTTTCTCTGGGGGCTTTTCCAGCGGCCCCCGGCACGGCGTTCCCCTTCGGCCCGGGGAACGGCACCACGGTGAAGCCCTTCTTCAGCGAGATGACCTTCAGTGCCGAGGAGGAGGAGGCAGCCGCCGCGGGCAGCGCTGACGCTGAGGCCGTGCCAGATGATGCCGCTGATGGAGGAGGCTTCCCCGACCGCCGCTGAAAAATGCCTTTGCGCGGGTTTTGCGCCGGCGCTGGGGAGGTGGCCGGCGTCCTGGGAGAAGATGCTGGCGCTGGCTGGGAAAGCTGAGGAGCAAAGTGCTTTGGCTTGGTTTCAGCCTGGGGAGAGCTTGATTTATCCTTCTCTTCTTTAGCAACTGCAGTTTTTTTCTTGGAAGCATCCCGGGAAGAAGCCGGCGCCGGAAGGGGGCTGATTTTGGCGGAGGCCGGCGATAAAGCCGAGACCGTGGCCGTCTTGGCGGCCGGAGCCGGGGACGGCTTCTTCCGCCCCCCGAGGGAGAAGAGTGCGTGCCGGCGGCGGGCGGTGGGCGGCGAGGCCGGGGGCCCCGGGGCGCCGGCGCGGCCCCGGCGGGGCGGCAGGACGGCCCTGGCGGCGGCGGCGCGGGCGCGCGGCGGCACCTCCGGACGCTGCAAGACGACCCGTCGGGTTATCGCTCTCCGGCCCCCGCTGCTTTGAACCTTATCGCGGGCTAGCGGGACGCGGCGAAAGCAACTCTCAGATACTCACAGCGGCTTCGCGGGCTTGCAGGTCCGACGGCTTCGACCTGGGCTTGGTGCCTGGGCGGCGCGGCTTCGGAAACGCCAGAGGGGAGCGAATCCGGGGCTGCTGCGTTAAGTTAAAACTTTCACTGTCTGGAGTTTAGGTGGAAGAAAAAGAGAGAGTCTGGTACAGGGGTGAAAAAAGAACTGATAACTTGCATATGATGATCAGACCTGGATGTTTTGCTGGTGCAAACTTTTTGCTGTTTTTAAAATCAATGAGGAAAGAATTCTGTGTGTTCTGAGAAAGTGTTTTTTTTTTTTTTAACATGCTCTAGACGCATAGTAAGTCACATTTTGCTAATACACGGTAATGTATGCGTAGTATTGTAAATAAATAGAATAGCAGGCACTACTGTCTGCACAGAAAGGATGCTGCTTTTAAGTCTTTTGCTATAGTTAAAGGAAAAGTTTGTTTTTTTTTTTTTTTTAACTTTTCCGATCCGTTTAGATAGTTTCCATCTCCGTGAGCAGCCCAGCTCCTCGCCGTGTGCCACTGCTCACCCCAAATTCCCACGCCCCACGGTGCTGCCCGGAGCAGTAGCCCAGCACCGCACTGCTCCGCTCCGCTCCATGGGATTCAGCTCACTCGCCTGGAGCAAGAAACACATTTTTTTTTTTTTTTTTTTTTTTTTAGCAAAACATCCCTTACAGGCTGCTGAGCGCTTTCCTCTGACCCACCAGTCCGGGAGATGGACCTGCCGTGCCCTTCCCGGCCAGCGTGCCGACGTTTGCCCTTCGCTATGATGTTTGCTAGCTTCAACTCGCGCTTTGCCGCGCTTCTACGCGTTTTTTCCTGTTTCGGGGCAGCTGTCGCGCCTCTGCTCGGTGTGCCGGGCCGGGAGGGCGGCGGGAGCGGCGGCGGCGTGCAGGGTGAAGCCCTTTCCGTCAAGTTGCGAAGCCGCCGCCGCTCCCGCGGAGCAGCGGGATTTCAGCACCGCTCTTGGCCCGTGCTCTTACCTGCGACGTACTCTTCCTCCTGGAGTGCAAATCTTGCATTTTGGCTGAAAAACAAACAAATAATAATAATAAAAAAAAGGACCCAGGAAAATGGAACGGCTGGTTTTATCGCCGTGCTCTTGCCGCCCGGCGCCTCCATGCGCCGACGTGCCGCCCTCTCCCGCTGCATACCGGACCCCGGTCTGTCCGCGCCGGGGCGTCGCGGAGTTTGGAAGTTATCAATGTACGATGTTTCTGCATGCAAAAAACCGAACGGCGCCAAATTAAAGTGGTTAGTGTTTTAAGAGGAACCGAATGCAAATAAATTGCTCTAGGCCCTTGCACATATTTTTCTGGCCATTTTAATGTTTTTCTTTCATAGCAGAAGAATAAGTTGCAAGAACGGAGAGGTTTTCCTAGTTTAAGTGAGCTTTTAATTTAAATGTTGAATCCGGGGCTTGTGTAATCGTTAAAACTATATGAACTATGTCAGGATGTGCGGATTTATGCGCGTGAACTTCCTGTGCTTCGAGATGAGAATATCCATCATTAATTTTTGTGACTTGACGCTTGAACTTGATTTAGATGCTTTCTCTCTGAGGGAAGAGATGTTTTATAAAATTGGTGCAGTGGTAGTTGTTTTGAGTTCAAGTGAACTAACTCAAATTTTGCGTGAATCAGTGGTATACCGTAAATGATTTATGCTCTAGCACGTGCTTTCAAGTGTCCTTACAAAGTAGATGGAGCCAAGAGTCGGAAGGTTTTTCTACCCGTGACGCTTCTGAGGACGTTCGGCAGGTGCCCTTGCTCCGAGCCCGTTGCACGGGCGTCCCGGTGATTGCTGGGCTCGATGCAGCACCTCCCAAATTGCCCTTTCTTTAATGTGCAAAAATAGGCGCACATGTGTATGGTCCCAGGTGCTCTCCTGCAAGGAGGAACATTGCCGACAGGTCCTTGGTTTTGGGGAGCTGGGCGTGGGAACCGTGAACATGGCTAAAGGACTGAAGAAGGGATCCCTGCCCAAAAGTCTTCCAAAGGTGCAAAAGTCAAGGAGAGGTCGTTATGATTTGGCAAGCGGGCCCAAGAAGCTCCATGCAATTTAGTACTGGGATAAAATTGGGAATATAATTTAAAACATCTAATAAAATTTCTTAATGGATTAGGCTATACAGGAATTTCAGAGGAAAAGTAAAGAGGTATTTTTGTATCGGCAAAAAAACCACTAGGAAATCCACTGCAAAAATATTTGTATCTAGCTGTGAAATTTTGCATTTCCTGGCAAGACCTGCTGCACTCTTTTCCTTATTTTTTAACTTAGAGCAAGATTTATAGAAAAGAGATGAAGATTTTCTCTGCTTTTTGAAATTTCTTGAATTCTTTTTACTTTGAAATTATTTTGCTTGTGAGCCTTTTGAACGCTTGAATCGATTTCTGTTTCTTTTCTTATTAAGGCAACCATTCATCCAGGAAAACTTTGGAGATGAGAGATCTAATTTACAGACTTACCCTAGTGAAAAGAAATCCGGTGAACAATCAGCCGGACCATCCAAAGGATTATTACTATTTCAGCGTAAGCTATTTAAGAAAATGTCTGTGGGGAAATATCTGGAAATGTAATAACTTAATCCTAAATATCAAGCAAACAAAGCAAATAACTGAGTATATTGCACAGACTGAGAATGTGAGGGGAGTTCAGCCTTGGTGCGCGTTTGAGGCAGAAAGTTTTGGGTTTTGTTGCAGTTTGGTCCTCAAAAAAGACCTTCCTGATGCCCCGTTGCGGCTCGCGGTGGGATGTTCTGCAGGGAGAAGGCTCTTTCAGTAGAGCTTTGACGCTGCAGTGCTCGCGTGTGATGTGCTTTAAGGCCAGAGATGTAATGTGTCATAAAGATGTAGGATTCACTAGTATCTGTTATGGTAAGTATTGAATTCCTGGTTGAGTTAAGTCTGTCCTTTAAATTTAACAGAAATTATAAGTAAAATGGCAAAGTATCAAGGCTCCTGCTTCCATCTCTTTTTTGGTCCACCACCTTTGGCTTGGGAAGGATGAACCTTTATATGTGGCTACTATTCTGAGTACGTCAGGAATGGTCTGAAATCCATGGAGATCTCCATAGTCCTGGAGAAAGAGAGCGGCAGCTGGTGAATCCGGTTGTATATAACAAGATTTTTCCCAGACTGTAACAGCCAGGTGAGACAGGCAGGAGGATGCCTCAATACTGGGACCTGGGGACCTTTAAAGCCTCTTGTCAGAGCTTCTCCACGGACTGATGGGGGAAGCACTGGTGAAATACCTGCAGCGGGCTGCTCTCCCCACTCGCTGAGCACTCTTTTCCAACCCTCTTTTCTCCAGCTGCAGCCTGAGGCTTTCCAGGCTTGGCACAAGCGCTTCGTCGCTGCCTCGCGTGGGCCCGTGGCCCTGCTGCTGCTCGTCGCAGGTGCACCTCCGACTCGCTCGCCTTCCCGCTTCCCGAAACGGAGAGGGACCGAAATCTGACTCCATCTTCAGGACGTCAAGAAAACTGCCCTGTGCCCATCGCCGGGCTTGTGCACGGCGGTTATTCATGCTGGAGACCCAACGCTAGGAAACCTGGGCTCAGCCAGAGGGAATGTCTGTTACTGGTGGGACGAGATCGTTGTGCTGCAGCTTGACTGAAAGGCATTTTTTTCATAACAAAGATAAGACAGGCCATGAAAGATGCCTTTTTTCTTTTCTTTTTTTTTTTTTTTCCCATGAAGGAAGAAGGCATTATCCTGCTTAAATGATTTAGACAGATTTTATTTTCTAGGAAAGCCGTGAGTCTCTTCATGGATCGCTGTGTCCAAGCCGAGTTGCTCGCTGAGACCTTTCGTCTGTGGCAGAGAGACCAGACCAGCGTGAACGGAGCCAGCGACCTTCTACCACTGTAAGTCAGGAACCGCTTTGAAAAGAAATGGTTGTTCTTGAGATGCTTTCCTAGGAAAAATTCCTCTATGTGGAACTACAACGAAACTAGAAATTTGGGTACCTAGAAACTAATTCTAGAAACTAGAATTTTGGGTCTGTTACAAGGAAAATAGCCAATGCTCTGTTTTTAATTCTAATTTTGATGAGGGGATCTCTGAGGAAAATTATTTTTCTAGAAGCAACCTCGATATCTTCTTAACAACGCAAAAAAGGTAACAGCGTGAAAAACGTTCTGTAGGAGAACGTGAGCTGATGGACTCGCGTTCCGGGAGCGAGGTACCAGAGTCTGGAAAAAGACAACGCCCGGGTCCAAACCCAGCTAATACATGTGGCTTGAAGTACTCACGCTCCTACGGCGGCCATCTTCCTCGTGCGTGTGACGTCATGTCCCGCCGTCCCCGCGCGGAGATGACGTCATAAAGCGAAGGGGACGGTGACAAAGGAGGAGGCCTGGTGGCTCCTCCAGAAGCTCCTCCAGAAGCTGCTGGGTGGTCGGTCAACCCGTGCTGAAGGGGTTTCCACCACCCAGCTTCTGCCCCTGCAGCCGCCCGCGGCGTTTGGCCGTCGCGGCTTTTCGGACCCTGCGCGTCACGGGCCGTGGGTCCTTCCAAAGCGGCTGAGATGCTCTTCTCCAGACCGGGATCTTGTTAACTCGCAACAGAGTGGCGAGATTAACGCGCAAAGTTCACGCATCCCTCTGACGCCGATACGGACTCAACGCCCATCTTTATTTTATTTTATTATTTTTAACCAATAAATAAGCGTTTGTATTTTATCATTGGGAATGATGAAGGGAAGACGGGCATTAGCTTGATTTGTACCAGGCCTGGCGCAGTGCTAAAACCCCCCTGCTGCCAGGCATACCAAGCAGGTCCCGCAGGCACGCGGTGCCCTGCTACTGATTTCATTTGTATGCTAGGCTGCAGCCCGCGCGAGCCTTCCACAGTTGCCCATGGGATGGCTGAGAAACATCCTTTTAAACAAAAACCTGTACGAAAATGCCGGGCATACGCCACTGTATACAAAAGCGTCTTTTCTGTGCAAGCTATCATGCAACTCTGCTTAGTTAGAAACTGCCCTGTTTGGGTTTATAGGGAAGAACGTCATTTACTCGCATTTCTTTTGTACATCTGTAACTTTAATTTCTCCTAAATCATTGCATCTATATCAGTGAGCAGCAAATAATGACACAAAATCCGTGCAGTTGCTCTTGAACTCTACACAAGGTGTCATTCAGAGGAAATGAGTTGTGTCATTTTTGTGTTGTTTTAAAATAGAAAGTAATTTGAACAGATTGGGGTTTTTAATCAAAGAATTGTGACTAATGGGATTTGCTCTTCCCTGGAGTAGACGGCTGCAGAAGACACTGTCACGGTTCTTGGTTAAACAAGAAGTGTTGAACTAGCTTTTATAAGGAAAAAAAAACCTTCTCCTAAGCACATGCTATTAAATTGAAACTAATAGTACTTTTATAGTCTAAATACTAATTCTCCGTCACTTAAATTGAGTTAACGGTGTTGCAGGGCAGCTCGCGCACGGGGGAGCAGGAAGCTCTCTGCAGCTGCCTGCCAGGTGCAAGCGGTGCTCGTGATTTTGTGAACCCTTCACAGTGAAGGATAAAACCAGCAAGGTTGGTGACTTCGTCCTGAGCCTCCTGCAGAGTCGGCGCGGCGGTGGGGCTTATCTGGGACAAGCGGAGCGGCTCGCCGGGAGGTGGGAGA
This sequence comes from Rhea pennata, assembly GCF_028389875.1. Lineage (NCBI taxonomy): Eukaryota > Metazoa > Chordata > Aves > Rheiformes > Rheidae > Rhea > Rhea pennata. The sequence continues at coordinate 3,122,981 of NC_084673.1, read as the reverse complement.
GCAGCCAGCGCCGAGGAACCACGAGTCGGCCGCAGGTAGCCCGTGGCGGTGCAGTTACTTCACTTTCTCGTGCACAAATTGTGGGAGTGGATGACAATAATATTTTTTTGCAACTTTTAAGACTAGTGTTTTTCATAGATTAGAGTATCGAACGCCCTGTAGTTGGTATCTTACCTGAAGCCACCGGAGCTATGTGAAGCACTCTTCCCTCCGAGTGACCACTGGGGAAGGAAGACATCAACACCAGCAAAGCCCTTGCCCTGGAGACTTTCTGCCAACTGTATCTTCTTTCAAAATCTTTGTCGTACTTCTTTTGATGTTTTGCTACATTTTATTTCCTTTGCCTTTCCTTACCAATTCTATTTTCCTCCCCCCCCAACTTTTCTCCTACAGCAGAATGTAGTCCTCAGAGGTTTCATATGAAGTGAAAGTAAGTCTATCTCCAATTTTTCTGCTCAGAGATGTCTAATGTCTCTGTCCTCTGAAGATTTTCAGTGCGGGAAGCTGACTCCAGTCATCTACCACATCTACCGCTCCCTCAGATTAAGGTATTTCCAACCCTGTCCCGTCGGCGAGGAGGGTTTTTCGCTTCCTCCAGCGCTGTCCTGCCTGAAGGCTGCCTGTCGAGGAGAAGGTTAACCCAAAGGGCACGCAGGTCTTTGCTTGGCACGTGCTTCTCATTGCCGAGCTCCGTTAGCGGAGATGGCCAGGTTAGCATGGTGTCTCCCCAAAACCAGCAACCTGGGGCAGATCCCTGCGAGTTACCTGCACTGCTGGTTGGGCATCCTGTCTAAATCTTCCGCGTCTCATACCGAACCGCGTACGGTAAGTGCTTAACGGACAACACCACAGCATGAGCAAACCCTTCATAAAGGTAGATAATTTCATTTATTCAGAGTCTTTACATTTCAATTAAATGGTGTTTCCTCAGATTTTCCTTGCGGCATTTCTGGGAGAAAGCTGCAGTGAAATGGGGAGCATAGTAAAGTTAATATTCTTTCTTGCTCTCGCTGCTGCACCCACGAGCCTATGGCATGGGCCAAGTTACATTTCTTCACCAGTGAAGAGTGGGCCTGGAACTGGTACTGGCAGGGCGAGCATCCCACCAACACGCACAAAATGTTTTCTCGCAGACTCGTCCTTATTGGCCTTTTCCAGAACTTTTCTTTCTCCTATTTCCTCAGCTATTAAGATCTTTAATTCCAGAAAAGAAAAGTATATTAGGAACTTAACAAGATATTGAAACTTGAGCTGTCACGGGCTTAAAATTCAAGTGATTGTTTTCCTTCTACTGTACAAAGAAAATTACAAAGTATACCCTGAAATGAGTGTGTATTATGGAACCTACAACGGTATCCAGGAGGTTCCTTAGTACGCTATTTAAATTTACAGAAAATAGTGACTGCTGAGATATGTGCCTCAAGACATTTTAATGGTCTCTTTTCACTGCTAGAGATCAGGTATTTGACAGTTGCAAAATGTTTACTACAGCGACAAAAGCACAGACTCTGAACATGCCTGAGATGATGATGAGCCTGGCGAGACTCGCGGATCAAAAAATCAGCTGCCTGTGGAGGGGGAGAGAATTTCAGCAGCAGCCGTTGGCTTGTACGTAGGAGGCTGCTGCAGTGACGACCCTCCTTGAGCTCAGAGGCAGCGGGAAGGGCGCTCAGGCAGTCAGCTGTGCCACCCCTCCCCAAACTGACACTCCACGGCTGTCAGTGACCCATGTCTTCAAAAGTGCCGTCTTGTCCATTCCTTTTTTCCTTTTCTTTTTTTTTTAAAGCAATCAGCTAGAATTTTTGGATGATTAAAACATTTCATTTTAAAAAAATGTATATGTGCAATGTTAGTTACATTGTAGGACAAGAAAATAGTTATTTCCACGTATTTGCACATGGTTGTCTTGCACATAGTTCCAATGTTTTGTTACTTGTGTTATATACCTGAAAAGACATCTTGGGTGTTTCTTGCAAAGGACTGGGATTTCCATTAGTGCTAACGTTTTCAGTGCTAATTTAAGAGAAGTGAATGGGAATGACTTCAGAAGATATTACCTTCTCCATGGCAGAGGAGAAGTTTGATCTATAATTTTAAAACCTCACTTATGTTTTGCTTAAAATCCTTCCATTGACTGCTTGCAGGTCTACTGCAAACTGTGATCAGCTTTACAGGAAACTGTTCCCCTACGCAGTACCTAAGCTCTGTATCAGCTACGTACCTGTTTATTAATGAAAAGAGGAAAATGTCTCGTCTGTGGTCTGCGCTTGGGATGTTCAGGTTTTGCAAATAGGAGGTTGGTCTTGATCAGGGACTTTGGTGGCAGCTCGCCAAAAAACAAATCTAGGACTGGAAAGTGATAATGTTTTCAAAAGAGGAGATAACTGGGTTTCTTTTACCATTGTATCTTGACTGTCATTTTGTAAAATATGTCTGAATTTGAGAGAATATTAGGATTTTTTTTTGTTGGAGAGATGTTAATATAGCAGAGTGAACAGACTGAAAAACTGTAAAGAAACTCAAAAGAAACCTGTCAAGTAGCAGAGGAGGCTCCTAAGAGAACTCCTGAGCCTGTGGCTGCAAGGGTTATTGGACCAACACTCAGCCATACGTAGTTTTAGTCTCACTCATGGAAGTTCAGTCTTTAAAATCTAGACAAAAATGACCTCTATGATTATTTCATACAAGAACAAAACAAATCCTATTTGGGGCCCTTTCTTTAATGTAGCTCTTCCTCTCTCAGCTCCTCTTTCATTTTTTCTACACCACAGATTCCCAATAATTCAGCTGAAAGAGGCAGAACAACCCAACGTTACTGTCACGGTTTTTCAGCAGTGTTTTGAATCTTTCTCTCACCTGCTCACCTTCCATCACATTCATTGCTTTTCAGCAGCTGTAAAAATGGGCTGTGCCCCATCTAAATTGAGATATTTATTGTTTTATCGAGCCATTCGGTTGGAGGTGGCTGCTGCAGACTGGGGAGAGCGAGAAAGGTGAGACACGGAAAGGTAGGCGGGTGTCTGCTTATTTGTACTAAGTTGGCTGTGCCCATTCTTGGAGTCTGTAATGCCTAATTATATTGCTTTCCACATTATTACAATGGTAATAGAAAGCAGGTTATGAGCGAGCTAAAATCATTGCTGTGGACGAAAACCCCAATTTATATAAAGCATCAGCATTGCAGCCAAGGTAAGTTTGAGGGGCTCTGCTTTAACTGCATGGAGGTGAGTCACCCCAAAAGGTTGCAAAACAGAGGGAGAGGTTGCTGAGGGTTCTTCTTATATACCAGGCGATTGGAATGAAACAAGGGTTTGATGAAGTAAGGAGAGGGGTATGATTTTATATCGATGTTTTATGAATTGCACATATATATTTAACCTTACGTGGTCAAAATATATTGATATTCACAGAGAGCTTTGCAGTAGTACTGACCTGGTTTCTACGAAAGTTAAGCTGCTTTCTTTTTCTAGTACATCTCTATTCTAGTTTTACATTTTTTGTCAGACTATAGTAAGTTGTAGTTTTAATGTATTACATACACGCTTTCTCTGCCGTTTCCGGTTGTGTTCTTAACTCCTCGGGACGATCAAACCCAGCCGCAGCAGGTGACTTGCAGCACGCTCCTAAAACGCCTGGTTCCTTTTTTGTGCTTTTAATCACTTTTCCCATTATTCCTTCATCCAGGATTTCTTCTTCTGCATCAGCTTCGTAAACCTCATCTCCGTACCTGGAGAAGAAAGCAGACTGTAGCTTAGCTCTTGTGCTCGTATAGGTTTTCTAGAATAAGCCTGCATGGACAACATACGGTCTAGGCTGGGGGCTGAGGACTTTAATACTGCAAGCGTTAAAAACATATGTTGCCGCACTGCTTTCAGTCCTCTGGTGCGTGCAGAGGAGGGGCAGCAGAAGGCTCTGCCTGTTGGTGCTGCTGGGGCCGGGTGGCACGAAGATGGCCAGCCAACTTCTAGGTGGACTCCACAGAGCTTAGGGCTGCTGCATTATGGTTTCTTTGCTTTTAGCATGTCCAGTATCACAAAATCTCAACTGCAGCACAAAAAAGGCTTAATTGCTTTACAGTATGTGCTTAGCTGTGCTTTAGTCACCCATTGGTTTTTCCCGTCAGGAATTTTTAAATCGTGTAGATCGGTTGGGATGGACTATATAGGGCTGCTTCAAATTCCTCTGAAAAGGATAATTTCCATCAGCCTGCCCGAGTTGTTGATATAGATCATTCACGAAATTGCCTGGCTCCGAGTTATCTTTCGTTTGACTACTGTGTGGTGTTCAGGTGCTAGGAAAAGGGGCTTCGTCAAGGCTGTATGAACTAGAACATTTTAGGGTTTGCATGTGCATGGGTATCCTTATATTGATAAAAGAGTAACATTGCTGTATGTAAATACGAATTGCATTTTCTTTCTATTATAGCTAAGTTCTGGGGAGAATAAGCACAGTGTGTGAAAATTGTTTTTTATTCCAGATAAAAGGGCAAAAAAAAAAAGCAAATTTTAATTTCCTAAGTGAAAACTTTGAGCACTCTTCGCAAATATAGCAATGAAAGATATTCGCAGCTGTTCCTTACTCTTCTGGGTTCTCCATTACGCGTCCGTGCTGCTCCCGGTCAGCAGGCTCGAATCCCGCGAGCGGGCTGGAAGCCGAGGGCAGGTTGGCCGGCGCGGCGACGCCGGCGCGGCGCTGAGCGACGACGCGTTGTTTGTGTGACGTCGCGCTCAACTTTCCCCTTTTTCGCCGGTAGCAGCAGAACTGGCCCCGGGCTAACGCCCAGGTACTCCCTGAGCGCCCGAGGGGCCAGAGCGCCGCCTGAGCCGCGGGTCGTGGGCGTCCTCCCCAGGCCCCAGGCTGCTTTTGCACCTCTGCTTTTTCGGTATTTTATTTTATTTTATTTTTTTAATACAGAAAAGAGCTTGGCACGTCTGGCAACATCTGCTACGGCCCTGCGTTGGCCGCTGCGCCTTTGCCTTAAAGGTGGAGAAAAATTTAGGTTGAATGAGGTATTTGTGTTAGAGGTAATATGTGGATTTATCCTTCCAAATGGGGCAGAAGATTGAAGGAAAAAAAGTGCTTTTTTTGACACTGTCTTTAACTGAAAGAATTCGATGCTTCGTTCTGAGTAACATCTTGAGCCTAGTTACTGGGCCAAGGACAGTTGCGACGCTTTAATGGGGCTCTTCCATCGTTTCCATCTCTTTCATCATGGGCTCCAGACACTTTTTGTACCCGTAGCCTGTGATTTGTCAGGCCAGCTTATCAGCATATTTTTGAGTTCTTGCAAAAATTAGCATTTGTCTTTGGCAGCAGCGCTGAGATGCGGCTTGGCCACATCCCCTGGGAGCCGGGAACAGCCGGGCACGGCTAAAACCTCCCGGCACCTCTGGCCGAACCACCTTCCTCTGCTCCTGCCTGTGGAAGTGTGAACCAGACCGGACTTTGGACCAACGTGGTCTGACTGGCACAGATTTACAGACTCAAAGCAAAAATGCACTTACACGTGTACGTACCTTACTGTTTTTCTAATGTTAAACTGCTCCCTGAATCAGGCGGTCGTATCTAGCCCCTGCTGTAACAGCAGAAACTTCTCTTTAAATCTCACTTCTTGTAAGAGGTGGTTCTGTCCAACGAAGAAGAAACATTTAGATGCTAATCCTTGAAACCCTGGGCCCTATCACCGCATCGCAGGGCAGAGAAGTTCGTTTATTTTCACTGCACAGTACAACGAGCAACGTTCGTACTGAAGAATAAATGAGATTTGGAAAATGACTGCATCTGAACAACTGTAAACTTTATCAACAGCGTCGATTTAAATGTGCTTTGCCTCCTGTAGTTTTCATCCTGCTTGTGTCCCTGCCTGTGTTTGCCCAAATCTGTAAATCGTTCGTTTGATCGCTTGTTCAAAATTTATTAAAATTCATCGTCATTGTTTTCACCTCACATATTTTCCCAAAAATCTTCATCACTTTAATCCCCAGATAACTCACGTCCTGTAGCAGTCAGAGGGCGGGATGCTCCGGGATGAGCATCTGCTGCAGCTCCGAAGGAGCAGGCGTGAGGGAAGAGTTTGTGCATCCCGGAGGTGGGGACGAGCAGCGGGGCTGGTGGCGTCGAGGGCCTCTCCTCTCCTCTCCTGTCCTGTCCTGTCCTCTCCGGGAGAGGAGGCCAAGGGGAGGAGCAGCGTCACGTAAAGGTGTCTCCGGCCGTCGGGTCTGGGCGGCCGAGCTGCCTTCTCCGGCCGGGAGCGATCTCCGAGCAGGACGCGGGAAGGTGGCCGCTGAGCTCCGGCGGGCGCTGCCTCCCAGCCGCGGAGCTCTCCGAGCGTAAGGTGTGGACACGCGTTCACGTTTCTACGTTTACAGCGAGTATTACTCTTGTTTACGTGTGTTTGGGGAGCGCAGTTAAGATAAACAGCAGAAGATGAGAATTGCAAGGCAATGGGAAGTAGGTTGACTCTAAACTTTGTCAGCGTGTTCAGCGTTTTCCGATAAAAGGGAATGGAATTTTGCTAAGAAAGCGTGCGCAGGCTTGCATAGAGAAAGTATCTTTCAATTATTTTCTAATGAAGATTTTCTGTTCATTTGTAGGTATTTTTATTTAAAAAATACTTATTTAGCTACTTCAGGTATTAGAATTGATCACTGCAGTTTTGCTTAACGTTAGAAAGTTTTCTGGTAATACCTCGTAGGTTTTTATTGCAGTTTGTTTTTCAAAGGCTGCACAATACTTTGAGGTTTGAAAGAGATCGTGGAAGTCAAAGGGTTTCCCTCCCTCAAAGCACTGATACTGCTTTAGGCTCATCCTCCAGAAAATGCACGTATCCAGCAGGAAATGTTTGGAAACCTCCTCCTAGAGGTGGGCGGCTCTCTTCAAACATTTTTGCATTTGACTGCAGAGACTTCCTCTTTCAGGCAGCTATTTACTTCATTCCTTGCTTCTCATTTATGGGGAGAACATAAAAAAGCTTTCTGCACTTAAAGTCATTCTAGCAACACTCTAAATTCTATGCTTAAGGATGCATTTAATTAAGGATTGACTATGGCATAAAGTGTAGGTTAATTAAATACCAATCAATTCCTACATAAAATACGTACAAAGGGACTTTGACTCAGTGCAATGAGTCTCCAGGAGAAGAGACTCCCCCCTCGCGCACTGCACAGCTGAAGGATGATTGCAGCGCACAGGAGAAAGCTTGACGATTAAAAAAAACCAAACCCCAAAGGACCTCTATAAAAGCTATGATGTTTGTAGAAACAAAGTCCTGATTCGATGTGTTCCTGCTGTTTCGAGACTATCCCATTGACCCCAGGGCTTTCAGTCAGGTCCTTGCTCCGGTTACACCTACCTCGTCCTAACACATAAAACTCCAGTCGAGGACAGGAACACTCTGAAGTGCTGTACTTAATATTTTCCAAAGATTTTTGTCAAGGCGCCTCATCAAAGTCCCTTAAGGACTGATTACTCTCAGAGGGGTCAAATGAAGCCAGCAAGCCCCAAATCGACAAAACGAGATGATTCTTCACGAAACAAGTAGCTACATTGTGGAAGGCCTCACGTAGGACGTTGTGAGTATTTCAGTGAAGACAGGAGTTCTGCAGCATCTGGAAGAAGAGTCTTACCAAATCTTGTTGGTTTTGCCCAATCCAACGTTTTTCCTTGGGCCTTCGGGACACCTGTGGTTCACAGAGCCGGGCTCCGTGGAAGGTCAGTCTGACCTGCTGCGTGCGTTTCTGTTGCTACGGCCAGCTCAGTTCTGCAGATGGTGACAGCGGATGTTGAGATGCTAACGCCCAAATTTCACAAAGATGTACGGAGTTTCTGCTCCTCTGCCGGCAGCCTTTAATTTGAGGCCAATGGAGAGTCTTGAAAAAAGAGGCCTTAGTCTTAAAGGTTACGTAGGGAATTACAGGTGGATTTTCTATTCCAGCTGGATCTTCTTCTTAAACAGACCTTGTAAGACTGTTTTCAAGATGCTCACTTGCCATTCTCCACAGTACTTTAGCAGCGTTATTTACGTGGTGCAAAGCAAAGTTATCTTACTCTGGAGTAGTGAAGCGCTTTAAAAAAAATTATTGATTTTAAAGTTCTTCAGAACTTTTTTGATGGAAATGCTCATGCTTTACCTAGTAAAACAAGAGCTAAACATAAGTTTTATTCAGTAGAAAAATCTTTAACATAATTTTGAAATATTTTCATTTTTAAATACCTGGCTGTATGAGATATACAAACTGATACATAACCGTTAGATATATAAACTGTTCTTTTATTCCCCTAAATCTCCTTAAATCAAAGCTTTCCTCAGTGGCAAATCTCTCAGAGCTTTCTGTCTTCTCCTTTGGAAGCGTATTTCACATCACCATAGTACGGTCTCTCCAGGGATCTCAAGGTGCTTGGTCAACGTGTCGGAGCCTGTTAGAAGGAGGGTTTCAGTTTTGCAGAAGGAAATCTCTTTTTCTCTTTTTCAGTCTTTACACCCCGAGTTGTGGAGGGGCAGAACGAGGCGCCCTTCGTACCCGGGGTGTGGAGCAGAGGAGTCGAGGGGAGCTCAAGGCACGCAGAGGCGAGTTCCCGCGAGGCTGCGGCGCGCGTTGCTGATGCCGCGCTCGGCGCACGCACTGGTTGCAAAAACGCAGCGGCAGGTTAGTTGTTCTTGCTGCCGAAAGGCCTAAGTTAGTTGCTGTTGTTACACTAATTTTTATACTGTCTTAGCGACCTTCATATCATATTAACAATTTTATACTCTGTTAGCAGATTGCTCGGTGGGAGCTGCAGGTCTGGTTGCGTTCTGAAGGTCATTAATATGATATGAGAATCTTATTGTATTGTCTGCTTTCATATTTTATTAGTGATACGGAAAGCAATAAAGAGTCTGCCTTTTTTCTGGGAGGTTCCCTGGGGAAGCCAGCTCTACAGCAGTGGTGTCCCACATTGGCTCCTAATCCAATCTCAATGGGAAGTTCAATTTCTTCATCATTAATTATTTAGCTGTATTTAACCGCTGTAAATTCTTAGATTTTTTTTTTAACTGTTGAATTTGATGACCTCTAAAGACATTGGTATTAACCAATGAAATATGAAATACAGTTGCTTAATGCAAATAAAAGCCAGCTCTTCCACAAGGCTTTCTGTGAAGGCATAATAACGGCAAATTTAATTTTTCTGCTATAACAGTGAAGGCTTATTGTATTACCACCTTTGGTGCAATCCAGTGTTGCAAAATGAAGGATGAAGGCAACTGCAGCAGCGGAATTCCCTGAAGGGAGCCTTTGCTCGGGCTGCAGTTGCTGCTCCAGCCTGCCTGGAAGGGAAGCTGGCAGCAGTGGTGGCACGTTTTCATTAAATGAACTTCCCAGTGCAGCCAGCTACTAATCAGCTACACCAGGATCAAGGAAAGTTAACGTAACTCAGGTCTTCTGTTCGTAGAATTTTATTTTTCAAGTAATATAATGTAATAGGTTCACCATTTATGCGAAGTGATAGGTAAAAATGCTATCAGTCACCTAAAAGAGCCACATTTCAAAGCAATAACCTTTACACTGTTTTGTTTATTATTTACAAACAAACAAGCTTTAATCTTGAAGAAAGTTAGAAACAACGAAGACTTAATAGAAAAGAAATGTCGTCATTTGCAAAGACAAACGGTTTTATGAGTTAATGCGTTATATTAAAGCAACTTTGGTCAAAAGGATGACTTTGTTATTTCCATAAATAATTTTATATGCTTTATGCTTTAATAGCCTCATGGCCCCTTAACTTGCTCTTAAAATGACATATAACAAAGATTTATCAAATGTTACTGACAATAATATTGAATTAAAGGTAGCACTCCCCCTCCCGCACAGGTACTTTCCTCTTCCCAAATGCCCTGGTAGAGAAGCGTTCGTACCATAATTTTTATCTTTTTCAAACTTAATAGTGACATTAGTCAAAGCAAAAGGGAGTACTGCTAGACTTTTCCCTACAGAAGAAAATAGGCTATCGGAAACAAGTTTTCATTTTCCAGTCAAAGTACGAATGTGAATTGGAAGTGGCTAAATGAAGATGAATTTTATTTTTTTGATTTTTTTTTTTTTTACTCGTTTCCGTTTTACGCCGCAGATCTCCTCAAAACGCCGGAAGGCTCTGCCAGCCGCGGTGGCTCCGAGAGGCGGGCAGGGACGCAGCGCGGAGCTGCGGGGGCTGAGCTTCGCCCCCGCGGGACTGAGAGCGGGGAGGCGACGCCTCCCCGCCGAAACGCCGCGGATGCGGGTTTGCAGGAGTGATGTGCATTGATGAAAGCTGAGCACCTACAAGAGCAGATTTTTGTTCAACTTACGCTTCCTGCCTGAGCATTTTCTTCTAAAGCCCGTACTGCTGGCATGTGCTGGAGACAGGGCACTGGTAAGTTTTATGTATTAGGATTAAATCCTTTGATGATGTGTGTAAGAACAGAGTCAGGCTTATGGAGCCCAAATGTTGTTTTCCGATACGGTTTTGTCAGCTAGTATGCTTTAATATTTGATTTTTAAGCTTTTCCCCTGCCATAATACGAGGCCGCTTTGAATTAATTGGTTGCAGTAACGTGATGTCTGCAACACAGATGAAACGCAACACCTCAGACCCTGGGAATACACTTCAAAAACAAATTTATAACTGGCTTGTTTGGTAGTAAGTGCTTGCAGGAAAGTTAGTCCAGAGTTTTCTTCAGTCTGGGGAAAATCCCAGCAGATTTCTCTAGTCCTCTGCAGAGCTCTGGGGCCCGCAAGCAGCAGGCGGAATGGATTATAGCTCGGTAGAAACCACTGCCAAGGGATGCGGCGAGGAATTACAGGCAGGGACATTGCGCTGTGGGCACAGGACTCCCCGAGCGCTCAAATAGGTCTGGTTGTCTAGCTTCAGAAAAATAAAAGCTAACTCAAACTTGCAAGGTTATTGAAAGTTTTGGATGAGCAAAAAGGAAATGAATGAAAAGCTCCAAACCAGACCAAAATAACCTTCCTCCTCTCTACGTAGAGCTGAGGGCCTGACCCGGTTCTTGCGTGCACGGTCCCCGCGTCAGCACGGGCTCCCGTCCCAACCCGTCCTTGCCGCGCTGGGCGCGGAGCGAGGCACCGGGGCTGCTCCCAGCGCGGGCGGGGGGCGGCAGCCTCAGAAACCCCCCAGCGGAGCGTCCCCGGGGTGCTGCGCCCCGGCGGCGGCGGCGGCTCGGGGGGCGCGCGGAGGCGGGATGCTCCACAACCTCCGGCTTGGTGTTTTCTCCCATGCAGTGCAGGGCAGGATCCAACGGCATGAGATCTTTGGGCAAGACAGCCCCACTTATGGCACCATCCAACTGTAAACTCTGGACTTGAACTCCGTTAAAACCTAGGACTAGATAAGCAAAGCTGCACCGGGCCCCAGGAGGGATTTTATTGACCATAACAAAGTCTTTTGGTCTCGCTTACAGGAGAAAGAGGGATATTTCAAGCACGATACTGGTTAATATTGTCTAAGTCAACAATTCAAAAATACTGAAGGTAAGACCCTGCGGACTAAGCTGTATTTCATCATACACAGAGCCCTTTAACCAGCAAATTTGTTCTGGGAAATTGTCCAATTCAGACAATCTCTTGCGTTCTGGGGTGTGGGATCGTTCAGGCTGGGAGCATCAAAGGGGTCTCAGGAGACTTTCAAAAGAGGACAGGAGCCTGGGAGGGAGACTTCAAAATACTGGCAAGTATACAAATAAAATACACTTCAGTCTTAAATTAGTGTAAAATATTATGAAGCTGTGTCTCAGAGATTATTCCCAACGTGAAGTTAAAACACAAACAGGCAAACAAGAGAAGGAGCACTGGCTAATGTTTGCAAAGAAAAAACGTTCCTAACCTCTGAATAATAATAATTCTCCAAAAATCACCTGGCCAGAAGGATTCCGCTTCATGAGACGGTTTTGAATCTGCAGCACGTCTGTTTAAAAATAAGTAAATAAATACATAAAGCAGCGTCGTTTTGAAACATTGCAAGTTTCCGAGAGGAATGAACAGAACTCCTCCGTTGATTCAAAACACAAATTTGTGCAGAAGAGATTTGATTTAAAATGGATTTTTTTTTTCCCATCGCGCAACTGGGCAAATGTGTGTTGTCCAGGGCAGATAGCTGCAGATAAATTGCATGCCAGAGCTGCCCAGAAGCCCCCTTTTAAGGCCCTTTGTGCTCAGTTTTCCCCAGGGAGGACAGGTGTCTCTAGAAGAAGGCATCTCCTGCTGCTGCTGGCCCACGCTGGCTCATCTGCATCAAGAAGCAAAGAAAAAAGGCAAACAAGAAGGAAAGAGCCAAGTGAACAGAACCTGAGCACAAAAAGAATTAGAAGATAATAGTAATAATAATGATATTAATGATGAAATTTAATTAATAGGCTGTTAATTTTATAAGCACCATAAAATTGCCATAACAACCTAATTGCTTTGCTTGTCTTGCCAGCAGCCGATGTACTGTTATAATCCCCTTCGTTTCAACGTGGGAGGCAATGGTGAGCAGAGCGCTGCCGAGGTGCTGGGCTCTGCCCAGGCGGTGGGAGCCGTAGCCCGGTTAATTGACCCCTTCCCTAACAGGCGCTCGGGGAGCAGGAGTGACCTGCTGCCGTGTGAACGTCCACTTTGCTGTAGGAGCCGTGAGTAGCTTCACGGCAGCTGTGAGCAGCACGCCAAGCTCAGCTGCAAGCAAGTGTGAGCAACCAAAACTGCTCTTCTGTGGAGAAGAAATCGTTGTGGATAAAATTAGTAATTTTCATTTAAGCCGCAGAGCCACCAAATGTACCATCTAGGATGACTTCACCTGCAAATTTCTATTCCTTCTACTGTGATCTTGCAGAATAGGACTCTGACCCTCCGTCTTCATCTGCTTGGTTTACCTCCTACTTTAAGCACATCTAGAGCTCTAGCTAGGAGACCCCTGTTTGAAGGTAGATATCACAGGTTGTGCTTCCATTGAGGACCCAGAGAGAAACCAAGATCTTCAGTGCCTTTGCATAAGGGTTTTGTTAAATGAGGCCTTTGGTGTCATTCTTCTCCTTTGTCCCCAGGGCAGATGGCTTTCAAGACATCAGGGCTAATTGAAATGTCTGATTTTGTTTTTAGCGATGGAGTTTGGTTGCTGAAGGATGGCACAATGTCAACTGTTCTCTTCAGCAGGGACTTTAAAATAAACTACCTTCGTCCCTCTGATGGAATGTCCCTCTGCTGCTTGATGCCATTTAGGAGAGTCTCTAAAGATGTGTGATGATGCCTCTTCTTTTAGCCAACACTGCTGCTACCCTCTTCCCAATAGGAACCGCTGAGTGCAGCGTGTGCATGATCCAGTCACCCGAGGTACTTTGTGATGATGGTCCTGCTTGAAATAGTTACTAAATTGAGCTGGTCCATTTAAAGTTTTATCAGCTGGCAAGGAAAATTAGAAACAGGGCTGAAAATATAAGACTGTAAGGTATCCACTGCTTGTGCTCAACACTGGAAGTTATCTTCTTTGTGTTTTTCCTTTTGCTTTTTCTTTTCTTTCCTGTTGAGTCTCTTGTAAAAACACTTCTGGAGCCCTTTATTAAGGGAGGCCGGAAATTTAGGAACTTTCCACATGTTCAAAGACCAGCTAATATCAACAACCAGACCAACCCCCTTCTTGCCCCACTGCTGTCCTAGACACTCACCTTCCTCACGAGCGGAAACTTTTTCCTCTAGCTGTCTATAACGTGATTCTTGCTTTGTGGTCACTTATGCACACAGAATAATTGAGAAAAAAAAAATTTCACTGACTGCAGTGCAAAGTTTTTCCAATGATCTTTTTGGCAGGACTTACACACTTGCTATCAGCTATGGAGAGAGCAATTCTGACCAGTCCAGGTCAAGTCCCCTCATGTCAGAGTGGGGAGCAGAGTGCTGTTATTGTGCTGGCTCTTTTTTTAAAAAAAAGAATTAGTTCTTTCTTTCCTAAGTGTGATAATCAAGTGAGGTCACATCATCATCATCTGCCATAATCTTATTGCTCGATGACATTTCATCACGTCTTCAGAAGTTATAACTTCTGAAGAGAAGCACAAATTGCTGTTTCTGGCAGCGTGTGTCCTGTGTGGTGCAGCACAAACACTTTGGCTATCATTTTACACTGCTTTTGCTGCTGACTTTCCTGTCCTTACGTACTTGTACTTCTTCCATTCAAACAAACGTTATTTCAGTACACCTCTGTCATGAGGATGGTAGTGAATAACTGAATTTGTCCAAATAGAACTATTAAAAAAGGGGGAAAATACACCATATGAGCAAACTTGATGCTCTTCCCTTCTCATTAGTGTTTAATGAAGAAATACTCAGTGCCCAATTGGGGAATCTTAATTCATTATGCCTTCTGAGTTCTCACTAAGCATGTGTACAGTAACTACTATTAAACTACTTGCTTTAGGTGACTAATAGCTTTATTTCCCTTATGCTTAGATGTCGACGATAGGAAAAACCCATGAAAGTTTTATTCTCGTAACTTGATTGCTTGAGTCCTGCCAGCTTTCCAGCATCGTGCAGCTGACAATAGGACCAAAATCGTTGTGGACATGAGCTTAAAGGCAAGCTGCTCGGAAAGCGTTTTGAAGCTGGAGAAGAGGATGGATCCAGACAAACGGCCCGGTGCCCTTGTGAAGGCTGATCTCCTCACAGGTAAAGGAAATTGCTTCAGAGGGGGATCTGCTGCTTTGATGTGTGCGGGAAAAGCGGTAAGCGTGTGAATGGTGCTTATACACCTGGGTGGTTATAGCAGCTGCCTGGTGTTGTCCAAGAGGCAATGCTGTGTGTTGTCTTCTCGCACTCTTGGATGAACGTTTTTGAAGGAAGCATGTCTTTGCAAGACGTGATATTGAACGTTTCTGGCTTATTATTTAGCGTGAGGCAACTTTTGAAAGCCGCTTCATCACTCAGAGCCGCATCTTGGTTGTATTACTGTAAGTGGCAAAGGAGATACGTGCCTCTGTGGTGGCCACGGCTGCGTGGGGGGCCACCACTCCGCTGCCACCAAGAGCCCCCCACACTCCCTTCCCCAAACGGCGCCGTTTATACCTCAGCGCTGTTGGTCCAATATTCTAAAATGGTAGCGTGTGATTGAAATTACCCCTACTGGCTGGTAACAGCAGTTTTTCTAATTTTCACTTAAATGAAATCATGCTAAAAATCATTTATCATAGAAGTTGGCATTTTGGGCATCTCAAGAACATGTGCATCAATCTCCTTACAGATTTTCCTCAACAATTTTCTTCCAGATAACTTTGCATTTCCCAGTCCCCCTTGGAAGAAGACACCAGCCTCTGAAAATTTAGATCGTATCCTTTGCAGGAAAACTTTAAGTCATTTAATGCTTTCATAGCGATGATAACTGTCAAAACAAAGCACTCTTTGGTGCAAGCAAAAGTAAGTGTGGACCGCATCTGAAATTTATGTGAGTAATTAGCAATTTGAGCCGCAGTGCACTGAAGTTAGCGGGTGTCTTCTGAGCGGCGAATATTGTTGTACGCCAAATTTGCTTTACCGCGCTGAGTAACAACCTGCTTTCCCAAGACACGCAGGGTCTTTGCAGGTTTTTATTGCACTGTAGTGGATTTTATTTGCTTGAATGTAGCACTTCCGCGGATGAAAATAGACCCTGTTTGCTGGTGCCTTTTAACCCATGAACTGCTTTGGAAATGCCTAAAATGTGTACGTATACACTCTCTGCCGCTTGAGGACAAGTAAGCTTAGAAACAAGTCCAGCATTTGTGCCATTTGAATGACAAATCCCCTCTATGAGATTTTCTCCTTTTAAAACACAATAACTTTTATTAATTCCTTGAAGATTTGGTGACGTACAGCCTTGCCTCTTAAGGGAGGGGGGAGCGTTTGCTGCGATTAATAGCGCACATTCCCTCTATATCACATAACTTTACTAAACTGTAGTAATGGTGTGCGGGTCAGCTTCACTATTATTAACGCTAATGATAATTGTATCTTTTGGAAGCTGTCGAAGAGGAGCTTTTGTACAAGTCAGAGCAGCGTAAACAGCCTGTACAGGCAGGCACTACCCTTTCCATCAACTGGTAAACAATCTTTGTTAAGCTCATCTTGATAGTCTTATTTTGTTGCCACGTTTTAATTACTCATCCTGTCTGTTTATATTCCATTGCGTTTTGCTGAAGACATAAGCTTTAAAAATCATTGGTATTTAGGAAAATCCAAAGCTGGGGTGATGCATGCTCAGGTGCTAATTTATTTACATCAATTAATTTCAGGCCCCTGATGTAAACCAATTAGTATTCAACACTTAATGGAGTCATTATCTGTCAGATTAGCTTTTAGAAATGCTTGTCACCGCTACAGGACCAGGCAGCAGAACTTTGCTAATAAAACTAGCAGAATTAATGGAGTGAGCAGCATAGATAATGACTTAATGCGGAACGTACAGTATAGAAAAGAGACTGAACAACTGTCTTCAAGAAATGAAGATATCATTGAGCTAGCTGCTTTATTCCAAAAATGAGCTTAGACTGTGCTCTTCAAAAATATCAAAGGTGTCTGGCTAAGCCTTTGCAAAATTATATTTCATAAGAAATAATTTTCAACCTTCGTGCCCTCACATATGCACAACTTACCTTTCTGGCTTGATGTGGCATGTAAATAAATGCTTCACGTTGTACCAGACTGCTGTATCTCGAAGCTGTTAGTTGCAAAAGATTATGAGTTTAAGGGGAGCGGCAACGTCCAAGCTGCTGAGCAACCGTGCAGGCGTCGTTCCCAAATAGCACTGTGGATAACTTCTCTGGGTGAGACCTGCTTCGTGGAACGCACTTATCACCCACCTTCAGGGCTGTGGGACTCTACAAAATAAATTACATCCGAGAAAGTCACCCGGGAGATTAAACGTCTACAGGCAGGCAACACAGGCGTCGCATCTGCAATATTCTGATGAGATCTGCAAGCAGCAATAAATCTCCAAAGGGCTTTACTGCTGCTACGTACGTTTTCGGCAGCTTTCCTCAAGGATGTAAGATAGCTACATCTGCGTGTTGTTTTGCTCTCCTCAGTTAGGTTATCTGTCTTCGTGTTTCAGTAAGGAAATCTTTGCAAGTTTTCTATTTGTGATTTTCGTTTAGTCTGATTATTTTATCATTTTGATGATAAAATACACTACGTTTTATGTTTAAAAGTTGTCCTTGAACAGAGGACAGGCACAAAACTTAACTCCTATGTAAGCTTTCAAAGAAAAACACAAGCACAGCTTAAAAATCATACGTAGTCTATTTGCACAGTAATTTTTGTGATGCACGCTTTACCAAAACTCTTAGCATGTACCCACATATGATTCCATGATAACGCTGACCTTCCTGTTGGGTGGGTAGTCCTAATACGTCACTCATCCACGCGTCCTGCTTCCAGGCATTGCAAACTTGTTTGAGGACCCTATGCTCAGTTTGTTATCTTTGGAAGGGGCTCGGTCTTGCCCCCGCTGCCCTGCAGCCACGTGTGTGGGGAGACCTGCAAAAAGCCCGGGCAGGAGCCTTGTGGGACCTCCTGCAGCAGCCACTGCGGCCCCAGGCTGCGCTGGGATGTGGCAAAAACATCACGGCCTGAAAACGCTCCTCAGCTCTACTGCTCCTGTCTCAGAGATCCAGCAAACCTGAGATCTACCTGTTTCACCGGTGTAGCTTACGCTTAAATAACCAGTTTCCTGAGACGCTTGATGTCTCTAGTGCAGCTCAGCGCAGGGCTCCGAAAGACGTAACTTGTGCCGGCACGTGATCGCGGACACTGTGAACCTAATGTGATAGGAAAAACTGCTGAGATAAAACGCTTCGTGCTGAACTGTCTCCAGTACCAGCACATGGGGCTGGAATCACCAAACTTTGATTCAAAATCTCGTGCTGCTAAACTTGATCCTTTCACCTTCAAAAAGGCTTATGACTGATGAGAACTTCTGAAATTGTTTTATTTAGTTAGTTTCTTATTTAGCAACAAAGAAATACTCAGGGAAAATGAAAGACAATACATATAAAAGTATCAAAGGACACAATTTCTCAAATTAATGGATAACTGTCCTCTGGAACTCCTTGTCCCAGGAGGTCAGTGGGACCTCTACAGTGTACATGTATATAAATACATGTGTGTGTGTGTACATATATACATATATATGGCTCTACTTGAAGGAAAGTTGCTACGACTGATTATCTAAGCCACAGTGACAGCTTCTACATTCCCAGGTGCCTTTTACATTCAGATGTTTCCTTGTCACAGCATGAAACCTGAACTCCACCATAAGAGAGGAAGGGATATAGATATTACTGTGGTATTTTCTATGCTTAATCAATATAGCTCATATTATCTTGCCAGCTTTTTCCCTGTGATGCTCATCTGAGCCTGAATGATCTCCCATTCTGGTCAAGTAATGAGACTAGTACTTACAGTTTTAGCTTTTGCACAGTTTAGGCTCTGCACTATGGGATAGTCTTCATTCCATGCCTATTTTTGCCTATTTTGGGGGGGAGTTAAATTTCTCTCCTTAAAGAAGCTGCATTAGCACCTTATATAACCCACTTTGCATAACCAGCATTGCATAGATGTTATTTGTAAGCACTGATGGTCATAGATATAATTAATAATTTGCTATGGGTTTTTTTCAGTATCAGCTCTGTTTGTTCCCAATAGTAATTTTCCACTAGCCCAGAGGGACTCAGTTTATGGCTAGGGTTGCAAAATCAATGTTTATATTTGATTTTCAGAGTGATACTTGGCTAGCTAGAAATAGATGATCACGTAACTTCCTACTCCCAGAAAAGTCTTCTGGCTTCAACTCTGCTACACAAGAATCTTGCTCGCTGGCTGTGGTCCCTAAGGTCTCCTTTCAGGAATGGCCTAGGGAGAAGGAGACTGGGTTTTTTTCTCAGTCTGTTGGGGCATACAGCAGATTGTGCAGCATTTCCCTAACTTCCAGCATCTGAAAGAAGCACTCGACGACAGGTAGAAGTTGCTCTTTCCCTATCGTAACCATGCAGCAAGAAACCTAGAGCAGAGCTTGCCATAATAACACCCATACAAGAAAACTTTGGAAATACCCATGATAGAAAAATGACTGTAGATTTTTTTCCCCCCAGTAATTTTTTCTGAGTAATTAACAAAATCCTCAGATGTGTCTGTCTCCTCCAACTGTTTATCTATGTGACCCCTGGACTGGAAGAACTTGGCCCAGAACGAGTGAGCGGTTTTGCTAGCCAGTCTCCAGAAGATACCACTGGTAAAAAGAAGGGAATCCTTCAGGTAAACAGGCCAGCAGGGGTTTTTGCTGGTTTTAGAGTTTTTTTGTGGAAGGGTGAGAGGAGAGAGGGTGCTGACAGCCAGAGCGTCCGCGTTGCTTTTGCAAGCAAGATTCGGGCCTGAGAAACAGGCTGATTTCATGGGCTTGTGGCTCATCTGCACTCCATTTTAATTCCTGTAAAGAAACTTAAACCCAGATTAACCTCAACTAGACTCAGATTTCACTGCGAACATATTTTACAGCTGTTCAAAGTTTTCTGGTGTTACAAAGAACAATTAATTCTGGTATGAATAATTTGCTTCTTCAAACAGTTTATCCATGTGGCTCTCAAGGCAGTTTACGTTTCCGTAACTGAAATCATACACAACTGCTGCAGAATCCGAGAAGGGCTGCGTTTGGGGGTTTCACTATTTTTTTCTTTTTAACTACTGGTCTTTCACCTTCCTTGCCAATCTACGGCCGTCGCGGCCGCTACTCGCTGATGCAGACGTATGTTTATGCTTTGCTTTGAAAATGTCAACGCTAGTTAACCATTAGTGTTAATAGGGTGCTGGTACCGGCGGTCCGGACGTACGGCTCTGCTCCCGGCTCCGGCCTGCCGTGCAGCCCTGGCCGCAGCTCATCTCACCTCACCCAGGAGCTGCGTTTGCTGGCAGAAACTAAGGGAAATTATTTATTCCTTTCCAAACAGGAAGGGAAGGGGAGGGTCACGTAAGGACAAAATATTGTATTACTGGGAATAAAACTGAACCCTCGTCCCAGCCGTGTGAAATGAGGGGAGTGCTTAGGGGGTTTTTTCCTCAAAAGGAAAAGAAATGTTTATACTGCCCCTTATCACTTCCTGCACCCAAACTCGCCAGCTCGTCTTTCTCATGAGTTTACTGTGGAAAAACTCCCTAGCAGGCCGTAGCGCTGGCGTGAAAGCTCTCCAGCAGTTTGGGCACACTGGATACCAGTCAGCGCCTGGAGCCTGCGGCGTTTCAACTCGCCACGTGAAAGACTTGGTAGTCCGCATTTCCGGCGTCTCCGCTCTTCAGGTCCCGCGCGGGACGCGGAATCGCTCGTCCGCCCTTTTCAAGCACCGTCTCGCTCGGCGGAGAGAAGGGGCGACGGGCGCCGCGCGGGCAGCGCTTCTCCCCGGAGCGGAGGGTTCGCGTCGCAGCGCCCCGGAGCACCCTCGGCCTGCCTAAATGCTCCCCATTCCTGTGCGTTCAAACTGCGGCAGTTTACACCGCTTTAAGGCCTTTTTTCTTTTTTTTCTTTTTTTTTTTTTCCCCCTTTTTGTTCCGTGTGACGTGAGCTGCTAAGGGCTCAGGGCTATAAATAAAACTACAGTCAATTTATTTAAGAAGTAATTTACTGCACTTTGCACCTGTGTCATTTAGAATCGTTTTTTCCCCCGTAGCCTCACGTGAATGTTGAAGGATTGCAGCCACTTCTAATGTGCAAAACTGAGTTTTGTCCGGAGCTTCTACTTCTGGAAACGGATGCAGTAAAATTGGTGACAGGGGGAGCCGGCGGAGCGCCGCGGGCTGAGCACCGCGGGCTGAGCACTGCTCTCCGCGCTCCCCTCGCGTTGGCGCCCAGGATTTCTTGTTTCGGGATCCGGGGTAATAAAAGCTGAATTCCGTCTAGGTGATTATGACCAGTCTCTCTCACACCGTATAAACGCAGCTAGTAAAACACTTGCATTTTTGACAAGCTTAACTTGGAGATAATTGCTTTTTTAGGGCAGAACCTAAACGAAACCTGTTGCAACGCTCCTAAGTACGTGGGTGGAAGTGGAAAGTACTGCGACAAAACCTTTCCGCCCAGTTAACTCCGCCAGGCTCCTGCAAAACCAGCGGCGTTGCAACGCGCAGGACTGTATCCGCGTCGAGAGCCTGCCCGAGCGCCAGGCTGAGATGAGGACACAGGGCAGCAGCAGGAAAATGTTTTATGAACGAGTCACAAACTAAGAGTCTTACCATTCATTGCTAAAAATACGGTTTTGTTTCTCTTTTCTGCCAGAGGAATGGCTGCTTGCGAAGTCGTCCTGTTCAAATCGCAACGCGACATTCTCGCTGTCGCGGTTTCCCTCACCACTTAGTCCGGGTATGACATTCGTATGCAATTTTTGTCCTAAACCTTTAAGTCATTTTGCTGCCTGCTTTTAAAGTAACTTGCGTGTTGCACCTATTTATGGGCACATTTCACTAGCAGCTGAATTATTTTAGGCAAAAAAAATGCAAAAGGCTTTGGGTAGAATCTGGATTAAATTTAAAATGTATTTTATTTTGTTCTCCCTGTAAAAGGAGCCCTAATAACAAAATGAAAATAGTACGTGTAACTTGCATGTGTATCTTTACTGCATGTATCACGTGAGTTTGATATCCTTCAGTTTACATTACCGGTTTTCTTAAACAGCAACAGATGAGCAATTTGCAAGCAGGAGCACCTCACCTGGGCTCTGCTTTCTCTGTGTAAGCGGCCTTGAGCATCTTGCCTTTGGGGCAGGTTGGAGGACGGGCAGAGTGCCACAGATCAGCTCTTAATAAGAGCCGCTGTGATTAACTTAAATCTGCACTGTGAGGCTGAAGAGGGGTTTCCTCTTTTTGGACAACTTCATTCCCACGAATTTTTTCCCTCCTGGTTTTGGTGCGGTATCTTCCCCCTGAGCTGAGCCAACTGCGAAATCCAACTGCGTGGCTTGACTAAATCCATGATTTACCCGGAGAGTGCTGAAAAGCTTAAGCCCTCGGAGAACTTAGTCTTTCTTCTTCTGTGCATTTCGAGCAGAGGCGCCCGGTGCAGGAGAGTTCCCCACTTCGTGGACAACTGGGGAACGAGGAGTCTGGCTCTGCGCTGGGTGAGGGTAAGTCTGGGCTTTGCTTGGGATTCGTTCTCTGTGCACCTAAACTAACCTAACCAATTCACCAGTTAGTACGCTCTGAAAGACTGCAAAGCCGAGCGTGTGAGGTGGCATTGCATCGCTGGAGCAGGCTGCTGCTGGGAGACGCGTGTCCTCTACGAGCGCTGGAGGCACCAGGCCTTTGGTGTCACTTCTTGCCAAACACTCGAGACATCCTGTATACTCGACTATGACACGGTCTCTAAATAACATTACAGTGAAATGGCAATCCTGAAATGGTATGTTTTTTAAATTGTATTTTTGTGTATTTTCATTATAAAAATCAAAAATATTATCCTATTATTTTTAATTTAAAAACTTTATGCATTAGCTGGTATTTGGCCCGGAGTTACACGTTACATCCTAGCCACCAGAAATCCCCAGGAGCTTACGCTCGATACCGTCAGCAGCACTGCTCTGGTGGTGAAATGGAGGGTAGCGCCTGGAGGAGGCCTTTAGCAGTAATAATACTGGTTATGGGATCGCAGGTTTCTGAAGTTCATCAGCTCTTCCGCTGGTATGCAAGTCCTTCAAGAAAGGGACCATATGTTTGTACAGAGACTTGTGTTAGGAGACTGATGCAAGTACATCTAGATTTTCGTGATACCGAACGGCTTTGAGCTAAGCTCGTTCAGCTGCTTCCTAAGCTCTGCATCAGCCTTAATGCCAAAATGCCTTCTACATTACTTGCAAAAGCCAAAGTTAGGTTACGGCTTCCTCTGGAGGCACTGGGCAGCCTGAATCGGTGGCCTGGAGAGCTCACGCAGAAGAAAACTTTGCAGAAAGCAAGCACAAACATTTTGTAGGGAAGTAGCTAAATTAATATTTACAGCCTAATTTTTCTCACTTAAATCTGTGCTGCAATTGTAGATTCTGCTGTAATTGTTTCAGTCTAGGATTGAATGTTGCCTGACATTTCAAAACAGCTCCTTTGAACCTGAGATGGGCTGTGTTTTAGGGAAGAGAAGACGTGGCTGCGCTCTGAGGGCGCAGCTAGCCCAGCGGCGGACACGCTGGAGCGGCGCGAGGATCCGTGCTGTGACAAGGGGTTACCTAGGAAGTCACAGCTCTGATCCGCAGCGAGGTCGGATGTCTGTAGTGCCAGATCACCCTGGTTTTCAATCTTACTCTGTTTTTTTTTTTTCTCCAGAAGAAAGTAAATTCTTCAGGCAGCACCAGCTGGTGTCGTTTTGAGGAAGACCACGCGGTTTTGTGAGAACATGCCTGCGCTCTGTTTTACCAGCGCTGCCTTTAGCTCTTCTCAGGACTGGTACATGTTGACACATAGAAACTTCTCGGTTGGTACATGCAGATCCTTCCAGCCCCCTGCAATCTTCCTTTTTATTTGGAAAAACTGGTGGTTAAACTAATATTCATTTTTTACTGACTGCACATAGATAAAACCCCAGCCAAGCGAAGAGACCAGCTGCTTGTATCCCCTTCTTGACTGTTGTCCTTAACACCATGTTCTCCTGTGCCATCTCAATTTCATATTTCTTCCCTGATTAATTAGTCTGGGGGCTCCCTGAACTCCTTCCAGCAATCCCGGCAAACTTTTATCGGTCCTTTGCAGCCTAGTCCTGGGCACCCAGTAAACAAAATTCCCATTTCAGGTTGACTGTACTGATTTTTTTTTTTTTTTTTTTTTTTACTGCGTGGCTCTACAATAACTTTGAGCATTTTTCTAAAACAAGTCTGTTGCCTAGATAAATCTTTTGTCATTAACAGGCATCTGAGAAATGATTTATTAGCTGGTCTAGTAGGTATTCTTTTCCAGGTCACATCTCCTACCTACATAAAGGTCAGATCCAAAAAGCCCAGTCTAGTTTAATCCTGTTTTCAAATTCCACATGTAAACGTGGTGGGTCAAAGAGTTCTCATTAACGTGCTAAGGAGCAGTCCTGGGAAAATTAGTTAAAATTTTCATACGAAATACTTTCCTACTGTGTAAAGCAATGTAATGTGTAAAGTAATTTTTTCAGGAGAGTTTTCTTCGCTAGCATCCATTCCGTGCAGGTACAAAACAAAGCACCATCTCAACCTTCTCCGGTTGTTTTCTACCTTTCAGGAAGATTTTTCCCTCGTGTTGTTTCACTCTCCAGCTTTGCCCCTCGTTTCTTCCGCCCGCATTGGTGTGCAGCGGTCGGCACTGGTTCGGCGACTGGGCTTCCTGCGGGAACTTGCTTTTTCCTCTGTGTCGTCTTCTACTCCTCGGAGTCAGAGGTACTCCAACTTACATTAGAAACCTTAAAATATTCCAGTTTGGGTGCAGAAATGAACTCAGAAATTGATTTAAAACATTAATTGTATCTTATTAATCATAAATCCTCTATTAGGGGTTAATATTTGTTTGCTTGTAGAATGCAGTTACCTCTCCCCTTTGGCTTTTTTTCCCCAACATGAGAACAATCTGTCAGTAGGCAGAAACACATCAGCATGGACTAGGAGTGATACTTTACTGTGCATCTCTTGTTAAAATATTCTCCAATATTTTGGAGAATATTTTCTCCAATATGCTGCTGGTTTCCTCTGTTTGCGAGATGACTGCTTTTACTGACTATTTCTATGAGTCCTCTTTCTGATTTGCTTTTTAAAAAATGAGCATAACCTCTTGGATCAGACAATTTCAGAGTATACGTTTGCTTTATGGCTTTTACTATTCTGTTTAGGCTGATTTGCAACTAAAATATTAAGAAAATAGTTATGAATATATTTCCTAATGGTACCAAAACAGATTTCAGAGAGGAAATATTCAGACCCAGTCAATGTTTTTGCATCATAGATGTGCTGTTTCTTCTTCTTTTCTCTATTATTATATTTGCCATCAATTCATTATCGATAATTAATATTAATTTCATGCACTTAATTGACAGTATTACCTAGGGGTGGCTAGATCAGCTTCCCAGTATTAAATAATTTTTAGCAATTTGTACTGCTCAGCTTGCTGCTTTGCTGATTTCCCAGTTGCTTCATCTCTTCTGCATCCGCAGGCAGACGCCGGGGGAATCGGAGCCGTCCAAAATCGATAGCTCAGCAGCGAGAGCAAGCAGGAACACGCAAGTTTGCTGCGTGGCCACGTGCCACCAGCACAAGGGCTGCAAGATTTGGTATATTTGAGGGTGCTTTCACACGACAACGCTTCACTGCAGGGACACAAGATGTTTGTGCAAATATATCGCTCGGATACGCTGGGTAGACGTTAAACGCCGTTCAGAAAGTGCAACTCTGGCCTAATCGTAAGCTTATCTACTCAACAGCTCTTCGTTTTCCGCGCAATGCTGTATTCTCCTTATTGCTTTGATTCATCCCCCTATACTGATTTTGCGTGGGGATATATTGCTTTAATACTTTCATGCTCAAGTAGGACGGGAAAAATTAACGGCCAGTCGCTTCTCCGTGGCCTGACGACAGGCTGGGAGAGGCTAAAGAAATAAAAATGTACAGCAAAAATGTGTGTGCTAGGACTGAGACCAAGTATTTTCTTAGGAGCATGGAAAGGAGTGATAGTTTTACCTTTTTTATGCCAGCCATTTGGAAGAAAACGCCTACTTCGGGATTTTATTTTTTTTAATTAATTAAATCTGTAAAAGCTGTTTTTTCTCGAATACGGGAGAAATTACTTCTCAAAGCGCATTTAATGATGACGAATTTCCTACTCCGATGGTGCTGGGACACAAAAAACCTGCGTTAAACCCACAGGAAAGCAGTAACGGAGACAAACAGAAAAGCAGCCCCGGGTACCCGCGCGGCTTAGCTGGGAAACGCGCTGCGCGACGGGAACGCGGCCCCGGCGCGGCGCGGGCTGAGCGGCAAACGCAGCCGGAGCAGCGGCACGTTCCCGGTCCTTCGCGACACGCGACGGTTGGTGCGTATGGTTTTTTAATACTCTGTTATGAAACGAAGAAGAATATTAGTGCTGCAGCAGAGAAGAAAATAAATATCAGACATCGTTGTATTTGATGTCTTGTTTTTACCTCTTTCGTGTGCTTGTAATAACTGCCATTTTTAATGACCTGTTATTTTCATTGCCAGTTATCAGATACAAAATGTTTTTAAAATGAAAAAATAGCGTAATTTCCTTGAGTAATTGGTTGGAGATAATGGTAGGAAATAACACCTTTACTGATTTCGCATATTTTGTTTTCACAGCTAGTTTTAAGTGAAATTTATTTCAAGGAAGTGTGTTCTTTGAGCGGTCTCTGAGAGCAGAAAGTTTTTTGTTCGGTCGGTTTTTCTGCTCCCTGAACGGTTGTCTTCAACGTTTACAACTACGGGGAAGGAGCAGCACGTCTATTCTCTTGCCAGGAGAATTTGTGTGCAAACCCACCGACTCACTGCGACAATCCAAAGCTGTATGGGCAGTCGGACGAGCCCTTTCCCGGTCCCGGGATCCCGACCCGTCCGGGGCAGCAGGGCCCTGCTGCGCTGCAGTGGAAGCTGTGGTGCTCGCTGCTGAAAAGCTGATGGGTTTCGTTCCCGTAACTTACTGTTTTTCCAGGTTTTTCATCTGTCAGCGCACTCAACTTTCCTTGGAAGTTCATTGATAACGATGCGCCGTTCTTTCAAGAGGTCGCCGGTATCTCCAGCGCAAAGGTGGCTGTTGCAAGAAATTCGTTCAGCACCTTGCCCAACAAATAAAAAGGTAAATTTTAGAGGGAATGACTCTTGTATTTCTCTGAATTCACTGTTCTGAATTTTATTGTTGTGATGCATACAATGTGGTAACCATCAGTTCACTTATACTTCCACCAGTATTTGTCTGAGTTAGTAAATTATGGGATTATAGCTACCTATAAACTGGATTGATTATGCACAGCTGAAAACTTCCTTGCTAAGTCTTCAAAACTGTTTGATGAAGTGGGAATTCCGCATGTACAATTTAATTCAACATGGAACAGTTAGGAAAAAAAATCTGAGACTGACATACTGTTCGTGCTCACTATTATTTTTTCTTCTGTGACTGCTTCCAACTTTGCTGCTTTATATCATCTCAAACTGTCAGGTGACATTAAAGGACCCCCTGCCCCAAAATAAAGACAACTCCTTGGATTAAAACCGAATGAATACAATACCTGTGAGCGTTAGGAGTCAGTCAGGTCTAGCTAGCTTAGATTGCTGCTCAGGAAGTAGTATTTGTGATTTTAATACTTGTGTCATGATGCTGCAAGAGTATCTAGAAGTAACAACGGGTCCAACATGCCCAGAGGCAAAGTTATGGATGTAAATCAGGGACCACTGCTGGTAGGAAAATATAAAGGAAAGTTTCAGCTAGTCCAAAGTCTGTAACAGAGCTTGATGGTTTATTATTAAAAACATTTATTGGTATTATTTGGGATAGAATTAAAAAAAATATATAGGATATGCCAAATGAGAGTCTGGGAGATTAGAAAGAAACATCCTCGGAAAAGAAGTTATTCTGCAACCATTTATTATGATTTTCTTGTATCTTTCAAAAAATTTGATACTGGCACCTCATGAGGACCAGAGTTAATGGAATGCTGGTCGGAGCTGTAATGATTCAGTTCGTATCGACAGCTCTCCGAATAAAAATACTACTTTGAGTTTTGCGTGAGCCGCGAGTATAGCATTGAGGTTATTGCTGCTGTTTTTCAGTACCACGTTTGAGTCGATGTGAATGGGGAGTAACAGGGAGTAGGGTCATACCCTGCTTCTCAAGAGATGCTTTAGCAGGATACTGCTTCCTCTTAGCAAATACCCATTTGGGGCCTGTGCTAAAGGTATCCTTTTGTAATTTGACTGACAAGTTTCATTTGATCTCTTCAAAACCCCTGTTTGAAAACCCTCCTTGCTCTTTAGTTTGCTGCTCTTCTCCCAAGCTGCAGCGTTCCTCCAGCTTCTCCCTCAGCATTCATCCTGCGCAAGTGCTACTCGTTTTATTCCCTCATCATTTCTTTCACAGGGTTCTGTTTAATGTTAACCAGCTCTTATTTTGATGGCATGTTTGTCAAGTGTCCATTACCTTTTCCAGGCACTGGAGATCATCAGGAAGTCCCTAGCTGCCCAAGGGCCCACTGTGCAGAAGCAGTTCTGTTATTTCTTGGCGTACCATCGACCATGCAGAACGCTGGGATCATCCAGGTAAAGCTAATGTTCGTTGGCTTCTCTTCTCCGTATTTTAACCCTTGCCTTGGATTTGTTTTAAAATGCAAGTAGGCAGCGCTAGGGAACCCTGATTCACCAGAACAGGTTAATTTTGTAGAAAGCTTTGGATGCGAAACGAAGATAGTTCCCCAAAGGAATGTCATTGTTTAATGCAGTGAGAGGAAATGTGATAGATGTACATAAATTATGCGGGTATCAGAGAAGCTGGCCTTTTGTATTTATAGCTGGTCATTTCATAATATAGACTTTTATGGAACAAAAAAGTGTCCAGAGCAGCCGTGGGACCCACAAAGTTTGCAGCTTTCGCTGATTCGGAGATTCTGCGGTAACACTCGCTCCTGTTTTTAAGCAGCCTTTCTAGCCTTTCTCTTATTGAGAGCAACTTTGAAACGGAGCAGCAGCTAACGGGACTGACAGATTTGTTTCTCTCCCTTGAGGCTTCTGGCTACTCCCTGGCCATCGAAGCCTGCTAATTTGTGGGGTGCGTTGAACTGACGCCTGCTGCTCGCCCGCTTTTCGGGGGACCTTCGAGGGACTGCAAGCGCCAGCTGGCCTCCCTCCAAGCTCCCTCCCGGCTGCTAGCTTGCTGCCTGCCCTTCCGTGGCTCCTTTGATCCTCCGTATGTTTATGTGGGCCTGTCTATTTATGATTTGCTATCGCTATCCGTCGCAGTTCAAAGAAAACATCTTTCTCCATTACTCGCTCCTGCGTTGCCCTTCACACTGGGGAGAAATTCCTGGTCATTAGCAACGGCATTCGTCTTCAGATTTCTCTTTAAATTTCTCCCTTGTGGTGCTAGAGGAAAATTGTCGGTGACTAAACAGCTGGGATGTTACGACTGTTGCCGTTCGTGTCAGCCGGCGTTGCCTCGCCGCCTCCCTGGGCTCCCTCATCTGTCTGTCCGTCCGTCCAGCCGTCTGCTTGTGTGCGCACGTTGCGATGGGAAGGTCTGCACCCCTTCTGGCAAAGGGATCCCCTTCTCTGGCCAAGACCGAGATGTGCTACTGTAGAGCTAATAAATGTTCATATATATATATATATATATATATATATATATATATAAATTAATAATTGTATTTGACCGATTTCCACGTAAAATTGCTTTGGAATAGTGAAGCCCCTAGAGCCCCAGCTCCTCTTTGGGTTAGCAAAACTCTGCTTGTGGTAGAGACCTTTCCACGTGTTCGTGGGGTTGGATCAGTACAGGGGGCTAATAACAGTCCGAGCCGGGGGAGGGAAGGTGTATTTTGAGCCTGGCCGAAAATCGTGTAAATTCTCAGTGTTCGTAGGCGCTTGGTAATACGCTGCGGGCAGCTTACAACACACAGCAAAATTAAGACGCGATATATTTAGAGTGGAGAAAAAGAAGGGGAAAAAAAACGCGGGGCGTTCGATCGGCCCCTGCCGCCGGCCGGCGCTGGAGCCGAGCCGCCGGCGGGCTCCGGCGCGGCGGTTTGCGTCCCGGCTGCGCGACGCGGGCTGCGGGCTTGGGCCGCCGTCTGGTCCGTGCCGACCGCCGCCGAAGCAGTGAATCGATGTCGTGCCCGTTTCGTATTCTCGTTACCAATTTTTGCCTTCAGAACGGATTCGTGTTCTGCCGTTTTCTCTTCTCGTTACGGTGTTTGTTATGAGAATGAGCTATCATAATTTTAATGCCCAGTATAGCCTGTGAAAGACTATAAACATTTAATGGACCCATAAACATAGACTTTAACCTTTTCAATATTCCGTGTTTTCATT
The DNA here is from genome assembly GCF_028389875.1 of Rhea pennata. NCBI lineage: Eukaryota > Metazoa > Chordata > Aves > Rheiformes > Rheidae > Rhea > Rhea pennata. The sequence continues at coordinate 3,092,950 of NC_084673.1, read as the reverse complement.
GGGTACCCGCTGCGTTGCATCCCTACAGGTTACCAAGGCTGTAAACAGGAAGGATGCGGATGGCTAGTGAATCCAACAGCAGAAATACCAAAAAGGTCAAAGTAGTGCAGTTTACTATTATCTTCCTTAAAATATATGAGGCGTTACAGTTCTCATACCACATTTTTGTGGCTTAGATTGGGGCAAGAAGAAGAAATGGCATGGCATAAATCTGTTTTTAAGACACTCATTCTAATGCGGATGGAAACTGGTACCTCCTTAACGCCTCTGCTTTTGACTCTCTTCTGGCCTCGCCAGGCTTCGGTGCTCCTCTTGCTCCTTTTCACTGCTTGCCCTGTGTAAAATACGCACAAGAGGTAAAGCAGCGGCTCCAGAGTGAATTCCACGGGTGCGTTCTCCTTTTCTTTAGGAGACTGGGAGAACCCGGTCCAGACTTTCCTGCTAGAACGGTTGCTCGGTATTCTTTTACTTTATAGGCTTTGTTTTGTATAAAACCTCAGAAAACACCTTACAGGCAAGGCTTGCGGTCGTTGTGGAGTGGGAACGAACGCAACGGATTTGAGGCTTCGGATGTACCGCGATTGGAAATCACCTGAAATTCGCGTGCGGCGTAGCGAATGGGGAAAACATCGGGCAGTAAAATCTTGCAGTTTTTTTAATCGAGACTTGGGACGAGGGAACTCCACAGAGCCAGACGCAAGACGGTGGGGACGGCCGAGAGGGGAAGCCTGAGCCTTAGGTGGCTCGTCCAACACGCTCCTCTGAGTTAGAAGGTTCTGCAACGGTTACAGCAAAGCAGAGGCTGCTGTTTTCCTCGTTTCAGCTGAGAAAGACTGAAGGGATCCTAACGCATGAAGGTTCTCCACCACGCTCAGCTGAAAGCTCGAAACCCCCAAGCTGTAATTTTCTAATATGCCAATTCCCCCCCAAAGCTTCATACTCTAAATCTAATCCTGATATAACTGTCTTACTGTGCAACTGCATATTTTTTGCTGATAAAAGCATTTGCAGTCACATAATCTTATATTCACTTCTTTATAGATGTTTTCACAAAGACAAACAGATTATCGTAGACTCTGCTGTAACTGCATTACTTTTTCCATTTAAAGTAGTGCAGGATTGAGCGCCGCACTGAAAGCCACTGGTTTTTCCACAGTAATTGCGGAGAATTTCTGTAGTGGAGTCTGATTCCAAACACCTGCTGGGAGGCTTTCAATCTGGTTTAACTAGATCACAAGTTACTAACTGTAGCTATATGTAACAGAGCCTAATCCCATAATCTGGACAGACCTACAAAACCTGGACGGGGAGGTCTCGCACCCGGCTCGGATTACCTGCCGTTTGCACCAGGTCCGCAACGGGAGGGACGCTAAGAGTTAAGATTCGGTCATTCGCCCTCCTGCAGTTTATGGTTAGTAAGATCTGTGGTTTGATTTTCTTTTCTTTTCTTTTTTTTTCCCCCAAAGTCTGAAGATAAATATGAACAACAAAACTTCATGCCTCAGCCAAAAAAAAAAAAAAAAAAAAAAAAAAAAAAAAAAAAAAAGGAAAACAACTTCAGTTCAAAAATGGCATTTCTATGTTGGGTAAATATTATTTGTACTTGAGGTAGGGAGGCCAAGGACTGGCATAATTTAAAAAGAAAATGGAGTGGTAGAATAATGGAGAAGCATTTTTGGTGCCTTAACGATGACGATTGGTGAGAAAGGCTGCTGCCTTGCTTCTGACGTTCTCTGCTTGAAATATTCATATTTTTAAAAAATACGAATGGTTTAAAAACCAGACTTCTCAGTGCAGTTTTAATGCTACTCTAAACTATCACTTTCTCCCATAAAATTGACCAGCAACGGCCGAAAGCTGCAGAGCCGGAATCTAGAAATCGATACTGCGGGAGGAAAAGGCCCGGTATAAATGATATTTACCATTAGCTTTTTAACTTGCTGTTGACAGGCTTTTAACCATGGCAGCAATGCCTCTCTCTCTCCTTTCTGTCCTTTTCCAAGATTTAATACCGTTTCACCGTTTTAGTTCAGGACCTGATTCTACAAATACTTACAGCCGGGTGTAGCGTCCAGCACTCCCCATGCATCAGCAGAGTTGCCCACGCAGGGGCCTGCTGGTGCAAAATCCAACGGTGGAGAGCTGTCCATATACAAACCCCTTCGCAACCACAGTGTATTTATACTACGGTACCATTCGCATCCCCACTGCACAACAGGGTCCCTTAATCCCCTTGTTTACTCTGTTTTCCCGAGGCTTAAAACTCGACCAAAAATCTATCTTGGCCAAAATTTGACATGTAGGTTCTCAGGGTGGAAATAGAAGTCTTGCTATTTTTTTTAATGCCTTAAAACAGTGGTTTATTTAGTTTGGCCCCTTCTGCATTTTACAGTGTTAACAAAAATGGATGCTTGTTGCTTTAATAAGGGTTTTGATGTGGAAATTATTTACCATTTAGAGTTTGTACACTCTAATTGCTTTTGATCCTTAAAAATATATGTAATGAAAACCAGCTGAAAGACTGTGGTTTAAAAATGGGCTCTTGCACATTTAAAGTAAATTTTATCCTGCAATCAGTCATAAAGATCTTAACTATAGCTATCACATATCCTAAATATGTAATTGCTGTGGAGCCTTTCTGGTCTATTGGTTACAAGATACTAGTTTAGAAAAAGGAGAAAGTAAGTACAAATTTAGGTCCTGATCCCTGTGAGTATTTTCAGAGGTATTAGCCATTCAGTGGGACTAGTCACCTGCCCAAAATATTGTATATACCATTTTCTAGGATGGAGCCTTCGAATTTGATTGTGCAAAGATACAAACGAATAACTTAATTTGCATGGATGATCTCACTAAATTAAATGGAAACTGCTCTCGTGAGTAAAATGATTAATTAAGTCTGTGTTTTGGGATCGGACCCTTAGCCAGTTGGCTGCAGCGTGCATCACCCCCTGCCACGCACATTGCCTAGCTCCTGATGGGATGAGTTATGTTTAAATGTCCCTCTGTCTAGATGGGGATCTGCCATAAAAACCAGTGGTATATGAATGCAGGGCCCAAAATGACCTGATGATCCAGTCAGCTCTACCTGAAGCTATAGGATAAGCACTAAAAAAAAAAAAAAAAAAAAAAAAAAAAAAAAAAAAAAAAAAAGAAAATCTATCTACTTCATTCTGAAGGATTTTTAAAGTCTCTTGGGCCAATGCAATCTAGGTAGAGATTTATTGGTCTATATTTCGAACGATCTTTAAGGACTGCTATGAGGGGAAGCCAGTATCTCTGCTTACTTTTAGTAATTTTACTTTCAAGTGAACAACTTCGTATGGTATTGCCCTCCTTTAAAGGGGAGGAGAACACAGCCTGAGAATATCTGAAATTTAAATATGAAGGCAGTCTCAGGTTCTCTTCTTTTCAAATTGCATAAAAAGCAAAGGAGATTCAGCCTCAAAAAATGTTAACGATGTTTAACACTCTCCATTAAAATCACAAAAGCCATGTAATTCACTGTTATCAGAGAAATACTTTCTTTCAGCCCTTTCTTCTTTGAAGGACTGTGTGAGATATTTAAGTACCAAATTAGTATCTTCCATTAGTGTTAATGGCTGCTAAGTACACACCATAAATTCTTGGTATGTTAATTCTTCGCTGGGAGCTGTGCCCGTGGAAAAACTGCGGGGACGCGGCCCGCCGGCCCCGCAGCGCGGCCGCCGGCGCGGAGCTCGGCGCGGCCTGCGGGCAGCTCGTGGCGACCCCGGCAGCGCCCGCTCCGGATTTGCGCTGCTGCTGCCAAGACCCGGTTCTGCAGGTCACGCCCCTGCGCTCTTTTTTTTTTTTTTTTTTTTTTTTTTTAAAAAGGTCTTTTAAAAAAATATATCCAGGAGTCTTACCCGTGACCCGCGAGCGCGAGTGTGCGGCTCCTCTGCCCGCGGCTGGTAGCGCCCGGCAGCCGCCAGGTCCCAGCATCAGCGGATGCTCCTGCGGCTCAGCAGCGCGGGGCTCCGCGGACGGCAGCGGAAAGGCAGCGCTCGGCACCCTCGGAAACCGGGCCCGGCGCGCCCGTAACGCGCCGCAGCGGAGCGAAGGCAACAGTGAGCTGTACTTAACATTAGGTGGCACAAACGAGTTTCCTTTGCTCACAGGAATACTGAAATATGTAGGGATAGCGAGCAGAGCTTTTATTCGCTTGAAACGAATTTTTCCTTCCTTATATTTTTTTTCTGGCCTTCAGGTAGTCTTTGAGGTACTTTTTGTTTATAAATTTATTTGTTTTTCTTTCGTAATATCTCTTTTGGCTTTTAACATGGTTTATTAAAGAAAGCCACGAAACCAAAATGGGTCTATAGCTGTATTTACATAGCAGCCAAAGGGCTCTAAAAGCTAATTCCAGCAAAACGCATTCTGTCCTTCCTCCAAAACCAGCGCTAGTTTTAAGAGCTTTACCTCTGAGGACCCTGAATTTTAAGGTTAAGAGTAGCTGCTTAGTGTATGTTTTCATGCGAAGAGTTTTCTCACATTGGGGATGTTTACAAACAGCAATCATTTACTCACTGTTTGCTAAACAGGCTACTTTGTACACATTTATTTTGTTCCTGAAGTTGACTGGAGTAACGCGATTTTTTCCCCCTCTCTATTTCCCTCCTGTTCTGTTTTAGTCCTTTCTTGAAATCTTTGTAGCTTGTTGTCCCAGGCTGCTCCCCAGCTCTTAGTGGGAGCAGGCAGGCACCGTGAAGCTGGAATGCTGGCATAAGGTAATCTAGGAGCAAAAAGGGTCGCCTTCGGGCCCCTGGTATGATCAGGGGCTGGATCCCACAGTCTGTACTCGAGCAACCCACTCGTGACCCCTGCACAGGGCTTCGGCCTAAGACATCCTCCTCGACCGCTTCAGAGGCGGCTGGAGTTCCCTGCCCTGTGTGCGAGCAGGATCGGGCCAGTCAGCCGCCAAATCATGGCGACAGCGCTGTGCTGGAAGTTACACAGATTTGGAAAAATAATATATACATCAGTCCTTACGACTAAAAAAAAATGAAGCATTGCCCGTTGTTTTCATTCCGGGTCCCTCTCGCTAGTAAGAGCCGGCTTAACGTGCGCCGCTGGAGCGGGGAGCGCCCGGCCGTGGGAAAACGCCCGTGCGCCGCGGCGGCCCGGGGCCGCCCGCCGCTGCGCGCCCGCCCGGCTGCGGCTTCGCGGGGCACGGAAAGGACAGTTCGCCGGCGATGCGGTGAAGTTCGCCGTGTCGCTGCCTCCCGCCCGGCCCCTCTCCTCCTCCTCCTCCTCCTCCTCTCGCCCTGGCCAGCTGCCGCGGAGCCGCGCTGCAGCAGCCCCCCCCCGCCCCCCATCACCACCGCGCCCGCGGAGCCGCCGCGGACAAAAGGACCTGGGTGCCCCCGGCGGCTCCGGCTGCTCGGGGGCGGCCAGCGGCCGCCGGCGGGCTGCGGAGCGCCGCCCCGCGGGGGGAGCGCCCGGGGGCTGCGCGCAGCGGGCGCGGGAGCTGCGCGGCTGCGGCTACTGCCCGCTTAAGCTGGGCTCAGCCTCGCAGCCTGCGTGAGAGCACGCATGGGCGGGCTCGCTGCTCCTGCCTGCACCATGCACACACGCACACCTATATGTGTGTGTATGTATGTGTGTGTGTGTGTGTGTGTATATATATATATATAAAAAACAGATACTGAAATATATATACGCACCTACATACTGATATATATTTTGTATGTATGTATATACGTGCGTGCCGGCAGCGTGCGGCTACCCAGACCCAGCGGCGCGCACGCCCGCGTTGCCGCCGGCGGCAGCGGCGCTGCGCAGCGGTGCGCGGCTGCACCGCGGCGGCGGGAGGTGCGCGCAGGGGGTGGCGGCGGGGCGGGGAGGGGGAGCCGCTGCCGCGCAGCCTCCCCGCTGAGCCCCCTCCCAGCGCACAAACAACGCAACGTTTTCTTTTCTTTTCTTTTTTTTTGTAAAAATGTTTATTTAAACCTTTTTTTATTATTATTTGTCCTTTTACAACAATAAAATATTGCGTCAATATAAACCCCTTGACTAAAACTGGTCGACAACCAAACGTTACAGCGACTCGTGTGTTTCGTTATTTTTTTCTCCGACACCTATTTAGTTTTTTTTCTTTCTGAAACGTTTTTTTCTTTTAAACATAATGCGGAATTTATTGAAAATAAATAATTGTTGGCAACTGCAATAGGCAATTTTGGATAAAATAGTTGAAAAAAGCAACCTTTAATGAAAATAGCGTTTATTATACATCAGTTACTAAATGAATAAACTAAATGATCTTTCTTTAAATTAATAACTTCCAAAAAACGTTTAATATACAAAACTGTACAGTTATAAAGTTGGCAGAAATAGGCAGGTCCTCAGTGTCGAGTTTTTTTTTTTTTTTTTCTTTTAGCGCTTACTGAAAAATACTGGAAAAATATAAATGTCGAAAGGAAAAATCTGCATGCCGGGGCGGGCGCGGGGCCTCGCGGCGCGGCGCGGCCCGCGGCTGCCCGCGCCGCGGTGCGCGCTCGCGGCGGGGGCCGCGGGGTGCGCGCCCAGAGGCGCGCAGGGACCCGGCGGGCGCGGGTGTGCGCACCGTCCTCGTGTACAAGTGCGGGGGGGGCGGTGCACATGCACGGACGGGCGGCGGAGAGGGGGCGGCTGCAGCTCTGCGCTTCCCTACGCCGAAAAAAAAAAATGGTCACGTTTTTTAGCATTTTATTATTTGTTGCTCTTTTTTGTTGTTTGTTTTGTTTTCCTCCCTCCCTGCTCGTTTTTATAAAAGCTTTTCGACAAACCTAGCATCTCCCTGCGACGCGGAAATAAGCTCAGCGTGAACCAAATGCGGGCGCTTTCTGTCCCCCCCCCCGCTCCCCTTCCCCCCCGAAATTCATTAGACACCCCATTCCTCTTCACTATCGAAACAAAATACAGAGAAACTGATTTCCGAAGCCAAAGCGCAGAATTACAAAGGTGTTTTACTACAGACCTCTCAGCCTGGCGCTGCCCAAAAAGCCCAACACATCTTCGGAAAGAAAAGGACTGGCAAATGCCACCGTGGCGGCGGTGATGCTTTAATTTCGGATCTCTTTAAAAATTTTCCCTGGGAGTTTGTTGTTGTTGCTGCTGCTGCTGCTGCTGTCGTTGTTGGGGAGGGGGGTCAGGATTGTAATCCGACCGTTTGACCGTGTTAAGGATTTCTTGAAAGAGAAGAGAAAAAGCTGCAAGGAACCAGCCCGCTCCCTGCGCCGGGCTGCGGCCGCCGCTGCCCGGCCGCGCCGGGGCGGGCGGCGAGGAAGGCCCCGGCCGGCCCCCTCTTCCTCGCTAAGTGACATTCCCAGGACGTGGGGAAGGGAGGAAAAGGTTTGACTGATCAATTCGATACAAATTAGGTCACAAATATTGTGTACAGTTTGTAGTAAAACACCTCAGACATTTAAAAACGCTATATAAGTCTTTAAAAATGCAAAACTAGTCTATTGTAAAACAGATTCACCTGAAATACAGCTGATATAACCAAGGCGCTGGAAGGTTATTCATAGGCACACATCTGTCTTTCCTTTTTTTTTGTTGTTTTTTTTTCCCGTGGGTTTTCCTTTTTTTTTTTTTTTTTTCCTTCTTCCTAAGCGGAGACCGAAAACAAACCTTGTCTGCGAGTAAACAATACGTATTGATCAGCGAAAAGGTTTGAGAGAAAAAATATTGCCCAGACGGTGAGCGGGAAGCCCCCGGCTCCAAGTCTCCCGTTATTTGCGTTCCCTCTTTCAACATAAGTTAAAACCCCGGCCGCAAATCCGCGCGGCTGCAGTCCGGCCCGCTAGTCAGAGGTCGTGGCAGGCTGTGTCCGTTTTCACGCTGTGCGGGTACACCTCGTGCGGCTGCTGCTCCCCTGGCGGAGTCATTCTTTTCTCTTTTTGCCTTCTGTTGCAAAACCAGACCCGCACCACTTCTTTCTCCAGCTGTAGGCTGTCTGCCAGCGAGGAGATCTCCTGGGCGGCGGGCTTGGGGCATTTGAGAAAGTGAGTTTCCAGCACGCCTTTGACGCTCACCTCGATGGAGGTCCTCTTCTTCCTCTTCCTGCCCTGGGCGGCGATCTTGTCGATGCTGGTGGGGCTGCCCGTGGAGGAGTCGGCCTCCTCCAGCCACTTGTTCAGCAGCGGCTTCAGCTTGCACATGTTCTTGAAGCTGAGCTGCAGGGCCTCGAAGCGGCAGATAGTGGTCTGCGAGAAGACGTTGCCGTAGAGCGTGCCCAGGGCCAAGCCCACGTCGGCCTGGGTGAAGCCCAGCTTGATGCGCCGCTGCTTGAACTGCTTGGCGAACTGCTCCAGCTCGTCCGAGGTCGGCGTCTCCTCGTCCGAGTGGTCCTGGCAGTGGTGGCCGCCCAGGTCGCCGTGCTCGGCGCCGTCGCGCAGCCCCGGGTGCATGGCGGCGGCGGCGGCGGCGGCGGGCGGCGGCGTGAGGCCGCCGTGCTCCAGCATGCCGCCCACGGCGAAGCCGGCCTGCGAGTAGACGTTGAGGGGCTGGGCGGCCGAGGCCAGCGAGGCGCTGTGGGCCGGGCTGGCCCCCCAGGCGCCGGCGTGGTTGGCGTGGGGCGAGTGGTGCGAGACGTGGGGCGAGCGGTGGTGGATGATGGCGCCCAGCTGCAGGTCCTCGCGGCCCGGCTTGACGTCCGGCTGCTCCAGCGGGGCCGAGGCCAGCGCCGAGGGCCAGGCCCCGCCGTCGCTGAGGCTGGTCACCCAGTGGTGCCCCAGCGGGTGCCCATTGCTGGGCACGCCCTGCAGGTAGTCACTTTGGAGGAGTTTCTGGGGGTTGCGGAAGGGGCTCCCCTGCTGCATGCCCGCCGAGTCGGCATGGACCAGCGAGCTGGAGGCGAGGATGCTGTAGGGGTTGGAGGCGGCTGTGGCCATGGCCGGCGAGGAGCCCCTACGAGTTATACTGCGGCGGCGGCGCCGCTTCAGCCTTTGACATCCACCAGGCGCCGCAGCCGGGGCCGCCGCGCCGCGGACGGGCGGCCGCGGCGGCCAATGGCGACGCGCCGGCGGCGGGGCCGCGGCGGCGCGGGCCAATGGGAGCCGAGGGGGCGGGCCGAGGCGGGGTGCGAAAGCCGGGCGGGCCGCGCGGTCCCGGAGCAGGAAGTGAATCCCTCCGCCGGGTGCGGGGGCCGGGCCGGGCCGCGGCGCCGCCGCCGCCGCTTAACTCCTTCCGCGCCGCCAGGCGGATTGGGGGGGCGCCGCCGCCGCTTAAAGGCGCCGCCGGTAGCGCCAGGTAGAGCCGGGAGCGCGGCGGAGCGCGGCGCTGCCCCGCGGGCTCGCTCCGCGCCTCGCCGCGGCCGGGCGGTCTCCCGCGGGCGGCCCGGCCCCGACGGTGCGTTTCGCCCCCTTCGGATGAAAAAAAAAAAAAAAAAAAAAAGAGACCCCCCCCCAAACCCTAGAAACTACCTCCCCAAAGCGCTTTCCAATACGAATAAATCCCAGTGCTGCCTCTGGCCCGTCAAAGTTTGGATTATAAAAGCAATTAATGAGGCGCGTCCTCGCGAAGCGCTGGTTCAAGTGTGCGGGTTTTGCGGGTTTTATTCTCCCCCCCAAAAAAAGAGAGAAGAAGAAGAAGAAGGCAAAAAAAAAAATAGAGGAAAGAGACTGAAAAAAAAAAAATACCGAGATAATTTCACGGCCGGACAAAGCGGCGCGGAGGGGCCGCGGGTGCCCGCGTCCGCGCAGGCCGCCGCGGGGGCCCCCGCGCAGCGCCCGGCCGCCCCCCGGCTCCGCGCCGCGGGGGCCGCTCGCGCTCGCTGTCGCGCTCCGGCTGTGCAAATTAAACACCTAATACCTTCGAAAATCCCCCAAGTTAAAAAATGACCTTTCCTTGCATAATTTTGGAGGTAACCTAGCTGCGTAATTATATTTGCACTTACAGAAGACTGCATCAGAGTTCCCTTATTGGTTTGAAATTCCATTAAATATATTGCAAGAGCTCCTAGGTTAAGCTTGATTTAAATTTGCATACATTTTCATATATTTAGCAGAAATAAAAGAAGGCTTGCAGCTACCAGAAAGTCATTAAGGCATTAGTTTCTCTGAGAAGACAGATCTGAAGAAAATTCAGGAAAAAATGGGGAAAATATATAGAAGCAAGGTGAGCTTTCCTCTGATTCCTTCCTAGCGGAGTAGCATCGCTTTCCTCATTATAATAATAATCGCAATAATTTCTCGCAGAGCTGCGGCCGGCGCCCCCGCGGGTGCGGGTGCGGGAGCGGCGGCGCGGGGGCAGCGGGCCGGGTTAGCCGCGCCCGCGGGGGCTGCGCGGGCCTTGCGCGCCCGCTGCGCGCCGCCGCGGGCCACTTGGAGCAAACTTTCCAGGCGCTGGGGAGTGCGGGGAGCGGGGAAGGAGCGGAGAAAGGGCCCTCGGCGATCCGGCCCTGCGCGCAGAGCCGCGCTCCTGGCCGCGGCTAAGCGCGGGGAAGGCTGCGAGGGGGCAGATAAAGACTTTTAGTAGCATCTTTCTTTCTTCCCTTCTTTCTTTCTTTTTTTTTTCCCCCCTCTTCCTTCACAAGCTTCTCAAAATAAATATCACTGGAGCCCGCGGGGAAAAAAAAAAAAAAAAAAAAAAAAGGAAAAAAGGAAAAAAGGAAAAAAAGAAAAAAAGGAAAAAAATCCACCCTATATAAAAAAGCAGCTAAATTATTTAAAATTAATTTGCACTTTAGCTTCCGAAACAATTTTTCAAATCCCATAGCCCGTGAAAATAGATGTTCGGATCCGCCGTTTAATTAAGGCAGAGCCTCTAGCAGGGAAATAAAACCCCGAATGTCCTATTTTAATATTTGTTGCAAATGTATCTAAGGCAGAGCTCAGCGCCGCAATGCTCCGCTCCTGACGGAGGAGGCTCCGATCTCGCCTATAGGAGAGTATGGTTTATTTTAAAGTGTTTTTATCTGCATATAGTTAAATCTTCTTGCTGTTCTAACTAATCTGCTGGAGAGGGTTTCTTTAGCTCTTTCCTGTCAGTCTAACTTCCCAAGTGTAACAGATGCCGCTCTCAAGCGGTCCTTTCTGCTGCTTTTCTTTATTCAGCCTCGCATATTTCTCCCCATGATCTGGGTTTCCATAGAGAGAGGAATAAAAGGGGGACCATGGCCACAAATCCCCTGCCCCATGCAGAATAAAAGAGCCTTATTCAATAGACGACCCCGTCTGGACATGGGAGAAAAATAAGTACATGCAAAGCTACTGTTGCAAGAATTTGTAACTTATTTTTCATAGACTGAAACCTATTAAAGTAAAAAAAGTTTCTGGGTTTGGGCTGTGCTCTGCACCCCTTTGGCTCCAGGTGCCTTCGCACTCGGGAGAGCCACGTTTCCCCAACAAATAGCTGGATTTTATATATATAAATATATTGTTTCTGCTAAACCTCTGGCATGGAAAAGATCACACAATAGCTCGGGGAAGCCTACCGTCTCGGGGCAGCTAGAAGTCGCTATAGAGAAAACCCCGGCTTTGAAGTGGAGGAGCTGTAATTGTGTCGAGTCGCCGCACTCGGCCGCGGAGGAGGCAGGCGAGCGGCGGCGGCGGCGGGCTCGGCCGGCCCCGGGCTGCGCCGCGCCCGCGGAGCCCCGCGGCGGCCGCTGCGCGCCCGGCTGCGCGGGAGCTTTGCATCCACGGGCGCCTCGTTGCGGGCCGGGCAGCACGGGGAGCGGGTTTATGCTTATCATCAGCGCAGATTTGACTTTGTTAGATTTTAGAGTTTTTCTTTTTTTTTTTTTTTTCGTCATTGTTCATCTGCGGGGGGGGGGGGGAATGGTCTAAAAAGGGTCGTTTTGATTGGGTTTAATACAGCATGAAGCGCGGAGCGGTAAGCTGTGCCTCGGTGTCATGACCTCTATATTGAAAACTTCACCTTCAACACAAGTTCACTTCAGAGACAGGACGAGTTAGATTGCGCTTGGTGGGAACAAGTGCAAATTTAAAAACAGAGTCAATCATAACGGGGGTGGGGGTTGGGAAAGGGCAATTTAGCCATTTCTGAAGGCAGGAGTTAAGGTTGCATTGTGTACACCGAGGCGCTGACACCCATGCGGAAACGCAGCTCCCCGCCAGCTCGCCACGCAGAGCTGAGAAAGAGGCTCCTGCATCTCCGGAGATGCTTTGTGAAAACCCAACCTGCATGGGGGAAGGTTAGGAGGAAAAGAGGAATTTACAGAGTATTAGCAGAAATTAGCCAATACCGACACAAGCTCAATTAGTTTTTTTTTTTTTTTTTTTTTTTTTTTTTTTTTTTTTTCTTCCTCTGGTCTCTGTTGGCTGTTCTTGAACGTGAGTAAATGCTGTGCAGAGAGGGAGAGACATAGCACACTGCCGTCTCCGAGCCACAGCCAGGAGATGGACTGACAGATTGCAAATTAAAATAGTCCTAATGTAAGAATTAATGCAGCCCCCCAAATCTCTATAAGAACACGAGCCCTTTAGTAACAAGCCCGGCACTGAAGGAGCATTGCTGCTGCCTGGGCTGGTTCTGCATTATGGAGAAAGGCTAGGGAGGGACAATAAAGCAAGTCACGGGCAGAGAAAATCACAAGGTAAATAGCATTTGTATTCTAACTGCTGCGTTTTCCAAACCGTTTTCGTGCGGCTCCTCTGCTCGAATCTCCTATTATTTTTTTTCCACATGTGCATTGTTAATGTTTGAAAAATGTACTTGCTGGGGAAGAAATGTCGTTCATTTGTGCACTACCACGTCATGCGCAGGTCACTGTTATTTTGCTAGCTTGGTTAATTTGTAGCAGGTATTGTATCGAACATTTGGTTAATTTGCAATTGAGAGTAAAAAAAAAAGAAATATTCCGGGCAATCTCTCCAAAGCGCGCATTTTTGCCACGGAGCCGGTCTTGCCGTTTGTTAAATCCACGCCTTGAAACGTCGGGTTTTTTTTTTTTTTTGTTGGTGCTTAATCGAGAAATATGGATGGCGAGAGGGAGCCGGGCTCCGGCGGCGGCTCGCCCCGGGAGAGGCGCGGCGCCCGCAGCCTCCGCGCCGCCGGTCCGCGGCTCGGGCGGTTATTTCACTGCACGCCAGTTTTTAAGGTCACTTTAGGAGTTAATAGATGTGCACCACAACGCAGATCACTTCCCTTTACGTAGGCACTTTCCTCGCCAGGCGGTTCGAACATGCATGATTATAAGAATGTGTTTGTTTCGTAACGGATTGAAATTCTGTGTTTTGCGCGAAGTGCGTTCACACATCGTCTAAACCTCGATAAGTAAGCAGAATCGATGCGGCTAGCAATGTAAATGTGCGAGCAATAATAACTCCTATACGCGGAGGGAAGAGAACCTAGCTCCGTTTCGAAACCAAAGGCCACTCTGTGTGTTTTTTAAAAAATAATTACAGTATAATTCCTGAACGCACAGATTTCTGTTCAAGCATATTCAAAGGAAAGTGGATTGGATTTGGAAATGCACTAAATGGCACGCTATTTAACCTCTGTTGTCTAATGGGACATTGAAGACAAATAGCTCTATTCCTAGGATGACAAATACCTGCATTGTTTTTTGTTAGCTTACTGAATAATTTCAATGTGGTAGTGTCTTTTTTTTTTAACTATACATTTCCCCCGTTTTACCATTCAGCGTGCAAATTATCTCATGATCCTGCTGAGAGATCTCAACGTCCCTTGCACTTCGGAGCGCTTCGTCGTTGCGAGGGTTATGGCTAGACGCACGCACACGGCACTACTCATTCTTTCTTCGCTCGCGGGGGAAATGCTCAAGCTTTGGGGACAATTTTGCTCCCCGTTTCGCGCCCGGGGCGCCTCGCAGGGCAGGTGCAGCTGAACTTCGAGGCCGGGCGGTGTTGCCAGCCCACGCGTGCTCCGGCGGCGGCTGCGGGGCGATGCGGAGCGCGGAGGGCGGCTCAGCCCGCGCTGGTGGGCTTTGCTCTGCCCAGCGGCTTCCCTCCCCACCTTGCACGGTCCCCGGGCATCTCCTGCCTCCTTATTTATTACTTCCCCCCCTCGGCCGGAGAAGCCTAGTTAAAGCCCCCGGAGCTGCCCCTTCCCCGCGGACGAGAGCGCTGCGCGGAGGGGCCCGCAGCGGCCTCCGCAGGGGCCCCGGGCGCGGGGGGTGCCCGCGCTCGCGGCCAGGAGCGCGGGGTGCGAGGGCAGCGGGCGGAGCAGCGCGTCTGGACGCGTGCGAAGCGCTGCGAGCGATAAATCAGCGCAGCCCAGCGCGCACATCGAAACACCCGCGGGAGCACGGCCGTGCAGGGGGGAGCCGCAGCCCCCTCGGCGGCGCGACTCGTAAACGCTCCCGCTGCCTGGAAGAAATAAATACAAATAAATCAAAGTCTTGGATGCTGGGGATGAAGGGACGGAGAGAAGCGCAGCAAGAGCGGAGGCGCCCGGCGGGTCCCCGCGCTGCCGCCGGATCCGTCCCGGCGCTTCCTGCGACGCAGCGCAGCAGAGCTGGGAAAAGGCTCTCTGCAAACTTTTAATGAAATTACCGGCGGTATCGATTTTTTTATATACATATATATATATCTTGTGCTTCCGACGTTGGAAAGTGTCCCTCGTGGGGACGAGGGGGAGGGCAGTAGGGGAGGCAGAAGGCAGCGGTGCAACCTGAACTCTATTGGCCACCGCGTTATCCCACATTTCCGAAAATAAACGGCGGGCGTGAAAGTCCTAGGGAGCTTTGGGACAGCCCCAGAAAGTTGGGGATTTGTCGGCGGAGGAACTGCAGGTAGCAGCAGCCTGCAGGCCCCGCGCGCGGCTCGCGGCCGGGGCCGCGCTCGCTCCGCGGCGGCGCGCTCCTCCGCCCCTGCGCAGCGCGCCCCGGAGGTGCCGCCTTCAAGCATCTTCTCCTTGCCTCTTCTGCAAACTGTTTAGAAATTACTAGTAGTGGATAAGTAAATTGCGAGTAAACCTAGTGAATTAGGATGATTCTCTATCAGTTTAATTTATGTTTTATAGTTAGTTTAGCCTTCTGATTTGATTGCCTTAGTAATGTGAATTGCCTACAGCTGCTGATGATACAGCTTTAATTCTGTTTTAAAGGTCATGTAAACATGTGCCTGTAGCATAAGGAATGCAAATTCAATTCCCTTTTAATGCTTCCTCACATTCACTTCACAGCCTTCACCTAGAAAATTAGCAGGATTTAATATAAAACTGTTTTAAAGTTATGATTTCATTAAAACCCTCTCCCGTTGTTCTGCGCTTCCTTTCCCAGGCGTGGCCCTCCCCGTACTGCACCCAGCACAGCACGGTTTGGGCTAAGATCCGTGTTTTAGGCGGGTTTGGGCTAAGCTCAACGCACTTTTGTTTTGTTTTGTTGTTTTTTCCCCAGCTGCGATCGCAAAGCAGCGAGAAGGTGGTGCAGGTGCAGGGGGGTTTGTAGGCGATCCCGGAGCCGCTCGTTGCCCCTGCGTCCCGGTGAAAACAGGTCGCGGCGAAGGGAAAACCCGCTGCGAGCGCTGCGTTTGGGGCTCGGCTCGGCTCGGCTCGGCTCGGCTCGGCTGAGCCCGCGGCGGCCGGCTGCAGTGCGATGCGATGCAACGCGCCTCGCAGGCGGACGTCCTCAAATTAATTTTTAAACGTAGCCTTGAGTTCACGTGAGATTGCTTCATCCTACTGTACGGCTAAAAATAATAAAAAAGCTATATATAAAAAAAGCCGCACCCCCAACCCTGATTTTTTCAAAGGGTTTTACTTAAGTTGCTGTGAAGTTTAGTCTTTGAAAGGACAGACTAACGAGCAGGGAAGAGCGTCAAAAAAAAAAAAAAAAAAAAAAGCCTCTGGAGACGCTTTGAAAAGGGAGCGATCTGTCACCGCCCAGCGAGAACGGGTGAGGTGCCTTGGGCTGCCCCGGGCTACCGCGCCGGGGGCTCAGCCGCCGCCCCAAAGCCGCCCCAAAGGCGCCGCGGGGCCCGGCGGAGGCGGCCGCCTCTCCCCGCTGCCCGGCCGCCTCCGCCGAGCCCCGCCGTGGCGGCGCCCTCCGCGCCCGGGGGCCGCTGGGCGCTGGTTGGAGGCGGTTGGGACTGGTGGGGTTGCGGTTAGGACCGTTGGAGCCGTTAGGGAGGTGGCTGGAGGCGGTTAGGACCGTCGGGGCGGCGGCTTGGCCCGTTGGAGGCGGTTGGGACCGCTGAGGCGGCGGTTGCGACCGTTGGAGGCGGTTGGGGCCGTTAGAGCCGTTAGGGCAGCGCACCCCCCCTCAGCGCTCCCAGGGCCCGTGCCCCAAGCGCTGCTCCAGGACGCCCTTTCCCTTGGGGAGCCGTGGCAGGGCGGCCCTGGGCGGGCGCTGCTGCCGCCGGCGGTGGCGGTTCGCCGGAGCGGCGGGGAGACCCCAGGTGCAGAGGTAGCCACGGCTTGGGAAACGGCGGTTCGAGGGCGTGTGGGGTGCGTGTGGTCTGGGAAACATCTCGCCTGTCTTGCCAAGGCCTAGTGGGGAGAAGCAGGTCTCGGGCCTGGGCAGCCTCGCCTGGCTAGGAGCCTCTCCGCTTCCTTCGCCTTCCTTCGCCTTCCTTCGCCTTCCTTTCCCCGATGAACCCAGCCTGTGGTGGCTCGCGTGTGAAGGCCCCCAGCATGCCACCCCATTCCCTGTTCGCCATGAAAATCGGCACGGTGGAGACCACGGGACGCAGGATGCCAGCAGGCACCTGAGCCCCTTGGCTTTGCGTGGAAGTCGGGGCTCCCGAGTGGTTTTGAAGATGGGTCTGTGCGCGCGTTTCCCCCTGCTTTGCGAGAATGAGCGGATTTCACAAAAATCTTAATTCTGGTCGTAACAGCTCATTGGTGATTCTGTTAATGTTGCACACCTCATTAAATAGCCCCAAACATAAGAAGGTTTAAATGACTTTATTGAATTAAAAGTAACGTAGAAAATCACCTATGGTACTTTTGTCAAATAATTAATGTAAACTATATACATACAGTGAGAGATCCCTTTTAACAAATCTATTCATAAAATGCGCAGGGGTTTACTTAATGGCTGAAATAACTAAGAGCAGCATAACTTGCTTGAAACATTGAGCCACAGTCATGCACTTCCTAATATGTTCCTATATGTTTCACTGAGTGTTTTTCTTCCTTATCTTTTTTATATCTGAAGTTCTATTCCCCTCCTCTACTCCATGTATTTGATCATTTTTTCAAGTCCCTTGGCTGAACCAATCTCTTTTCATGCAGAGGATAAAAAGAGAAAAACTTCAAAGTAGGTTCAGGTAATTAACAGCTGAGGGGAATATAATCTAAACCATAGGCCCTGCTTTGCACCCAGGTCTGCTTTCAGAGCCAGCCGGCAAGGGAGTGCCTATTCCCCATAGCATCCAAATCTGCTTCCTCTGAACAGCTTTGCCAGGCCTCCAGTTATCACATCTGCATTTCAAACACCATGTCTCTGGCATTAATTATTAATTAGCCTACAGTCACCCCAGAGGATTTAAGTTCCAGCCTGCACATACTTATTCATTGACCTCTATCTTAGTTTTTGTTGGAAAAAAACCCACTAGAATGCTTAATAATTTCCTTTCTCTCAGACCCTCTGTTCTAGTTTCATGGAGGGGAAACAGTATATTTTCAGAGATGGAAAATCACAAGGTTGTCTAGAAATTTGTTTAGAGCAAAATGCTATGTCAAGAGTTTGAACAAACCATTTCAAAAGATTTAGACGGAATTTTGTGTATTTTTACCTTTGACGAATGAATTTATGCATTTCCCAGAACTGAGAGATGATGGATACAAATACAGTACAGTTTAGCTCTATGTGGAATATCACTCACGATGCACTTTCAAAATACAAACTGGATTTAATTATTGGATAGCACACTTACATGATCAAATAATGCAAACGTTTATCTGAAAGCTCTGGGGTTGCACTGCCTTTGACACTAGTAAGAAAGAAAAAAAAATCTGTTGCAAGGCATATTAGTAGTTGGGCATAAAATACATAATGTTTCCACAGGAATATATAATGAAACAGGTCTATATTATCACTATTTTGCATTATTCCTGAGTTAGTTTGGAAGGTGCTCTTTAGCCATTAGAATAACTGTGTATCTTAACACTGCTTTCTGGACTATTGTGTGTCTTGATATTAAGCTTCCAGAGTTAAAAATTCAGAGTAATCAGATAGGAAATAGATTATATGATTATCTACTTAGCAATGCTAAGTGAAATTCAAAGTGATTGTTACAGTTTGGATGAGTTGTGTACTGGGTATCATCTTTTGTTAATGTATTTTAATATTACAATATCCTTAAACCCTGAATGAGTGCTATTTTAATACCTCATGCAATTATCTGTAGATAAACTTCCTTAAATATTGCCATGGTTTCTCATTTTTATGTGTGGTACTATCTCAAATAATTATTGAAACATAAAATATTCCTACAGTTTGTTTCCTACAGAAGTGTTTACTATGTAATTACAAGGTCAGACTGGTTAACTTATATGCCAGTCTAGAATTGATTTTGAAAGCATTTAATCTATGCCTAAGACTCTTTTGAATTTCTATTTAGTGAACAATATGGAAACGAGCTCTGATGCACAAACAAATGTAGTTAAACTGCTGTGGTGTCTCAGTAAACAAAAATGCATTTTCCAAAATTACAGCTAAAACAGCCCTTTCTGTAAAATCACAAGCCCTGTGCATTTGATTCGCAAATAATCACCTTGAAATGAAAGCAGGGGCCAATTTTGTTGACTTCCATGACATATCTCTCTCCTTGACTTCCCCCAAAATTTTGAGGATTTGGCTTGTTATTAGCCTGTTATTAATTTTACGTTTTATGAGCAGATCTGGAAGGTGTTAGCACTGAATAGTGAATGGTTTTGCCTCTGCTTCAAATGTTTGGAGTATTTTTTATGTACAATTTAATAGCAAAGTACCTCTGTTTAGGAGAATGGGAAATACCTATAATTTAATTTCAAAAAAGATGGTTCTTGTTTATAAAACTACAGAATATATCTTGATGCTGAAGGAGGGAGTAGTTCTAGGCTACTTTAATAAGATGTCCAGGATCTTTTAATCACTCCTGCCATGATTCTAATCCTAATACTACTAATAGCAATAATAATTAAAAGTAGTCGGGAGGGGGTTATAATTTGTTCTATATGTCAGAATACTTCTGAAATTAAAACTTAGCTGTTAATACAGTTCCCCACATTATTAATATTAAAGAGGAATAAGGACTACATTTTTTACAAAACAGAGGTAACTGTGTGTAACAGTGAGGTAACTGTTTTGGAAAACAAATCACATGTCAGCTTGATTTATAGTAATATTTCTGGTGTGTTTTAAAAAGATGTCTGAGGCTCCTGGGCATCAGGGAGCTTTCACAGAATTTGAATGAGGGCTCCTGGGCTGTGGTCTTGCTGGTGCGAACCCTCTGATGCTGCGCGTTGGTGTGACGGACAGTCCAGGTCCATGTTGCGACGGCAGGAGGTGCGTGTTGGAGGTGCGCAGCGTGCGGGGCCCGGCCTGCCCCGTACTGCGGGCCTTTCGGACGGGAAGCCTGAGGTGTGGACTGCATGGCTCAGGGCATTAGATGGCTCCGGTTCGGAGAATGGGTGGGCTGTAGCTTACCAAGGGGTTCGTTCCTTTATGTGCCTAATGTTACACTGATTTTATACATCAAGACGAGGGAGCCTCACTGTAGTTGACAGCTTTCTTGATCCCGTGTAACTTTAAATACAGCAAAATATACCAGTTAGCCGCCTTTCCATCAGGTACCTTTTCTTCTGTTCCCAGTGATTATTTCTGTGTCTGTCTGTCTGCCCGTCTTCCCTGCTGGTTTCACTTGTTGACTAAGATGGCAGATTCAGCCAGGTTTGTGAGGTGCAGATTCCATATCCCAAAGTCTGGAAAATGGTTACCAGTGACCTTCTTGTGGTTATTGTGCCAGGAGTGAGGAAAGCATGTGCACAGTGGGTTTCAAATGTTATAAAATATTTGTGCCATTATTGTTATGAGATACGCATTTCCATAAAAAGCCTGTTTTTTGGTTCATTTTATATGTATTTGCATTTATAGTTTTCCATTAAAGCTTAAATGTTTTCCTTCTCTAATAAGACCTAACCACTGGCAAATCTGGAAAAGTTTTGATTCCTGTTTTTACTATATTCATTACTTCTTCTTAGCACAATGCAATAGTTTTGCAGTATTGACTAGCCACCAAAGACTGAGCTGTAACTGGGCTTTATATTTTGAATATAATACATGAACGTGGTTTGTATTCAGATTTGTAGGTTGCATATTGCTTTTTATTTAGGAAACCCATAAGACTAATCCTGATTTCAAATTAAATCAGCAATTAGAGTAAAAGACTGATTTCTTCTGCAGTTGAGGTTGTCTCTTGATAAAGCCCTTGTTGCTGTATTGCAGGAATCTTGCTCACCTGTGCGCATACTTGTAGGTGGAAAAGACTCTTATACAAAGAACTAATGTGGTAAAGCTGGAGATCACTGTAGATATTACTGTGTAAACAGGAATGGGTTCTTACCAGGTTAAGAAGAGTATATGGGGCCAAACCTGATGTAAGTTGGTATAGTGGTACTGATATTCAAGCAGCTAGAATGAGTTACATGAACTAAAGGTTTGCTTGGTCTGAGCAAAAGATTGCATGAGTGATATCAGAATTATTTTACATAATGCCTGAAATAATCTAAGCCCAGGTAGAAATACAGGTTTCCTTCTCTATAATATAGTATGGTAATGATGCAGCCTGAACTGCGTTGTACAGAAGTACTGTGTCTAATATGACGCATGCATAAACAGATTACCAGTAAGGAGTCGGCGAATGTGACATAGGAGATGCTACAGCTATTCAAATTCCGTGTGACAACAGCAAGGGAACATTGACTTTCATGTGGTGACCGGTACCTGATGTATTTTTGTACTTATTTTTAGGAAGTAGTGAAGAAACACGTAGGTCTACTGAGAGGGTAATACTCCACTTTGAACTCTCCATTTCTCTGAATAACACCGTATCATGATTGCATTTTGCAGGAGAACTCTTAAACTTCACTTTTAGCAATCTCAGTCAGTAAGAACCAAATGTCTGTCCTTCAGCCTCTCGCTGACCACGTCCTGGTGTTTCATTACGTGGCGTAAGAACAGGCACGCTTTAACGTTTCTAAAGGAGCGATAAAGTGCTCTCATGGTCTGCCTGGCAGCAGCCCAGCGCACAGCCACCCTGCGTGCTGTGAGAATAACCTGCCTGGGGGTTTGTGTGATGGTTGCTGCCAGCGCGTGCGTCTGTACCAGCGTGTAGACCATGTCTCTTGACCTTTCAGCTCCACCTTGAAACACCCGCTCATCGTGCCTGTTGCAAAGGGCTTTTAGAGCAGTGTTGTGGCAATCATACACAGCCTTTCCCTTGCCCACAGAAGCTTTTTTTATTTGGCAGTGACCCTATGTAAAGTTTTAAAAGAATTTACAGAGTTTTCCTTCTTCCTCTCAACACGTTTTACCTTTTTTTTCCCCTCTCTTTAACATACATAAATTACCAGGGCTTAATTTGCTGCCTTTGCTGTCGATTTGAGTTTGTAGTGGAATAAGTTAATTGGGTCAGGTCAACACTTAAGATAAATCGTCACAGTTTGGGCAACTTTCCATCAGCTGGGAATCCAGCCCACTGGTTGCCTATAACACGCTTATTGCAATAAACACTTAATTTCTAAAATGTGAACAGTCTATTTAAAAATAGTCTGTATACATAAAACAGTGCAGGTAACCTGAAGAATGAGAATGATCTTTGGAAATATTTGCCTATTATGTTTAAAAACTTACAGTAATGAGAATAAAACAGCATGTATATGTGTGCCATGTAGCTTCTACTACCAAATCACATGTAACACTCAATGGTAATTGTGTTCATAATTATGGCGTTAATTGAATTTCTGTAATAGTAAAAACTGGCATATAAAAAGTCTCTCAAGATTAATCTAAATGTTTTAGTTATGGAAGAATACACTCATTTGGAATATTTAATATAAAGAAAGCAGTATCATATTTCAGGTGAGTCTGAGCTTAATAAAATAGTCTCCCCAAATGAATCTACTCCATAAGAGCTGTTCCAAAGAAAATGTGGCAGCATGCAAAAACCCATGATCTCTCACACTGTTCCTCTTTTTGCCCTGTGAAGGAAAAGCAGTGTATGCTGAGGTATTTTCAGATTGGAGAGATATTTTAAAGGAGTGCAGCTTCATCATCTGCATCTGTCAGTCTTAAAAGATATTAAAAGTGCACTTGAAATGGATTTTTCTGTGTGGCAAAATTAACACTGCTGCTAACACTTTAATAGCCTAACAACACTATGTTAGGAAATGAAATTTTGCATATAGTGTTTGACCTTAAAGGAATAGTATCTTTCATATTTTCTTTGTAATCCATTAGGTGTTTTACTACCACTTTAGGCTAGCTTCAGGACTGATTTACAACTTACTGATTGTACAGGGGAGTCACCAGGTGTAATACAAAGTAGAATGTGGCCCGGTGTGTCTAGTGGCTTCATCCAATATATTTTCAACTGATTTATTTTTTAAGAGAAAAGAATAAGGGTAAGGATTCCCAATTTGCTAGATATTAAACCTGTATATCTAAGCCCGGGCAGTCGTCCTTCTGAAAATGAGAAAAGGATCGATAAAAACGTATCAGTGCTCTTCTCTTCTCTTCTCTTCTCTTCTCTTCTCTTCTCTTCTCTTCTCTTCTCTTCTCTTCTCTTCTCTTCTCTTCTCTTCTCTTGCTACAGGAAAAGCATGAAGGAGAATATTGCTTTACCTGTAAACAGCTGTGATTTGGCATCATTAAAAAATAGATTACATTTTTTTTTAGGGAGGAAAGTCTCTTTCTAAGTATAATTTGTTCAAGAACAGTAGCAGTTCAACATTTTTTAAGAATGAAATATAAACATTTTGAAAAAAAAGGCCCTCAGATGTCAGCTAACATAGTTATGACCTGGCCTTGTAAGAAATCCTGCATTAATACCCCTTTTCCAAAAGGTGAGGTATTGATTTGCATTATTTTCTACTGAAATGCATGGAAGGCTTTCCTTGAATATGCTGTTTTTGCCTACTGAGGCGATTGTCTTGAGTTTGTAAAATATACTGATAATTAGAGCTCAGTGCCCTCATCTTTGGCAATACATCGTTTCCACTCTCAGTTTTTTTGTTGTTGTTGTTAAGAAGTTGCCTGCTCATGCTCAGTTGCTGTACAATATTTTCAGTATTACTAGCGTTAGTTTATGTGGTGAAAAATGCGGAGTCCCCCCCGAACTACCGCGAAGTGCAGCGGCTTTATTTTTGTTATTTCCCGCTTCCTCGCAATGCGTGCTGCCCTCCCCCAGCCGCCGCGCTACAAAGCTTGTTGTACAGGGACTCCATTAATCCTACATTTCCTAGATGGTATCTGAGGCACAGTGGGTTTCCACAGAAATTAATTTGTCCTGACAACAGGCCTAAAGATTGGAGTCCAGGGATCACTTGGCAAATTCCCTTTAAACTGAGCACAATAATAAACAGAAAGCTGATAACGACAGTTCTGAAAGACCACACAGAGGAAGGACCCCGAACAGGCTCTGTGCTTGTCGGCGAATGCCTCTGATAACCGGCAGACAGAAGCTTTAGGCTTGATAGGAAAATGAGCATACCAATTTATGCATGTTTTCATATTGCAGCACCGAGCAGAACTAACTTAACGGAGTAACGGATGTTTTTTTTTTTAACTCTTTTTCCATAATAATAATAAAAGTTCAGTACAACTCTGGCCAACTGTTCTTATTTAATATCTGTATCAATAGTGCTATGACCATGTTGTAATGTCTTCCCATATTTTAGTATAGCTCAGATTTTCTCAGCACTTCTTGCATGCATTAGCGTTTTAAAAAGTTAGATAGTGGATGACAATATTTCAAAGAATAAGTCTAAAAAGTTGCAGTCAACAATTCCAAGTATATTTTTTTGTAACTTTTGAAATTGCCTTACCTTTTGGTTTCAATCATATTCTGTGTACTAATTCTATATTAAGAAGAGTAAAAAGCATTTTAGGGGACATTATTATCTGTTTGTCTGTTTTTATTTACGCTTGCCTTTGGTGCGTATTTAAATGCTGTTGTCTTTCCAAAGTTGAGGTATGGAAAATGGTAGTTTATGTTTCATGCTGGAAATATATACTAGCACCACTCTGTGAGTGTATATGTGAGTGAATAAACAAACACTTACTGGATATTTAGAGCTTGTCAGGATAGCAGCATTTCAACCCTTGATTTTTGTTAATATAGAATGTAGAGTTTTAATGATAATTATAATTTGTGGTGTGTTAGCAAACCTTTGTCAGTTATATTTGTGAAAAATGCCATCATAATTCTAAGAATTGGTAGAGGGATGTAAAGTAAGATGTGTTGTGCTTAACTTTTTGCCACTTAAGTATAGGGTATGTAACAATTTAAATAATGAATAAAGAAGAGGACAGTTTGAAAAAATATCCAGAAAATAGGTTTTGGTTATTGAAAGATACCTTGACAGTAAAGTCAAATTTTGCTTTCAGTGTCCAAAATGTATTGATAACAGCCTCTTGGAACAGAGAGGAATATGTAACTATCTTAAAAGAAGGCAACCAGTATGCTTGACAGGTAAGGCTATACACCTAAATAGCATGAGTCATATTTGATTACTTTTAATTGCTCAGATGTTTTTTTTAAGATGGAAATTTGGTAGTGGAGTTCTACATGATATATCCAAACACAACAGCAATCACTAAATGCAATGCATTCTCTGTAAGCTTTTCCAAGTAAGGAAATATGCATATGCTGGAAATAACCAGAGATATTAGAGCAGCAAATGCGTGGTGCCTGGAGCAAGCAGCTAGAAGGTAAGTGACCCCATGCTGCCGTGCGCATCGCTCGCTGGGAGCGCGGGGCATGTGGTGGTGGTTTCTGCATCGCTATGTGCGGCTGGGTGGCAGCCTGCCAGCAGCTGTGTAGTTAAGGGCTTGGAATGCTGGCTGCCCTTGGCATTTGCGATACAGAGAGTTTATATAAAAAAAGTTCTGTCTTACATGCTTTTCCAGCACAGCTAATGGGCCCAATTCTGTTTCTATTATCAGTAATGACAAAACTGCCATGGACTTCAGTAGGGGCAGCTTCAGGCTCATTATTTGAGAGCTTAACTAACTGAGAGGTGGAGTCTACTAAAGTGTGATGTGTATACCACATCTCCTCCTTGAAAAAGTAAAACCTTTTGCTCTCAGTATTGGCTTTAAATTAGTTTGTATGCTAAGAATTAATCAATTACAATTGACATACTTTTAAAATTAGACTTGGGATGACCAGTACAGTTTATATATGTCACACTTAAAAAACTCAGTTTGTTGTACTGAAATACAGAAGATTTGAAAACAACTATTTTTAATGTTCTCCAACTGTCATTCTAGGTTCTCATGCAAGACCAAATTGACTTGCTCTGCTTCTTCGTTCACAGTTCTTTAAAAGAATAAACCAAAATACTCCCCTCCACTTTTATATCAAAATCATTCTGTGCATTTCAATATACAAGCTAGTAGGTATTTTGAATTTGGATCAAATCAAGTGTTTTTCCCCCCAGCAAATAGTTCTCTAGTGTGCTTTATAGATTTGAGTCGAAGGACTGTGTGTTATTTGATGTTCTTATGAGATAAACAATAAACTTTTGAATATGTTTTTTTCCATTTGAATACAAGCTTAGGGATGCTTCACCCCGCATCCTAAAGCCTGATTTCCCTTGGGACTCATTATCATGCAGCTCACATGTTCAGTCACCTACACTGTTGAACTTACTATCAAATAACCTTCGAAACGTTACTAGTTATTACATGTCAGAGGGCAGATTTATGATAAACTAACTTTGAAACAAAATAATGAATTCTCCGTGTTCTGTTTCCAGTACCATTTCTGGTAATTTTATTGGATTTAAATTTTAAAACAGTAAGTTGCCTTTTTCTCTTATTCTATCATATAGAACAGCTCCCTCCCTTCATGAAATTTCTCCCTCCTTAAATATGGTTTATGATGATTTGAGCACTGCCTATAAAGAATAAAAATGAGAACATTTGTCTGTGAGCTACCAGCTGCCCACTGGAGTTCATTTGTGATTAAACTTTCATAGCTTTCTAACTTGGTGAAAGTTAAATTAAATTAACCCTTAGCATAGTCCCCCAGTGTCCAAATACAGCTATGTAATAGATGTCGTAAGACAGAAAACTTTCCTCGTTGCACTTCGTCCTGCCAGCATTTAGAGGTTTCAAGTGAGGTTCTCCCGTACCGGTGACAAACATCAAGAGTGTCATCTTCTCAGAAAACACAAAATGTTTTACTGTGGATTAGACTGCTCTCAAAGGCGATCCAAAGAGGTTTTCTAAAAGGGTACCCTTAGTTTTAGCCCCCTAAGCCTATATTTAGGGACGTAAATAATTGGCCAGTTTTTGAGAGGGCTGAACATAACTTCGGTGGGTCTGTATCCACTTGGTCTCTTTTAAATGGCAGTCAGTACCATTGTGACTTTTAATGAGATTGTATCGCAGGGACGAGTTCAGGTATATAAATGTTTCGTAATCATTCTGGAGGTGATTAGGCTAGCAGACATCTGCAGATGAAATTTAAAAATGCATGGTGGCAAAAATTAAGTCTGTGGCTGATTTGGATGAAAATCAGTGAAGCTCTTCTTGGTATGAGTAGCAAATTTTCTATTGTATTTCAGATGAGCATCAGGCACATTAATGTCAATAGGATTTTCATCTCCTACTAAGCAAAGCCTAGGCTTTGAGATTTTGAGATTTGAGATTTGCTCAGCTATGATATTGCCTGGGAAGTGTGACCTAGGGTAGCCCTGTGAAGCTTGGGGATAGAGCCACCATCTTCAGTACACTCTCTCATCTCTTTTGCTCCACTTGCCGTGATTGTGGTTCTCCAAGGGCATTACGGGCAAAAGTTCCATATCAGTCTGTCTATTAATATTTATGCAGCAATTGAGGAGGTAATGCATTGTTAAAATACAAGTTGGAAATGCACCAAATTTAATCACTTTTAATACTAGAAATTATGTATTTCTATATCAGATAGAGGGAAGGGGAGCTATTATTACTTTTTTTTTTTTTTTTTTTTTTTTAACCAAGTTATTTGCCTGTTCTAACATGGCTGGAATTAAAAGGGCAATAAATGCTGTTGTGTAGATCAAATTTTCAAAAGGAATGTAAGGCATATACATAAAATTTAATGTGAGACATTTAAAAATATTTAAAGCAATCACATACTATGTAATTATGTCCTCTAGTCAGTAGTGCCATGTCAGTCAGTCACTGTCTTCATGTGTAAGGACTACTTGCATACATGGAGGTGAACAGGATTTGGCCTTTACTGCTGTGCAGTTCCCCCTGCTTAAATGTAATAAGAATATTTTTATCATTGACATCACTTCATTTGTACAACTGTGCTCGTATCAGGATATTAATATAAACTGTGAAAGATCAAGCTCTCCTTTCCACCCAAAATCCACAATTACCACTTAAGAGTTAACTTGCTAAGAAAGTGTTAAGTATTTTATCTTTCTAAATCCCCAAAGAACTGTTTACTATTGTTATTTAATGACCTCCTACAGTCTTCCCTTGGTCAAATGTGGTTCCTGTTATTTGCAATAGGAGTTTTTTTCCGAGAACTAGTTGTGAGCTTTCATGCAAGCAAAATAAATCCAGTGAAAGTAAAACATTAATTATAACGTATAAAAAATAAAAAAGGAGCATGTTCGAGAAGACTGTGGTGCTCCAGTAAAACACCTTTTTTTCAGGTCACTTGGCTTTATGATGTCATTTCTGGCAGATTCGTTAGCCTGGCTCCATCACGCTATGTTCTGAACCATAATGGGATGGGAGATGATCAAAGTGAGAGTGCTAAAGGCTCAGGACATTTAAAACATGTTCTATTCTGGAGATCGTTCTAAAACTGTAAACAGATCACATTAAAAAATCTATGGTACTGAAGATAGTTGCTCATCATCCTTTTTTAGAAGGAGCTATTGCAAAGTCTGAGTAAACAGCCTTGAAGCCTTTATGATGGCAGGCTGAAATTTTCTCCAGAAATCCAGGCGATCCAAACCTCTCTGCTGTCTATAATATGATGATGATAATATGAAATTAGGTACTCACTTTATAGCAATGTATATCCCAAATAGTTGGGTGATACCTTTATACAAAATGAGGCTTATGAGAGATTTCAGTCTTGAAATCTTTGCTTGGCACAGGGATGAGCTGCACTGGAATATTAAACATTTTTACATTTCCATGAAACAATTGCTGTGTGGGATGAGTGAGTAAATAAACTCATTGGCAAGTCAACAAAATGACAGGAGGTCATTTTTCCTAATTTCAGATGCATTTTAGTGCTCAGGAAAGTGGGAAATAGTAGTGCTGATTTTTGAGTTTTTAAGGACTACACACACTGGTGCTCTCAATCAGAGGTAGGATGTGGTTGAAGCTGGAGGCAGAAATACATAAACAGTGTGACACCTTAGGTACATAATGGAGCTACACAAGAGTGTAAAAAGGATTTAGATCTATAAGCAGGATTTGACTGTATATCTTTTGATTTATGGGCTGAATATAAGTATATATTTTAAGGAGCCATTAGGGTTTGTGATTTGAAATATGCAAAGCGCAGGCTTCCCTCCGGTGTTGTGTTGCAAAGGACGGTGCAAACTGCTCATACAGGCACACATACTGCTTTATATTAGAGAAAATGGCACGGAGTAGTCTGTAGCAAGACAACTAGTTTCAGACTCTCTCCCCCAAATAAGCGATGGTCATGAATGGTGTGATTCATCACTTGCACAACTACGATTTATGACAAAGTTGGAAAGGAAAAAGACACAGGGAATACTCCATGCTGTGCTTCAATGTAAACCAGTACAGGTGTATTTTTTAAGCAAGTTAATGCTGCTCAGAGAACTGCAGCTATTGATAGGGCCACACAAATGCTGGAGAAGAGCTGGGACTTCTAGGTACCTGCATGGTGCAAACAAATAAATATATACTAAGAGCTGCCAGGGCAGTGAGCAAGACTGTGGAAGGAAGCTGGCTGTACTAAATGGACATGAGATGCAGGCAGGGGCAATCACTTGAGAAACCAGCAAGAGATTTGGCACCTCCCAGTGTCCCCTGTCCCCGTGTGTCGTTCCATCCCTGCAGCAGACATACTGCTCCTCTTCTTGGGTGGCAGCAGCAGATGCAGCTGGTGACCTGCATTTGGTGCCCTCTGGCTCTGCCTTTGCTGCAGCTCTTATCATTTGGACAAATGCTCCTCTTGTTTACCATAATGCAAATTTGGAGCAACCCCTCTGCCATTTCTCGAGCATAAATATTGCACTCTGTGTAATTCCCGTCTCCTCCGTCACGCAGATGGAGCCTGGGAGGCAGGGGAGGAAGGCTCCTCTTCTGAATATCCATGCATTGATCTTTTGGCTGTGGGCCCCAGGTGACTAAGCAGGCCGCACATTCGATCTATGTAGATATGGGAGCTGCTGTTTGTCTTTTCTTTTGCTCCTTGCTAAAAGCACTTCCCTTCCCAGCTCTAAAAACAGCTTTAATACAGGAACCAAGGGTGCAGCCCGCAGTTTCTTTACTGCACCTCATTACTGCTACTCCAGCCAGGAGAAAAGGCTGCCTTGCCATGACAAACTGTGTGCTGGCTCTGTGATTTGTGTAAGCTCAAATTTTGCACTAATTCACTTATATATACTAGATGGAAAACACAGCCTCAGGGCTGCTATAAACTATGCTGCTGTAGCCACAAAGGACCATTCTGCCAGCTGGGGAATCACTGGAGCATGCCTTGCACGGGGGGCCCGAAGGAGGAGTGAAATAGAGTTTATGCACTTGTCAGAAAAGCTGCAGCGCGGGAGAGACTCTAGCCCCTTCCATGGAGCTGAAGCACGAATAGTGCTTAGGGCTGAAACAACACACGGAAAGAACAACTAACAGTCCTTAAGCTCAGGTACTTGCACCCGAGTTACCCCAATAACGTTGTGTTCGAAATGCTGGTAGTGGTTATGCTGTTTCCTCGGTCCTATGCTGGCCCTGCTTAAGTATTGGCTACCAGAAAACAACCACTATTTTGGGCTGCTCGCTGAGCAAAGTTTGTGTCCGTTCTCCTCTGCTTTCCTATAGCGCTGATCCATCCTGCTGCTTTGTTTTGTGTTGTAGTGCAATTCTGCAGCTTTAATTTTCTGTATGAGCTGCCAATAGATAATTTAAGATCATTCCTTCTACGAACACTGAGAGTGCCACATCAGCTGGCTCCCCAAATGATTGCTTGTCTTGTTACAGATAGCTGTTGACCTGTTCCTTTAATGTTACAAGACTGCATCTAACTGCTGTCTTAAGCCAACCTACTTCCTTCTTTTTAATGAAATTGTCCCTTCAGCCTTTTTCCTGGGCTGGCTTTTCAACAGTAACATTAGAAACACTATGCTCAGTTCTTTCCTCCGCTAACACCTTGCCCAGAGCTAACTTGCAGCTTCACTCTGTCAGCTGTAAGATATAGATACACTGTTGTCTTAATTACTCATGTTTCTCCTGCTGCTCATAATTCTGCTTGTTCCACCAAAGAGCTCTTCAGAGAGCTTTACTGCTTCCTTTTTCCTTTCTTTGGGGGTTTAAAGGTTGTCAGATATATAAATGATCCTTGTTGCAGTGCTTTGGTGGTGACAGTGTCCTTTGTGGAAAAGATTTAGGGGGATGGGAAGACTAAATATGAATACTTTTAGACTATATCTCTGTGGAAGAAAAGAATATACATAGTACAACCTTGCATAACAGAGCATCAGAGAGTGTGTATGGCAAATCTCATCTCTAATGAATAGCTATTTCTCCTGCGGCTTAAAATGCAGATGCTGATTTTCTGTGGTAGGGTTTTCTTTACTCTCAGTGTCCACCACTGACTATCCATGACTATATCTGGCATACTGCTATTCCTCTAAAACTGTAGTTGAAGAGGCACTGGAGACTTAACAAAAATACTGCTGTGCCATAGCAAAACCCTTGTCCTTTGTGGTTTCAGCTCTCTCTTTTATGACTATATGCTATTTTTTTGTGTTATCTATATTAATTAACAATCTTTTTACTACTGCAAGTATTGCACATAAAGTACCATAGACCAGACTGATAACATACCTGTAGTTTTTTGGCAAAGGCTTAAACAAATTTTATCATAAAAGCGAGCTCTGTAATGGATAACACCTTTGTCCAAACTCCTTTATTCCTGACTATTTGAACTCCATGCTCAATTTTAACAGATCTCAGCTGTAATAGTAAGATTTTTCTTTGGCAGCATATATCTTAGTATTAAGATATGCTGGTATAAGCATCTGGTTGTCTTAGTTCAGTTGGTTGATAGTCAAGTGCAGGAAGCAGTACTGTGAGTTTATGTTAATTGAATGAAATAAGAACTTGTCAAACTGCTGTGGTTGAACCAGTCTCCACTATAAAGCTTGTTGAGATGGTTGTGTGGTTGGAGGTGAGACTAAGCTGGATGTGCTGTCCACGAGTGACACCTAAACCCTCCACTGTGTGTTTAAACCTGCTGCTTTTGTTGTGGTTGCTTTTTAATAATTATCTGGTGAAAATCCTGTGCCTGTGTGCATAAAGAAATATTTTAGCATCAAAGCAGTGAGAGACAGCAACACCAAAGACTTACACACAACTCTTCAGGGTTTAAACTGATCTAATAGAAGTAATAGGCCTATAAACCATAGGCTGCAGTAAGTCATGACCAAACTCATTGAGTAGCACAGATGTGACTAAAGAGTCTATTAGAGGGAGCAAATGGAAATAGATGAGGGAACCTGGTGAGAGGTGTTAGAACTGAGAAGTAATTCAGTTCTGCATGGAGGAATGGTGTGTAGAAAAGAGTCCTCGAGTTAGAGCTCACCTTTGCAAGGGCTAATGGGGATCGGTAACCAACTCCAGACAAGTCAGGTTTCAGGCAAGGTCACAGGAGTTAGGCCCCGTGGGAAATACATGCAAATAATAGCTCATTTCAGGCCATCATGTATAGGAGCTCATAGTCAAGGAGTGCCGTTTGAATAACACACAGTGCAACTGCAGCCCACGACTGGACAAGAGAACTGGTGAAGATGACCCTTAGAAAAATCCAGATTCCCTGATGTTTGCCACTGAATTCTGTTTATTTTTTTCCCCCCAGCCCCAGCAAATGGACACAAGGTCTATGACCTAAAATGGAGATCAAAGGCATGGATCTGCCATGAACTATTACACATGAAAACATGCCCAATTTTGACCTTGCTATCTTGTCTGTAGTGAGCCATTGGCTGAGACTGGTATGCTGCATCTTAATCCTCTCTCTCTCCTCAAACGCCAGTATTTTTGATCGATTGTGTGGGGTACGAAAGAACCAAGTTTGGCTTTCTGTCCTTTCTGATGGCGACCAGGTACCTGCGTGCACCTCCGTTGTCACGTGGGTGCAGCGTGACGCAGCTGAAGTGCTTGCCTCTTGCTTTGCTGGGAGACGCAGGACTCCGGGCATAGACTGAGGCTTCAGCACAGTCACAGCAAAGTCTGAACTGGTTATGTTTACAGAGTTTTGGCTCTCACCACTTGTTCCTGTGTTTTTTCTCTGTGTGTTTGTGTGTGCCATTGCTACTTGAACCATTTAACTCGTCGGATTCAAATGTTTCATAAAATCACAATTACATGACTTTTTTTAAAAGTGACTCTTGTTTAAGGAAGCAGTCGATTAAAACGTATTTTGTGTTTTTAGTATGCAAGATGTGACTTGTCGTGTTTCAAATAGCACGGGACTTACGTCTTTATAATTAATCCCCACTTCTTCAGCGGATAGCATATTGATAAGGAGAAGATTATATCAATGAAAGAATATTTAGTGCATACTTCCTCTATTTAATATGTCTTTAAATACTTCTTGCAAGAGAGCAGTTTGCAAAAAAATTGTGTTAGGTAACATCATTTCTAAGAGACACTTTTGCTCAGACACTTAGGACACTCTGGGAGGCTGACGAAAATACTGTCTCTCTCATCCCTGTCATTATTTCCATGCAGTTTACTTTATACATACAAAAGTTCCCAAGAGACTACCCGATTGTGTAGACTTAAAAGAGATACAGTTCTTTTGTGAGTACCAGGGCTTTAAGTAGTAATTGCAGTAAGTTTCAGATGAGAAGAACAGAGACTTTTTTGGAAAAGAGATGATAGGGGGAATGGAAAGATAACAGAATTCGAAGAGTCATTTAGTAAATCAGCGGAAAATGCTACACTGTGGTAGAGAGCACTGCCGGGATCGCTCTGGGTCCAGTCGACAT
This sequence comes from Rhea pennata, assembly GCF_028389875.1. Lineage (NCBI taxonomy): Eukaryota > Metazoa > Chordata > Aves > Rheiformes > Rheidae > Rhea > Rhea pennata. The sequence goes on along the minus strand of NC_084673.1, from coordinate 3,059,617 downwards.
GCAGTGCTGGGCATCCGTACTGCTCCTGTCTGCAGGCTGAGTCCTGTTGGGTACAGGCTGCCCGACATCTCCTTTGCCTTTGTGGTTGAAGACATCGGGACTCTACCAGGAAAGTCCCCAGGAACCTGGCAAGGCGCTGGTGCTGTCAGTGCAACCTGATGTTACTGCAAGGACAAGGGTGGAGCTGGAGGCTGCAGAGCACAGGTGAGAAGCTGGTATGTAGTTTGGTTTGCTCAAGGTTTCCTCCAGGAATCCCAGCACTGTCTCCTGAGAACTGGCTCTGAAAGCATGGTGGTGGGCTAATCTACGGTCAAGCAGCTGCTGTGGCATTTGGTCTGTTCGGGCAGCTGCTCAGTGCTGGGCAGCCCCTTGCTTACTGAATCTTCTGTAGTGATGCTCAACAAATTACTTGACCTTGTGCCTCAGTTCTCCAAATGTAAAGATGTTTCTCTATAAACTCTTCTCTACAAAACCAAGGATTGTTAAAATAAATTGCTCTCGTGACTGTGTGGTACTTGGATGCCATGGTAATATAATTAGTTGCATAGTGATCTTACTAAAAATGTCTTTGGTGGAGGAGAGGAAGGGTGGAGGACTTGTTTAGAGGATGGCTATTAAAGGGGAACAAGTTTCCAGACCTTAGGCTTTGCCACAGCTTGACTGCAGAAGACAGGTCCTGTGTCAGCTGTGGCTGACACAGAGATTCAGAGCATAATGTTTACTACACGTATTCATGTGAGATACAATGCAGTACACAATATTTGAAGCATTAAAAGATTATATAATAGCTTTCCACCACCAGCAAGCCTTTTGAAAAAATTATATGGTATCTTGGACTAGAAGTCTTTCTTGGCTGATGTATAACTTGCAGCAAACTTCAGAAAAGTATAACCGTTACCATTAAATTCCCTTTCTTTCCCTCCTTCCCTTCAAAGTTATATACAAGTTCAGGAACTTCTGGGCTACTTAATCCAAAGGAGAGAGGCATAGGATTGTGCACGGGAATCCGGAAGCCTTGGTGGAGGAAAGCTGTGCCGATGACTAGCTTATTACTCTGCCAAACCCCCAGACTTCTTCAGCAGCTTAGCTCTTTTTGCTTTTTAATACCTGTTAGATCTTTTTCACTCACTACCCTCAGAATGACCTCTGGAGCTATGGTTGCCAAATGTTACCCATATTAAATATGAGTATGTGTATCAGCATCCATAAGGCGCATGCTTGCACGTTGTAAAAGCTCTTATATTGTCGCAGCAGCCTGTAAATTGTCAGAAGCTTTTGAAGTTAACAGTTTAGCTCTAGTTAGCTGAAAGTTATTATAGAATCATTTCATCGGATGTTTTCTTAGCTGCTTCCCTGAGAAAGAAATTTGTTGTCTGTCATTTATGCTTAACCTTATTGTACATTTATACAACAAAGGATAGGCTGTTTTTCTTGGTTAAATGAAGACTAACCATAGTGCCAGTAATAAAAAGCAAGGCTTCATAGCAAAATTCAGAGCTTTCTTTTTAAGTATAGGTAAGATAATGTAACAACAGAATGAAGGGCTGACAGTACTGGGTGGCATTTTGGTGGGTGTTGTTTTATATATGTTTATGTAAATGCTATGCTCTTTTATTCAGATTTTCTTGCATGTTAGGATTGGGCATAGTCAGCCATATTTTCCATGCTGATGAATGAACAGTGCTCAAGGAGTTTAGCTGAGATTGGCTTCCACTGCAAGAAAGATTGCTCTTTGCTGCCTGAATCATAATTTTAAAGCATGGAAACTATTCATCAGGAAAGCAGCATTTTAACTCCTTACATCTTGCAGCCTGATCTTTGCAGAGTAAAAATTCTTATCCTCTGAAGTTGATGGGAGTTTACTATGGGCTGTAATAAGTCTATAAGGTCACCTTGATTATTGTGCATCGATGTGGTACCCTCAGTATATTCTTGATAAGACTGTCCATTCCGTGATTTAATCCAAATCTGTTTAATCATATATAATCCACATAATTCAAATATAGTCAGCAAGGATCCAGTTTTATAGCAGTACTGGGAGGAGGGAAATCTTGTGTTGTCACAAGTCATGCTGACATCAGTGGGGTTTCTTATTGATGTAGGACTTAGTGCTGGCACATGCAATTGCAGCAAAATTTGGGTTTTAACGTATTTGCAATTTGATGTATTTTTAGGAGGCAATTGCTGTGAGGTAACTGAGTAAATGAACTCTGGGCTGTGTCTAACAAAATCTCTAATTAAGTGCAGTGGTTGCTGCAGGGAAAATATATGCAATAATCTGTAACTATTTATTGTGCAGTAAAAAAACAAAACAAAACAAAAAAACCCCCAAAATCAGAATCCTTATGTTTTTGGTTTAGAAATTTCACTGTATGTTACATGTGTCAAAAAGAGCCTGTGCTCCTTCCAGGACATTCTTTATTGGTTTAGAACTGTTTTGACAAAAACTAGGTATTTTTCAGGCTAAGTAATATGCAGACTTTTTTTTTGCAACATTATTGGCTACAGTCTTCTTGCTCAAGGTATCAGTACCAGCTCACAGTCCATTTGTGTAGCCATTTATTAATATGATGCATGTGCAGCTCTGTGGCCTAATGCCTTATAGCCCTGAATCTAAAAGAAGTCCTCAAATTCATGAGTGTCTGTAAACATCTGAGTAATCCCATTAAATTCAATCCATGCATCCATTAACAATACAAACTAATCCTCAAAAAATTCTGAAAAGGGCAAAAAGAAAATATCATGCTTTTAAAGGCAATAAAATTATGTTTATGCTTAATGTTAAAAACCGGCCTGTATAATTAGTGCATGATCTAAAAGACTGAATCCATTCCCTCACCATGGTTTAATAGTTATCCAGTGAAAACAAAATATAAGGTGAACTATTTTTCAGCTTTCATACTATGTCACTTTTGATATGTTTTTGACTTGATGTCAAGTTTTTCTTTTTTTGTTCATTGTGATCATTTTGTAATTTTCTATGGATTTATTTTGATTTTAAGTAGGCATACACATTAGCTTAAGCCACATAATTTCTTCTGGCCAGCTTTGCCAGTAAATCACTGAACTATGTAATTGAGTTTGTATAAAATTATGCATTATGATCTTGGGAATAAGTAAAACAGAAACAAAAAGTTCATTTTTTGTAGTATCCTTTTTTTTTCTGCAAAACTTTTGTTTTAAACCTGTTCTTCTGCTCCCTAACATGATCATTTTGATCGTTCTTACAAAGTTGAAATGAACAGCGAACTACAGAAAGAGTCCAACCAAAACTAGTAATAATTTCTGATTTGGTAGGTGGAGTTGAATACTATGCCTGCATTTGTGGTTAGCTACAAGCAGTGCATTATGAAGATGATGGTATTCAGCCACACACCCAAACAATTTGATTCAGACAGATTGGATACAACATTTTGAGCAGTATATGAAGAACAGGTGAGAACCCTTGAGAATGAAGCTGAACTAATAATTATTCTGGTGGTCAGGGAAAATATTTCTGTATAACACAATAGATCTTCTATTAGAAACCCAAACTACTAATTACAAGCTGTCTGAAGACTTATTATAAATGAAGTGGAGATACAAACATGTTTATATTATGGGGAAGCTTATTTGCAGATAAGGAGGAAACCAGTCACACATCTTCCCAGACATAATTTTAGCTGCTTTAATTAGCGGGTTTGCTTTGATTTAATTTAATTCAGTGATTCTTCGTGTCCTTACTGACACGTGTGCAAATAAAATCTGCTGACCTGACTTTTGACATCCGCTTCCCTTTTTCATTTGTGTTTTTGTTGTTGTTGATTTCTGCACTGTTTACAGTGAAATGATGGGGTCAACACTTCCTAGCAGCGTGGCCAACAGATGTAGCATAGAGTTGACAACTGTACATTTTCATGCGCTTTTGTTACCTCAGCACTGACTGATTGCTGAGGTGCTGGAAGTCAGGATGTCAAAGGCCATCAGAAGATCCTAATGGCCTTTAGATCCCAATTCTGTTAAGGTCAGAATGGCAAAGATATGCTTTTTTGTGTAGCTGCATGTAAAAGTGCAGCGAGTTTTTTTTTTTTTTTTTTTTACTAGAGAATGAGACACTGGGCAAAAGCCCCTTAGGTGCTCTTAGGAACTTACTGCAGCTTGTGCATCAACTTTGTGTTGAAAAGTAAGATTTAAAAGCCATCAGAATCAATATATTTAAAGTTTGGAGATCTGGTGGTTTTATCTTGAGTGAGACTAGTTTTTGACAGAATAAAAGCATTTAGTCCAGAATAAAAAAACACATTGATGTACTTACAAAAAAAATGCATGCTGACTTTTAACTTTTTTTGGTCTGTGTGTTTGCAAACTATTTTTTTCTTTGCATCAGAAAAACAATTGCTGACATACCAGGTGTTGTTCTCCCTTCTCTCTCAACCCCTCCCTTTTTCAATGCCTCACAGCTGTATGGTAGGTAATTAAAACAATCACTGAAATGTTTCAAGGCTGTCGTAGCCTTTAGTTGACTTTTAAAATCTGTATTTGAAGAAGAATAGTAAAATTAATTTGTATCTGGCTCAGGAGAGTGCTCTTTACTTGAGCAATGGGCTTTACAACATTGGCAACAAAAAGAATGAAATTAATGTTATACTTGCCTTTATCTGGGGTTATTCTGTTAACTGTTTTACACTGGAAATTAATTTCAATATTATACAGATGTCTAGAAGTCATGAATGCAACAGTTCTAGCAGACAGTCAGATAGCTCTTCTGCTTCATAATCATGGTAAAAATATTAATTCAGAAGGAGTAAACTTGCCAGGACAATTAAGTGATCCTGCCTCCAGATAATGGGAAGAGGAAGCTTATATCCTTGGACTATCAAATATGTAAAATTAAAAAGTGTCATAACACTTATTTTGAAAAGACCAGTAATTTTACAGGTTTATCTTTCTAGTGAGAAAAATTGCTTTAGCAACTATGAGATACAGAGGCTTCTGGATAGGCATATTTTTGATGTTGAAATGCTCTTCTGTTTTTCTTCCATGTCTCTCTCTTTTCCGTTTCAGTTTCCTACTTCAGTAGTAGACTTTATAAAACTTGTAATTCATTCGCTATGAAATGCTTAGTCTATGGGATGAGATTTTATTCTTAAAATAAACCTCTTTGTAATATATTATTTTTGATCCTTGAAAAAATAACCCTTCATCTTTACAAATCAATGTGTTCTGTCAGCGCACAGTGAATCGTGGAAACTGAATAGTGTTAAATGAAGAGCAAACCAAATGAGCAATGTATATAAAACATGAGAACATGAGCAACAAAAAAATACAGTATATAGCCCAAGTATTAATAGAGAAATATTTATGAAAGCGTATTTTATTCTCTTAAAGCCTTGTGAGAGTCCCAGAAGTTCAATAATTATTGCTAAGAACATCTGCATTTGCAGAAAAAGAGAGTGTGCTTCAGAAATAGCAAAAATATGCAATACTGGTTTTAGGTTTCCTCTCTCTTAAGTGCTAAGTTTGTAGGTACAAAGGGTACAGGCAGAAGTGTCTGTCAGAGGTAAGGTGCAGCCTTCCCTTCCTCTGCTTGTTTTCAGAAGTGCATCTTACCTTATTACACCTTTGCTTGGAATACCTCACAAAATCCCTTTTCTTCCTTTTTGCCTTCCCTCCCTTCCTTTTCTGATTTGTCCCACTTTGGAGTTTTACGCTGTTCTGGCGTGTAAATAACAGGTAACAACTCTCACATATATAAGCAAATAAAAGAAAATACAGGTTAGGGAATTTTCAGTATAAATACAATTGATTTGGGCTTAGAAAATAGTCGTTTTTAAGAAGTATCTAGGATGGTAGCTTTTGCGTATTCCTCGTTGCTTTGTGGAGAATCCTTGTCCGATACGTAGTGCACGTATGCAGATAGAGCAAGTGCTTCTACAAGTCTGTCTTTGAAAATCTGAAACATTCCAGCTAACAAAGAGTGCAAAGGGAAAATATCAATAGTGACAAATCTAAATAATGGCTTTTTCCTGTTAATTTAAAAATTATGACCTATTGCTGTGTGTACAAATATTTTCTATTGATTAAAGATAGTATAATCGCATCCTCTTTCTTTGCTTCTCTGTGAATATTTCCAACTACACGCAGGTATTGCAAAGAAATTTACAGATGTGGATAAAAATAAAAGACTTAAATACTAATCTGCATCTTTGCTTCAACACAACTCAATTTGACAGTGTATTTTTTGCCAGGTGGAACAAAGAGCAATAAATTAGTTTTGAACATTTATGATCTTGCATTATAAAGACTGCAACAGACTGTGTTCAAAAAATCAATTGTCAGAGTGATGGGGGATTAATAACTCTGGTACTGTAACCTTTTCCGTATCTGCAGACTGGGTAAGGGCACATTTCAAGATCTGCTGCCATATTTCATTATTGCAACTTATATTTGAAAGACCTTTTTGATGCTTAAAAGAAAGAAACGGATTAGTTTTTAGTAGAGCTGGATGAATGACTCATAATTAATAATTCATTCAATGAATTTTACCTTTTATTCTGTGAGAAGAATAAAAAAAAAGTTGACAATTTTTTTCGTGAGACCTATTGACTATTTGGGTTTCTAATCAAAACTAGAAGTTCAAGGTTTGTTGTGTATTTGTGATTGATAAATCAGGTGTTATTGGTTTAATTCCCCAATTAATTGAGGATAAATACTATAGTAAATTACTTAATTGAATATTTGAGGAGACTGTATTTTAAAAATTCCTCTTCACATGCATGCAACCTTAAAAAAACAGTTGTACCAAGTATTATTGAAAGTAAAAATCCAACTGTATGAAAGTTATTGGAAGGGAAATGGAAACGAGTCAGGAATACGACCAAATGAAAATTCACTACAAGACGTAAATGCATTTTCTGTAGGCTTCTCCTGCAGTATTTTCCAGCTGTAGTTCTTCCTAATTAGCTCAAGCACCCATTTTGAGAAGACCCCTAAATATTGGGAATAAATATGGGAGCAAGGCAAATGAGAGCTGAGGTAATAGGTTCTAATCATTAACAGCTTTATTGTATTTCCCTCGCTCCCAGCTGGGGTGCGAGTTGTGTTTTATACTAGTGAAGCATACGTAATAGTGGTTGTCATCTTCTCGTCTCCTTCACCTCTCAGCTGGTGAGTCTGAATCACGCCGATGAAAGCCCTATTGCGCTAAGAGCACGCTTGGGTTCTCCTGCGATTTTTCCAGGCGTGCACTTTATTTGGGCTTCTCCCTAAACAGAGGGCAAAACACGGCAAAATATTTCCCAACAAAATCCACATATGTAATCTCAAGGGCTGTGCATACCATCTAACCGTCATTTCCTTTGATTAACCTTCACCTGACCTCGCTCCCGGAGGCGGTTTCAGATCCTTTTGTTGCTCCGCGTAAGCACTGCGCTCCGTCAGGTGAGTCCGTCCGTCCTTAAGGAGCTGGATGTAGTCTTTATAAATGACGAGCGTTGCAAGATAGCTGAATTTTGGGGGAGAAGTATTTTATGAATACATGATTAATATTTCAGTTCAGAAAAGGATTGTGACTAAGGTAAACAGCACTTTCTTGCTGCAACTTCTTCACGTTGTTAGCAAATACCACTTTGCAGAGAGTAAAATTATTAACGAGAAAGTGTTGGTATTAATGACTTGTTTCCTTTAGAACAGTAGAGTTTTAAAACTGCCAAACTAGGCTTTTGAAACCCAACAGGTTGGTATTTAATTTCAAATTTTAATCTGTAAATGCTAAAAAAAATGAAAATTATAAAGGCCAGACCAGACCAATCATTTCAAAATGATCCATGTCTATGTATGTTAGATGATTCAAACTGAATTTTTTTTGGATGATCAGTTTAAAGATGATGTGGAGATCTTGACTTTATGTCACTGTTTGGGACAGATTTTTTTTTATTTATTTTTTTATTTATTTATTTTTTAAAGGAGTCTCAGATTTTTTCTAGGGTAAATATTAAACCTGGCTATTACGGAACCAGTCTGATCACATATTTGGCTGACAGCAATGGAAGGCAAAGCCTGCACTGGATCCATAGTTTCTACTTAGGTTATAGAATAATTTTTGGAGTGATATTAAAGACTCTGTGATCGAGTATCTCTACACCCCGAAGGTGTTCCAGCGGCTCATAGTTGTTCCTAGTGGCTAAAACTGTGCACCTTGCTTCTAGGCTTTGACCTTGCAATCACGTACCATTCGTGTGAGTTTAAAAAACATGTTATGAGAACCCTCAGCATCGTATCTGTATTACAGCTGATGGTCAGCTTGTCCCTTAACCCAGTTTTTGATGCACTAAATAGGTCAGAGTTCCTAAATATTTCATTATCAAGCATGTTTTATGGATCTCTTATAATTTTTGTAGATACATTCTGCCCCTTTCACACTTTGTCATTTTTTATTATACAATTTGAGGTTTGATGAATGAATTTGATGTAAGCATGAAAACAGTTCATGATTTCTACTCAACCCCCAAGATCATGAGACTCATACGAAAATAACGAGATTTAAAATGGCACTAAAAATTACACTGTACAATTTCTGGGCAACCACCGAATACAGGATCCACGTCTTCTGCGAAGAGTTCATAATCGTGCTGGCTGCTGGTTTTTCCCGGTCTGGTGGGGTGAGTTACTTACTTACCTTTTTCGACCGGGGCGGCAGCAACGTTGTTGCAGATGCATCGCGGCTGGTCGGAGCTGCCGGCAGCGCAGGGGCGGTAAGGCTGCGCCAGGCGGCAGCGCCGACATCCCGGCCGGCCCTGAACTGGCGGGTTTTGACCAACGTTTTAACTAATGCCTAGAAAAAGGCATCCCATAGTTTCTGCGGGGATTGTAAAATCCCAGTTTTGGAATAGCCGTGAGCCGTTATCGTCCCTTTTAAGGTTGTGATTCTGCAGAGGCAGCGTTTTCTTTGCGAGCCTCTCCAAAACCAGTGCACGCCCTGAGAGCCTTCTGCAGGGACAGCGGGGTACTCACCTGGCCTACGGAAGAATTTAAATGGAAGAACAAAAAGAAACTGAAATTGCCTTAGGGATTGAGGTCAGGTGAAGGTTAATCAAAGGAAATGACAGTAAAATGGCATTCATGGCTCTCGGTACATTTTTAATCATTCTTGTCTTTTTTTTTTTTCCTCTCTGTCATGAGAGACACAAAGAATGCACAACTTCTTACCGTTGCGTTTAGTGAGGAAAGATCTTTATTTTTGTCTTGGTTATTTTTAAATATACCCTCTTTCGGATTTTTCCTGTAGTTTGGCTCCTGCGACTCACATTGCAGTGCTTTGAATGTACTTTGAGTGTGGGAAATAGAGAACCTGTGTGCGCGTGTGTGGGAAGCAGGATGTTAAGAAAAGCAGGTAATATTCTCTGGAATATCTCTCATTTTATCTTCTCTTTCTAACGTGTTGTTTTATGAAGGATTTCTGGAAACCATGAGTACAGTAAATAAATAATAAAACAAAATACATGTTTTTTTTTTATTATTTTTTTTTATACAAGTGCCAGGCTGAACGAGGTCCATCAGTGGAGCTACTGGAAACAGAAACAGTTTCTTTCTGACTCTGTTGTCCTACAAGTAATTACTCTCTCTTTAAGTGTAGATGTTTTGTGTATTTTTAAGCAAATTCTTAAAATAGCCTTCTTAGTTACAATGAAATTTGGAAATAATATCTTAGTTTGTGGGCTGTCGCATTCCGATTTTATATATTTGCAAAGGCCCCGTTTAGAAACACTTGCTTTCCAAGTTGTGAGTTGTCATTTTACGCTAGTCACCTTAGATAACTTTGGCATAACTACAACAGGAACAGGAGCAACTTTATATAACTTATAACTGCCTGAGGCGGCTTTTAAAAAATGTGAGCAATGCATTTCTTTTCGAGTACGCTTATAGCTCCCTTCCCCCCAGTGATGCAGAGAATCCTAAAGGGTGTACGTTAAACCCGAGCAGCTCTCGGCTGCTGCGACTTGGCTACGGCAGGCGCGCGCTCGCCGCTCCTCGGATCGCACGCCACGAAGCGCTCCGCGCTGCGGCGCCGCTGGGAGTCGAGGTTATGCAAGACCTGGCAGCGTTAAGCCTTCCGAGAGGAGCGGGTAGCTTAAAGAAAACATGTTACTGCAAACTCATGTTATGTTATCACCCCAGCGAGTTGCAGCTAAGAAGTGATGTTTTGTACGTATGCTTTCCCCCCGTCCCAGGAAGCAAATCTGGAAATGGTTTCTCTGTGTGTCGTCGTGCCGTTTGTTGCCGTGATTGCTACTGGTAATGTGGCACTTTTCTGCCAGATCCCACATACCAAATGCTGTCACATGGGAGCCATATGTGGTGTTTGCCGAGGAGCTGGGGAAGGAGGGAAAGCAGTGCTCTGTGCTACAAACGGCCCGAGAAAAGCGCGCCGGGAGGTTATCGGAAAACACAGAATTGGTCAAAAACGGGAAAAATGTATCTGAACTCGGTGGCTGGTGGTTGAATCCAGTTGATGTCTTACCTGCGTCCTTTCTCTTCAGATATGCTGGGGAAGGAAAGTCAGAAACATAGCTGTGCAGGCTGCACTGTGCACTAGCTCTAGTAACTCACGTGTAGCGCCGCACAGCAACAAGTGACTGCTTTTACAGGCTGAGATAGATGAGGAACTTGAGTGTTACCATGTTTACAGGATTTGACTCTGTCATTTTATGATGCTATAACAATATTGATGTTATATTCGGCATCAGCTCGAGCAGTGGCCTGTCTGGTGTGCTTCTGTCGTAACTTCTCTGCCTGTATTAGTAATAGAAATATAAGTAATTTTTGGTGAGTCTTTGGCAAAACAGAAATGTCTATTTAAGGAAAAGAAGACTAAAATGTGAGCAAGACCATTGTAAATGAAACCTGAATACCAGAGCTGAAGACAACATTAACTGATGACGACTGGTAAACAGCTGGACTGGGAGTATATATATATTTTTTTCAGAGGCAGTGGTATGACCTCAGAATTTTGCTGAAGTAAACACTGAAGAGTCGTACCCAAATCATATACATATATTTTAAAGCATCCAGTAAAAATATCCAAACTGTGATATATTTGTACATCCAAACTATGCAAATACAGGAAGTATTGGATTGGTTTGAGCATCTTTATTCCAACCGTTCAGACTGGCATCCAGAACACAACTTTCTTTGCAGATCTATTTTTAAGAGTTGCTGAATTTGTGTAGTGTTGTCTTTCCTTTTCCAAAAGAACAGAGTTGACTGGAAAAAGTACCAAGGCTAATGATCAGCAAAAGAAACTCTGGCTGAAATGAAATCTCCTGAATGTGTTGCCTGAACACACTGAATTGCAGTGCGTTTTCCTGCCTGCCCTGTAGCAGTCAGGAAAAACGCTCAAAAAGTGGGAGCCGGGAACGTACCGAAGTCCCATTGCTCAAGCGCGGCTCGCGTAGGGACCACCCTGCGCCTATGCCGGTGCCCGCAACCACACAGCGGTCTGCCGAGGAGATCCTCGCACCCCTTGGAGGATCACTTGGATCCACTGTGTCCTTTTCCATGCGTGTATCGGCTGGATGCATTAATGTTATTGGTCTTTGCCTGTTTTGCAAAAAGGCTGTGGGATAAAAAAGTGAGCGTTTCCAGTTTCCTCTGTGGGCAGGAAGCGGGGTTTTGTGCTCAGTCTTTGCTGAAACCATGGTAATGGGAGTGAAGTAGCTGAAGATCAAAGGTGAAGTTCTGCTTGGCGTCTCACAGTTTTGCAGGCTGCTCTTTGCGTCGTGAACCAGATTAACTGTGCACCTGCCCTGAGAGGGGGAGTTTCTGAGTGAGAAAGCTCATTTGAGCATCAAAATAATATGATAAAAAAATGATAGATTAATGGCAGTATCAGATGTTTTTGCCATTCATTTTCCTCTCTTTTTTGGAGCTGGAAAAGAATGTTCTGTGGAAGTCTTCCCAGGTGCAGGGATTGATCTGGAGAGGAAGGAGAAGGAGGTTCCGTGAGGGTGAGACTGCTGGTGACACCATCAGCAGCGCTGCAACCAAAAGACAGAAATCCAGCGATGTGGGAAGGGGTGGGTAGATGGGGGACGAGGAGAGGGAAGTGAGTGGTGTGCCACCCCTTGTGTGCTGCTCCTAGCATCACCTGCACACCGAGGCTGTCTTTAATTTCCAGGAGGTGAGGACACATGCAGAAATAGCAGCTGAACCCCCCAAAGGGTTCTCGCTGTGGCTGCCTCTCGGCAAGCGGATCAGCATGTGGCTTCAGTGCTGACTGTTGTTGCTGGCCCCAGCTCGGGCTCGGGTTTCTCTCTCCTGTGACACAGGAAGGAAGACACCTTCTGATGGCCCCACAAACTGACTGATGGTCGGAGTGAAGCCAACAGCAAGGGTTAACCCATACCAGCTTCCCTTATCTCCACTCAGGTGGAGAATGTGGGGAAATTGCTAATACAATGTCCTTGTTAAGCTGATCAAGTTACAAATTGGTTTGGTCGGTACCACTGTGATAAAGTGGTCTGACGGCTCTTTTGGTTCACAGGCTGCAACAAGCTCATGCGCTTTGGTCATTAAGTGGTTTATGTTGGAATAAATTGGTGGCCTCAGTTCTATCCTCCAAGTCTGCTGATAAAAATAACAAATTTTTGTACTTTGGTACTAGCCTCATCCAATCCAAAGCCCAAGAGATCTTAGCTGCATTTGAGGGATCATTCTAGGTCAGATGTGATGGACGAAGTATGAAGGCTTTCTTACCCGTGGTATAGGTGTCCTTGCTGATAAATAGGCGGTTTTGTTTCTGCTGTCAGGTTGACACTTTCATTTTATACTATTCCACCAAGTTAGGAAGAAATTTATGCTGTCTAATTTTAAACATCCAGTTTAGGTTGCTTCTGGCTGTAGCAGAGCTCTACCTCTGCTTGCAGCACGTCTGGAAGCATTTCTACAATTGCAGAGGCAGTTAAGCAGCTCCTGCTCTGCTTCCATTGTCTGTCCACCTCCTCCTTCTCCTCCCCTTGCTGTCTGTGCATTGGGTGCCACAGTTGCTTGCATAACTGGTGGTGAACTGGGCAGGAAACTGTTTTGGCTGAAGACAAAATGTCCTGCAAAAAAGCAAAATAGATGAATTTTTTAGCTGAAGCTGTTTCCCTAGTCTGGCTCATCACTGTGTCCAAACGGTTGTGCCAGGTCAATGCAGAGTGATGTTGGACATGAACAAGCAGTGGGGCTGCGAATGGGAGGGATTTGGGCTGTTTCAGCATAACTCTGCATGAACAGAAACTGTGGTTGGAAGCCCAGGCTGCCTGGAATCAGTGCCGCTCTGGGATATCTTGGCAAGACCATTCCTCGGCTGTGGCTCGTATCGGGAGACTGGGCTCCAACCTGAGCACCTAAATTAGATTCCTTATGTTCACTCTTCTCTGTGGAGAACCTGGCACTTCTGAGGAGTTCAGTTTTGCAAGTGTTCACGTGATAAATCCTCAGCATAGTCAAAATCTGCAAGAAGTTCTTGAAAAAGAAATGAAGTCCATGAAAACATTTGTTAACGGGCAAAGTTTCACACTCTGTTCAAGGGTGGCAGCACTATCTGAAGCCACAGGTTTCATAACATACAGAGTAAGTAAGAACCTTTAGGATACCCTGGTGCCAGCTGGTTCATTTCTGGTCAGATGGTGGCTTCTGTGGGCATCTTTCCCCATTGGTGCACCCAAAACTAGAACCAGAAGCAGAACGAGACCAACTCTCTTGCCAAATTAAGTGATGTAGATACCTCCTTTGAAGTTATTTCTTCTAGCACATGAAGTTAATTTAGTGCTTAATACATACCTAAATGGGGGCTAATTTATTTTAAGAGATTTTTAATTTGAAAATGAACTTACAGAAGTTACTCCCTTGCATTCTCTGCTGCAGCTGAATGGATATTATCTGAAAGGGACATTAAAAATAATGATATTTCTTTATGGGGTTCGTTTAGAAATATGAACACAGCGAGACCTGGCTGGCAGAAGATAACTTTGCCCTTAAGGATGTTGCCCTTACCAGAATCACCAGAAATTCAGCAGAGTAATAGCTGCCTGGGCAGCCCTGAGAGACTGTGGACAATTTGCTATGGCCACTTGTGGTTATAGTTTAGAAAATGTGTCACTATTTTACCTTGGCATCTGTTCGAAGTACTAATTCTGGGGATTAGTGTCTTTTAGATGAAGAAAGTGAAATCCTTTTTTGCCCCTGGTGTCTGAGTAAATTGATATCGAATACTCTAAAGAAAAGCCAACTGTTGTCAGCAGAGGCAAGCAACAGGAAAATCTGGGGCAGTAGGTATCTTTGTGATACCTTCTACATCCACAGGGACTTTTACTGCTCTGAGGATTAATTTTCTATTACATCTGTGTGGGGGCTTTTTTTTAAATACACTTCCACTAACAACTTAATACTTTTTCAATTACAATTTCATAAAATGCTACAACTTTTTCTCATTCTGCCACTGAGAAGCCAATGCTTTTGTCGTTCTGAGCATTGTTACCTCCTTTTTCTTAAATAAAACATCTTTTTTGCTGCCCCACTGAGGCCATATTTTTCAGCAGAAGGGGATACCCTTCATGGTGTTGTGGATACTAGCACAACAGCCTCCCCCGAGAACTGCTCCTCTGCAGTGTTTTGTTAGTGAATTCTCATTTCCAGTATAGCTGGTTTGGTCTCCCGCTACTAGAAGCCTTCACTAGAAATGTCTCCTTTCATTGTTTTTGTTTGGTTCTGTTCTCTTTTACATACAGTAACTCTGAGACTGCTTTCAGAAAATAATTGACCATTTTTTCCTGCCAAAATGTCCACACGCTTTACTGAAACAGGAGGTGGTGTGAGAGTTTCCTGCAACAGTCTTACACTGCGCATAAAAATGAATCGTACAACGTATGGCAGTGTATGAGCCAATGTTTTCTAAATAAGTTGGATTTGGATCTGGGTAGTAGTGGGTTACAGCCTGTTGCAGGAAAATGGTCAGTAACTCAAATAATCCAACCACAAGTATCTTGAGGAGGAGAAGAAAAACAGCATAAGGACATCTTAAAATTACCTGTGCACCAAGGCGAGTTTTGTGAGGCTATCTGCTCCTTGTGTAAGACGGATCAGCGTTGCCACTCGCACAGCATCGCTTCTGGTAGAACAGGGCTTTAGAGGGTTCCTTAGCCCGGGGAATTACTGAACCGTTTTGATTTGGTTGGCACCAAACGAGGAAGAGACGCATTGATTTTACAAGACGGCTCACTGTGATCCTTGCAGAATTCTTTTATTCGGGAAATATTAAACTAGAGGCCAACTGGAAATGAAACGATAACTTGTTCTCTGTGATCTTATGAAAAGCGTTGTGTATTTTTAAATCCAAAATAAGATGAATAAAGAAGTTAGAGAAAACGTTAGTTAGAAGGGGCTGGGGCAGATCCCCGAGCTGCCTCTGGGAGTGCTTGCTTTTACTCGGGGTAGGGCACGGACTCCTTGGGAAGGCCCGGGGCAGGCTGAAATCAGGAGCTGAGCTCCCCGGGTAGAATAAGGACGGGTCAGCTGGATGGTTGGTATTCACGGGAAAATAAGGGCAAGCCTGCATAGCTGCTTTCCCACACATTTCCTAGCCCTCTCTGTTGAGGAAAACAAGTAAAACCCTATCTGAAGCAATGTTTATCTGAGACAGAATCATCATGTGCCAGTATATAGAAAATAAACTAATTTGAGTTAATCTTCGCTGTTTCCTTCTGCACCTCCATTTTAGAAAATAAAATTGGAAGAAAATTATGGTCACAAACCTGGTTTTTGCCTTGATTCTGGTCTTCAGTACAGAACTACCTGACAATTAATATTTGTGTATACCTTTTGAAATATCTGACCTTTGGGGAGTTGACAGAGCTATAATATTAGTCTTTGTATTCTAGCTTGGCTTTTAAACTCCCTGCCTAGTGGATGTAAGTTCAGTGGATACAGATCTGAAACTTGATTTCCTCAGTATAGCTGCATTAGCATTCAGCTGTGGGTATGTAAGATAATAGTATTAAAAGCAACCTTCCATCCTGTTGTCATGGATGCAGCACAGCCCAATCCTGGTCGCAGTATACCACCAGTCTTTGTAGAATCTCATTTTTATCTACAAATTTTAATTTAATTATACCAGAAATTCTTTAACTGTATGTAATATGCGATTTTATTTTCTGTTTTAAACATTAAAATCTAAGACTCGAGCAGCCAATGTTCTTTGTCCAGTGCTCATTTTTTTTTGCATTCCAAGTATCTGTCAGTATTAGTTATGAGAGTGGGTGAAATAAGTAGCCATGAAAGATGCCTGCTTTTATGACAGAATGAGTGGTTTCATGAATTTTAAAGGAGCACATTTGTATTTTCTGTTCTGGAACTACATGGGCTACTCACAAATATATGACAGAAGATAATTGTTTGAGGAATTATGATGCCTTTCAAGATTTTGCAGGATATTACTATTTTCATAATCTTTCATTTATCAGGTTATATAGTTTGATTTATTTATGTATGTAATTTGGAAATTAAAGTACTCCCATTCTGTCAGTGTAGGTATATGTTTTCTTCGTATAGCTCCTACCCCTGTTAGCAAAAATAATGAATGTGCTCATTTTTTTTTGTCAGCTACTGAGGAGATGCAACGGAAGTGGAGGAGAGTCAGGTATTACTCCGGACCACGTGAGACGGTATGGAACTATACGTACTGCTGTGTCCGTGCCTGAGGACTGCGGAAGCGCCTGCTCCGAGACGTAGCACTACCTGTGTCGCTAGGCGATGCGTGGACAGCAGTTTGTTAAGGCTGAAATAAATGCATTGCTAGTACCAACTTCAGCGGGGATTTCGTGCGAGTGAGTAAAGACTTCAAGCCTTTAATTGACTAAGAAAATCTTTTTAGTTGTGATTACAGGGACAGATACTCAGCTGGTGAGAACTGATGGTGCTCCGCTGGATCAATTCTCCTACCCAGGCTGAAGTCAGTGGAGCGGTGCTCATTTATAACCTGTACCTGCTCCGTTGTTTTGAAAGTATGTTTCAAGTTTGATGGTGGAGTGGTACAGTAACCTTTATTAGAGAGCTGCTTGCTTCTTTTTTTTAAATTTGCATCAAAATCAGTGATAAATTCCTTGGCCTAATAAATTCAGTGTGATGAGTGATTTTAATTTTGTTAGGAGTTTGAGTGTAGAATCGTACGATTGTGTCCTGTTTACTCGAGAGCACGACTGTGTATCTTCCGTACTTCTGTATTTAGCATACAACTGTCTTTTTAAAGTCTCAAATGAACCGCCTCCATAGCTACTCTCCTCTGCTTTAGTCATGAACTATTTATATTTTTTCTCTTGGTAATTTTATGGCACTTTCCATCCTGTGATAGCTGGATATTAGGATGTATAAATTTCTTAACATCTTTATGTAGAAAGCATGCTCGTAACATCTGAGTCTTCTTACTGGAAATCCCCTCTCAAAATTCTGTGCACACCCATAATTAAACTACTCTGGAGGTGCAGTCAGGAAAACCAGGCACCAGCGTTATGGAGTGAAAATTAAAGAGGCAAAACATCAGAGTGTCTACTGTATGTGCCTGCTGTTAGACACTCAAGCATGGAGAACAGGATACACCTCTATGGATGGATAGCTTTCCTTATTAAAAAAACACAGTAGGACGCACAGTAGGGGAACACACTAAAACAAGGCTTTGTAGTAATTTCCTTGAAAGAAATTTCCCAAGATAGCAACTTGAAAAGCTTTTAATCTTATGACTAGCTATATAGTGGGTTTTACTGTAGGTGGTATAAAAAAAGACCATTAGATTACAGCCGATCTGGTAGAGTTGGTCCAAAGCCTTTTCCTTTCCAGCCTCATCCTCCCCCTCAAGCTCAAGAGAAGGATTAGCCTCCCTTCACCAAAATGAGGGTAGACTAGATCAGTGGAAGTCCCGGAATATTAAAGACCTTTAGAATAATTTTGCTTTAGATTTCTCTCAAGTTTGAAATCCGTGTTAGAAAATAGAAAACCTGTTTCACTGTCGGAAGTGCTTGGTCAAACGTGCTGCGTCGTGGGATGCTGCACTCCTTCCTTCGATCAAAGGCTTTCTTCTGCACACCCAAGCTTTAAACCGCTGTTGGGCTTTCTACTGTCGCTCATATTTTTGAGCTGGTATTTTATTTTGAGTCTATGAACAGTGTGTCTTACTAGTTTAGAGGAAAATAAAAAGTACTTCTCATGAACTCCTGGAGAAATAGCCTGTGCTGTCCTGTCCTACATTAGCCCTGTGCGCTGGGGTGTATCAGCATCATTCTCACTGGACTTTGTCTGATTGGTGTTACCTATTAACAGAACTAGTAAACCTCAAAGAAAAAGGAAATCTGGAAGAATTCCCATGCAAATCCCCACGAGCGCCGTGGGGTGGATTACGGCCGCGGTTACGCGATGCTCCCTAAAGCAGCGTGCCCGCGGGCTGCGCCGCGTGGCTCCGCGTGCGCGTCCGGGGCCACGCGTGAAACCCTGCCGCTCTGCCCGGGGAGATGCTGCCGCGTCGCCCCGGCGGCACCGAGGACGGGGGACCCCGGAGGGCAGCAGGAGCGGGCGAGGGTTTTGCTGGAGGGCGGCGCAGGCGCCGTGCCGGAGGAACTCGGCACCTATGGGCGCCGGCGTGAGGGAGGAAGACGTAACATCTTGCACGTATCTTGTGTCGGCCGCTAAAAGCTGAGAACAGGGAACAAACATGCCTGATAATGTGTTTCACATTGAAATAATTAAAGAGAATTGTTGCTGGAGGGAAATGTGCCTTTAAAAATTAACCCTGACATCTCACTGACAATTTGGTTTATTAAAACAGATTCTCTCTCTCTCTCTCTCTTTTTTCTTTTAGTTATACTAAACTTGATATGCATTTTTCAGCACCTTAGAAAACAGAAATGTAGTGTCTTTTCTTTGGAAACTTCCTCATATGCATAGTCGAGGCGTATGTGAGCAGCCCCATCTATTTTCCACTGGGCTGCTCACAGGACTGATGTTTAAAGGATCAGGTCTGCAGTAAATGACACTTTCTCCTATGCCCTGGAGCCTCTGCTAGTTATTATTGTCTGAATCTGCCTCTTGATTGCATATATTGCAGTCTTCTATCACACAGGATTCCGGTTCAGAAATCTGAATGTTGTTTCTCAAACAGGCATCCACCAGCCTGCTTTTTTATTTCGTCTTACGACAGAACGAGTCCTTGGAAAATGAAGGTAGTAATTTCCGTGCAGCACTAAAAGTTTAAAAACCTCCTCCTTTCTGGATCTAGAGTATTTGAAAACAAACGAAAGCATATGAAAGCGGTATTATTTATTTTTATAATTCTAGATACAGTGATAATAATTATATTCACATTTCTGTGATTTATGGGAAGTTAGAGAACCAGGTCTTGCTGTTCAGGAAGTTTGTTTTCATTATATTGTGGCTAAAATAGTTATTTACCAATTCAGCTGTTGTTCAACTATTTACCAAGGTGAGTTCCAGTTCATTTCTCCATCTGATCAAAATTTGTTAATCCAGGGTTAGGAAATTCTGAGTTTCTCTCAGTTTGATCATTTTCTGACCAATTTCAAATTGCAGTTAATAGTGTAAAAAGAGTGTCTGAAGTGGCAGGATCAGGTGCCTGATGTTCAGGCTGCTTTTCATCTATTTGATGTTGTTTTAACGGCCTCGAATTGTGCATGCGCTTGTGTGTGTGTGTCCTCGTGTATGTGTGTGTGCACACGCGAGTGTATGTGTTTAAAAAAAGCGCTCTCCCTTCTGTGAGCCTGCCAGTGAGGAATTCAAATAAGTTATTCCAGCCTTAATGGCTTGGAATCCTGCAATTCTCCAGCCTGCGAAACGGCTGAGGTGGTGCTAATGTATTTTTCAGTTTGAATTCAGCAGCTAACAAAACGGACATGCAAATTCTCCTTGATATGGTGAAAAGTTTTTTGCTTTTGAATTTCATCATGGTATTCATGAATGAATATCTGACCTCAGAGCAGGAAAACATGGTTAAATACACAGAGGCAAGTAAATACTTCTATTTGCGTCCTGAAATTCTCAGTTTGCAGGCAGGTGGGGCAGATTCTTGGTTGGGATCATCTGCATATATCAGTATACCCCCCAGCTGGTGTAAAGCTAATTTACCCTGGCTGAGAATTTGACCCAATCTTACATTCCTTCCTTCGTCAAAGGGAAGAGATTCAACCCTGCATTTCCTATTCTGCTGAACCTGTAATTATTTGGGGATCCTCAGTCCTTCAGGATGCTGGGTACCCCCAATGGGCACTTAAATCAGGATGGCAGATGGCTGATGACACTTCGTAGGGCTGGGCATTTTCTTTGCTAAAAAGGAAGAAAAAGAAATAATTTAGAAAACATTTTTCAGAAATGTTTTCTTTAGCTAGGGATGGAATTTTACCCCTTGTATAAAACCAGCAACTCAAGAAGTATCTGTTAGTTGCTCTGATGTTTACCATAAGCTTAGCTATACATGACATTTCTGGTATGTTCTTTCTGGCTATTAAAGGCTCATTAAAAAAATAAAAGTCTCCACAATTTACAATATTTTCCATTGAAATAGCATGTTAACACATTTCTTTAATCAGTGTGTAACTGTCAAGGGAAAGAACAATTCATCTAGTGTATGCATACATTAGAAAAAATTATCAGATTTAATTTTATTTGTTTTATATTCAGGGCTTTTTTGAAGGAATTCCTGCAGGGAAATGGTTAATCTATTTTTAACTAAAGCTTACTTTTGTAATCTATCCAGTGCTTAGAGTTCTGTCATTGATCTATGATTTATGTGATTTAAACCACCTCTTGGCTGTAACATTGGTTTCTATCCAAGATGCTGAGCTGAATACTAATTACGAGATCAAATTTATGCTGTTGGGCTAAGCAGCTGAAGGAGCTTTCCATGCAGGACTCCCTTATACCATGCCACTGTGGAGCATTAGTGAAATATTTGGCAGGGGGAGGGGGGGAAATACTAAAAAAGAAAAAAAAAATATTGCAGGAAAATGGAAGTGTCCCTTTGAAAGCTTTATTTTTAGTTCTCTTGAATGAATGCACAGTGCTATATGCAGATAGTCCTGATGTATAAATCTGTGAATATGCACATGGCTCTGTATTTACAGCAGAATCACACTAATTCACGATTCGGAAACCCATTGAGAAAAGCCAAATGGCATGAGCGAGCAAACAAATAAATAAGATTGAGGCTATTTTATCCCAAAATGTATATTATGCCTTTATTTTGACAAGTATCATGTCATCAAAATGATTTATGATATTTCATAGCATACCAGTAAATGCATGGTAGTATATTCTTTTACAGTAAGAAAGTCTTGGTAACAAAGGCTTTGCTTTACCTCTCCTTATAACATTGCTGCTGAGGTGTAGGCTTAGACCACCAACTTTGCACAAAATTGTATAGATCTTTGTATTTCCTTCAGCAAGTGTAAGTAGCACCGTTCTGTTTACCTGCATTACCTCTGCAGAGGAGGTGGCGACAACAGCAGTCTTCCTTGGTATAGGTAGCCAGAACGTTTCCAACAGCTCTGAATCCAAATTCAATTTTAATAAAACTCATTTTTTAATGGGAATTTTGTTACTACCAGTTTTGAGACAAAATGTGTTCAGATGAATCACTTGACTTTGATCTCTGGTGGTGTAATGTTAAGATGATTCATTCTGATGATGTTGAATTGTTTTAATTTGTTTAGGCTTCCATTTTGTATTTATAGTACAGTTACCATGTTTACTGTATGTGCTTCATTTTATATATTGTTATATTTGGATTATTTCAGCATTCTCAGACTATGACATCTTTATCATACTAAAATGAAATATTTCCATAAAACATGTTCATAACTTCAGTTTTGCAAGAGTCTTCTTAAGAATTCATTTACCTTCCGCATAAAAGCACTTGTCAAAATATTGGAATATCTCACAGAAATTCCAAAATCTCAAAGGAGAGAAATCCCAGTTCTTGACTATTTCCCCTTGCTTTTTAACTTGTAAGGGGCTGAGTCCTCAGGGGTCTGGAGATGCAGTCTTGGCCAGTGGATTCGCGCGTCGGGCCAGGCTCTGCTGTGCCGAGCCAGGGTGCAGGAGCACCCTTGGGTGCCTGCTGGTTGGGGCTGTCGCTGCCTGCCTCACGGCCTCCCTGAGGTCTGTACGGAGGTCGCGTATGAAGTTGCGTGTTGATTTTAAATTGCAGCTGCGTTTTTTCTTTCTTTCTTTCTTTCTTTTTATTTTTTTTAAAGACATCCTCGGTGTCTGCCTTCATGTGAAATCATTAGCTTGAACCTTGTTCGACTGGATGTGTGCGCTCACATGCTTGTGCTCTTGCAAAGGTTACAGCGCTGTGTCCGGAGCCAGCAGGCCGTCGTGCTTGGTCTGTAGGAGGCCCTTTTAGTGTGGAATTAGTTTCCTTTTATCCTCGTTCTTGCTCACTTTAAAAACAAAAACCAAAACAAATCAAAAAGCAGAAACAGAAACAAAACAAACAAAAAACCTTGAAAAAGTTTTTTGCAAGGGCATTTTTAGATTAACGATCTCTAGTTTCATGGTTACTATCTTCCTCATTTCTTAATTGTCTCATTTTCTATTGTGGAGAAACTCATATCTCAGATTTTTAGGCTTTGTAAAAATTGCATTTGCTTTTACTCCATCTGATGTCATATTTGCTTTTCTATGTGCATTGTTTATATGCAAGCTGCAATATAAATGATATACATTGTGTACATTTAGGTAAAGATTTTTGAATATAGGAATGTATAGGCAGTAGAGAAGCGGGATGTGTTTTGGAGAACAGTTTTTAAGAGGAGTCACAGTTCCCAATTTCATTTGTGTGTATTGTTCTCTGTGAGCAAATACTCTAGCAATGAAATCCTTCCTGTCTGCTCTGTACGTACACTAGGATAGATATCTAGAAGCTCTCAGTAGAAAATGCAATGAATTGCTTTACAGTTTTAAGTCTGCAAAATGGAGGCTATTAAAAAAAATCAGGGTAAGTCCAGGCACACTGAAGAAACTGCACATTGTGGTTATAATTGTAATAAGGTCATTTTGCAAGCTCACGCGAATAGTTGTATGTGACACACGTTCTTTTACTGCTTATGCAGAGAAATAATTTGCACTATCAGTGGTGTTGTTGATCTTGAATAAGAGAAGATAAAACAACAAAAGTAAAGACAGGTCTTCAGTTAATTGCTGTCATGGTCTGAGGGACTTCAAAGAAATTATTTTACTGAAAGCATCATTAAATGGATGTGATATTTTATTACGCTGAATGCCATCACTGTTTTTTATCACAGTTGGCTCCTGAATGGGGGTGTAAGTGGACTCCACGCGTGCAATACCTATGCACAGGTCATGGCATCGGGTGTGCTCATCCTTCCATTGCTCATCACCATCTTTTTTGTTCTTCATTATTGGGCCTTGGTGTCCTCCAAAACACAACCCTGCTCAAGTCGAGCTCCCTGTGTTTGCAATTCTGCACTGAGACTCTGCTAACGCCACTTCTGTGCACATCTCCATTGCTTCTGCTGCTTCTTCTGAACACACAGATGCCTTCACACCCCTGTTTTTGCTGGCTGAAGGAAATGTTTCTTGCAGTGGTCACCAGTGTGACAAGTTGAAAATGAATCACAGGAAATGTGATAGCAAGGGATGTTCATGCTGTAAGTATCTCCATAGACTCGGGTACAACAGATTATTAAAACGCTACAAATGGAAGTGTTTGAAAAGTACTTGTACCACTTCCAGGTTTCCCCAGGAACCCATGAAGCTAACAAGGCAGCAGGGAGAAACAGCCCCAGGGTTCACAAAGACGTGCCAAAGGTAGCCTACCCTGCTGAGCCAGGCCGGATTGCTGGCTCACGAGGAGGAGTCAGCCCTCGGGACTCAGCTCAGCAGGACAGCAGGCCACCACTAAGGAGCAGCTAAGTCCCTCATAGGATTGTGTGTTTAGGGACAAGCAAACAAGCCTACAGAATCCAAGAGAGCACGCATGAGCATGGTTTGAGCAGTGGTACAGTCTCCTACATCTTGGATCTCTGATAGAGAGAGAGGTCTGTGGGTAAAGCTGGGAGAGCAACACCGCATTTCTCTGCGTTTTGCGCTTGCCAGAAGCCACTGTGAAGGCTGGAGATGCCTTCATCCTGGAGATGTCAGGATCATGTTAATGCCTCCTGCTGGAACGAAAGGTGCAGCAATCCATGTGGAAATGCAGCTTGCTGGAGCTGCAGACCCCGAGCCACCCTGGCAGAGCTGATGTCCTGAGCAGGTGCTTCCTCTGCACCAATTTTGCCGTCTCTTTGAAGCATGGGTTCCTGTGGCTGGTCCTGTGTTTGCCACATGTGCCCATGGGGCTTGCATGGCTGTGCTGCGTCTGGGTGCAATTAGAGCCTTTCGTCCATGCACCAGTGTTTGCTCTAATTCACGCTTGGCCTCTTTTACACAACGTTTACAGCGCAAAAGTGCAGTTAGGGAGAAAGAAGTGCTATGTATAATCTAATTAATAATATTCTAAAGGAAATGTATGCAAAGATTATATATATATATTTGCACATACACGATATTAATTCTCCCTTTTCTCTGTTTGTAGTAGAAACGCTAAATTAACAATTGTGACTTTGCCAATAATTTGGTGGTGGGGCTCCATTCAAAGTACAAAAAGTAAAATCACAATGATTTAACATATATATGCTCATATATGTATATTTGAAATACAATTGTATTGTATGCATGCTATCTAAAATGATATTTTGTATAAATATCTGAACTGTACATGAAATTACGGGAGGGGGGACATTTTGGAAAGCTGTTGTGGTTAGCAGTTAATTGGTCATGCTTGTTGTCTCGATGGTGTTAGGAGGCTGTTGTGTACCCTCAGCAGAGCCAAACGATATCCTTAATAAATGCACTTTTCCCTAGCTGAGAAGGAGAATATGGGTGCAGTCGTTTTGGGGATCCTTCTGGTTCAGGTTTGGAGCTGCACCGAACGCATGCTATGAAAGCTCGCATGCTGGTTGGTGTCCGAAAGTCTTTTGCTGATACCAGACATCTCATGGCTCCATCCTTCCTCTAGCATTTTAGCCTGTTTCTTTCAAAAGCCTTGTGCACGTAAGCACTAATTTGTCTGTCGAGACCTTGCTATACCCTGCAGAGTATCGGTTCATCTGCGCACAGCTGCGGTGTCTGCGGCGATAGGTTCTTATAAACCTTTGTTGAACTGCCACAATACCCTGTTAAAACGCTGTAATTTTCTCTACCTGATTTCAGGTATCACTGCACGGGAAATGTTTTGGGTGAAATTCCTGTGCCTGGGAACATGATGTTTTCCAGTTTGCCAACAGCTTTACAGATCAAGCTTGGATAGCCCGCGAACACGTGAATGTGGTTTCAGTATGTCTAGTTCTATGACAGCCAATTCTGTTAGCTCTTCTTAAAATGTTGTGGTTTAGGGAGAAGGGAGCAAAACCCTGCAGTGCCTGAGTTACTGGCGGCTGGTGACAGCAATATGTCGGCCACCGGTTTTCTCTCCATCTCTCTTGTAACAAGAGAAGTTCAAATTTTTGGAACATTTATCTGTGATGACTAGGGATGTTTACTGATCCCACAGATTTAAATTTTTTTTAAAAAAGTAAAAGGTTTGAACTCAACCTGGACTGTTGGACATCCAAAAAGAGAAAGACCCACCCTACAAACCACTTGTTTGCCCTTGGGAATGCAGTTATCGACAGAAAGATGTTTCTCCTTGACTTTAAGCAGTAAACAGCAAATGAAACCAGTGGAGAAATACGAGCTACAAGCAGCAATGGATGATTTGCAATGCCCTTCTTGTGGAAGTACCAGTACCAGAAGGCCTAACATGCCTTTAAAGCACTACTTTGTTGTCATGGAAAATGGATATAAGTTAGGATGTAATATAAACATAGAACTCTATAATTTCTGCAAAACAGTGAAAATTAATAAAACCTAGGGCTAGCTATTTGATAAAACTGAGCAGACAAGTGTGTGTAACTATCCGTAGACTGGCTGACATGATGAATGATGATGGATCCAAAGTCATCTGAAGTTCTTCTGGAATAATAGCAGCAGCATAAAGGAATTCCTATAGGGTGTTTAAATATGCTCAAAACATTACAGTATATTGAAGGCTGCCTATTACGCTAAGCATGACAAGTATTTATGATTAGACGGTCTCCACATTAGGTTTATTGGTTTTTGTTTAACTTTCCTCAGATCTTTGATCTTTTCACTTAAAGACCTACCCAGATATTAAAAAAAGGGCTGTTTACTATGCTGTTTTGCTAGAAAGAGAGTAAATACCCTCTTACCATATGAAAATCAGCTCTGCCTGGTACTGCACAGGTGGTTTTCTTCTGGAGTAAGTAACGTGCCCCTATTGAAGAGCAGCAGGTGATATGGGTGCCTGGTTGCTGGTGCAAGTGTAACTCAGCTACGTTCTCCTCTATGCACCGTGGCAGGCTGAAGAATGTGCTGCTGCTCCGCTCCTTCCTTTGAATGCAAAAGAAGAATCCTATCGTGTAGTGCCAGTTGCATCTGGTGAATTTTATGTTAATGCAATTGCAGATGTAGTTGAGGAAATTTTTAAAAAATGTGTATTTTTAATTTACAGTCACAGCACTTGTGACTAAGTGTGGCAGCTGAATGGAAGTATGGGAATAACTATACTGAGTTGTCAGGATGCTAGAAAGTTGTGTAATCATAAGGGGGCTAAAGTGGAGAGTTAGAAGTGAAATGCTTATTCTGCAGAACTTCTCCCTTCCACTTGTCTTTGTATTTCTAGGGTATTGTTATTTTGTACAGAGGCAGGAAAATACAGGAGTCTTTAAAGCATGGTCAGTCTGGGCTGCATGTTTCCTCAGTGCTTACAGCTTTCACTGAGGTTTTTATCAGAACATACCTGAGATTTTCACTAAACCATTTTCTCAAAGTGTGAAGAATGCAATCTACATTTGTCTCAAGTATGCAAGAGGAGAAACTTTTGTGTAATACACAGGTGGATTTGCCTTAAGGTTTTCAGCTTTTTCTAACCCTCACTAACGTACTGTGGCAATCTGTTCTTTGAATGCTAGAACATGTCGATTCTCCTAAGTCTATAAGAGCCCTTGAGACAGAGTTAACTTTTTCAGCGCTGACTATAGAGGCTTGTGATTTTAGATCTGAATGTCCCTTTTTCAACCCTGCTACTAGTGACCCACTGCATAATAAGTGTCTCGCATTATAAAGTGGTTATTCACACAGGGCTTTGAGCAATGCTATCTTGAGGGTGGGAGATGCCTTCCTGGCAACGTGATGTGAACATGATGGGGCAGATCTTCAGCCAGTCCAAATCCTGCTTGGTTACTGGAGCTCAATGGAGTTCTGTTAATTCATGTGGAAAATTCGCTGCCCCAGAGAGATCACAAAGTGCAGTGTTCTCAACTAAGTGGAATACTTGTCTAGATGGAAATGTCTTCTTTCTATAATTCTCTTAGATTTAGATTCTTCCATATATCCTCTCAATTGTTTTATACTGAAAAATGTGATATTCTGCATGAAAACTTTGAGGAATGTTCTACATGTTCTTTCATTTTTATTGGGCACGTTTCCTTAAGAGTAGGAATGCTGAGCCCTAAAAGCTCACCTGGATCCTTTGCTTATGCCCTTTATTACCATAGCAGCCATTTAGGACTTTATTTACTCATTCTTGAAGAGCTTTAAGCTTTTATTTTTAATTTAGTTATATCAAAATCTTGAGGAACCTCTTTCAGCTGAAGCAGTGCCCTCTAACAGCCACGTTTGTAGGACAGACCGGAGCGCTGCTTTGTCTGAGTTGCCTGCCAAGGCCAGGCTCTCTGCATTTTTCTCTTGTACTTTGGTGGTGAATTAAAAGATGAATTTCTTTCTGCTTGGAAAAAATACTGTGAGCAGGAGATTTGCAGTGCTCCTTTGGATGGGTGCCCATGCAGCCATGCACTCTTCAGGTGGTGCAGCTTTCCTCCACCCCTGATGAATGCGACCAAGGTTATTTGGAAAGATGAATTGTCGATGCTTTGCGTTTGGCCGGTACTGAGTCTCCTTTATCCCCCCACCCTTTCGAGAAGACTATTTTTCTTCTCTATGGGGTGTCAGACTGTTAGTAAGACTGTAGTTGTTCCACGCCACTAAAAGTAAAGGTAATTTGACTCGAATTAAAAAAAAAAAAAAAAAAAAACAAACAACAAAATAAGATGCTGTTAGCAGAGTATTAACCTGCAGTGTGAGTATGGGAATATGAATCTCCCTCTTCTTTTATAATCCTCAGTCCTGAGTCCGGGCAGGCTGGAGGCAGGACTGGCAGCAGCGCCGGGGCGGGACGGTGATCCCCGGAGGTGCTGGCTCAGGTGGGAGCGACAGGCGGGGGAATCGTGGATTTGCATTTACTGCTGTGGCATGTCTTTAGGGGTCTTGGTCAGCTTGAAATGGAAACAAGTATTAAAAAAAAGGAAAAAGCCTTTTGGGGTAGCAGGCTGGCCCTTAAGTGCCCCAACCAAGTTTTGCCTTTATGCTCCTTCTCATTTCTTTTTATGTTTTTCTTACCCTTGTTACTTTGAGCGAACCCACATGAGAAAGGGAGCGGACTGTCCGGGAGGAAACGTGGGAACGGGTGGTACACAGAATGCTGTCAAATGCACAGAGCAAGCAAATGGGAATAGTTTTAACACTCCCCCGCCCCCCTTTTACATTATCTTCTGGTAACAGCGACCTTCCTTAGAACAATAGCAGATGTAGAAAATAGCAGAAAAACTTAGCTTTATAAACTTGACTTCTCAGTGAGTGAACGTGAATTTCACCTTCAAAAAGTTCTTCATGCAAAGATTCATCTTACAAATGGCATCTGCGGGGTATCTGTAGGTATCTGTTGATGTTAAATAGGTGTCGTGAGCAAGTAGTTGGTCACACGCAGCGTGCATTATAAATGGTTGTAAGTGTATCACTGAAAGCGCTCGTGGGTGGCTGTTTATAGACAGCCTGTTGCTCTGTTGGACTCTGGAAAGCACACAGTATAAAAAATGGTTTCTCTTTTCCAGAGCCCAACAGTATCTTTCCTCTCGGATGGCAGGATGCTGCTCAGCAGTGCTCGGGTATTCCCGGTTTCGGGCTGCGTCTATCCACAGCTGAAGGCTGTGTGCCGTGATGAAAATTGCCTCCAGCGGGGCACATATCATCGCGACGAGATCTGCTGTCTGTCCGTAGCTGTTCACAGGTGAAAGGTTCTGGCAGTGGTGAAAATCAATCACCAGCGTGCCATTGCCTTGCCACGGCAGCCTTTTCCCTGTCATCGTGGTGAGTGACACAGGACATCTGGGGAGCCCGTTCCTTCCCCTGCGGCGGGTGGACGCGGGAGCAGGCTGACCGCTGCAAGCCCCTAGGCGCTGCTTTCCTGGCCAGATGGGCAGGTCTTTTCTGGAGAGAAAAGGAAAAATAATGTTAGGGTGATGTTGTTGAAAATAAACTGTGCAGACATGGAGTCCTCGCTTCCACGAGAGGGGGCTCAGTGTTGCATTTCATTTATTGTCTTCTAGTAAAAACTGGTGAGAGGCCAATCCTCTTCAGCTAGGCAGCAGTCCAGCGATCTGAGCTGCCCTGATCTCACCCTCAAGTCCCTGCTCTGGGTCAGAAAAAGGACCTGAAAATTGAGACCTATTCCTAGTGGTAGACCAGCCAAATATAAAAGCCTTTGCTTATTCGAGAGCCTTTTGTGTCATTAGCAGAATACATAGAGCCAAAAAATTTAGCTGTAGGCTCGTAATTACCCTTTTCCCAAACGTGACTCTGGAGCATGTATTATGCATAGTGATGCACTCTAGATCTTCCACCTTTTCATAAGCAAAAAGCCTTAGCTCCAAGCCAAGTCAACCCTGCTCTCCATCCTAGCTTGCCTCATATTACGTGTTTTCTCTTGGTAGTGCTATTTTGACCTTCTCCAGCAGAAGGTGTGGTAGCCCTTTAGTGGAGCATCTTGCTCGCTGAAGAGTGTTCTGCTTAAGCTCCACACCTTTCTCTTGGCCTAAAGATAAGAACTGTGTTGCTCTATTGCAGTCGCATCTCTTGGTCAGTGAATAGAGCTGCTTGAAACCAGCAGGCTAGAGTGTATATTCAGGCTTCCTGGATTCCATTAACATTTTGTTAATGAAATAGTGCTTTGTCAAAGAGTCTTGAAAACTTAAAAGGGTATTTAAGCTTCTTCCATGAGTCAATACCATGTAATGTCAACATTACCACGAAGGGATAATTCAGAGATGTCACACAAAGCATGTGTTATGCCATTTGCAGTCTAGCAAAACAGCTCAGCATTTATGTTGTTTAATCCATCTTCAGAAATCTTTTGTTCTGAAAAAGTTTGAGATCAATCTTGTCAGTATTTACTGACACAAAGCTGATGTAAGTCACTGCGCTTCTGTTGACTTCATCTGAGTTGTAATGATTTACCCTAGCTTTGAATTATCCCCAAATTAGACGTATGAAGAACTTGATATCAAACTTTTAAGAAATATAGTGATGAATGACATGTATCATGTAAAGGAGAATATGGCCAAAACTAGAGTGAAGTAAGTAGTCTGAAATGATCTGGGATAGTACAGAAATAATTTAAACAGACTTTAAGAAAAGCAGCTTTTTCTAAAATCTCACATTTATGAAATAATATGTCTTTTCTGATTAGAAATAAATATGAAATATAGAAATACCAGCTTAAGATCTGGGTTCTAAGAATTAGGTAGGTCATGTGGGCTTGGGTACTAGGCTGATTTCTAAAAATGTGCATGCAGCATACAGTGTCCTGGAGTTAAAGTCACTATCTCGGGGAGTCTGCTGGAGTTACGTATCCCCATGAAATCCCTCTTTCCATTCTTCCTTCCTTCCCATCTTCCTCTTTTTAGTAATTCTGTAATTTTGCCTAACATATCAGGAAGTAGTTTCATCCTGCTGGACTTTATAATAATGCTGTTGTGTTTTTACCTTCATGCTTCTTAATCCTTTTCCAGTAGAAGTGTGTATAGATGATGCAGTTGTTTATAATGGAAGGTTGTCTCAGCTTTCTTTGAATAAAACATAGATCGCTTTACTTCATACTTAACCGAATGTGAACGCTGTCTTGTGATTATTCCTGAGCTGTGTTAAATCTATTTCCGTTGTAGACTTCCCAAGTATATCACTTCTGCAACATGTAAAATGGTGCAAAAACTAATCCATGTATTTTAGTGGCAAAGGTTCGTGTTTCATTCGCATTCAGGATTTTGTTTCAAAGCAGGCATCATGGAGAAAGACGGTGTTACAGACCCGCTGGAGGAGCGCAGCAGGAGAGGAGAGGCAGCGCTGCGCCGACAGCGTGAGTGAGGGGGAGAAAATAGTTCTGATGTTGTGTTGCAGTTGGTGGCTCAGGTACGCCGAGGTAATTTGTAGGAACTCTCTGAGTAAGGGATACTTTCTGGCTTCATTGCACACAGCAGGAAGAAAAATAGTATGAGGCTCTTCATTTGTACTTTTATGTTGTTTCACAACCTGGGAAACGTGGGGCACAAACCAATTGCTCTTTGCGCGAAGACCTACGGAAGGCTTGCAGCCTCATTGCTTCAGGTGAAGTCACTGCAAGAACAACCAAAGGGAGAGTAAAATATGGAAAAAAGTCATGCGCTCTGTTGCAAATACATATTTTTAAAGCAATCTGAAAGTGCATTATACAGCATAGTTTGTGTTCTCGCGGCCTTAAAACACAAAAGGGTCTCGATATGGTTAGTTTTTATTGAAAGCTGCCTCATAGAAAATTAAGCTATATATGACAACAGAATATGTGCATTACATGCATTATATTACAAGTACATTAAGCTCCTTGAAAATTATCTCCCAGATCCCAGCTTATTTGATCAGGTGGCTTTAAAGGAATAATACATGCATACTGCTGAATAGAAATGAAAATCTAAAGATGGGAAAAAACCCAAACATGTTGTATAAGAAGAGGAATCAGACATAAATCAATACCTGCAAGTACCTGCAATATAAATAAGAGGAGTATGAGAACAGAGACTAGAGGCCAGTATCTGGTATGCTTCACATTTTAATCTAGTATTAAAAAGAAAAAAAAAAAGTGTCCTTGAAGAGATTAGATACTGAAGAATATTATAGATGGAGGAAGCTGTATGCAAAGCTTTTTTTTTTTTTTTTTTTTTTTAATATCTGCAGTAGTAAGTGTTTGAAGGAATAGAGGGGTGGCAGGGCTAGACATATGAGGCCAGAGGAAACAAGGACTCCAGCTCAGGACTACAGAATTAAACTCTTAAGATGCAACTGCCCTCTAATGTCACTAGCAAATGTGAGACTTCCTTGCAGATGTAGAGCTACTTACGACTCACCTAGAAGTAGGAGTTGGGAAGAGTCCATCTAAATTGTTTTAAAATCCAAGTCAAGTACCTGGTGCAAAACCCTTGTGCAAGGCTGCTATACTTTCACTTCACTAAAAAATCCTCTTCTGATTTCCTTAATGTCATCAATATCATTAAACTTTTGTAGATCTGCTTGCACATGAACCCTGTGTCTCTCCTTGCCTCTGTTCTGCAATGAGGAGAACAGTGTTTTTAATGAAATGAGGAGAACAGTATTTTCTTCTGTATTTTTCTATTACTTTTGTAAATTAAAAACCCTGGGGAAAAGAAACTCTGTCTTAGTCTGTGTTCGGTTGGTGCCTGTCCTGGCAGAGCCTTTATTTCATGGGCTTCCGGATCCAACCATAGGACAGGTAATCATTGCTATTTATGGAACAAGTGGAATATGTCTACTATATGGCATTGAGTAATTATAAGAAATCAGTGTTTGTACTATTCTATTAAACAATTGTTAAATCTCATTTCTTTGTTTCAGATGGTTTAAGATCTGTGGTGTTCCAGCTTATTGGAAACTTCTATGCTCAAGCCAAGAGGTTGCTATAGATGGAGCTAATCTGTGAGTAAGTTTTCTGGAGGCTATTATGTCTCCTATGGTTTTGTTTTTTTCTAAGGGAGGCAGTGCTCTGCGTGTGTCTATGTGTGAGGGAGAGAGAGAAAGAACATTGCCTAGAGGGTTTCGGTTACCACACTGTCTAAATATCCCTTATTTTTAGTTGGAGTCTTCTGAATATGAGAGCCCACTACAGGTAGGTGAAGTGACCTCTTCGGTTTTGAATCTGCCATTCTCTGGCAGATACAAAGCTGCAACTTTGAACAGGAACCCCCTCCTGCTCTGTGGAAAGCTCTTTGAATTGCCCCTGATATGCTTCTAAGGATCCCTGGTTGTGTGCGAGGCACTTTGAAGATGAATGCCCCAGCATAAGGAAAACATGAAACAAAACTTACTCCCTTATGTCGGAGAGTGCTGCACATTTCTCAAAGATCTTTAGTATGATGGTCGCTCTTTGGTGGGTGAGAGGAAACAGGCTGGTTCACCAACTTGTAAAAGCAGCAGAACAAAAGTGCACGGGGCTGGGTTGCATTACATTGGGTGGTAGATCAGGCAAAAGAAATGTATTAAGGGGTCTCCAAACTATTCAAGTCTGTCAAAATTTAATTGAAGTTGACTTCAGTGCGTCTTGCATATGAACACAGACTTACTATTTGTTACTTGTTTTCTTCCCCCAAAGCCTGCTATATAATGCCTAGTGACATGGCATCAGATACTGCCTCTGTAGGTACTGGTTGGGACAGGAGGATAGGGAAGGACTTTTTGAGCACCTGGTGATCAAACATTCTTTCCCTGCTCTCACTCTTGCCTCAGGCAATATATAGATCACCTCTACAGGCGACTTGTGGCTACCAAGTGTGGAGCCATTTGAGACAGGACAAGTTGGTTGAACAACAGCTGCGAGACTCCACTGGCTGGTGCCCCTCCACGTAAAGCAACGTGATTAAACTTTGTAAATGCTTCTCATTTGTATGATTTCAGAAAGTCCCTGCAGAGCAAGTCAACAGGCACTGCATGCCCTGCTGAGGGGGAACACTTTCCTCAGTCTCCTGGAAGCCCAGCTCCTTAGAATATATAATACTATCAGAAGTTTCTTGCACATTTTTATGTTATTGTAACTCTAGGTAAATGTTACCTAGAGTCTTGGAAACTGAAGGGCTGTTGTATCTTTAGAAGAGCGGTGAAGGGATAGGAAGTTTTATCTATTCAGTTCTGAGTATTTCTGTGGCAATTGGCATGAAACTATCAGTTGATATGTTATCTAAGCTTGATGACTCAGTTCATCTGGCCCAGGTGAGCAGTGACACACGATCAAAAAATTTTCATTACCACTAGATGAATGCCAATTTTATTGATAGATTAATGGACTTATAATATGAAAAATTGAACTGATACCTCAAGAGGTACTAGGTGGAGAAACAGAAGGGAAGAACAGTGAAAGATTAAAAAAAAAATACAGATACTTGTTCATAGCCAGTAATTTCCTAGCTGGCATTCTTCTGACGTACCTTTGGATGAGTACAGTGCAGACACTTGAATTCCCTGTAAAGTAAATGGAGAAATGCAGAACCTTCTGTATCACAGTTCTTTTCCTTATATGAGAGACTCCCTTTCCTTCCAGTCAATTAATTGCGTCCTAAAAACATCTGTTTCTCCCCATTGACTTTAAAGGGATTTTAGATGACTAGCTCAAATATAGCTGTCTACACCGTAAGTGATTAAAGTTGGGTTAGATGAGCTGGCAATCTTTATGTGGATTTTTTTCTTCCTTCACACAACCCTTAAATCAAAAGACATTTCATCTGAGTGTTATAAAATACAGCCATTGAAGGGATAGTCTTCTTCCATATTTCAGCATCTGAAGGGAGGGAGATAGACTCCTTTTAATTGAGAAGGAGGTAAAGATTTCACCTCTCTCTATCTAGAAATCCTGTCCATTTTAGAAAGTTCAGGCATCTAGGAGATTTTCTTAGCGGAAGCCAATCCTGGCATGTGGATGTTTCTGATTGTCTTTATGGTACTATAGTAAAAGCAGAATAAAAGGCTGTTTTGATATTTTTATTATGCTATCAGGCTGATTTTCAGCATGTACCTAGAGGGGCAGCTACAGTCTGTGTGACAGTATAAAGTGAACTCATTAATAGCCTTCTCCTCGTAACTGCAAAATATGGGTAAGCTGCAGGTGTTTATTACTAGGAAACTTCCCAGAGCAGCGTTTACCAATCCATCAGAGAGGAATTCTTACAAAAAAACATACAAGTCGTGCTTGGTGGGCTTTTTGTTTGTTTGTTTTTCTTTTTTTTTTTTTTAAACAAGTTGTAAGTGATGTAAGCATGACCTGCGAGCGTCTGGCAATTGCTGAATATTTCCCATGGATTTCAAAAGTTGGCAAACTTGATGCATGTTATACATTTTTTAAAAATTAACATTCAGTATAAATTTAAAGGAGTGGAGAGAGAGAGCAAAGCAAGGGATGACCTATTTTAGTTTTAAATCCGAAATGGACTCCTTGTGAAAGAATTAATGTATTTATTTCCTCTAATCTTCTCTGAGAGGCAAGGTGAGCTTCCAGAATATTAGATGCCTGAAAACATTTACATTTTAAAATGAATGTTACTTTTTTGACATGATGGATAAGTATCAAATTACTATTGAAAGATATAAATAAAGCGAGTGTTCCTTTTCCTATCTGTAAGCATAGCTCTTCTGCCAATGATAGGCATGATTATATTTTTCCTAATCGAATCTGCATATCTTGTCCTCTGATAGTCCACTGCAGAATATTGATGGCTGTAATAACTGGCTCTTTATTGGTACATTGTGTTTTCTCTGGGATGATTCAACTTTCTGCAGTAAATCCTTTTCAGTTTTATTTTTGCTATGGTCCAGCACTTAAAAATGTTGCTAATTCTGGTGGAGCTGTAAGACTGTGAATAAGAGTCAGTATTTTGATGTGTTGTGCAAGTCATGTATTGGTATCTGATATCACTCGATTTATCTTTCCTAGCAGAAATACCTCAGTTGTTACTGGCCATATTTAGCCAG
This sequence comes from Rhea pennata, assembly GCF_028389875.1. NCBI lineage: Eukaryota > Metazoa > Chordata > Aves > Rheiformes > Rheidae > Rhea > Rhea pennata. The sequence goes on along the minus strand of NC_084673.1, from coordinate 3,023,581 downwards.
CGAACTTAATCTTTCTCCTCTATCTAGTATTTTCTATCTGTCCCTAGCTTCAAGGGTTGGTGGCACTCTACAGTGGATAAATGCAAGAAAATCTAATAATGCCTTTCTAATATACTCATTTATCTAGTATAATATTTTATTTTAACTCTTAATGCAACTGTATAATCATTGCTCCATTTTTATAATTGGATTTGGAAGTATATTTGTGCAATTTAATTAAATCTATAGCATTTCTATAGGCTTATTCAGAGTAATTAGTAATCTCAATTTTTATTGGAATCCTATTTTATATCCACTATGCTCTTTTTTTCTCTTCAAGTTCTTCATATTTGCCCTGGTTCTTCTTTTTACACTGGAGTTTCTAGCATAACTAATCATTAGGATCTTTTTCTCCACTGTAAATGTGAACAGTGTAATCCAGCTGTCATTGAAGTCAGTGGTAATCTTTTCATTTACTTCAGTGGAAACAGGATCAAGCTAATAGGTTGCAAATTGCATTCAAGGCAAAGGCACATCTTATCATTGAAATCATTGTGTAACAAAGGACTGTATATTGATGGAAGATATAAAATAGCTGATTGTTTCCAGATTTTCTTGCCAGATAATTTATAGATTCTCTTATCCAACTTTATTACGGTTTTTAGCTCATAAGTTACAGCATTGCACTGATTGTACAAATACTAATTTTAACTTCATCTTTCCAGTTGGAATTTTATAAACGAGACTAAAACTTCCCTTTTCAGACACCAACAAGTTAGCTACCTATGTATCTCAATTAGAATCATTTAACTTTGGGCATTTTTTTAGTATTTTTTTTCTTATTTTTAATTGGAAAACAAACATATGGGATTGTGTGTGTGTGTGTGTAAAAAAACCTAAGTTTGTGTCACTGCAGACCTACATCAATCTGTTAATATAAATGATCCATGTATTGCTGAATACCAAACTTGGAAATGCTTCCATCTAAATAGCATAATTTTATCAAATTATGTTGTCAAGTATTCACAAATTCATCATGTTTACTTTTTCCAATATTTTCATTTTGCAATTGCAAGGTATTAACTATATGTTCCCTCCTTTTTTTTTTTTTTTTTCTTTTTTTTTTTTTTTTAGCAAAAACTATTGTAACTTGCTTGTTAAGGAATTGTTTTTCTCTTCTGCTCTGCTACCACTCTGTTGATTAGAGGTTTGTTGCTTTTATACTGTGTATCTCTCCTTCAGGCAATTAATGATTACAGACAACTCTCTAACCTACAGTTTTGGGGGAAGGTTACTGAGAAGGTGACATGGCAACAACTGTAGTTGTTTCTTTAGCCTAGAAGTGTCCTTGGTCTTTGTTGGTCAGACATCAGGTATTGGGAATTAGAGTGGAAGTGGTGCTGGTGTCCAGGATGAAGACACTTTCCTGTGTTGCACACAAAGTATGCCAGTCTGCTGGAGTCTGAGAGGACATTGTGAAAGGTGTCAAACTACTATTTAATTTTAATAAAATGTCATTTTGAGTTGCACCTTTCCCGTCACGGGTGGAGATTGACCTTTGTAGGCTTGCGAACGGAGCTCCTTAGATGTCCATGGAGAGTACCCGTGGCTGGCAGCAGAGCAGCTCAGATCTCCTGTAATGGTTTTAGAAGCTTGGGAGCCCTTATGAGCTGGAGCATCTTTGGTTTCAGATGGCAGGAGAAGACACGTTTGTTTGTCCAGCTGTTTGACTGAAAATAGATAAGTCGAACAATTTGTGTTGCAGATTGTGTGTTATCTTTCAGTGTGGGGAAGAGTTGTTTGTGAGTCTTTAATGGAAAAATTTAAATTTAATAATTTCATTAAGAATAATGGAAGGAAGCAGTGTGATCCCCCATGAACCTGAAATGAAAATCCCAAGTGCAGCAATTATTTGCATATTGTATGTAAGTGATTCCTTATTCCCATTAAAGGCAGTTGTGCTCCCACATCAAGGGGACACTCCTGATCAGAAGTTGGATGCCAGTGGATGCGTATGAGCAATTTGTACTGAAATTTTGTTAAAAAATAACTTGTGTTTTGCCAATTCAAAACCATGGAAACATCACAATGTTCTTTTAGAAGTGCCTCCATGAATTAATTACAAATTACTTATTAATGAAACAAATATTCAGCTGTCACTTGAGCTAAACTACAGGATAGGCTTAAGGATTATTTTTTGAAGAAACACTTTTGTGCTTGTTTGATCTGCATAGTGTTAACAGCAGTAAAAACAAGAGGAAAGTATTTGGTGTTTGGAATGGAAACTTGAAACTGGCTAAAAGAAGAACATGAGAAAAACAGCAAATAACCTCAAAATCAGTGAAAATCCCAAAGAAATAGCAGATTCCTAACAATAATGTTGGGAAATCTACCCTCCTTGCCCCCAATCCTAGCTGGGCTATGAGTAGAGAGTGAAATACAGCAGTCCAAGTCAGGAAATGGAGACATTTTCACAGTGGTATTAATTCATCCACGTTCCATGCCCTATAAAATGAGCATGAAATGATTTACTTCCTACAGGGTGGGTAAATGTTTGTAAACGACCCAAATTCTCAAATAAAGGCAAAGTATTGTCTGTAGTTTTTTTAAAAAAAATAAGAAAAATACACTTGTAGTTAGCAGCATTTGTTATTGTTCCAGTGGATTCCTCAAATCTCTGGACTCGGTGTGCAATGAAACCACTCCAGTGCTGCATGCACCCGTCTCGGAGCAGTGGCTTGGTTCATATCCTGCTTTAAATGGCTGGACACTGGCGAGCTTAATGGAGCCTTAATGGGTGACTGTGGTGCACCCAGTGGGGATTTTTTCACCGGAGCTGGCAGGCGGTTTGCTGAAGCTGTGCATTTTTTCTATTTGCTCTCAGTTGCAAGGGGCAGATATAAATAGATAATAAAGCCTTTACTCTCTTTGCTGCATTACTGATGCTGTTTACAAGACCAGAAACATGGGCCAGGATATGAATGAGGCAGATATGCCTGCATTTTGAATAAATCTCAGGTGTCCTTGTGCTGTCGCTGCTAAATTATTTACCATTCGGCAAGTGTGTGCCTGCATGAGATGTATAAAGGAGGGTATCTGAGGTGAAACCCTATCAGTTTACCCAGAACTGACACTGGAATGTTCATTATCATGTTAAATCTAACCAAAATGAAAATGAAGGCTTCAGTTGCATAAAAGACTTCTTTGGTGGCAACTCTATGTGACAGAGAGCTGAATATAAAATCTAGTAAGTGGAAACCATTCTCTTTATGGTAAATTTGCTTTCTTAGGCATTATGAGAATTGGCAGATTTAAATTCTGTTTTAAAGCTGTGGTGGATTATATAATTTTCTAGATAGCCATAAGCAGTACTAGATTAGCACACATTGCAGGTGCTCAACCTCAGCCATAAGCTTGATTCAGAATTACCCATAAAATAAAAAATTCAGATTTGTTTTCCAGAGAATGGCACATGGTTCTCTCAGAGTAATGCTAGTTTTTGTGTCCTCCTAGAGGTCAGTTATTCGTGACATCACTAGGTGAGCTATAATGAAAGTTTGTATAAAAAACAATTCTTCGGGATCAGCATTCTTCATCTTTTCGTTATCATCTCTGTTTGTGGAAGTATATGGCAGGTTAACCGCAGGGTGAAGCAGTAGTGGGAGGCAGGCATGCCACCACACAGGGTCCGTGCTTGTGTGCGGGGAGGATTTGTGAAGCTTGTTGCCCATAATGACGATCTCGCTGAAAGATTTTGCAGGATTGGTACAGAGGGCTCCTTTTTGTAGAGTGCTGATGCCAACAGACCTGTTGGTGCACTTCTGCAGTTTTTCTCCCGCTTCTTCTCAAGTTCTTGTTCAAACAGAACGAGCACTGTATCTTGCAGATCTACTGACAAGTGCTACCTTTGGGCTTTGCTGCCCCAGAGGTTCCCTGGAAGCAGGTGTGTCTGAGGAGCTCTTTGGAGTTATGACTGCAGAAGAGTGCAGTGAAAGTCAGGGGGATTGGTCCACAAAGAGACAACAAGTCTTCCCTGCCTTTCTCCCTTCCTGTCTCTCTTCTTCCCTCTGTCTCACATGGATTCTGCTGAATTTAAGACTTGAATTAAATCTTCTTCTCTGAAGGGCAGAGAAAATAATAGATATGATGAGAAGAAATGCTTTGAAATGCCACCTCTTGAGCAGGCTGTTGCAGGAAACAGGAGGGCTGTTTGCTCTGTTCCGCTTATGTTCTGTAAATGAGCCTCAAACCAAAATGACATTGTGAAAGCAAGATTAGATGGAGAGCAGCATGTGCAGAAAAGATAGAATAAACCTGTTTCTTTCAATGCAAAGAATGGGGAATCACTCGCAATTAATAATTTATTGAGATATGCAATTACTTGCATTAGCACAAAGAATTTTACAGAAAAAAATTAAGTTCCTCAATCCCATAATACTTGCAACAACCTTACTCTGACAAATGGCATGTAAGTAACATGGTGTGATCTAAAGCCAGGCTTGCTTCGTCATAAGTGAACCGATAAATCTTGATTGGAGCATGGTTGCAATGAAATGTTAATCTTACAGAATGAACTTTTTTTCACAGAATGCTGAAGATACTTTATGGCATAGTCTTCTCTTTATGCCTCCTGTTTTCATCTTTAGTTGTAAATGTACTTAGTGAGGAAGAATAAAACATAAACATACTGTAGATACAAACCTGCCAAGCATCTTCAGCTTTCACTGATGCTTGCAGAGAGCATAGACAGAAGTGAAATATCTGTAACTATAACTGAGAGACAAAAAACCCAATCTACGTTTAATCAACATTTAAAGGGGGAATTACATGTGCCACAAATCCCCTTTTATATTGCACTTAAAATCTCCTTACCTGCCCTTTAGTTTTCATGGTTTGCCTTATCTTCAGTGTCACTTAATCATATTTCAACAGGATTTGCTTCTTCATTGCCCATCTGCTCTTCCTTTCTAGTTCTGCATTAATGCCAGAACACTGTCCCAATGGTTTCCTTCTACCACGCTTTGATGTCAGACATCCAGGGATTTGGATTTTTTTCATTCAGGTTCAAACAGAAAAAAAAAATGGGAAAATAAGAAAAAAGTACCTAAAAGTACCTAGTTTGTGGGAGTGACAGATCTAATTTTCAAATGTAAATGGTTGTTGCTAGAGCAAGAGCTGTGGGAATGATGGGGGGGCAAAACCCCCTTCCCCTTCTTTCACCTATTGAGGGCTGTGTGAGTATTGCCCGTGAGCTGACAGCATTGATGGGCACCCAGTGGCCACGCTCTGCCCCACTAAAGTCGGCGGCAATGCTTCTGTTGATCCCAGGGAGAGCGGCATCCGGGCAGTGTGCTTGGTATGAAGTCTGCGCCGCTGTGAGGTTCACCCTCCGAGCACATTACAAAGCTCTCCATCAGCGAGTGAGGCGGGCAAGGCGATTATCTGCTCGTGACACCGCTGATGCTCCTCTCCTCTGACCCCCACTCCACTTGGGGGGGTTGCCTAGTTAGATGCGCGTGTACTGAATCAGAAACATTTTGGGAGTCTTGGTATGTTTTATGAAGTGTTGAATTAAGTGACCTTTGTGTATTTATTTGTGTTATTTTCAGAGTTAAGGAAGCCCGTGTATATTGTGTCTTACTAGTTTAGGAGATTTATGATGTGAATAGGGCTCTCTGAAAGGGGAGTGTTTGGGATTTGCCTTCGGATTTGACAGGAACTCTCCCAAAGCAGTTATGTGCTGCCTCCAGTGCTTATGAACTTTTAAAAAAGTTTATTTTTGATATAAACCCTTTCTAGGTTCTCATATAACTGGGAGTTAGTTCATTGATCTGAATAGGTCTGTGAGTATAGCTGGGGATATTATCCTCTCACATCATTCACTTTGCTGGGAATTAAGCTCTCATGATATTCTTACATAAATTTGATTTTTAAAGATAATGAATGTCAGCAGTGGCCAGTACTTGAACCTTGGTTCTTGGATAATTTTTTAATTACACATAAAATGTTTCTTATAAAACAGCCCTGAAGCACAGCTGATGCACATTCTGAGGAGCAGGAGCAGAACTGTGTCAGCAGAAGTCATTCTTCCTATTTCCAAATAATATTTGCATCTGGTCTTATGAAGCAGAGCACAGAGTTACTTTGTTACAGAAATCCAGAATATCCTCTATACAGTGGTTAGAGTTAGAAGCTCAGATGTTCATTCCTGCTTAGTGCTGTAATGGCAAAATACAGCAGAAATGAGTTCTGCTAGCGCGGTGCTCCATGGTTGGCTCACTGACTACCACACCTCGGCACCAAAGAATGATTCTTGAATTTCTTCAACAAGAAAGCCTAAAAAAGGGTGTGATATGAATGGGTCAAATTCTGCAGTTGTTGAATGGCAAAACTTCACTTGACAGTTTATGTATTAAACTGAAAGCCTCTGGGCAGGTATTGGGTGAACTGGCTTCAATGTAGACCCAACAAACCAAAAGGAGACAGGGACTACTAGAGTACTGGTAACGAAGGACGCCCAGGTAACAAGTGGAGACCAGGACAGAGGGATTCCTGGGACAGATTCTTAGGGGACTAGTTTAGAAAGGAAAATGGTTGCTTGGAGAAAGAGTAAAGAGGTGATGTTCAAGACAGATGTGACAGCAAGAGAGAAGATATGAGGGAAGACTGAGAAGAGAGCGTAAATGAGTAGGGGCAGCTGAAGCAGAGGCTGTTTCTGAGGCTGACAGCTTGAGCAACGAGAGGAAAGGCATTACTGGACTTGGATTTTGTTAATGAATGTATGTGATGAAGTAAGAAATGCACGGGCTGAGGGGGGAGACGGCTTTAAGAGGAAGTGTGGGGCAGGTGTCTGAAGAAGGTGAGAAGCCACCGTATGGCTGGTCATGAGATCAACAGATGAAAAGAGAATTATTTTTAGAAGTGGAAAAAGTGTAGTGAGAAATAGAAAATAATATGAACTGTATAAAGAACATTATTGATATTATTTACTGAAGACCAGCTTGTTTTATATCCTGTAAATAACTTCAATTATAAAAAGTAGAAGGCAAGTTTTAAAAGTAGATTTTAACTTATATTTTCTTTATTAGAACAAAGACCGTTAGTTTTATTTTACTAGTATCTTGTAAATAAACAAAGTGGAAAAATTCCAGTGTGATAGAGATACATGATTAACATTAAAATTTAGTTCCACGTTCAGCACCTAAGAAATATGAAAAAGATGGCAGTTAATACATTACTTTATTTTGCACTTGAAAGTACATGATTTTAGGTCTTGATCTTACAATGCTTGGCACATAGGCAGAAAGCTAGGAAGTCAGCCAGGCCTCCCAAGGGTACCCGAGTCTTCCTGCTTGCAATGCGTGTTGAGATTATGGCATTAAATAGTAGAACTGCTCCCTTGATCAAATACTAACTCACTTACTATCTGTGCATGCTACCTTACATACTGGCCCCCGGCCGTGGATTAGGGACTGTAGCATTACTCTTTAAGATAACAATGATAATACCAACAGTACTAATACTATATATATATTATTATAGCTAGCAATAGTGATACTATATTACTTAGGGTCAATTTTGTAGAAGAGTGGTGGTTTGTTTTTGGCCCAAAGCAATAGACAGAAGCGTCCAAACAGGGAAAAACCTTTTAACGGAGTAGAAATATTCAGTCGTGAGCTGTATAAGGAAGTTGAATTGAATATTGAGAAAAATTCAAAAAGATAAAAACGATTTCAGTTTGGTATTTCTTCACTGGTTTTGCAGTTTGGCAGCTGTCAACATCTCAAAATATCATCTCGCCCAAACTGTTGAAAGAAAGAAACCCTTTGATTTTTCCCTTGAGACTCTGAAGCTGAAAATGGACTCTTTGTAGTCTCAGCCTCATTTCAGACAGTTTTTTTTTTTTTTTTTTTAAACATTCTTGCTGGCAGGAACAACTAATTCATAAATAGAGTCTCTGTTAATTAAATAAGTTTTATCGTTTTAACTTGCCTTTTAAAATGAAAAACAAAGTAAATCTCTAACATATTTTCCTCTTTATTACAAATCTTAAGAGACTGAGTATCACATTTCTTGCATCATTAATAATGCAAATTAGGTTTTGTTTGGATCTCACATAAGTTTATAGTTAGAAGTAAATATTTAATGCACAGATCAGGAAATCAAATCATATATAGCATAAATTTTACTTTCTAGTTATTGAAAGTTAATGTAAGAAAGATTGGAAGCACTGTTGTTTCTGTTTATTTAACCTTTCTTGCTCTTGCTTTTCTTTCACTAGAACTCTTTGTAACTTGTCATTAAACACTGTTATATTCCTACAATATCTGTTTTTACTATCTTTACAGTAGCCACAGCGTTCAGCATTTAATACCGTTTTAAAGTAAAGGTTAAACATATATAGCATACTTAGGGCTATAAGGACTATATTTTTGATCCTGATTATTGGCAGGAAAACCAAGCGATTATTTAGAATAATATCTAACAATTTGTTGACTTTACATGAGTTTTTCTTAGTTCGCTTAATGAAGAAAGTCAGATAGCCAAATAAGATTAAACTTCACTTGAGGCTGGTACACTATGCATAGTAATACCTTATGATGGCGAGTGCAAAATAGTTTGATTCGATTACTTGTTAACACAGGGATAGTCTGCAATTAGTATATATATTCTATAATGGGATATTCAGCCCGTTGTTTTTGCACATTAATCCTCAAAATATTATACCTCTTTTGCTATGAGCTGTCTGTAGGAATGATACGGCTGAAGTTTTGAAGGACAACTATGTTGTCAGAACTGAAACACGCGACAGTAATGAAATTGGACAATTTAACTGAGCGTTGATATGTCTCTGTTTTATGTTAGCAGTGAATATAAACTATATACTACCTGTATAAATGAGAGATTTCCCTTACATTCCCGCACACGCCTTCAGACAAATTACAGACGTTTCACAGTGACGTCTGTGCTTTCTGGCATGACTGTTTTTTTGTGGTGGATAACAAAAAATTACAAGCATTCTGTCTTTTGTGCGTGAAATCTGATAGTCAAAAAGACACAGGAGAGAGAATTCTCCAGTGATAAAAGTTTAAATAGATCCATTTATCAATATGACAGAGATCTGACCTGAAAGTTAAAGTGTTTGAAAGTTAAGTGGGGTTCTTTGCAGGAAGTTGAAGCTGCACTACAGCTACGCTGTGGCTTCTGTAAGTTATTAAATCAAAATAAAGCTTTGGCAAAACAATAAATTGGCCGTATCATCCCAACTACTAGCTTCTGGGAGTATTAAGCACGTTATCCACACGTGAGATGGGTGAAGCCTTTTCCTTTCCTACACTCCTGTTCTTCTGCTTGAAAACGTTCATGCTGTGGTCGGTTTTATAACCGACTTGGTACAAAATTGCATGTACGAGTAGTTGGCCCGGTAACGTTATTTGGACTGGGGTCGTGGAGAAACGGGAGCGGCGGCATTGCTTGAGCATCGGCGTTGTTAGGTGAACTTTGCAGGTGGGGTCCCGTGTATCTAATCGCTGTCTTGGGGATTAAGGAGGGGAAAAAGAAGGATGAAGCACTGCTATGTTTACAGCAGGCGGGGGGAGGACGTCGTGGTGCTCTTTGCTCTCCTCAGGAGTCCGCGGAAGTATTTCCGTGCCGCGGGTCTGCGGGCTCCGGAGGGGAGCGCGGAGCCGCGGGCAGGGGCGCCGGGAAGCAGCCGCTCCGGGGGGCACGCTCGCCCTCGCCGCCGCGGGCGGAGGCCCCGCGGCTGCGGCTCCTGCCGGGGGGCTCGCAGGGGCATACCCCCGCCTGCGGCTCCCCTGCCGCGGAGGGAATGAGCCTGGTTCCCTTTGGCTTGCAAACGACGCAGATTTGAGACTATTTCCCCTCCTGCGGATTTTTCCGTGGAGAGAAGCACAGAAGACATTACTATTTATAGCGCGCAGTACGTGCGCCCGGCGTGACACCCGCTGGCTTCTCCAGCAAACGTCCCACCGGTTTGCAGACGCCTTGTCAGAGACCCGGTGACGGCCGTTTCTGAAAGTTGTCTCCTTGACTTGTGTTGCGGCAGGGCGGCCTCGCGGCCCGTCGTGGACACCGGGCCTCGGGCTCGGGACGCGTTCGTACGCGGTGAGCGTGCCTCCGCGAGATGAGGACGCAGCGAAGAGCATCGATTTAGCTAAGACCTTTCAGGAGGTTCGTAAGCAGGCGACGACCGGTTGTAGGACCGAGGTTTCCTTATTGCCCGCTCAGTGCCTGTCTGCTAGGTCACACCGCATCTCTCTCTTGTTTATGGATTTGGAAAATCAGAACATCTTCATCCACGCGTGATTCTTGATATGAAAAAGATAGCTGACAACAGTAATAAAAATAACAGTAAGCACTTGGAAAGGCCCAGCTCAAATCGTGCTCTGTCAACAGCTTTGCAATCTGTATAAATACGAGAGGAAAGACAAACAACTCTGATTTCTCTTTAAGAATGTGAGTATCCATTGTCATAGATTTAAATTAGGATGTTTTACTTAGTACTGTATGTAAATTCATTCTTGGCAAATAACCCATGTCCACTAATGCGTGTGTATTTTGGGTCTGTATAGTTTCGGTCTCTGCTAAATACAATGAAATTTGATAGCACGCAGAAATACTTGCATGGAATGTCAAATTTTTTGTATGTGCTTCTCACATATCCATAAAAGAGTTTACACATTTCTAATTACTCATTCAAAAAGAGACTTTGCAGCACTTTTAAAAGAGAGCCAATTTTTTCCCTACTGTGTTCTGTTTTTACAGCTTGTGGAAAGCTTATTTAACGAAAGTTTAAGTAATCAGCGAAAGTCATTTCTGAGAAAAGACTGACAGATATGAAGCCTCTTTTCACACTTCATAAGAGGTGGAGATAGTAGACATAAAATTTACAACTGAATAGTACTCTGTTTAGGTTAAGTTATAGAATTATTAGTGTTTCAGGCAGTAGATTCTAGAGAGGTTAAGTATTTTATATGATTATACATACTTTGTTTAGCTGAGCTTCAAGTGTGCAATAGTAGTAATAACCGACCTCTCCAAACCTAACAACCTGTACGCTCCCATGGGGCTGATGCTGCTCTAAAAATATGTGATTGGAGCTGACTTAGCTTGATGGTATATTAATAAAATACTAATGATATGTGCCCCTCTTTAGAGGGGTTTACCTCCAGTTGTGAAAGTGTGAACTCCATGAAAATGGACAGATAGGACACATCGGATGCAAGGTTAGTCACTAGGAGCTTGGCTGGGTCGTCGTGCCTGTCCCAGCTCCTGCAGAGCGCTTGGTTTTTATGGAAGTCAACTGCTAATTTTACCAAATTTTGCTCAGCAAGAGTAGCGCGCTCGATGCAGCTGTGTCTTCAGGGCTGCGAGCGTGGCGGTGGGCTTCAGCTGCGCCTGGGCGAAGCCGGGCCACGGAGAGCACGGAGGATCTGCGAAGGAATGGCCGAGCATAGAGTGCCTGAGAACCAGTGGTTTCTTCCACAGGAAATGACCAGTTATGTGTTAGAGCTGAATAAAAGGGGAAGAACTTGGCTGTACTTTGAGCCCGAGAAATTTCCATTTCAGCTCGTGTGAACGTGCATGCCTTTTTAGAGATAGTAATAAGCATTTGAGTGTGAATCTTGCTAAATATTATGAGATGCCCAGATGTTGTGGCAACGGATAACACATGCAAATACTTATGACAACATATAAATAAGCAAGCAAAAGCAGTTACTGAAGGCACTTAAATGTTAAGTGTTCTGTATCATCTTCTCATCACTGATTTTTTTGCAGTGCTTTAGGTATAACTACTTACCCAGGAACAAACAGCAGAAATACATTGATCCTTCTTTAAAATAACATAAATCCTATGAGCTGGAGTCTGGTCCCACTGAAATTACTTTGAGTTTTGCCATTGGTTTCAGTAGAATGAGGCTAGGACTTTATGTTTTCCAAATCAGGGACATAGCATTCATCCTCATTGTGGCAGACATGGTATAACGTTAACACAATGAAGTGGCTCACCGTACGACTTACATCAATATGCAGTTTAAATGTGTTTAGCGTAATGTGTATATTTTTTTTAATTCACTTTTATGTGAGCCTAATACAGCCAGCCTTGTAAAGCTCACTCTTGCACCAGATTGGAGTGGTGTCTTTGCAACGTTTACTGGTTGCTCATAAATCATGGTGGCACTTTGTTACTGTCCACAAGCAGTTTTTTTGTGCCAATGGTTTCAATCATTAAGATGTACAGTATTATCTCAGGCATAGTTTTAGTCCTGGGGAAATTATGCTGAGAGTTGCTTTTGTATGTACGACATTTGTAGAAAATAGTGTGCATACATTTGAAAGCTGATACATGTGATACCATTAGCTGCTGCATTAACAAGCACTTTAACTAAATATACAGAAAATTCTCTTGTGTATTTATGCCATGCAGTAAAAGTACTTATCCCACCAGTTTGCAAATACCGTGTTTACCTTAGACGTCTCTATCATCTCAATTTAAGGTTTTCTGGGCTTTGAACACTTAGATTTCAGGTACGAATCTCCATTACACCAGAAGTGCCCTGATTTGTCAGACCCTATAGGTTTTCAGCTTTGGTTATAATACCAGCAATTCCTAAATCCTATTCAGTTCCCTCTAAAAACTGTATTCTGAGCGCATTCAGTGATCCTGCATCCAAATGGTTAATTTGCACTATGTTCTGTTAAAGAAAAGGAAAACTGTCACCCTGTCATTTTAGAGTCTGACACTAAGCTTGTCAAAAGAGACAGCTGTTAAACTGAATTACTGTTGACATGCAGAGAAACGGCCCTTGCCAGATGTAAAGGACATCTGCGGCAATGAAGTGGTACAGGGTGGCTTTTAAAATGTGGTCATACTGGTATTTGAATAGCGCGTCTATGGCATTAAAACGTGGCCTTGACTCAGGCAGTTTAAGGCAGCGAACCAGAGCCAATGAGAATCACAAAGAAGTGCTGATCTGTTGCTATATCCATAACTTATGCATGAATATGAAAACAGTGCGGTGTCAAAGCTATTAAGCTCTTATCTTGTATCCAGGAGGATGTGGGTTTAAAACACAGTGGGAAATATTTTGTATTTCTAGGTCCTTGAATGTGTGGATAGGTGAGGTGTAAATTCAGAAGGTGGATTATGCAGGGAATGAATAGAAGTAAGTCTTCTTGTCTTCAGCTAACAACTGTTCAGACAAGAATTGCAAAGGGCATTAAGCTTATGAAGTGAGTGCGGGATGTGCCTAGCCAACGTTTCCGATAAGGCTGCTTGCGCGGCGAGCGGGCGCGTGGGTGGTGGGGAGGCTGTCTTTTGGAGAGGAAAGCAAATAAAAATGGGAATAGCTACATGGAGAAGCCTGTAAAATTTTGTCCGTATATCTTAACGTGATTTGCATAAAAAAGTCGGGCTACCAAATTCATTTTGTAAAAAAATGTAGATATTATGAATATTTTATAATTCAGTGATTGTACTGACAGTAGGGAGTTCTGCACATTATGTAAGTGTGTGAGTCTTTGATTTGCATGTTTTTAGGGTAGAAATAAAGCTGTTTTGGAAAAAAAAAGTATCAGTTAAGCAATTTTGCTAAATGTATGAAAAATGAAATGTTATGAGATGAAGCATGTATTCATTATGAAATGAAATTGATGTTTGAAGCTAAAAAAAATTGAGGCCAAACATCATTTTGAATATGTTAGCAGATCATATCTTGATGATTTATTTGTATGTTTAGTGGTGGCAGAAACCAAAGAGTTTGCCATCTGTAGGGAAAGGGGCAAATGATGATATTTCTAAATCATTTAGACTGAACTGCTCTTTTCTGCAGGAAAACAGCAACAACAATTTGTTCCAAGCAGCAAAAACGCTACAAGTGGCAGGTGTGAGAGGTGACTTTTTTTCCCTCTCTTTGTAGGAAGCAGGTTCTCCTTCTGAAGCACCTTGGTTTCAAAGGCGCAGGGGCATCCTCTACCCTAAAAACCTGACTTTAGCCGAGGCAGGCTGGTTCTCCTAGGCTTCTGCTGAGGGCAGCGGAGAGGGGCCGCTGTTGGCCCGTGCCGCCCCGGCGGGAGCCAGCGGACCTGTCGTCTGACCTGCCCTGATGGCCTCCAGGTTGTGCAAGAGATTGATGGCAGCCGGGAGGTAGTGACGGGACCCCGCACGTGCGCGGGGTGCTGCTATCCATCGCCGTCGCCGGCACGAACCGCACGGCCCTCGCACGTGTTGTCGGTGGTGTTCTCACCAGTCCAGGTGGCCGTGGCTAGCTGGACCGCGGCGGGAGGCAGCTTTACAAGTACAAATATCGGAGCTCTGACACGGGCCATCCTGCAACTGCATTCATCGGCAGCTGCCGCGGGTCGTCCGTGTGTTAGAGTTATTAAGCAGTTAGTGTCAGCGTTTAACTAACGTGGCACTGCACAGCAAGCCGGCAGCGAGTGGCCGTTGCTTTGCGCTGCGGTCTCCGGGAGTCCCTGACTCCAGTGCTTTGCCCAGGCTCTGCTCACAACCTTCCGTGAGGAGCAGTCAATATGGCCGTGCTGCCCTGGAGTCTGGGCGAGCGGCTACGTCTTGGGGTTCGGGACGTTCAGATGGTGGTTCCTCGAGCGTAGCTTGTGTGTGAGGACAGCGTAGCAGCTTGAGCGCAATCCAAAGGCAAACCAATGACAATTAACTCCTGGCTAATTCTGTCCAGCACATGCTGCAAACTGTGTCCATGAGGAAAACCTTGGTGGTGGTATCGCTGCGTTGATGGAGACGTTATCAAATGGCTCGTTCCTCATCCACTGGGTTTTGAGAAGATCCCTGTGACAACTATGGGAAAGTAAGTGTAAATAAAAATGTTAAGCTAAGAAAGTTTTGAACGTATTTTAGCTTCTGGAGGACACGGCGGATGGCTGCCTCCCAGGAGCGCCACCTCCTCGTAGAGCCCCTGCGCGTGGTCCGGGGATGGCTGGGAGCCGCAGGATGCCGCGTGCGAGCCTCCAGCCTGGGAGGAAGGGGACAGGCGGCCCTAGCAGGGAGTTCCTCTGCGGTGATTTTTTGCTGTGCCGCTTGGCTTCTGTGCGTGCCGTGCTCTGCGCTGAGCCGGCGGCATCGCTCCTCGTGGGCGCGGCGAAGGCAGCACCGTCTAAACGCCATTTCTGCAGCTACACAGGGATGGATTTTGGGGTAGTCATTTTCCTCCGTCCTATTTTATGAGTTATTTGAACAAAATCTTAACTACCTCTTCCTCAGAATGTTATTTTATGCTGTAATAAGAAAGTGCTGAATATGCACTCTCAGGGGACTGGACTGAGCTCGGTGTCGGGGGCGCTTATCCAGTGCGGGCTTGTCTCTTTACGCAAGTTTAACTATGTTGTAATTCCTCACATTTTACAAACAAGAACAGGGTGGAATATTTAAATGAACAGGTACAATTGTATTACTACATGGCAGATTTTTCTGTGATAGGTCATGTAATATCATCATTAATTTATTAGAGCTTACCATGAAAAATCTGTATCTCCTGAGCTCATTCATACAGCTTCAGGTTTTGATTGATACCAAAATAAAATAACTGGCCTATAAATTATAATGCATTATTTAAATGATGTATAAATGCATGATTTGTAAGTCATTGGAAGGATCAACAGTGCAACATAAACAATTTAAAAAAAAATTAAAATATTTTACCAATGTAATAATAAGATATTATGCAGCTCTTTTTGTGAATATTTTCATCACACACTCGTATTAGTTGCAATAATCAAACAAACAAAGAAAAAAAAAGCTGTATGACATCAGCCATTTGAACTTCATCATATTATCAGTCCCAGGTCAAAAATTAAAATTAATGCATTCGTCACAGAAATCTGCCTTGAAACAAGCAAATTCCTGTCCTTGAAGTCATCCTAAAATTCTTATTTGTAGGTGTGTTCCTACTTACCTGTTGATGTTGCAAAGAGATCTTTCTTTTTCTTTTTATTCAAATCAAGAAATGAAACTTTCTGAGTCTCGTGCGTCTCCACTGGACGATGATCACTGCGTGCTCTATACCGATGCAGCGGGCAGGGCTGCATTACTCCGGCTGAAGCTCTACCCGCCAGCGTTAGCCTCCCGTAGAAGTGTCACAGACAATGCTGCAGCTAGGTCGTTGACAAACAGAAAATAATGCACAATGCCTTATTAGCATCCATCCATTTCTTTGGGAAACCAGTGATCTCCCGGGAGTGAAATGACTCCATGTTATTTTTTAAAAGCCATATTTCAAATTGCTGTTTCTAATTCAGCTTTCACATAGCCTGACAACTGTCCATTACTTTAAGAAGAATCTCACAATGGTGGAAGTTATTCTATCCAAGGTCATCGTGGCTCGGTTTCCTTAGTCAAGCTATCTTGTGTTGTTAGCACTTAGTGAGTACCATCAGTGTGCCTGGGGTTTGACTGCACAAGTCACAGAGTGGAAGATGTGCTCTTGCCCTTAGAGGTTTGCAGTGTAAAATGAATTAATAGCACCTTTCAGGCTAGATCTGCATGACTAATTTATTTTTATTTTTTGAATTTAGCATCCTCCTCTGCTTGGAGGTATTGTGATTTCTATGAATGTTTTGCTGTGTAACGGCATTCTTTCTTTTTTTTTTCTTTTTTTTTTTTTCCATTCCTCTATGATACGAATGGGAGAAGTATATATTTTCAAACTGAGGTGGTTGTTACCATTCTTTGATTGGATGTTTATGGCATATTTCTAGCAAAAATCTAAAATTCTGTTTTCAAGGATGTCAACACCAAAGGGCACATCTCTCAGAGATTAAATGAGAGTATTGCAGATAAACAGCCTTAGGAGATGTTATATCCTTATTACATAAGGATCAGCATGATGGAAACTCTTCCCAGTGTTGAAAACCATTAAAGGAACTAAGATATACCTGTGTGCTGTAGCTACCTGTATGGTCAAAATATGAGGTAACATTTACTCTGGATTTATACAATTCAGTCGCTGCAGGGAGGCTGGGCTCTTCCTAAGCCATGATTCCACCACCTCCTGAATATTTTTAGTGGTGCAAAGTCTTCTGCGATCTAAGATAATTTGCAAGGTGACTAATCTTAGTGTAAGCTCACGAGGAATTTTGTTTCTTTAAAGTAGCTCTTAAAAGCCACCTGCAAATTTACTCGTTGCTGACTGAACTGGTAAACCAAGTTCATAAATATACTGGTGTAGAACCAGAAATGTGCCAAGGAGGAAGCTGGCTCCTTTTTCATCTCTGTTTGCTTTGAGTGTATTCTGTGTTTTGATGTCTCTTGCATTAGAATTTAATCTTTTTGTAAGTGCTGTAAATAGCTAAGTAATATCTTTAGATATACCCCATGCCCATAAAAGCATTTTAACGTTAATTTGGTGGGTACAACCAGCTTTTCCAAATATCAGCCTTTTCCCTGTTCAACCATAAACATAGGTTTTCTACTCTTCCTGCTTTGTGGTCGTACTAGAAATACCATTCATGACACTGAACTGACTGAGCACGCTTGGAATCAGAGTTTCCTGTAAATTAAATGGAAAACCCATTTACTGTGTATTTTCTCATATAATTAGCCATCATCATCTAATAGGTAACTTCCTTTCTGACAAAGGAATAGAGTCTTGATTATTTTTGCTTTTTTGATTTGGATTTTTCATGTTTTAGAAAAGCTGTAGGCATAAGTAAAGATCAGGAAAAAGAAGTGCAGGTATTAGTAGTGCTCACTGGAATAGCTGATTTACAGAAATGAGAGTCCCCTGGGGCTGCCTTTCAGCCAGATGACCAACACACTTAGCATTTTGTTTATTTATCTGGCTGCCTAGCACTTCTTACTGTTTCTTTTATATAAATTAATTTGCCCTATAAAGCACCCCTTGCAGTAATCAATGACTCATTGCATTAAAAATATGCAGAAAAGATTAACTGAATAAAAAGCATGCAGGAGGTATTTTCAACTTTTTATTTCTAGCAACCCAGATATTTAGTTCTTGCTTTATGCTGAGTTCTTATAAGTTACAGGAAAGATTTTTACTTTGAACCGCAGGGAGTTCAGATGGTTTAGAATGTAGTGATATTCGCTAGACATACCAAATCCAGTTCATTTATCATCAGTATCCACAGGAAATAATAATCTGTTTATACATCGCATTTCTCTGAGCTCTACAAGATTCTTGTTATGAATTCTTTCCAGCTGCTTTTCTCATTCCCATGGAAGAATTGCATGTGAAGGGTTGCTGCTTACCCATCAGTTACTCTAACAATTATTGACTGATAACCACTGGTAATTCCAACTCTGTGACAGTCTTTGATAAGGATTTTGTGTAGTTATTATGCTCTAAAATATCAGTTCATCTGTAAGGGTCTTGAACTTTAGGTTGGGTTGCTGACACAGCCACCTTTCCCGGATCCGTGAATAGAAAGAGGTTAATAATATGGAACACTGAGATTCTACATTTATAGAAATGCAGTGTAAAACAGAAAGTCACTTCAAAACTCTTGCTTTCTATCATGCTGGAGTGATTTTATCCTGTTGCCTTTTTGTGAGTGTTGTCTGCCAATGAATTGCAGCTCAGGAGACAAGAACCGAGGAAAGAAACATCAGACACCTCAAGGTTTATTTTATTTTGCCCAGTGATTTCTGGTGAAAGTAAGTTAAGTAAAGCCATAAATTAAAGCAGTTGGAACAAGGTAGAAGGCGGCTATCACCCAACTCAGTTCCTTCACATTCTCTGCACTACTGGTTTTGGAGTCCACTGGCTTCCAGTCCCCCCGCTCCCAACTCGCTGTTCACCTCTCTTCATTTCCTTTTATCTGTTGTAGATTTATGTTTTCTTTCAGATCAGCATGTAACGGTCAGACTCGCCCCATGTAGCAAGGGAGATGAGCTGCTGCCATTCTAATTTAACAAGTGATCAAATAAAAGTCGTCAAGATTTCCCGTTCTGGGAGGTTTCACAACAGGAGCTGAAATCCTCCAGGAGCTGCAGACAGTCCCGTGCCTTCTTGATTGTGAAACTATTACTGTTGTACACTTAGATGAGAGTGAGTAACAAAACCCTCTGAAGAACATGTCAGCGGTAATTACTTTGCTTTTAAAGTAATACAGGAAGCAAGTTAAAAATAAGCAAAGAGAGGAAATGAATTTTCTATTCAGTTTTAAGGCAGCAAGAATTTCGGTAAACTTACCACGTGTTCAACAATTAATATGTCCAAAGAGCTGTAAAGTGTGACACTATAGAGGATGAATTCTTTACGTTGTAGGTGACCAGCAGGAATCTGAGTAAATGCATGATACTACTACTTCTCTTGGTTGTCAGCTAATAAATTGCATTAAAAGTGGCGGAGATGCGTTTGAAGATCTTTGTAATACTGTATGTCCAGGTAAGCAGTTGCAATTGCTGTAGAGATGTTATACTGGGCTATAGGGCAGGGGAGGCAGTACTGTAAGTGTACACTCAAAAAAAAAATTGATCTGAAAGAGATCGAACCTGACCTGTAAATGCATGTCTTATCCCCTAACTGTGGGTTTTTAGGGAAAAAACAAATGACTTGCTATTAGTGTTGTATGGGATATATTTGTTCTCTGAATCAAAAGCTGAATATTTCCTTGCTGCTGTGGAATTTTATTGAAGTGAAATTATAGAAAGCCTTTACCGTAATGTTTTGACCCAGTCTTTCAGTACTTCAGGGGATTGATATAAGTTACATAGTTGGCTTTTTCTCTAGTTTTTCCTTCATCAGCCTTTGCAAATCAATGAGACTGATGGATTATAGCACCATGGAAATCAGGCCCTAAATTTTGGTGCCTACAAAACACAGACAAGGTTGAATTGTGGATATTTTGCCCTCAAACTACACTATATTCTTTGAAGACAATAGCAAAAAAATCGTGTAAAATTCTCTCTTTGTGCAGAGATACTTTAATATCAGGGGAGACTTGCTTCCAGCTAAGAAAGCATTTGTTATGGAACCAGAAATGTTTGATATAATATTGTATCAGGTAAACTTTGTTAATGCACAATGGCACATCATTGCGGATAATTTAAGAACGCACAGGATTTTCAATAGCAAAAGGTCCTCAGTGAGTGGTAGGCTCAGTGGGAAAACGCTGTACCCAAATTTGCAGTAAGAGGAAAGGGCTTTGGGCAGGAGCAGTCACATAGTCCATAATGAGTTTTGGGAGCCCCAAACCACTATTCAAGGATGTTAAAGAAGCAAAAGTGAACAAATGAGGATATTTTGGGCCATAAATGTTAATTCCAAAGGATATTTTTAATGTTAAATATAATTTATGTCCCAAGGCATGATCTCATTTAGCAGCCCTGAAGTCAGTGGGAACAAATGACGTTGTTTGACAAAGGGGAAGATAATCAGGTCTAGTGAAGGAATCAGATCCCAAATGCTGTATAGACCACATGTGTTTTCTAAAATATATAGTTTTACATTGCAGTTGTTAGGAGAAGCGATCACCAGAGATTTCAGAAAGGATTGAGAAAGACCCAGGCAAAAAGAGAATGATCAAAGCTGATGGATAAACTAGTTTTGTGTGATGAGATGAAGAATATCAGATTGTAGAGAAAAACTGATTCTTAAGATAAATAGCTGTTGCATCCAAAGTCCACCAGCCCTGGATGATTTCAGAAGTAATTAGAAAGTTGAACCTGGGAATAGCCACCAGTGAGAGAACAGCAAAGCCACCCTGG
Source organism: Rhea pennata (assembly GCF_028389875.1). NCBI lineage: Eukaryota > Metazoa > Chordata > Aves > Rheiformes > Rheidae > Rhea > Rhea pennata. The sequence continues at coordinate 3,002,880 of NC_084673.1, read as the reverse complement.
AAAGGCAGCAGAGGAATTTGACAACAAACTCTAGAAAGCAAATTTGGTGACACAAAGGGTGGAGGATGCTTGGACACCTGTTGTGGCAGCTGTGACTAAGCATGCAATGACCAGATCAGAGTGAATAATGAGAGAATCTGCTCATTTAAGAGTGTATATACAAACTCAGCAGGGACATGGAACTGTTTTGCTTTGTTTTACTGATAATGTGTTATTGGAGTCATGTCTCTGACTGTGTCCTAGAGTGGGTTCAAAACAATTACTTATATAACACAGGATATATTTAAGTCAGGGAGGAATGGGAAGGACGAAATGCATGTATCTCAATTTCTGGTTAAGAAGCAAAATGAAATTATGTTTTTCTGAATAGATTTATTGATTTCCATTTATGTAACACAGAGATATCCATCTCAAAGTCTGGATGTCCCTTGCAAAATTTGAACTACAGAGTAATCAATGAGCCAGATTAAACCACATATACATCCTGCCAGCTGCTGTTTCATAGCCAAACCTGAACTTTATTATTCTAAAAAATAAACTCACTGAAAATAATCTTAGTCAGTCCCATCTCCAAATATATGAGCCATTGAATGGCTTCAGCCCAGGAGCATCTCTTGGTTAAACATGGTCCTATTGCCCACTCTAGTTGTGCCAGACCCTCGGAAAACCTTGGATCCTCCAAGCTCAACTCTCACAGGGTTTCCTCTATCTGGATGTCCCAGCTTTGCCCCTCTTCCATGGCAGAGTGGTGCCTCTGTCTCAGGTCTAATTCCCCTAGTCAGCTGCCTGGGTCTGCGCCTTGGCACAGCATGGCAGCGAGCAGGCAGAGAAGCCACGTCTTTCTGAACTGAAGTCAATACCGACCTCCGGATTTCCTTGGGAGGCTCATTGGGGACTGGCAGGGAGGGCCCTGCTCTCCCTGCAGAGCGCTGCGCTGTGAACAGACGTGCTCTTGATTAGCTGCAGGGTTGAAGAGCCTGATTTTGAAGCGGCAACCGCATGGCTCTAGCAAAATCCAGTCTGTGTGCGAAACCAAATTCCACTTGCTGCTCACTTCTAGAGCGGAGTAATAGGCGGGAAAACACCAAGGGAAAATAAAGGGAAAAGAAAACCAGCAGAGTAGTTCTCTGGGCACCAAGAAATAACCTGGGTCTAATGCAACTGTTGGCGTTGCGTACGTGATTCACAGATAATGGCATTCTATGCAAGAATGATCACGGTTACTTTATTTTAAAATGAAAGCCATACTGAGGAACTTTAAATGTGAGGACAGGATTTGTGGAGTGTAAATACCTGATGGGTGCAGCCAACCATCACAAAATGCATTTAGCAGGAGCTGGAGCTCAGTCTTGATGCGAGCACATTGAGCTTACAGATCATCTTGTGCAAGGAATAAATTACAGTAGAGTTTGTCAACTAATTTGGTGGAGGTATGAATTCTTTATCTATTAATCAATGTAGGGAACATTGAGGCACCTATAAGCCATTCATCTCACTTTAGTTTCTTGTTTATATTTAATTAGAGCTGATCTGATTTGATTGGAAAAAACTGAGGTACTTCTGAATATAGAGGTGTCAAACAGAGTATTGTTGATAGCACTTACTGGGGCAATGGGTTAATTTGTTCGGATTTTTTTCCAAATGAACAACCATAAAGAATTTGAGGGTTTTGAAATCTAGGAGTGACTGTCCAGCTTCTCTTAAATTTCTCAAAGCTGCTTGATCTAGGTGTGTTGCAGAGAAAGGAGTAGGCCAAACGCTTGTTTTTCGGGGCAGCTTGGGTATTGTCCAAAATTCAGAGCTGTGTGGAGCTCTCGAGCCCCTGCAGCGCCAGGGGGGCTCATTGCCTTGTGCGTGTTTGACTGTGCACCATGGGCAGTTTTGCTCATGTTTTTCTTTACCTACCCCAGTACAAGTGGACAAAACTTTGCTCTTAGTTTGTGTCTGAAACTGGAGAGGTGGTTGGTGGCTCTTTTATACAGGGCAAGACCCTTCAGGCACAAGGAAATGAAAAGGATGCTCACGGTGCCAGCACCTCCGCAATGTGCGCGAAGTTTCTAACAGTGTGAACTAGCTCATTTCTCCCTTGTGTCTGCACCGCTTTACCCTTCTTTCATCCATTTCTCTGTTACTTTGTTGTTATATACATGTGCAAGAAGGGTGCTTAAACTAATAGGGAAATATAATTTCTTCCCCTTTATCCTTATTCTTACTGTTTTTCTACTGCTGTCAGTGTTAAAAAAAAATCCCATAAACTGCAGTAGGAACAGAGTCAGGCCAGTATTATTCGTTTTTAAATCCCCGACTAAATTGGTTAGCTTTTCTTCCCATAATTTCTGCAGGGCTTATGAGAACACTGTAACACCTGTACATAGTTATGGCACATCATATACTGCAACTGCAGCCTGTAATGCACCTTGTTGCAATTGCAACTCTTAAAAGCCCCCAGAGGTCACTTGCATGTATTTCACTTCTGTTTGGCTTTAAATCAGTGACATTTACTTCTTATTTTTTATATGAGAATTCTTAAAAATGCTTTTTAAAATAAAAAAGTCACTGCTAAGCTTTTGTTTTCTACCTCAGACTTGAAAACTGCACATTCACAGAAAACCATACACTTAACTATGATATATATATTAATGCAGGCTTATTACAGATAAATATTGTTCTCTGACTAGTGCCTAGAAATTTTAATTAATTTCAGTTACACCCTATTTTTGTCCACATATGCAGATTTCAAATCTGTGCATTCGTCGATTTTGACACGGTGTGATGATATATCCTAGCTTTCAGATGTCTGGCTCTTAGAGTTGTGAAATAATAAAACAAACAAAAACAACAGCTCCGGTGTTGTCAATCTAGTTCTCAGTGCACAGGTGCCCTGGCATTAGAAAAGTGTCATCCCATGCAATACCTCTTGGCAGTGTCTGGAAAAAGCTTGGGGATCTTCTAGATGCAAAAGTAAAACTAGCTTCTCCTCACAAATAAAAAAATCTTGGTTATGGCAGTGCCGAAGCCCATGGGTAAGGCTGTATGGTGAAACGTGTGTTGCCTCTGCCTGCCTGTCCCTGATCTGTGCATGAGTAAGTGATTTCTGGTGTCTTGGAAAATCAGTCCGGTACGCTTCTGGAGCACGTTGCCTTGGACAGTGATGGATTAGTGGGTGAAGGTCCAGGTTTGTGCACTGAGGTTGCTGGCATGAGCTGGGTTGATTGTTACAGTTTTTGGGTTTCATCATTAGCAAATTAAATGGTATTGTTAATTATAGATGTAAATATTTTTATTGAATGCTGATCCTGCAGGAATTGAGAAAATGGGAGGTTTTAGGTCTGCATTGGCACACCAGTAGCAACAGCCCTGCCTGGATGTGGCCGTGCTACCGCATACCTAAGTGCTGCTCCTCGAAGCCTGGCTCCTGGCCGGGCTTTCCTGCGAGTGAGCCAAGCTGGGGAAGGGGATGAGGTTGGAGACTGCTCTCCTTCCCGCACCGTCTGGCCGGAGTCGGAGGCAGCATGGAGCGTGCCCCGAACAACGCCAGGACGTCAGCCCTTCCGAGGAGACAGTCTCGTGGCCTTGGTGGGATAGAGCTCCACGACAGCCCACAGCTCTGTAAGCTTGCAGCTCCCTGAAGTCCCACCTGCCCTTCAGAAACACAAGATCATAACGGAAGTCCTGTAACGGTGATTTACAAACATGCAAAACCCACTGAATTCGTTCTACACAATACTGGCTAGGACTGAGAAAGAAGACAGCAAATTATTTTGGTACAGATCAGATTTTCTTTCAGCTAATGATTTGTTTTTAACGTCACACATGGTATCATGAGAAGTTGCATCATCTGGGCATTTTTAATGAATTCCTATTGCTTGCATATTAGTATGAATATTTTCACTGCAGCAAACACCATAAACAGTTTCCACACTGGGGTATGTTATAGTGCTGCCAGAATTGGTTCTTCTGATGGTTCATTTCTTTTATGCTGAGAATTCAGGACTGATTCAGCTTGGTTTTATGCATCATTAGAGATTTACAATTACTTTGCAATAGTTTTTTTCTGGAAGCCTATCTCTCATGGTTAATGCTATGGGAGCCCTGTTGTGTAGAGGCTGGTATTAGCCACCTCATAGCAATAAAGTGTTTGAGAAGGATTTAGAATTATGAGTGGCTAAATTCTCCATGCAGTGACTGTAATACTGTTATCCCTTGCTCAGCTTGGGCTGCAATATTTTTTTTCTTCTGTGCAAATTAGAAAAAAATGCTGTTTTTTCAAGAGGTTTTGAATCATTTGCTTGGCATTTTTTGTTGAACTACTGTAGTCAGAGATGAGAAATCGTGAGAAATTCCATTTGGATTTCGTGACGTGTAAAATATGTTGATATCGCATTAGTATATAATGAAAAGAAGCACTCCCCCCCGTTTTTTTAAACCCACCTTTTAAAAACGTAAACGTTAGTTGGGTTGGGACAGTTTATTTTTGATTTTTAGATTTTACATATGTTACTAAATTCAGTTAATTTCACAAGATTTGTCTTTGTAAAATAGGCTGTGGATCTGTCTGTTATACAATGCATATAATCCGTATTTTAGATAAATGCAGTATTGTACTGAAACAAACACGATATGCAGAGAATAATATGGACCCAATCTAAAGTCCATTAAAATCAATGAAGAGATTTCAAATTAACTTTTATAGCCTTTAGATCAGGCTCTAAATGAGCAAATTACAGTTGTGGAGTTTTCCATTTACATACCTGTGTGATGCTTTTAATACATTTTATGGAATTGAAATTACTTGGTACTCTTTTTCATGCTTTTTTAGGATAAGAATTTGCCAAGGGCATCAACAGCAGTTTTCCCAGGCTTCAGAACGCGGATTATATAGTCAATCCACAGATGACTTAAATCTTTGAAAAAACGGCCATGGTTATCAGAGGAGCTTTGACAACAGCAAGGACAGGAGCGCTATCTGGCATATTCCATCAGAGATTCTCGTTCAGCCTAATTAACATACTGAGGACATCAGTGCAGGCCATCAGTCCAGGAGGAATTGTGTAAAACTTTTAAGGGGGATATGCGCGAGATCTCGCCTCGTATTAGTTTAAATAGATCAAATCATGAAAAAGCGGTTTGTCTTGTATAAGGTTAGAAGAAAGACTATTGCACAGTAGCATTAGGGAAGAGATTCAAAGGTTGTGCAGAATTGTCAAATCCATTGTTGTAACCTAGTAATCTTTCTTCTTCTACAGAGTTTCCTGAATCCCACTGAGAATGAACAGAGCTGATCTCTGAGCCTGTGATATCTGCTGCCTCTGTAAGTGTGAAAAAGAGATGCCTCTACCTGCTCTCACTGTCCTATAATTAAAAACCCTTTTGGAGCAACACTAAAAATAAGCCATCACAATATCTGATTAAACCTCTTAGGAACCTGTCACTAATCACCTTCTCTCATCTTGATGGAATATATTTATGCATTATAAATATACTTATTATGTGCGTCCTCCATAAATCACATTTAGCACTTGTGTATGACGTATAGCCATATTCTGGAGAATATACACAAATACAGATGCCAGACTCCCACAGAGTTCATCACTGGAAGGTTTGAAGGATCTGATCCTTAATATTTAATGAGAAAGGTGCTATTTCCTTCCTCAGCTTTTATCTTTGGTTTGGCATAGTCATTAAATTTGTTGTTTCCTTGCAAGATTATATAATTTATGACCTAATTTTAGACTTCTGTGTAACTGTACTAAAATACTCGTGGAATATCTAGATTTTCTATGGAAGGTTTCAGGATGAGACAACAGATAGAACGTGACCATTTAACTATGAATTATCCATCAGTAAGTAGTTACAAGCATTAAAGGAAAACAGCGCCACAATATTCAGATAGGATTATGGGATTATATTGTGGGTTTTTTTCCCAGTAAAAATACGATTTTACAGCATTTCCAAAGCCTGGTTTGGAAACCAGGCACTGGTTGGTTGGTTCTATGCACTGGTTGGCAGGAATCCCCAGGTAATGCAGTAATCGCCCGAGAACTGCTATCACTTAAAATATTTTTGTGTAGCAGCTTCTGACTTTCAGATTGCTCTGGGACAAATTCATGCAGCCTTAAATGCAGGGCCAGTTGTATGAAGCCGGGGAAGCAGGTGAAGAATGAGAGTCAGTGCTCAAAAGCGACTATCAGACTCTTCACCCTCTAAAGATCCAATTTCTAATGATTAGAGGGGGAGAGGCAGGAGCTGTTTAGATACCCCTGGCTTCTGCACAGCAGAGGGGGAAGGTCTCTCAGGCCAGTCCCCGTGCTCTAGGCATAATTATTTACAAACAAGCAACTCCCAGATCATGCCCTAGCTTTTGGGTTTATTCAAGGCTTTGGGCTAAAAACCAGGAAAGCGTTGGCTTTGCAGTGCCAGCCTGGCGGCAGCGATCTTCTGCTGTACAAGGAATTGCCAGGTAAGTCCCAAATGAATTCTGCTAAAGCTGCCGCCACGTTGTTTTGTGTCCTCCTGTGTGTCCAGAGTAATTCAGCGGTGTCATAAATAGTGCTGTGAGTTTCAGTTATTTTGTCAGTTTAAACCATATTGTTTTGACCGTCAAATTTAGTACGTTATCTGCTGCATTAACACGCGCTGAGAGCACTTTATTTTGGTGTTTAAGAGGGAAGTGGCTCGCAGCTGAGTGCTGCGTTAGATGCTTGGTTTGTGCCCGTGGTACAGAGTTAGGAGGCTTTGCAGAGGTGCATCTCGCTTTCTACCTTACTTGCCAGCATCTAACCTTGACGGCAGTGTTAGGATGCTGCCTAGCTAGACCGACGCCCAGGTTCGTATGGCGCTGGCTGGGGACCGATCGCGTGTAGCTCTGCGTACCGCTCTACCACCGTGACTTAGTGCATGGTGCAGGATGAGGTAGGTGCATCCTGATGTGGGTAAAAGAAAAATAATCCTTATGAAAAGGTGACGTTATTTCTGAAATAAGAAAGATTGGAGCACATATCTGTCTGGCTTTAATGGAGCAGTTCCAGGAAAGCAGCAGCTAACAAGATGTTTTCAGTATCACATAATTCAAGGCTAAAATCACAATTCCAATTACAATTTCAGCCATTTCTGGCCTTGGGAAACCTATGCTAATATTTATTATTATATGATTGACCTATGATTTCTTCATCATTTACATTAGCAACGATGATATTCATAGTAACATCCTTTAAATCATATAAGCAGATGTCAACAGTGCATGATGAAGTCACATCCTGCAGATCTTTTATTTACTTAGTCCATTTTTTTCCTGATAAAATAACATTGTGCTATGCATAAACTCACCTCCACAGGGCCTCTAGGGGCATATATAATCACAGAATGCATTTTCTATAATCTTACAAAATGAGTCAATTCTATCTGAGGTACAAACAGTTATATAAAGTCAGTATTTCACTTCCATCACTGCCTGACATCATCTTCTACAAAGTGCAAGAAAATATTTACTTAGCTCTGTGACATGAATTGTCACGAAGCCTTTAGAACAAAGAATAGAGGAAAGTGAGGAATTAATACCGCTTTTCTAGGTACAGATTTAGATTTTTAAATTTGTCAGATGCCTTCTTATAACACACGAGCTCGCTGGAGATACCTCTGATCTCTTTCCTTCAGCGAACTGCCTATGCGCAAAGAAATCAGAGAATTGCCCAGAAGTACCCCAGGCTAGAGGCTCACCCTTTCTTCTTCATCACTGAAATATTTCCTTTGCAAAAGTGAGCATTACTGTGTTTGAATTAGGAGAGCATATTTATCTGGGGGAAGCTCTCCGGGACGGGTCGCTCGTGGGGCTTTCCGGGGGCAGCGGCGCGGAGCGAGCGGCTGTGCCGACGGGGGCTGGCTCGGATCCAGGCGCGGGAGCGGAGGGCTGCGCGTCCTGGCTCCGTCGTGTGACGCTGGGCTGCTCGAAGGCTGTGGGCCCTTTCTCCTCCTTTTCTCGTACAGCCGTGCCTGCTTAGGTTTGCTGGCAGTATTTGACAATAATCTTCCTCCCAACAGCGTGTTGTATCACATAGGTGTTAGCAGTTGTCAGTAGTATAGTTCTTACTAGGTCTAAAAGCACTTTTTGTTCTTCTTCCCTCCCCAGCAACACAGAAGAGGGTATTGTTGGGCCTTTCTTGCTCAAGACTGGCATTTTCGCAGCTCAGCACCAATGCAGTCTGACAGCAGCATACAGACACACAGCCGAGGAGGACAGATGGTCCTTGACTGTACAGGTGAGGTGCCAAAATGAGCTTGAGGCTTGTCATTAACTTCAGCTGTAGCTGATGTAATTGGATTTATCTTTGAAGGGATGGGAAAGATTTTTTCACAGTTCAGATTGCTCTGGTGGCTCGTCGGAAAGTTGGAGTTCTCCGTACCGGATTCTCGTGCGGTTCCTCCCCTTGTTCGTCGCCAGAGAGCGCAGCCCCGTGTCCTTCAGCATCGCCCGTGGAAATCCGCCTCCTCTGCAGCGTGGAGAGTAGTGGGACCCCTCAGTGCCATCCGGAGGGGGCTGCCTTTGGTTGCCTTTCTCTTCCATCCATTGCTATGCTGTTTAAGTTAAATTCATCTGTACTTATATAGTCTTATATAATTTGTCTAACTCAGTAGGTCCCAGGCTTAGGAGGTATCAGGTAATTTTTGGAACAGCAGAGGACAAATTCCTGGAGTTAGGAGGCATAACAAAACCCATGAGGCAGACAGACTCTTTTCTATTTTCTGGGCATGAAGCCCTGAAAACGCAACCTCATTTGTAGATGGAAGGAAAGGTAAAAAGGTCAGAGTAGCCCTATATCATCTTTCTGAAGATTGGTGTTGTATAATAATTATTAACAGCTTCTGTAATGATGCACGTTACAAACACAGAATCAAATACCTGCAGTGAACCTCCTCAGGCAAAATTCTCCTTGACTTCAATCGTAGTTTTTCCTGAGAAGGGACTGCAGGAATGCACTCGGAGCATTCAGCATATTCCTGATGTAAGAGGCACTTACAATCTACTGGTAAGAGACTTGTTAGCAATGTAAAATTGAATCTTAAACAAGAAAACTATTCTTCCTGGAAGAAATGTTCTTTTTTGCAAAATTAGTTTTGCTGACAAAAGTATTTGGACTAACTTCTTGTGACTCTGAATGTTACTTATTACCCTTTATTTTACCAAAGCAGCAGCTGCTATGTACTTTGAATTTTGTAAACAATTGTTTCCAAAGTGATTTTGTTTTCTATAAAATCATTGATGAAAAGCTGGCTCCTAATTCTTTCTCTTCCAAAGCTTTTACAGCTCAGGTTTTTCCCCACTCGTGATATTCTTTTATTTTCCCACTTTGGGTTTTAATATTTTTTAGATAGATATTATAGAAGTCTGTTTTAAGGAAAAATCTCGAGCTTTTACTCAGATTTGGAAAAGCTTTGATAAACTGAAGAGAGAGAGAAAAAACGAACTTTATTTCAAACTGCCACGCGTCCTGGCATTGCGGCTTGGAGATGAGTGTCAGCGAGCGCAGTAAGTTAACCGGACTCTGTCAGCCTGCCAGCGTCTGCTGAAGCTTCTGCCTGGATGTATACCCTAGAGGAAGAGGAGGAGATGGGAGACTGAGAGCGCCTGACCGGTATCCAGAGCTGGAGGCTTTGCCATCAATCTTGCTTTTTTTCCCTGGTCCGGACACGTGGCTGGTGCAAGCAGCCGGCCGAGGAGTTGGCCCTTGTCTTATTATTGGTTCTCGCGGCTCTGCCGTCTCGAGCTGATCTGCCAGGGCTCGTTACTCCGCTCCGTGCTAAGGAGCTCTGCTGCCCAGAGGTGCGACGAGTCTAGTTTTCTACCAAATTTCATTTTTGTTTATTGCAGTGGTTACAAAAATAAAATAAAACAAATACTAACCCGCAAACAGGACAGAAAGCTCTCCCGGTGGGTGCATTAGTAAGGCAATGTTGGATAAATCCACATTTATTATTTGCATAAAAACCAGGCAAGATTGCCAAATGTGGAAAAACTGAAATGCGGTAAAAGTGAGACAATGATGCCCTGACTTGCCGTGTTATCCTGGAAAGTTGGCCACGACTGTTTATACTTATCCTTGTCCATCCATCTATGTATGTATTTATAAGACACAAATAAGGAGAACTGTGTGCCTGCAACCAGAGCAGTTACGGGTCCTTGAGGTACCCGCGTTAGCGGGCTGCCAGGCTCTCCGGAGCAACGACGTGTATGACACCGGCAAACACGTGTAGTGTAGCATCGGGAGTGGCAGGCATCCTTGCTCTCATTTCTATCGGTATTCAAGAAATTAAAAGGCTAAGAAGCAAAGCTTGTGCGTCAGTGAGAAACCTGTTGAGTCCTAGAAGCTTTATATGAGATCCCAAGTGAATGCTCCCTCCTGAGACGACTTGCTGAATCAGACTCGAAGTGAAACCCACCGCGCAGCAAGTTCTCCTCCAAGGCAGCAGTTCCCGTTTCTGGACGCGGCCTGCAGGTCCCGAGCTTCGCTGGCACTTTGCTCTCTGACCCATCTTGACATGGATTAAGGCACTGGACTTTTTTGAGAAGCAGAGAATGTTAAATTTCCAGTTCTTTTTTTTAAAGATCGTATTACGCTTTTAAGGCAAATCGCAGCGGAATCCAAATGTGAATGCTTATACCTTCAGCAGCTTTTCCCCAGCATTGCCAAATTTTTTGCCTTCAGTACTCTCAGTTGACACTTGGTCACCGGGGGGGCTGGGTGCTGCGGCCCCGCTCGCAGTGGGGCGGGAGGAGCCGTCAGGGCCGCGGCTCGTGGGGGCGGCGCGGGGCTGCCGGGGACTCCCCGCTGCGCGGGACATCTTCGCTGGTGCCTTTTGGCTCCTTTGGGCTACCTTGCACAGAACATGTGACTTTTTACGCTTGCAGGGGGTCTAACAGAGAATGTAAGTACAGATTACAAGGATAGCTCATCTCCCAGTATCGCTTTGTGTTCAGCTGCTCTAAAAATCATTTTGCTTGTTCCTGCAGCTCCTATAAAGCCAGAAGAGCTCGGGATATTTGCTTCCCGGATGCTTTTTCTTCTCTGCTTACAACTATAAAAGCAGCTTTTTGTGCTCCAAATTGGAGATAAATTGAAATCACTGCTGAAGAAATAAAACACAAGGCTAATCAAATTGTGGCATGGGAAGCAGCCTTCAGCCAGTGCCTTTTTTGAAAGCTATTTTTAAACTATATTTTTATTTTGTCACTCCATATGGGAAGTCGAACCCATATGGTTTGGGAGAAAGGAAGGTTGTGCTTTTATAGAGATCTAGCAAACCATCCCTATTCAGCCATGTACTTAAACATGTGCTTAAATCCAACCGTCTACGCTGGGAGTTCAGCGTATAAAGTCCTTGCTGACTGGGGCCTCGGGCCCTGTCTGAGGTTGTAGCAATATTACTCCCTCCTGAGATGTAAAACTATTCTGTATTCGTTAAAACAGTCTCCAGTTAGCATGGCTCTTCTTAATTATGATATTTCTAATTCACTTTCTTTCCCCCCTTTTTTCTTTTTTTCCCTCCATTTCTTCTCCGTAGTTTAGATGCCCTGATCTTCGGTCCAGTCCAAGCCATGATGTAAAGTTAAACATCAACAGGAATAGCTTTCTTTCTATGCCAACTGTTGCTACTCTTAAAACATCAAGATTAATGTGGTATTGGGGAATCAGACTGTCCCTAACGCTGCAGGACCTGCTGATTATGTTGATGGAACAATAATTGACTAGAAAAGATACCGCAGATGTGATAAACTAAAGGTATAAAATTAGAATTTTGCCCTTGCTGTTAATCCACCAGAATGTACAGAAATAATACCCTTTTTACTTGTGTTTTAGCTGGTTCCATAGGATGTAATAGAGAATTATGTTTTGTTCCTTTTATGAAATTTTGTGGGTTGGTTAAAACCGCATGTAGAAAATTTCTAGCCCTTGTAAACTCTAGAGGCTTGTCTTATGACTCTTTTCTGTTGGAACTCAGGGCTTCATCCCTATAAAATCCTATATAATTCCTCAGAAGGTGAAGTTCAAAGCAACAAATTTAAAATATGTGATGCTGATTATAATTTCAAAGGCAGTATTTACCTGAGCCTGTATTCCTTGTGCTTCCAAATATATTACTTACTGCAGTATGGAGGTATAATTTTTTACAAGCAAGTAAAGATGCCCCATAACAGTAGAATATGTGATAACATTCAGAAGATGACTGAGTTTTTCAATCTTACTAAGTTCTTATAAATTATAGTAGAATCAGTGTCTGCCCTGAACCAAGAGAAAACCCTACAGCCGTTCTGAAGTGCAATGCAGCACTCAAACTCTTTACGACAGGCCTGAGCTTTGCACGAGCAAATAAATAAAAAGACAGCTAGTGTTATTCCCTAATTTTAGTTGGATGCCACCAATTACATTTTTCACATGCGTTCGTGATGCATCATGTCATGGAAACAAATCTACTTAGTGTGTCGTAACTGTTAATGAAGAAGTGGAGCAGACCTCAAGCCTGGTCCGTCTTTGCAGCTGGGAGGTGTCAGCTAGCGGTAACTGGAAGCAGTCGAGCGGGCAGATCCGTGTGGCTGGTGGCCCGTACCGGACGGGCAGAATCGGGATGTCGGAGGCGAGTTTGGCTGTGGCTGCTCGGGTCGGTGGTGGGGTGGGCACCCCGGCCTGCACCCTTGGCTCTGCACAGCCGCTTTGCCCACCAAGGGAGGGAGACAACCAGGTTGGGAGCAGCTGAGGGACAGAGTCCTCCCAGGGGTTAGCAGTGTGGGTTCCAAACCAGCCTGGCAATCACTGGCTTTAATGTTTGGGAGCAGCCCGTAGGAAACCATGCCGAAAGTGCTGCCTCCCTGTCGGAAACTGCTGCATCACCGACTCTATAACTAAAAATCATCTTTAAAACTCAAACGGCTCCTCGGGTGCTCGGTAAGCAGCACTCCTCAGCTGCCCAGCCTCTCCCCCAGGATGGCAGGCGATCTGCAGCCGGCAGAACTGCAAAGCGGGAACGGTTTTGTCCTGTGTCCTGTGTCCTGTGTCCTGGTTCATCCCAGCTGCATGCAGAGAAAGCCAAGCAACGTAGTGCGGCGGGCAGGAGACAAGATGAAATTGCACATCAGTTAGTGTGAAGCGCTTGGAGAACTCTTCTGCCATGCCTGAGAGTATAGCTGACATAACGTCTGTCTATCAGTGCTCTGCAAGACTTAACAAAACCCTGTGCTGCTGGGTGCTTTTGCGTCCGGTGTGATGGGCAGAGGCTCAGAAATTTGGGTGATGCAGCTTGCACAGGTTCAGTGTAGCAAGCACGCTACAGAGCTACTTTCTAGCTAAAGGAGAAGGTGTTTTGTGGGTTATTTTTGATTCAAGAGTTATATTTGGCCTCCTCGTGGAAGTAGAGCAAAGGAAAGCACGTGGCATCGCCTGCAGCGTTGAGCGGAGGTTCTGCACAAAGCGCTTCTTGGCGTGCGGAAGGGACTCGTGGCAGAGGAGCCGCGTCGTGACAGATCAGTGAGGAGCAGATCACCAGGGCACCAGCCATCCCGTAGTGCCTGCAGGTGACAGCGGGTGTGGAAACGCAGGTTGGGCTGGAAGCGCTGGGTCTGACCCTGTGCTAATTCGCGTTAGCATTAAAGTGAGCAAGGAAAGCAGTGCAGCACTGCGACTCTCCCATCTCGGCAGGAGCTCATTTGCAGTAGGAGAACATATGGCGATTTGTTGTGTGTCTGTTGCTGGTTAATATTTTTGTGTTTCTTTTTTTCTTTAGGAAACAATTCTCCACCCTTTTGGGGATAATGTGCAGTAGGAATAGGAGTGCACAGTGACGAGCTCGGGGTGGCAGAAGGATGGGAAGGACAGATGTTTCTGATATGGTTTGGATACTGCTGTCACCAAGTGAAATTTTTGATCAAAGCTGAGAACACGTATGGATTAATTTGCTGGAAGATCAAGAAAACAACTACATTTTTTAAAAACAAATATAAAGCAGAGACCTTGCATAAGAGGAGAAAATGTTAAAATAACCAAGCACCTGAAGGAGCTGAAAAAAGAGTGATGTTAGAGCAAAGAGAAAGTGTCAACAGTTTTTAGAGAAGTTTCATGAAGTGGAAATATTTGTATTCCAAATCTATGACTATTTTAAAATCAAATCAACTTGTGTTTAATTATATGCTCAAAGCAGCTTTATAGTCAGGAAAACCCTTATAACTTGCATCCCACTTTTTAAAATATACTCAATTCCATTCTGAATTCTTGAAGGACGATAAAAGATACCTGGATGCCTGATGTTTTGGTGTACTGGAAGTAGATGGACTTTGTTAGGTCTTTCCAGAAATGTTATCTCAGAACATTTGAGTAACACAACTTTTGGACCAAGTGCTAAACAGCTCCTGTGCTTTGGGATCCTGGAAAGACTTGGATACTTTTTTCATGGCCTTGGTTGTTTCTGGGAGTGCACTGCACATGGGAAGAGTTGGGTAAGTTATTGCAAAGATGGTAGTAATACGAATTTGTAACTAACCGGTTACGTGGGTGAGGTGGATGCTTGGGACTGTGAGATGCACTAGTCATGATGCTTTTCACGTACACCACTTCGTAGAGCCTGACATCACAGCCCCGGTGAAGTCAACCAGGAGTTCCACTGACGTCGGAGGAGCCAGAATTTCACCCCAGGTCGGCAGCAGCAGCTGAAGAGAACCACGTTCTGCTGACCTGGGGCAATTTCAAGTCAGTGATGTAGAAGTGAAAAAATTACATATCACATAACCGATCTCATTGGCAACCCAGAGACTTAAATTTCACTTTGGGTTTTCCATTCACATTGCAACTATACAATGTGTTAAGGCATTGTTTTTAGGATAAGAAATATTTATTTTTTTAAGAGATGGGCAATTTGTAGAAGACATTCGTGTAATTTTGTAATGTGATTTATTTTTATAAATAAATTTGCATAAAATCTCTAGCCCTCGATGTCATAGTTCTATTTTATCTTTAGTTCAGATGCTCAGGAAATGTAAATTATTTTTACAGCTAAATAAAAGCTATACAAAGCTGCCAGGAAAGAATAATGAGGTACACATTGTGCCATGCAGCCATGATAAATCCAGCAGCACCATGGTTACAGTCAAAATGTGAGGCCATCAGCAGCTAGGGAATATCGGCACATATAGATTCTGACTAGATTTAGCAAACTAATCTTAACTGGGGAAGCTCATGACACTAAGTCAGCAAGGGAAAATATTTACCTAAAAGATAGACAGGCACCTATTATGAGAAGGAACACTTGGTGTATATATAGCAAGGTTTTATTATAGAATAAGAACATCAGCCATAGTTTGACCATGCTCTGCGTAAGTGCTCTGCAGAAATAAAGATACCAGCGTTCCTGTAACACTGAGGTTTGCAAAGTGCTGCTAGGGCAAATGCTAATGGTGGTCTTGGGCTCTTGAAATATGAAGCAGTCACGAGAATTGCACCAGTGAGAAAGTGTATTTGCATCCCCGTAGTCACTATGGTAAAAAGTTCTCTTTACACCAAAGAGAAGGTTCACACCCAGAGTGGAGCAGCTGTGGACATTGTCCTTCACCCCCATCCACCTGGGTCAGCTGCTAGTTGCAGCCTGGTGATTCTGCATTGACTAATGGATGAAGAAATGGTTTTCCCTCAGCAGGAATTAACTCAGAGATGAGGAGCTAATTATGCAAATAGGGGTGCGAAGAGCCTCAGCTAACACTGGTAAAAAGAATATAAATAGAAGGTGCGTGGAGTCCATGTGCTAGTCTCTTGGTGAGCAGGCTTAAGAGATGAGTTGTGTGGGTTTGCAGGAGGCTGTAACTTGATTTGTGAGCTGCTGTGGCTGATGCAGGTAGGTTTCTGTGCTTGCTGTGCTGCGCGGGGCTTTCTTGGGCTGTGTCTCCCAGAGAGTTGGGCTTCCCTTGCCCTTGGCTGGAAGGGTCTTAATCTGCCCTGCTCTTTAAATAAATTTACTGAGCCTGGTGTGCACAGTACTGCTGAGTGGTTGCTATTCCCTGTTTGCTGAATTACAGTGGTGTTGCTTTAATTAAACTCAGTGTTCAGGTCAAACAGCTCCAAGGCTCTGCCTTCCCAGAGCCCAGGAGTAGGCAATCCCCCCCCACCCTCCAAATCTCTCTGGGAGGAAGCGTACAGAAAAATGGGCAGTGACAAACTGGTGCATTTGCAGTGTTAGGGAGAGTGGCAAACGGCTGGGTGTTTGGAGCGAGCGGTAGTGCCGAGTGCTCCTGTACATGACCTCTGGTGCAGTGCCCGTGCAGCGACCTGCTGCTTGCTCCCGTTACCCTTTCCGCTAGCACTGGTGACCGCAGTGCAACTGCTAATGGATCTGCTCTTTCCCTGTGGCTTTCTGCTTCTTTGTGTACCCCCTTTTAAGTCCAAACTAGCACCTATGTTTTATGGGACCTGTTTGTTCCAGGCCTGTCGCTCCCAAATGCTCTATTTTTAGGCACGCTTGCTGCCTCCTACCCCAGTTGTCAAGTGCTTGCTGTTGTGGTTCTTAGTAGGGAATAGTTGTAGGAAACAAGCAACAGAATATACGGGGTCCGTAGCGCAGCAAAAGTGACTGCAAATGCCAAATCCACCTTCCTATTATTATGTTAGTAGTTGTCAAGGGTGGCTATGCCATGGGACAGGGCGGCTGTTAGGGCCCTCGACGTCTTGGAGACCTGAACCTGGTGATGCTCCCTTCTCCAAAGCATGTGGATGGCTGTTTGCAGTGCACAGGGATAGCAAAAACTTGCATCAAAAGAAACGCTTTGCTGAATCTGGGCAGCGAATGCATGTGCATCTCTGAGAGCCTGGTGGCTCTAAGGACCACTCATGTGCCTTAACTGAGCATGGGCATGAATGAGGTGGGATCAACCAACTTGAATGTCAAGCTGTCTTCTGTGCCTGCTTTCTAAGGCTGATGACCACCGGGTATTAAAAACCTGGTTCTGGTCTTTAGAGATGCTGATGCATCTCATTTCATATTTTTGTAAAGGTGAATGCCTTCACCTTAAAATAAAATGTCTTTATTTCAGAGGCATTGTAGTGTTTAAAAAAAAAGGGCTATAAACTTCATGCCTTTGTGAGTATAAGCTTTTAAAATGTCCAGTAACTTAAAGGAACCACATAATGCTGCTTAGAAACACTTAAAAACCAAAAAAGTCATGCTCAGCAGACAGCTCTTATGACAAGGCTATGCCCAGAGTGAATTTTTATGCTTGAGTTATAAACCCTTGAAAAATGGGGATCCTAATGCAAAAGCTGACACAGCTTTAACTAAAGCAGCTCTAGTAAGTGCTGCTGTAATTATTTGCTCATTAATTACAAATTTTGCAAGACATGAGTAACACAAATTGGAAAATAGGAATAATTATCGGTAATAATGCCACTGAAGCTGGACACATTGAAAGTATCTTCCTCTTTAAATTTAATAATAGCAAGACAGCTAGGAAAGTAATAAGAAATACATAATTGAAAATTAACCTTGCAAATCTGCTGTTAATAAACCATGGTACTCTTGCATTACAATAATTTTACAGAGCCTTTAATTTGCATTTGAAGTGTTATCCCAGGTAATACTTTGTGTATTTGCAACAATTAGTATGTTTTTGAATTAAAACAAAAATTCATAGGTAGGCTTTAGTACAGTTGAGGAACACAGAAGAATACATGCTGTAGCTCGTAGCAGCTCAGAACTGGAATGGTTGGAAGCCAAAAGTACAATGGTGATTTTTGTGCCTGCTGTTATGCCTGAATGCTGTTTTGTTGTTGCTGAATTAGTGTATTGTAGTGTTTGGTGCTTTTATCCTTGGCTTGTTTCATGTTTGTGCAGATACACCAGTTCTGACTACTGGATCACTTGCCTTATTCTGAATCCCCTAGGTACGGGACTGGATTATTTAGGGACACCCGAGGACGTTCAGCAAGGCAGTAACAGGTCACTTACGGTCCTTGAAATGCTTGGCTGCAGTACTTATAAGTCTATAAAGATTTTATATAAACTTACTTGCAAATTAATTTATGAGATTTTATATAACAATGAAGAGAAGTTGACTGAGCTTGAGTTTTGAAATGGATAATCATCTTGCTAAATATTTTCCATCCAGTAAACTTGATGCATATTGCTGTGTGCCTTTTTCTTTTGTATGGTCACCCAACACCTGCCTGTTGGTCACCAAGAAGCCTATAATGATTTGGGCATTTAGATCTGTGGCGCGTTGTGTGCTCAGCCGAAACAGGATGGCCTGTAACAAAGATGAACTTGCCTGCCTGGGCTTGCACTTATATCACAGTGTTATTGGCAATAGTGATATATGCAGGGTTTCAAAGTTGTGTATTACCAAGCAGCTTAAAAAAAAAAAAAAATAATAATAACGCGGGGGCCTACAGTGTTTGGCATCAGAGAGAAGGAACATTGTACACAAACAATTGGGTTAAGAGCGTGCGCTCCAGACAGCGTCGCCGCACAATTCCAAACTCCATCAGGCTGCATGTAAAATGTTGGCTGCTTTGTGCAAACCCACAAATCCTAGGGAAAAGGCCATTAGGGGTCAGCAATTCAGCTGTTTGTCTGTTCACTTTATGTAAGAGGTTAGCAGCAGTGTGCTTTTTGTCCAAAGCCAGCAATAGCAGGAACAGCTTGTTTCTGAAAGCGCTGTGGATCCCCTAGTAGTGATAGAAGAAGGGGTCCTGAAATAAACCTTGAATGTGGATGGTCTTTGATTTGACCTTTTATTTGGCTATATGTGCATGCTTAGCGCAGCATTTGACTCCAGTCGCTCCCTTCCCTAATGTGCTGTGTAGCTCAGACGTCACCAGTGCACGTCTGACATTTTCCACACTAATATGCTACATGTTAGGAAACATCACAACATGGGATGATGGTAAGGTGCTTTGGTTACCCAGGTTCTTCCTCTGAGGAGCTCAGGATATTGCAGAGACAAAAACACTCCATCCCATGGCAGCCTGTGGGTTAAGTCCTAATAGCAGTAAATCTCAGTGGCTTCAGTTCGCAGGAGGAAAGGAGAGTGTTCTGCTTCCCACCTCCTCCCTGAATACCTTTGATATCAGCTTTTATTTTGCATTTATTTTGGATATAAACTGAATTTCAGTTTTTTTTCTGCTTTGGAGGAAAAACTGTTGAAGCCCCTCAAACTAGAGGAGTAGAGCTGATACATGTGAAGTCAGTGTGGCTGTGTCTGACTTGAGACCTGTGCTGACAGCAGGAGCCTTTCACCTGATTCAAGAAGCTTCACTTTGGAAACTGTGCATATCAAGGATGCGCATTCCTGAGCGTAATCCCTGTCAGGATGTTAACTGCTGCATTTGTGAACATGCAAGTTAACAGCAGAGCTGCAAGATGAGCCAGCAAAGGCGATGGGCATGGAGTAGGCATAGCTGCTTGGTCAGGAGCTGGTTGCTTTTTGTTCCTAGTGAAACCAAAGTGAGAGCTGGGGCTGTGCTGCAATCCACCTCCGAGCTGGGACTTTGACCAGGCTTCTGGCCCACACCAGGGCATAAGCAGATCTTTCTGGGTGGAAAAGGAGGAAGTGGGCAGTCTTTGCTCTAACCTTGAGGAAAGGAGATGGGAAATCCTGTCTGCGAAGCAGGAGGCTCTGGGAGAAATGCAACTCTTAATGGTGCTCTTGAGGCATCCTCTATTAGCAGCTTCCTATCAGTATTCTGCTCATCATTACTTTCTCAAGGAAAGATGGGAAGGAATAGCTTCGCCAAAAATAAGCTATTTTTAGAAGACTGAGATGATTTTGTTAACCATTCTGCTGTTATTTATGCTAATAACTCATGGTTTTAGAGTTATTTATTTCACTGGGAGTTGTGCAAAGTAGGACAGTACTTAATGCGTGGAGAAATCCAGCCTGCAGCTGCCCTTGCTGTTTCAGGGCTAACTCTGATGGTCCATCCAGTCCACACAGCAGCACTTTGTGGTCGTTCCCCAAGTGCAGTGGAGTGCTCCTCATCGCCCGGTCCTTTCACCTTGCACGTTGGTGCAAGCCTACTAACCCTATTTCAGTCATTTGTCACTGCAGGATATTTTAACTTGCCACTTCACTCATCAATATGCATTTTTAAAACACTAAAAAGCAACTGATAATTCAGTGTGATCCAAGGTAAAAATAAAAAATGCTAATACTTCTCATCCATTAAAGTTAATTTATACAAACTGGACTCTATTCAAAACTATAGCAAGGTAAAAATGGTGACATCATTCGGTATGAAGTCTGCCAACCTGCGTTACAGTATTGGAATGACAATGGAATGATTTAACTATTATGATCTCATTTAATATTTCATACTTAAAATGTAGCCTAACCTGTAATTCAGGGTTATATGAAGTACATACTGTAGAGTTGTTTCAGAACAGATTTTGACACAAACTTTGCAATTAAAGGAAATGTTAGAGTGACTTACTGCATAAACAGCAGGTTTTAAAGCTGGTGAAAATCCTTTTAGAATGGAAAAATCAATGTGGAATGTCTTCTATTGTGTGTGTGTGTGCGTGTGTGTATATATATATTTATATATATGGAAAAATCTGGGATATCTTAAGCTTTCTTATACAAAGTCATTGTTGGGGGAATCGTTTGGAACAAAGATAACTGCAGTTTTTAGCATCCAGAAATCATAAAAACCATCATCCTCACAAGGATGAAAACAACAAATACAGTAGCCATTATTAAAACTTTTTAGCAATAATTTTCATTTCCAGCCTCTTACAGGAATAGTGCTAAAGGGACCTTGCATTCAGTGAGGGAGGTATTGCAGTGGCTTTGAGAAAGCTTTGCTGTTCCTGCTGCTGGTGCTTGATACTTTGGCCCCGTGGATGTGTGGCTGCTGGGGGATGAGGGGTGGGAAGCTCTCCCCACCTTCAGGGCCTCAGTGGCCCTGGCACAGTAACTAAGGTATCCAGGGCACAGTAGAGGACATGGCTCTAATCCAGTCCCTCTCACTTTACTGCTGTAAATTTGTTTAGTTTAGGGATGATACCAAATTGGGGGAAGTGGACAATATGCCGGAGAGCAGGGATGCTCTCCAGTGTCATCCCAACAGGCTGGAGAAATGGTCTGGCAAGCCTTGTGAAGGTCATCACAGGTAAATGCCAAGTTATGCACCTGGTTTGGAGTAACTCTGTGCAGCAGTACAAGCTGGAGACAACCGGATAAGGAGCAGCGCAGCTGAAAGACCTGAGGGTCCAGGTGGGCAAGCTGAACATGACACAGAAGTGTGTTCTTGCAGTGAAGACGTCAGCAGTAAGAGCATAGCCAGCGACAATTTAAAATGGTTTTTTCTTTCTATACAGCATATGAGACCTTGACTTGAGTGCCCAGTTTTGGGTTTCCCAGTCCTTGATGTACTGGAGCCAGTCCAGTAGAGGGCAACCAAGATTAGGGGGTTCCATATTATGGTACTGAGGAGGGGCTGGTAGAACTGAGCTGCTTCTGCCTGGAAAAGAAAAAGCCAAGGGTGGGGTGGAGAGATCCAGCTGTTATCTTCAATTACTTCATCGAAGATTATAAAGAAGATGACAGTCTTAGAGGTGGACAGCAAAGGTTGACAGCCAAAACCACAAGTGGCAAAGAAAATCCAGTAAATCCTTCAACGTGACAGTGACTGAACACTAGAGCAGGTTGCTTGTGGCAGTTGTGGCATATCCATCCTTGGAGATGGTCAGAACTTAACTGAATCAGGTCCTGCCTTCAAAGTTGGCCCTGTTGTGAACAAGAGCTTGAACCAGATGGCCTCAAAGTCCTTTCTAAGTGACAGTATTCCATGATTAATCAACAGAGCCCCTTTGTGACTGCCATTAAAGTGTGGGAGGATATTAATTGGGGGGTATGTTGTTTTTTCTCTAGGAACATGGCACTTCTTGCACCTGTAGTTCAATTAAATCATAAGATATGCAATGATTCTTTGTTCACAAGCTTCATGGTCAGTGGTGCTGCTCACCACTGTAGTGAAAAGGGCCGGTGAGTATCCCAGAAGAGTGTGATCAGGTCTAAAGTCTGTAAATACTGTCTAGGATTTTTTTTTTCTTGCTCAGAACATCTGTTCTGTGTGTCATGAAGCCAGAGCCGGGTTTGGTTGCTCATTGTTAGCCACCAGCAGCCCGTGTTTGAAAGAGCATTTCTGTGGTTACTCGGCATACGAAGATGAGACACTTCATAGGCACGGAAGGGTGGATTTAATTGGTTGTGGTTTTGGCCCCGATGTTTGAAAGTGTTCTGCGCTCCAAATCAAAATGGCCTTGTCATCACTATAAATACTCATCAAAATCAATCATCGTTATTACTTCAAGTAGTTAAAATATAGCAACATTAGGAGTATTCATCAATACCCTAGTTCAACAGAAAGATGGATGAGAAAAGGAGAGGGTGATGCAAATCCAAGATTTTAATATTTAGTTTATTGAAATAAATTACTTCAGGACTTTTTGAGTCTAGAATGGATTCCAGTGTTTCTTGCTGCTAATTTTATAGTATTTCCATCAGAATTAGTTTAAGCCGGCAGAAAACATCCTTTGTCCTTATATTGATAGGAAAGCCAGTATTCTGATTTCTTCCTGTTCGGACTCCCTACCCCTGCCTGCAATGGGAGTAAACACAGTGGAAGGATTTATATTACCAGCAGAGCAAGAACAGTTGTAGTAGTGTTTACATTTGCAAGGTTTGAGAATTATAACCAGAGCTTATTGGGGCAGGGGGTGGATGAGTTTATCCCACTTCATTTTTGGAGGACCTCTATTGCATTATCCATGATTGTCACACAGAGGACAAGATTTTTTTTCTATAAAACAGAAATATTTCTGATTCTACTCCAAAAATAGACCAGAAGCCATGAGATCCCAAGAATAGGTTTCTCCCTCTAGTGGCAGCAGAAAGGAAGCTATGTAGCCTTCAAAGACAAGGTGGCTTTACTTATTAAACACAAATATGCTCATGAGGTAAAAGGCCTGCTATTTGTTCCCAACTTCAAAGAAAGATTCGTATGGCACACATCTAACTCTTTACTGTCTCCCCTTAGTCACTGAGATACATGTAAAACCAAGGCAGATAATGACAAATATGCCCGTATTTCTTTTTTCTTTCTTTCTTTCTTTTTTTTCTTTTTTTTTTTTTAAGACCATTAGCCTTAAAGTACAACTGAGGCAACCCATTCTGCAAACACAAGTTTAGTGTTCTGTATCTCTAACAGCAGAATAGTTGCAATGGCAAAATTTGAAAGGTAAGACAAGATTTGGTATTTCTCCCACTCATTTCATTGAGCAGCCATGAGAAAGGGAGGTTGAGTGTGCCTCACCGAGCAAACTTCGGATCGGCTGACCCCGGCGCATCCTTTCTGCCCGGATGCAGCGCTGTCAGTGTTGTTCTTGGTGGCTATGTCTTGCTGCCAGAGGAGAACTGCAGAACAAATACTTTTGTATAAAGTAAGTACTGTCTGTGCTTATGTCCTCGTAAGTAGTAGGTAGCGCTGTGCAGCACGCACAAAGGGAGGGATGGATGATCTCCAGAGAATTGCTTTTGTGACTCACTGGAAATGTATTTGAAGATACAATGCCAGTTTGTGTAAAAAATTTCCCTCTCATCTAATCCCATGTGTCTTTCAAAGATAACGGAATTACCCCTTATTTTGTTATAGGGAAAAGTGTATTGTGTTTTTTAGGCGGAAGAGCCTAACCACCACCTAAGAGTCAAATAGCCTAACAAGCACAGTGAACCAAATCTACCTCTTCTGTGCCATTTCTACTTTCCATCTCTTCTTGCCTTCTTAACTACCCAAAGAAGAGCATAAAATCACTATACTTATTTCAGTGTATTAATGCAATTACAGCACTACCCATTCACTAATGTAAGTGTACAACAAAATATGATTTGGGCTATCTCTTCATTCCTAGGAGAAGTGATTATGGAAACTGTATTGTGCATCTCTTTCTAAACCTTAATTTCATGGGAGTTGCACTTTTTTAGACCTAGATAAATGATTCCCTGTCTCACCATTTTTTTTTCTTTTGTTTGTTTACTTACACAACTCACTTTGGTTAAACATTGTTCCAGATTTGGGAAGAGAAACCAGTCTATCAATGAGCAAATAACAAAAAATATTTAGGATGCTAATATTAGAAATTTCTGAGTTTTCCTCTTAGTGCTTGTTACTCTAAAGGATTTTACCATGTGATGCAGAAGAGGCATAACCTCGAAGTTTATCTTCCTCAGTGCTCTCTGAACTAACTTTCCAGCCTAACATGAGTGTATGACTATGGGCACAACAAAGCACGGGAAGTTCACCCAAAGGAGTCTTTTGCATTCCTTCAAGGTAGTTTGTAGACGCCTGGATTGACACAAGAGCCCTATTTACTGTCACCTTTAAGTATGATGAGACTTCCTCAAAGCAAAATTTGAATAGGAAAAACTCTGTTTCAATACCTCTGGAAAGCGCTGTGCAGACATGCAGTTTCACTTTGCATTTCTGGAGGTTTATATGAGCAGAAAGTCTGATTCCTAAGGAGAGGCCAGCTCAAAATGTTTGGCTCCTTGGCTGGGTTCCCAATCTCTCACTGAAGTCTTCGGTGTTTTAGGCCTCATGAATCAATCACTGGTTCTTTTGAATCTCTGTTTCACTAAAATCTCTTACTGGAAGAGATCATGTGAATGAAAGGCAAAGTTGAAATGATATCTTGAATTCAGGGAGAATGTGTCCTTCAAGCTTTAGTGTGGGAAACTGTTTAGTTAAAGGATGTGAACCTTTTAGGAAACAAATCATAGTAATATACTTCCCCACCTCTTGTGGTTGTGGTGCAGCTGAAGGTAGACTCTTGTTAGCAGAGGTTACCCTTGGCTAGTGTGGGCCACCAGCACGTGTGTCGCTTGCCTGGTCTGGAACGGCAAGTGTGTAAACCTTCCTGCCTCTGTAGGGACCCTCCACCTGCACTCCGAGTGAAGAGAGCTCAACACTGGGAAAGCTCAAGCGGAAAAAAGCCTCTAAGTCTATCCTACAGTTATTACGTGTCCCTGGAACACCATAAACGTCTACCTGACCACGTAAGGTCACATGTGTGTTAGTATGAACTTGGAGGTCTCTCATCAGAGAGGAACTTTTTAACGTCTGAGGAGTGAAATGTAAACTCCAGTTCTTCCAGTTGGGATTGTGACTTTCTAGTCGAGGTAATGATTTGGAGAGTTAAGATTTGCAGATGGTTTTTAAGTACTAATGTTTTGTATTCTTTACCCTCTTTCTGGCACTCTGAACTAGAGTCATCTTCTGTGAGAGCTGACATGCAGTCAAATGATTCTAGTAGTTGCAGATTTAAGAAAAACATCAAGGATTGTATAACTTTCAGTATGAACGTGAATTGGCAAGGTGGTATAACTGGAGTTCTTCTGTGGAAGGTCATCCACAATATCTCTCGCCCTTTTCAAAGGCTGTTGCTTTGGATTGTTTCACATCAGGACTTTCTGAAAAGTCTTTTGACCTGTCCTAAGAATTCTTGATTCTGGAAGACCTGTCCTAAGAATTCTTGATTCTGGCAGACCTATCCACATCTGCTGGATGGTCATGGCAGCCCGAGCTCTGTGGAGGTCATCATGCCTCTCAGCAGAGGCATCCGTTTGCCCTGTCAGACGTTAGAAGGAGTTGCAGCTCCTAGGGAACCCTTTAGCTTGTTGGGTTTGTCTGTACATCAGGTCTTATTTCTTCTACATTGTCTTCTCCTGCGAGAAGCTTTAAACTTTAGATACTTTCCAACTCCATAAAGCAATAATTCAGTCTTTTAATGTGGTCATTTCTTTGGCTAACATCTTGACCTGCCTCAGCTCTGGCAGATTTGTGAGCTGCTTTTCTAGCCTTTTGTCTCTGCATGGTACCTGAAAACTGTTCTAATTTTATTTTACCTCCCTGTAAAGTTTCCTTCAATTCACTTCCTTTGCTTCTCTTACTGTTTTTTGTGTTTTCAACTTTATTATGCAATTGTTCCAATCCAGCTCGATATTTGGTTTCTTATAATTTGTGTCTGCCTTTTTTCACTGTTGATTACTTTTAAATTTCTCTGTTCCTTCACACTGGCTTAAAAATGTAGAAAAAACAACTTGAATGTTCCCTGTGCAATTACTGCTAGGTGGTACGCATAACCCTTGGGCATACATCAATTTGTCTTTGAAAGCTTTCCATTTCCTCTGTGTCCTTTCTCTCCCTGACTTTATCCTGTTGAATTTCATCCTGCTCTTACTGAGACTCCCAACTTTGCTCTGCTTGTATCTAACCTACTTATCTTTTAACTTTTTAGTGGAACTTTAATTCTGGGGAAATCCTTAAAGATTGCAGGCCTGCTTAGCTGATTCTCCCCCATATCTGCATCAGCAGGCACAATTGCTGTTACAGACATCTCATTCAAGAACTATTTTCTTTATGAAAAGCCATCACTTATACATACTATATATGATGAAAATAACATGCAACCAGGATGTACCATAGGACTGTGCATGGCAGGGAAGTAATTTTGCACAACACTTGCATCATCTTCCCCTCTCTAGATCTTAGCCTTTCACTTCACTTTGACTCAGCTAGACTTTTAAGCATCTGCCTAATTTTGAGGAACTGAATAATCTGTCATTATTGTAACTGTTTCCCTTACTTTTGGAATAGTGTTCTGTACAAGTACAGCTGTACTCTCTCCTAGTTAGTGTCCAGACCTAAGTGGACAAATTCAATGGAAGAGTAATGGGGGCAAGAGAGTAGAGCAGTGCAACGCTGGCATGATCTCACAAGGTGTGGAGGTGCTACGCAGCAAGAATGCCCAAGAAATTCCCACTGACCTGGGAGATGATGCTTCCTATGAAAGGCATTTGCAGCTCATGCCCTGGAGCAGAAGCAGTCATGGCCTGTTCCTTGGGAAGGAGTGAGAGTAGAGCATTTTGAGTTGTGCTAGAGACTAAAATTAAACAAGAATGACACTAGCAGATTTTGCAAAGCAATGAGCAAGCAAACTTTTCTATGTTTACTTTTTTAAGACCAGGATTTGACTTTGTAGCAACATATGCAGGTCACATAGGAAGCACTTTTAACAGATATTTTGGCAGTGAAGAGCCACCTTCGTTTTCTGAATGTAGAGTCCTCATCTGCTAGCCAATGTATGGCTCGGCAAATATGGTGGCACTCAGATGGGTCTGGTGAGACCCACAGTAAAGAAAAGGGAAAGTTGCTTGAGATACAGATCGGTGAAGAGGATGTTCAGCAAGTGACACTCATCAGTGTGAGTGCAGAGCCTTGCCCTTCCACAGCACAAAGAAGGGAATAGTGGGTATACTACAGCCCTGGGAAAACTGTCTTCTGCTTTTTTTTTTTTTTTTTTTTTTCTTTCCCTCAAGACCTGTCTCTGACTAGTGACTTCTGCAGAGGGTGTGATTTCATCGCTAGCTCTGCAAATAGCTCTAGTCTATGGGAAATGCATTGAGCAGTAAGGAAAGTCAGCCTGGCCGCAGCAGTGTTCATTAGTCTCTAGTGAGATGTGATGGCACGGGCTCACACTGAACCTGTTTGGGATGGGCACACGTGGGTTGACAGAAAACATGGAGTACTGGCTGCAGTTGTGGCATTTCCATGTGTTTCCTGAAACGGCCGATTTAGATGGATAAACGTGGAATCTGCTCTTTTGGATGTGTTATTCAAGGAAACCTGGAACAGATTTCCAAATAAACCCCAGATTTGTCCAGACACACAAAACTATTCACCCCCGCCCCCAATCCCCAGAAAAATTCCAGTGGTTATTTCCATTAAATATACTCCTTTGTAATTACATGCAATCTATTTCAACACAAACTATTTGGCACGTTGGGAACTTTCTGAATGTATTTGTCCTGTTCTGTATTTTTTTCATATAGTCCCTGGGTTATAACATTTAGGTATTTAATAACACATTGACTTCAGTGACCTTGTTAGTGTCATGGCTTATTGAGTTTTGTTTTCATGCAACATTCCTGTTCCTCTTTATTGAATGATTACATTAATTCTTTTTATCATGATTGCTGAGTGCCTATCATTTTGAAAAACTGTAAAATTGAAATGCCTTATGCTTTCAAGAAACAATTTTAAGCACAGTAAGTGATGCATCTTAGTGTATTTAATGATTTTATGAAATGCACCCTGAAAACAATGTTGTTCTTCCTTCATTGCTTTTTCTCTCCCATCTACTGCATTTTTCTCCAGAAAGGCAGTAGACAAAAGAAGGAATGAAGATTTCTTAGAAAAATGAAAACAATTTTTTTCCTTAAACATCATTTTTCCCCCCCTCCCCTTTGGAATTTCAAGTGGAAATTCCATGTCAAGTGGAAACTGTCAGTCAATGTGTATGTTTTCAGTTCAAGCTGAAAGAGTTTTTTCACAAATAAGTGTGTGTTTGGAGTGGAGGGAAGCTCCAACTGTAAATGTTCTTGCAATAAATATTTCTGTACTGTATTTGAATTGATTAATCTTTCCCACTTTCAGTGAAGTGCAAAGTCAAATCTACTCACATCTTGCTTATTTACATGGCCAATTTTAATTCATCATTAGTTACATTTGTCACTAAAGCTCTTAGTGCAAAAGATAGCTCCTTCACTTAGTGGATAATCATTTAGTGGAATATGTTTTAAAAAATTTATATGGAATCTCTGCCATGGCTACTACCTAACATCAACATGATAAACTCTTGCCAGGAGAAGAATTAACACTTACCGGTGACTTTTGGGTACCTTTTAGTCATTAGTTCAGCAGCCACTTCAGTCGAAGTATGCTGCGATCTGAAGCGAGTACTTCATGCTGTAAAAATAGTTCTGATTTTTGGCTGAACTTTTCATTAGGCTCTCTTATGTGAGTTAATTCAACAGGATTTCAACCCAGATTACCGCATCTTCTTAAATAGAAGATGAGAACGGGCAGTTTAAGGTAGAGTTTGATATAATGACAGAGGCGCTTTTGTGTGTCCTTGTGTGCAAGTTCTTCTAAACAATAGCTGTGATGGGAATAAAGATTGAATAGTAAACGAAAACAAGTTCTTGAGCAAATTCTGTGCAGAAGCTGGACAGATCATGATAGATTTAGTTTTGCCTTGCTGAAGGGCCACCAGGAAAGAGCCAGGTTTCCTTTTCTGGGCCCTGGGGTAGTCAGAGCTGCCTTTCTCCAGCTTCTGAAGCACGAGGGTCCGGGGCCGTTTCAGAGAAGCTCCCTTCATTAGTGATACCATTTGGTATAACTCTTATTTTTACATTCATATTTCCCATGATAAAGAAATCTGTCAGCTCTTTCCCACTCTTTCTCCCCTGCCAGTAATCTGACACTGTAAGAGGCAGCAGCCCTGCAGAGGCATGCAGGGGAACTGCAACGCTACATGGGCTGAAACGAGGGCAATTAACCTCAAAGCCGCTCCAGCATATCCTACCGTAGGTGGTACGACAGGCTTGCGTTTGTGTTAAGGTGCAAGGGTTTCCTCCGTGAAAACCTGCTGAAAGGAGCCTTGCTTAGGCTTGCACATGTACCAAAGCCTTTTCCCTCAGTGTATGCATGTCTGAGGATATTTTTGGTGGCATTTAGAATGTAATGCTGGGACAGCAACTGACAGGAGTTTAGTGAGGAAGACTATGTGCAAAGCTGGGCCTGAATCCACCAGACTAAGGTCTAGTGGAAAAAGCCTTGAATTAAGATAACACTCAACTGAACGAGCAGGACAGTCTGCAGCTCCGTGGGCTGACTTGCTTTTTCTTGTGCTAGATGTGAAAAGCCAATATTTCCCAGGCTTTAATTTGTCTTTGCTTCGTTTGGCCTGTGTCCTGCCAGGTTTCAGAATTATCACGGCTGTGGAGCAGGATCTGCCCTCCAGCCTCTGTTAAAGCTTGGAGCAGGTACTGGAATGGGGTGAAGGCTGATCAGCGAGATGACAAGAAGGTTTGGATTTCAACCTGCTCCTGCCACTTTCCGAAACCTAGTGTGCGTTTTCTGTCTGCAGTGCTCCAGGTTTGGTTCTTGACATGGAGAGGCATATTGCATGTTGTACATGTCTTACTTTTCTGCTAGCAGAAAGCACTTCTATACAAAAACAAATATTGACGGGTTGTACTTTTTCAACAATTTCTTATGTATGTGCAATAGCCTGAAGCTCAGTATCTAGAAGTTTAATTTTGGAAAGAATTAACTAAGAAGACTTTGATTTCTTTCACATGTTGTGCAGCCTACTGGAGAGAAAAATAACAATCTAGAGGCAGTTATATTTCCACTAATGTCCAGAATTGAAATATTGGGTTTTTTTTGTGTGGCAGCTTTTCTTCTGAGCAAAGAACTCGTGAGTGCAATCAATTAAAGAAAGGATCTGATTTGCTTTGCAATTGTTTTTCTGTCCATATGAATGATGTAAGGGCATATTGGAAGAATTTACTCCACTACTCTGTCTTTTCAAAAATAACAGGTTTACTGGTTGATTTATGGGTTGTTTATTTTGTTTTTGTTGTTCTGTCTGTAGGTGAGAAAAAGGTTAATTTGCTTGAGAATTCATGTCTATACTGGAGAAGGTCAACTTGTTCCATCATCATGTTCTGCCATTGGAAGCTGACCTGAGCCTAAACAAGTTGGTTTTGTGGAAGAATTAGGCATCTTGTTTTTCTATGTACTCTTCCAGTATTTGT
Organism: Rhea pennata; assembly: GCF_028389875.1. Taxonomy (NCBI): domain Eukaryota; kingdom Metazoa; phylum Chordata; class Aves; order Rheiformes; family Rheidae; genus Rhea; species Rhea pennata. Next base: position 2,972,195 of record NC_084673.1, on the reverse strand, counting down.
TTTCTCATGGTTTTTCATTGTTTCTCAGAAAAGCCAGAAGAGTGTGACTCAGTTGTTGGTTTCTTACAGTCACCAGAACTGAATTATTCCCCAGGAAGTCGTATTTTTGACATTCTACTTAAAAAACTTAAAACTCAGGAGCAGCTGGGCCAAGTTCATGGTTTTGCCCATCCTCTGGCTGACCAAAAGCCAAAGTGGTGAGCAGCAATTAAAGCAGTAAAACATTGCTCTCGCTGGCCCCTTTGCTGGGCTCAGTGGTCCCGGGGGGCAGCAGCTGACGGCACGGGCCAAGGGCATCACCCAGCTTCCAGGGGACGAGCCCCCCGCAGCCCGTCCGCGGTATGCTGGCAGTGCTAGAAGCTGTGAGCAAATGGTCTGGAAAGAAAGAGCATTTTACACTTCCCACACTACAAGCTGTCTGTAAACACAAGAACGTAGCAGCAAAGGTGACTCTCGGGGATGCAGTGTTACTCTTCCTCTGCACCGAGCTATTCCTATGACTAATAGGATCTGGACCACAAACAACGAAGGACTAAGGCATTGGTGGAGTTTAAACCAACAGCAGTAGTATTCTTTGATGTCATCAAAGCTTAATTAAAGAGAAGAGTTTGTGTTGTGTGTGTTTTTCTACTAGAACAAGTTTATTAATATAACAGAACTGGATGTCTAGTTACTTGCTCTATCACCCACCACTCACTGTAGCTGAACACTAAACATCAAAGCATTTGAGTCTCTTCTAATCTATTTGCTTTTTTTCCTCTTTTTTTTCCTTTCTCTTCATATGTTATTTAAGTTCATGTACATAAGATATTTTCAATACATCTGATCAGCACGTGGGGCAAAGCAGAATGGTGGTAGAATATTTCAGGGAAATTGCAAGTGTTGCAGGAACAATTTTGTTTCTATTTTCCAGGTATGTTATGGAATCAAAAATCGGTTATTACCTGGGCTTACTATGCGTGTTTTGCTCATGTCTGTTTTATAATGTTATTTAAATGTTTTTGTCATTAAGTTTTGGTTGCAGTGTGCTTTTTTCTTCATTTTACATAGCTAATTAAATTAACTTGGTAATCTTATTTTGGTCTCTAGAATAAAAGTTTGCTTGTTTTCAGCTCTGGAAAACTCTGCTTCTGAGTTTAGACAGAGTAAATAAGCTTCCGGGGTGCAGCTCTGATGACCAACCAGTCCATGCCGGTTTGCAGGACTGTCTATAAGGAGTTTAATTTAGGAAGGGGATGGAAAAAAGCATAAAATCTACAGTTCTGTCACAGTATTAATTGTCATGATTTGTATTTGTGACTGCAATTCGTGTTGACTGGTGGATCTTAGCTTGTGTGTTAAGTTTCCTTTGTTCAGATTCATGGGCCAAAGCGCCAGTGGGCTCAGGCCGAACCTAAATGCTGCGTCTCTGCCCCATCCATCCGAGGGCTCACGAGCCGGCCTAGGAAGAAGGGCTGGAATATCCCGTTCCCGTGGCCTTCAAGCTGTGGCTTTGCAGAGGCTTTATTTGACTTCTGGCAGTAGAAATACTCTGGAAGGTGATTAAGAAAGATGACATCTTCCAGGAGCGTTTTGGCTAAAGCGTTTACTGGTGGTCTTGGAGGTAAAGTTTAATTAGTTTGCATACCTTGCTTGCGCTCCAGTTTAGATGCATCAGAATTCACGTTAATTTCTGCTTTTTTTTTTCTCCCCCCTTTCTTCTTCAAAAACCAATGTTTCACCTAAAGTATTGGCAAATACGACTTGGAGATGTTTCTTGTTTATAGGTTAAATCTGGGTGGTTGGCTTGGTGAAGTCATTCACTTGATTCAACATCGGTTAGATGTTTAGTCAACTCAAATATTCAAATTGCGAGGACTCTTCTAAGTCTGGCCGGATTCAGAGACGCTTATCGTGCTCTGCAGACAGATGGCCTGCCTGCAAACAGCCTCCGGAGAGGTGCGCGGGGTTTCCATTCGCCTGCTGGCAGGGAATTCCTCAGAAGGTGACAATTCAGGTGTCAACACTGTAAAAATGTTGCAGTGCTACCAAGACGCTCTAGTGACTTTCTTTGACGCCAGTGGATGCACCACTAACAAACCCTTGCAGACTGCAGAGCTGGCTCGTGGCAAGCTGTCCCGTGCCACCACCTCCTCTGCTGCTGCTGAGCTGCGCTCCTGAGATGGCCAAACCAGACCTCGCGGGCTGCACTCCACTCTCGAGCAGTTTGAGTGCAGGTTCCTCTAGTAACTGAGTTGATAATTCTCAGCTTGGTCCAAACAGTGCAATCCATGCAGATACATGATTAGAGTAGGGGAGATAAGAGGTAGCATGGGGGAGTAGTAGAGTTGGACAGGGGGCTGGATTCCAGTGGAAAGGAATGGAGCTCCATGAGAAGGGAGAGCAAAGGTACGTACAGTGTCCTCACTAAAGATGGGTCAGAACTGCAAAGAGACATGAGGGACTGGTGTTCCCTTGGACAGGCAAGTCTACTGACCCCCCCCCCCCCCCACAGACACACACCATGGCCACTGTCTTTTTCTTCACCTATTTGTGGGTTCCTGGAGAAATCCTCCCTGACAAAAGCCTAGTTTCTTGGGAGTTTACAGGTAGACTTCGCTGTTATCGGAAGTTGTGTAAACTTTCCAGCTGCGAACAGCCAGGAGAAGGGCTCTGCAGCCTCTAATCCACCTTCTCCCTCTCCAAGACCCAGAGGGGAAAAGGCAGAGAGCTGGGGCCTTTCTCAGGACAAGAGCAACTGTTGCTTCTCTTGCTACTGCCTTTGCAAGGGTGAGAAGATGAGGTAAGGAGGTCCAGGTTTTTCTCCTAGCGCTGTTCCCTCTGTAAACAGAGTATAGAAGGAAAAGAAGAGGCTGCGGGTGACGGACTCTGACCTGGATGGAGATGTTTTTGCAGTTAAAGAGAAGGAATAGATGGATGCAGCTTCTTTAGAGACCTGTCTATGCAGGGCTAGAATCCACCAGGGATTAGGAGAGGTGTATCTGATTTGCATGGGTCTGCTATTAATTGTAAAGCTAATTAAGCATGAGTGTAAAACCTGAATTATTTGGGCAGTAAATAAATTAAACAACAATATATAGTCATATAGGGATGTTATCACTGAGGGGCGATATGAACTTTTTTGCAGGGAAGGGGCGTGCAGTCTGTGGAGTTACTTGAAAAGGCCTGGATGTAGCGGAAATAAGAAATAAGACTATAATTTCAACTAAAGCAGTGGTAACCGAACGATAAGATAATGGAAATGGGGACGTGTGGATATTGTATGAATTTGAAATGCAAGTCAGCAGGATTCTCTATTTTGTGCACTTATTTTTTGTGTGCTCTGTGTTGTTTCTTGCAAGGCTGAAGAAGAAAAAGAAGCATTCTGAGAAATCTCATGGTTTTTTAGCTTGTCTTATTCCTGGGGTCCTGCTTTGTTTTTCTGGATGTGTAACTGGTGATCAGGAGGAAAAAAAAATACTTGATGCTGCAGTGGGCAATGAAGAGAAAAGAAATACTTCTTTTTTTATGGGAAAAAGTGTGTAACTTAATGATTGCAATTTGTCAGTATGGAAACAAATGTTTTAATTTACTTGCAAGGACATGCAAGATTTCAAGATTTTCACCTTTTTTAGATAAAAACCCCTGCAAAACATTTATAGGACTTCATAATTTTCTATTTTTGATGAAAAACGGCACATTTTCAAAAGTGACACCTAGAGAATTGCGTTTGTTATTCTTTGGTAAGAGACTGAAGTTGGCCAGTCCTGTTGTTGTCATTTATTAATACCGTTTTGCAGGGCAAAGAAATGAAGGTTACGAACAGTTATATGTAACTTGGAACTATAATACTCTAGGTGACCCCGCTGAGCAGGGAGGTTGGCCTTGATGATCTCCAGAGGTCCCTTCCGACCTTACTGATTCTGTGATTCTATGATTCTGATGGCTGAGCTAGTATAAAAGAATTACCTGGTTTTCTCTCTTTAGCCTTCCAAAGTATCCCCGGTGCTCTCATCATAAACTTGCATGTCAAAACAGTTTGTTTCTTTCTCTCTTTTTGTAGTTTCCATATAAGTTTTCTGACGAATTCATTTGCTGAAGTACCTATTTAATCACTATTTGCTGAAAATATTTTAACTAATTAAAAAGTTTCTTTTTACATGTTCACTTTGAATTTGGGGATTATACAGCATACTACATAACAGTTCCTATTATAGCTTTTAATAACCTTCAGAATTGCTTTTTGCTTTCCTCTGCTGTGGGCATATCGTATATCACACGCTGTTTAACTCCTTGGTTTCGAGATGCATGGAAGAGACTAAGTATATAAAAGCGATCAGGCATAACCATATCCTTGAGCCTTTAGAGAATGGATACATGATGTGGAATTTCCAACTGTGTATTATGGGATTTACTACCATTAAAGTATACATAGATCAATACTCAATACAGCTTTAAACACATCTCCTTCAGACTTCTGTGCTGCTGTGGCCGGTTGTGTTAGATAATGTGGAATTTACTCGGGCACCATCCGGCTTTGGGGAGCTGGCAAATACATCTCTAGGGAGCGCCGACCAGCACTGTGCACTGTCAAAACGTTACCAGCCTGCGATGGGAATGGCTGCGTAACTTGTGGGACTGGCAAGGCGGTGACTCAGAGCAGGGCTCCATGTTTGCAGTGCCGGCGGGGACCGTGTTCGAGCCTGGCTTGTCTCCTGGTCCCTGGGACAAGGTTGTTTGCTCCACTTTAGCAGGGCGGTGTTTCAGCTGAGAAAGCCACTCTGGAGCCAAAACACCAGAAGAGCGCTCTTCCTTGAGCGCTGGGCTGGCAGCTCATTGAAATGTTGCTGGGCTGCTGTCAGGGGATAGTAACTTTCTGGTAGCCCTAGCCCAAGGTTTATCAAAGCAGATGATCACAGGTGTGACTTTGCACACTGTTTCTGATCTTCTGAGCCATGAACTTCCACTTTCTATTTGCTTTTTTTAGGGTGATATATCTGGGGGGGAGAGGGGTCGTCCTCCAACATTTCAAAAAGCTATGTTACGGACACCTGAAATAGCTGATGGTTTTTGGAGGAAAAATTTGACTGTATGTTAAATGTAATTTTACTGGGCTAATAGAAACAGCTCACTGATAACGAGGATGCAAAGTCAGCTGGGACCACTTGTATTGCTCTGTTAACTAGCATCTTCCAGGAAAATTACCAGAAGATTTTTTTTTCTCTCTCCTTTAATAAGCTACTATTAAATAAAGCCAAATCTTTGGGAGAAAGGTTCTTTATCTTCCCTCTAAATTGGAAGATACAAGCCTCTTCCTTACAAAAATGAGGAGGAGAAAATATGGTTGCTTGTAGTTATGCCACGAAAGGAAGGCACAAGAAGCCGGGCATCCTCCTGAGCAGACCAGGGGTGCGTGTTGCCCGGGGAGAAGAGACCCGTTCAGCGCATGAAAAATAGCAGACGTCCTGGGATGCCTCACTGAGGGTGATTTTTCTTTTCTTTAATTCTTCCCTACTTTAAGGTTAAAAACTGCTGTGGCTAGGAGACTTTGTTTTTGTGTTGACATATGATTTTATTTTTCTTTAGTTTAAGATCCTTTCGGATTGGACGGGGAGCTTTGGTGGGCGTCCGAGGGCTGTCAGTGCTCTCAGTGTTTTTCATATGGAGAAAAGGTTTTATCCAAGTGCTTGTCATGTACTGGAAGGTCTGCGCCACAGAAATGATTGCCAAGGAATGAAATTACTGGCCGTTCTCGTTTAAGCCGGTTCCACGGCACATACTTCGAGCGCCGTACAAGCTAAACAAGATTCGATGTAAAACAGGGATTTGCTTCCTCGTGTGCGAGTTTCCGAGCCTGAGATGTCTTGTCAGGCAGGCGGAAATAATCGTTGCTGCAAGAAGATGGGAATTCTTTCCTCAAAGATATTCATTCATCAGGAGAACAATTAATGACAACTCACTAATGGCTGCAACGTTTTATTTTCTATTTTCAGCGGCATGTGCAGACCCAGGCTTCTGAGTGCCTGGGTACTCCCTCCCTGGCCCCAATTACTTTGGCAAGGAACCACTGCATGCTACAGGGACCATCGCTTCCCCAAGCGAGTGGATTCCCAGCCAAGAATAGGTTTGAGCTTCTGGCATTGAAGTAATGCATATGAGTAGCACTGGGTAGTAGAAATCACTGATTGTTTCCAGCAAAGGAATGGCAGTTGTTTAACTATGTAATTAATTACCACCGATTGGGGGTGGTGGTGGTGAGGGAGAATATTTGGGTTTCCAGGCTGAGGAGGAGTATGAGAGACTTCCTAATCAGGGAAACAATTTTCTACAAGATAAAAAAAAATAAATAAATAAAAAAAATGTGCAACAAAACAAAAGGATCTTAAAAATAAACCTTTGAATCTGGACTGTTGCTGTCTAGATTCCTTGCCAAACATTTTTACCCTCAGCCTGCGCACGCAGCACTGGCTGTCTCGAGGTCAATCTCCCAGCCTTTAGCAACGCTGACGCTGCTTTTTTGCAGGCCTCTGTCATTGCTTATACCTTTGCAAAGTGAATGTAAAAAAATGCCCCAAGCTCTGCCATTGCCACTGTTGCGAACATCTGCAGCTGTGTAAAGCTACTCCAAAATATCAAAAGATGTTTGGCTGAAGCAAAGGACAAAAAAAGCTGTGTGAGGGATTAAACTGTGTATGCAACTGTATTTATCATGCCTATGGAAAATACATGTACATGCTGTGTCTAGTACCATAATGCAGGGTGCCAGAGTATGATCCTGGGTGAGACCAGCATCCCCGAGTCCATTTTACTGACTCCATGGCCCAGGGAGGCTGCAGACACGGTTCCCGGTGCGTGTCCTGCCCCTTGGTGCCCCTGGATCCTTGTCTTCTGGGGCAACCAGAAGACACCAACCATATCACCAGAGAATGGTAAATTAAACAACATGACTTTCTGAGACTGCTTCTACTCTGCTGATGTTATGAAGCAAAAAAAAAAAAAAAAAAAAAATCTGTTTTGACTATACTATTCGTCCCTGGAAAACTCCTCCTCGAACCTGGTAGCTCCAAGTACCTTGTGGCCCACTGGCGCCTCACTGATTTAATTATTGGTGTCTAGCACAACAAAATACTTTTTCCAAATGAGTACTAGTAAATATGTATTTTCACCTGGATTTCCATCCAAGCAGCTCTTTACTGCGTGCCCTAAAAGGGGGAAAGCCTCAGAGTCCCTCGGTGACAGTCCTAAATTTATCTGAACCTTCCAGATCACTAGATCGTTGCAAAAGGAACTAAGAATTAAGTTCAGGCTATTTAAAGTAAATTCTGTTTGTTAAATTTGGTAGCTAAATATCAAGGAGATGTCAATGGAAGCTGAGAGCTCAAGTCTTTCACTTCCATTGAAAAATATTAGTTTTAATGCATTGCCTCTTCAGACTTGAAAGGAGAAAAACCCAATGCTAGCTAATAATGAAGTGATTAACTGTAATACTGTGCTGCATGTTTTGAAGTGAGCAGTGTAGGTGCAGACAAGTCACGTGAATATACATCTGCCCTGCCGTTCGCAAAAGTATATTTTACGTGATTTAATTACAGTTTTAAAAGCAGCAACTCAGAGAGGGAACTTAATGCCCCAACATTTGCATTACTCGTGCTAGGAAACACCTCCAGTTGGCTTGTAACCTAAATTAATTAGTAGCTTGTTTATAATTTATTTGTTTCTGGCCTGCTATAGCTGATCTTGGGAAACTAGGGAGAGACTCTGAGTTCAGGAAGGAATCTTTGCTTGTCCGAAAAGTGCTGTCATAGCAGCAGCAGTCTGGTCCCTGAGAGATGGTTATGAGACCTAGGATTCACGATGTTCCCACTGCTGAATATGCAATTTAGGTCACTGGGCTGTGTTTTGGTAGAAGATATTCATCTGTTCCATTTCTTGCTGAAGTCATGTGCTGAGAAATCAGATGTTAGAGTGCAAAAAAAAAAAAAAAAAAAAAAAGGGGGGGGGGGGTCTGCCTTTACTTTTTAGTCTCTCTTTATGGGTGTACAGGGTGAGCAGAAGATGTAGAAGTAATATTCAGTCCTACTTGCATAGAGCTCATCTCTTGTTGCAACATCTCTGTTCAGTTCAAGGGAGTTGAGAATCTGTTAAATTTGGGCATTTCCCAGGGTCTCCAGAAGAGCAGCAGCAACAAAGGCTAAATTCAACCCAGTATAATCCTGATAAAGAGAACTGACTTTTAGGTGCATGATAGTGGGACTCTACCGAGGAAGAAATGAAAGATCCTAAAATTGTTTAGGTGTCTAACTAAACCACCATTGGCAGGTGCCAGCCCGTGCAGGGGGACGGCTCAGCACGCCCCAAGGTTTGCAGCGTGGACTTGTCTAGCTAGGAGGAAATCGGAGGTTGACTGACTTGCTAGAATAGCATACTTGTACGCTTACTAGCCGAGTGTATTTGTATCATTTTATATATATATATATATATATATATATAATTCTTTTAGAACACTTTTCTGGAATCTGGTAAGAATTTTACTTGGAGAAAGGGGCAACTGGGAGCAAACTTGCAGGAGGACTTGGTAGTTATCCTAGTTTAAAAAAAAAATACTCAGACGTTCAAAGGAATGCATCTCCCCACCTTCAAACCCAAATATGCCTCCTAGATAATTCATCAGGCAGAATAATGTTCAAAAAACAGCAACAGAAAAATCTTTTCTTCCTAACTATCTAATGGTATGAGAAGAAACAAACAGTTTTTTTTCTTCTCTTTACAACATTTCAACAGTGAACAGTAATGCAGCTGCGAGAAAGAGCACTGAAATTTGGAGAGTTTACGTTTGGAATGGAATTTCGCTTTCTTGTGGTTTTTTTCTAAATCTCAAAGATCTAAACAGTGAGAAGGTTTGTGTGCATATATAAACATAGGTGCATTTTTATATTTATTATTTGAATGCACCTATCTGTGCTTCCTCTTCACTAATCAATTTGGCAAAAGCTCACAAAGATAATGATGTATACTGCATGAAATTACACACTAAATTAAAAACATCACCCTGGAATTTACCGTGAGATATTAATTGTCGAAACTCTCATGAAATAGGAAGTTTGTGTAACTTGGCATGATTTGTCATTTATAATAACTATTCTCTTACTGAAAGTTGCAGGATTTACAGACGAGTTGATCCAGATCACCTATGTGCAACAGTTAGTCATTAGCTCCACTGTTAAATTTCCTTCGTGCTCATTCAGTCCTGCTTTTAAAAGAGAGTTTTAGATTATTGAATATATTTGCCACCGAAGCCGCTATGTTTATATTAGGCATGGCTGAGTCTCTTAGCCTACCATAAACACTTCCAACACGCTTCAGAGTGAAACTGTCGCTCTGAATTTGCCTCCCGCAAGAATTAAAGTGATATAATTCTTCAGTGGCCGTGGCACAAATATTGCTGGTAACCTCCCTAATAGACGCAAGTCGCAGAATAACACTGATCTCGGATTTGCAAGGTTTCCCTCTTCTGCGTTAGCTTGCCATTCTAAAAGAAAAAATATGACTTAAAAAAAAAAAAGCAGCGTTTTTTTGAAAAGACTTCACCTATCTCTAAGAATGCTAGAGTTCAAACAGCAGTTCAAACTATTCCTGCAACTCTATAGCAACTAGAAAAGTGTTAAAGCTTTCCTGCATAAATCTAGTTATAGAGGTGTGGAAAATCGATATTTGAGATTAATCACTAGAAAAAAAAATCAAGCTCATGTTGAATGAGATGAGGGTATAATTTTTCCTTTGGGATGGGGGGCGAGGGGGGAGGACAGAGAGGGAGAACAGAAACATCCAAGGATTTTCTGCTTAGTTTTAGTTAGCTATATTTCTAAGCTGAACGTTTATCTCGTATCTTGCAAAGAAAATGAATTTTCGGATACCTTCTCAATTATTTCTTGTTATTTTTCCAGGATCGTAGGCACTTTTTGTTTGTTTGTAGTTACCTTTCTTTAACATGTAAGATATATTGAGACATAATTCAAAACGACAGGAAAGAAGTAACCAATATCTGGTGCACAAATGATCCCCTGTTAACATGTCACATATTACATCCTTTATTAAAAACAGTCTCTGCTCCGTATTGGCGAACTGTTCGCAGCCATCACCCATAACTCTCGTTTACGATGGATTGGCTCAAAACTTCTTACTATGAGTAAGAAAATATTAGCATTACTATAGATGTACAATATTGCTTATATTATTTTTTTTTTTTATATTGTCTTAACAGGGATTTGGAGGCTTTCCAAGGCACCTAAGGGAGCCTGGTTTCTAAGCCTCAGAGGGGTTTAAGCATCCAGCCTCTGCAGAATCTGTCACTTTGCTGAGAGTGAGACCATACCTGCCAAGGTGGGGTCTGTCTGTCTGTCTGAGGCGTAACTTCCTCGCGCTCCTTTGACTAGCCCAAATTTTAGCACAGCTTTGCTTGTACCTTGGGAAAGTAATTTTTTTCAAATAACATTTTTCTTTATCATATGCCATTTGTCGCCTGACTTTGTGTTCATTCAAAAAAACAAAACAAAAAAAAATGTACGTAAATGCTGAATTATTTGGCACGTAGGATCTGAAAAACGCTGTATGCGTCCTCTCAATTTTACCTTCCCTATCGGATTCAGGTTTCCTTTGTGCTGAACCCGGAAAATCTTGCGTCTTCGTTCTGGTGTCGCTGCAACAGCCGTCTCTCGTGAGTCCCGTGCTTGGCAAACTTCTCTAAAACAGGCAGCGAGTAAACACCCTGCCGCCGCTGAGCAGGAGCAGGCTGAGAAACGCGCGGCTTGCCAAAGCCCGCGTACGTATTTCTCGCGCGAGCGTGTTCACAAGCAGACGCCCGGTGTTGTTTTGCAAGGGGCTGCTGGTCCGCCCAAAGGGACGTGCTAGCAGATCTTGGTTGTGATTGATGCCTCCAACACGTTATGGAAGCTTTCATTAAAAAAAACAAAACAAAACAAAAAAAAAAAACAACAAAAAAACCAAAAGTTTTTTATTTTATTTTATATATTTATTTATTTTTTTAAGGGTCCAAGCTTTAGAAAAATATTCGACACCCGAAGGACCCGAGAGCGGGGCTAAAAGTGCTTGGACGTTTCCCCCGCGGGGCCGTTCCTGCCGGGTGAAGGACGCTGCTCGCGCGGGGCTGAGAAGAACAGGCGCAGCCCGGAGAGCTGCTCCCCGCACGGGTTTTGGCAGCCCTCTCTAGTGCGTATCTCTGGCAGTAATATCGCCCCGCTGGAAAAAACACCGTGTTCTCTTGGCGGGAAAGGTGATGGTATGTTTATCGCACGGTGAAGAAATAAATGGTAGCCATTACAAAGGTGTATAATTCAGCAATTACAGTTATTTGTTTTTCTGACACCTCCTGCAAACAGTTATCGCTTCAGTCAAACATAATTTGATTATCATATTTTTTTTTTCCTCCCAGTACTGTGTATTAACAGGGCAAATAAAAGGGGAAATAGTGCAGTCCCTTGTAATAAAGAAAACAGCAGCAAACTATTAATGCTCTTTGAAAAGAGTAGTTTTAACAAAGTAAGCAAGAATCATTTTCTTTGGTTGAGTGTTGATTCCCTAGTGTGCTCTCAGTAAGTAATTAGAATGGCCCAGTGAATGTCAGCATCAGCTTGTTTATTCTCATTATTTTATCATTTTAAAAACCCTCTAGGTGATGAGACATGCAGTATAGAACATAATTACCATTATTAGCATACTAATTGGACACAAAAATAGGCCAACTACAAGGTAGCCAACTGAATAATTTCACATTAATCAAACACCATAGTGAATAAGCCTATTGTTAAATTGACAGCTACAATAATTGGCAATATTTCGCCACGAAATATAAGAATTCCTTGTAATGTCTCTGCAATGTTATATAATTCAGTAATTTTCTACATTTCTGTGCTTAACTTTGTACACCTAGTTCAAGTTCAAGAAAACATCGTGATAAGATTATTAGACTATTATTGAGTGGACAAAGTATATAAAGAGCTACTTGTTAGCATTCAGGAACAGATTCACATGATAAGAAAACAAAAAGGCTACCAATTCAGTTACTTGTTGCTTCAGCATTGAATATGTATAAAGATTCATGATAAGATTTTTCTTAACTGTATAGTAAAGTCTAACTCACATCTTAAATGCAGAAAATGGCAAAGAAATTAAAAAAAAGAAAAAAATCCCAAAAAGCACAGGAAAAAAAAGCAGGGGATCTGCGACTTTCATCCTCTAGGATAATTTTCTGGCTGTGGCTGGCTTGTTTTTCAGTTGTGCATTTGTCTCGGTGCCGTTCCAGTCTCATTTAATAGCAAGCTAGAAAGTTGCAAAGCCACCAAGAGAAGTGGGAATTCATGAAACGCTCAATTAGTACCAGGCAGGAAGGGAAAACTGGCCCTAGCTGCGTTTCGCTTTGAAAACCATGAGGGAAATAGGACAGGAAAAGAGTGAGTGGAAAGGCGAGGAGAAACAAAGACAGGGAAGGAGTAAGCAGGGGAAAAATGAGGGTTGCAGCAGAGGGAAAGGAGCAGATAAGGAGACCAGAACCAGATGGTGGAACAAGAGGAACGGAACTAGGAGAAGAGGAGAAAGAAAAATAGTGAGGAAGGAAGAAAATAGAGTCATCAAGGAAAGAGTAAGAGAAGGTAAGGTGAGCATGGGGGAAAAGAGTTCAGATTTGGAAGAAAATGCAACAATATTCTTTTAAGGATTCAAGGGCAAGGGGAAACACAAGCGTCTCACTGAAAGCAACGTTTCCTTCCCGCTCCCTGGGCTTTCAGAGACGTGGAGATAGGAAAGGAGGAGAAGCTTCACATTTAACTTTCTGCTTATTTCAGTTAAGAAAAATGTTTTAGAAAAGTTTGTGTAAACAAAGCGATATTTTTGGGGTTCCTGGGCCTGTTAGCGGGTGTCCTGTCGAGGATGCGTGCTGGAGCAGTCACGGGCACAAGGGCAATAACGCTAGCCCCAAGCCCCCAGAACATTTCTGGGTGGCTTCTAGAGTATGTGTGGGCTGATTGACGCTAAAATCATGTGGTCAGTTTGACTGCTGATATATAACTTTGAAGAAGTGAAGCGAACGAAGGGTAAGAGCCTAATAAAAAGTCTGCATAAATGGCTTTCGGGGAAAAAAATGGCTTTTGGGCTTTGACAGACCCGGACCTGGCATCCGTTGCCGTGAGTCTCTGCGTCGGCAGAATCTGGCCTTTACCGAAGCGTTCGGAGCAGACTGCATCGAGAACGGGCCAGACGCTACTTGAAATAGCGTTTTGTTGCTTCAGCTAAATAACTGAAATATTCCGGTGGCCAGACGGGCCGTTCTGGCTCGGGCTCCGCAGAGCCCGCTCTGTCCGGCCGTCAGTCCCCGTGCTCGCGCCGGAGGCAGAGGGAGGGCCGGTGCCGAAGCCGGGCCGACGCTGCTGGGGAAACCCGAACGTCCGCGCAGCGGCGGCTCTTGGGACTGGCGGCTGATTTAATCAAAAGCAGCTTTCTATAGGCGGTAACTACTGAATTTCATGTTGAAACGCGGCTGTCTTGGTTTGAATGAAGCTGTTCTTTGCTTATTAATTGCAACCGGTAATACTCCGGTAACGACCGGGGACGCCTGCTAAAACACTGCAGATCGCCTATAACCGCCGCGTATTGATTAACTGCTTTATTTCCCTCTGCAGAATCCGTCTTCCCAGTAGAAAACCCACAGTACAAAGGCACAGGACTGTGCCTCAGACATCTCTTGATTCAGAGAGGAAATATCCAGGGAGGTGTCAGACGGTGCTGGGTCAAATAATACGGGGAATATATGCTCAGAGTTTGTTTTAAGCGTGAGCGTACAAGGCAGAGGTCCAGTCTACTCACCGAAACTGAGAAACGTATCTCCAGGCGCTCACTGCCTGAAGTTTTTTTTTTTTTTTTTTTTTTTTTTTCCTTTAGCTAGTTTTGTATCTGTGAATGACCATAATACTTGGGTCAGATGGGTCTTGAAAGATCTATCAAGAAGTGATACAATCTACCTGTTACAGAGGAAAATTTAAAGCGGGGGGGTGTGTGTGCGACCTGTGCCAGGTCTATAGCAGAGTTAAGAATAACAGCCAAGGCCTTTTTTTTTTTTTTTTTTTTTTTTTTTTTTCCCTAATAGATTAGAGTGGCTCTGAAATGTGCCAGCCCCCTAGCTTGGAATAAAGAAAATGAGGAGAAAACTGAAAATATCCTTGACGTTTCTCTTAGCACATTAAGAACTCTCCAAACTGAGAAAAGATCCTGAACGGTTCTTCTCCTTCTGTCGCCGAGTCTGTGCTTTTTTAGCTCAGCTTGTCGTGCTCAGCTAAAATGCTGCCTGTGAGATGATACTGCCGTAGCACTAATGGACAGTGCATTTAATAGATATGCTTGTTTCTATGCCCATTGCTGGGGGCAAAATCCAGAACCCCGTGGCTAGTGACCCAGCTAGGCCTGGGCAGGGTGTTTGCCACAACCACCCCTTTCTATCGTGCCTCGAAGCTGTGACACTCTCTCCGTTAAAAAAAAAAAAAACTGCAAATCTGATGTTGTCTCATCTTTTAAATATATCTGCACAACTAATGAAAGAAAAAAAGCAGAAAACCAAACCAGCCCCTAAAACTGAAAGCCAAAAGGGTGAAGGATGTTGCACACATTCAGGCACAGTAAACAGAAGAAAAGCACTGGGAAGGATAGCTGTTGAAGACATTTAAATAACAAATAAATTTCAGGAAATCCCAGTCTGCTTAGGGACAGAGAGTAGGAAAATAAATTCATCACCGGAAATTATTTGTTCAGCTTGGCTCCTTAATGTGTCAGCTAAAGATGATTTCTAAGAGCGAAGATTTTCTTTTCTTGCTCAAAATGACTCAAAGAAATGAATATTCCAGCCACCAAGTGAGGTTAATATATGAGTTTCATAGCCATTTACTCAACGCTGCAGTTCCCTGCAGAGTAATGGCAATGAGATGCATTCTGGGATTGCCAGAGGTAAAACCGTAGTAGATGTTCTTGAATAATTTAGCAATGTATGAAAGCTTATTTCATCATCATCAACACAGTAATACCTTGCACCAAAAGAGTGCTTTTCATTTCTGTTCTCAAAAGCTGTGCAAGTATTCTCATTCCCGTTTTTTTCAGTTGTGGAAACTTGAGAACGGAGAGGTAAAGTGATTTTTTTTTTTGAAGATGGTAAAGGCTGTGGCAGACCTGGGATAAAAATTCAGATCCCCAGGAAGAGGCATCTATAATGATCGAGTTTAATCTGTGTGTGAAGACACTACAGGTTAGACCTCTCCATCTCACATTTTGCAAAAGAGAGGAGGGAAGAGATCTAGGCAGAAGTATTTTTCTCAACTCTTCCTTTTCTGGTAAAGTTGAGAGTTTGCTGCCTTCTGACAGATTTTCTTACTTCTCCCCTGCCATTCCCTCCTTTTTCAGAGTAAAAGGAATTTAAATGTGTCGCTAGCATGTGAGCGTTGGTTATTTTAAAGCGGCAGAGGATATTTAAACCTAATTCTTGCAATGAAAAGAGGCTATTGTTACAGTCTAGTGTAATTATTAACATTAGGCTTAAAGTAAAAAAAGCTCTCAAGCCTCTCTTTGGGCTGTTTTAGCATGCATATAGTTGGTAACTTTTCTAAGTTTAAAGAGTCTAAAATCTCATGAATTTTGTTTTTCCCTGAATGTAGATTGGTCTTTAATGAGATCAGTGAAGAGTGCTGGTACTTCACTGGCCAAAATTGTAGATGTGTTGCTGCATTTCCTATTTACCCTGTAGCACAGGGATTTCAGAGTGTTACTGCTAATGTGTTTTGCATTCTATTAGACTCCTATAAAATTTATGGTCAGGGAGAGATTGCAGAAACAGTATGGGGAGTCAGAGCTATGTTTTATTCTCTGCATTACACTTTTTTTTTTTTTTAAGTATATGCTTTCAAAATAGTCAAAGGAAGAGAAAGGGAAACAGAGCAAAGCAGGAACATCTAAGCGTTTGAGATCAGTTTCTTAAAAACAGGGCTGGTTTCTGAGCTGTCAGAGATGGGGGGGGGGTGGAAAAAAAAACGTGGCCTAAAACAGCTTAACATAAGTGATCTTAACAGTGAGACGCAATGAGAGTACCCTTGGCTAGCCCAGACAAAAGACAGGAGGAAAGAGTGGGCTGTTGGGTAGAGAAATTAGCAATGGAAAAACCATACATTGTTAATTATAGTTCGGGAGCAGCCTGAAATGGCTAGTGCTGTTCTGTGCTAGTCCCTTCTGTTCGCTGTCCTCATTATCACTGTGTTTGGTCCTGTTCCAGTTGTGCATTAAGCACCATAACTAACACCCTACAAACCGTGGGTTTTGTTTCCCTAATTTAGCTCCTATGGAGAGAGCTGTGCCTGTGTCAGTGTGTTCCGATTTGGCAGATTTTTCTCGTTGTGCATGTTGATGTGGGCTCACTCGAGGAAGAAGTGGATCCTTAACTTTGACTGTAGAGTGGCAAGTTCTACGTTTTATTTATTTGTTCTTTTTTTTGGAGCATTTGTCCATGACCCACTATCCCCCCACAGAAGCTGTGACCCCCCATGGAGATAAACTTTAGAGTAGAAAGTTGCCCTGTGCCAGGGAAAGGGGTCATCGCGGTGCATCCTTTAAAGATCTAAATCTTTTAGATGCACAGAGATCTAAAGGCAGACAAAAGCTGTAGTCAGGGCCCTGATCTGACTCAATGTTCTACGGGAAGTTGAAGCAAGTTAGGCTTATATTGGCCCATTTGGGTGAGGAAATATCACTGTTTCCATGCTGGTCAGGATTTCCTGCTGGTGACTGCTTCACTCCTGGATGTACTGCATGGGTGAGCACGGGAGGGCAAGCGGAAAGTGCAAAAAACGTAGGATTTGATACAAACGGTCAGATGGGCTAAAATCTTCAATGTGTTTGAAGATACTTGCAGATAGAGTTCAAAAAGCCTGAAAGAATCAGAAGCTGTATGTGTGAAAAATCTTAGAAGAGGAGCCCAACAGATGAACCCCAGGAACGGCGAGTGTCAGAGACTGGTCGGAGAGCTAACGTGCAGATGTGGAGGTCGGTTTTGCTTGTGCCTACATGTGATGTTCTTCTGAGCTGGCCCTTGGGGTGAGCAGTTCATCACCCCCTAGCTCTGGTATTTTCCAACTCTGTGCCGTTTCTAAACATCATTAGCCTCACTGTTATTGTACTATTCCCAGTGACACTGCCTGTGAAATAGTGCTCAACAGGTGGTAGTAAAGCTAGATAGGCTGTTTGATTAACTCAGTGAAACAATTTCCGAAACTCCTGCCTCCCAGATGAAATACAGCATGGCATTTCGGGGACGATGCAAGTGCACAGGTAGCAGGAATAGTGTTGTTAACCCCAACCACATATTATAGTCCGTTTTGCACTGCGTCTATTAAGCCCTGAATTTGAAACCTGGGATAAGCCTTCTCTGGAAGAAAGGCAAACACTTAGGGATGTTGATGAATCAGTCAAATCAATCGCATAACGTTGTTCTCTGCTGTTTGCCTCCTGGGCTAATTTGCATTGTGTTAAAGCAAAAAGTAATGGTTGGGCATCTTTCTAAGAAGGAAAAAAATGCTGAGGAAAAGTTCCTCTTCGCAACCTGAAACATGGACTGCTAAAAGTTAAATGCAGGCAGAAAAGTCCAAGGGCAATGCTGAAGCTCGTTGCAGTCCTTCAGCAGTGCTTGATGGTGCCGAGCCTCTCCAAAGCAACCAGCAGAGCTGCTCTGCTGAGAGGAGCGGATCCCGCAGTAAGCGGGATCCCGCAGGAGCAGCGAGCAAACTGGCAGCTCTTCACCTCCCGTTCTCTTGGCTTTTGGCAAACAGTAGGTTGTTTGGACAAAAAGAACAGCAGAGTTGGTGGCCTGGACATAAAAAGAGCTTCTGCAGCCTCTTGGTTACTGAAAGTAATGGACTGGCACATCTGGGTCGTATGTGGCCAGAGCCGGTTCACAGCAGCTTATGACTTCTTTGCTTGTACCGGGGCCAAACTGTGGTCTAAGCTATTTCCTTTGCTTGATACTTAGCCTGATCAGCAAGCCTGTGCCTCAGAATGCGTCATCTCATGAGTCAAGCTGAATAATATAGATGCTGACATGGGAGAGAATGGGAGAGAGTGCAGACAAAAACATGAACAGCTTTTTTTTCTTTCCCCCCCCCTTTTTTTTTGCGTTTAAGTGCACGTTCTTTATTTCTACACGCTTTTTTTTAAACAGTCTGTCTTTCCATCCTTAAGTATGACTAAATTACCAGGTAAAACAGTTATTGTTCATATTATTAAAAAGTTGTAATGGATTTATATAAAATACAGACAGTGCCATTGTTCTTGAAGTCCATTTTATTGTAATGAAGTTCTGCTCTTAATATTCCATGATCTTCAATGTCCTTTACAAGTAACTTTTTATAAATTAATCTATAATAATCTAATTCAAGTCAGTTAAAGTGGATAACTATACTCCAATTATGATACTGGGAGGATTTTTTACATAATGTGGGCTTTTATAGTGATGGTTAACACTAATACTGTAGTTTACAACATACTGTATGAATCACTAATTAAATGCCTAAGTAGCAATAATGGAAGTGGAACTATCAATACCGAGAAGATATCAATGATGTAAGGCATTAATAAAACTTTATGGTACCATTTAATCTTTTTTTATAGGTACTCCATTATGTCAGTGAAAAGAAAAGACAGAAAAACAAGAATCTAAGAAAGTGGAACTTAAAGGGACGAGAAAATGAAAATGAAAATCTGCTTTTCCTTGGTACCTTCCCCACCACATGGGCCAGATACAAAATTAATAAGACGGGGAACTACCTTTAGAAATTAACCCAATTATTTTTTTAATGTAGCTGTTCATTGCACTTGAATGGTTTAAATGTTATTTAAATAACAGATATTTTATGAAAAAAAAAAAAATCCAGGGCAGCATAAATAGTATCTTAAAAAAAGGAATGCAAGTTTAGTAACAAAACTGACTAGAAAAGGAACAGCTAAACTGTTGTTTTCCTGCTATTGGCTAGCTGAGATGACTAGCAGAGTAAATATATAAACATTTATATTGGAAGTAAAAACTATTAACAAAGGTATTTTATTTTTAAGCCAAAACACAAACTTGGCTTTCAGCGCTGTCCAAGGCCCGTTCGAGCCGCTCTCCTGACAGGACATCTCCTCTGTGTTCCTTGGACGGCTTCCAGGGTCCCCTGCAGGAAAGCAATCTGCCAATTTGCATATCAAAGCAAAGGAATAAGCCAACCCCAGCAGACCTCTAAAGGGAAGTGAGAGTATATGGGAATTTTTAGTTTTAACAACTCTCAATAAAAAAAAATATATAAAAAAAAGACCACCTCCATTCCTCTCATGCAACAGTCACTTCAAATGCTTTTGTAACACATTTGAGCAGGAACCAGTATTTAACCCTTCGCATTCTCTTTCAGGGAGTTACTGTGTTTGGACAAATAAGGAGGGGGAGATTTCTATTCCTGAAAAATGAACATGGTATCAGCTCTAAACATCATTGTGCAAATTATTGCACTGAGACTTGCTACACGCCTTGACATATATTAGAAATGTGCAGGAGTCGTGCTAGTGTACGTGCTGTCTGCTGTTGAGATGAGACGTTCGTCTAATACGCGGTTTCTAGCCTTGATCATTTCTCTTAGCCTTGTAGGAGGGGTTTGACATTATCCACGCTGAAGATCTTTGCTGAGAATTAGCACCGAATTCCACCTTGCCTCGATGTCCACCACTGCCCACATGCTGGGCAAACTGGAGCTGATGGAACCTGCCTGGCAGCTCCTAATAAAAAAGAATCACTTTCTATATTATTTTGAAACTATATCTTCAGTGTGAGTAGATGAAGAGGCTATGAAAATTCTTTGCTGCAATTGCTAAAGATTAGAGCCAAGCAGTAATGTCTTTCTGCATTAGGAAATTCATTATTCCTCTTCCCCATCAAATAGTGTTGTTGGCAATCTTCTGCCTCGCATGTGTGGAAGCCTAGGACATCAATAATGCTGGAAATTTATAAGTGAAACCAATCTTTGTGCAGTCTTCCCCTTTCCTCCTGTATATCACTTTATTTTATAGTCATAATATCTGTTCTCTTTGAATATCTTTGAAGAATTGCAGGAATTTAACAGCAACTTCACTCTTACATTTCTGGTCTTCAAAACCAATGCTAATTCTGTTCAGTGGGTTTTTGATAAGTTTGTCATTCAATGAAATATAGTTGAAAAGCATGAACGAATACACCTCTTCGTCATACCAAACATCGTAGGCGTATTATTAGTAATATGATCAAACCCAAACAATAATTAAAAGGTATCTGCAAAAGGATGTGGGTTTTCCTTAAGAGATGCTCCTACAAGTACAAGCCTGTGTCATGTTTATCAGGTGAGCAGAGCTTATCCATAGTAATTTGGTTTTGTTCTGATTTTAGATAGATTTAGCAGCACTTATTCTGGAGCAGTCGTTATCCACTGGCTGGCACTAAGGCAGCCACGTAATAGACTTCTCTGAGATACAAACATTATTCAGATGCTTTGAAGCAACTGTAGGTTTTCCTAGACGTATCCAGAGCTTTAAAACACAGGAAGTTCTTGTTCAGGAATTAGATGAAAGAAGTTCTGCCACTAAGCTTTAGGTCTTTTCACCCTTTTCAGTCTTTCAGTCACTTTTATTGTATTTCACAGGTTTCTCGGTAGAAAGTGAAGAGAAAAGGAGAAAAGATCAATGGATGTTTGCTGTTAACTCTTAGCCATGCATTCCTACCTCTTCCTATATCCTTATCCCTCCCGACAGTAGCTGAGCACTGTATCACAGAATGTGCCATAAACCTGGGACCTAATCACATGGTTTTGTTTAGAAATCTAGAACTGACACTAATGGACAAACAAAAAAGAAAAATCAGCGAAAGCGTGGAAACGACCACGCCAACAAGAAAAACTGCAGACAGTGAACTAAGTGCAAATGATCATGACAGGGACTGGCTGCACTTGCATAGTGACAAACACAGATTTTTGTAAATCAAATCATAGCATACAGCTGCACCACAGTAAAAAGACAGGCTTAAAGTAATGTCAAGAGTTAACGATCCCACGTGTGCTCATTGCAAAAGGGAGCTGTTTTGTGGGGACTGATAAGAAATTTCTCCAGTGACATTATGTGATTTTATTTCCCTGGAAAAATATAACTACAGGCAGGCTAGTACAAATGTACTGACCAAGGTATAGTGGAGCTGTATGGTATAGCCGCAAACATACAGCAATATCTCACCTGGTTCTGCTTTCTCTAATGCAGATATCCAGAATTACACAATAGGTTAAGTAAAATTCTGCCAGACCTGGACAGTTTAATACAACAAATTTTATAACCTGGACATTCAATATCCTTCCCCATTTGGTTTATCATGCAATAAAAGACATAATATTTAATTTTATTTATGGGCTTAATATTCACTTTTTTTTTATATACAGTTTTTCCCATATAGGCATTCAGAAATACATTAGAAAACCACCGAGTTTTGATGCTGGGAGCAGTGTGTTGACATGAGGACAGGTGTCGTGCTTATGGCCAGGAATCCGACTTTATCCATGAGCCAATGAGTTGACAGGCTACAGGCTACTGGAGTGTTGTAATACTTTGTGCACTATCAAGTATAATGTTTCCCCTTTTCCCTTTTAATATTAAAACATCTAAAACTGTCAAGGTTTAGCCGCCTGTTTAGGCTCGCTCTCTTCAGAGAGGTCCCGCGCTCCTCAGGTGGCTCGCTCAGCACTGATGCAGCTGCGGAGATGCCTCTTACGGCCAAAGACTCGATGACTTCGGCTTCTGGACCAGAGCCAGGAACCTTTCGGATTTTGAAGATTTTTTTTAAGGAGGTAATTTCTCCAAATCCTTCCCAAAAGGGGAAAGATACCTATGTGTATAAGCTGTTGACAGTAAGGGACCCATATATGAATGGAATAAACTTGCCTGATTTTTGCATTGGTATTCTTCATCCATTTCTTCACGAAGTATATCAGACACAGGCACCTAATTTAACAACAAAAATCTTTTTTTTACATGCTGGCTGCTTGTGAAATATCTGGTGGCTGGTAGACTTGATTCTATCCTCAAAGAGATGCTGAAGAGTTTCTACATCCTCACCTTGCTTGTTAAGTAACTGTGTGTGTACAAAACACTGCTTCCGGAGCGCTGCAGGCTCTTCATAAATGAAACTTGTTGCAAGTTTGAGTTTGGGGTTGACAGGGTAAGAAGAACAGCTGTGATGTTCTTCTAAAGCTAAATGTTGCCAGTTTTGCATAATCTGCAAAAATATGTTGTCAGGACTGGAGTTCCAGCTGGCTCCCTGCCATCCTCTTCCTCTGCAATGTGTGTTGTGAAAGTGGCTGCATAATCTGTGGAGTGGAAGGTTTGTCTTTATGGCACTGAGATGTCAACCACGAATGTAGCAAAAAAAGGCTTTTTTTTAAAAAAAAAACCTAATTTGCAGTTCTTCTTATGCAGTGGCCACTCAAAAAGAAACTAAGGGAAACGCAGTTTCTGGGAGCCCCATATATTCCTTCTCCGACAGTGCAGGGTTAGACGTAGCTGCAATGGGAATAGAGGGGCTGCACGCTTGCTACACGCTACGGTGTTAGCATATGCACACCACAATCTTCTTAATACCCATGGTAAATCCCACTGTCTGTTACAAGAGCTGTTTTGAACGTTAGGCTTGTTTGCCTTCTGTTTTTTAAGCTTATAAACACTCTGGGGCTGAAATTCCCACAGAAGGTAACAAGAGCTACGCTAAACCACAGTAATGGTCTATTTAAATGGAATTATCTCGGGCACCTGAGGAGAACGGACCAGCAGAATGAGGCTCCCAGGTTAAGCCAGAAACTGAGAAACAGGTCATCAAGCAGGGGGCTTGCGGGTCACAGTTGGCTTTTTCAGGTAATTGGTGATCAGGGGAACAGCAAGATGCTTCACTGGCCAATTTAGAGAGATGATGACAGCAGAGAGGTTCGTGTTTTAGGGTAAGTGCAGCAGGATAGGGGAGAGAGGAGAGTCCTGGATCTTTCAGGCTGTATTTGGATTCAGGGAACATAAAGAAGCGTGGCTGTGAGAAAACTGACAGTGTGTTGACGACCTGATATTTTGTTTAGATTTTGTTAGATCTTGCACTATTTAAAGCAGAGCCTAACTGGAGAAGCTTGGTGCCTACCAAGTGAGACAGCTCCACGCAACAGTCGTTCTAGACTGTATTACGCTCTCATTTTCTGCGATGCAGCTGTGTCACATTTGATGGGGTTTTGTGGTAAACATGAGTAGAAGATGACAACAATTTTTAGTTTTTGATAGTTTGATGTTGCTCACCTGCTTAGATTCAAGGGTCAAGAATATCATTTACGTTTGACCTCTTATTTTAAGCATGTTGCTACTACTGTTTGTGGAGGTTGAACAAGGATTTGATGCAAATTTTCCAGTATTACGTTTACTAGCGTGCTAGTAAACTTTACTTACATGCTTGTAAGGTTCTGTGTTTTTATAAAATGCTCTTGCATTTGGAGAACGTAAAGTTCTGATGCAGATTGCAATTAAGCAGATGATTTGGAATGCATCTTTGTTCCTGGAATTGTACCAGAAATCTTCTGGCTTTGATGGAATGAATAAGGAATCGAAAAAATCTCATATGAAGCCCTCACCACGTTTTTTTTTTAGACAGTTCATGTGAAGGTAGTGCTTAATTATTACTTTTAATTAGCATGAAAAGATGATGCCAACATCTGCAGTTCTTTATCTCTTAAACCAAAATGTTGTTGGCTTCAAGAGATGTCTTCTCTGTTTTGGCCTAGGTCTAATAACAGAGTTAGTTTGCTGCCAGGGCATAAAGGAGGTAGATTTGACTTTTGAGATGAGACAGATGGGCAGTAGGGAATGTAAATTCTATAAGAGGGCTTTAGGAATGGTTAAGCTCAATAAAAAGGTTAGAATTTGCTCTGTTATTGTTAATCTCTATTAATAATTAAATAAATTCGAGAAAGGAGGTGAGTTTGAGCAGCGTGTGTTGGGGGGGGCATGATTTTTCTGTGCGCATGTTAGGCACGTAGCTTGGAAAAGGGACTGGTGTGACAGGTTGCTACCCAAGACATGGGAAGCGCCTGCTTTAATTCCTTACCTTATCTATGCACCTGGTGCTTCACGCGCGTCTCCAAGGCTGCGCTGACTGTTTCTGTGCTACCAGCCAGCTTTACTGAAGGAGCTGTGTGGTTGTCAGTGCAGCTCTAAGTCTTAGCGATTCGGACCCACGGACACCTACCTCCAGACCCACGGACACCTACCTGCAGGCTGGCTTCGGTTCCCCAAAAACACAACCGTACTAAGTGTTCCTTAGCCTACAGTGGTGCTTTCATAAAAGATGTTAAGCAGTAAAATACTATGGTATATAGATACCAAAGATCTGTTTCACTTTATTTCATCTAGAATAATATGAAAGCCCTTGTTTTTTTTTTAATTATTATTTATAACCATGCAAAAGGTGTAAATATATTTTCTAGAGTCTAGTGATGAGACTGCTTAGAGATTGCTTGTCCTGTGTCATGACCAGACTCGTTGCAAAATCTCCCCTGAATATGTGTAGTTGTCTTTTGATAATTCACATAGTCTATTTTATTTGCTACCAAAATACGTTCTTCATCTGATGGAGACCTACACAGCCTTTTTTACACCTGACTGATTTTTTTTCCTTTGGGTTGCTTATCCTTCAAACATGTATTAAAGGTATGAGGAAAATATTTACTGAGCTGTTACAGAATAGAGCAGAATCAGGGAGAAGCATATATGCCATCCTCCCTTGGCAAGTATGTTGCAGTATTATCTCGTAATAAATCAGCTATATGAACTAAAGGTGCAAATAACATTTTTTTTTTTTTTTTTACTACAGAATGATAACACAGAAATACTCCCAGAACTGTGGTTTGGAAGAACTGGGCTTTTATATGTACAGACAGGGCTTGCAGTGTGAAGCTCTAACAAAGTTTCTGCCTGTGCAATTAGGCATTTTATCTTATTATTTTAGACATCTGCATATTGCTATCTACATCATTAGATCCTTTCATCTATCCTATTGACGGATTACTCAATATAATCATCCAGCAATAATTTATGTATTGAATATTTTTTATATCCAAGTGGCTTGGCAGCGTCTGTGACGGGCAGCACGTAGGGCTGGCTGGCTTGCTGTGCATGAGCGCGCTTCCTTCTAGTGGCTGGTGCTAGCAATGGTCAAACCAACTACTTCTAGCAGAGCTCTCTGTTTGCAGTGGAGAAACGGGCCTGAAATATTGCTGATGAAGGTCCTGCCTTGCTAAGACTTCAAAATCTGCATGAGTGGATGAGGCTACCAGTGTTGAGAAGCAAGCTTGTGCCTGTGTGTTGCAGGGCAATAAACACTTTTATGGAAGACAAAGAAATAATTAAGAAAATTAAAGCAAAGCTGTTAGCACTGCCGCAGTCTTAAATCCATGTCAATGCCATGAAATAGAAAATACTAAAAAAGTCTCACTTTATGTAGCTTATGGCCAAAATTTTAAGGTTGGGTACCTGATATTTCAAGTAGTAAGATAGTTTTTCTCCTGGTGAGAAATTTAATTACATGCTTGTGCTGAGAAATTTCTGTTAGGATTAGCAATTTCTATTCTGCCTGCTCTACAGTCTCTCTGTGTTAAGAAGGTGATTCTCATTTGCAAATAATTCCAGCATTTCTTCCTATCTGCAAGGTTGATCAAAACAAATAGTGCTTTACAAACAAATGCATGCAAAACAATCTCAGTTAGTAAACAAAGTGACACAGAAAATACATCCCTCTAAAAAAATCTTATTTGTATTCCATGTTAGACGATTATAAACTGATAATGCAATATTTCAAATGTGAAATCCAACAGTATCTCAGAACACTTGCAGAATAACCCCTCACACTCTGATGTCATGATCTGTAAAAACAGATTTAAAAAACATCCTTTGTCGTGTCGAAGTAAAACAGTAGTTTTTCTCCTCTAAATCGATTTTTCGGCCCACCATCTAAATTATCCACAAGATGGTTATTAATTTAAATAATGAAGGATTGAAATCTCGAGGAAGAAAAGGCTGCCTCCACTTTTTCTACAGCCTATTGTTCCTTCCCACATAGTGAGCTTGCTGAAGTAACTTCAGCTTTTTCATTTCTTTAATACACCTCAGATTGGTATCTGCTTAAGTCATAACAGGCTACCCCTGCCAACAGGCAAGCTCTGCAGAATTTACTGCAGTAAAACGCAGGCATGCTTCACGTGTCCTTAATTTGTTTTGAGATCCCATCTTTTATCTATGGAAACCTGCTCTCTCAGCAGGATGAACTTCTCTGTGAGAAAGTAAATTGGTTCTAATGTGGCATAAGTCCCAGCATGCAAAGCTTATTATAGTTCTGTTCTGATGTCTCACAAAAAATGGGTAAAAGGAGGAGTTGAATCAGCCTTTAGCATCTTGCATAATTATTCCTGGTCAATTGTCTCCAACTGGAAACTCACAATTTGTTACCACTTAGTTGGTTTCAGTGAATGAAGAGGATTCATTGTTTTTTGCCAGCATTTGGATCTTTTGTTCACAGTTTCAAGAAAATTGCAATCTCTTTTCTTGCTGCTATTCCAGGTTTAGCCATGCTTGGTTAAGTCAATGCTCAGGTTTCACTGTATTCATGTCTGTTAATCTTGTAGCATGCATTTTTTTCCCCCTTTTACTGATTTGTCTCGAATGTTTCGTTTCCCCAATGAACACTAGCAGAACATTTTATTTTTACAATTTTAATACTGTTACGGTGACTCTACGTTCTAAAAATTCCTTTTCTTTTGGAGGGTTATCATTTGCCTAAATCGTGTTGCAACTTTCTGAGCTTCACAAGAGACTAAATGAAATAAAAAATAAGCCAGAGTTTGAGGTTTATGGTAATAAAACCAATGAGAAATAGCAGTGGCAGCATCATATAAACCAACATTTGTGTGCTTGTTAATAGGTTAGTTAACTTTTGGTAGTGGTGCCAGTAGTTTGGATAGGAGAAGGGCAGCTCTATGCGTTCACCGTAAAGAGTCTAGAAAATAAAGTAACTGAAAGCTTTTTTTAAAAAAAGAAAAAGTGAATGAGTTGTAATACATTGAATCTGATTAACCAACTGTGACAGATGGTAATTCTTTTCTTTAAATGTGGTTCAGAGAAATTAAATCCAAGGTGATTTAAGAACTAGTTAAAAACCACTGAAGCCAACTATATGAAAAAAAAAAGAAAAGCAGAAGAAATACATTGAAGTTTGCTTTGAACGCTCTTGCATAGTTCTCTGAAGACTGGGAGCCAGCTTGGTTCCCAGATAAAGTCACGGGAACCTTTCCTCTCAAATGTGGTTTGCATGCTCTTTTAGCCTTTAGGTCTCTTTCCATGGTCTTGTGGTATTGGCTCAGGAAATTTGTCTAGTCATGCAATCTTTTGTAACCTAAGGAAGAGTAATTCCTTGTTATCTCAGGAAATACTATATGGGGTGGTTACACATTATCTAGTAGCTCGGTTAGCTGAATTCTGCGAAACTTGTGGTGTGTATCTTTTGAAGGCCTATTTGTGGGGCTTGGCTCAGTATAGGAGGGCTGAGGCCTTCCCGTCGTAACTCTCTTAAGTTCTGGGTTGTACTTGAGATTCAAAGGGATCTCAGTTTACCAGGGCAAAAGCAGCTGTGTTCATCTGTGCTAACTATCTATGAATAGTAATAGATTCTTCTTGATTGAATAGGGCCATCATAAAATATAGAAACACTGCCTCAAAGCCGGACTCAATTTCACTCTAAAGGTATATGAATCTTACTGTTCAACCCAGTTAGACTGCTTAAAGAAAGAGTAATAAAATCTCAGACTAAGCAATGTTTGTATGTCTTTGGGCTTTGTATGATAGCTGTTTGCCTGCATAACATATACGTGAAATCAAATCATAAATGTTTGGATATTTTTGCTAATTATGCTTCTAGAAATAGCAAAGAGAAATAATAGACTTCAGTATTTTTAAAATCGTGAGTTGCGGGAGTTGTCTGGTTCTGGATGGTGGAACAGCACTTCACTGGTTGTCCCTAATATATGATCCCAACCAGCAGAAGGACAGGAATGCTACCTGCTTGGGGATGCTGAGGCTCTTGCAGGACAAGGGTGTCCTTGTGCTGGCGTGCCTGGCCTGACTGGGGCCAGCTCTGTGCCTGAGAGCTCTGGGTTAGAGTTCGTCTGTCTGGCAAGCTTCTAGAAATAATTTTGACTACATACATGATCTCGTATTTCTGTCCTTTTATTGATACGCATGTGAAGAAGAAAGTGAAGCGACTATAATGGTGCGATGTGCAAAATTGTAAAAGCTTTCCAGGATGGCTCTCTTCTGCTCTTATTTCTTATGCAGCTAAACTACTCTATTTCAAGCATATGTCTCTTTAGCTTCATCTATTTTGTGTTACCTTGAAGTGGTTTCAGTATACCTCTTGATACCGCCTTTGTCAGCTATAGAGTGAGCGTGATGGAAAGGTGTATCTCTTTATACATGTGTACCCTTATATTTCTCTTTACATATGCACACACACACACACAAATGCAACTATATATAAACAAACATATACATATATAAAATCAGTGTGTGTTTTCAAGTAAGTTTTTCTTGCACTGAGACTATCATCAGTTATTCCACTGTGCAAAATTATCCTTGACATAGTTTTCAAGCATAATTTTTAGCCTTGTTGCTAGCTTGAAATCGAATCACTGGTTGCTTTACATGGACGTAAATGCCAGGTGTTCTGTTTCTGTTTTCTAGTTGGATGAGTTTATCCCTCCAGAGAGGTTTCTAGGGTGCATGTTCATAATTATTGACTGGAAAAAATAATTTTCTATAGCTGTTCTGAAATATGCACCTAAACTCTGCTGGTTGCTTGAACAATTCTGACAGTAAAGTAATTCACTAAGAGGCTTCTGCCTTGGAAAGGAAGAAGGTCCTTTAGTTTTCTGATAGCAGCTTGTATTTTCTATAAGACTTCTGCATGTGCAGTCTTTCAGCATCATCCCAAACTGCCTTTTTTGACATACTTGCCTATGATACCCAGGGATTGGTAACTGTGACTCTTCTAGTGCCAAATTGTTAGCAGGACTTTAAAGAGTTTGAAAAAAAATTGAAGTAACTTCTTTAAAACTGTGAAGAAATAGTCTCAGATGTGTTGGGAGGTGCTGCTGTTCGTTAGGAGCCGTGCTCTGTGTTTTAGGGAGTACCTCGTACCCAAGAACCGCAGAGTCCCTGGCAGACAGTAATTTGATCTCATTGCATCTCGGGCAAAAGGAATACGTTACTGTGCCTAATTCTGAAGGAGGCTCCCAGGGAGCCCTCGACGCAAGCTTCTTGCGCCTTCTTCCCTCTCCCTTTATGCGAGGCCTATCTCCAGGCCATCCCGCGGTGAAGCAAGGAGGAACACAGCCCAAGGGTCCCAAATACCGTCGTTTTGTCCACCCACGGGGCGATCAGCGCTCGCTGTTAGACCTCAAGAAGCATGCTCTGCCTGTGGTGTTCAGGGTGGCATCCTGTAACCTAGTAACAGCAAAGCTGGCTGCATTTTATTATTTTTAGCGCTTGCAGAATGATTTATTAATATGTATTTTAAATATATTCTAACATCTAGCATGCGTCACAGAAAAGTATTACAATTGTTATCAGACAAATCAAACAGCACTGGCAGCATTTAAAGTAGTACAACACAATGTAACGATTTCATCAATGGCAAGTGATAGCATTTGTAGAGAATTGAATATGTGACAATTTCCATGAAATCACTGTGTTCTGCATTTTGAGGCATTTTTAGGAAGAATATACCGACCTAAAATAGCATTTGGGCATTTTTCTTCCATCTTATGCTTTTGTTAGTTCGTGAAGATTAGTGAAATGTTGATCATGCTTCTGTATTTGTGTGTGCCAGTTCAACATTATTGGTATTTACTCTGATTACTCTGCATAAGAAAATACCTTACATTATCACAAAGTGATCTTAAGTGGAAAGATCTGACAACTAAGCACTGTAGTGGTAATCTTTTGAGATGCTGTAGTGTGTTAACATCTTCAATAACCAATATTTAATAAGAAATATGGAAATAGTTGTTTTTCGTGAAGGGTATTGAGTGACTGTGTTTGATGTTGATAATTGTTTGCGAAGTGTGTTGGACTATGTGCTTTCTCTTTCGCATCAATTTCCAAGTGAAAGTGAAAAAACCAAAATCTCGAATCTCAGTGAACAGTTCTTCAGATTAAAACAACATTGTTTTTCACATGTAGTATGGTAGACATGATAGGCTTACGACAGTTCTTCAAGATTTTTTTTTCCGTTTTTTTTCCACTTTTTTGTATATTGCAGACAAAAGATATTTAAAGTTGTTTCCCACCTTTAGAGTTGATTCATTGATGGCAAATGAGTATAAGAGACTGCTGTGTAACAAAGTTCAGCTTTATTTGTCTTCTACCTGCAAAGAGAGTGATAAGTGCTGCGGAGACACTGAAAAGTTCATTCTCTCTAGCGAGGTTACTCTTCTTGATGAGCATTAAAAGATAGCTTTAAGCCATTCACAATTATGACCTTGACTAGGAAAATGTAAGTTAATAAGGCTTCAACAAATTATGGTCTTTTTGGTCGATTTGCCTAGTGAACTGTTAATTGTAAAACTGAAAGACATTATGTTCAGCTTTCTCTATCACATCTTTTGTGTTTTAACAGTGACACTTCATTGAGTGCAATTAACAAAGCCTAGGAGATTTATTAACACACTTCTTCATGGCCAATGATCCATTCCACTTAAGACATAACACTGTAAAATGCACATTATCTCCTTTTGGCACTTACAATAATGCTTCATGAACTAGGAAGGCATATGTTAAAGCAGATAAAATAGCATTATTAGCTGACAAATCTTACAATTTATTAGACAGTTAATTTATCAGCTTAAAAGACACTTAAAACAGCTGTGCATTTAATGTCTTTTTAATGTATCCAGTAAAACTTGCATAATTGCCTGTAGTGCAATTTATTTTTAGCTATGTTGCAAAATGTCTGCATTTACTGTTTACATCTTCTTTAATTTTTCCTGCAAGGCTCATCACATCTAGGCACAAGCCCTAACAATGAGGGCAGATAAGCAGATAAAAAAGGCTTTTTGCACAAATGGCTGCCCATGAATGACCTATTCAAAAGTACATGCTGAGCTGGACCAAAGAGTTCTCGCGTTTTATCTCCACCCCAAGGGCAAGAGAGAGAAAAAACCAGAGGTGCCTCGTGCACACTGCAGTCATGGACGGCCAGGCAGGACACATCAGAGCCTGGCAATGTCTGCCTTTACTGGCATTAGCATTTGGAGCCCATTCTGAGCCACATGTCCGGGGTGTAAACTAACAAGGCTCCAAGACTGCATTAGCAGAGGTGTTTCATTTTATAATTAAGGTAACTGCTCCCTGCAGATCAATTGTATCAGACCTAAGTACTATCGGTGAAGAAAGTGTTGGAGAGGATACACATTTAATGACTCCGATGCATAAATTGGCTGTGTTTGTTTATTGCTCTCTAATTTAATGGAACCTTTTGTTAAATCTTTCTGGCTTTTTTTTTTTTAACATGCTGCTAGTAATGATTTCTGTGGGAACAAAGGGTGTTGCTTATTAAAATAAAAGCCAAACATTGCAGTTTCCATTAATTAAATGTCAGATTAGCTTAATCTTTTTATAAATATTGTATATAATCTATTTACTGAGAGAAATCAGGTCTGCACTCGCTGATGTGTGGAGCAGACACATAAAAGTGCTGTTTTCCTTTTTTGGAGAAATTGGATTCGAATGTGAACTGAAGCAGGTTAGACCTGTGTCCGCAGCTAAAATCATAAAACAAAGGAGACAGGCAGTTTATAAGACGTGATGAGTAGAGAGATGTAGATAAAATGGACTCTTCTCCTCTTTGAAATTACATTGATTTGTTTTGATATTATCCTCTCATAGGATCTGGAGGTGAAAATGTAGAAGTTTTCCACAGTAGCAGGAATGCCGCTCCTGCTCAGGGCAGGGAAAAGCACCTCTTTTGGAGAGTGAAAGCTCAGATTTCTGGATTCAGAAGTTTGAGAGCAGAAGTAACCTCCTGTCTGTGGGTGATAATCCAATCTCACTTACGTTTTCGCTCTCCGGGCACTGGGAGGAGGTGTATGGAGTCCATCAGCATAGGCTACGCACCAGCAATAAATAAATGGAATCACACGGTGTTTGGGGAGCGGTGAAGGAGAAGAGGTAGGATTTTGGTCCTACTCACAGTGCAGTCTTAACGATATGGCGAGGTGTGTCTAAGCACGCTTGAAACCCTTCCGTCGTGTTAGAACTCCCTTTGTTTCTTACTCTTAATGCATCCAGCCATTGAGAATTGTTGCATACGAACTTTAAGAACAGAGTTCAGCATCTATAACAGCAGTTTTATAATCCTACTTGGTCCGCAAGTTACTATGAAAAACTTTCCCCATAAATGACTTCCAGTAGTATTCCAGCAACAGGACAAATTGCCTGAGTAGCTGTGAGAAAAAGGGATGAATTATTGAAATCAAGAATAATAGAGGCATATGGATACCTATATTCATTAACAGAAAACTTTATGTATTACATTTAATTAAAACCTAAACATTTAAGAGTGTATTATTCATGCAGAGATAGTCATCCAATGAGAGCCGCTTTGCAGTTTGATTAGTGCAGTGTTGTTGGCTGTTTTACTGCTGAACTCCGAGCTGTTGGAGAGTCGTCTTTGTCCCGGCTGCAGCCGAAATCCAACTTCTGCTGAGTCGTAACCTACTTGCCAGCTGGGAATTCTGTTACTGTATGATTTTAGAGAATACCGCCACAGAAGTAACGTACTCTTAAAGGTCTTCCTCCTTTCTTCTGCTTTCTATTAGAAAGACATCATCCACTTCATCTTCTTGCAATTTGTCATTAATGGTTTAATTTCCATTTTCTTAAAGGTAAAATATATCAAGTGGGAAGCTACCAGAAATGTCTGCTCTTCTTTATGTTAGCTGAAGGAGAATGTTTCAGATCTACAGCAGTATCTTATGAACAGTGCAGTCCCACCTTTGAAATCACTTTCAGGCAAAATCTACCATGTTACGTTAATAATTCTTCATTTTATGGGGTGGTGAAGTTATCTCATTTTGTGAGCAGCTTAAAAATAAGCTCATTTATAGCCATAAACACGTTAAAAACTTTTTATGGGCTTGTTAAAAAGCTTTCAAATGTGAAGAAAGAATAGTTCATTCCAAAATAATGGGTTGAAGATACAGTTTTTCTCCTCTGGAATGTATGCTGTTATTTAAAAAACATTGATTTAAAAATAGGTAAAAAGTTATAAAACCAGGAATCTAAACAAGTATTGCTTTTTCATAAAAATGATGAGAACCCAGTTCTGCATTCTTCTATATGGCAAGGTTGGCTCCATAAGCTAACTACTGAAGAAAACCTTGTGTCAGAGCCTGAAAATGTTTCTGTCTTCTAACAGAATTTTATTTGAGATTAGTTATTAGAGAAATAGTTTTAATTTCAAGGAAATGTATCTTTGTATTACCATTCTATTATTCTATCACTTCTATAAAAGTTTATTTGAAAAACCTACATTTGAACAGACACTGGTAGTTTAATAAGAAACATAATCTGGTTTATGAAGAACATTCTGCAGGGAACAGAAGCATATGCAGATTCTCAGCAGTGCTGCAGTCTTGCAGGAAGCAGATCCTTGGGAACTGGTGGTGCTGTAAGCCCAACAGGTAGGATTCCCAAGAGTGTCGGATACTGTATAACTCTGTTCTTACTAGGGATCACAGAAAAGAAAAAGAAACAACTCTTTCCCTGGGTTTTACAGAGAGCAATCAGAAAACTGTTATCTAGTGAATTTTCCGTACAAAGTCCCTTAATGGATGTTATATCTAATAGCATAGATCTTCTTTCATCCTCTGAAAAAATAAATAAATTTCTGTCCTTTTCGCTACTCTTTTATGAATTTAACCTGCACTCATAGAAGATGAACCTGTAGTTAAAATTGGTTTTGGCTCATGTTTTTTTTTCCCTCTGAGCATCAGATGCCAGATGTTTTCAGCGAAAAGGAAATTAATGGTCTAAATAATGGATATATTGAAGTGACGTAGTCACAGTCCATCTGCTCTTTTAGGCTCTGCTCTTACTGAGTCAGGTTCAGACCCTGTTCTAAGTTTTGAGATATATTTGATATGTATATTGTAAAAGTGAATAGACCAAAGATTAGTTTACCCAGTGGGCTGCCATTAGCTCCCATCTCTGAAGGTCTGGAGCAAGCGTTGACATACAGTCTATGTCTGATGGGGCTTATGGTGCTGGTAGGACTGAAGCTGACTGTGTATCGTAGGGTGCAAGGCAGAAATCCTGAGCTAGCAGGTGTTGGACCTGGCAGGAATAGCCAGGCAACCCCGTATTTACCCCATCCCTCCACCCCTGCTGCCAGAGGAGACCTGCGGCACGCCGCCACCAGCGCGGGTTTGCCAGCGGTGCCGGGTGGGATTCATTCCCGTTGTCTCTTGCTCCTACCTGCCAGTGGACCCAGAGCCATTGGGCCCTGTCCCAGCCGTGCTGGGTCTCAGCTGGCTGCGGGCTCTGCGACTCAGGTACACGTCGAGTAACCCAGTCCCTTGCCTTGGTAGCTCTCTGATGGAGGAGGGATGGGGCCCATCGGTGCTCTTCGTGGGACTTTTCCCGGTGGAGGCATCCTGTGGGCCAAACTGTAAGAATCCTGCAGTAAAGAACAGGCAATTCCCCTGGTCTGGCCTTAAAAACAGTATTTTAGGATTGCTCGCTTCCTTAAAATGTCTCTAGTACTTTGGCTGACTTTGTTGTTGGACTTACTGTCTGGGCTGGGAGTAGTGGATGGCTGCTCACAGACTAGAGAACAAACACTAAAATGCTGCCAGTCCTAAGACTTTATTTCTAAGAACTTTGTTTTTGTTGTGACCCAACAGGAAGTAGTAATGACCATTTCAGAGCAGCCTGACAATAATCTTTTTATATAAAAAGATCTGTGGTCAGAGCGCTAGGGAGGAAGAGAGGGACTGTAATAGAAAATGACCACTAAGTTTTAATTTGCTTTCCTGGAAGTTTTGTTTTATTTTTTAGAACTTTTTTTTTTTTTTTTTTTTTTTGTGTGTGTGTGTAATAACTGGAAATTCCCAAAGAAAGAAAGGACATTTCATAAATTCTAAGATGTTGTTGCCTTAACAGGTAATGTTTTCCAGTTGATCCTGTTTTCTGAAAACGTGTGTTATTCGGTGAGGTTAGGTCTTTCAGCCATCCTGTAAAAGTGATTTGATACAATGGTGTACCAACTGCCATTCCAGGGAAAATTTCCACTTTAAACCTTGGAATTCAGTGCGTTACAGTTCCTCCTTTATGCTTGATTTCTCAGCTTGAACTATGCTTGAATTTCAGAAGTAGTTTCCAAAAAAAGAAGTGTATACTCTTTTTTATCATAGTTATGTTACTGTTTCACTTTGAAATTATGTTCCTACAAGAACAATATGAGTATTTTATATATTATATATAATGAGTCCTGCTTTTTCTCTGTTAAGATGCTGCACAAGTGATGTGCATGGAGAGATGTTTAATGCTGTATTGTGCAGCCAGAACAAAATAGTCATAACTGGGTTTTGATGTATAACTGAGTATAAGCTCAGAGTTTCTCTAAAATGATAATACTTAGCACAAATAGGAGAATCCAGCTTGTTTTCCTGTGTGCACACCAGGCCCCACAGCAGAGTGACTGTGAGCTTCTTCTTCAGTCTTCCTTGGCCATCTCTTCCTCAATATCTTTTACCGTTCTGCATGCAAAGGGAAAAACATATTCCCGAAGGGATTCATTGATTTTTTTTATGGGTTATGGAGTTTACAGTGCTGCCCGTGGTGTGTAGTAGATAATATTTTATCTTCTAATTATTTTAAAGTCAAAAAGGTTTTAGGACATTAGTCCGTGTGGTTTTGGTGAAGGTACGGCTTGTTGAACAGCCTCAAGGCAGTATGTTAGACCCAAAGCTGTCAGTGGAGGTGTCTTTTGTGCCATCCTTCTACGTTTCTACTTTGACGGCTTAGTGTTTTACATCGCCAAACAGTATTAAAGTGCGAGCGAAAAATATTGCTGTGAAAGATGAGATTTGAACCTAGAAAAATATCTAAGTGAGATAAATTCTGCTAAGAAAAAGACTTGAAAATGCAATTTATGCCTTGAAGTGTTTTACCATAAGTTTTTTTTTGTATAAATTATTTATTCTGCATACACAGAGTTGTAAAGAAATTTACCTTTAAAAAGATAATGTTTGATTCTAAGTAGCAGCATATTGTTCTCAGAGTTCTTACCTGTGCACACAACATGTGGGGGGTTTGGGCCATTTAACTACGGCTATCCCCAGCTTTCTCTGAGGTAGTGAGGAAGATTATTTTAGTATATGAATCAATTATTTCTGAGAATAAAAAAATATTCCCGATTCAGTTATTTGCATCTGATGACTGATGGGGTCGCATTTTGCTTTCTTTCTGAGCACATGTATATGACATAGACAAAATAGCTTGCTACAAGGTATTGTGTCATTAATTTTCCCATCATAAATGAAATATCATGTGAAACTTGACATCAGTGCAGGATTTTTTGCATAATATTGTATAGCAGAAAATACCTGTAATTTCCAAAGGTACAATCTGTACATCCAAATCTCTGTGAGGTTCGGTGGAAAAGCTTGTCTGTTAGATTGCTCTTTTCATGATCGCTATTAAGAATGGGATTTTCAAGCACAGATGGGCCTTACAAATATTTTAGCTATTGATCAGTCTAAATGTGTTAATTTTCGGAATTGATATCTTGTCGACTGTGGCACAAAATGAGCCCTGAAACAATTTTCTGCCCTATAGCTTTTTTTTTTTTCTTCCTCCCCGTTGTCTTGTAAAGAGGTGAAAGAGAGCAGCTCTTGGGACATCATACATGGTCTAAACTGGAGTCTTCTTCCAGCTTAGAGTGCTGCTATGGGCTTATGCCCATGAACTTTTTCTTCTTCCCCCTACGTAAGCAGGGCTGTGGGGGTGCTTGGCCTCATGTATCGGTCCTGCAGCGCTCAAAATTTTGGACCATCCAGTTCCATACTATTACAGTGCAAACTATGTACACGACAACTTCAAGCCTTTCCAGGTTCCAGTCGCCCACCTAAGTGTGAGTGCACACCAAGCACAGGTTTCTGTGACAAACTTAGAAATGGGCCTTTGTTTGCCAGAAGTACGTGGTATCTTCGAATAAATCCTGATTGTTTTCACAGTGCAAATGTTCAAAAGCAGCTTCTTCATGGTTGACGTGTCCCGCTCCATCGAAAACCTGGGTTTGTATCTATCAAAAAAATCAGGATGTCCAAAGACGCAAAATTAAAGGAACAGCAGAACTGAAATGATAGAATAAAAATCATTTTTAATTCATTTTAATTCTGTGAGCCAAAGCTGGCTGTTTATAGAGACTGGGAAAAATAAATACTTTTAGTAGGGTGGAGAGAGAAATCAGTAAAATGCACACAGGTATAAATGTAAATTAGGGATTTTAATGTAGATGATGTTTATTTACATTTTGAACACATCAGGGGGTTTGCCTGGGTAAGGAGCTGGGTGCTCTAGAGAGTGGGAAGGATGTACAGTAATTCTTCAAAGTTCTCGTGGTTTGAAAGTCAGAGGAAGCGAAGAGGTCTGCCTCCTATGGAGAGAAAATATTTTCATGCACCAGGTCAGTGATCTTCAAATAAAAAAAAAATATAAAAAACCCCTTCTAAGTAGGATTAGACATATTAGAGCATAACATCTCCTAAGAAATTGTTTCAGAGTACTGGGCACTGGTCTAAGTGGTCTAACATGCTTATATACAGCCCGAGACTTAGTGCTGGTGCGGAAGGAGCTGCTTTGCAGTGGTGGAAATATTAATCTATAGACTTGTAATTGGGAATGTTTCTACAATCTATAGAGTGCAGGCACGTCCCCTGAATGCAAGGCAATACAATGAGATAAGCCACTGGTGTATTATAAAAAGTGGGAATTTAAGCTGGATGATTCAAGCTCTCGTTCGTGCTCCCCTGCCTTTCCCTGACCCCTGTTTTGTTCAGCTGGTACCAGTGTGTCAGCCTGGATTTTCAGTCCATTTAATCATCTGCCTCTACCTTTCCCCGTGTTTGTTTCTATCTGCACACTAAGACGACTGCTTCTAACGCGTTATTGAATAAGGCAGCGCTCTGTATGCTGCAGAGCGCTTTCCCTTAGTGGTGATAAAATGGTGATAAAAACGAAAACTGACACTTCAAACGCAAGCCTGCTTTTGAGCCTCGGTGCATATTGCTGATTCTCTCCCAAATACAACTCTCTCTTTCTCTCTCTCTCCCTTTTTTTTTCTTTTTTCCTTTTTACCCTCCCCCCCCCCCAAAAAAAAACTGATCATTTTGAAAAAGAATAAGAGTGCACATATGGTATGGGAAGTGTTTCCAGTATTTAGCATTATTATCCGTATAAGTGATGTGACCTATCAACATATTTGCGCTGACAGTGCTGTGGAAGCTACTAACATTTGCAGAGAGTGTTTTCCCTGCTAGAGAGGCTTCCGTCCCTGTTGTCTCGGTGCGTTGGATGCACTGTCTGCAGCTGCTTTTCGGGGATGCAGAGCAATGCTAAACCTGTTTTGACTTACCCATTTACTGGGTTTGCAGTAGCTTTTCGCCTCCAGCATGGCCCAAGATAACTCGGTTTGAGGTGAATCTCTCCCCCGCCTTCCCTCTTGCCCTCTCTCTGATGGCCCAAACCAGAGTAAGATCTGCTACATTAATTATTCTCTCCTTTTAATTAATTAAAGAGGCTCACAGTGTTCTTGTGCTAAAGTCTAGCCGCAGGGATGGTTGGGAGAAAAAGACAGGCTCAGAGAAAGCTCCCCGGGGAGCTCGGCGGAGCTGCCCTGTTGTAGCAGCACCGAAGCAGGCACGGTACCTTCTGCTGATGCCTCTTTAAGTTGCCTTGGCTCTGTTTTCCTCAAAGAGCTCTTCCAAACCTTGCTTTTAACCTCCCTCTTCTTTTCTCTCTCCTCCCGCACATATTAAGCTTATTGGCCTGTCTAACAATTTATCCTGGAATGGGGAAAATACTTCCCTGCTCCTTCCCCTCCACGGCTGCGCCGGGAGGCTGCACAGAGCACCGCTGCAGAGCGGGTGGCGGAGAGCCGCAACGCGCGCGGGGCCCCTGTAATTTACTGCGCGCCCCTTCCTCGCCTTCGTTTCTACGTGTTCTCAAACCACTGGTGAAGACGCCTCGACCGTTTTTAACGCCTGGGGGAAGGACAGGTATTTGGTGCTGCTCTGGTCCCGGCAGCATCTGTTCTTTAAGGGCGTTGCACAGAAATCAGAGCCCTGAGGAGTCCCCAGAATGTGAAAGCTTCAGCAATAGTGGGGTGGAGAC
This sequence comes from Rhea pennata, assembly GCF_028389875.1. NCBI lineage: Eukaryota > Metazoa > Chordata > Aves > Rheiformes > Rheidae > Rhea > Rhea pennata. The sequence continues at coordinate 2,932,610 of NC_084673.1, read as the reverse complement.
AGCACTGCATGAGCTGGTTTTGTGTGGTAGAAAAACCAACACATTCCTCTTCCTGTTGGGGACAGGAGAAGAAGGAATTAGCTCAGTTTGCAGTAAAGATTTTAGGTGGAAAGGGTGGTTAAACATTAGAACAGGCCGTCTAGGAAGGTGTAGGATCTCCTTCTTGGGAGCTTTGGTGAAGAGACTTGTCAAAGTCCTGCTGGGAGTAAGGCAGGTGAACTCCACCCCCCGCAGCAAGTGAGGAAGTCCAACTCGGAAGTGCTTCGAAACCACCTTTTGTGGTTCGAATGCCTCTATAAGCAAAGGAAAATGAAAATACTGGCTTTTCCTGTACATATTTCCTGTGAAATAATGTGCACGTTAGGGTTAATATTTCGTCAGTGCTCTGAGCTATAGAAATTTGACACTGTTTCCAAAGTGGTTGCAGGAGAAATGGGTAATTTATAAGGAAAATGTGGGGACCATCTCATCCCTTGTTTCAAAAGTCTGGCACGTTTAATAGCATTATGATATACAGACGAGAGATGCCTGTTTTTATTTACAGAGAGGTAAGGCTGATCAGTGTGCGTATAATTGTCATAATAACATTGCAGAAAACTTCATTAATGTGTGAATTCCATGGAACTGCCCCCAAATTTTCCTTTTATGTATCAGGCAGTTAATGGAATGATAGCCCATATCAAGTAAAATAACAAATAATTCTTTGAAGTACTAAATGACATTTTAAAGTATGGTAATTGATATCCAGCTACAAAAAGTTCTTTCTTTAAATAAGTGCCTAGATGTTCTTCGAAATTTCGATGTTTTAATTAGTGCTGCATTTGCAATAATTTTAGGTAGTTATGCCTGTGTTTCCAGTGGACACCTTCTTCCATGAAGGTGCCTTGTAAGTCCATAGTACAGATTAGCATTTGGGGAAAAATTATGTAAGAACAAAATAAAAAATTAAGCAAGGAGCCCTGAAATTGAAATATTTTAAGAGAGCATGCTTCTCTTCAGTGCACCCCAAAAAGCCCCTTTTCTGTAACTAAGGAAAGGACAAGCATATTTGGAAGCAGAAGCCTGAGGGAAGGTGGAGCTGACCTTCTTGTCTATCAGGGTTCCCAGAAGACATCCTTCATGCTGCTTTGGGGAGAGTTCAGGCCTCTTGGCCTTTTGGAAGGAGTCCTCATGTGCTCGTGGTCTGAGCGTTTTGAAAATTGCAATTTGGAGCACGAAGTGGAAAACATCTCTAAATCTTATCACAGTGTTGGTAGGTGCTTTTCTCCTTTTACAGGTTATTCTGCGAGGCAGAATATCTAACCTATTTTTAATTGCTTTCAGCTAAACAACCACTCAAAGCTTTTCAGAACATGTTTTTGTGCCCACAGAGTGTATTGAAGGCACATTGATTCTGTAAAGGAAGTTTCCAAAGAACTAGATTTAGGCTGTCAGTAGAAGCCTTCATAGACAGAGCTCTTGGCAGGTGCATACACCCATCAGGCTGCGTTCTCTGCCGTGGCATCATGTTTCTCAAAATGTCACATGGAGACATTTCTCAAATGCCCCCCCTAAAAAACAATGTCCACAACGTCCTTTTTATGTCCACAGCTTACCTTGCCGTATCTAACTGGATATCCCAGTAGCATCAGGTGAGAAAAACACTAGAGTTCACTACTTTTCTTTCTTTCTCTCTCTCTCTTTTTTTTTAAGTTCTGTTACATTCTCAATGCAGTTTTTAAGCTGAATTTTGCATTTATGATTTGTTCTTCCCACACACACACACACACACACACGTATTCCTACTCCCCCTCAATGAGGTAATTACATGACAACTAGATTAATATCTTTTACATACTTATTAAACTCAATAAGTGGCCCTGCGCAAACAATTGATATTTAATTACCATATTATCATCCTACTAAGTTTTAATTACTATTCATTTAAAATACCTCATATGTTATCATTCATGTTAATTTGGATTTGTTTCCCTGTAAATGTTTCTCTGTAAATTCTAACTTTAAGTTGAACTAAGCTGCAAAGTAATCAGGTTTTCTCAAGGTAGCGGCATGTATGCAGCAGGCATACATGTACAAGGCATTGCAGTATACTATACAACTGGAAAATGCAACCACTTGCTGGTATTGCTTCTACTGAAGAGCATGTGCTTTGGATCCAGAATTCAGAAAAGATGGAATGACTTATCTTTCAAATCACCTTGCAATGTAATTTCAGCATAAAAAATCTTAAGTCAACAGAAATTAATATTTGATCGCTAACAAAAAGCGGATTGTTAAGAACCAGAATTCGACCCTGGGCAAGGACTATGGAAAAGACTCAAATCGCCATCATAAAGTAAACTTTTCTGTTTCTACGATCATTGTTTTTTTTTTAACCTGTGACAAATATCGATTTTTCTAGATCTCATCCGTGAGTCATTTAATTACTCCTCAGAGAAGAGAAAAATACATCATAAATTTTACAGTGGGGAAAAAAACCAACCACTTATGTTGGCTAAAATCATAACACTTTGTCAATCTGTGCACTAGGATGGAAAGATTATAGTCTCATGAATGGATATATTTACATCTTTTTGGTTTTATAATTCATTGGTCAAGGATATTTTAGATGAAAAGAGATTATCTTCTGTATAAGATGTGGGGGTTGTTTCTTAGTTATCTTGCAGGAAAGACCAGGTGAAGGAATGCCCTTCTTGTATCAGTATGCTAGAAAAATACTTTATGTACTGCAAGAAGGGAATTTTCTTAGACAGTTAGTTGTGTGACTCAGTCCCGTAAGATCCTCTAAAGACTTTATAGTTTATCAGTGATATATAACCTACTGACTCTCCTTTGGTTATAGGACTATCGCTTTCCTGACTGATTTAATCAGTCCCTGTTACCTTTATCTGTCTCCTTGTGCTTATGAAGCTTCCCCGTCCAGCTGACCTTTCAGGCGCTGATGCAAAGGCCATCGAAATGGAAGGGGAGGCAGCAGTAGTTTGTTCGTATTTGACTCAGGCAAACAGCCCCATTCCCTTCAGCTGAGTTTATTTGCATGAATTTGGTGTCTCTGGACTAGACTCCTAGGCATTTCTGTAAATCAGTGAAAAATAGAGTTGTTTCTAGCGTGTGCGTAATGGGCGTATTAGAGGTCTGATAGTCTTAGAATAACTATTTAGTAGGTACGCACTGCTATCAGACTGATTTACTTACAGGAGAGGAATCTGTACGATTTATCGGTGTTAGGAGCTTTCGGACTGAAACATTAAAGCCATTGCTGGACTCCTAAGGAAATTAATCATGAGGTAATGAAGATATCTGTTGGACAGCACCTCTGCCCACTTCTGAGGTGCAATGAAACAGAAGCTTTGTTGCCACTACACATATTTGGCCTGAATGACAGAAAAGACAAATTTACTGACATGGCCTCTACTGTACTTAGCCCTCACATATTGTGGTTTTTATAACACATATTCACTGCAGCACTTTAAGAGAGTTTGCTTATTAAACTGATGTTAGATTACGATATTTAATGGCTTATAGGATATAGCTAGTACCCGGGAGGCTAATTTGTTTGCATTAGTTGGACGGGTCAACTGCTTCAAACATGCAGATTATAGAACTACTGGTAGATTGCATTACACAATTTAAATAAATAGTAGCAATTTGTCAATGTCATCTTAGCTTCAACATTTTCCTTTTAAACCCCAGGAAGTAGTAGTTCCAATTAAATTGACCTTTTCTTTTCTGAATCTTCATGTTATTAATAGATAATGCTTAGTCTTTTAGCAAGTAAAAAAACAGAAAAAAAAGGTACTTTCAAAGCAATGAGGCACTTGTAGTAAACTTTCTAGACAAAATTACCTTCTTTATAAACAGAGGAATCAAATTTAGCCACCCAGTAAATTTTACAAGTCAGATATACTTGTATATGTCAGTAATAGATTAAGACATATGAATTGCCCTATCTCAGTGATTAGGTCTTTATTTTCAGGAAACTGTTCCAGGTTTTTCTCACTTTAAGTTGTAGTATTCGTTTTGCAAGCAAAACAGCAAAAAATACTTCATGGCTGAACCAGTCACAAATGAATCACATGACCAAATCCTAGACATTTGGGCTCCTAAATCCCTTTTGAGAACGGGCTGTTGGTATCTAGTCTTGTAGCACTGAATGAACCAAGATTTAAAAATCTGGACTCAGTGATCTTAAAACAAAACAAAATGATGAAATATGGTATCACGTAACATAGAAGAATTTGGCCACAGGCATCAAACACGTACTAATACATGTTTTTGACAAAGCAACTAGTTTTGAAGGCACTGCATTTTGAAATTTTAGAGCAAAATTTGGAGAGAAGAAGGTTTCTGAAGCCTTCCTAGTGCCTGAAGCAAAGTATTGGGACAATGGAAAGAAAAGAGAACTCTAATAAATCTGAACGTGGTCATCGTCAGCTGTGAAAGGGCTTAGCTAGATGTGTATCAGAGCATCTCAGAACTTCAGGTTTTGCTGAAAAGGATTAGATTTTCTCAATTATTTAGGCTGAAAAGCATTTTTTGAGCTACTTCTGCTTCTCGTCTCTCTCTTTTCTTTCATGAAAAGTTTGAGACTAAAACAAGAACAACCAAGAGGTGAAATCATGAAACAAAGTTTATTTATTCATTTATTTATTTATTTTTAAGAGGATGTCAGCAATCTATGAAATCCTTCAAAACCAGCCACTCTGTTGTTCAGACATCCTCAGTGCCTTGGCTCGAATGGCAATAGCAGCCTGACAGGAGGAAAAGAAAGAGTAAACTTTATCTCAATTATCAATGGTTCTTACTCATCTGCTTTGTTGGAAAATACATCTGTTTTCTAATACTTCCCATTTGGAGAATATGCTAGGCATATATCACTTGCTTATTCTGTTGCTTTTCTTCAAGCTGGATCAGTTAACTTTGCATAATCTGAACATCTTGGCTGATAGATTTCCATCTATTTCTCATATCACATAACAGTAGATGCTAGAAACATAAATTAGGTGATTTCTTATTCCACCCTTTGTCACACCTTTTGTTTATGTGACATTTTCATAGTGTCAGGAGCACCAAGCGAGTTCCTTACATATCAGGAGCTTTTCCAAGGTTATGATATCATCAAAATTGTATACTCACCTAATAATGAAAATGACTTTTTTTCTCTTCTGAACATGTAAAATTACCATATTTCAAGGCCGAATGGTACAAACACAGAGCGCAGGCATAGTTAAAGTTCCAATTTATTTAGTATTCAGAATATATCATCCAGCAACTACCATTTGAAGAGAGGCCAGAAAGCAGTTTCAGCCATATCACATGCGAGAAAATGATCCAAAGTTTAGAAGAAAGAATTCTGTAATCTCTGTGATCTAAAACTGAACAAAAGATGTGACCTAATACACTAAATACAAGAAAAAGAGATTTTTATTACTTTGATTTATGACTCTTCAGAAAGCAGGTAGAGTAAGCATGTATCTGAACTAATCATATTATAATGTCATTGAACCGCATAGTTGATTTTCTTTATCAAAGCAGCAATTCAAAATGCCAGGGCAAATTCTGAGCAGAATCGGGCTGCTTAGCATCACTGGCAAGGATGCAGATAGCCGTGTTGCAGGCAAGGACACCAACCCCAGCTCTGGTGCAAGAGCACCGAGGTAGCTGAGGAGCTGGACCTGCCCCTTCCCATGCCTGGTTTGAGGGACACAGCTCATCTGGCTGATCCCCACATGCAAGGTGGGGTCCAGCAAGATTTGGGGCACATTCCAGTGGCACCAAAGTGTCAGAGGAGCAGCTGGCTTTTGCGGGGAGAAAAGGCAGAGAGAACTGAAGGATAATTGTTCTGGATGTCTTTACTGACAAAAGCAAATCTGGCCAGTTAGAGAAAAAAAAAATTGAAATTCCACTTGTGTAGTAGAAGACAACCACAAACAAGTGCTCTGAGATTATTTGGAGAGTTTTTGCTTACATGTTTGTAAAGTATTATTTAATGTTAAAGCTGATACTGCATCTCTTGTTGTAGTCTTCACATATGCTGTTTCACTAGCAACACTGCTTTCATTTGAATCCAGATATAAAAATGCAGTAATACATTTTAATTTTTTGTGTGCTTGTGCCTTTTTTGTGCAGTCAAAAATTCCTCATTTACAATCAATCAGTGCTTTTTATTATCTTTCGGAGTAGTAGCTGCAAAATCCTTTCTAAACATACAAGGAGAGGATAATAACTTTTAGAAAGCCAATTCTAACTGTTTCCAAGTCCCGGTCTTTGCCTGGGGAGTACTTCATGCTTCGTAGAAAGATTCAAGGCGTTCACAAACACAAGGTGGCAAAAGTGTGCATCTTTGAAAAGTCATTATCCTTCCTCCCCTCCCTCCTTATCTCTTCCTTCCTCCTCCCCTCCCTCCCTCCCTCCCTCTCTCTCTCTTTTTTTTAACTAGTCAACATGCTTCAGATAAAAGGCCTGTTCATTTCTGCTATTATCTGAAAAATTTCGGTCAAGAGCTTGAGTAAGTACCTGACAGATAATCGATGCCACGTCCCTGTAAGTGGCTGCCGTGGCTGGTGGGTATCAAGAGCCGACTCTCAGGGCTGACACGCTCTTTATTTGCAGGTGGAGTGTTTGGACCTGACCCGTTCGTACGGACTATGTACTTTGCATGAGTGTAAACTCTGTTGACTTCAGTAGAGATATATTTGATTTGCAATGGGATTAGTTAGCAGAGAATCAGATCATAGGTGTACAACAAGTTTCCTGCCACTATACTGCTGTCGCTATTCATTGCTGAAGAACTATATCCTTTTATTATCAGTTGGCAACAAAACAAAAGAGATGTATATTACAGAGCAAAATAAGTCAGAAGCAATTAACATTTACACCATTTGCTCTTTTCTAAGAACACTTTAAGGATAATTCTGGAAATTCCATAGTAGTCAATTATCTACACTGTATTCTCTCTTATTAATCATAGACAACTGAGACTGGAGCAGAGATGTAGTTGAAATGAAATAGCAAATACACAAAGGTTAGTCAGCAAATTAAATAAATATGCATTAATAATTTATTTTCCTCAAGTGAATCTATATTGTATTCTGTAGCACTAGGATAAATAAATTCTCTTCTATTTTCTCCATTTTTGTAGCTTCCTCATGCCCGGATAATATAGTATGACTACATGTTAGCTAGTTGGTCAGACTAAATCCACGTAAACTGGGGTTTTTGATCTCTATGAATCAGTCTGAAAAATAGTTTTTTTGGTGCCTTTCTGAATATGCGTGGACATAATGATTATCATTTCCTTTTAAATTTCAACTCTGCTGCCAAAGGGAAAGTTTTTCTTTGTAGGAAAGAGTAAACAATAGCTTTTGGTTGTTATATCATTCCATATAAATAGATGTTTTAATTGATACTAAATGCAATTAAATAAAATTATCTTTAACTTGGTAGACAAAATCTATGACTGCAGATAAAAACTGAGCATACTTGAGCAGACTTTCTTCTTTTGGATAAACATAACCCTGTCACAGCCTTCGATTCTGTGACTGATGTGAGAAGTCCTCAAAGGAAGCAATTCCTTCCTGATCAAGATGGATCTTCAGCCTGATACACCAAAGCTTTTCTGCCTTGAGTACTCGGATATCTGTAAGGATCTTTCTTTATGAAACCATTGTATGTGCATTCCTTAAGTAGGCTGCGTTGTAATGGAGGTAAAGTGTGTATGGAAATGCAGGAAACTTTGTGTTGGTGCAAAGGATGGCTGATGCAGGGGGTTATTGAAAAAAGGCAGAGGAAGATGCTGCTTCTAAGTAGTGCAGTTTAGTCCGAGCTCAAGTGGAAACGAGCAACGAGCACGGTGCTCTTTCACGCGCCCCTTAGGTAGAGGTCTCTGGGTCGACACACCACCTCAGTTTGTGTTGCCCAAGAGCCCCAGGAAAGTAAGGTGGATAAGGCTGTGTTGGAAGACCTGGAGAAGAGGATTCTGTTCTTCTTAATAAGATGGCAAATTCCTGGGCTTCTGTGGGAAGCATAAGGTTCTTCTTAGTTATACTATGCAGACTTTTTAAAATTATGCACTAAGATTTGAGAAAACTACTCCTAGGGGATGCATATCACCATATATTACATTAATGCACCTACTGTCCCTTCAGGTTGGAAGGACGTGAAAGAGGCGTGCAGAACGGGGAACAGCCAGACTCGGTGAGCAACTTTGTAATACTTTGTCCAACACTTTTTTTTTTTTTGATTGAAATTTGTTCAACTTTGTTGAAGGCGGTTTAAAATACCAAGGATAAAGAAGACTGAGCACAGATTAACTTTGTTCACAGTGCTCCCTGATACCTGGCATATGTCATCAGTATGTACTGGCTATGTATGTACAAAACTAGGAGCAGAGTGAATCAGTCTGAAGCAATTAGGCAGACAGACAGTGAGCTTAGGCAGAAGAACAACGCTGAACACATGAGCATCGCTCAGCTGATGTTCAGACATAAGAAACATTCTCCGTAAACGGCTTCAAATATCCTGCTGCACGTCCACCACTGTACGTGCCCCAACCAGCTGCGCGCTCCCAGAGCTCCGACACAAATAGGGGCGTATAGAAAGGCAGGTGGCCTTCAAGCCTTGCTGAATAACGATCAGTCCCAAAGGTTTTCAGCCGACTAGACTGGCGCTGAATTCACGCTCTTTTGCTGCTGATGGTCTTTGCCAGGACCTGATTTTGAGTCTACCGGTTATGTGGGATTTTGTTATTGTCCTTCTTGTGTATTCCTATGCATTGTAGGGTTTTTTTTATTATTATTTAACATTTATATTGATTTTTCTGAAGAGTGCATTTAAAAGACTTGCTCCTCATTAGCCATACTGATATAAAAGCATAGTTACTATAATAATGGCCTTTGAATACTGTCCATTAAACTTTGACATTTGAAGTGTTTACAGTGAATACATATCTAGTTTCTCATTAAAGACAAGGTCTAGAGTCTTGATGTGACTCTTAGATTAAATCATTCTAATCCAAAATAAATACAAAGATGGAGAATTCATAAGAGGCAGCCTTGTAGATTCCTCTGTGTGTAAAACAGCAACTGCTATTGTGGCAAAAAGACTTCATTTTAGTGTCTCCTCTTTGGCCCTCAAGAGAAAAAAGAAAAAACTATTCATTGTGTACAAAACCTTTTGCACTTTGACATAAGTCCTTCCAGCAGAATCCTTTTTTTTTATTGAAACAAACTTAAACCATATTCCATTTCACAAAAGCAAAATGTGCTGAACATGTGCTTTTTAAAATAGAAGCATGTGCATCAACTGCTCTATAAGAAGATACTTTCTAAGTGTAGTCTCCTGGGAAGGTCCATTACCCCAAATCCAGTGAGCACAGGAAAAGAGTGAAACAGTATTAGATCAAGCTTTACTAAGCTGGATGGCCCAGGCTGTGGAATAAGTGATATTTAATATGTGCACTTTGAGGCTCCTGTTGAGTGCCCTGTTTGGTAACCCGGATCAGGATGCTTGTTTAGTGGATAAAAGTGTAACTTTAGAAATTGGCAGGAACTTTCTGTGCTTGGCCACCTGTATTCTCAGCCAGATATGGTGTAAGGAGACTCAGACAAGCACACTTTTCAAAGTTTGCTCTGTTTCACTTCCTTACAACTGCCAGGTTCAAAAGAACCATTTATTGGAGGGGGAAAAGAAAAACCGCTAAAGAAACCCTCACTCGGTTCAAAGATGCATTTATAAAGCTTGTTGGTCTTTATGATCAAGCTCATACTTTGCCTTCTCGTTACTAAAATAATACTTTTATCCTGGCCTCTTTTTTTCCCCTCTTCTCATCTGTTTAGTTATGAAAACATCACAATAAAGAAGGTCTGAGGCGTCGTAGTTTCCAGACAGTATGATTCTGTAAGTAGTAATATAAAATGGGTATCATCTTTTTTGTGGAGTTTTTGCTGTCAATAATAATAATAATTGTACCAAAAATAATGTGAACTCCCACAGAAGCCTGCATAGTCAATCAGCATGAAGTATTAGCGCTTCAGGGACACAAAGGCTCCGAGCCTGATAAAAGAGATTGGACTGAGAATTTTGACCTAAGAATATAATAATGTCTTCCAAGATCTCATTATGCCCGTGCCCATTCGAAACCATCTGGGGCCCAGAATAATAAAAAGAATGGTGTGAATTTATGAACCCATAGATCTAGCCATGCCCCCTTGGATATTGTGTTGGATTAGTAGATTTACTGCTAATCCAAACACTGTGGGCAAAATTATGTCTTTACATCTGCACTGCGGCTCTCTGAAAACTGTAGTAAGTTAAATGTTTGAAGGTTTGACAGCAGCTCCCATGCTTCAGGCACAATCTTCTGGCACGCTGCCATCCTCCCGAAAGTGCCGTTCCTCAGATGCACATGCCTTCCACGTTTGTGATGGCAGTTCTCCAAAGGGAGATGCAGCGTCGCAAATAAAGGGACTAGTTAGCAAAAAGTCACATGCTGCTGTCTATAACAGGTAGAAGCAGTGTCAGTTTGGTGCAAATAAGACACAGTTGGCGCTGGGAAGATTGATCTGTGTTCTTAAAGTTGCCTCAGGTGCAGAGCCCAAAGAGAAGAGACTCTATATTTAATTGGGGGTGTCTTCAGCTAAATAAAATAGTCAGATGCAAATCCTTTTCCTGAGGGGCAGCCATGTGGACTTGTGACCTTTCTTTGAATGGTTTAGAGCCCAGAAATCAATGATTACACTAAATCCATAATTATATTCTTTTCATCTGTGGCAGGGTACTGCTAGTGTGACAGATGTGAGACCTTGAAAGCATGAAAACTTCAAAGACCATTGAGATGTGTTAGACACTATGGACATGTGGAGCAGTAAAAAATAAAATTAAAATTAAAAAAAAAAAAAGATTGCTCTACCAATGCTTTAGGTAATATTTCTCTCCATCTCTCTCTCTCTCTCTCTCTCACCCCCTCAACACACACACACGTGTGTGTGTGTGTGTGTGCACATTTATGCACATGATTTGAGTTCCTGTAATCCTTGGAGAAGGAGTGAGGGAGTAACTGGTGCAAATCAGAGAGTTTTAGCCATACAGAAAAACTGAATATTTAAATAGTTGGCTTGTTTTGGTTCAAGAGGTTCACAAACAAGGAAGCTGATGGGCTGGAGCAAGAGACATGACTGGAGGCCCTACCTAGCATTAAGAAAAGTGAATTTTTATCCATATCTATTAGAGTTCCTTGCAGTTAATGGGCAATACTACTAAGCCGTTATGCACCTGGTTTGTTGTTTTATGAGACTTTTCTCAAAAATTGAAAGAATTATAGGTATAGTCCTATTTAAAGAACTAGAACTGTACCTTATGGTTATTTCTGTGTCTGGTAATAAGATGTTGCAATAAGCCCTGGGGTGGCACTGGCTGTGGTTGTTTGTAGCAGGCTGTAAGCGAAGCCACAGACGGAATAAGTTGGTCCTGAGGCAGAATGATGCAGATTCCCACCCGAAAAAGGTGACACTTGGAGGCCAGCGGCCCTAGGAACGCTCCCTGGAGGAGGTGGATGCAGAAGATGTAGTTAACCCCAGAGCTGTGACAGGTAGTATTTCTCATTTTATTTTTTCTCTTTTAAATCGTGAGGAAACTACAAGCGGTCTGGTCTGTTTAGGAACCGCGTGAGAGGGGAGAATGGTGGTTAGTCACGTCAAGGAGGTAAGGTGGGTAGGGAGGCAAAACATCTTGCGTTAGGCCAAGTGCTGTAGTTAGAGAAGCAGCACTTTGGTTCATACAGGATCTTCACATTTTAGTAACGAATACTATGGCTTCTACTATGACAAACGTCACCTGTCTGACAGTGCCGCGGTAGAGAGATACTTAATTTTAGTAAGTGGCATACCACATTCCTACAGGTGTTGCGATTTTTGCTGCAAATACATGTAGTAAACTAGGTTGGCTAAGGCAGATTGTTATTTGTGCAGGAAAGCAAGAAATGAATTATAAAAGTCTTTTCAAAAAATCTGGTGTCATCTTTCCTGTTACTACCTATGGTTTAGGTTACATGTGAACAGAAGAACTGCATGCTAAATGTTTGGCAAATTTAGAAATGAATGAATAGTGCAATATTACCTATCTATCACTGGTAAAACTGGATTGCAGTAGATCTATGAGTTCAGTTCTGCTGTACCTGAGAGGAGATAAAAGTTACTGTGGCTGGAAATCTATAAAAGGAAGTAGTGTTTCCTATTTATACCAAATTTAAGATTTTTTATTTTTTTTAATTACATTGTAGTGCCTCATAGTCTTTGCAGGTGGAGAACAAATGCTGTAGAAAGGAAAGGGGAAGGATGTTCTCAACATTTCTCTGGTATTTACAGCTGTGGATGTAGATAAATATCTTGCTGCTCGTCATACTGGAATTACTGAGAAATACAGCATGGATTTTTTTAATTATAACTTCATTAAATAATGAAAATTACTTAATGGTAATCCGTATTACTTAATAATACTTGCTTCTTGGAAAATTATTTGGGAATCAGAAATTTTGGGAGAGTTTTTGGAGATGAATTGGCCTGAACCATGCATAGTAATGTGTCAAAAGCACATGGTAAATGCAATTATTTGGAGGAGAACCAGGAGCAAGGAGGGATCCAGAAGGCTGAACGTCACCATGTTTGATAGGAGGCTTGGGGAAGAGCTGTTTCCTTTTCCTCAACCTGTCGTGAAAATGGGATGGTGCAGCCTCTCTGCACTTCCTCCACAGGTATCCAAAACTACCCGTTGGGCTCTCACTACTTTTTCTTTCCATTCCTGTTTCTGAGAGGTTTTGAATTAAATTGCCATCCACTCTGTACCATGGTCTGTCTTGAAAAACAGTGCAACTTAGCCCCAATAGTAGAGATGCCGTTCCTATCTTCCTTCTATGTCGCCAGTTTTAGTATCCACTTAAAGTTCATTTTTCTCATGATCTTTCATTAGTTTCTCTCCTTCTCATCATTTTCCTTTGGTTTTGTTTCTTTGCCATGTTACTCCAGCAGTGCTGCTTAACACGCATCCCAAGCATCTTCTAGGAGGCTAGTCACATAAAGTCAGCAAAATACTCACGGAGAATTTAAAGCTACCTGGACAGAAGCAGTTACTTATATATCTTATGTCTGTTCCTTCAAGCTATATTAATTGCTGAAGTGATTCACCAGTTGCATATATGTTACATTGTCATTCTATCACTTACGTAAACTTCAACGAAAGGAGTATCATATCCATTCCTCAAAATATTCAAGCCTTACCTTTTCTGACTAGCACAAGGGGCACAAAGATGAACAAACTAGTTATACATGCATGGAAAGTAGCAAGCTGAAAGTAATTGTGTATTCAGTTTTAATGGAGCTGAATCTCCTGCTGAGATTTCAATATCTGACAGCATTGCTTTCATTGCCCCAAATGCCCAACCTTTTTCTAATGTTTGACCTTGGGTATGATTATATTTCTGTATATCTCACATGATGCAAAATAATTTTCCTGTATCAGTCATCTCTCACTGACAGTCCTGTTCCAACTTACGGCGGAAGAGAACAAGTCTAATGCTAGCAGCAGTAGCTAAAATGAGCTTTGATAGATGTTTCTCCTCTTTCAATAAATACATAAAGCATCTCTATAATGTCACTTTGTTAACTAATAAACAACAAAAGGATGAAGGCATTCACTTTAACTCTCTTGAATGTCATTACGTTCTCATTGCCTTACTCTATATAACTAATGTGGCCTGCAGCTCAAAGCAGTGGATTGTTGCTTTTGCTGTTGGTTATTTATTTTCATGTGTATCACTAGGCCCACGTGCTAAATAAGAACTCTGTGTGGGTTTATGTGAATAGTGCTAGGGGATTTACCGTGGGAGTTTTGCCCCAACGTAGCGACCCACGAATCTGGGGCTGTGCTTCGCGTGCTCTCGAAGGGATTTCACGTGGCCCTTCAACAGCCGCCTACGCCTGTTTTGCACCTTGTCCAGTCTGAGGTCACCGTGCCTATCACAGAAATGCAATTCATTCTGCACATCTCTCAAATTTTCTCTCCAGCTGCTGTGGACAACACCCTAGGCAGTCCAATTATTTCATTATTACCATATACTACTTAGCATAAAGTGTTAACACTGGTGCGGAGGAGGGCATCCAAGTTTAGAGGACTCAGTCTAGCCTGGCACAACGCGATGGATGGGTGCAACAGGTATATATGGCGGTTTGCAGGACCGTAAAACAATTACGTTTCCAGAGTTAAGGAGAGAAGCAGAAGTCATATCTCATGCCTTACATCTAAGCAATGAAGTTGATCAGGAGGACATCGGAGAAGAGTTAAGTGACAGTACTAGCTTCATCGGGTCTGATGAAGAAGTTCCTCCAGCACTGGGGGACAGATTAGTTGAGAACAAGGGGTCTGTTTTCTAAGAGCAACTCAAACAAGTGGTCTCAGCGTGATTAATGTTCCTCTACTGGTAACAGGAGGTAGCCCTAAAGAGAGAAAATTTGATAGTGGCCTCTTTTTTAGATCTGTTTAAGCTGGGCACATTATTTTAATAGTACACCATTAAGGTATTTATCTTAATTTAAAAAAATAATATTTCCCTTGTTGTTTGCAATTGCCCACTAGAAATGAAATCCCTTTCCTGAGCAGATATCCTTTACAATTCTGCATGGGTTGTTATTGTAGGTTGCCTTGGGAATACTCAGTTACTAGAGTTTCAGACTTTCTTCAGAAATACAGAAGGGAGTTTAACAGCATTTGAAAACACAGGTGAAGAAATACATGGACCATGCAAACAAAAGTAATGGGACAGAGAGAGATGTGTTTACTATAATTGTGGAAGAAAATAAGAGAGACCACAATGAAGCCTACGCGGTCTGATTACAAGCTTGTTACAGATGCAGAACACTAACCAAGTTCACTGGAGTTTGAAATCCCAAGGGAAGTTTTAGGTTTCTTCTTTCTGCAGACTCCAGAAAGTGATTTAATAATTCATTCGAGGCTGCAAAACTTTCTGTTGACTTACTCTACTCCCTGTTCAAGCAGATTCTGAGTTTTGCCCTGAGATTTTAACCCAGTATTGAGGAAGGAAAAACAGATCAAAATCTAAACCACTAGATCAAACACAGGGAGTTTCAGGCATGTCTAGATGAACATGGACAATCTGAAAATTGGTTTTTCTGGAAAGGCAAAGAAAGGAGGTCACAAGGAGACTGAAATCTGGTATTGCTCTATGCTGACCTGCCTTAAGCACAGTCTCTGTCCGAAGATGAGGACCAAGAGAAGTTAAGGCAAATAATGGCATTGGCATGTAAAGATGGGATGGAGATTTGGTGCTATGAGCTACTGCAGGCAGCAAACCAAGTGGGTATAAATTGGGGGAGGGGAGAAAAAAGACAGACAAAATGCCCCAGTATCTTATAAGAACACAATTTTCTGAGGACAGCAGAGCATAAACTGCTGAAAGAGTTTTTGGTGGAAGAGGGTTTTTGAAGAAATACAGAAAAATTTCAAAGATGTCAGCATGCAGTGACTAGCTACTATCTGACACCTAGATTGTCCCAAATCTGTCACTTCTGTGCCCAAGTCCAGAACTGGAAGTATAATCTGCTGTTAAAGAGCAGACACAGTTGAATGAGGACTGTGTGGTGCCAGATAGGTGTGCTATGTGGTTGGTAGATGTTTACATCACCAGTAGGCTGTTTGGAAAGACATATTTTGGAGTATTTTCTGCTGACCTACTGCTGCTGTTAACACTTTCTCGTTATTCTGTTTTTCTTCTGGGGCGTTAGCTGCACATCACCCCCTGCAGCCTTCGGTGTCCTTTATCAAGTGATGTTCATGGCCGACATCCCTCTGAAAGGTCTCTGAGCAAGTCCGTGATGTGCTGCTTTCACCCAGCAGCAAGAATGACCCCGGCGTGACGGCGTGTGTCCGTCTGCCCGCCACCGCGCCGCAGGACCTGCCCCTTTGCTGTCTGTGCCGAGCCCCACGTGTCCTTCTGCCGAGGCGGTCTGGGGGCTGTGAGCACCGGTAACTTCTCCTCCTTCCTGCTGCTACCGTGCACAAAATGGAGGAGATAACTGCAACCACTACGCTTGTCGAAGACTGTGAAGAAATGTGCTGCAGGAACTTGACTCAGCAACACAGGGTGGAACCGTGTGCTACAGAGATGGCAGCATTTAATATTCTGTTCAAGAGTACGTTAATATGTGCATGCTTCCAGGAAAAAGGTGTTACTTAAACGCAAATGAAGTGTTAGCAGAAGACTAGATACAGTGGTAAGGTGTTAACTCTGACCTCTTAATTAAATGTAAATATGCTGTAGGAGCAAAGAGGGGGGCTGTGTAAACAGATAAAGGTGGAAGGATAGCTAGGTTCTTTTCTTATGGCTTGATTTGGTCTATAATGGTAAGAAGATTTATTAATCAGAATAAAAAAAGGACTATGAAGACTTCATTAATTCATGCATTTTACAGAAACGCAGAGTATTGCCTTCAACATCTTTCCGGTTTTACTTTTAATGACTTTTTGCTGTGAATTTATATTTACCTCTCACTTACAAGCATAACAATTCACCAATTTTCTTTTTCTTTTTAAAAATATTTTAGTCTTTCTAGGTGTCCTTTGCCAACAAAAATTGTTGGCATATAGTCTCAATAATTTGTGGAAATTTTGACATTCCTGAAGAAATCAACATGAGAACACTTATTGTTCCCTTCCTGCATTCTAGGGGCTGCCTCAGTCATGGTATGGTCCTCTGCCTCCTCTCCTAAGATAAAACGTATTAAACCTGCGAAGCTACTGGTCACTAAGGTACCGTGAGTATCCATAGCATGCGAGATTCTACTCTTGAAAAACGGTTTTAGGTGATTTTCTTCAGATTTTCTTTTCTTCGGGATTAAAACATGGTTTTCAGTAAGCAATCAAAAGCCACACAAATTTCTACGAAATATTTTAAGAAGTGAATGTATTTGTATTTACGTCTAGGAAATAACTTTCAAAATATAAAAATCTTTCACAAAGATGGGGGAGGCTTCATTTGGCAAAGGGAAAATGTCTGTTTAGGTGATACCTCAGATGAAAAATGTTAATGTACGAAGTCTAGGAGTAGCTGTCCAAAAATGAAACACGGTCTGTAGTAATTTTTTGTTGTTTATCTCATGTGCATTTTCTTGTGACAAATGGAAGTTCCTGTGTGGAAAGTCAGAACAACATGCACAGGTGGCCCAGGTCGGTTTTGACTAACAAGACGTTTTGCCTGGAAGTCACTTTGTCTTTATCCCATTAACTGGACGCAACAAAATAAATGATTCTAATGCATTAGGCTTAAACCTAACTTCTTTCTATATAGAGGCAAAGGGAAATCCTCTTGTAAGAGTCATACAGCTGTCTTATATAACTACTGTAACATTTAGTTTTAGTATTCTCTTTTGAGCAAATATGATGAGCATACGGTTTTCCACCTTCTTGCAGTATTGAGTAAGCTTATGCATATTATTCTCTAATATTGTTCAATACCGAGATGAACTGATGCAACTTTGATATTTATTCCACACGGTTTTTGTAGCTCTTATCCTTTTAGCACATACGTTTTCTTGAATTCTGTTTTTGTAAAAGGTCATGCGAACGTGGTATTTTGTCATGGGAATGACAGGTAAGACTCTTTGCTGTGTAGAAAAGCCTGTATGCCTAGAGGACCACTTCTCACCTAAGGGAACGTAGAGCTAATCAAAGCAAATAATTCACTTACATGCCTTAGCCTGTTTTTTTCTCTTTTGAAATTGTCTGTGAGGAAGTTTATTTTTCTTGAGTGTATTTGTTATTTCAAGTTGTGTGCTTAAAAAGTTAGGAATAACGTGATTTTGACTGACCATGCAAAAATGCGTATTTTGGTACTTGTTCTGTGACTATGCAGGAGTTATTCCAAATATCCATTTTCCAGATTGATCAAGGGTATAAGCTTTGTGACTGCTTATTACATTTTGTTTTGTTTCCTTACTATTAGTATGATTTCTTGAATGTGGTTGGTGTTCTGCGCAAGTAAATAGGAATAATCAGACAGTGCCTATGATTGTGTATCCTAAACAAAACCTCTTCTTGATTATGGAAAAGCTGAAGATGACGGAATTTTCGTATGTAATTTTTTACTGCTCTGAGCAGTGTAGTACGTAGCATTGCATTATTCCTAACATTTATCACTAGAAAATAACAATTGGAAGAGACAAGTGCAGATTCTGCTGAACAAGATGGGAATACCTCTTACCAGCAACACAAAAACAATGTGCTTAACCAAAATGCGCTATCTTAACTGGAAGCCTAGTGGGAATGCTAGGGCTTTTTCTAGTTAGATTTTAGTGAATGGCATATTATCTAAGCCAAACAGCTAAGAGAATAAATTTGCAAGTAATATATAATTCCTTAGTGTTCATTATCTCTTGTTACTTAAAAATTGTCCATGAAAAAGTGAATACATTCACAGAAACATGACTAAAATAGTCTTCATAGAAAATACATAAAAACAAGTTACTCAAATTGAACTAAATATACCATTGCAGCTTGCACTGATATGTTCAGCTCCAATAGGCACACTGAGTTGTCTTTTTTCCAAATGGATCATTTATTTAATTAATCAAGATGCAATGAATTTTGAACTGTATATTAAAATGGAAAAAGAAGGTAGTTAAGAAAAAATATGATGTGGTTTACATACCTAATCACTGTTAGGAAATTATTGCATAATTAAAAATTTCAAATGATAGTTTATACTAATATGAATTCTGTCCCCTAGATTCTTTTCCTTGATCATTTAACTGTGTGGATTTGAATAATTTTTGAATGCTTTAAAAATTTGAATTAATATACTTTTAAAAAACTACTTTTGCTCGGGTGTAACTTTTCATAACGAGTAATGAAGTTTTCTCTTTTCAGTTGTTTTTCATCTCTTGCTTTCTCACTGTATGCTTGTGTCAAAAATAAGTGCTTTACATCTGTTCAGCCTTTTACACTTAAAACAGAGTCAGTATGAGAACGTACTTTCTTCCAGTAAATTTCTCATATTTCAGATAAAGTCTGTTTTGAAGTTTCTGTCAGGATTTGTACTTCATTGCAGTACGCACTGCTTGATCTTGTTTATCTGCATAATTTAAACGCAACCCCGAAGGGCACGAGCATGGTGACAGTTTTTTAACATGCTTCCTGATAATCAGCACAAACTATTACTTGAACCTGTCCACCGGCAGACAGAGTTCAGTGACCCCCAGGAACAATGTATAAAATCGTATCATGGCACGACTGTGTTGTCTTGAGGTACGCTTTTTCTTTAGGAAAAGCTGATACTTCCTGACATTGAGACAATACAGGATCTAAATTGTACAGGCCAAGTTTCTGTAACAGAAAAAAAAAAAAAAAAAAAAAAAAAAAAAAAACAGATAGTAAAATGATGTACGTACAACCAGGAGACAAATAACTAGTTAAATGCTATTTTTTTTATTTACAAGTATTTCATTAGTAAGGCTATAACTTGTACTTCATGCAAATTTCTTTGATGGGACAGATTCTTGGGTAGCTCACGGTGATATTCAGTGGCTTAATTTAGTTTGATGCGAGGAAGTTGTTTATACTTGGTGAAGATACACTGGCAGAGGGACTAGGTGTTATCAGCTATTATTTTACTATATTATTATTATATATAAATTAAATAATATTATATGGTGTTATAAACCCAGGGACATCATGCCCAGCAGCAGTAGAAGAATATTTTATTGTCAAATGATCTGAAGTGACTTAATGTGAAGTTCCCTTAGCTTTTAGGGAACTGATTTTGTTAAGATGGTAAAGATTCCTGATCAGGAAAGGCAATGTTTCCACTTTCTGGCTCCGCTCTCCCTGAGTGAGCACTAGGCTCCAAGGAAACATGGGCTGTTGCAAATTCTGCAGACAGTAGGGTGTGTAAGGGGGTAAAATTGCTGCAGGAGAGAGAATAGCACAAAACATGTATTTTTTGCGTCGCTCATCATGCTAAGTCCTCAGCCGGGCTTGAGGTGCCTTGCCAACGGTAAGGTGCAGGAGGGGATGGCTGCTGATGCTGCTGGCAGGGTAAATAGTGAGAAGCTTCCCAACGTCCTCGTCCACTCTGAACGAGGTAAGAACACCACTGAAAAGTCTCCACCAGGGCAATGCTCCTTTACTTTTCATTTGAGAAGAATAATGGGTTTTGTCACAAAAAAGCCAGCTCTTCCGAACGTTGAGATTATTCCCAATGCAACCAGATGCTGAGGTTTTGGGTTTTGTTTGCCTGTATCATGCAGGCTAGGCAACGACTGTAAAAAACTTCATTATTACAAGCAGGTTAGAAACACAGAGCTTGTTTATGAATAAATAATTCTGCATCTATTTAGCAAGGTACCAAGGACACTTAGGGCATTCAGCATCTCTAAAAGTACAGAGAGCAAGAAGCATATGTGGTAGGAAAACAGATTTCTGATTGGGTAAATATAGGGAGAAGTAAGGATATGCACGACATATAGCATTGTTTGGGTTTATATACAGAAATAAGTGATGCAAATATAGTAGCCTTGGATGCATTTGTGTCTTAAAATTTAGTAGGAACAGTACAGTGCAGTATCTGAGTCATTTCCATTATGGGTGAAATAAAATCAATGCCCACGTAATTCTGTAGTGACTGAAAATACGGATCTACTATAGGAATATATAGGAATCTAATGTATGAATCCTACACCATTAACCCGGCAGACGATACAAACGTTAGACACCGCCTTCAAACAACTGCGTTCAACATTGCCTTAATCTTGGTTTCTACAAAATTATTTTTTTGGGGAGAAACCTGTCATTTCCACTCTGTTTGCAGACCAGATGCTTCCCGCATCTGCGTTGTCGGAGCGCCGTTGCTGGGAGCTACCCCCGTAAACGCAGCGTTCGCGGGCTGCCTGCCGCAAGCGGTACGGCAACGACCCCGCTAAGAGGAGACCGGCAAGTTTTCCGGCGTGCCCGCGCTGTCGCTGAGTTACGTGTACGTGCACACACGTGCTTAGCACCTCGGCCTCGCACGCGCGCGAGCAATTTTATTAAATGCTCCGTCGACACTCTGCAGCGCTCCGAACCCTGCCGGTGCTTTTCACTCATTTATCTATTTATTTATCTATTTATTTATTCCTTTTTGAACTCGGAGCTGCCCGGCTGGAGGCCGCGCGCGCCGTACTGGGCTTCCCCGTAAATAGTCTCTCTTACCCCCGAAGTTTTCCTCGCCTCCCGCGGCGGTGCCAGGGGTCAAGCACACAAAGGTGCCGTCCCCTGATTGCGGCAAACACCGCCATGTGTTGTGTGTTTGATGAATTAAAAGGATGCTGCCAACTTAATTACACTGTAACCCTTCAATAAAGGAAGGGCAGAGCTGATTAACTAGTGAATAATTGGGGGCTGATTGATGGCTTTCTCCCTCACTGCTAAAGGCTGTATATATAATTATTTTGCCTGTGGGCCTAATTTTGCCACTGTTAGCTTCCACTTTTGTCATCAGCTGTAATTTATGGATGGGGCCTGAAGCCTTAAAAAAGGCTCGAAAATGAAATAGCCCCGAATCCCTAGATATGTCACCTGGAAATGGCCAGCAGGCAGCCTTTAACGTCGACATTTGCAGCCATTTAGCAGCATTAACACCTCATGCTTAGCCGGAAAATAATATTATCATTTGTCAACAACTATCATGATATAGATTTTTTTCTTGACGTGTAATAATGTTGCATCACTCACACCAATGATTTAATATATGTTTTAAATGCAAGATCAATTTGTTGTAAGTGAATAGAAGATTCTTCTAGTAATGCACTTAAAAAACAGAAAAAGGGGAAGAAAAAGAAAAGAGAGAGCAAGACCCAGGGAGAATTGTGTCTCCTCACTGCATTATCGGGTTGGTTACAGAACCAGTCCGTAAGTCTCTAATAAGCCCCCCAAAAACAGTGTAAACTACAATGGTTTGTGCCATTTTTTATAACTAATCTGAATATTTATTTGAACTTTGAAAAACTCGGTAGCAGTTTCAAAGAAAATACAGTTAATAAACTAGTAAACTTCTCTGCACTGTACTTTGGAAACATTGCGGAACAAGTTTGCTCCTCCTGTCGGTCAGCAGAACCGCTAATTTGTGTTGGTTGTAGATCCGGCCCTTTGTATTTTAAATTGGAGTAAGATTTCTTAGCTTTTACAGGGAGACAAAAGCTGATCGCTAACGCAGCAAGGTAGAAGCCAGCCTGTTGGGAAGGACTGGGTTACTGCGGTGGCAAGAAGCAGAGATGCCCCCCAAAAGAAAGGCTGTTTTGCGAATACACAACGTGCTGGTTATAGCTGCTCCCGGGGCCCTGCCTAGTTCCTATTCTCTAAAGACTTTTCCAATGAAGTAATAACAACTTGGATTCACCTTTTTTTTTTTTTTTTTTCCCCCGTAACCCACATTTAAGCACTGCGGAGGGAAGGCTTCTCATTTATACGCCAAGATATACAAATCCGCTCTCTCCGCTTCCCTTTGTTGTTTCGTCCTCCCAGGGAGCTCCCTTGCCTACGGATCACACAAAGGTTTGAAGAACCTTTCAGTCAAAGCTCAGTAGTGTGCCAGTGGGCACTGGCCAGGAGAAAAAAAAAAAATGATATTTGCCCTCTCTTCTTATCTGCACTTGATTTATAAGTCAGTGTGAGTATGCAAGAGAAATAAAGGCAAAGACCTTGATGCCTCCCTGTGGAGAATATGCACCATTTGGATTGAAGGCATGAAAGAGGAGAAATTAATGGTAAGCTGTTCATCTGTCACTACTGCCAGCCTGATGGTTTTGCAGGGAAGGAGAGGACTAGATGACATGCCCTCCAGTCAAGGGCATGGCTGCCCGCTGTTCTCGTATTATAAACACAGTGCTTTGGGTTTCCAAGGGATTTAAATTTAAATTATACTGTACTTTGGATAGGCAAATCTTTACACAAGTTTATTTTCTTGAAGTATTAACATGCAGGATTTTGCTGGCTTTATGTGGAAGGAAAATAAAAATTAAGTCTCCTATTTGATAAAAATATGTAGCGTACTCTTAAAATGTATCTGTATTTTAAAAGCAGTGTGTTATAATGTAATGAGATTTAAATTTATATATGCATTGAAGATTTAAGCACATGCATAAATAGATAAGCTTCAGTTATTCTACTTTCTCACACACAGGAAAAGATTAAAAAGTTCAAAATATGAGTTGAATGTTTTTTTCCTATTAAGACGGTATAATACTAACAGTGCTGCTATCAATGACGATATTAGGAATACATCCAGAGGATGAAAACTGACGCAAAACTTTCACGTGGCGCTAAGCGACAAGCGGAACGACTCATCGGCAAATTGAATATTTTGGGGGCTGGTTGTTTTCTGTGCCCTCCTGGGGCAGCAGCAACTCTCTGCTGAGCGGGGTTTGTGCAGCACCGAGCACGAAGGGCTGCCCGCGTCCTCTCCGTGCTTCGGCAGCGCTAATGAATCCTATCAGGTGTCATACGACATCAGAGCTAACAGGAGCAATTTTTGATGCCTGATGTGGCTTGAATAGAAGCACCCGCGAAGGAGAACTAGTTTTCGTTGGGTGCAGTTTCAGAGTTCCGGCTTCGGTGACTTTACCATGACCTACAACCATTAGCTATTTAAAGCCCTCTTTGCTGAGATCAAACAGTGGTATGCGAATTTCAGATTTCCATTAAAAAAAGAAAAAAAGAAAAAAGCAAGTCCACTAGTTTCAAATGACCTTGGATTTTATAAACCAGAAGCCAAAAAAATAAAAAAAGACTTTATGACTTATTTATGTTAAAATCTCCCGAGTTTAGAGGTAATTTCATTATTTCCTGAGGCCTGACTCATGATTTCTGAAATCCTGGCTTAGTCCATAGATTTCAGTAAAATTATTGTGCTTAAAGTAAACTCTTGTTTGCCCTTAGTATGTTGAGCTTAATGACTTGCATATTGCTTCTGAAAGAACCGTAAATCTTCCAGAATCCCAACAAAGATAAATTGATTTAAAAGAGAGCTCTTATTACCATGAAAGAAATTCACCCCAAATTATGTTCTTTCTGCTGTTGCAACTTGAAAGCTGTAGGGTGGCACCAAAGGTTGGACGCTTTCTCTGAAGGTTTAAATGTCTTCCTAGTAGCCGTGCTGGCCGTTCTGCTTCCGTGGAAGGAGTGCGACCACGCTAATGTCGGTGCGCTGAAGGAGTGCTCATCGATTCCTGCTCGCTGAGAGTGTTCCAGAGACAGATAGGCTGTATGGTTGTCCCTGTCTTGCCATGATTCTGATTTTACAGACCTCAGATACAGGTAAAGTCAGAGAAGAGGAGATGGAAGACAATCAGGTAGAAGATGATGCTCCAGGGTCTTCAGGAAGGAACACGCATCCTTCCCTCTAATGAGCTTGGTATCTCCAAAATGTCATGCCTTCATCCTTTATCTTTTCCACCTTCATCACTCACTCACGTTGCCAGGCATTGATATTGTTTTCATGAGTTCCTGGTCTTCTTGGACCCATTTGTGCCATGAGCATGGCCATTGCCTTCTTGTGTGCCCTACTCACCCGTCCTCTTTATCCTTCAGGAGAAGATGCAGGTGGGTGACTTCCAACAACAATCTTTGCTACTAAGTGGTGCAAATCAAGGCATTTATGGTCCTAAACAAGTTAATCAGTTGATAATATCGTTTGTCACTAGGACTGAGAAAAATTCACCCGTCAAATTTTACAGATGTACTTCTCTCACTGTTACTGACTTCTCTCTCCTACCTTTCCTGTAGTCGTTGCAGGCTGTGTGGCTTAAGGCTCCCAGCACTTTATGTTGACTCCCTGTTTGAATTTGCATATAATTTTGACAGACTTTAAATGTCGGAGATGAAATTTTCCATGATAGGTGCGTATTGAGCTTTTCTTTTTCTTCTTTTTTTTTAGAAGTTTCAGCTAAAATGAACAAGTTGTTTTAAAAAAAATGAGACGGTGGGAAAGCATGTAATTCCACTGACTTTAAAATTGCAATCATTTTTTGAGAAGCTCTAGTTCCTCCAGGCTTTGGAGCAGGTAGTTACTTAATTTGGCGCTTTTTTTTCTTTCTTTTTTTTTTATTCGTTCTTGTCAAAAAAATATCCTCCTGTGGCCTAGTTTATACGCATGTTAAAAATCTGTTTGCACTTGCTGAGTCCATCTGCACCGAGGCTGATCCGTCTCCTCACAGTTACATGCCTACCATACTGTGGATGTGGCACCCATACAGAACGACTGTTCTTGTTACAGCCAGGGATACTGTGGCTGAGCAGGAATTTCACGAGCAGGAATTGCTCCTGAGGATGCCGGATGCCCTTCTGGCAGTGCCAGAGGACGTGAAGACGGGAGGCTTCCCCCCCCCCCCCCCCCCCCCCCCCAGTTCTCAGTTTACCCCTTGCTGATTTGGGAGCAGAATAGAGTGGATAGGAGAAAAATTTTAATCAATTACGTTCAGAAGTGGCTAAGGGGGCAACAAAAAGATGTTTGTTGGTGGTTTGGGAGGACAGGAGCCTATATGGGGTGCAGCAAACGGTAAATTGTAGGTAGAAAATATCTGTATCCCATGTAAAAGAATAATGCATGCTCTTATAGAGGCTGGATTTGAGCTTGCTATAAACACTGAATGTTATTTTCTGTATACTAAATATCTGTGAAACCACTGACAAATTATTATAATTTCCACTATCTGTAGTGATAGGTGACATATAAAATTTTTCTACTGCTACACGATGTGCTGTAAGCTAAGGTACAAAAAATGGTACAAAAAGTCTAGAGGTCCTGGTTTTGCTGGTGAACTGAAGGGTGGCTGCGTTGTTTTGCAGGCTACGTACTTCATTTGGGTTGCTAGTTATTTGGGAAATTGCATACAAAAGGCAGCAAACGAATACAAAGGTTACAAAGCGGAGCCCTCAAAAGTCAGAAAATGCGAATATCGGGATATCTCTTTATATATTTATACGTGTAGTTATACATAGAAATGCATGCAACAGTATTGTTTTTTGTTACGCGGTGTGCGCTGGAGTGTGTCCAGATGGACCCTCCTCCTTCAGCAAGCGGTGGTGTATCTCTTATTAGCACGGTCTGTGGCCTCAATCTTCATTCCCTGATCACCATCCAAACTTCAGGCTTTTCCTCCTGGATTTTTCTCTGAGGTTCTCATCACAGTTTTTAAAAATTAATTAATCTTTGCTACCCATATGAATAGTGGTTATACTCGGAGCGTTAGAGAAGTATCACATTATTATGGAATTAATGCATTATCCCCTTTTTATATATTAGCAGTCAGGCAGAGATTAAAGCTAACGTTTTTCCAAAGCACTAGTAAATTTGAAGGATGCACGGACCGAGACATCTCTGGTGTGATTTTTCACGGTAGTGACCACTTTGGAGATTCCCCTCGCCCTCACTGCCGTTCCGTAGCGTTTTGCAAATCAGTCCCTGCGCTCCCTGTTGCACCACTTTCAGGACATTTCCTTTTAGCATCTTGTGCACCCAGAACTGCACAAATGAAAAACGCAAAATCGCATTTCCGTGCAGCTCGGCACTTCTGCAGCGCTCGAGCCAGCGCCACGGTACGCGCTGCGAGCGCGCTGCCTGTCTCGGGGCAGGGAGCGGAGCCTTGCGGAGGGGCCAGCTTTGGTCCCCAAAGCAGCGTATTTCTGTGATCACGGCTTTGGGGACCCTCGTGCAGCGCTAGCGGTGGGGCTCCTGCACCCTCTCCGCTCCGTCACGCGGACAGAAACAGCAAAATGAAAATCTTGATTTATTTCCATGCACAGGCATCCCTGTACGCGTATGAGACTGGGTTTCTCTTGGGGAAAAAAAAAAAAGAAATAAATAAGAGTCCGTGAGCATGTAATTAACAACTGTATCATAGCGGAGACAGGCAAGGGCCAAATTAAAGTTGCACGGGGACCCTTAATTCTAGCATTTCCTAGCTTTGGAGTGCTTCAGGATGCAATATTAACTTTCTTTTAGCTTTTAATATATGCATGTATCAACGTTCAATTAAAAGTTGAGTCTTCCACGTACCGGCATTATTCCGAGCGGTCTAAAAGCCGGTTGGTAACTTGCACTTTGACTTTGGCTTTGCTGCGGTAGCCAGCTACGGCTGGGGCGTTTTGAACAGGCGCCTCTGCGTGATCGGTGTGCGTATTGGAAGGCACAAAGACGGGGAAAGCGCAGAAAACCGGTGGGATTGCAGGAGGGGCTCACGCACCACGGCAGGAAAACCGGTATAGCAACAGGGATAAAATGTCAGTACAAAGAAAAGTAAAAACAAAATTCTTTTATTGTTTTCCTGTTCAACTCTAGATATAAATTCTTAATTTTCTCTGTTTAACATAGCCTAGCTATAAAAATATTTTAGAATTTTGGGAAAGCTGCTTTTGTTCTTCTGAAATGAAAAAAAATGTATTGTGCTGGAAATGCATTTTTTCTCTGAGAAGGAAAAGAGCTTAGCAAGACAAATTTAGACCAAGTTGAATATTTTCAGAAGACTCGTCCAATAACGTAATGGAAAAACTCTCCCACCTTCCCATATAGGGCAATATTCTTATGTATAACTAATAAGAAATGATATTTTGCTTCTCCTTGAGAAAGATATGTTATCACCATCCATGCCTCAGTGTGTAACAAAATTCAGGCATTTGCTGTTATTCTGTTGGCCCTTAAAACTATTTAGTCTCAATGAGACCAAAATTTTACCCCCAAATTTAATTCTAGATTTGATAACAAAGAGCTACTAGTATTTCCTCTAGTTATATTAGTGTATCTGGATTGCACTGCTTAATGTTCAGCAGCTTATTTTAGTATTTTGTCTGGGCACTTGATTAAAACTTATGGAAAAAAGGCATTTTTTATTTTTATTTTATCTCTGAAATATGATTATAAATGACCTTTGATAAAAAGTTAACAGAGAATATGTCAGGAAGCAGCTCAGAAGAGAAAGATTAGAAGCAGACAGTCTAGAGAGGTGTTTAATTTCAATTTTCTTTGTGGTATAAGAAATGTGTAGATTTTAAAGCCATCATGCCATAGTTACTTTTATCAGTAGGGCGCTTTTGTTTTGTTCTGCCACCTAATTCTTTTGATGACAATGAGTCCACAGTTTTCCAATGACTGATTTCGATTTGCATGTTATTGTCAGCCTTTTATATTTTATCATATCTCCACTTTGGTTTTTATGCAGATCCTCACATCAGAACGCAAGGGCAGCCTGAGCTAAACAGCTGGCTGGATTTGCATGAAAATGGACTGCCCTTTTTCATTTGTTTGTTCTTTGGAAATTACAGTAGGTGAGTATCTGACTCAAATTTTCCAAACAAATAAAGATAAAACTTCACAGATATTAAACTGTGGTGCATTAAACTGTATCATTTTACATATAAAAAGAAAAGGATTAAACAGAATTAGTCTGTTGAGCTGACTGAGGAAAAACAATGTGAGTGACTGTCTGAAAACTAAAGATACAAAAGAACTGTAGTATCTTTGAGAGAGATTTCTCCCAAAATATTTTCCTTTCCTATGTTTAAATGATAAATAATAATATAAATATTCCCCTTGTGCATTGGAGGTATTTTTGTCAGGCAGAAGAAAATCATAATCTGCTTTAAGTAATTACGTATTTGAGAGCATTCCCATATTTTATATACATAACAGCTTAGCAGTTGGTATTCAGGTACTTTACAATTTGGATTGGCAACGTAAAGAAGCCAGAGTGTAAATGTGACTGTAGGTGGATGCCATTAAGAAGCCCTCATCGTTTTCAAGAGGCAAAATTCATAGAGCAAGGTAATATCGAAAAAACGAACACAAGAGCTTGATAGTTGACAGATACAAGCTTTGTAGATTTGAATAGTAAGGTATCAAAATAACACATGGCAGGACTTGGAGCAGTCAACAGACTTATAAATTATTTAGAGCGCGTGTGCCCTTGCGCGCCGGAAAGCTTGTCCCTTTCTCTCCCTGCGCATCGCTTGGTCTTGCAAACTCTCTTATATCTTTAGACCATCTCAGAAACAACATGAGCATGACTGTAACTTTCAGTTTAAGCAAAGATTTGGACGGAATTAATTTTATGACGTCTAGCTATGCTTTGGGAATTAACTGTTTTACTCCTTGTAACTTTGCACTGGTTTATTCTTAACGTGAACCCCTGCAGATGCATAGACCACCTTGCTTTCAACTTATGGTAGGAGCTCGCATTGATAGGAATGTTTTAGAGTTGCTATATTTAAACTTCTAAGGCAAAGAGTTCTCCACTCTGAATTTCCTGAAAAAGTGATAGCTGTTAGCCTTACTTCAGATAATAAATGTTCATTCCTTTCTCAGATATTGTAGGAATTGGGTATGTATCAGTGAGTCACAGATGCGCAACCTTGGGAGAGAACTAGTCTGGCACCCTAGGGAGTAACATGGAGCTACTTAATAGCGAACATTTGAAGCAAAATTTGTTTGATAAAATATTTTTTCCTGATTATTAACATTTTTTCTATATACACCTTTTTATTAAGTACACATTGAAAAGTCAGAAGAATATTTTTTTATTATAAATGTGGCAAAATAATGCATAGTTTTCATTACACCTACATATTGAAACTTATCAGTGAAATGTGCTCTAAATAATTCATAGGCTTGTTGACATCTCCAGGCTTTGCTTTGCAGTGTTGTGCTACCTCACTGTTCAGATCTATAAAGCCTCTGTCTGCCAGCCAGCAGGTGTTGACACTATTGAGTGTCAATTCAACCATAAGGACAGTGGAAAAGGCAGTATTTAGGGATTCTTGGTGTTCCAATATTGGTTCTTTCATATGGCTAGAGAGGATGCAGATCTGCTCTGGCCTAATTGTATTAATAGTGCTTTAATACCACTTAAGACAGGCTGTTTATTCTATGGCAGTATCACTTTAGTTGGAGAGAAATATTAGCATGAGGAAAACAGCTAGTCCTAGGTAAGTGTGGTCAGCTCACGTGAGAAGGATCCTAAATGTTCACCTCCTGTGAAGCCGAAATGATTATTTTGTGAGTGCTGGCACTTAACACGAGAGAATTAAAATCTGTTAAATGGTGATCTAGTCCTGAAAATGACTAAAAGACCAAATGTATTTAAAAACATGCTCCCTCAGGTAGGGGGAGAACCGTTTTGGAAGAAGATAGGTTGCTGTTTTGAACCCAGTGGTCTTGGGACAACTAAGGAAATGCAGACTTGGGGGAACTGGGTATAACGAGCATCATGCCTCATAAGCCGGGCTTGCCTTGTGGGCAGTCTTTTTGTTGTTTTAAGGTACAGTTCTTTGAAAAACTTAGCAAGTAACGTTTTGTTTTAGGAAACCCGCATAGGGAATTTCTCCCACTTTGCTTAGCTCCCAGGGGAGAGCTACACACAACTCAACGTGCTAAGGAGTTGCCGTGAATATTCCCGGGCTGTAATTCAAGCCTCCGTCTGCAGGTAAGAAAACGGTGTGGTTGTGTTTTGAGCGAGGAGGTGGCTGATGGCCTGAGAAGAGGCTGCCGTGGAAGAGCCCCGCGCGTTTCTGGTCGAGCAACGAGTATCGAGGCAGCGTTTGCAGCCGCGTGGCCTCCCGACAGCCCCACGGGCTGCCACGCGCCCGCGTGCGTGGCTGTCTCTGTGCGTACGCACCTGCTTTTAGTTTCCTACAATACCTCCTAAACTGCTTCGGAAAACACTGTTATAAAGTCCTGTCTGTCAGAGCACCGAGCACGCAGAAATTTGTCATATATATAAAGAAGAGGCTGTGTGGAAATTTAATACAATTCAATATTTATAAAGGTGTCACAGGAGTACAAATAATTTTTGTTTCATTCTTTATTTCCCTTTTTTTATTATGTTTTATTCCTGGATTTTTTCCTAAAAATATTGTATTTGCTAATTCTTTATAAATATCACAAGTAAATATTAAAAGTTACTTTGGCATTTTTGAACAAATTCCAAGTTTTTACTGTCTTTACATTTGCATAAACCATAGCTCTCACATAGCTGTAAATGACTTAAATTACAGGCATCTAACGTGACAGCTTATCAAATTACTTAGATGTTACGATATGTAAAAAATAATGCAGAAAACAAGACATTTTGGCTTTGGAAGCTTACCAGGAAATGAATTGCTGGAGGAAAGGGAGTATTTGACTTGGTTTCAGTTATAATGAAAAGGAACAAATCATCTCAGATTTGGCGACGTTCTGCACTTTGATTTCTGCTGGGTTTTAATCTGGGCTCACATGAGATTTCCTTCAGTGCTTGGATTTATTTGAATGACCTCTTCCTGCTAGTGCTGTTTTAATAAAGCTGGGCTGGCATGCCCACATATGAAAATCAGCAATACAGGGAGAAATAGCTAGTGTATCAAGACCAAGCTCATGAAAATCTAGTTACAATTTTTCTCTAGACTACTTCATTTTTGCAAACTGTTGGTGGATATATATTATGGCTGCAGTGTGACAATGAGAAATGGTGCGTAAGTGTAAAGGGTTAGATTCCACATCTGGAATCAAACAGCACAAATCCACATGTCTGAACCGTGTGAATTTATACTTAGTGGGGGTCAGGTGCGGTATGTGGGTCTAAATTTTGCGAGAAAAATATTATTCAAATCCAAAATTTAAAATCCATTTCTACACTGACTGTGCGATATAACTTCCTGCATAAATCTCTGGCTATAAATAACTCTTAAGTGTTACGGCCATCCTTAAGGAGTCTGTTGTAGTTTGGGGAATCAGTGTGTTGTTCAACCACGTACAACCAAAAGAAAAGGATCGTTGACCCGCCAGCAAGCCACGTGCAGCGGGGCTTGGGGAACGACGGGTGGCCTGTGCAGCAGGAGCATCCGCCCTTGCAGCAGGCAGATGCGGTTAAATCCTGCTTCCACTGGGACATCCTCAGTTCAGGATTACCTGTCCTAAGGAAAAGTGTGTGTTTTGGGGAGACCCTTGGTAACCTCTTCTTCTATGTCTTGGTGCTTCCTAGTGGCGATGAGTTATCTCCTGTCGAGACCAGGCCAGTGCTAGGAGTCCTCCAGGCCCATCACCTCCAAATTATCCATTCTGCCCTAGAACGGCCAGAACCTGCATGCACGAGAAAGGGAATAGCTGAACTGCACATCCATTATTTTGGATTACTCTTGGAAAAAAAAACAAAAACAAAAAAAAAAAGCAAAAAGCGTATCAGTAGACTTAGTTATGCCATGGTCACTTCCAATTTCCACACGTACAGTGATGTAGAACAAATGCAGCTAGCACAATTTATTTTTTCTCACGGTAGGGCAAACTAACAATAAAACAGTGGTCTCCCTAACCCTAGGCCTCTAAGCAGCTGGATTAATTGCATTTGTTGGTAAAACAGTGTTGTGTTTTTAAAGCCTTCCGTAATACTGAAAGGACGTTTAAAATATCTTCACATGTTTCTCAAATTTCAACCAAGTAAAACGAATGTAGATCTTTTATGTCAATATTTTATGTCTCAGTAGGTTTTGTGTTAAAACTCTTATACAGAGATAGTGTGTGTTATTGATAACAGCAAACCGGACTTGGTGGATTTTAATGTCTTTTCCATGTTTACATGGAACATTTTGAAGCAGCAATTAAAATAATTAAGGAGGGTGAAGAAATCTTTAGCATGCAACAAAGATTTCTGCAAAATGTTAATTTCTGTCAAATAAGTGAATATATGCACAGATGCCTCCTGACAGAGGCTGTGATTTCTGAGTGCTTTGCATGCCAAATAACTTGTTTACCCCCTCAATGTTTGCCAAGTTTACTGTCAATTTACAAATAATTTCCATTTTGCTGTTTATTCTGCTGCCTTTTGATGGATATGTCTTCCAGACTTTTATCTTGCATGTAGACAAACTAATTAATATTTTCCCTTCAGGCAAATATTTTTTTCTTAGATCTAAATGTGGGTTAGATTCTTCTTAGTTTCCATATGCTTTGTTCTGTCAATCATTTCTGTTCTATGTTACTAAAAATGTACCTTTGTGGATGTCATTTCTCATGTTTTACAGATTTATTTCACCTACATATATATGTGAATGTGTGTATGTGGAGAGACATATTTGTTATATATGTGTTCATATGTGTTTAAGCAGAAAGACTGAAAATACTAACTTCAAGTTAAGATTTGATTTCTAAGACTGAATGAAAATTACGTTTTGTCCTGCTTGTTGCTGCAATTTCCCGAGCTTGACCTCATTATTTGTAGTCTCGCTTGTCCATATTGCGTACGAGACACTGAGTATGTCTACACTGCACTTTCAGTCCAGATTCCGGCATGTCTTTTTGCCTTAGCCCACCCGCACTAGCCACATATGAACCCTTCAACCTAGGCATATTTCCCATTTCCTTTCCATTCACTCTTCTCCTCCCAAGTCCCAAAGACAGATCGTCCTGCTGTCACCCGGGAAAGAGCTGTGCAACATCTCAGCAGGTCCACAGCAGACAAATCCTCCCAGACAAGCAGCCTGGTGTGGAGCAGTCCTTGGCTTGTGGGAAGGATGTTTCCTCCTCGACTAGCTTAGCCAAACTCTGCGGACCTTCGTGTGCCGACTGCTCCTCGTAGTGCTGCAGCACAGTCCTAACCACAGGGACGCCCCTTCTGCAAAACCTTTCATCAACATCTAGGTATGATTTCTGACAGCTAAATATTGACATATTCAAGGAACCAGATTTCCATATAGCCTCTGCAGCTTCCATGAAGCTTTGAGAAGGTATTGGAAAATATAACGTGTGATAATAATTTTTATATAGGAACCCTTTATATTAACTGTATTCCTCTGAGAAAAACACAGGTGGTATATTGCAAACAGGCTTACCAGGCATAAAAATATCTATGCAAAAAATATTCCAAACGATTCTGTTTACAGAATGCTTGGTATTTCCTATATCTGGAAATATTCTAGTTGTAGCTCCATATGTTGCAACTAGTCTGACAAGATTTCTTTTGAGCTGTTTGCAGGTCGCAGTCTGTCTGTATGGCTGGGTGCTGGTGCCTTCAGGTT
Source organism: Rhea pennata (assembly GCF_028389875.1). Taxonomy (NCBI): domain Eukaryota; kingdom Metazoa; phylum Chordata; class Aves; order Rheiformes; family Rheidae; genus Rhea; species Rhea pennata. The sequence continues at coordinate 2,898,536 of NC_084673.1, read as the reverse complement.
TGGGGCCCTGCATTGTGGGCATGATTATCTTGTTGAGTTTACAGGCACAGAAAAGTGGAATTGCAATTTAGCAGGATTTGAAGAAACTTCCTAATTTGGCAGAGAGTTAGCTGAGTAAAATCTCAGCAAGAGCCCTTGCTTTTTGTTACTGGTTCTGTTTTAATGTGTCACTACAATTTTCCATGCTTCTGCTTTTATTTATGTCATCCTAGTCAGGAGGACCAAGAGTTAAAAGTGAAAAGCATTATCTTCACCAACCTCAAAACCTGTTGAGAAAGGAGGAGAAATTAAACCAGGACAAAACCTAGCAGTGGAGCTGCTTCCTTTGAGCTGCCTTATTAACCAGTCAAGCACTTGACTGCCACTGTCAGCTATATTTCTTTAGAGAAAAAGTGGCATTTTGAAAAATACAAATTCACCGCCTGCACAAGTTAATGAGGCCCTTCAGCAATGTTCATTGATAGTGTAAATTCATCATAATACAGTGCTACAAACCATAAATGGGATATGCACACAGGAAATCATCCGCTATTAGAAATTTGCCAGACACGAAAAGAAAAAGAAGCCATTGATAAGCAGAAAACTCATCTCAATTGCTCCACACTGATGGGCGTGCGGCACATTAGCAATGCCAGATAGTGCCACAATGAGAACTTATTAGGTGAACTGAGGTAGCTCGTCAAGTATATTTTGCTCCCGCTTTTTCATGTTTTATGGACTCTCTCAGCTGCCTTCCTTACATTCGTGAATGTCAGGTAAGATAAAGTTTGCTGTGTAAGAACTACTATCAACATAAAGGGACAAATGTTCTAAAATACATCCTTTTTCCGTATGTATAAAAACATGCATATGCATTTAATTGATTTTTCTTTGCATTTGCAAGTGATAGCTTTACATACACCAAATTATCTTAAGAACTGTATGATATACCAGGAGTGGACAGTAATAAAAACTGGTGAAAAAGGCCCAGAAAAAAATATATAAAGGTGACTTCCTGGTCTTTTAAATAATTAACTAGCAGTGCTGTTTTGCTATCCATACGAACTAATAAATCTTGCTTCTGCAGTACAGTACTGATGTTGTTGAACAGTATCGGTTTAAAAATCCCTGGGACCATTAGGCCAATACTTTACAGTAGTGTGATTTCTCTGATGGCCAGTTTCTCTTATTCTCCTTCAAGGAATGAATTGAAAAATGGATCATTTACGTCATGTTTATAAAATGATCAGCTTCTGAAGAGAAGGACAGGCATTCAGACTTGCAGAAATCTTGAAGATGGTTGATTTCCAGAGTGAAGCATGAACAAATGTTAACACATAATCAAATTATGTGAATTATCCCTACAAAATAAAGTAGACTCATATGAAAATGCTTTGGAACATTCATCCGCATTTATCTCCTGTGGCCCCAATTCAAAGTGTAAGGAGATCCAAGGAAAAACAGCATTGGATTAGAAAGCAAGCCACTACACTGACTTCCTAATGCTGAGTGAGAGCCAGGGATGACCAGAAACCAGCAAAGACCCATGAATAGTTGAATTCTGGAAGATGTAAATTTTGAAGCATCTCTCATGCAGTGTCTTTGGTTTCACAAACGAAGAAAAGTTGAGGATGGTGGAGTCTCGTCTTCCATCTCACAGACCTGCTACTGTAGGCTCCCAGAGGGGCTTATTCTGGACCCATCTGAATACATGGAAACCAGGAAGAACAAATTCCTTTTTTTTCCAGTGTCGCCTGTTTCATTCAGCTGGTATGTATTTGTGCCATCAGTTGTACAAGGCACTGTGCAGAATAGCAGAAGTCTAAGCAAATATTTCTCCAGTTTGTAAACAGGAATAATGATGCTGCCTGGAACATTATTAGGTGTAACCGAGCACAAATTGCAGAGGTCGGTACTTTCTCTTCCCTCTAGCCCTAAAGCCATAAATCCTTGTGCACAGTTTCTGTGAGCCCTTCTGGTGTCTTTCTTGTGGCCTTATACGCTCCCCTCCTAACAAACCTTTCCAAACTATTTCAAAGCTGACAGGCCAGAGGGATGCTCTCCAACCTCCTGCATTACTCCTCCCTTCCTCTCTGCTCCAACAGCTTCTCCTCTGCTTTTCCCCCTGCCCTATCTGACCCTCCCCTGGCCCTAGTAGCCCTACTCTTCCGAACCAGTTTTTCTCTCAACTCCTGCCAAAGTCCATATGATGATCCCCAAAGGGATCTCGGAGTTTGGCTTCAGAAGGGGTGATTTTCAGATAAATCTGGAGTGCACGTTATTTAATGCACTGTGGACTGTAAGAGATGAAACAGAGTTACAAGCTATTGTTCCTTTTGCCCGCTTCTCAAATCCCCAGCTGATAATTATGAACAATAGATGAAAATGTGTTTGGTATATATCATATGAAGAAATCTTATGGAAACATTAGGCAGCCTATTATTGTAAGGCTCTTGTAAATACTGTTTTGTAATAAGAACCTATCTAAGATGATGTAAAACTTAATATTCCTATTAACAAGATGTTCTATACTATTTCCAATTCATATCAGTGAAAATGCATTTTAAATTACAAAGTACTCATATTTTATCTAAGTCAATGTTCTGATTCATGTGCCTCCTCTTTAATCCTATTTTCATTCAAAGTTTCACAATTCACATCTTCTTTTTCCTATTTTATGTAATATTTTCTGTGTTTTCAAAATGTAATCAAAGCTTGTTAGCTTCTACCCAGCCATGTTTGGTTGAATGGGAATATTAATAATACCAGCTATTGATGTCTTTATGTTAAAATTTGATTTATTGAGCAAGTGGCATATAATCTGTGGGGAAAATACCTAGAGATAACACCTTGAGATGATTAATTGTGTTTACAGTGCATTCCTGTAATAATTGTTTACAAGAAAATTTATGCATGAGTTGCTGCCCCAGTTCAAAAGAATAACTCATCAGATTGTCAAGCTCTCTGCTCTTGAGTATTCTAGCTAATTGCTATCTCTGCTAGTTCAGCATCATAAATCCTTCCTCCACAGAGCTGAGAGCAGAATTTTTGGATCATGGTTTGTCATGCGATGAAAACCTTTTCTTCCCTGGGAACCTCAGCTTTCCCATGCAGGCAGAAAAAGATCCTTTTAAGGGGATGATATCTACAGGAGATTGTGACAAGTTGCCCACTGGCACTGGGCATAATTTTTGTAATGGGATTTTGTAATCATGTGTGAAGATCTGCTTTGGGTAAATTTACCAGTAATATTATTGATAATGAATAGCATATGAGCACATAGAGCTACTCTTCTGTATCTGGAAAATATTGAATACTCCATTCTTTTGCTCTCTACTTGCGTGTTGCTTTCTCCTTTGTTAAGTGCTGCAGGGTAGAAATGGTAGGATAGGTTGGAGAACATTTTCTTTGCAGCCATCTGTGCTTATTACTGATCTAATAACAATTGCACAAATCTGCCTTTTGGAATTAAATCTGCTTTATATGTTCACATAGATAAGCACACTTTTCTTTTGCATAACTTCATGGATTTTGGTTTCTACTCTATTTCCAAATTTCAGATTAATTACTTCATAACTAACTTTACTGTAGTTGCAGGAGTATTATTGTAGGAGTATGTTGCCAGGAAGTGGCTGATAATGTTCAATAATTCTTGATTACATTCCAGTTCCAGTCCATGATCATGATTATACAAATGTTTCTGGTGCTATTTTTCAGTTCAAATCCTTCTTTTCATTTTTTTTTCCCTCCTTGTTGACAGTGTAGTGGTCAGAATACAAGAGAAAACGACCTATTTGCTAGTTTAATTAAAGATGTCAGTAAAATCCTTAAGGTTCGCCTGGGAAGGAGCAGATTTACTTGCTGCTTTTATGCACACTGTGGGATTTAAACATTTTGAGAATTGCTTTGGTGATTTTTCCCAGGAGATAAAGGAATGGATTAAGTGAAGTAGTTTCTGACTATAATTGGTCTGGTTTAAACACTTTAAAATAACTTTAAGAAATACGAAAACACAAAACAGGTTTTGAAGTAGAGATTTAACTTTTTTTTCCTAGCTATGTGTTTATTTCAGCTTCGGTGTCTCATTGTGAAGCATCAAAGCGTGTTGTACGTAAGGTAGTATATATATGTACTTTAGCTGCCCCCAACAGCAATCCAGGCAAAGAGGACAGATGTCTGAAGGGAAGAAACAAAAGGAGTAAATCTGAAGAAACAGTGGGGGAAGAGAAGATGACGACGTAGGGGCGGGATGGGAGGAGGAGGGTTTCAGCCTTTGGGTAGGGTGTTTGCTCTTTTCAAACAAAGTAGACTGTGTGTGCCTGTAAGCTCGCCCAATATTTTCAACCGCCCTTAACAAACCCGGCTACATCAAAGCAAAGGCTCCCACCACCTGCTGCTTAGGTGCTCCCGGCGCGTTACTTTTGCGGCTGGCACGTGAGCGCTGCTCCTTTCTGTTGGTGAATTCAATCAGCCGTACGCGCGGGGCACTGCGGAAAAGCTGTGCTGTCCGCTTTCCGGGCAAACACGCGGCATCCTCCGTTCGCCTCCTTTTGTTTCGGGTAGGTGATCAGCCAGTGACAAGGAATTGCTGCCAATGGCTCGTGTCAAATTCATTTGGAAAGACAGAGGTAGTTTTGGCAAGAGGCAAGAACTTCAGATGACTACACCAAACCTAACGCTGTGATTCCCCTATTACCATCAGGTCTCGCAACACCAGCTGCACTGGGCACACGCGATAAAATGCACTCAAAATGTATTCAAAAACATATACCCGGCTACCGGATACTTAGGCTTGTGGTCCAAATGAATGTGGATCAGTATTAGGCATGTAGTAATGTTATCTCATGAAAAGTTACCAATAGAAAGAAAAAGAGCTAAAAAACCCCAAACCTTGCAGGCAGGTTTTCATGAAAAGTAGATGCAACAGCATAACACGAGGCAGATTCTGTAGGAAATACTAGACTCTAATCTTATAAACTATTCTAACCATGCCTATCAAGAAACATTAATAACAGTGTTATTGACAGAGTATTCATTTACAGTCTTTCTGTTGGATACAATTAACATTTAGATGAGAGACAGTTATAGGAACTCAGATGATATATATGAAAGAAACAATGACTCATCTTTCCAACAGTAACGATATCAAACCTCGCAGCAGCGAAATTACATTCACCCTAGCTTCAAAAAAATTTCACGGACCTTACAGTAGAAGTCAACGTGTTCCTATCAGAAGGATTGCAGTGCACGATATCCTTACTCAAAGAGAGGGAAGAATTTCTTTGTAATTTGTCAAACGCTGGGATGAATGCCTTCAGGGCAGGAATCCATAGCGCAACAGGAAAGGGCTGAGGTGGACAGTTCGGCTCCGGAGTCATTGGGAAGAGGATACTGTGCCCATCCACCAGGTTTTTCTTCTAGGCAGCCTGGAGGTCGCTATCTAATTAGATTAATCTTCACATCACACACGTGAAAGTCAGCAATGACAGAACCTGCGCACGGGTTCGTGCCAGCTATCCTCAGACCCCAAAATTTTAGAAGGCTGAAGTTAGGGGAGATGAATCCCATTCCTTAATGCGATACAGCAAAAGTGTCAGTGGAAATCGCTAGTCTAAATCTCCTTGGAAGTGACTACTGTGGGAGTTAGCGGGCTCGAGACTCCTTGTATTAGGGAGCCTTCCTTCCTTCTTCGCCTCTTTGCCTGCCTGAATGTCTCTCTCTTCACCTGACTATGTTCTCCACAGTTTTGGAAGATGTCTGATCAGAGGGAAGACTAGCAGAAAAATGAGAGCAATCACCAACTGACGTTCAGGAAACCTGGAATTATGACAAAACGTTCTACCTTAAACACTCTCCACTTGCACACCATGAAAAGTGCTCCGCACCCAGCGTTTTGGTAATTAAGAAAATGATGTTTGTGGTTAGAGAAAGTGCAAAAACAGTAATTTATTCGTTACATTCCCTTATGTTCAGAACAAAAATTTTAGACAAAATGATGCCACAGTAAAAAGACTCATAAGCCTTAACATGGAGTTATCTCCAGCTATCCAGCTTTAAATCTAATCTATACTAGTCTGTCAGTAGTTTATTATTTGTATTCTGTACTGTATATTTTACATTTCGTAAAAATGCCTAGAGCATGCATATTAAGCAGTTAAGAAAATTAATCTGCTTGAACAGTGATAAGATTTGTAAAATGAAATTGTCACAAATTAGGAAGACATTTGAAGAAACCACGTTAAGAGGTACTGAAATGTTCCTGAAGAAATGCCACACACTGCTGTGGGCAGTAATGAAACATTTTCACATAAAGTGCTGCATAAACACATACAAAATGCAGACATATGTTAGCAGGTTACGGAGTGTAAGAGTGATACAGTAGTGGTGATTATTTGTAAATATTAATGTTATCAAAACTTAAGGTTCTTTCCTGGTCTTGGACTCTAAATGTAGGTAATTACATCGAAGAGTATGCATCGCCAAAGCTATCCAATGTAATGTACATTCAGCACTTCTGAAATACTGTCCTGTTTATTGATCTGCAGTATATAATAGATTTATGTTTAGATACCAGTGCATATATGGCTTAAAACATACAAATTTAAAATAAATATGAAACTAATCATACTATATACACTTCCACATGGTTAAGTATTTGCAACTCCAAGAGTAGTCAAAATATGGAGGTGAAGTCTATCTACAAATATATGTTATTCACACTGAAATAATTTTTCGTGTATAGTATGTATCAATTCTGTTATCAAATTGGTGATATTTTATCTATATATTCTTCTATCAAATGTTTCTTGTGTATGTGTCCATCTGATATGTACATAGATCTTTTTTTTCTAGATATCCATTTGTTTAACTGAGAGTAGATTACATATTTCTATAGCTTATTGGACCTAATACAGTATCTCAAAAAAGTAAACCTGTAGAAATCTGAGAAAGAGCAGTAAAAACTTGGGCTTTAAGAATATACTATTAGTGGTCCTTTGGTTTGGGGTTTATTCCCAACCTATTACGATTCATTTAAAACCTCATTTTTTCACTACTGGGTTTTGGATTTGTCCCTGTATTAAAAATATAGCGAATTTCTCAAAATGAAGATAAAAGTACAATGCTCCAGAATCCAAAAGGTAAACTACCAGAACAAGTGAGATGGTTGACGATCTATACCGAGATTCTTAATGAGCCTTTTTTTCACAGGAAATTTTGCTTTTTCAAAATGTTTGCTTGAATTATAAAGCAATCTCTGTACTCAAAAGTGACAAATCACTTGAGATTTGGTTCTGAATAGTGCTGAGAAAATCCCTATTTGCATATCTTTAAAGATACTGCTCCAGTAAAAACAGGAATTCATAACTTTAAAACCTTTACAAGCCCCACAACTTTGAAATAAAATAGTTCTTGGAAGCACTCCCCACTTGTCAGGTCAGGCCTTCTAGCTGACGTGTTCTGAAGTTAGAGAAATTCAAGCAAAACAGACTCGATGATCTTAATCTATTTAATAGAGGGTATTTGTCTGCATCACGGAATTACATCACTGTTTTCCATTCTCTGAAACCAGAAATAGAAAAATCAGAGAAGTTAACAATATAATCGTATTGCAGAAAGTCTATCATTTCTGACTACTTTTATCCGTATCCATTTTCTGCTAAAGAATATAGTTGCAGCAGACATTCATCAGAGACGTGCCGTGTGCTCTATGGACATCGATCAAACGGAGCACGCAGTCGTTCCGCTCGGTTCTGGATCAGCCCTGGTCTCTCACAAATAGGAAAAATATGTAGGTCATTGATATAAATTATAGAAGGAGTGATAGGATTAATTCACATTTCATAGGCAGTTTGGTGTTGTTTAGTTATCAATCCGATGAGTCCGTATTGATTTTATATCAGTAATACACCGCATTTATGTGTCGCGTTGAAGGCATGGAAACCGAAGGCTTAAAAGCGAAGCGGTATTTCCGCCGGAGCGCTGTCGCAGGACACGGCCCACAAGCTGTCCGCAGGTTCGGGAACACGTAAAACGTTTGGGAGAAAGGAATCGATGCTGACAGCACTGTTTGATCTAAATTTCAAAGGGAAAATTGAAACCATACTCGGGGTGTGAAGAGGTTCTGTAAACAGAATAATCCGCACCACGTCGCTCTTCTCCAAAGCTGATTCCCATGCGAGATCGTGCAGCCAGCAAGTAAAGCTGATGACTCAGGGACCGAAGGTGAACGTGGAGGGTACCCGGGGCTTTTCAGAAATATTGCCCACCGCAGCAGGTCAGATAGTTTATGGAAAAAAAAAAAAAAAAGAATGAAAAAACAACTTCATCCTATACCCATCGGTCTTTTCACTCGATACGTGACTCACCTGTTAATGACAGCGGCACGTCGGCGCTATGTTGCGCATTAACATTTTACTAAATACACGGAACGGAGGAGCTTTTGCCAAGTGCTGTCCCCAGTTCATCAACTGGCTTTGAAAGCGGAGGCGTTAAGATTTGCAAACAAATAATCAGGCGCGTGTATTTTCCAGGTATGCCGGTTCTCCGAAACCCCTTTGCTTTTCAGAAAAGAGTTAACTTTCATGATGAATCTCTCTTTTCTTAGATATTTATTAGAATTGGACTAATTAGGTCAGGCAAAATAGAAGTTAATCAGAATCTTCAGCTGAAGATCAGAAGCAGCCAGTTTTCCTTCTTTAAAATAACATTTCCTTTTTTTTCTTTTTTCTTTTTCTTTATCTCTGTTCCTCCTGTCCTCATATAGAAACAGATGTGAATGAATTCCCGAAAGAAAATTTGTTCTTATGGCATTCTGGTTCAATTTCTTTGTCCGTATCAATCCCCAAAAGATAGTAAACAGACATTGTTTGCAGGAAGATTTTATGATCTGTTTATTGCAGGTCCTTTTCATATTTTTTTAAAAAAATGTGAAGAAACCTAAGTCTCTTAGAGATACGATTGCATAAAGCAACTGAAAGTATGCAATTTTAAATCTGATTTTTCAGTAAATATTGCACTGCTAGTAAAAAAAGTCAGACTGAAAAAAATGAAATCTATTCTCGTAACAGCCTAATAGGATGGATAATATTGATAGTTACCATAAAAGCTGTCTGAGTGAATATTCCTAAAATCAAATATAACCCATATATTATCAGCACAGCAAAACTCCTTGCCATGCCCAGATACTAGTCTGGACCTTACAGTAGTTTGTAGAACTGCCTTAGAGCTAGCAGATCTGGCTATTTTAACACAGAGAGAGGACTCTTGTGCCTTTCGATTTCCTGGAGCACTTTCTGGTTCTTGCAGGTTGAGAAACGACAGGTAGAAAAGTCCGAGATTTCTGTGAGTACACAATATTGCGTATTAAGTATACAATTTGACTGAAGTCATTATAGTGCTGTGGTTCCCTGTTTGGCCACGCTGATATTTTTTTCAATTTAGTTCATGTATCTTTGGAAGGGGGGGTTAGGCCAAACAGAAACAGACAGTTGTATGTGAGTATCCACAGGGGATTAGTATGGTACGACTAGATCCATTTAGCTGTGTCGAAGTAATGATAGTGCCTCAAACAAAGAAATAAAGAGTCATTGTTTATACAGATCTGATTTTCTTGAATTCCCATTCATTCACTGTTCTATTTTAAGAAGGAAATCATCACATCTAAGAGCACATGGGAAAGGCATAGCTTAGCTCATGACCTAAAGGCACAAAGATGTATGGTGAAAGCTAGGAATTTCACTTTTTTTTCCCCCCCAAATTCTACTTTCAAATTTGCATGCCTCCTTTCTTAAATTCCCACAGGTAAATTTGGGCCCAGGGATCTATTTTACTATAAAATGCCCATGCTACTTCCAGCATGAGGGTGTGTGTAGGTGGGTGGCTGTAGACCACCATGTGTTATAGGACATGTAGCCATTGGACATTGGATCCGTTGCAGAGCAAGGAATGAGTAGAACAACTCTGAGCTACAGATCCTGCAATTTAACATCACACTACCATAAATAAAGTATTGGATTTGATTTTCTTAATAAAAAATGTATTTGGGGAGGAGACAATTTCAACCTTTTCTTTTAGAAAATTTCACCATGCTAAAAACTGCATTTTCTATTGAAAAATTGTTTTGGTAGGAAATTACCTACTAGAATTAAGAAAGAGCTCTGAGCTTTCTGAATGAAAGTTTATTGCTCTTTGACAGAACATGTCCTTGTGCTGAAACAGCTTATTGATAGTTCTCCATTAGAATTAGCAACATTTAGAAAACTAAAATCGACAAATCAAGCAGCATGCATGCAGAAACGTGCAGTGGCTACTGGGACAGTCAAGGAAAGACCTGCCATCAATATCAAGGTCAGAGGGACGCAGCAAGGCTCCAGGTGATATCTTGTACTGCTAAGGCTCCTCTGCCTGCAGAAGAGCCCAGAGCTCCACAAGCTGCTGAGGTTTATTGCAGTCACTGGTATTTTACTCTTTGGTCAGTCCTACTGGTTATTAGTTACAGTAGCTAAATATGACCTGTATCTGAGGAACTCACTAGCTTAGTAAATCTCATATTTGATTTGTATACATTTTTACAAACAATGAGTAAACACTTCTATCTCCAGTAACTGTGACATTTGGATACTCCTACTCCTAACTTAGGGATTGTCGTTCAGAAGGAGTATACACTACTGGCAGAGGCGTGGGTGCTCAGTGGCTCTCTACGTGGACCTCTATGTCCTGGGCCATCATTTGCACGATGGACTTCAGCAGGAGTTTTTTGGAGGCAGCTCACGGCTCCGGAGCTGCACCGTGTGAGCTCCCTGCATGCTTTTAGGCTGTGTAGCACACGGCTGTACAGCACAGTGCAGTCACCGGAGCGGGCATGAATACCTGTGAGGGCCACCTCCACTGCCATGGCGCCCAACACAGGCTAATCTAGCCACATTTAAAAGTGCAGGATAGTAATTCGTTGTAATATTAATTCATTGTGAAAATGCTTTAAAAAAAATTATAACTACGTTTAAAAATCAAGCTGATTTTTTTCCTCATTCTCATAGGAGCTGATAGCATCCGAAGATATAAGAAGTAGACAATAGGTGATAAGAAGTTTTGGTCACTGAACATTAGAAGATGTTTTGAGAAGTGCAACAAGCATACTTCACTATCCTCTTGCATTTACTAAATATTAGCACATCCAACAGCAAAACAAAGAGTACTGGCAGACCAAATTGCACATTAAAAGAGAATGGAGAAGAAGATCTCAGTGAAGGTTAACTTAAATCAACCTTCAGATGTGAGTCAGAGCCTCTAAGCTACGATTTTAAAAGCCTCAGTCGCTGGCCTCATAGCATCCTTTAAACAGTTAGTTTTAAAAACTCTCTGTATCCATACAACAAAAGAATTTTTAAAAACCTGGATGAGATTTTTGAAGATCTTACTTAGGAGAAGGCGGCTGTGGAACGTCCAGACTTCAACCCCTCAGAGCAGGCAGTGCACTGCATTTGGAGAAGGACTCTTAAACACAAAGATGATAGTGAAGTCAGAGAAACTCTTTACAACCTCTTTTAGGCAGAAAAGAGTCTTTATTGTTGTCATTTGTGGGGCTCCTTGAATTTGAATATTCAAGTTAAAAGGGACACAGATGTGTTAGGTAACATTTAGCTCTAAATGAGTAATGGATGGTTTGGTTGGCAAAAGTGATTTGTGTGTTCTCATTGGTATTTCATTATAAAATCTTATCAGATTAAAGATAAATTAAAAGGATTAAACTTAAAGGAGCTCATTATTATGAGGGCTCATCTGGTTGACTTAATAATGAACTGGGGTAGCTCATGAGGGATTTTCCTGATTGCTGTTGGTGGGATTGCTGACCCAAGCTCCTGTTTTTAGGATTCTGTTAAAATATACATGCCACCCTTGTCACTCAAAGCAGTACTAAGATGACCACTTTACAGTTTAGAAGTCTGGGCTTTTCCAGTTACATATTTCCAACGTTTGCAAGATTGCTTTAAGACTATGTATCTTTTAAATGATTTATCTTCACCTAGAGCAAAAAAGTGGGTCTTTTTTGACTTTACTGGGCTTTGGAACAGGTCCTACTATAGAATTCTCCATGGTGTCTCATAAGACCTTTAGAAAGGCTATTTTACCCAAGCAAATTATCTGCACCAAATCCTTGGTGAGAGGGACATTGGTACACTAAAATGGACTGAAATCATCAAATAATTTCATAAAGAACAAACTTCAGAAAATAACATCTTTTTATTCCTTTTGCAATGGTCCTTGAACTGAAGTAGCAATCTTGGTTTAGATATTTGGCTAGTGCAATTTTATTGACTTCAGTAGAATGACAAGATGGTGCGAAGATCTCTGCGTTCCTCAGTCACTGTGTCAGCTTTTTCTCTAAATACTCAGCCTCCAAGACAGTGAACAATATGATTTTTAAACTCATTTATGCTGTCTTATAAATACTGTTTATCTTTTTCCTCTTCCCAGTATGTTAATTATACAGTGTTAAATGTCCTGAAATATAAATACCTTAACTGCCAAAATCAGAGCATGGTACTGAGAACACTGTAAGAGTGCTTTATTGGAAAAGAAATAATAGATTTTCACAAACGCTTGCTTATTGACCTTCTAGAAACTCAGTTCTGGTGCTTTTCAGCACACATTAATGTTCAACAAACACTTCGCTGTTTGATCATCTCCTGATGCTGTTCGATCCTCGATATTCAGTGGAACAGGAGACCTGATACACAGCGCGTTGTACTCCACTACATCACTTCAAACCAAGCCTTTACCATCTGTTTCAACCTCTAATTACAAATGCAAAATAACACAATTCACAATTGCATCATAAAAAAGTAAAATATAAGTGATTTAAATGCATGTGTGTGTTCCTTATGCAAGGCAGCATTCATCTGTTATGTTTTACCACCTTCTAGAAACAACTCCAGGGTGAAATTTCTCGTCATGGAAGCAAAAAAGTGATTTCATTGTAAGAGGGATTTTTTTTTTAAGGTGTATTTACTGGATATTGTGTCATCTTGGGGTAGATGATTTGTCCAGAGCATTCTGCCATCTTCCTGCTCCTACCGCACACAGCGGGGAGCTCCTCCAGCTAAGCATGCTCTCCGCTGGTTTCCTACAAAATGCAGCCATGTGTTACAGCTCCCCTTCCCTCTCCTACAAATCTGTACATACTTGTATCACTATATTTATGTAGGCTTTTTTTTAAGGTATGGATAGAAAGACCTATGAGTTCCAGGCAGATCATTTCCTTCCTAGGGCAAAGGTATTAGTAGTTTTAAAAGCAGCCTTTAATTATCCCATGTCATGGAGCTTTTCCCAGTTCTTACATTCCAGGAGACTGCATTGTGAAGCAGTAGTTAAATGTGCCCACCTCCGCTTTTTTAAAAAAATCACATTTTTATTTTTTGATGTTTAGGATACTTATAACATTACGTCTATTTTCACTGTAATATGTACATGCTTAACAACTTTTATTTTCCATCAGGATTCACTATTGCAGTTTTTCAGTCGCATTTCTTGGTCTTGACTAAGCATCTTGCAATTTCTCAATAACTTTTTGGTATTGAGACACCCCAAACTGAAGCTTCCAGTTTTCTGGAAGCTCTAGTTTTTCTCCATCCACGCCTGCCTTGAATAAATATGATGCCTGAGTTTGGGAGAAGAGCAAACTAAAAAAACGAGCCCCCCTGGGGAGAAAGCAAATGATTCGCAGAAGCAGCTATTAGGGAATATCAGCCTGGCATGCTAAGCTCAGCTCTTCTGGCAAGCAGTGAGTATTTTAAATGTAGCAGAGAGTATGAACTTCTGAACCCTGCAACATTTGGAGCCTTTCTGGGTAGTAAACTGCAATCCACATGAAGTATCAGATCTTACCACATGGCCTGTATAGCATCTATGCTCACCTTCTATCCACAGCCCTCTTCCCTCTGCTTTAGCCTCCTCTTCCCATTCCCTCCTCCTCTGCATTCGTAAAGTAAGGGCCCAAGAGGTTGAACTTCATAGATTAAAAATGAAAGCTGGAGACTTTATTTTCACTCTAACCTCAAAGGAACAATTAGCAAGGGCTAACACCCCTTCAAATCAATGGGAGACTTTTCAATTACTTTGAAAAGCTTTGGATGAGGATCTAAAAAGAGCAAAAACTTACTCCTAACAAAGCCATTTGAATAGGGATGCAAAGCTGTTAATCAGGCTCCCCTGGCAGACTAGATGCTAAAGGGAAATGATCGGAACACAAGAACACATAGTACCTTCACGTAATGTAGAGTGGCTGACGATTGTGTCACTAAGGAATCTTTAAGGATAACTCATGGTTATTTTAATATTTAATGTGTATTAAAGGGTTAACAGTGCAGCTTGTTTATTAAATCTCATGGCAAACACCTGGGAGAGTCCTGCTTGTTTTAGCTGTAATAGGCTGGTAGGGTTGGGAGGAAGAAATTGTCTCCTGCTGGGGAAGAGGAGGAGGAAGGTTTGGAAGGCTCCAGCCCGTGCTGAGGGCAGGGCAGGCCTTGGTGAGTGTTTGCAGCAGGCAGGGCTCTGCCGGTGCTGATTTGAGTGGTATCGAAGGCAAAAGGGCTGTTTAGGCTCAGTGATGCTTAGCAGCATACTTTCTCTTGTCTAAAACCAAGCTGCTATTTTTATGTGATATTTCAGTTGTTAGCTCGTGATTTCCATCCACTTTTAGTTCTTTTGTATTAGAATGTGGAGCAAACTGCCTCGTGAAGCCTACCATGCAGTCACTGCAGCACAGGATGTGTTTGGGGGGTGGTTTCTGGTAGAAAAACAACAACTTTGCTTTTTAACTAGTGATAGCTTGTATGGATATTGGGAATTGTAAGACTAATAACAATTTTGATGAGCGCTTCTTGAATAAGTGCTGGCTTAATGAGGGGCAGGGTTAGGGTCCCACTGGCCGCGTGTCTCGTTCTGGAGTTGCGTCTCCTAGGATGGTGTTAAAGCTCCTGTTGCGGTATGGGACTGATGAGTTGAGCTCTGGTGAGGCTGTAAGCTATCAAGAATGACTTAAGGAGTTACTTTTGGAGGATGTCTTCCAGGCTTTCGTATTGTGTGTTCAAACAACCATTAGCCTGGTGACAAACATGACTATTCACAAACACTTTGGAGTTGCATATTTCTGTTTTCCTTTCCTTCCAGTCAGCTGGAGTTTCATTTTTGTAAACAAGTAATTCTATACAGTAATGATTTTGTAGCTTTATTTTTCTTTTTTAAAAAAATAAAGCTCTGCAACTGAACTTTTTCCTCTATGTAATTTGTTTTTTGAAGTTGTCATGGAACATTTCTGTTAAGAAAAATAACAAATCCACTCATAGTATGAACTGGCTTTATTTGAAAAAAATATAGTTCCAGATGCACTGAGATTAAATTATTTGGCAGCAAGAGATTTTTGGGTCCATTCCCTCTGGAATGACATAGTTCTGATGAAATAATTGCTGAAAGCAATTGATTTTAAAATAACATGACCTGCGCTTTAACAAAAAGAAAGAGAAGAAAAAAGAAATTGGCCTCAGATAGTTCACTAAGTTGCTTTTTCCCAGGCTTGCTTATTGCTTTATTTAAAAGCTCACTCAGAATAGACCCATTAAATGCTCATATTCACTAATTATGAGCTTGTCTTTTCTTTGGAAAAAGCCTATAAAGGTTTTGGATTGAGGTCAGAAAGAAAAGGGACATAGTTGGCAATTCAAAATTGCAGGTTTTTGTTGTTTTAATACCAGTTATGTTTGGACTTTTTTTTCATATTATGCAAATGAATCTGGGATACCAGAGCCTGGAAAACGCTGATGGTGTGAACGGAAGAAGACTATGGTTGCACGTGGTTGGTGGGGAATGGTTCACTTGTGTAGGTATTGGAAATAAGACTTCCCCAGCTGTAAAAGAAACACTGTGCTAACGTGATTTTTTTTGCTAAGCTGCAATTGCCTCTTACAGTCACACTTTTCGTCCTGAAAATAGTAATGTCCACGTTACTGAAAATACTGAACACGGCCTGTCCTTAGCGAGTGCCCTTGCAGCCTGCTATTCCTTTCCCTGCTGCTGCCTCCTCTCCTCTTCCTCTCCGCCCGCCTTGCAGGCTCCAGCTCAGCTTCATCTTCCTCCCTCCCGGGTGGCAGCGTACGGGATGCTGCAAGGCAGCCGGCACGCGGTAGCGGGTTTGCATCTCGGCACTTGGCAGCACCCGGCTGGCCTAGCGGTGCTGGCGCCGCGAATCCGGACCGGCCCTGAAAGCGGGGAAGTTTGCCTATGGATTTCACTGACGCTCGACTGTATTGAAACCATAATTCCCTTAAAGGAGGCCTGCGTTTAAACAAAATAGATGAACAGTGCAGTATTTAATTCTGTTTTTTTTCTTTTTTCTTTCTTTTTTTTTTTTTTTTTAAGAAATTCTAAATGTATGTGTAATGGAAAGAATTATCATTCACCACCAGGCTTCTATTCAAATATCTGTCGGATGATTTTTTTTTTTGGCTTGGGTAAGCTAGCTGAGCTAGGTGTGACTGAGCACCTTGATAAGGAAACAACTGATGTCTGTAGGACAACTTGTGGCTGATTCTAAGCCAAGCTTTGATGTAGCTCCATGTTTTTTCTGATTCCAAACAGGTAAAAGTATAGGCTGCTGTGTAGAAGAAATTGCCTTTACAAAAGCATATGAAATACTTCTCAATAGCTATGCAATCTGGTCTAAAACCTTTTTCATGTGATTTCTAAATATCATCTGTGTTACATCTGCACTGCACAAGCAGGCTTGTGCTTTATGCTTTTTCATCATTTGAGGAAAGCCATTTCTGTTCAATTGTTGGTGATTTGAAATTTTTCTTTATTTTTAATAAGAGACTTCACGGTCAGAGGTATCTCTTTGGAATTTGTGTTAAGTGCATTAACTTAATCTTACTGGTATGACTTTGTTTGGCTGTTGCCTTTTATGAAACAGCTACTAATCTGATAAATCTTTTTTTATCAGCTTCTGACTCCAGCCACCACTTTTCTTATTTTTGAGAAATATAGTGAAAATTATTATTATTATTAGGATATAATATAGTATGTTTCTTAATATTAACATTTCTGATAAAATTTTTTTTAACACCTTTTGCTCTTCTGTCCTCTCCCCTACCCCATACATTTTTGGATCTATCACTTTGAAATATTTTTTAACATTACCTCTTCATCTTCTTTTTCTAAAAGCACCATTTATGTTACTTAGAGAACACTGCTGCTTACCAGAATGTGAAAATAGGTTTCATTCAATTAATGAACTGGAAACAGGAAGACATTACATAGTAAATGAGGTTTACATATGATAATGTTGGATTTGTCATGTAAAAGATTGCTCCCTTTCAGTGAGCTGAAAGGACCAAATTTTGCTTTTGTATAGATCATACAATGCTAATAAAAAGAAGACTCTATGGGAAGTATAACAATAAACTAAATCTATAATCCTAATGAGCAGGAAGGAAAAAAAGACAGTGTTATTTTAATACACGTGTAGATCAGAATTGGGTAATAGCTCCGAAAGCCAAAGGCTCGCTCTCTCCGTCCGTGTGGAGCAGCGTATCCGTCCTGGGCTTCGAGCCGCGCGTCCCCCCCTGCGCTGGGCAGGGACGCGCGGGAGGAGGCGCGGCGGAGGCTTCGGGACTCCCTGCCCTTTCACTCTCCGTTTTGGGGAGAGAAAATGGCATCCAAGGAACAGAAGTAGAATCATCTGCTGTCCAGTGCTACCTCAAAGCTGCTTTCAAGGGCAGGTTGCACTGTCTCGTGCAAGAATACTGTATAGTCCAAGCGCAAAACAGGTTGAGGAGTGAGGTTTTATTTTTTTTTTTCTTTCCTCTCTCCTCTGCTTGACAATATAGTGGTTGTATCCTTTCTTTTTTGTGATGCTAACATACTAAGCAAAATATTCTCTATCTAGTTCAGTTTTACTGCCTTCTGCAGTTTGATCATAAGCCTCGTCATATCTGCTGTATTTTCTTTTAAGTCATAAAAAGTGGTATTGCAGGATCTCAGCTTTTTCTTTTTTTAATAAGCAAGATTTTAGCGCTTATGGTTGCAGAGGAAGTACTGAGAAGGTGATTTGAGGATTCTGAGGATGAGTAACTCCACATAAAAGGAAAAAAAAAATTATATATATATATATATATATATATATATTTATTTTCCTTTTAAGATGAATCTCATTGGTTTGACCCACAGTCTCTGAATGCATACTGTTGACTTTATTTCTATGTTCTTGTGTGTTTTATCCACTATGGTATCTGGGTAAACTTAATGCAACAATCAGCTCTTCTTTTTTTTTTTTTTTTTTTTTTTTTTCTTTCTTTCTTTTCAATCCCCTTTTCTTCAAGACCTCAGTGTCTGTGGTCTTTTCTATCACATATACTCCCCTTTACACTATAGTCTGTCTTAATGCAGTACTGATGATCCATATCCTGGCTGGGACAGCAGTGAAAGGAGAGCTTTAGAAGTAGGAATGTCCAAGCCCAAGAAACTGTCATCCATGGTTTCATATCTGGTCTCTTTTTCTATGTACAGCCCCCAGTGAGAGACTTTCCAACAAAAAAGTGTTGTTTGCAGTTTAAATACCCCCACCCTCTGTTTAATAAACGGGTCATGCTGTAAACTTCTCAGCATGTGTCCTCCAAGTGTAATATCTTGTCACTTTTGGGGCTCCTGAGGGACTTAGGACTCAGTAAGTTGGAGGGTTTATGAAGTTTTAGTGGGGGAGGACCTTGCTGTCCTTGGTGTAAGAGCTGCCCTTGCTTAATGCTAGCCCTAATGCTACTCAAGACTGAGACTTATGCTGTGCCCCAGGCTGAGGGCTGCTTCTGAGGGCATCCGCGCAGCAGCCTCTGCTTTACTGCAGCAGTAAAGTCCGAGGCTCAACCTCACTTATACTGGTTCATCGCTTCTACTTGGCGCAAAGCAAAGGAAAGCATTGCCTTATATACATACGGTAACTGCCTGGAGTTCTTTGGGCCTGGTTTACCAAGGTGTTGTTCCACCTTTAACTGGTGCAACACGCTGAAGAAGTAAGCCTCTGTGGCTGAGCTGTGAGCGATCGTGCAAGTCACAAGGAAGGAGAATTTATCGGACTCATTGAGGTCTACTTTGGTCTCTCATCAGCACTTGCTTTCCCCTCTGCAGACTTGTCCAGCCAGGCTTTATCAGAACAGTAGCAGAGTGTGTTTTTTTTTTTTTTTTTTTTTTTTTTTTTTTTTTTTTTTTTTATGCCTAGTCATTTTTACTGTCTCGTATTTTGCTGGCAAAACCATCGAACATGTTTAAATGCAGCTCTCGCTATACAGCTATGGATGTCTAGGTTACCCCTTACACCAATGTGGCTAATTAGCTTTTAGAGAAAGAGATGCTATATCTTCCCTGACATCCTTTCCTAGTGTTCAAGTACACAAAGACTTGGGAAGTTCTGCTAATATCCAGCTTCATTCTTCTATGCTAAAAAGTAAACTGATTTCTCTTTCCTTTTTCTCCTAGAGGATAGGGAAAACAGTTAACGAGCATACTCTTAATTGTAGCCTTTCACCAACTGGAAGGCTGTTAATTATCTCTCCCTAATTTTCTCATTAATAAACTAAATGGCCTCATCCTGTTCCCATGACTCATACTTTTCAGCCCCTGACCATTCTTGTTGTTGTCCATTGGACTTCCTGAATTCTTTCTGATTTCTTTGCGGTTTTTTAATGACCTGAAGAGTGGACAGAGCATTTCAGGTAGGGATTCAACCTAATGGGGGTAGGATACTTACCCTTGTAGTCTCACTTAAGATATTCTTATTAGTAAATCCCTGAAGTTGCCTTTTTTGGAACAGTATCATTCCTTTGTTCAATATTGAATTCATAGTCCACTATAACTTTGAAAATCCTTCTTGGTAATACTGCTCCCTCGCTAGCAATTTCCCATTTGCATTTGATTTCCCCTCTGTAAGTGTAATGCTTTACTTGGCTTTATTGAATTTCATCTTAATTTCAGGCCATCACTCCAAACTGTTAATATCTTCTTGGATTTTGATCCAGACCTCCCAAGGGTTCCAACCATCCTAGCTCCTCAACACTGCAAATTTTATAAATGTAATCTCTCTTCCTTTAACTGAGTCATTATGAAAATATTGAACACAGCTGGAGCAAGGACATATCCCTGTGGAATCTCACCTGAAATTTCTTCCTAGTTTGACAGTGAACCATTGATAACTACTCTTTGAAAGTAGTTTTTTCAGCCAATTGTTCACTCACCTTATGGTAATTTTATCTAGTTCTAGACCATATTTTCTTAGTTTTATTATAAGAATGTCATGTGAAACAGTATCAAAAAGCTTACTAATAACAAGATGAATCACATCTACTGTGTCTCCCTTATCCACAAGGCCAGTTATCCTGTCAAAGAGGGAAATTGAATTGGAGAGCTCCGTGTGCATGAGCCTTTTAATCAAGCCGTTTGAGTTATGACTCCTGTAATATTAGATAAATCTTTCACAAATAAGAAACATACTAGTCTTTGTTAGACTACCACTTTAAGACAGTTTGAATGCTTTGCTTAAAGATTACTTTAATAATCTGGTGAGGTGAGATTAAGAATTTCAAATTGAGAGCCAAAAGCTATTATCTGTCTTTGCTAGCAGTCAGAAATTAGGGTTGGAGCAACAAGCTTTCCTCCGTAATAGTGTTGTCTTCGTTTTCAAGCTGATCAGTAGGAAGTGGATTTGGAAGTGCTTTAAATTATTTCACACCACTTGCTGGTACTCTAAGCAGCATGCACTGTATGCATCCTAAGTGCTGACTTTTATTTTTTGCTTTTTTTTAAAGCATAAGAGGAAGAGCAAAAGAACTTTTTATTCTAAGTCATTCTGTAATTTACGCATTTTTGTATCAACCCACTTACTAGTGCCATACATAAGTGTTTCCTCTGAACGGATTTAATTTTTAATTTTCCTGAATCAGTGTTAACCAGGAAAAAGGTAATTGTTGTCAAGAGTATTCAAACTGTCAGAATATCATTCAATCTAAAAGCTGTTAGAATCTGTGCAAAAGTAATTACTGAAACTCTATTCAACTGTAATAATAACCTGCCACTGATGACAGCAATTACTGGGGAAAGTGTAATAGAAATCAAAGGCGCATTTTTCTCTGACAAGTACATTTCTAACTAAGGTTTACATTGGTTGAATAGTGTTGACAATGATGATGTGCTGTATCACTCTTAATCACGGTTGGCATGATGTTACAGTTTGAACTGCTCACTGTTAGAGGGGGACTAATTGCGTGTTTCATTTGACACTGTCCATGCTTTCTGTACATAGGAATACGTATTATAGATGAGCAGAGTTTAAGTGTTGTGCCTCATTGCCTGACTCGCGTCCCTTTTAAGTGTGGGTTATAAGTACTTCTGCCTTTAATATAAAGGCTCCAATTAGAATTGGGATGAACCAGTTAGGTCAACTTCTAGTATGTACAAAACACAGAGGGGTGGGAAAGCACGGCGATGAGAGCCAGCCCGCTTTCTTCTCTCAAGCTGATGAAAGTCGTGTGGAGGCCTGGTCTCGTGTTTACCTTCCCAAGAGGTAGCTTTCTAATCAAATAGGCTTGAGAAGATGGTTTGGTGCTTCAAGTTAGAAAGTCACTGCAGCAGGGTATCTGGGAGTGGGGGTGGTTTTTCTGCCCCCTTCCTCCTCCAGTCAAATCTGAGTGTCTGTACTTCCCTTCAACTCAAGAACCAAGGTGTAGATTCCCTCATGAAAGACAGTAAGAATAAGTCCACAGGCTTTGGACTTGTGTCAGGAGAAGGTCTAGTTGTATGCATCATTTTGGAGGGAGGGAGAAAGGACTTTGTTTTCAACAGCAGTCGTTTGCCTTTTGATGAGTCTTGCCCATGTTTTCATTTAGAGATGAGGAGTTTCCTCCAGAATTTTTCCCCAATGTGAGCGCTTGCTTGGAACAGTCCAATTTCAGAATAATCCATTCACAAAATTCCCTTAAATGTCCCCCGTATGAGGTTCCTGCAGCAGCTCCCTAATTCGGGGAACATGCTCAGAAGAGTTTTACTTCTGCAGCTACCAACATAGTGCTCCACAGAGCTGAGTATGCTGGACCTGCCCAGTGGATCTCAAAATAATTCCCAAAATATGTCAAAGTACCATAGCAGAAACTAATTTTATCAGGCTTTTACTGCCTTTGTGTCCATCTGGCAGGCTAAGGATCAAGCACATAGAAAAGCGATGCAGTTCAGAGCTAAGATGATGCAAGAAGTTTCAGCACACACTGATGATAAAGTTCTCATGCAAGAAACTGGATTCACTGATTTTTATAGAGTGGAAGAAATGAAGATACCTGGGTGACATTGTGTAGTTAGTCACGTTCCTCCTGTGATGATTGTTTTGTATTTGTGCGCTTCTACAGTCTGTAAGTCCATGTTCACCACAAAGGTTGAGACTGTATAGACATTGCACATGTTATTGTTTCATGGCAGAACCAGATATCTTTTATCACTGAATCTCAGTAGGAAAATGCAGTGCAGAGCTCAGGCGGAGAGTATGGAAACATGGAAGCGAACAGTCTTTTTCTGAGGCCACAAAATGGGCAGTATCCATTAAAGCCGGTCCAAACTGTGCGTACAGCTCTTGCATTCAAGAGGCTTTCCAAAATAGCTCTTGGGGTGATACTGCGTTGGACCAAGATCACTGATCATTCCTGAAATCCTGTCTCCATAAGGTGTTTGTAAAGGCTTTACAAACACCTACGTGTGCTATAATGTGTGCATATGAATAGTCCCACTAGACTCACGGGGAGATCTTGTGGACTTAAACACATGCATAATTGTTCAGAGAATCAGGGCCTAGTTGGCTCCAGATAGGAAGCTGCTGGGGGAGTTCGTTTTACTGTTTTTACTTATTGCACTAATTGCCTGTTTGTTTTCTGACAGCCAACGCTACCCAATAATTTTTATAAACAGAGGCTCTTTCACAAAATCTACTAAATAAAAGTCACAGCTCCTGAAAATCAAAATGATTCTAAAGGAAACTTGATAATTCCCCTCTGTTTTTTTTCCCTATTGATGTTTAACAGTGGCATCAGATTGGGTCCCTGGTGTTCTGTTAGCATGTGGCTCTCTTGTTATAACAATAATGCAATTCAGCTGAAAACATGTGTTAAAACACTCTTAGATTTTGTGCACACCTTATTAATTATACTAACTACAAAATGATGGTGTCTTTGACAATCATCTCTATAAACTCTTTAGGTTTCTAAAATGATGGACTACCTGAATAAAGGTAGTGCTTTTCTGGTTTGTTGAACAGTTGCAGGCAGGCATTTGTGTAGCTACGTGATAGGTATATTCATGTACGCTGTGCTGATAAGCAGTTGCGCTTCATTCCTTAGTTGAAATAAAAGACGTGAGAGTGATTAAAAACAAACCACCCCAGGACTTCCTCCCCGATCTCCAACGAGTTTTTACCTAAGAGAAGAATAACGCGAGCTACATCTGAACTACAAGATAAAACCGTCTGTGCAAATTCTGTGCTTAGAATTGCTCCTAGCTAATTAAAACGTGCTGGGTTTTGCCTTAGAGGGTTGCAAACGCAGCAAGGTGAGGTAGGGGTTCGGAGGAGGGTGCCAAGCGCGCGCGGTGGGATCCGTGCGGCAGATCCGCGGTAAGACGGGACCAAAGTGCTGTTTCCTGGCTCGTGTAGCTAAGTAGCTCCACTGGTGATGTGACTGCTAGCAATCTTTTTTTCCCGCTTACAGTGGTGATGGGGAACAACACAGTTAGTCAGATTTTGAAAGTTTGGTGAGTTCATGCATTTGTGTAGCTGGTACTTCCATGTCCAGGTAGAGTAGCTGAGTAGGTATCTGTGCGAACTGCAGATGCAAATGTGTGAACTACATGTGTATGTTCAGTTTTAAAAAGGATTGAGACTTCTGCAAGTATATCCATATGCATTTGGGGATTTAGAGACATATCTACGATGAGTGGTATTTTTTCCCCCTTACCCCTTTGCCTTTCCTATACTTCCAGACAACACTTAAGAAATCCTTATCAAACCTGTCATAAACTGTTATTAGTGTGTGTGTGTGTGTGTGTGAACTGAGACTAAGAGTTGAGGCTTTAGTCTCAGGAGCTGAGACTTGAAGGAAGATATTGAAGATCACAAGTGTCTGATCAAAATTATCAAGTCTGACAATCCAGTGTTCATGCTAGAAAAAATAAAGTGTAAATCATAAGGCACTTCTGAAAACAGCAAAAGCGAGGTATCCTATTCTAAAATCAAGCCTCTTCCTTGTGCTCATTTTTCTAGTTCTCTCCCTTCTTTTTTCCTTTGTTCCAGCTCTGTTTTAAGCTATTTTTTTTTTGGTGTTTTGTTTTGTTCGATTTCACCATTACCTCCTCTATGCTGCTAAAGCAAAAACAAAGGAACTGGTAATTTGCAAAACAAATAAACAAAAAAAACTCACCAAAATTGACTGAGAGAAGGTGATAGGAATGTGGATAATATCAACGTAATTCCAGTGTTGCAGTCCTCCGTCAGACATGACTACAGCTGGCGTGGCTGGAGGGTTTTCAGGCTTAGACGTGAGGGTTTTGCCTGGTGGCCGCGTGGCTCGTGTGACCCGTGGAAGCAGTTTGCTTCTGGATTGCAGCTGTATCTGGCCAGGAACCTGCCACTTTGTTCTTGTTCAGCTGGGGGGAAGGGAGCTAATTGCAGGAGTCGCCTCTTTCCATGTGATTAACTTACATCCGTGAGCTTCAGTGTCTCTTCGGTTATCATAACTTACGGTTTTGAGCTGATTCTCTTCCAATGTTTTTGTTCCCTTCCCAAAGCGTGAGGGGAAGGTATTTATTATTTCATCTGATGTGTAAGACAAAATTCTACTCTTACGATGAAATGTTCCTTCCTGCTGAATTCACTGCTGCTGGTTAAAGCTTACTGCTACCTTGGGTAAGACTCTTGTTCCAGGTGTGTGGAATGGGGCAGTATTTACTACTTGCTATTGAAATTCCTTGTAAGAGCTGAGGCCGAAAGCTGATATTAACTGCTTTTTTTTTCTGCTGATGGCTAATAATGCTACACTAGTTTACAGGAGCTAGTTTACTACTAGTATGCTGTACTGGCTTACATCTGCTCAAAATAAGTAGTAGTAGAGATCTATTACTGGAAGCCTCTGTCTCTAGAGGCTTCTCTCATTATAGTAGGGAGCAGAGGAATACGAAAAAAAATGAAACGGAATGAAAGTGCTTATGATAAGATTAGGTTTCTGGAGATCTAGAGCAGGCCCTATCCAGTGGAGATGGGATAAGATGCCCTTTGACTGTAGATCAGGCTAATGCCAGTGGCATATTTTCCCTTCTTAAATATTTCACTTACTCTGCTGAGTTTAGGTAGCCCTAGAGCTTTTAGTTTTTCTTTCTGCAATAATAGTCCCTCACTGATATTTTTGCTTTTATACCAAGTTTGCATTAATGCCTAATAAGCAGGAGTACCTGGCTTATAGATGTGTCATTACCACTTTATCCTGGTGTGATCATCTCAAAGGGCAATCAGGGCGAGAACAGTATTGAGGCCAGTTGTGGAGCCGCGATGTGTGGCAGTAAGGACAACATCTGCCTTTCGTATTTCTGCTTGCCTACATAATCATGCATAGCTCTATTGTTCCAGGAGCTACTCAAGCATATAATAGAGTTTCAATGAGTTCAAACCTCCTGTTTTAGATGGTGTTTTAGTGAGCTGTTTTCCCTCTCAGCATGGATTAGATTTTTCCAGCCCTGTCAGTAACCTGGGAAATGCACGGAGAGAGTGTGAAGGAAATCATGGCTTCTAAACGTTGAGTACACAAGTGTACCACTGGTTTTAAAATGCAGAAAACGGAAATTATACCTGAAATGTATTCCTGATACCTGATCATTAAGGCTCTGTTAGTGGAAAGTATCAGTGAAAGCATGAAATGAGTTTCTGGCCCCAGAAAATCTTTTGCCCAGTGCATGGACTCATGTTTTGTCCTGGCTCAAATGAACTCCCATTGCCTTCAGCAGAACCAGGATCTCATCTGAGGAACAGCCATCCCAGACAGAATTTGTCCCCAGGTATTTGTCTTAGTTTTGTTTGCAGATTCATAATGACAGTTCAAGGAACTTGCTCGATTTTGCTGGGATCGCATGGCGAGTCACTGGCAAAGGAGCTGGATCTAAAGAATATTCAAGTCCTGTGCCACGTTGCCTGCACCTTGTGCAATTGTGTGTTGAAATACTTTAATGAGAAATAATACCGAAAGAATATATTAAATGCTTGTGTGCGTATGTTACCTACTTCTGCTAAAATTATTTAGTGTAAACAATTGACCTGCACGAAACAGAAATGGAAATGCTAGCTTGAGCTAGCTCGTGCCATCCTGTTCACCAGCTGCTGCCTCCGCTGTTAATCCACTGCTCAAGCAGCGTATGCTCACAGTCCTAATTCCTCTCAGCCAGGTTGGTTTAAACTGTTTGACTTACTGCTCCCAGCTATTCCAGTTCTTAATTCTCTTCAGGTAAAATATATATATTTTAAGTGCTCATTTGAACTGCTTTGCCGACAGATCAGTTCGAAACCTCCAGCAAGAGGGTTTTTTTAATGAGCAACTGGGGGAGTAGCTTCTTGCCCGCACAGGCTGCTCCTTAAGTGTTTATCTGTGTGTATCCTTAAGACATTTAGGAGTCTGAGCAAGTCTAGATATTTAAATCAAATTAGAAGTGACTTCAGGTAACTTGCTGCTTTAAGTCATTTAATTCTTTAGGACTGCGTGGTGCCCACATCTGCTGCTAGCATCTCCATAATGATGAAGGCTGGACCATTCAAATGATCTTCAGCCGGCTGGGCACTCCAATCCCACGGGCAGCCTGCGGGACTGGCTTGAATACATCAGTTCAGGTTCTTAATTAGATCCCAAAATCTCAAGTAAACTTGCAGTGTTGTTGTTAAACAATTCCTGTTTAATTGCTATCTAATTTAGGCTGAAAATCCTCAGGAAAAACTATCTAGCTTCAGAAGACTGCATCAGTTCTGTAAACCTCAATAGAGATCTACTGTGAAACACGTATTTCTGTACTTTGTTTCACCAGAGTCTTAAAGATATAATTTAAGTAGAAGTCTTCTAATGGCTATAAGAGAAGAGCAGTGAATGAAGATGGTGGGAAAGCGTCAGACACAGTGAGGGTTCTGGAGGGTGCAGAAATGGATTAGAAAATTTCCTGTAGTCTTTGCTTTTCTTTTTAAACACAGGGAAAAGGCATCTCATCCTCTTCTTCAGGTGGGTAAGTGACAGAGGGACTTCCCCCCCCCCCCCCCCGCCCCAAACTGCTGCATGTAAACTTTCTGTCTGACATCTAGTCACTCTGAAATAAGGAGGTCTGGTGAGCAGATGTGCTTTGAGAAGCTTCTCTGCTTTCTCAGAGGGGAAACTTTTTTAAAAAATAAACTTGCTAAAGCCTTGTGCATTGTATTGCCCTTATTAGCCATTGCTCTTTTCTATGACCTGTTGATGTATTAAGGTAGAAACCTTAATACATTCACAGTAGAAAGAACCCATGTTTTAGAAACAAGAAACCAGTGCAGCTTGTCTTACCCTTTCTCCAGTGGACAGCATGCCATTATTGTCACACACTCTGGTTATGTTTAATGCAAGAAGGATACAAGTGTGTGTGTGGTTTTTTTTTTTTTTTTTTTAAGTCACTTTGCTGGTATTCTGCATTTTTATTCTTGAATATTAAATCCCAATTTTTATAGCCTTAGCTCAATCTGTGGCTTCATAAAACATCATAAGTTGGAGCTTAGCTTTACAGGCAAGCAAGATGATTTGATAAGCATGGGATTGCCCCTACTACATCAAATAATGTTTCCTCTCTTAGTATCCAGAAGCACTGAGTTATGGCACTGGTGCACTAGCCAGCCAAGAGATATAAGAAGCCCCATGCAATTAACTGTTTGAATATTGGCATTTTTTCCCCCTTTCCCCCTTCTCCAGAGATAAAAAGAGAAGTTCTTTTTACCCAGGTATTTTCTTCCAATTTTACCTCACAGCAGAGTAAGCTAAGTGCAACCTCTTGTCAGCACAATCATTATCTATAATTTACATGCAAGAAGCAACAGAAACTTTTAGGATGAAATGAATGTAAAACCAGAAACCTCTGCCCATTCCATCATCCAGCCTTGCAAGTACAGTAGCTGTGTCAGTGACTGTATTAAGAGCTATCAAAATGGCTTTGATGTACTGCTGGGTTTTGGTGTGATTTTCTAGGTTTTATTATTCCTCTGACTATCATTTGCTATTTTTAAATGGGACATAGTATTATGGGATATGAGCTGTCTGCCCTTCAGAGGGGACTCTCTACCAAATATCCCTTCTGCTCGTCTTCAGTGGCTCGTACGGGAGCCTGTTAATGATCCCATGGTAGTTCAGTGTCCTCGCCGCCGCTTACGCTGTTTATCACCAAAGGTGATTCGGACGTTCAAGGCGGTACGCAGCACGGGAGCCGCACGCCGAACGGCACGGCGCGGGTCCGCGGCTCGCTCCACCGTCTTCTCCGCGTTTCTTCCCCAAAGTCTACGTTAAATGTCGCCCCTGCTCACTTCTTCCTTTCCTTGTGCAGGTGCCACAGCTCAAAGCTCCCTCCTTGCCTCGAAGACCTGTGCAGGGTTTAAGGGCTGTTCCGATGCCTGGATGAGGCATATTGGTGAAGGGAGAGAAAAAGAAAGTTACTGATGAAGTAGCATTTAATGTGTGCTAAATGTCAGTCCCTTTTTAACAGAGCTGCCTGGAAGTCACTGGTTTCCCCACCCACAGACTTCTATTGCCCCCGCAATCCATTTTGTTTCTAGCTTAAGTGAACTCAGATTTACAGCTTTGAACTGCCAAACTCCAATCCTCCAAATTTAAAAGAAAATTCTTTTCAAATCTAACAAAATCTGGTGATCTTCTGCATCCAAGTTCTGGGAGTCAGTATTGCTTGGGGAGGGGGGATTGAAACTGATAATTGATTTGGCTTTTAAAATTTTCTTGGCTGTTTCAGGGAACCCTTCCCTTCCCCACACGTGCTTATTTTCACAGCTCTATTTGGTCTTATGCTACATTTCTTTTAGCAAAATTAATAGCTTTTTTTTCTTGTCTATCACTCTAATTAGCCTCCAGTTAAACTTATTATGTCAAACCTGGAATTACAAAACTTTAACAGCAATATCAAGGTACCTCACCTGGCTCTTCAGCCAACTCTGTTGCAAGTACAGCTGTGTTCATTTTTACTATTTATTTGGCTTTTTTTATTCTTTTTGCTTCACCACTGGTAAGACTCTTGGCCAAGCTGCTGGTTTTCCTTATAAAGGAGTTATCCAATGTATTGCTGGCAGTGCCTTTAGGGGGAAATGCATAAGTTGGAAATCAAGCTTCCAAAAAAACAAACAGCACTTCTGATTAGTATCTCATATTGTTATCCTTCCTGCTTCATTTGTTTTCCAGATGGGCGAAATAAAGGTCAACAACCCTAGGGCAACACTCTGATTTGAAAGAAATTTCCCTTTCAGAAATCACATTTGCAAAAATAGCCATAACCAAGAAATGAGAAACATCTTAAGAAATTGGCAGTTCAGACTAATCTTCCATGTAGTTTATCTTCCTGAATTGGTGATATCTTATTGTCCATGCAAATTCACTGGTAATCCACTTCTGTTCTTCTTAGCTTTTTAAAATCACTTTTTCCTTCTTTATTCTAATTTTGATATAATTATCACAAACAAGCAGATAAGGGAGATTACTGTGCACTTAGTTTTTTTTAGAAGAAAAAAAAAAAGAGAGAAAGAAAAGAGACAAGCTACAGGCCGATATAGCCATACTTTTGCTGGAAGGGAAAGTCAGAACTATTGCATCTTCCAGTTGGCTGGAGGCTCTTTTTACTGGTGTCTGTCTCCCCCACTCGCGTGCTCCTTCCCATTGGCCTTGAGCATCCCGGGAACCGCTGCGCTCCGGGCTCTCGCTGGTTTATTTCTGGCGCTCTGCGTCCAGCCCGTGTAACAGGCCAGCGCTGCACAGCCCATCTCCAGGAGGTAGTCAAGCACCATATATCCATTTTGCTAATAAGAGAGTAAAGAGGGTCCATGAGATCACTTGCGGCAGAGCTGTGAATAGGACCCAGCTCTCTAAAACGACAGAGCCATGTCTAATCTGTTCGGTCACGCCGCTTCTCAGCGTTAACGTGCCGTGGTCTCTCAGCGTTAACGTGCCGTGGTCGGTGTAGAAACCGGGAATCTTGATAGCTGGTTGCCTCTGACTGACTCCAGCGGGTGCCTACTAAGAAAATGTGGGTCATGTCTCCCTCTAGGGGCTCATAAAGAGGATAAAACCCAACTTTCACTTGCTGATGATGCTTTAAAAGCACTTGGAGTCTAAATTTGGCAATGGTCCTATGCCAGAGAGAGAAAGCATGTTCAAGCATTTAGCAACTGTAATATAATATGAGGCATGTACCCATGGAAAATGCATTTTTAGAAGTTCAATGTTAAATAAGCTTTCTGGCAGAAATGAAATTTCTGTCCTGTATTTGGGTTACGTGGAGGCTGAGCTGGAGGCCAGTCCTTTTGCTAAGGATGGAATAAGGTCAAAGGGGTCTTGTCGTTGCTCCTTTCAGTGCTCCAGCTTGGGCAGAGAGATCCTGCTGCATAGGAGTGGAGGGGGAGGTATATGCTGGCAAGATTAGATGCTTTGGAGATGGGTACCGCTCCTGGGGAGAGAGACCCTCTTTCAGAGGTCCCTTTGTGTGCGTTTGGTGATCACTGCTGCAGCCCCAGTGCGGAGGTGGGGAGAGGACACAGGCTTAGTCTCTCAAGTCAGAGAAAGAGGAAGAAAATTGTCCAGAACTTCAGGCTTTTATTTCAATATTTTATTGAAACGGAAGAATAGAAGCATTCAATTGAAATTGAAGTATTTAAACACGTTCTAAATAGTCCATCAAAACAAAGTTGAAATCTGCAGTTTAATCTGATGCCTCTGTGGACTTCCTGGATAGCTCATTTTCTGTTTTCTACACTAATGAGTAGCAGAGGTTTTCTTTTCATCAGTAGCAAGCAGCAGTGATGACTGCTTTGTGCCATCATTGGCCTGATTACTGATCTGACTGAAACTCCTTGAAGAAAAGAGTTCTAATAAAAAAAAAATCATTAAATCAATATGTAAAGGATAATCTTCCTAGAGGTACAAATAGGAATTACAGAAGCTAAGAACCAGCCCATATAATCTGAATGACTGGTTTTACATGAGAGATGAAATGTAGCTCTCGAAGAACAACCTTTAGTTAAGGCACAGAGCTTCATTTCACCTACTTCAGACTCTTAAAATTTAGACAAAAGCTTCCTCAAATATCAGCTGAGAGATGGGATGAGTCATCTTGTGGAGGAGCCTGTTCATTATCTGTGACAGTACCATCTGCGTACTAGGTGCCTAGCTTTGTAGATGGCTCAGGTTAGCTGCATTTCATCTCAGCCCTCTTGAGACTGCTTCATGGCCCATCATGGCCTGTTCCTGAGGACTAATGAAGAGTAGTGGCAGCGTCACTGACAAATAATCTAACTAATTTTTGAAAAAGCCCAAACCAATTTGAGTACAGTTATTTTCCCATTGACTGGAGTGTAAATCAGGAATCACTCCTGAACACCGAGCTTGCACATCAAGGGCTTTGCATGCAACTTAAATAATGATGATGAACCTCCAGATCTTGCAGGATAACTTCCCCGATGATATGAAGCTGAGGTGAGTCGGAGCAGAAGCAACTCGTGCATAATAATTACTACTGTCTTGTTTATGCTAACCCTTAGTGGAGAACACAGTTAGCTTAAAATAAAGCTGAAAGATTTTGCCAATTTGGGGATCGGAGGAAACTGTATTCATGTTTGCACTATGAAATGAAAGATGACTTTGCTGCTAGAGGTTGTTTCACAGCATAACGAGAAGGAAAGACAAAAACATCAAAGCCTTGTACTGGCCTAAAATATGGAAAACGTATCAGCCGTTCCCACGAAGTCGATCCTTATTTGTCGTTTTGGCTGAACTGACGTTGCTGTCACACGTTGTTGTGGCCGTTCCCGTGAGCCCTGCAGTTTGAGGACTTTCTCGGCGGCGGGTGGCTGGCGGTGGTTGCAGCTTGGGGAGGTGGATGTGCTGCTCGTGGATCTGACTCCTGCCTCGCAGGTTTGTGCTGGGGGTGCAAAGTGTAGGTGCAGCAGCTGACGGCAGCGCTCGAGGGCTGTGTTCAGCTCCCCACGCGTCCCCTTTGCACCTCCCAGGGAGGAGAGGTGAGGTCAGTATAGCCCTCTTACCGTCCTTCCTCTGTGATCTGTTTTGCCTCTTCTATGCGTGGATTCTTTGATGAATTCTCGAAAATTTTGAGGCCGGAGATGAAATAATTGGGTTATTCTCCTTAACAACAACTGGCAACCCATTTGCACCGGCAAAGACCTCTCTGGAGTTGCAGCCCTGTCCTTAGGAGCTTGCCCTTGCCGTCCCACGGGGATGGGCTCAGAGCTGCCAGGACAGAGGCGCACGTACTCGGGAGTGTTGCTAGTCTTGTCGGACTTAACAGGGCAGCTCAAATACTTAAAGACGGCTTGGGATCTGGACTTGCATGTAGTATTTTTTTTTCCCTCTGCCTTGCATTTAACATTAATTGCAAATTTAATGGATATTTTGGAAAAAATAGTATAATGTTGTATGTGTGTATGTATGTGCATGTGTACGTAGATTTATACATACTCATGTGTGTATGTATATACTGCATATTTATTTGTAGTCTTTGTCTGTTACCTGTCAGGACCATAACAGAAATACATCATTGCTGTGCATGCCTTTATCCTGGCAGGAAGCCATATAAGTAATTTAAAGGCTCATGTCTTGCGGAAAGGACGTTTCTGTGAGAGCAGGCACTGACGGGATGTCGGTGTCGGGCCCTATGTGGTGAAACACCAGTTAGCCTATTGCCTGGTGTTTTAATCACATTCCGGTACAAAGGCTGCTGTGGAGCCAGAAACAAAAATTATATGAAATGTGAAGTTTTGGGATATTTTTAAAATGTTATATGAACTCAGGGCCTAAAGACTTCATATCTAAACTGTGATTTGAGTAGAAGTTAGGTGTTGATATCCAGTACTGCAAGACCTGGATAATGCTTAGAAGGCTTAGTTTTTCTTTTTGTTTTTTTTTTTTTCCCCAAGAACACTAGCAACAATACTCTTGAAATAATTTTCTTATTTTATTTTTTTTATACCTACTTCTTGTAGCTAGTGCCTTGGACACATTTGCAGGACCTCAAACCTGCCTGTGCTGTTTGAGGTACTGCTCTGCAGTGACTGGTGCATTCAGGGCCGGCAAGGACAGTACTGGGGACGGGCACCACTGTAACCAGACGGAGGGGACCCTCATGATCCCTCCGACCTACGTGGAGGAGCAGGATGATCAGTCTGAAAAAATGCACCTAGTAAGCAAACCCGACCCTTGAACGCAAGGTCTGATTGTCATCTATGGAGGTATCTAGAACATCTCCAGCTGAAGTCCCATTTTATCTGGTGTATTTTAACTATCCTTGTAGGGAGCTGAGTCTCCCTGTCGTACCAGTGCTATTTAAAAAGCAGGAAAAGCTTTTTTTTTTTTTTTTTTTTTTTCTTCTTCTTCTTTTTTTTTTTTTTTTTTTTAGTTGTTGTTGTTGTTGAATGCCAGCTCTAGAATTGAGCACCCAAGAGCCTTTCTGAGTTTTTATTCGCCAGGTCTGATTTAACGTGATCAATGGTTCCAGTGTTAATAGCCTGTGAATATTGCCTTTGGACGCAGGGCTACTTCTTGATGATGTAATTCTAGAAATAATGATCTGCCATTGGAGTTTGGTGAATCGGGGCCACAATAAGCCTTGGATTTCTATGGCAACAGAATTCTTGAGACTTAAAGAAGGTGGCCTAAGTCCAAGTATCTCTGATTGTATTTTGTGGCTGCTGTGGGTGCTTTCTCAGATTTTCTGCTGATTATGCTAGTGCAATATTACAAAGAATTTATGCATAATGGACATAAATCTCACTATATGAGCCACCCGAGAGGCAAGAAAAATGGTCTCTGTCAAGGATCTACATACAGAAATACATTAAACAACAGCTCTCTGTAGATCAGAAGCTTCGGTTTAGGCTGTAGGTTTGGGGAAATAATGAAGAATAAAATTAGCGCTTTGGCAATGTATTAAACCTTTCTGTGGGTTTTCACTGGCATATTTTTATAGCCTTAAAGAATAAATGGTGGTGATAATAAATTTCTCTAACTTTTAAACTGATCTTCCACAGCAAAATGCAGAAAGCCTTTTTCTGTGTGCCGTTGCGGAGTTGGAACCGCTATTCATCTGGGACTTCAGACCACCATTGTAACTTCCAATTAGCAAAACATACATTAAAAGCGGCTGCATACCACGATGGGAGGCCTACTGATGGCTGTGATTAATGGCTGCGCATCTAGCGCTATTGCTCACATTTCTGCACACGGGTCTTAGCAGAGCTATATGCGAATTGTCAACACAAACTTAGGCAACCGCTGGTTATCAATCAGGGGAGAGATGCTTTTTAGCGTGTGATTGCGTCTGTTAATTACACCACATCTTCTGTTCTACCAGGGCGTGCACAATATTTTTCGGTGACTGAGAACTGCCAAATGTCGTTGATAAAGCTGGTTTAAAAACAAAATCATAAAATGAAAGTATGCTCATTCCTTTCAATGTGTTAGTTATTACAAAGGGAAGCGTGATGTTATTAAAGTGTGGTACGAGCCTTTCCCCATCACGTTTCTGTGGCTCTGGCTTTGTTATACATATTCTCATAAATTATTTTGTTGCTATAGCAATACTTTACTGGGGGCCTAATCCTTTCTCATTTTCAGTGAAGCCCTTTACTTTGCTCTGGCAGTGAAATGGGGCCTTTGCTCTGGCAAATTACCTTTCCAATTACATCTCTAGATTACGTTTGCTTTCGCTTTTCAGTGCTAATCTGGATTAGGGAATTCTTAATTCTTAAAATAGACTTGGAAATTCTTAGTAAAATAAGTAGGAAGGGATCCCATGTAAAATCATTAGGTATATGATGTATGTCTGTATCTTTGCGATCAGCATGGATCTTCTCATGCTATAAAGTCTCCTAAATAGAGATGAAGGCAGTGGGAAAAACAAATATACAACAAGAAACTCCGTATGTTCTCCACTTACAGAATGCTGAATTGCCTTCTGAATTATAACCCTTCTCATCGTTTAAGAAACATCTTCCAGTCAAAAATTTGCCATTGCCAAATGACACATCTATTATCCTTTTTATGTCATTCAGTATAGCTGGTCATCTGCTCTGTCTTTCTGCCTTGTACTGAATTGTTTCTCATAAACTAGTCTATATTCCCCTTATTTAGTTCAATCTAGTTTTATATATAGCGAGTAATGGATTTTCCACTGTTTCCTGAGGAATCTTTTTCACAAGGTAACAAATCTGCCTGCTGAGAAGCCTTTTTTCCCCTTATAATAGCCATCCTAATTTTTCCCTTTCTTAATTTCATCCCTTATTCTAGTTCTGTGCTCTTATTACCCTGCTAAGTATTTTCGCCCCCTATTTGCTGTTTACACTTCTCAAATATTTGTAGACTGCTATCATGTCCCCTGCCAAGCTTTACATATTTAACTCATTTAATCTTCCCTTGTAAGGCAATCCCACCAGGCTCCTAATCGTGTTTGTCGCTCTCCTCCCAGCTCCCTCCGGTTTGTCAGTGTTTTCTCGGGGCTCGTGAGCGCTGGTTTCCCACCGGCCGGCCAGAGCCGTAGTTGGGCCGCTAATGCCGTGTGTCGCGCGCGTGTGC
The DNA here is from genome assembly GCF_028389875.1 of Rhea pennata. Lineage (NCBI taxonomy): Eukaryota > Metazoa > Chordata > Aves > Rheiformes > Rheidae > Rhea > Rhea pennata. The sequence continues at coordinate 2,862,645 of NC_084673.1, read as the reverse complement.
CGAGGGCTGCTCCGCGGTGCCTACGTACGTGCCAGGAGGTGATGGGGCTGGTTTTGGGTGGAAAAAGCCTGTGTCTGGCGCGGGCGGGCGGGCTCCAGGACCACGCGCGGCTGCAGGCGTGGGGCAGGAGTACGAGGGCTGCGATAGCACCGCGAGCCCGTGGCACTGATACGAGCTTGCACCGCGTTCGCAGTGGTGCTTCACAGCGGTGATCGCTCCGCCCTACGTGTTTGTATCGTGTTTTCCGCACTTGGAACGGGGGAAAATCAGCATAGCGTGCTTCAAAAAGCTTTAGTTAGGTTCTAGCATTGCAAACAGCATCAGCTTTATCGTATAAATATCTCCTGTTGGTAGCGACGGCATTAGGCACGCGGCCCCTGCACGCGCTCGCGCAGTTCCTGCAGCTCAGGCTACACCCCGGGCTCGGTGCTGTTTCACAGCTGCTCCCACGCTCGTGTTGTAGGCTGGAGGTAAGATCTGACATGCTTCCCTCAAGCGAAGCCTTTTTATACTGACACGGCATCAGGAGCCTTAAGGTAGTTGACCTTAAACATACAGAGGAAAAAGTGGCCGAGACACTTCTGTATTTTAGGTTATAAAAATAACAAATGTGGTCCCTTCCCTAAAGGGCAAAATGAGGCTTCCTTAAACTCGTGGTCAGGAAAACCTGCTGCAGGTCCTTCTGGGTCTTCAGAGAGACGACCTGCGGTCTCGCGCAAGCCAGGTGCATAGAAATCCTCTTTCTAACTATGACTACCACTTGCTTGCACTAATACAACTCCTTAATCTTGCCTTTAACGTTATTCCGGTGTGTAAAAAGCACAGATTTTCCCAGGCAGTGCTGCCGCAGCATGTCAGAGCAGCAGGAGCCGTCCGCTGGCTTCGGTGCAGCAGCCACCAGGCCACAAGTGTCCTCCACTGCCCGAGGCCAAGCCGGTCCTGCAGAGGCACAAAACCAGCCTGGGGGGAACAAGTGCTCCCGTTACTTGCAAGGACACTTTTTTTTGAGCCCAGTATAACTGCTGCCACATATGTAAACTTTAAGCTAAGTATTGTTTTAGTTTAAAGGCTACTGGAGGGAAACAGTCAGTCTTGACAAATATCTTTAAACATCCTACTGCTTAGTCCTGGCTTCTCAAGTGGGACTTCTTGCTTAGCAGTTGGAGTCGTGTCAAATTTGTAGCAAAACCACTTATCTGAGGCACTTTTTCCCGTGTTACTTGCCACCCACAAAGTTCATAATAAGTGATCTCCTAGTGTCCTCAGTCTGAAGTTTTAAAGTTCCACATTCTTTTCCCTTGCATAGAAAAACTTTGCCCATTTTGTTTTAATGATATGCCCCCTGCTCTGAGTGAGAAGAAACAGCATTCCCAGCTGTGCAGTAGGCAGGAGAGTGGGCAGGATTTTGTGATAGCAGAAGTCAGAACATGAGCTCTGACAGATCCCAGCATTGACATTTTTAATTTTTCCCCTTAAAGGTGTGTTTCAATCCTTAATGTTTCCTATTTTCCCTCTTTTCATCAGTTTTCCTACCCAAAAGAAATATTAATTTGGTTTTAGCAGGATAGGAAAAAGGATTTCTCCTTGTTTCGTGAGGCTTCTCACTTCTCGTGAACTAACATATCACTGAAGACATGTTGGAGCTGAAGGAAGTTTGCTTTATGGACATATTGAGCTCGTTTTGCCTGCTGTGCAGCAGAAGTGAGAAGCCCTGCGCCGTGTGCAGTGAGGTCTCTGCTACCCACCGTGTATGCAGGAGAAGCCAACCAAAAAAAAAAAGTTGAAAGTCCAGCAGTGAATAGACTGTGAAGATCTTAAATTCAGCCGGAGGGGCTTCCGTCAGTGGCAAGAGGTGACTATCAACCAAAACAGTTTTGTTAGGATCACACAAATTGGCATATATTTGAATTCCAGTCAGTTCATTCACAGCCTCTCCTATAGGCAAATCTGTTCACATGTCTCAAATCTTTCAACTCTTCTCTTTTGGGTAGAAGCTTCCACCTTCTTTACCTCGGCCTTCCTAATTGACAGAGTAGGTGCCTTAGTCTCTGCTATGCTGTTTTAGCGTCTTTGTTTATTTTTACTTTATGCACAGGGCCACTTGTACAGTGAAATTAAGCACCAGTATCTCCCCTTCTGGATGCTCTTGGGGCCAGGATGGAGATAGCTGGGCGCAATACAGGCGGATGAGAACTCTAGCCATAAGGAAGCCTGTGTAATTTCTCAGTTTAAGGAAGAGGAGGTGGAGTTGAGATGCATCTCTTAAAGGTTTTTTTCCCCCCTGAAGTCCCATGTTTCCTTCCTCTGAGTTTACTGATTGATATCAGTGTTTATGGAGAGAATAGCAAATTCCGAGTGGCTACTGGGACTCCGTCGTCCCTGTCAGTTAGGAAACAGCTCTGAGATTCAGTGCAGTTGATATCTTTTCGGTTCTTAAATGCTATTAATATACATGAACATTTTATACAAATATTAAAATTTTTGGCAGGATTCAGCTTTTCTTTTCTCCCCATTCAAAGGACCCAGCTGGGATTATCTTGGTGTCTTTGTTTTGTTTGCATTCCATGATGAATAATCCTAGATTTTGATCCTAGATAGATGACTTCCAATGACTTATCTGTGCTGGTAACGGTGGAGAACTCTCCTTTTTCCAAGGAGAAGGAGGGGAAAAAAGAAAAAGCTATTCCACATCCAGGTGACAGTACTAGCTGAAGTACCCCTGAGTCCTGCAAGACATGAAGTACTCTGGAATCACCAGGAGTTTCTGGGGAGATCTTTAAAATTTACTTAACTTGAAAATTTATCTTATTTCAGTACATGGGGTATTCCTACTATACAAAATACAATTTAAACTTATTCTCTTAATTGGAGGGAGGTATCATTGATAAGTAGTCATGCAACTTTGGGAGAAACTATTGCAATAATGTAGGCTTTTGCCAACCTCCTTTCTTCCCCCTCCTGTAAATGAAATCTGATTTTTAGTTCCTTCTCTTGTTTTCTAAAAAGATATTTTTATTGTCTACACTTGAGGTATTGTAAAAACATATGGGCCCTTGAGGTGTCTTTTCTCATAAGTACTTTTTTATCTTCTAGTTAAACGTATCTTAAAATGTGAACATCTTATGATATTAAATACAAAATTTTAGTTGCAAAAGTTCCTTTAATCAGATATGTTGATATTCCACAGGAATTATTCTATTGATATTAGTTTCCCTTATTTTATTATGATAGGTGCCTGACTTTCTCTTCTGTATGTTGTATCTACTGAGTGAGGGAGCTGTGAAGACTGAATTGTGTCTGAGTATTGGAGAATGGAAGAGTGGAGGAAGGAGCTGGTGCTACATGTATCCACTCCTCATCTGAAATGTTGCAATGACATGAGCAGATTTTGTGTCAATCCAAAGAGTTTAAGCAAAAAAAGTTTGCTGAGTTCATATCTAACACCCTTCTGTTCAATTTCAACCGAGTGTTTGCTGTGATCCTGACCCACCCTGATACTGGTCTCAGCTCAGTATTTTAATAACAGCAAACTTGATGCTGCAAATTTTCTTTCCAGTAAGTTTTACAAAAGTGCTTTTTAGTGGATGTTTTACCAGTCTCTTTTCATACTGAACACTGAATATTAATCTTTAACCAATGAATTTTTTTCATGGCCATATGACCAAATTAAGTGAAGGGTGTTTTTTTGTGTTGTCCTCCTCCTCCCCCCTGCCCCAAAGCGACAAGCCAGTTTTCCATTTTGAAATAGGAAGAAAGGTACCTGGGGTTAGGAAAAATATTGATAACTATGTACCTTGTTGAGGTCACAAAAGAATAGATATATTACAACTTTTCATCCATAGATTCTCAAGGTTTATATTTAATATATGAGATTTGGCACAGTTAATTTCATAGCTTGGTTTGTCATTAAATTCATTAATTTTCTTTGGAATATAAGTGATAGATTGTTCTGGATCAGTAATCATCAATATTTGTTTTGTCTGTGCAACGGACCTAAGCTCCAATTTCTCATCTAGAATCTGTGTTATGCTGGAAGAAGTTCTGTGAAAAGGCAAAACCACCCTGGGGATCAAGAGCAATTTTACTGCCTCATCTTTGAAGATGAAATTGGCAGTTACTCCTGAAACAGCTTCTCTTGACACAGTACTCAAATTTTTGCATTGACCCTAAAACCCATCTTGGTTTTGAAGAAAGGACACGCTGTTTTATTAAGATGAAATAGATACCTGATAAAATGTAAGCATTTTGTGCCTACTGCAGAATTCCGTTTGACTTGTACGGATTGCAGTGAGGGCTCTTTTTTTTGAGGCATGGGTGATGCTACAAGATCTGCTTCTCTTGCTGCACTGGGGATCTTCTTGCTTTTCCACACTTGTTAGATGGAGAGGTTAATGCAGTGGTTGCTGATGTCACCTTATAAAACTTCATCTGCTTCAAGTACAGGAGACTTCACACTGCACCAGACATGGGAACATATTATGACAAACTGGGGGAAAACCACACCACATAGTAGAAGTCATCAGAGAACGACATGACTTGGTTTGATTTTCTGCTGTTTCTGAGCAGTGCATACATAGGTGTGTTGCATTATTTACTTTCTATCAGCAGCATATAGGCCAGCTTTGAAATAGAAATATGTTACTTTGCCAGCCAAACTGTATAGCAGACGAGATCAACGAAAATGTACCATTTGCTTATTCAGACAGGCTTCCTTATCGCTGGAAGTCAAGTTTGCTGAGATATAGCACTTTTCTTCAGTACAGGTGCTGCTTCTCACATGTCATCCTTACTCTGAAGTTCTAGTTTTCCTTTAGGGACCCTTTGTTGTTTATCAATTTCATGACAAACTGAGGCATTTTTGCAGGGCAAGGGATGCATCGTGGGCACCAAAGGGGCTGTGTGTTCTGCAGTCAAAACGCAGTTGTGTGCTACATCTGCTCCCTGAAGTCATATTTGACAACATACCCTCAAATGCTAACAGTTTTCAGGTGGTGTGGCAATGTGTTCTGCACATGGTCTAAATTGCTGCTTTTCACATAGCCATCACATTTGCTTAGAAAGAAGGTTCTTTTCCAGTGCAGAAACACATCATCATCCTTTCCAGTTCCATCTGGTAAGAATAAAACCTGTAATAGAGTAAAACTGCTGTCTCTATACATCCAGGCAGAAGTTCCCACCTTATTGCACCTGAAAACATGTCTCCTATAATGGCCATCAAACAGATTTCAAACATGTGCAGACAAGCTAGTAAGCGTTATTTTGATCCTCTGGTAACTTGAACACAGAGTAAAGGAGTCAGGCAGAGAGGGAAGATGGTCCTGCTAGAAATATGTGTATTGGGAAAGATGTAAATATATCTGACAAAGCAGATGAAGACAGATTATGAAAATACCTGAATCTATACACACAGTTTTCCAGCCATGGGGGTCTGCAGAAACAATGAAGTTACTGTGGTATAAGAAAAATTTCAGCTCCTTTCCCAAATGTATTTTTACTCCCAAAAGATCAATATTTCTCAGCATCAAAAAGGGTTGCCTCGTACTTCTCTCCACAAATGCTTAATGTTGCAGTCCCAAATTAATGTGACAACACTCTAAACATTTTTGGCTAAGCCCCTTTAAAAGTGTAGGCAGCCTTTCCAAGAAAATTGATTTTACAGCCTGGTTGCCTTACCATCTTTCATCTTGGGTGGTGTTCTTGGCTGAAATTCCCAAAGAATGTCAAAACTCAATCTTATTTACATCTGATAGTCTTGATCTTCAATTTGCGAGAAGCCCGCTATGGGGAAGGTGCCCATTGCCATTGGCACCGGAGCGGCGCCGGTTCGGTGAGCCAGGTCCAGGCATCCCTTACACACCTGCAGGCTCCAGGAAGGAGCATGGGCAGCTGCCAACTACAAATGCAACCAAAGTGGGGTGAAGAGAAGCAAACCATGCAGTATCACACAGTTATACTGTACAGCACTTCAGTACAAGATGAGAAAAAAGCTTGCCAGCTATAGCTACAGAGGGAATTAAGGAATGCAGATTTATTAATCCCAGTTGTTCAAACCAAATTCCAGCTCAGATAACATCTCTTTTTCCCATGAGCTAAGGTTTTTATGCTAAAACTCCTCTTTTGGAAGCACATGGAATATTTTTCTATTCCTTAGTTGCTCATGCTGAGCTATTGATTTTTTTTCTTGGCTCTAATCAGATGTTATTGCTTTCTCTTAATTTAGTTTTATAGCTGTTTAATTAACACTGTTCTTAAATAGAATAAAAAATCCCAAGGATTTAAGGAGCTACAAAAACTATAGGAATCTGATTTGTTGTGTATTTCAGGTAGGAGAGAGCAACTACCGTTAGGTCTTTATCTTTGATAGGCCTATATAGTACAACAGACGAGATCATTTAGTCAGTTAAAAATCACTCTGATTAACTTCCAGATGTTTCTTTAATTTTACAGGACATTGAACCGTGAATAGTCGTTAAACTTTATCCCTTTTACCTCCTGAGTTTTCAGACAGAGAAAGAGATAAAAGAGCGTGAGAAAATCATTCCACTTTTGAGCGATAATTGCGTAAGTGAAAATTCAAGACTAAACATTTCACTGTATGTATTGCCAAAGAGAAAGAGGAATTTGGAAATGGAAGGGTTAATATGCAGAAGGCAAAATTACTAATAGAAAGTTAGGAGACCGTTGCCTAGAAGAAAATGGGGGAGTATCTAAAAAGGTGTTTAGGGGGAGAAGCTTGCTTGCAGCAGGGCTGTGGTCCTGGTTTGCTTTTAGGAGACCGGGCAATAACCACTGAAGGAGCCGGACACCCTGGGTGTGCATCTGTCCCGGGAATCTAAGTACTGCAGTAAGGTCTCGGGGTGAAACCAGTATGATGAAGAACGAGGTTAATCATGGGTCTTGCGGAAGCTTAGTATTGCTAAAGTCAAGCAGTAAAAACCTCTCTGAATAACTAATTTGTTTAATAGCTATCCTTTACCCTGTAACTGGCTTTCATTGAGACTGTCTGTCAGCAAAAACATTTTTACTTTTAAAATCAATTTTCACTTGCTGAAGAACAAGTTCCTGAGATCCAGTATTTTGCAATCCTACATGACTTCAGTGCGAAACAAGTGTATTTACTCCTGTAAAGCAGTTTTCTGGATTATGAATTAAATCCTTCATAAAATTTCAATAAAGATCTCGAAGTTTCAACTTTAGAAAGTATGTAATAACTAAAATGCCTCTTACTAAATGCTTAATACAATATTGAGATCCAATAATTAATTTATCTGTGATAGTATTCAATTCTTTTCTGCCAGCTAGTGCTGCAGTATTCATTTTGGTGTGTCATAGAAATAAACTTCTTTCAACTTCTTTTCATCCTTTTAATGCTGGAAATAGTATTGACCTCTGAAAATTTGCTGAGGGATCTGCAGTGGATGGTGTCAACATTTTAAATTTTGTAAAGATTCTGGATTTTAACTTGCTCTCTGTAGCATTTAGATATTTAAAGGTTACACAGAATTACTTTTAGTTTATGACATCAGTGAAACTATTCATGGTGTATATTGTATATTTGGACGTACATTGCCCAGAGGTAACGCTAGTAGGCTTTGGCTTTCTGAGAAAATTCCCAGAAAAAAATTGATTCAGCCTAAGAAACCCTGTGTTTCCCTGCAGAATAATATACAACCCCCCCATTGCAAGCACAGCCCAGCTTTCCCCTCGCGTCGGCCAGCTTCGCAGACCTGCTCCTCTAATCTGCCCTGTTCGTGTCATTTAGCAAATCACTGGCTTGGAGCAGCGCGCGGGGGCCGTGCACAAGCCCGCAAACCTCTCTGCAGGGAAATGCAGGCTCTGTTGTCCTACCACAACTGCGCAAGGCAAAGAGAATATTTCTGATCTCCCACTTCCCCTTGGTTAAGGGGAAGCTCAGTACTTGGAAGAAAAACGCAATACTCAGACCATAATGCCGATAAATTAGCGTGTACTCAGAGTGACTTTCTGCTATTATTGCTTTAATTTGTCACCTAAATGCTGAATGGAAAACCAACTGGATTTTTAACATCTCTCTGTAATTTGTATTTACCAATTAAGGACCAATAAGATCTGTTCGTGTAGTTGCAACACTTTATAAAAGGCCCAATAGAGGCTTTTTCTGCATTTTCCTTGTAAACAGCGTCATTTTACATTAATATAGTCTCTGTTTTTGTTGAAGCGGCTCCTGTGTTTTTTGTTGGTTCTTTGGATTAGAATGGCTGTTATGAATTTGACAACAGTTATCAAATCTCCCCTGCAGCGGACTGACTGTCAAGGATATGATGGTCAAATGTTTCACATATTGCAATCAAACCATTTGTGTTTGGTTTGAAGAATTCCAAAAGAAAGCTGTCAGCTAAGAAATGAAGTCAAAGTAGCCTGAAGCTTTTGGAGCATGTTGATCCAATTATGATGATCCACTCATATCCTTCAGCTTTTTTCAAAATCAATTTTCATTTTAGCTCAGGGGACGTTTTTTTGGTAATGCAGAGAAACATCTGTAAGGGTATTTCAGATGTGTTGTTTCAGGAAATTTCTTTTTTGTGCAAGAGAGCATTGAACTCTACACATATTTTGCAAGTGTCTTTTGTCTCCAGTTCACACACACATGCATTTACATTATTCATTGTCTGCCTGCATGTATATTTGTGTGTATATATATGTATGTTATCAATATATGCTAATCTGAATATGAATGTATGAATATGAATTTCTTTACCTGTATTCACTCCAGTTGCTACAGCAAAATCCCAATAGGGTGAATAGCCAGGGTATAAAGATGTAAAGCAACCTAAAACATGGATGTTGTGGACCAGATTCTGAGCTGCTGTTTAACAGCAAAGCTGTTTTGTCTTCTACTAGGCTATCACAAAAAGAAACTGCTGTGTGTGTGTCAACATAGCAAGTAAGTGGTTAGTTATATATTTTAATTCCTGTAGTTTAATGGAAACTTTTGAAAGTGCCCAAATATTGGTTACTCTATGGCCAGGCGGTGAGTCTTGGGCTGTCTGTACCCAATGCAGACTGAAAATGATGCCACAGTGCGAGAGATGTGATCAAGTGCCAAAATCGGTCTCCGTGTGATACCTGCTCTGCCTTTGGATCAAGCTGTGGGAATACAACCTGATTCTCTTCTCACTCATTCCAGTTCAAGTAACCCTGTCATCTGGACCTACCTTTCTGAATTAACCCTCATGGAAAAAAAAAAAAAAAAAAAAAAAAGCCTTGCCAAATATTTGGGGTGTCAAGGTCTAAATTTTTATTTTGGTGGGGGCCGGTCTTGTGACTGCTAATAATGCTAATCTAAATCCGTTCAGTGAACTTAAAGAGAATCTTGGCCTCCTTGAACCCCATATTTGCCAGGATCTCCATAAATTCTTCAAACTGGGAATTATTTCGGAAACAGTCTTTACACCCAGCAAGATGAGAGTCTTTCAGTGATCCATAAATGTTGTTCAGAAAACACCTGCATAAAATCCCAATCATTTAGCCTAACATTAAGAAATATTTAAGCCCCTAATATAAGAAGAAAGTGAAATTTGACCTTTTCTCCGTGATTCATCTTTAAGCTTCACGTATAACAATAACTCTGCTGTGAGCATGTAGAAGTATGCATTAAAGAGGGGGACTATAACTATAGTAGCACAAAAATTTTCCAAATCTAGTATTCATACTCATAAACAGAAGCCTAGCACAGGTTTATTAAAGGTCTTATAGGCCCCAAAGTTGTCTGATAACAGGTGCCCAACTACCATGAACATGTTGTGGTCAAGAGGAGGCATAAAAAAGAAACAGATACAACAACTTCAGGGGAAAATAATAGGGGAAAATAATAGACACTGTCTGGCTCCCGATTCCTTGAGCTTAGTCTGGTGGTAGAAAGTCTACTGTTTTATTGCCTAAGCTGTAGGGCATCCTGCTCAAAGAATGTCTTGTACAGTGAGCATCGTGATCTTGGAGACCCTTTATGCCTGCTTTTTTGACTTGCGATTTAGCTAAGAACACAGAAAGCTATTCGGTATTGTTTGACTTGTTAAGGACTTTTAGCTTCTCTATAAACATCTTATTTAAGATCGTATCTTCTTGAATTATGCTAATAGTTGCTACAATGCAAATGCTACAGTTGAAATGCACATTTAACTACTGTTTTAGCAGTGTACTTGGTTAAACCAAGATAATTAATATTGATTGGGTAGCTTTTCTGAGGTATAAGGTAAAACAAGGCATAGCTGGTGATGCCTAAGTATTGCTGCACCTTATAATATTAGATTTTAAGAATAATTTTGACAATTACTGGCTTTCAGTAGAATCCAGATTTATTTTTATTTGGTTCCAAAGTCCTGGCATTTCTTAAGGAAATGAAGAATTTATTTGATAAACCTCAAATACCCAGCAACAGATTCTGAACACTGGCTTTAATGGAATGATGCTGAACTGCACAAGTTGAAACTCTCATCCCCTTCTGTCCTACTTTATACACAAAATTTGCAGTAAGGCAGTGCCAAATTCCATTATGATTTTACTAGGAACTGGATCAACTCCTTAAAAGCAGTTATCTGGAAAGCAACAGACCAAGAGATCCTGAATACCTTGCCAAATATTTTTATGAACTGATGATGGAGAGCTACGGTGAGATTAGAGATCACCTTTCAAACCTTTTGGCCTAAATGTACTTTATCTTGGACTTACAGTGTATCCATCAAATCATGAAGTTAAAAAAAAAAAATGAGGCAGTTGGGTTTTGGAGTTCTCGTACCATACAGTAGAGCTAGTGTTCAAAAGACTCATTCAAAAATAATTTAAGATTTTATTTAACTGAAAATATTTATTGTCCATCAAAGGATGGAAGCCCCAGAGATGGGCTAGGCATCCAGCTGGCAGATTTTCAATAAAATATTAATCTTTGTACAACCATTACCAAGCTGTGCAGTTAGCAAGGGCGCAGTGTTAGTAGCTGTTGAAAACAGGATCTTCTGCAAATACCAGCAATGGGGAGAAGTTTCTCATAGAAAAGCATGGTGGACCATATTCTGCTCTCTAATGTATTTATCCTGATTTTCTTTCTCCCCAAACCAAAGGATTCATTTCATTGTAAACCAAGCAGAGCATTTGCTTCAAGTCAAAATATTTTGCTGCATTTCAGGCTCCCAAATCTTTCATTTATAAAATCATAATTTAGGCAAACTTAAAAAATATATGCTTTTATATATTATTTTGAATATATAATTGTATAAAACTTTGAAAGCAGCCACACGAAACACTCAACTAGGTGTTTATGAATTCGTTTTGGAAAAAGTTCTTAGTCAGGTTTGACCTAGCAATCAAATCGGGTCCTCTCAAAGGTGCCCGGGCTGAGGCGGCTCGGCTCCGACCGAGAGCTCCGTTCCTCGGCCTCTCTCACACAGCCTTTCCTTTCTTCACAGTTTTTTTGGCCCCACTGCTTGGAAGGAAGAAAGCCCCGTGGTTGCTGGATGCGGCTAAATGTTTCCACCTTGTACAGGCTGGGGCTGCTTGCTGTCGTATGCTGGGATCCCTGCTGGCAAGGCAAGAGCCGGGTCAATGCAAAACATGCATACCGCCCTCTCGGGTGAAACAGGCCTTCTGTTCAAAGGCAAGTTGAGTTTTATTTTTTGAGAACAACATTCTGCTCTTGCTTCCAGCAGAATGTTTTGCCAAAACTAGAATAAACCGTAGATGAGTATTCAAATGGTTTGTCAGTTTTGCTGAAAAATAGAGTTAAATCCCAGTGAAGTCAAGATTTTTGAGCTGTTCCAGCCAAATGGAGAAACTGTGATTTATTTATTTACAACTAGAGAGCTAACACTGGCTTTTATAAAGTCCTTATCTCTGTGATACCGTTATTTAATATGCCAGCCACCAAATGTTATGGCCAGTTCTGACTGCAGCTAGATTGATGAGCCAGAAAGAGCTTGCTTGTTTTAAAATTCCAGTAGAGCACCCAGTGCCAAAGGCTTTAAAGGCTACTGTTATATAGATAAACATTAATAATACCCATATTCGTTCTCTTGTCCCTTGGTGTTTTTTTCTGGGGTAGAATTAGAGTAGCCTTGTGAGTCAGGCTCAGTTCTAGCAGGTTGGAAAGGCTGGAAATACACCAATGTGTTTTATATTGCCGCATTGATAAATGTTCTGATTGATGGGACGTCCAGATAGTTTTCTTATTCTAAGGCAGTTCCACAGCCCTGATAATCCTTCCAGGAGATCTGTTTTTCCCTATTTTGCTTCAGAAGAAGATCAATTCCTGCTGCTCTGAGGAAAGGTCAATGCTCACGGTCGGGCAGTTGAAGACGTGCGGTGCAGAACGGCAGGAACGCAAACGAGGTGGACTTGCCCCCGTGTCCCACCACGCAGATGAGGGCTCCTTCCTCAGGTGGGAGCCTCACCCGTTCGCGACGCGCTGGCGAACCGTGCCTCCTCGAGAGAGGTGACTGAACTGCACAGGAGGAAAAGCTTGTCATCGACGCCCTGGGCAACTAGGTTCTTGTGAAAGATTTTGTTTTGGACTGATTAAATTTTTGCCTCAGATACTAGATTGGAGAACAATTCTCAACCAGCTGTAGTGAGAGATCTCTATTCTGTAACCTTAGTTCATGCCGTTTCTCCCAAAATACGGGTAGGAATTGCTGCCACTTAACAGGGTGATTTTTACCTTCTTCACTCAAGCAAAACACCCCTTCGTTCACCTGAGTCTCTTTGGAGATTTTTACATGGGATCTGGAGATTCAGAAATACCTGAAGCAATAGTACTGTGATTTTGTCCACCCTTTGTCTCCCTCAAATTATGGCTAAAGACTTTCAAAACCAGCCAGGCTTTCAAACCTGTGCCAGCAAATGCGACATTGAGGTGGACTTGTTATTTACAAGCAGGCACAAAAGTGTAATCACAAGGCCAAGAGGAGAGTGGGTTACCTTTGAAAATCAGTGTTGAAATGTTTTGGATCTGTTTCAAGAAAAAGAGTGTAGCAAAAGCGTGTCTACTTTTTAAAACTGAGATAGTTTTAAAATACGAGGACTATCAGGATAAACTCCTTGTTGTTGGCCCATATATTGGCCTGCTACGTTCTCCTTGAAGAACAGCAACATTTTGCTGGAACACAAGTGTTGCAAAATGGCCTTGAAGCTGCCGTGACCTAACTAGCTGTAAAATTCAGCAGTGCCAGTGCTCAGGATAAAGCACTTAAAATGAACTGCATTGGGGGGGGGGGGCTTTGCTGCAATACCAAATGTGGCTTTAATACCAGCAAAAGATGCACCATGCTGATAACCACAGTTTTAAAATCTATACTCATCCTCTAAACTTACTGAACCGGCCAAATTTCAAGCTTGTCTCATGTCCTGGAAATATATATCTCCACTTGAACTCAAAAGGAGTGTTTAAAAAGCAGTTTAGATGTATCTTATAGTTTGTATGTTGAACATGCTTTATTCATGTTCCCTCTGAAAGTGACAGTCCATGGTAATTATTCCAGTGGATTTTGGGAAAGGGATCTTGGTCCACTAAGAACTATACTGAGACTACCAAATAGTCTCAGACAAATCTCTGGCCACATAGCCAGCCACGTTCAAGTGCTATTGATGAAGAGTGGTTACAGAAAGGTGAAGATGTTCGTTTCTCAATGGCAACCCTGTCTTCCAGTCCCATTGTATGGTAGGAATGGAAGTTGGTTTCATGGTTCTCTAGGAGACCCGATATGCCTCTGCTTACAAACATATTAACAACGTGCAGATGTTTCAGCCAAGCATGGACCTGTGTAAACACAGGAAAAACCTGTCCAGTCTCCCTAGACACTAATGTTGTACAAGGAGTAAAGCATGTAAAATTAATGCAGCTTATGGTATTGAAATAAGGAAAATGCTAATCTAAATCTCCAACTGCTATTACGAGTATCCTACAAACAGGATTTTGGCATCCCGAAACCACAGAATTGAGATTAAAACCTTTGTAAGCAGTAACCGACTCGCCTGTGAAATTTTGTAATTAGTTATTACCTTTTACTGCTGCAGCACCTTGGTGCTCTAGCTATGGCCTGGGACAGATCTGTATTATTGCTGCATGAAAGCAAACTTAAATATGAGATAAAATACAAGGAAACAGTTAGAATAGTATAAGAAAATGCTGAGAAAATATTAACCGCACGTCATAAATCTAATCTGTGCCAAATGTTTCTGTAGGCATTCTAAGAAAGAAAAATTTACATAAGGATTTAAAGAAGAATTCAGTAGCTCTTCCCCTGCACACAGGGCAGTTTGGATGAATGTGTGAAATTGTTTTTTTGAAAATTTAACAGATGGAACTTGGCAGTTTGGGATGATCAGAGGCAATTGTTGGCCTTCTGACACTGAGCTGGTAAGGGGAGATGTTCAGAGCTTTGTTGGATGAGTTCCTGAGGAACCTGCTCTAGCTGGACCTGCTGTGAGCAGGAGATCCCACTGGGTGGCCTCTGGAGGTCCCTATGGTCCTGTGAAGATAGAAAATGCTAATAGTTTGCTCTACAGATGAACAGGAAAGGCCACATACAAGCAATATTATGCAGGAAAAATCTGAGACTTAAACGTAGCCTAGAGGTTTAGATGTAGAGGAATTTGCAAATGAATAGAAAGTCAGTAAGGACCGTATATGGATCAAAAGACAGACTGTGGTGGTGTTTTCCACTGTGATTAGGTACACGTATGTCTGTTCAGGCTTGCAAAGAAAGATGAATACTTCTGATTAAAACATATTGAACCAGAAATGGTGGCTCAGCATGTACAGGAGAAATAAACAGAGCGGCTGAGAAGTTGAGTTGAGTAACGTGGCCAAAAGCTGCGGCGCGGCAGTCGAGTTTGTCCCTCGGATGGGCTCCCCCAGGGACGAGGTACGGGGAGGTGAGGACTCAGGGGAGGGGCTGACTGAAACTCGGATGGATCTAGCAGTAACAGGAAGAGAGAGAGAATATCTGAGCCAGGAGGGATAAGTGGGGCTGTCTTTAAGGGAGATGAACCAGCCTTGGAGGACCCCAAGGTGCATGCTACACGCTAAGCTGCAAGTACTTGAGCAAACACCACGGGATTACTGCAGCAGCGTTATCTTTTCCAAGGGAGGCAGGAGATTTCCACTGCTGCCTGTCTCCTTGACCCTTTGTGCTTTCTGCTTTGAGCATAAACCACTTATCAAATTCATGCATAAATATTGTAAAACTTTTAGAACTGTGTTTAGCTGCTTAAATTTCAAACATGAGTAAATGAAATGATTTTTTTCTTCTTCTTACTATGAGCTACTGCTCAGGGGCAAATACATAAAGATGATACATTTCAGAATTGAAGCTTTTGACTCGAAGTTTAGCAGAGTCATTAGTCATGTCATACATGCCAAGTCTGGCGGAATTTGGCATAGCTGTTTAAATTTAAACAAGGGATAAATTAAATGAACCTTTACCTAAGATATACTGCTGAGGACAGAATGCCTACAGTTACAAAACAGATACTAATTTATCAAGAACGGTTGGGTTCTCAGCTTCATATTAAAATACCAGTGGCAGCCAGGATCAATCCCTACAAATCTATCAAGAAAGATACAATTTGAATCAAACAATAACATTTTTAGTTAGGCTTGCATCGAAACAGTTTGGCTCTGATGTGTTTTCCCAAGTGAATTACCAAAGCAGGATTTGGAGATTCTTATGTCTTGGGAATTAAATGCTCAGAACTATTGGCTGTCAACTTGAAAAATGTTAGATCTGCATCTCTCCACAACTGTCTTAAGTTTCTTGGAATCGAGCCCAGCTATTAGCAGGGGGGTAAATAAGACAAAAATTGACAACAATGTGCATTACAGGGCAGAATGTTGACGGGTGAGTTTTAGATGTGAACGGTTAATGGATTTCTTATAACTGCAGTATTTGATTTGAAGCTTACAACATTTCTGAAGAAGGCTCACCTCAACTGCTCTCAAAAAATTCAAAAATATATTTCAGTCCTCTAAAGTACTGCAAAAATGCTAGGTAATATTTATTACAAATATACTTTAAATGTGCAGCTTTAGAAGTTTAAGTTCAGCAGAATTCAGTTTAGCTCTTGGCATAAACCATGACAGTAAAATAGAAATTGCTCAATGAAATAAGGGTTAAGTATCTATTATTTCCAAGTGCTTTCACATTATTTCCAAACTCCTCCTTTTGTTTTCATAATATACTGTGTAAGTTTTATGCAGGGCTATACTGTCAGACTGGGAGTGATTTTGGCTTTCCACAGAAATGTTTCTTTGCTTTATTATTTCTACTCATTTATGTCTGTGTTTGGATAGTATGAACCCTTCTCTTCCATTTAATGATCTAATGAGAGAAAGCCATAGCCTTTCCATCCAAAACCATCTTTACTAGGACTGAAGAGTCCCGAGATAAATGATAATTTCACCACAGAGCTGGTGAGTGAATGCTATTTGCAATGTGTAGGACAGTTAATATAAGGCAAACCTGTGGAACACTCATTTCAATAGGTTCATTTAGTCATACGCAAGAAGCACAAATACAGCAAAACACGACGCAAGCACCAAGTAACATGAAGAAGCCTAAAAACATATTAAGGCTCCAGTTCAGCTAGGCACATTAGCCTGAGGTTATTTAAACATGCATGTGGTCCTACTAAAGTCAATAGGTATATTTATATCCATGGAAAGTTAGGCATGTACCAAAATACTTTGATCAACTGAGACAAGCAAAATAAAGGCCTAAACAGCTGCTATTCTTTTGTCTTTCTTTTACAAGTAAAGTGAAGCAAATGAGTGTGATTTTTGCTTTTCTCTCGCCTTCCTGCCTTAGGAAGATATTTTCAACAGTATTTTTCTTATAGGTTATGACTGTGCTTCTGGACCTGCCGGTGGGTTTATAAGCCCTTTCTAGCTCTAATGCTGTCTAATCTTCTCTCCAAGTAGCCACATGTGATTTTTGAGTAGAGTGAGATGTTAATTTCTTCTCTAGTGTCATCACGAAATTTCACTTTGGAGTTGGAGATAGGTGTTTTGCCCAGAGCTCAAATAAACCGGGGGATAATAGTGAAGAATTTGGGTTCATAGGCTCTAAAAACAGTATATTTTTTAAATGCCTTTAAAAACCAGTTTCACTCAGCTGAGGAAACATTACCCCTGCCCTGTCTTGCCTTTAGTGAGCCTGTTGGGTTT
Organism: Rhea pennata; assembly: GCF_028389875.1. Taxonomy (NCBI): domain Eukaryota; kingdom Metazoa; phylum Chordata; class Aves; order Rheiformes; family Rheidae; genus Rhea; species Rhea pennata. Next base: position 2,845,451 of record NC_084673.1, on the reverse strand, counting down.
TTTCCATATCTACAAACAACTCTTGATTTTATTAGGAAGCAAAGGAAGATTTTTTTACACTTTATTTCCATGATTACAGGTATGCCTTATGGCACTTGACAGGAAATGACTTCCACGTATATTTGTCTGATGGAGTCCCTTTGGGGGTCATGATGTGCAATAGAAACTTCCAAACAATTTGTCAGTGCATGACTTCAGTGAGAAACATAAGCACTGGTCTGAATATAAGCATCGGAGCAGTTCTGTTTGATGAGACCATTTGTGCATGCAGCTAATGGGAGAGTGGCTGAACCAGAGTGACTTGGTGTCTTCTGTATTCATCCAAGTATCACCCACCTGGGACTAAAGAACTTGTAGTGATATAAACTAACAACGTAGACTCACCAGCTGCAATATCGTTAGGTCACCAGGTTGAAGAAAATAATGTTAAATGGAAAGCGTTTGAAGTATACCACAAAGCCTAAGGTAAGGCAACAGGAAGTTTAGATACAGCTGCTCCAATTTCAGCAGAGTTCCTCGAAAGGATGAGTTTACAAGTCCACATTGATCATTCCTCTCTGCAACATGTATATAAAAGAGCAATCTGAAGTTTCAGGAGTGTCAAAGCTGGATGATGATTCCATCAATTTTCTTTGGCTCTAGGTTTCCCTTCAGTGGTTGGAACGTAAATTATGAGAAACTGAGGGAGAACATTGTAAATTATCAGGCTCTGTCAACTTCAATATTCTCAACCTGATGGATTCCTGATTTGACAACAATCTGCTTGTCAGTCGCTCCTGCAAAACATTAACACACTTGATTATCAGATGTGTTAGCCAACTGTTAAATCCTGACGGATAGAACGGTTAAAAGTCCAGATACACAAAGGGCTCAGTCAGAATTTCCTTCCATTTATGGTATGAAGCATCTGTTAAAATCCAGGAGTTATTCTAAATCTTGCCATTGTTTGCCTTTGAAAGTTAGATTTTCTTTAAGATTTAGAGTATTCTCTGGGTAATCCTTGCTGAAGGAATTCTGGCTGTTTGTATAAGAAAACTGGACAGAGGAGCACAAGCAGTGTTGTCCAACTTCTCGGGGTGCAGTTAGCATTCCTGCTGGGAACTGGATGCGCTCAGCACTTCTGAAAATCAGACAGTCTCTTCGGAGATGCAGAAAATGGGTTATGTGCCTAACCCAAGTACCTTAGGCTGATTCATAATAACATTCAGATCAATTAAATTGAAGAATATTTTAAAACCAATAATTCAAGTGTTAACGTGTGTCTTCATAGCCAATGCAAAAACCTCACTTTCATTTGAAAGAGCCTTCAGGAAAATCATGTCAGTTCACTGGGATTTTACTTCTCCTTTTTTTCCTGTCTGGTCTGTAAATAGCTGCAGCAGAAACTGTCTCCTAGTTTGCGTTCATACAGTGCCTGGCGTGATGATTCGGATCTATGTTGGACAAATGAGAGATGCCAGCAGAAAGGGAAATCAACCAAGACGAAGGACTCCTGTGGAATCTGTAATGCACTAAAAGTGAGTTGCTCGTCCTCCCTTCCAAAGAAAAATAAGAATTTTAACAATATTTTACCAGCAATAACGGAGGGGATCCCCTCCAGCAATCACAGCACAAAATGAAAGGGGAATGTGGTAACGGCCTCCAGCATCTCTACTCAAGAGCTACAGTAGCAAGGTGGCCTGGAAATATCTAGTAACAGGAGTGCCTGTCCTTAATAAGCACTGTTGGTTTAATTGCCCCTATTACCGACTTTATCAGCAGCAGGAGGAAGAAAGGGATCACCTGTCAAGCAGAGTGGGAACGCCAGGACGGTAGGCAACGTGGACTGCTGCGCTCCGCTGAATGCGTAATTAAACTGCCAGCAAGCACAAGTAAGAAATTATGTGTTTAATCTGTATGGCCTCTCTTTAAAAATTCTTGCAGCTTTTCTTTTTTTCTTGTCTAAGTCCTCATAAAATAATGTGGCTGCAGAGCTGGTTAAATAAGCACTGATCATTCGTCTAGAAAGCTCTTGCACACACCTCCCACCAATTCACGTGCACGAGTTTTTATAGATGAGGCACTGATCAATTACCACGTTTAATTGCTAGTGTGGAACGAAAAAAAAGATCGTATCTTTAAGCATACTAATCCATCTTTAAAATTGAAAAGGAGTGTTGGTCATGTCTCCTTATGCTGTAAGTTATGATGGGCAACTATAGATTTGGGTGTTACACTCAGTACTTAAAAATAATCACCTGGAAACAAGCAAAAATACGAATAACAGCCAAGGGTAAATTCATCTCACATACATAATGTTCTAGTAAATGCTGATGTTGAGAGACAGGGAATGCGGTGCAGAAGGTGGATGTTGGTTTTTGCAATTACAGTCACAATCCATACTCGTAAGATTGAAGTTTTACATAGTGGTTGTTCTCGGGAAAATTTGCTGAATCCTAATATTTAAGATGAAAGCATAGTAAAGGGTGATTTTTTTTTTTTTTTTTTTTGTGAGAATTGTCTGATAGGTTTGATTTGCCGGTTCTCACTGAACCAAAACTTTCTACTGACTTCAATTATCAGCCAATTGTGTTGACCTCAATAAGGGTTTTTAGAGAACAGAACCTGTAGCATGAATAGGCTGTTCTGAGCAGAAAAGTGACTGCACAAAAATGGCATCTTCTTACTCATCAGTTCTGTTTCCTGAGGGCATACTGAGCTACATCATCTGACTTTAATGACAAAAATTAGGTTTTGCTGCTCTTTCCTCCTGCAAGACCTTCAGAGCTGGTGTACCAGGGCAGAGAGAGGGAGTTTGTGCAGCACCAGCAGAATTTTAACGAAGTTGTAGCTGCAGACGATATCTTCGTGGCGAGGAGGTCTGAGCCAGGGAGAACACAGAGGCACTTTCTTCCAGGTGCCAGGGTGAGTTTGCAGGGCTATGCTTGGAAGGGAAAAATAATTTTTTTCTCTTCCTTACAAGCCAAGAAAATATGATATGGAGGCACCGAGGGAGGAAAAACGGGGAACTCCAATCAGTTTTTACAGCTGGTTGTATTTACAGACCGATTTTCAAAGCACTATCTAACCTAAAGGAGAGGGGCAGCGGGGTAAAACGTGCTGTTATTTCACCCGCTCAGTTAACACGTCTGAATACTGCGGCTCTCTCCTCTTCTCTTTAGACTTTTATTCTCATGCATCACCGCAGGTCCGAGCTCTTGAATTCCCCTTAAAAGCTCTGGCTGTTTTTCAACAGAAGAATTGCATTACGGCGGGGGTCCGCGGGCGTCCTCGCCGCTCCGGCGGCGCCCCGGGAGCCCGCGGGGCCGCCGCGGCCGGTCCCTTCGCCCCGCCGGGGCTGCGAGCACCCGCAGGGGCGGGCTGGCCCACGCTTGTCCCCAGACCCGGCTCTGCGCGGGACCGTGAATCACGGCGGCGTTTTCCCACGGGGCTCCTTCAGTCAGGGAGCTTTAAACGCTCCCTGTTTGACATAGACCTGATTTATTGCATTTGTAAAGGTGACCTTAAATATTTTAATGGTAATAATTCTTTCAAGCGGTTGAATCGGTAAATGTGCTATGTTCATATTTTGGCATTATATACTGTAGGCAATTTAATCCACGTAAGTAGTTTCAGTGATATTAACACTGTAGGCAAACTGATACTAAAGTTTAAATGTCAAAGAGAGTTTTCATATTAGATCTAGTGCAAACAAAGCATTTTTTCTTCAAGTACTGAGGCATGAAATACCAGGAGATAGTAAAGACGGAGAGTGCCAATGAATCTGAAATAAACAGGAGCTGAAATTTATAGCATTTTCAAATATGTGCCCTATCCAAGGACTGCTGCAGCTGCACAGATCTATAAAATCAGAGATAAGAGAAAAACCTTGTAGCACTTCGCAATAAATGCACCTCCACCAGGTTATCTATCTGGATTTCTGTAACTTCTTGGAGATTTACCGTTTCACCTCGGATTTATTACCCCGCGGTGCGTGCTGCGGACGGCGTTTTACGTTTCCCCCATCACCCTTCTCGTTACGTAATGGCAGGACCCGGTTATAATCGCTGCGAAACTGCCGCCGCCCCCGTGCGCGGGGTGGGTTTTCTCCTTAAACGACAAGACCTGCTCCGCAGTCTCCCCAGATTCCCCTCATCCCTGGGAGGGCGGAGGCAGGAGACGCCGAGGAAGCCGAGAAGGGCCTGCTGCGCGCGGGCGCGGGGCCGCCCGGGGCTCGTGCTGCAGGGCTGGAGCCGGGGCTGGCGGCGGCAGCGCCCCGGGGAGCCGAGCCGAGCCGAGCCGAGCCGAGCATCATCCCGATCCTGCCTGAGACCTCAGGGCGTAGCACGAATCTTCATCTCTTAGTGCAGGAGGAGCTGAAGGATACAGAGTGCTGTGTCTCACGCCAGGATTCGTAAATAATATATCCCAAATCCCACAGAAACATTTACCTTCGCTTCAACTCCCATTTTTCACAGGGAAAACGGCCCTCGCGCCAGCTCTCCCCTCCGGCTCCAGCAGCCCCCGCGGCCTGCAGACGTGCTTTGCAACGTCCCAAAATTCTGGCAAAAGCACTGTCTAGTTTCGCAGCGCGTGGCGCGGTGGAAGCCGGGGGAGGGACGCTGCCCACCGACGTGCAGCGAACGCAGTCCCGAGCCAGCCGGCGGTGGAGAGCCCCTGGCTGCCTCCGGAGCAACGCGGCTGCGGGCAGGGAGGAGGGATCCCCTCGCCTGCCGACGTGACTCCTGCCTGTCGGGGACAGCGTCGGGCCACTGCTGCATCCACTGGGTGCAAAGTAGGCAAATATAGTAGATAACCGTGAGCTCCCCTCAGGGCTCCTGTCCTCTCTTCCAGCTAGGACGTGGGTCCGGACGCTGGTGCGCATCCAGCTCCCACCGCCCTTCCGTGCTCACCTGCCTCCCCGGCCGCTTGCAGTCTCTGCTTTGGCCTCGAAGCGGGGGCTATGCCTTAGGCATTCCCCTACCTTTCCAAGCAGGAGTATTATACATACAGGCACACGGCAAAAAGTGATGAATGGGAGAAGAAACCTTGCCCTGCAAGAGCGATAGTGCAGCTGCAGCGGCCACTCGCTTCGCTCCACTAGCGCGACGAAGACGGGCTCCTCAGGACTGTGTTTCCGCTTTTGGAGGAGAGCGTATGTCTGGAAGCAACCTGGGGCTTCGCTGTATTTCAGCACAATCAGTCATGGTTTCCCAGCCTGTAGTAAAACGAGATCTTGAACTTGGACTGGCTCGCGAGGCAAGATGGTAGCTGGATAATGAAGTTTGGGTGCGCGGTGTAAATGTTGCTTCGTAATCAGCCTGCATTGTGCAATGCGTATTTTTCTCCTTTCTTCGACACTTTGCCAATCACAATTATGCCGCTCCACACAATTGTTAATCAGATTTCTTAGAAGTGGGATGAAGCTGGCAAGCTGCCTCATTCAGCAAGCACGTGAAACAGTGTGGAGTAAGTGTCAGCTTTATGGGAGAACAGTTTGAGGACTGCGAAATGACAATTTTCAAACCATTTCTTTCTGTTACCCCAGTGCAGGGTGTGTACGAAATCCCAGTAGTAGGAATCACAAGCACTATGCACATGGGAGATGAGAGCAGGAGGGGAAAAGGCTAGTTAAGAATCAAAATATATAGGCTATTAGTGCTCTTTCCTCGAAAGATTTTGTCCTTTCTGTCAAATGCAGAAGGTTTAAACCCACTAGAGGTTTAATCCAGCCATGGTGAACGCAGCTGCTGGTGAAGTTCATCTGTTTTGCCTAGTTATACAGCACCAAGGCACTGAATGTGGTGGCACCCTTTACTCCAAGGTCTTTGGGGAGATCAGAGGCTGCTGACCTTGAAATCTTCAGACCTCGGCAAACCACAGTCCCCCAAGGGGCTGAGTTTTACCTCACCCAGTTTAGCAGTCTAAAGATGGTCGCGCACACCTGGGGCCTCTGTATATGTAGCTAGGAGACAGCACGCTGCTGGGGGAAGGTGTTGGAGGGTGCCTTTGCCAGCTCCGGTTTGGACTTCTGTACTTAGAGGTGGCAAATCCTACCTCAGCCAGCAAGGGGAAAAGGTCCAGTCTCAGTCCTGCTTCGACTCACAATGTCCCAGGCTAAGCCCTGCTAGACCCTCCTGAGCTTTCCAGGCTAATACAGGTCACACAAAGCCCTCAGCGCCCTCGAAAGCCCACGGGCAGCAAGGAGGGGACTTGGCTCTTTGACAAGCAGCGCATGTTGGCAAACGACTTCTGAGAAAACTCAGACTGGTGGCAGTTATTTCCTAAGTGTGTGGACTGGTGCTAAGGCCTCTTCAGCAGTGGTAATTGCAAGTACTGCACTTCCACAGTAGTGTACCTGCCCAGTCCCTTATGGGTCAGCACGAAGGGCAGAAACAGTCTTCAGCAGATGATACAATTTTCGACCCAGCATGTCCTGGATTTCAGCTGTTTGCCAGGGTCTTTCCAAGCTGATGGTATGTGAAAACGTGCAAACAGTCTTGCAAGTGCTGCTGCCTGCTACAGACTGAGGAGCAGAGACCTAGCTAGACAAAGCCAGCAGACGTAAATAAGATTTTTTCTTTGTGCTATATTTGCATCAAAGTGAACACTTTTTGTTTCAAAGTAATTATAAGCTCCAAAAGACTCATCTGAAAAAGCACTGCCTCTATGAGCTCCTGAGGGCAGGTGTGAATGCTGTCGTCGCTCAAGAGCTGTTTTCTTGCCACGGCGCTTGGTTTAGCAAGCGACCCATGCAACTTCCAGTCAGTAAACCCTTTAAAATGAAGGAAACAGTTACAAATTTCAGTGTCCTGATGAATCAGACCTAAGCTCTTTAATTAATACCCAGATTTCTAACCAATATTCCAAAAATAAAAATAAAATGAAGTAAAAAAAGATCAACCTGTGTATTTATGTTTCTATCTCTGGCCTAATTGTGCTTCATGTCACTGTGCGTCACACTGAAGAGCTTGGGCTTGTTTAATTTTAAGCTCCAGCGACACTCAGAAGAACTCAGTTTTAGTTGCCTCGTTGTCCAATTTTTTTATAGTGAAAAGCAGTTCCGAGCTTTCGTCGTCCTCTTCAGACTGACAAATAATAAGGTAAGTAAAGCCTTATCATGGCTTATTTTTCCATTGAAGATGCTATCATCATATTTAAAAACATATATAGAATGGCTTGTCGTAATTGCTGCTACATCAATAGATGATAAACCAATAAATTAAAGTAATGGTGCATAAAAGGATGAAATCTGATAGACTTCAGGCTTTATAAAAATAATTGGAGACTTTACTGCTGTTTCCATTTTTAATGGGGTGCTATGCAGTACAGTCTTGCAAAGGAAATGGAAAGGCAAATTAATCTTTATGCATCATCATCAAGCAGTGTAAACATGGCCAAACTTAATTACAATATAATAGACTGTTAAGTGTCTGCCCCACAGAGGTGTGATTGCTCTCATCCTAGTGATTACAGCTGAGATGACTTTCAGGCAAGGTATTCTTTAAAAAGCTCGTGGCAGCTTTTGCATGCACCAGACAATAAATCTGATTCGGAAGCCGTGTGCCAGAGAGGCAGCTTTCCACGGTGCCAGCTGCAGCAGAACTGTGTTCTAGAGACAAACACAGATTTACGATAGAGCGTTAATGAATTGTGGCCTGAAATTGCAGTATTTAGCCAGTAAAAACTTGCTTCACTTCAAAACCATGACGGGAATTTTCCTTTTGCAGTCAGCGAAGATGCAGCCTGGGTGCAGAAAGGCCGGGCTCAGCCTCCCGCCGCTGCTCACCTCCCCAGCCGTGCTGGGCTCTGGTCTCGCTCAGTGGCACACAGCGATGAAAAAAATCATACTGGAGCAACTGGCCTGATGCACTTGCATAATAAGAAGTATCTTATGTACTTGATATATTTCCTTTTAGAAATTATATACCGCCTTAAGGCGAGAAATGCGATGCAGTATGTGCTATACAATATTTTCCAGTCCTGTCCCTGGTACTCTTTTCTGTCATTAGCACTGCTACACATGACACAGAATGTGATTTTAGGAACCTATTGTACCGTTACCTCTTGTTCCGTGGTAGCAGCTTAATTTATACTTATGCATATAAGTATATATTTATACTTACTAGACATACTCTGCAGTGAACTTGCTTCTTTAATGGACTAAGTTCACTGAAAGAATACAAGGTAATATTTTATGTTTTAAATGTAGCTGCAAAATGCAGTTCATAAATCTCAGCTTAGAGGTTATTTGTGATAAATTGTTGAGAATTGATTCTGAGAAGAGAATACGTTTTACTGAATAATATCATGCAATCTAGATTTGATGTTTGTACAGTGCACGCAGTAGAAAATTCAGGCCAGGGACTACCTTAGTCTCAGGACGGCAAATTTAGTTATGCCTCTTTTAAAATACATTTTGAAAATTAAATGCATTAGGTAATGTTTCATGTTTTAATTCCCGATGCTGACATTGCTATGAATTGGTCTGATATCCAAAGTGGCATATTTCTTTCATACTTAAGATACTAAAGGTGTGTCTCAGTAACTTGGAATCAAAGAGAAGCATAATCTTCAATTCCTTGCTTACTCCAGCTGCTGTTTTGACTTCAACATACTTGTATGAGCTGGGCCCTTTGGGGTCCACAGCAGAAAAAGTTTCTCATTATTGAAATTATCATAGATGGGGAGAGGAAAGGCAAAAATCATTTCAAAGCTATGGGCATGGTCCACTCCAGATCACCACAGAGGTCACTTGGATGCACTTTGATAATGAGAATAAAGCAGCAGAGAGGGTATGAAATTTTAAAATCCTATTTTTCCGTGATCACATATGTATGTTGGTAGAGGAGTTCTTTGTACTGTAGTTTTTATTTTATTTCTTTAATTTGCTTTTTAATTTCCTCTTTGCTTGGCTATTGTACTGTTTTGCTCATCATTTGCATGCTGAACTGGTTTCATCCATTGTAGGCCTCCACGAACCTCTCAAACTCAGACTGCATCCCTGCATCTTGCTTTTACATTTTCACTTTTTGGTAATAGCTTTTACTAGCAGCCCAGTTTCAATTCTTAGTTTTATCCAATTCCTCTAAAAGCACAATGACTCTTCAACTAGAAAGGAAACAAAGTAGATCTGAATGATCCATATGTTGAAGTACTGTATTTTCATCATTTAAATGATAAACTTCCCATCAAATATCTACAAATGTACATTCATGACTCCCATCCAATGATCAATTGGCCAGAGGCACATACATTGTTTTAATTTATTTTGGAGTAAAGGTGCTTTCCTGCCGAGTTTGAATAAGCTTGCTATGTACCAAACAGATGTTCAATAAAAGAGAGACTTTACTGAATATGACATATAAACACAGAGAAAGAGGATGAAGGAAGGAAAATTACAGGAAGTATGGATCCTGGTTCATCAAACAACGGGCCACATTTTTAATCAGGGTCTTTTTTATAGATGGAGCTGTAATGAAACAGAAGGACTGGAGATGTCTTGAAAGAACGTAACATCTATGCTTTGCTTGTGTTGGAATTAACTTCAGTGAACCCACTGTGACACTGCACAATTTCCCCTTCCTTTGCAGCAGTGTGGTGGCTTGTGCAGTTGCCAAACTTGTCCTCACTGTAGGGAAAAAAATTAAAATATGGTTACACAGTCCAGGAGGATTAGAGGGTTTGGAGCTGGGCATATACAGGCTTCTTTCCTACTGGGTAAAATACTCAATTTTTCTCTTGCTGACTCCTTGAGATTCTGCCCTCCTATCAAGTGGGACCACTACAAGTGCCAATATGTCGAGCGTGTTGAGACCTTGCTCCCACCCAGCATGGCTCTCTGCAGGAGCCACCGTGCTGACGACACGAGGGGGCAACTTTCTGTCTGTGCGCTCTGCCTGGCAGTACAGCAGATGGGTAATACCTCAGTCTTCCAGATTATTTGAAAGAAAACACTCCCTTCCCATCCAAAGCCTCTGATTACTGTGTGTTTAACAATAACGTCAACAGTAGCTACTGGAAAAAGCAGGTGGCCTTGCAGCTTTTGCTTTGATATCTTTCTCCATTATTTTGGAGCATTCCAAGAGGAAAATTTAAGGGACATGAGAAAAAGCAGCAGGACATCGAGGAGTAAGCTATCTTGTGGGTCATCTTAGGCTAGAGATGGATAAATATGCTTGTAGGGAGGAAACTGATTCTGACAATCACCTTTTCTTTCAGTCCTTTTGTAACGCTAGCATTACGAGAGGCATATTCAGGACGATTCCTTCCGCGCTCACCTGGGGCTAGATGCACAGGCCAGGCTCTGGCGCCTGAAGCAAAGGCAGCTGCTCATTCTCCACCAGCTCCCGACCTCCCAATGCCCTGTACTGGCAGAGCTGATGGGCTTCCTCCCACTCCAGCCAGAGCGGTCAGGGCCAAACAGGTCCAGGCATGCAAGACACAGGGCAGATAAGGAGCAATATGAAAGTGGGATAGGGAGAGGTTAGAGGCTGGACAAGCAGCTGCCCACCTGGATCAAAAGCCTTTGCTCTGCAGAGTTGTGTATTTGCTAGCAAACTGAAAAATCAACTGTATTTATGTATGTATATACACACACACACACACATCATTGATGCGCTTTCTTGATCCTAGAGTGCCAGCTGAAATTGCTCAAAGACAACCCTAAGAGTGACAGCCCAGAGGGGAAAAACATTTTTTACAAGGCCCAGGTCTTGCATCTATTCAGGCTTTTTCTATTTGGAGAGAGAGGTAGTATGAGGTATATTTGCGGAGGCATTCAGGAGAGCAAACACTGCCTGGTTTGTCACTGCTCAGGGGAGATCAAAAGCTGCATGGTCCCTTTGCGATAAGGCTGTCTTGCCTTAGGAAGGATTCTTCTTTGTGCTGGGGGTTGCAGGAGGGATGTCCACCAGGGCCACTCTGGGTGGGCCGCCGCCTTCGACAAAAAACAGCAGAGGAGAAAGGTACGTACTCAGAGGGATTTTAACTTTAGCAGTGAAATAGAATTTTTTGTATGCTTGTGTCAAAGTGAAACTTGGTGCCTGGCCTTCCCAAGATCACCTGTCCAAGCCCAAGCCTGGCAGCCCAGCCTTTGCAGCTGGGCGTGCGCAGGGCAGCACAGCTATGTTTATGACATGCCTGAAATTTTCTTGACAGATAAGTAGACTCTAAGAGGCATCATTTAAAACTGGTAAATTTTCATACTCCACCAAAAACTTTCTTGTTTGCACATGCTCCCAAACATGAATCCCAATGTTGATTTGTTAAGGAAGACTCATAGTATTTTTAAGGCTAGTAATTTGCCATGCCTGTACAAGGGCCTGGTATTGATGTATTAAAGTGGTAAAAACTTGAAGTATTTAAATAGTATTGTGGTATTTTGGTAAAATCTGATGATACAGAAGGCTGACTAGCTCCTACTGATGCTAATCTTGGCACTTCCCGTCTGTATTACTTAGTACTTTAAAAATCAATCTTAACGATAGTAAGAATGTCCTGGAACGCAGCATGAATTCTTAGGGTCAGACTGTTGACGTGAATGTCTTTAAACTGCTGAGAATTTCCAGAGCAGAATAACAGAATCGATTTATGCTGAAGACTAATAAAACTGTGTATTCAATCTCCATTTGCGTTTGTATGCAAATTTGCTTCAGTTTTACTTTTGTTGAAGGGTGGCATAATAATTTTGAAAAACGCTGTGTCTCCAGCTAGCCAGACATTATTGGTAGCCTTGAAGGGCTTCTGCTTTACAAGCCATCATGTCTTACAGATGCTGGTTGATAATGTGTCAGAAGATCGTGTTTTGGGTTTTTTTTTTTTTGAATGTGTAAAGGGGTAGAGAGAAAAGGCAGGAAGGAGTTAGTGGCTAAGAGGTTTTTATCACTGAGATATACATTGAAACTGGGTTCAGTGTTCTCCCAAGTGAAAATGCTTTGGTCATTTAGGCAATATTTGGCTACTAAAAACTCAGGTGGTTTTCCCCTGAGGTGGGTCTCTGCTCTGCAGGGGCAGCAGGGTGGCATAAATCTGCCTCTGTCCTATTGCACGTACCCTGCACCAGCTGCTCTCTTCCCAGCATGTTCAGCTTCTTCTTTTCTCCCAGGACACCCACAGCTTTCTGTGATCATAAGAGACCCTGAAGGAACCAAGCCCGTTTGGTAAGGCACTGAACGTAATGCTAATCACCATCTGGGTAGTTGGCCAGGTCATCCTCACTAACACTGCAAGCCAGGGAGACCCCAGATGGTGGTGAACTCCACTGCTGTGGGGATCGCAGCTGGGGACCTTGCTGATTAAAAGCAGCATGAGTCAACCATGAACTCCTGAAATGCTTCTGCTGTCGTCTTCTTCAGGTCTCTTCTGATGACCCTGACCTTGACGTGGTGGCTACAGCAAGGTGTTTGAGCTTGTGGCTTCTTGGCTCTTCTTTTAATTGTCACATCCATCCCCGACCCTGCAAAACCCTTGGAGTTTCCCAAACTGCACAGCATCCTTAAGACAAAAGGAAGACTGTGATGAGGGGCTTTTTTACACCCTCTTCTTGAGAGTATCATGATGCTGTTCAAGTTTAAGAATATTTGCTGATATCTTAAGTGTAAAGATAAACTTAGTGACTCACTGAGTGGAAGAAGCATGTAATGGCTGAGGCTATTTTGATTTGAACCATAGATGAAGACAGGCAAGGAGAGTCACGCTTGGGAAGCAGAAGATTCTAACGGAGAACTGTAACGAAGAAGCCAATCAACTTCATTAAAGCTGTTATTTTAATGCCATCTTACATGACTATTAAGACTATATTTAAAACAGCTGTGGCAGTGAGGCCTCTAGTCTGTAGGTGAATAAAGGCTCTTTTGATAAGCCTTGTAATTCTGAAAGGGAAAAAAGTAACTCAACACTTTCTGCACTTGTCACTGACATTTAAGCTTGGTGACTTGCTGCTTCTTCTTCCCAAAGGTCAGGCTCCTGTTCTGACTCAGAGTCAAAACAGTATTATTAATAATTATTGAAGGTAAATCTCTTCATGTGTTCTTCAGATAGGAACATAGAGTCGATTAGAATGACAAACTTTGTTTCGGCAAATTCTCAGTTATAAAAAGAAACTTTCCCCTCTCCCACAGAGAGAGTATTCTGAGCTTTGCTTAACCCTCCTACATTTTTTTTTAAATCCTCCTTTCTGTAACCCACAAAATACACATTTTCATTTTGATGTCTGCCAACCGATTTTCAGATATAGAATACCCCTGAGGTTTTTGGTTGCAGGTGCAAAAATCCAGATGTATAGTTTGCAAGGAACAATTGAACTTAAAAAGAGACCCTTCCCTTGGGGAAGTCCAGCCCTAAATACATATACCTCTTTCCTCCTGTCACTCACATGCCACTTTAGGGCTGAACCACACACACACACACACACGAAAGAGCTCAGGCAAACAGCTGCTACATGTGTACAAATCACACATCGAAGAGCCACCACCAGCTCTTCATAACATAGATGAGCCAGCAGGCACCTGTGTGGAGCCTTGCATTGGAAAATGTCTGCTGAGGCCATCTGGATGGGTAAAATAGTGGGAAATGTGTGTAGCAACTTTTGTCATGAGCATCCAGGATAAACTTCAAGTTCAGGCAGAATAAGCTGAGGTGGATCTCTGCCTCACAGGAAAACCATGGTCTCTCTTTCCTCCTGCTCCTAACTGCCCACTTACTTACAAAAATGCTTGAATAATTTTCAATGGAGATCAGATAATGCAAGCTTCCAACCATTATCTAGTATGGTATGAACTTAGGGCACTGAATAGCTAAAGTGGAAAAATGGTTAAAGTTCTATTTCATGGAAACCTACTGGGTTTCACAAGCTGCCTTTTCTCAGTGCTGACGCTTGGGCCCCATCCGAGCTGCTGTGGGAGAAGGCTGCAAATAGCTGGAGCAATCCGGACAGCAAGAGTGGAGTCAACGTCGCAGACCGGCCGAGACACTCAGGATGGCAAATGGGCAATGTCACAGCAAGGAAAAATGCACAATGGATATGCCAGGACTGCTTTTTACTGTGGCTAACACAAAGTGCCATAAATGGCAGAGAAATAGAAAATACGAACTGGAACTTTTTTGTCCTTGGTTGAGCATTTTTGAATGAAAAATGGGAACACTGCTAAAAACAAACTTTTAGAGCTCTTCAAGGGACAACAAAAGGTTAAAAGACAGGGATCAGTGTTGCTGTGAGGATCAGAGGTTCAAAGAAGGCATTAATCAGCCAAAACCTCAATAAACAAACACCAGCTCTAAAAACCAGTCATGCTATTGTGTGCAGTAAGTGAGAATATTCAAATACCAAGGAGGTAATAAGCATGCAGCTGAGAACAGCGAGGAGAATAAAAGAGAGAAGAAGATGGTAGAAATTAAAGGCAAGGGGAAGAGCTGAAAAAAATAAAGGGCCTGACCCTCTTTTAAACTAAGGCACTTTTGAACTATTCAGAGATGCCTTAACCTAGATGTGAGCCCCTCCATGCCCTGTTAAGGCTCCTTCACGATACAACGGTGGTATTAAGGGTTCTACATAATGGGCATTAGCTGTACGTTCTTTTGAAGAAGCAAATGATCAAATGATCTACAGCAGGGACATCAAGAGGAAGCTGGCCAGATGCTACTGTAAATCTGAAAGAAGATGCTTTTCTGGTGGGTAGCTGAATTACTTTGCTGAGTACATAAAGGAGAATGAGTAAAAAAAGAGTCATTTATGTCCTCATCTTAGTGTCAACTTGAGAGTAGCATGAAAGAAGCCAATGGCAGGCCCAAAGATTCAGCGATGGACTTCAACATGTGTAAATATGTCAAAAATGTGATGCAGATGTGTTTGTCCTGTTTAAATAGGCACTAAAAGGTGACAGAGTAAGCGTATCTGCTCTCTGCAAATACAGCTCATGGCTGCTTATGCGTTTTCCTCTGAAACTTGGAGAGTTAAAGCCACTGAGATGCTAACCTAGCAACTTGTAAAGGTGTTCTAGGACATATCCTGATAGTTAACTTCCAATTTAGATGAGAAAGTAATTCAACTGTGGAGTGTGATTAGTTTCTTCAAAAATACACGGCAAGGTTTGTTGATCTGCAGTGAAGAAGCAACATTCTTCCTTTAGTAGTAGATTATTTTATATTCTGATCCTCAGCATAAGCTATCAGCTCTTCAGAGCTTACCAATGAAAAACACAAGTTTGCAACATGAATACTGTATCTCGTAAACAAAAGCCCGTGTAGACTTACCGCACCATTACTAAATATAAGTGCCAGCAATCAAGAACACGACATCTCCTATACCTGCTGATGAAGCCAAGTGTAACGCTGAAGTTTCAAAACACTAAAGCCTAGTTAATATTTTGAATAAGATGGAGTCACATTTTTAATAATTCCAGAACTCCTAACACATACAAAATGAGCCCTTGATGTGTAAGGTCTGATTACAAATAACCTGCATCGTGATGAAAGTTAGCTTTTAATATCTGTTTTTTTAACTCTGCTTTAGGCTTTCAAGAGGCTTCAAAAGAAAGCAAAGACTAGAAAACAATCTGATTTAATAACGTTAGACGTGTGAAATAAAATGCTGGACAATAAGAGCTGTAAAACAAGCAACAAGTGCAAATGACTTAAATCAAATTAAAGAGCTAATTGAAAATAATGGAATTAAAACCTTTTCTTGGCTGTTTTTATTCATCTATTTTTCATCACTGTTTGTAGTAGTGTTTTTTTTAATCTTCTTTACTTTGAAGAACAAACTTTCTCCACCATAAAAGACAATGATTTTGATCAGTAGTGGAAATGTCATTCTGTGGGGATGTGGACTCTAAATGCCAATCAGGAAGAGAAACACCATCGGCAGAAACCAGCAGGACAGCTGGACCCTGTACGGCCTTTGTCTGCACCGCGCTCTGCAATAACCTCATGCTAGCAAACTACTTTATCTCCCGTTATAATGCACTAACACTTCTTTACCTTCATTCTTTGTAGTATCTAAAGCAACAAAGTCGCGTGCCAGACCAGGGCTCTCAGCAGAAAAGCATCTACCCTTATATCCTTACTGATCTTTACCTTCTCAGTTGCTCTTGCCTTCTCCGACACCATTCTCCTGCCAGGCTTCCGGGTCCTTGCACTTGTCTTTCCCCTCCCAAGCCCAGCACACATCTGCTGCTTTTCGCTTGTGGCCGTTCTCGAGCTCTGGAGGACACCTGGCTCCCTAAGGGACAGACTTCTGCAGCATCACGTGGGACTGGCTCAGCCCAGCGCCTTCCCAAGGGCTTGTTCACCCCAAGAGACAACCAAAGCCAGAGACCACGGCGCGAAGAGAACAAGCACTGGGTACATGCGAATTGTGGAAATCCTGCAATTTTCCCAGAGAAGAACTTGGACTGAAGAAGTACTTTACAAAACTCAGCTTGAGACCACCAACCTGATAAACGTGTTCCATACAGAGAACGGCCCCACGAATCCCCGTGCCACCCCTGTTCAGAGACCTGCATCCCCGTTTGCGGGGAGCTTTGCTCCACGCTGCGCGTGGGCAGACTAACTGTGCCCTCTCTACTACAGGCAACTTCCATTTCAACCGCCTCGAAGAAGGAGGGAAAAAGCCAACCAAGAAAGCTTACAGACTGCCCGCGTGAACCATGTTTTTAAATGAAATTAATTCTCTGTGTATTCCTATTGCTGCCTCGTCATTAAAGGGAGAGGAAGAGTGTTTGCAGTTGCCCAACTCCAAGCACTCGTGGTATGCAGAGGCTGCTTAAAGAAATCATTCGGAGGACTAAAAACCAAACTGTCGCTACCCCCTGCTCCTTATGTTTGGTGAAATATCAAACCAGTCTCAGTGGGGTTTTTCAGGGAAAGGAATTAACAAAAAAAAAAGGAAAAAAAGAAAAAAAGAAAAACCACCAACACCAATGCATTCCCATAATGAAGGGTCTAAAAATGCCCCACTCATTGATGCAAAATTACGGTTATTGTTTATCCTCCGTCTACTTCACACAGCTTTATACAATACGCACCACAAAAATACAAGCAAACAACCGACACATTAGTTAAGAGACCTTCCATTTTACTTTGGCAGTTCACGATAATGGAATTTAATTGTGGAAAAAGCTGAATAATTTTAGCTGAATGTCATTTGGTTCATTCAAACTGGGAATCAGGGACATTTTTAACAAAGGTTTTCAAACTTCTTTTGAAATCAGGAAGCTGCTGTGCACAGATAAGGGGAGAGGTTTGAGGATTCTCTATCAGAAATTTCAAGGTTTTTTCCATCTGCTTTTTCACATTAACTGGTAATTATCCAGAAAGGCACATAATAGTGCAGAAATGACAGAAGCTGACAAAGGTTTTCCTAAGATATGTAAATTGTCAGTGATAGGCAAGGTGCAACAGAAAGGCTTTCTACAGCACAATTATTTATGCCAGTTTCATTTGCTTTTAGGTAGCACTGATGGCATACTACACAGCCGCCTCTTATCATGTGCACTGCACATTAGCTGCGGCACCAGCGCGGCGGAAATGTGGCAAAAATGTAGCTTTAAGGTTGGTGGTCTCCTCTGATTCTGGTATTTCATATTAAATATGCGCGCGCGTGTCGCTGTGTGAGTGTGGCTGCCTGTGTAGATATTTCTGAGAAGTCTCTTGTTTATTCCTATAATATTCCCCTTCATTTCTCGCGCTGCACAAATAAATAAGTGGAAACCTTCCCACGGAAACAGCTTCCGCCTATTGATTACGTTTGGGCTACGAGGACACCTTCCTCGCAGCAGGGTTATTTGCGGGCTGATGTATGAAGAAAGGCACTCAGCTGTTTGCATAGGATGTTCATTAGCCATTTGCACTGATTGCATATTTTCAGCAAATAGGTAAGCCCATTAAAGATGCTGAGATAAACTGCCTACTTCGGCTGAAGAGCGCAGCTATCATGGTAAAACTCTCCGCTGTGTTTCCCTACTCCGTTGTAAAAATGGAGGTGATGGACCAGCTACGTCTGCTTTTCAAAAGCCCACACAGGTAAGGCAGGTTCTGCCAAATGGTAGCTTATGCATATCAGGAAGAAAAGAAATTTTCTTGCTATGTTGTCTAGGCAGTGTCAGGCACTACGAAACGCATGAAGAGAAAACCTGCAAGGATCCCACCCTTCGCGCGGGCACTAACGCTATATTGCATGGTGTCACACCAGGAGGTCATCCGGGTGGGTTCCAGGTTTCGAACAGTACCTCTTACACGGGCTATTTAGGTCTCTGCTGTATGGACAGAGGGACAGGGGTGAAGGTTTGACAAATCCCTTTTAAAACAAGAGCTCCTGAGTCCTTCTGGGAGGTTAATCTTTTCTTTAAGTAATGCCTAAGGGACTATGTCCTGCTATACATGGGAGAAATTCCTTCCTGACCTCCACAGCATGCAGCTCCTGCCAGAATTACAAGATTTAATTAACCTTTTCTAAGGATGGGGCTACATATGTAACTACATATGTAACTGGAGGTTGTAAGAGCTTTAATGGATGAAAAGGCTTTACCTCTCACGCCATGATGTAGCAGAACCAGCAGTATTATGGTGCTGTAATTACTTTGCGTAACCATGCGAGTGAGATTAAGTTGCTCTGGTGGGGGGTGTTTGTATGTGTGGGGGGTAGCATTAATTTCCTTTATGGTAATATTAACTTAAGTTAATGGGGGCTGTGAGAAAGTAAACGGGAGAGTGGCACAATAGATTTAGACAGGGAAAAGCCAAGCTTGCATTTGAAAGTCAATGGGCTGAGCTGTAAGGACCTCATCTCCTATCTTGAGCTTTGTTTTCCTAAATCAGGAGTGTGGAGATCAAACACACATGAAAGGGTCCAAGTTGCCGGAGCCAGCGGGGGCCAGAGGGGGCCACCAAGGCTGGGTCTTGGCCATGTGGCCACCATCCGGCTGGAGATCCGTGCAGCTCCGAGCAGCCTGTGTAACTGCTCAACTACTGGCTTTTCGGGCTAGTTTTCTTTCAGACGCTTTTGTTGCAAATGAATAAGTACCTTAAAGAGGCTGCTTAAGTTTGGTCAGGGCTTGGCTTCATTGCCATTCAGGAGACACAGAACTGGAGGCTTTAGACGCACCGTCCCAGCTGCTGCATGAATCAGAGCAGGTTTCCAACCCATGGCCCCGCTAGAGACTTCCCAGGGAGAAGAACGACCGACAGAGGCCCAAGACTGAGGCAGGAGGTGTTCGTCAAGACCTGGGTAGAAGCAAAATTATTAAATGTCTCTGACCTTTCCGAAGCAAAAAGACTGCTCCTGTGCTTGTACTCCCTTTCGACCTGCCTCTTACTAAGCCACACGTATCCTCCCCATCTTGCTTTCAGCTGGCTCCTGCTATAAAGCATCTTGTAATGCTACTGGGAGAAAAACGATATGAAAGCCCATAACGTATTGTGTGTCACACTGGCTAGCAGAACAGAGAAATAACTAGATTGCTCCTGGGCCGAGCTGGACCCAGGCAGGTGACACCAGGCTGTTTAGCATCACTGCCCAGCCGTTAAGGTCTGAAACCTTTTTGCCTTCTGAATCTCCTTGTGCCCTTGCTTGCCTTGTGCCACCACCCTCGTGCAAGCTGGGCCAGGGCAGCTGCTGTCCACATATGTATTAGTGGTGAAGGCTGGTGCATGCACAGAGCCAGGAGGATGCGCAAGTCTAGGACTGGACACATACCCCGGAGGCAGAGGCATCCTGACCTGCAAGGGGCTTCTCCTCTTCATTACTGGTTTGAGGTAAGCAGTCACATCTGCACAAATTAAACCTGCCTATCTTTTTTTTTCAAGCTAAAGTTGCTATATTATTAATTGCAATTAATTGCTGAATCCATCAGACCTGAGAAGTATAGGCACGCATCTACCAGCAAAAAAAAAGCACATCCTGCAAAAAGCCCTGCAAGAAGGTGGGAGGCCCAGGCGTGCAGCGGGAGACTTCACAGAAAGACCCCTCCACAGCTTAGGGGCAGCAAGTCATGAGAGTAAGGTCATTTTTGGAGTAGGCTGGCTTCAGATTGTTGCTAAAATGTCAAAGTTACAATTTAAGCAATACTGAACATCATGGAAATCTGTAAGACTTAATAGCAGAACCGATGTTTGGGGCGAACAGCAAGCCGGGGTCTAGATCATCCCTGAGCTCCTCATCACATGTACCAGGCTTCTGTGGGAGAAGTCCCACAGCCCTGTTGGACCAGGCACAATAACACATGCAGCCCTTTCTTTGACTGCCTAGGAATTCAGTGCATAGGATTTTTGTCTACAAAATTGGTGGCTGGGTACCTTAAACATTCATTTCTACTAAAATGTCTATTTAGTTTCCTAATGAGATAGATTTTGTTTGCATTTACTTAGTGATCCCCATGGCTATTTATGCAAAAGTGCCTCAGTCAAGTTTTTTCCCTCCCTCAGGTTCCACCTAGCACTTAAAATTCACCATGCCTTTATGTATGAGCACTGGATCTAAAATGTACGTTTAATTTAATGATGCTATACATGCCACAATATGGAGGAATACCAAAACAGCAAAGTCTGGGTGTTTTAACATATACGATTAATTGTGAAAATTGTGAGATTAGAGATGATGAACCAACGCGAATTTTCAGCCTCCAGCTTGTAGCCTCAGCATGCTTGTAATAAGTCAACCTTGCCTGAAAGGTGAGTAGGATAAAACAGTGAAGATGGATAGTACTTACAAAGCTCCCTTTGCTCACAGCTTGCAATATTTCAAATAAATGCCAGTAAACATCTTCACTTTATATCTAGAAGTATGACAGTGAGTTATGGGGGATTTGTACCACATCCACAACACATCCACAGGGACGAGTGAGAAACCTGCATCCTCCGGACCTGGCAGGGTCACCTCACCACAGAATTGGGCTGAAAAGAGTCCCTTCGACTGTGAAAAACCTTTCTTCCCACACCCCGAGGTGTCACCAGGGCTGCCCTCCGCTGTGAACCCGGTGTCCGGACCAGCACTGAACGCCCGCTATTCCTAGCCAGCATTCAGAATATAGATTTGCCCAACAGAGGATTAATTGTCTCATGAAACTCTTTGGGTTTCGCTTTTTAAAATATAGACCACTGCCTCATGTCTCTCAGGCCTATGAAGAGGATTTTGCATGGGCCCAAATTAGAAGGTGTCACCTGCATTAATGAAATGGTCACAACAGAAACTGGAGTTAACTAGTGTCACTCATCTTCTTGGAGAAGAGAAGGCAAAAAAACCATCAACGCAACTTGTACGACTGATCGCACTTTTCCAGCACAGCTTAGATTTTGACTATTAAATAATTGCAACAAAATTCTCAACATCTATCCACAGCCAGAGAATTATTTACCAAAGCTATTCAGCAAATAATTGTGAATAATGAATCTATCAAAGGAAACTGTGTACTGAAAAAGAGGTGGAATTCATTGGATGAATTATTCACTTCAACTTGTTCATTCAGCTCCGCTGGTAATGAATTGAAATATAGGCTTCAAGGAGACCGTAGCAGGCATGAGGGATTTTATGCAGCAGAAGGGTGCGGAAAGCTATAGCAGAATTTAAAGTGCCACCAAGGCTGTGGAGGACGTGTCCATTTATAACAGAGCCAGGAAGGGGGTAAAATTTCTGCTTTTAGTTGTGCGTGTTCTGTGAGATACAGATTATATATCTCTTGAACACTTGTCTTTTCTCTAATCTTTATAGCATTATTAGACAGCACATTAGTGCAAATATCCTAAAAAGTTCAATACAAGTCTTTCAGCTATGAAAGTCTGCATCTTCTTAGAGAATTTTTATTGAACTTCACATACATGATCTGTAAGCATTCAGATCTTACTGCGTTGAGATGAAAGTGTAATTAATCTTGTAGGACCTGGACTGGCTCCACAACTGAGGCTGGGTTTTTTTCTGCGAATTGTCATGACTGAGCAGTCACAGATAAACCACTATTCCAGCCGTTCAGAGGAGGCTGAGCCTGTAGCCTGCACTCTAATGTGGTTTTTGCTGTCCTGCAAGACAGTAAAAGTCCTTCCAGTCTGAATTTCCAAAGCAACAGAAATTTTGCTGTTGCAAAACATAGCTGACTTCACTGGCTGGGAGCTCACACCTGAATGTGACAGGACTTCTTCTGGGCTGATTTTAGGTGTGAGGAACATTGCTGTTGATTTTGGTGGCTCTGCGCTCCCGGGTGCAATAAGGGTGTATTTCTGTGTAAGGGTGTATTTCTGTGTATTGGAGGCGTTTTAGCTGTATTGCCACATTTAGCAGTCTCCTGTAACCCGCGGTGGCAACCACTATCTGGAGCAGCTGGCTTCAGGTTCCACGTCGGCATTGCCCATCCATCCCTGCCGAAGTCACCAGGAGCAGGCAGGTGGGACGAGTCCTCTTGTTCCCCCTTCAACTCCAGATAGAGTAGTCTGATTGCACAGATCCTGACAACTTTCATTGGCAGCCTGAGGAGCATCAACCTTCTGAAAAACAGGGCATTTTAAGTCCCCAAATATCGACATACAAATATCATCTGTTGCTTGATTTTAAGGTTGGCCATCGTTTGGTGGAGAGGAGAGCATATTTCAGAGGCAGAGCTTGGTGCCGCATCTCCCTGCAGCCAGATGTGCAGTCAAGGCTGGGATTCGTAATGCACTGGGAGAGTTTCACTTGCTGGTGTCTGTTTTCTTTCCAATGAGGCTGAGCCTAGAAGACATGAGCAGTAGGTCGGTTTGTTGGTAAGGAGGCCAAAATTGCTGAAACTGGCCAAGGGAGGCGATGGCTGGAGACTCCCAATGTGCCAGCAGGGCTTAAATGCCTCTGGCATCTGAGAAAGCTAAAATGCCTTCTTATATGGGATTTCACTCCTGCACACCTTCAGTCTTACATTTCAGATGGGCTTCATGGTAAAAGAGGATGAATTTAAAGTACAAACTGCCCTGATTAAGTAGTACGCGAGAAAAACAGACTTTGTTTTTAAAAACAATGTTGCTTGTGTTCAAGCACTGCCAGCTGTAAAATGTCCTGCTCAGTTTTCCTTATTCTGTGTTTTTAACACTTATTCTGTGTTTTTTCTGACCCTGAAGTTCAGTTCTGATTTATTCAGAAAGGCAGCAAAGGGTTCAAAGCTAGAAGGGTTTTTTTGGGGGGGAGGGGGATGATGTATTTTGCTTAAGCCCTTTGCTGCAAAATTTTGGATAATATTTGGAGGAATCAAGATTCTTCCTGATACATCTCTCTCAGGGATGCTGAAAAACTGTAGAGTAAATGGTCACCAAGGATGGCCAGAGCTCTACATCTTTCCTAGTCAACAGTTCTGGTAATAAAAGGATGAAAAAAAGAGCAATGTAGAAAAAAATGCTTTCAAATTTCATGTTGTCATTAACCAAAGCATTCCAGCTTTGGTGAGGACATAGCTCCTAAAAGTGGTTCCCAGAGCTGTGTGTGTGTGTGTGTGTAAATCAGAATAAGTAAATGTAGAAATCTAAATGCACTGAAATGGCCTGAAAGCATCATCCAGATTATTTGGATTTTTCCTGTAGCCTCTTGTTAGACTTTGGGGGAAAAAAAAAAGAAAAAAGAAAGAAACAGATTTCATACTCATTGAACTATGCTTACATTAACTTACGCTGAAATTATTTTTAATTAAATGAACTTCCCTTGTTTGTAGCTGGAAGGTACTTATGTGTGATAAAAACTCCATCCTAATAACGCACAGACTCACTACTGCTTAATTAGCGTCACGACTCCAGGCCGCCTGGAGCAGGAAGGGGAGCGGGCGGCGGGTTTGTGCTGCCAGGAAGGATTTTGGGGGGCAAAGCTCCCGGCAAAACCCTGGCTCGTATTTGACACAGTTTATGGCCAAAGCAATTATAATTAATGTTATATTAAATATTAAGTCAGGATCGTAAAATGTTGATTGGTAGTGATTAGCTGTGTAAGCCGTAATCAGAAACCGCTGCACCCTTCACCAGGTGCTTGGCTTCGGATTTCACCACGCCACAAAACGAGCGATTCCGCTTCTGCCCAGAGTTTCACTTTCGCGTTTAATTTAGGTCAGACCCGCGGGCACGCCAACGAAAGGCGCCAGACGTGTTTCGGCTCCGGCAGCCTCGTCCCTCCGCGCCAGCCGCCGGCTCCGGGCTCTCCCCGCGGCTCTTCCCCCCTCGGGAAGGCGGATGCCGGATTCTCCTCGGCCTCTCCCAGGGCAGCGGCGGTTGGGTGTGCAAGACGCACGAGGCGCGTGTGCGTTTTCCGAAGAAATCGGAGCGCACAGGAGGGGCTGAAGGGCCGGGAGTCGGTAGCGCCTGGGCTGTACGTGCCCTTCTAGCTGTTCTCCAGCCAAGGCAGATAAGCCAGCCTTAGACAGCTCCTAGGTAATGATTTATTGCCAGCGTAAACTAGGAGTAAATTGATACCTTAGCGAGGACACAAAGGGAGCAAGAGAAGACTCTTTAGGCAGATTTGATTTTAGGAGACCAACCCCACCCGCGCGTCTCATATTAATGAGTCGGAAGCACCAAGCCTTCGGTAAATCGGTTTCTCGACCGCAGTGGCTCTGGGGGGGTGCTCTGCTCCCCGAGGTCCCATCTGTCCAACTTCTTGCCCTGCTTCCCCAAATGAAGAATTCCTATGAGTTTGAAGAATTTGCAGAGGATATCGCTATTGTTGCAAAACACAAAGTTTTCCGGTTTTGTTGCAATAAACAAACCCCCCCCCCCCCAAATCTACATTTCTCAAGAGTTTTGGTGCCTGTCTTGGGTGAAGACCTGCCAGTGGTTTTCCATAGTTTTGCCACAGTTTCCTTGGTGTTTTACGGCATGCGAGGCCCAGGCGGGCGCATCTCACAGTTACCGCATTGCAGGCGGAGGCAGGAGGTCGGGGACCCGGGGGAGGGGGGGACCCGGGAGCCGAGGCTGCGAGGACCGTGTGTCACACGGGCACGGCGTCCCCCACTGAGCATCTCCCCGTGCACGGGAGCCAGCGCTGCCGCCCAGGCCACCGGCGATCTGTCGCTCAGGGGTTGTGCTCTTCCCTTCCAAAAGTACCTGGAGATACCTGGGGCAGCAGAGTCGCTGTGGTTCCAGGGCTGGTCAGAGCCTGCGGGCCAAGGAGGTGCTCCACAGCCTTGGGGTCGGCATCATTCTTCTTGTCTGAGGGCAATCCTACGGAAGAAGATCTTCAAGGCCCGCCTGGATGCAACCCTGTCTAACATGCTCTAGGTGACCCCGCTGAGCAGGGAGGTTGGACTAGATGATCTCCAGAGGTCCCTGCCAACCTTACTGATTCTATGATTCTGAGAAAGCTTCTTAGTCTTCCCACCATCAGGACATGCACTGATCTTAATTTGACCTGGGAGTGTGGAGGCAATACTGGGGCAGAGCCTGATGCTCTCAGTATTTAAATCCTTGCAATCCTGGCATGACGCTGATTTACTCCAGCTGCGGATTTGGCCTAAAACACAGAGTACACAGGGTTACAGAGGACATGTGCAATCAAAAGATAACGCGACTGTCAGTCACACTGAGAAAACCAGGATTGCTGTGCTCCAGGCTGCCACCACAAGAAAAGAAAACCTGTATTTGCCTGCAGGGTCGATGCACGGGGCCGGACAGGGAGCCGCCGTCGGTGCATGTGCGGGCAGCCCGCTGCGCCCGGGCATCTCCCGCTGCTGCCGGCCCCGAGCCGCCTGACCCCGTGTGCAGCTCCGCTCTCGTCCGTATTATCGCTGCTCAAGTTCCTGCCTCTTCGAAACAGCTGCGAAGAGTAAGCCTCTGCGGTCTCCTTTTATACACCAACTATGTTTTCATTTAAAAACATCTACTTAAAGGCATGTTTAATCCCAATTTGGCATTTTCAAGTTTTTTTTTTTAAAAAGAAAACCTTCAGAAATGAATCTGAAGCTATTTCTTCTTCCATTTTTTTCCAGTTAAATTAATTTAAAACATGTGAAAAGTCTTTCGTGCCCCAAGATCCTGAAACCTCCAGTGTCAACTGCAACCAGCACATCTACGCAGAGCTTCAGCCCTAGCTGCAGGCGTCTCTGCTTTGAAGCCTTTGAAGTGTTTGTGGCACAGGCGAAGGCTCTCTGCAGAGAAAAACAGTGATTTTATATATATATTTAATGCGTGAAGTGTAGGTGTGTGGGCGTTAAGTATGTATGTGTGTTAGGATAGTACATATTTGCACCATGCACAGGGAGGACCAAGAAAAATAGGGAAAAGTGCTTCACGCGTGGGAAAAAATGGTCTTTCTTGCCGAGGGCATCAGCAAGGTGAGTTCAGCCTTGGTCTCGGCTCCTCCGGCTCCCACCCGCGCTCCGGGATGCCGGCTCCCGCGGCGCTGGTGCCTGCCCCAAAGCACGCCCAAGGCAATAAATTTGATCAGTGGTTGGGTTTTAGATGTAATTATTTGCCTCTCCAGGTAACGACCGCGGCGCTCGAGCTGGTAGGCAGTTTCGCTGCCGTGATGAGCTGTGAGCTGATAGATCTCGTGGTGCATCAGCAGGTGATGTCCCCACCTCAGCAAGCTGGGGGTCGAACCCGGCGGCTGATTTGTCTAATCTGTTGGATTTCCCTGCTTTTTTTTTTTTTTTTTTTTTTTCGGTGGGGATTGCAATTACACATTTTGCAACTCTGCAAAAATATTTCTGAGGGCAGGTAATGTACTTCGCCAGGGTAATGTCCCTATTTGCTGAGCAGTTCGCCCTTTTCAGCATTTGTTGCATTTTTAATGTAAGCCACTCAGAGAAATATTGGAAAAATGAAGAGGGAAAATATAATTAACCCTGTGTTTTTCACGCAGATGCCCTTTATGTTACTTTATTTCTATTTTTTCTAGCTTTTACGAAGCCATCATTAATCTAGTCAGCCAAGGTCAGCCGAGACTTTTTTTTTTCCTTTTGCAGTCCCTAAAGCTTATAAAGCTTCAATCTACTCTTCCATAATCAAATGTTTAATACCTACCGTTTGGGTTAATTAGGATGGATTCTTTACAGCGCTGATAATGATCGCTGCTACAGCATCGCAGAGGTGATTGCAGAACAGTTTTTCACTTTGTTATTTCTCTTTAACAGCAAACATTTATGCAGCCTCGCTGCTTAAACCAGTGGGTTTTTTTGGCTTCAGCCAAGCGTTCCTGCCACGGTAACGGCAGCATTTCAGGTTCATGCAATAGGAAGAGCATCGTGGTTATTGCTGCTCCCAACCTAAATGCAGTGCAGCATTTTGAATGTACCTCAAG
Organism: Rhea pennata; assembly: GCF_028389875.1. NCBI lineage: Eukaryota > Metazoa > Chordata > Aves > Rheiformes > Rheidae > Rhea > Rhea pennata. Next base: position 2,818,243 of record NC_084673.1, on the reverse strand, counting down.
CACAGGCAACGCTTTGGAAGAGAAGAGCGTGGTCTTAGGAGCAGGCTGAGCTGCTCCAGCGTTGCTTTGGGAACTTGCGTGGACCAGCAGTGGGAGAGGCACCTCCTCCGGTCCGCTCTGCTCACGGCTACTCGCAGCGGTAACGGCACCCTGCGTCCCAAGAGAAGGAGGGGGGGAACGAATCGGGAAACAAGTACATTTTTTTAAACAGAGCTTTTCAATACAGATGTTTCTTTCTTTTTTTTTTTTTAATAAGCGGGAAAAATCTGCTTCTCAAATCTCAAGTACTTGAAAGACTAAAAATAGATCACCGGAATAAATAAATTAGCCCGGAAGACAGGAGTGATGCTCTGCAGGCATCAGGGATTAAATAAATACACTAAATTCAAAGTGGGATTCTAGATAAGAGCTCTTTGTGCTGTGGCATGTACAGCCTATTGATTATGGGATCGAGGCGCTGCGCGCTCTTGTAAAATGTACTCTAGCTGATGCGACTTAGTCCCGGAGTAACATACAACCGAGCGCAGAAAGCATGGAGCTAGTTTCTATTTACTTATTCATTTTAATTTTGTTTGTGCTTTAATTTACTGCATCTGTCCTCGCTCCCACCTGCTTAGCGGCTGCTCTCTGGTGCCGCGTCAGCACTTCCCCCGCTCCGGATGACGGACACGGCGCGCTGCCGAACGCGCCGATTCGGGGCGCACCCCACGGAGATCTGGAGACTGGAGATAAAGCTTGAGCACCTCCGCGTCCCTTCGGGTTTGGCAATGCAGGTGGGGCCGGGTTGACACCTTCCCATCAAAGCGACGTCTCTGCATTGCCGAGATGCAATAATTTCGGAGCGAGAGAGGTGCTCTGCTTTAACAGCCACGGCCTGCTAGCTTTCCCCCGTGCCCTGCGCGCTGTCACGTTCGAGTGTCTTCCAGCAGTAATAGTCAGCCAAGAAGGATTCCTTCTCGTGTAATGTGGGTGGGAGGAAAGGGCATTACCTGCGACGGCTCTTCATCCCTGCAGGGACCCAGCCGAGCCACGGTGGGCTCCACGAGGCTGATCTGTACCCAGCATTGGCCATCTCGTCTGAGCCTGGGAACAGAGCAGCCGATGGGGACCTCCAAAACGTGAGCAACCTTCTCTCCCATGCCTGAGCTGGAGGGAAGAACGGGGACTTTGCATGCGTTATCTACAGGAATGAGGGAGGGATGGGGTTAAGCCTGCAGTTTTGAGGCTGGCTCATGTTACTCAGGGGAAACGCTGCTGTTCTCTGCCTCAGCCCGAGTCTTCATTAAAGGCCCCATCCCTGTGCCCGGTGGAGTCCACATTCACTGCTGGACCCTGAGCATCAGCAACCAGCAATGAAAGCCTCAGGGGAGCAGCGCAGAGGTGGGTGCTCCCTCTGCAGACACCCACATTTAAGTGAATGAGTCCATCAAGGTGGCAAAAATTTGTTTAACCAAGATGAAAACATCACCTGTTCATATAATATAGATTCTTCTGGAGAACCAGGAAAAATAGGAAGTTTTTTGTAGGTCTTGCTGAGTGGAAACATGCAAGCCTTGCCGATGGGAGGTTGATATGCCTAACAGGGATTAGTCTTGGTTAATTTGCCCTTAACCTTCTCAACCTCCATCACTCCTGGAGAGCTAAACAAACTCCTGGCATAAGCTGTATTTATGCCACACATGAAATAAATCTCTATCCTCAGCCTATTGCACATATGTCAGTGGCCTCTGCTGCCTTGCTCCAAGCCAGCTCTCCTTTCATCATCCCACATGTCCCCTTTTGCCTGGCCTGGGGCGCTCGGGCCCGGCCTCACAATGCTACAACCTTGTCTCTGGCCCTGTCTCCTGCCCAGAGCCCTGGATGGCCGTGGGTCATCGCTTGCCGTGACTGGGAGCATCAATGAACCCAGCACCGGCACCAGCTCTGCTGTCGCAGTCGGTCCTGGTGGGATTGCACCACAGGTGAGGGCAATTATCTAAGTTAATACCTGGTTGCTCAAGAAGACAATAGCTCTCCTCCATAGCGAATGGTGTTTTCATCCTCATGGACTGATGTTGAATAGCCATGGCCACAGGTATGGGAGAAAACTTTTTCCCCCTGTGAAAGCTCTTCTGCCTCTGCTGCTCTGCCCAGGCCTCAGCTGCAGGTTCTTCCAAAAAGCTTGTAGGTCTGATTTAATGTGGCATTTTACTATATAATTTACCTAGAACGAGAAAAACCTCCAGGCTGCAGATCTCTTAAGAAAGCAGTTAAGCACAGCAGTGCTGTTTTCATGACATTCAGGTCTCCAAGCCTCTGGGAGCCCTTGGGTGCTACTTTTCTGACCCACAAGTAGAAAAGTTGATCTGACCAAGGGGACAAACATTTATCATTTGCCCTGGCCTCTGCTGGGAGAAGCTGATACGAAGGAATGGCTGAAGAATGCAGTTGCGTGGCTTGATTTTTGAGTGACCTCCCCAAATCTCCCACAAGCTGCTACTACATGGAGCTGTTGTATTCACGTGTGTATACAGTGACATACAAACCCAGGGGAGATTTTAGCCTGAAACAAGATGGCTTTTGGCACTTGCGCTGGTGACATCCTCTGACCAGAGAGGCTTCACAGCAATACTGCAGTCGTACAGCAGTGCGATGTGAACATTGGACTGACGCAGCCTTCAGGGTGTGAATCCAGTGGAGAAACTACTCTTGTGTCTTCTGTACACCAAGTGGCTTTGTCCGTCCATGGTAATAGTCCTTTCTTAAACTGATCGATACCTTTTTTCACCAAAGTCAAGCCTCTGAATCTGAAGACATGCAGCTCTACTACATAACACTGCCTCCTGACTATGATGCACAGAGCCTAGATTTTGACACCCAAGATCATTAATATTTCCTGCAGACTAAGTAAATAGCAAATAAAGCAGGAAGTGTCCCAGATGTTGGAAAGAAAAAATGGAATTATTCATCGCTTACTAACGTCAAATGCTAATGCGAGAAAAGCATCCTTGAAGAAATCCTTGACTAAAATTCATCAGAGTGATATGAAATCACCGTTTTTTAATCATGTATTTTTGAATGTATTAGTCCCTGTTCTGATCTGACTTACAGATGTTTAACCGTGATAAGAGTCTACTGCAACTTCTGGAATTACTCATGATTTACAAGGGCAAAACCTGGATCTGAATCAGGTCCTTGTCACTAGCCTATGATAGCCTTTCATCACACTCCTTCACATTCAACAGATGAGAGACTATGGTTTCCATATTTCAAACCATACCATTGAATCCATCAGCTTATTTTTGAAATTTCCCTTCCAGAAACAATGATTCTTATAAAAAATTTTGTCTGCCTGAGCTACTTGGGCTGTAAGAAATTTGAGATCAAAGAAATTAGACTTTTCTAGTCCAGCAAAAAGATCCGTTTGGTTAACACCACACTGGCTATAAATGTTGCATTTTAATACAGGTACTCACTAACATGAATTGTTACAGTACACTCGGTAATAGAGTTCCAAAAACCCCTCGTTCAAGAATGATTCAAAAAGTCATGCATTTTTGGAAAGAGTGATTGAGTTTTTAACTACTGCTTGTTCTAGAGCTCATCCAGAATGAGGAAGTCTCGAGGGAGGATTCACTCCCGATGGCATGAATGCATGAGCAAGCTAAATGCCTTGATGACATTAAACTAAATTTTTTAAAGAACAGATGGAGAAAGTTAATAAATATTTCATTCTATAATATTAAACTCACTTCTATATTCACAACTTCAGGGATCCTTAGTTTCACAGATATCAGTAAGTCTGATGGATTTTTTGCTGCATTCTCATACTTCTGCCCTGGTGTCTCTTCTGGGATCATCATTTCTGCATGCTTGGATTGTTTTATGGGATCAGTGAAAGGCAAGTGACTGTAAATCTTGACCTCTTCTGCTCCTGGATTATATACTTTTATTCTTTGTGACCATAAGTGTTCATCTCTACGCTGAATAGATAATTAAATGACAAAAATTATTCAAAAGCAATTTATAGTGAGAAATTATCACTTGAAGAATTGATGGGGCACAGGCATAAAGCAAGGAGGTACCATGAAAAAAGCACTTTAAAATTGCCAAATAAAACACTGAAATATATGTGCATTTGTAAATGCCATAAATCATCTAGTCACTGCGAAAAACATGATTTTTAAGTATATATACCAATTCCATTCAAACAAAATTTCCATTAATGGAAATCATTGTGAATTTTACGTAAGAACTGCTGACCAAGCTGTATGAAAGGCGTAATCTTTACATGTGAGAATTACAATTTCTCACTCCATGTATGCCATGAATCTTGCAAAAGAATAGTTAGACCTAGCTCCAAAAGGAAAGAAATGGCAGACTTGAATAATATTTTAGGAAGAGAATTAACAAACTTTTTTATACTGCCAACAGTTTTCACTGCTTTCTAGAGGAGGTTTACATTACATTATTAATTAACTATACTGAGTTAACAGTATGACATTGAAGATATATGTGTAGCGCTAACTATGACATTCATGAGTAAAGCATATATTTTTAGTAAGCTTGATTTAAAATTTATGCAAATCAGTCCAACGAGCAAGGGCCCAGCAAACAACTTCAAAGCACTAAGATGCAACCTGAAAAACATGACAAGATGAAATCTTGTCATTTCTCAAATATTTTTACAAACCTCCACATATACAATACGAATTACTTCACCTCCTTGTACCTAAGTAGTTTTGTATAGAATTAACATGCATTACGCTTTGCAGGAGCACAGTCGTCTGTCAAATAACATACACCTGAGCAATTGCAGGAATTTAAAAATATCTAAATGGTATATACGGTCTGTCTTTTTAGAACTGTCTCTTTTCTGTGTTTATAGAATACAATAGGGTCCCATTCCGAGCTGGCTGATAGGTGCTACCATAAAAAACTAAATAATAAAAAATTACTGTCGTTCCCATTCCATTTCCCCCAGTGATGACTGTTTTTCCATTTTTGGATTGTGAATCGCCAGAAAACCAGCTCCTCAGAAAAGCCGGAGTGTGCAGTAGCATGGTACCTTAAAGAAATGCTGATTAATTAAATGTTATGTTTCAAGCCACAGAAATTGGTTTATTCATACATTGAAAGTTAGGTTCAGGTACATTTGTATCTTCAGAATCAGGGCTTTTAATGAAAAAAAAAAAAGTTTCCCATATTTCCCGACATGCCATTAAAATGGTTGTCCTTTGACATCAATTAGAGCTAGCAAAAAAAAAAAATCATCCTTAATTGCTTTTCAGAAATAGACATTACAGTGTACATCATCACAGCCAGATTCGATTACCTTTTACAAGAAACAAGAATGCTGGGAACAATGTAAAATTCCAGGCTTGCATAAGTATGCAGCCCCAAGCCGACGGGCAGGCCAAGAGTGGTGGCCAGGTGACTGCAGCGAAGACTCTGCCTTGGACTGCAGAGAAAATGGACCTAAAAACTGGTGCCTAAGGCTGAATACTGGTGCTTCCGCATCAGGCCTCTGGTCTTTCCCATCGCAGGGACAGGTTAGCTACAAAATCCACAAACGTGTCTAAATTTTCTCTAAAATGTAAAAATTCTGGCGCTGGATTTTCAGCTCAGGGCTGGTTTTGAAATGTCCGGATTTTTGAAATGTTCGGTGCTCCAGCCTGACTCTGTTTAACAGTGAATTTAGCCATGTACCTATGCTGTCAATTATTGCTGCAAAAAAGATCTAGTCCTCAAAGCTTGGGTGTATTTCATTACGAGGAGCGTCACCAACTTTTTCAGAGGCTTTTTCAGCGTTGCAACTTTCTCTTACTCCAGGGACTTCATAATGTCTCTGCCAACAAGATAGAAGAGAAGTCCAGACAGCAAAACCAAGGGCACCCCCGCGGCAGCAAACATGAACGACCATCCGTAATACACGTGTACTGGCACGTCGTCCATGCACTTCTCACTTCTCTCCAGGAGAATGTACTTCTGAAGATCAGCTGCAAACTCCTTCCACATCACAAACAGAAACACAAGCAGCAGAAATAAGCATCCTAGAAAGAGAGACAAAGGCTAGTTATTCTCAGACCGTAACCAGCACAGGAAATACAGAAATCAATTTGAAAAAAAGACTGCAACAGATTTCCATCTATTCTGGCAGGTCCCTTGCATTAAAACTTAACGACGCGATATTCACAAAATTGCTCTTCAAATTCCCATGAAAACCAAGCCTATTCTGCTTGGGAGAAATCCACCTCTAATAAGACCTACTTCTGAGCTGTTGGCATGTACAAGTGAGGCCACGTGCTCTTGCCACCTTGACGTCACCTTCTGACTTTGCCTGCTGGGCTTCCCAGCCCCAGAGCGTTGCTGAGGGCATACTTACAGCTGGAGATGGTAACAACGAAATTATCAGAAACATGGCTGGTCTTCACAATACGGGATCCACACTGGGCTAATTCTGGATTCCCATTTTAGAGACAAGTTGTTTTTCCTTTCTATATTTTTTTTATTATTTTCCTAAGATGAGTTACAGTGAGAGACTTACTTTTTCTTTTAGCAAGAGGAAAAGTCTACTACTCCAAGTCCTGTCAGATACGATTTCCACCAGAAATACAAAGATAGGGGGATTTGTTCTGCTGGTGGCAAGTTTGATTTGGCACAGAGACTGCTCTGCTCTGGAGCTACGCCCCAGCACCAGCCGACCAAGCAGAATCCGCAGCGGAGACCAGGGCAGCTGCTGCAGCCCTCAGGAGCTTCTCTTTGCCTCTTGTGTTACTCTTCCTTAAACTCAGCTTTCCAACCAACTACTAAAACACATGGCAGGGAGTACAGATGATCCTATTTCATGGGGAAAAAAAATATAATAAAGTGGAACACGCATATCGCTATGATGTATCAATCTCAGATGATCTATTTAATAATAGAGTAATGAATAGCTTAATCTATGAGGCTAGAAAGTCTTTTTATGGCACAACATTGGCCAGTGATACTCTATTCACCCTCCTCTCCACCCAGACGGGAGAATGGCAGAGGCCGTGCTCACTCTGAGCAGTGAGTTCAAGGTCAAGGTCTCGTTTAGGGAGGGTGAGATCTCCGAGGTCTTGCAAGCTGCCTGTGACCCAAACAGCAGATCTCTCAGGAGATCTACTGGTCTAATATTTCCATATTCATACACATAGAAGACTTCATGAGGTCAGTTCTTACAAGAAGAGTTCAGTCGCATCTGAAAACCGCATGGAGAACATACACCTCCCCGACCTCAAGCTGCCCAAAATAGATTTACGGACTTAGATATCTTAATAAGGAACTTCTTTCCCCATAATTCAAATGATGATGATAAGAGGATGCAGGTCTAGCTCCCCCATATGAAACAAGTGACAAAAACAAGTGTGGTCCCAATATTATTTACTGTGTCACATTTAAAAATATATACAGCATATTTAAAAGTCAATATGTATTAAAACTAAATAGTGATGAAGCGATGGTAGATCTGAAGTTACTCCAGTAACATCTAATATTGCTATTTCACAAGTAGGACCTTGCTATACTTAAACATTCACCATATAACATATATATATATATATATATATATAAAATATATATATAAACACGTACACACACATATATTTGCATACATATGTGAAAGAAACACAACATCACAGATAATATTTTTATAATGAAAGTGAACAGTTCAAAATTATTTTAATTGACAAGTTACCATATAATTCTGTTGGGGTGTTAGGGCTTCTGTTGCATTCCATTTCTCCCTTGCAGTTTTTTAATGAAAGGTCGCTGGTGCTGTATTTAACTATTCTTTCTGGCAGCTTCTAAACTGAAAAATTCAGCTTCCATGCTAAGCAAAGAAAGCAAGTAAAGATTGACATGACTTATCTGCTTAGCAATGGAGGCTCCTGAAACCTAGGTCAGAGAAAATATGTCGGAGCTTAACTATGTTTTTGAAGCATACAAGCAAATCTGTTAGAAACCTCTGCTTCACGTCTTGTAGCCTAGAACGAGACTTACATAAAGGTACAGAGGTTTCAAAATATTCCTCAATTAATCCTCACCATATGTTATAGAAAAGTTGAAGCTCCCTAGCCTGAGCTGTCATGTTTATTAAAGTGTCTCCTATATCCCAGGACTTGAACTTGAAGCTTAATAATCAAGAAATTGTGTAACCATACAAATATGCTTTACACCCCAACTCTCTGTTATTTCAAATCATTCCCCCTTATATAGAAAAGTCCTTATGTTTACTGAAAAGGCAGACTAGGAGTTAAATACCAGATGTTGTAACACTTGCATGTTCATTCAGGTTTTGATATCACTTGAAATTAAGTGCACAAATAAATATTTTACACTTAATATGATAGTTGTATGCTTAAAATACCAACTACTCCACTATAAGAAAATGCTTGAATATTTAATAGTCACTTGTTCTTTACAAAATACAATATATTGATAAGAAGGCAATTAAGTCTTTATTACTGATGTAATTTAAAATTAAACTAATTAGATAGCAACTGAACCTTGAAAAGTGCTCTTTTAAAGATCAATTTATATTTCATTAACTTATAATACCTACTGTAATAGACACAAATAAAAAGTAGGCTCTGAGGGACAGAGGACATGGGTACTACACATTCTTTTCTAGAGGTTTCCTGCATCTACTTTTCTTCAGAAAAACAATTTTTTTTGTGCATAGTGGAATTACTGAAGCCTGTTCTGCATCCTTAGAGGACCTATTTCCATCAACCCCTGCTCCCTCTGGTTGTCTCTGATGACCTTGCCCATGCCAGACATCTCCAGTCTGCCTTCTCCCTTCGAGTTCACTAAATCTCCCAATCCTCTACTTACATCTTTTGGGGCAAGTTTCCCAAATTTGAGGGTGCTCACTGGACCAACGTCAAGACAGAAGACATACCACTTGAGCACCAACCGTACCACTGACTGAGGTCTGTCCTCAACCAGCTGCCCATCTTCACAGCTGCAGGAATTCAGTATCTCTGCAACCTCTATCCCCGGTAAAGCTCGGCTGAAATGGGCCACCCCACTGGAAAGCTCATGAGGCCAAAGAAAATCACAGGCAGGCAGAAAATGATTTAGTCCCGGGACAATTGAGATTGTCTAAGACTCACTTATTTAGGAAACTATGCTAAAATCTGTCTGCCTAGTTCTTTATTATAAAGGTGAAGGGACTTCAGCCAGTGGCTGCTAGCGCAGAAGCCCAGAGACACTCAAGAAGAGAAGGGTGGAAATTGCGCACTGGGGTTATCAAGGTGCTAATGAGCAGGGAAACAGCCCCTTCAGCCTCACCAGGAATAGTGCCAGATCTCAATATTGAAAGATTTATGATTAAACAGGTACCAGAGGTGATGGCACAGCCACAACGGCAGAATCTAAATTAAGAACGCTTCAACACTCCATGAAAAATGACAGAAAGGGTAAAGCAAGCAAATTATTCTCTAGAAAACCTTCAGCTGAGTAAGAGGAGTCCTAGAGATTTACAGACTCTCAACAAGGAGGAAACAAAATAAAAAGGACAAGTGAAATTTAAGAACAAAGATGGAAGTGCAGAAAGGAGAGCTGATAGAAAATTTGGGGGCAACATTTTTTCAACAAAAAAGCACTTTCTTGAAGCAATGAAAAGTATTCACAAATGTATCTAAAATCTGTCATACTTTTAGATATTAAAAATGATCTCCCTGCAATGAGAATATCAGGACATTTCACTTCTCTCTTTTCAAAGTAAGTGCTTGGCATTTTTATTTTCAAATGATATTTTATCTTGAATTTTTCAGAAACTCCTGCTTTAAATAAGTCTCACTTTGCCATGTCCTTCTGGGGGCTTTCTGCTTCAGTAATAGTTGAAAGACATGTTTGTACTATTCCAGCCACAAATGGCTGTCTAAATAGATAGATTTCTTCTTGTCTTGGTCAGCAAACTGAAAAACTATCTAAGGTTTTTGGCACAGCTCTACCGAGAACCAAAACTTGGATCAACACATCTGCCCCAGATGCTAACAGGAAGAGCAGAAAGGTCACAGAGACATTGCATTCTTCAGATTTTAACTGCCAAAATCAAACGTGTATGAATAAAAATTGATCAGACAGAGTCTTGACATTTACACAGTGACTGTAATGCCATAAAACACATGCATAGCTCTAGGTGAAGAAAGGAGCAGGAATAGGCACTGCGCCGAGCAGAGGAACCGCTCTAGGGTCAAGCTAAGGAAGCTGCAACAGTAGGTGGAGATTGTTTTGCTACAGATGAGCTTTCTGCTAATGGTTAGAAGTGGGGAGACAGGCTGGCAGATGAAGAGGTTACTCAGGCAGGCAGAAATTTCCTCCCGGAGAGCAGACTGGTGTTGACTCTGCCGTTACGCGTTGGGTTTTGGTAAGCGACAGGCTTGTCAAACAAGATAGTCCCTACCTTCCTCCTAACAGCACTGTGCTTTCTGCTAGCTAGAAAATAAGCAAAATGATCTCTTTCTCTTGCTTTCCCTCTTTGCCTCTATTCATTAACTGATATGGAAAAAAATAACTGTGAAACTCAGGCTCAATGCTGATGAAGTCAATGGCATCTTCTGGGGAGGGGCTAATTGTGAGAAAATTGAAGTGGGGCAATAAATCTTTCTCCTTCGTACACGACTGACACCATCTAGGGACTAACTGCAAGACAACTAACCCCTGGCGCTCAATCTTCCCTTTCCAAAGGAGAGTCGCACCTTAATTGTGAGTAAATTGGAGTCTGTCTTTTTCTTTCTTTCGCTTTATATCCTTGTGACACCTTTATAGCAGCTAATTGTAGGGACAGGTGAATGAACTCGATCTTTAACTCTTATTCTGAGGAAGCTACTGAACTTTCATATAATCTGCTAATTACAAGAAAAATGAACTTTGACCATTAGGGACTCATTTGCCTTTCTCACTAGTTGCCTCTTAAAGATGTTAACAGTAAGAAAATGGAACGCTGATCTTCAGCAGTCTTTCCAGAAATGTTAGCTTTTGCTGTACGTGAAAAACTCGAGAACTGCCAAGCTGGAGAATTCTTGATCTGGGAAGAGGAACCTGAGCATAAAATTCAGCATTTTCCAGCCATAAACTGTCAAAGAGACTTTTTTTTCTTTTTTCATTTTTCTTTCTTTTTTTTTTTTTTTTTTTTTGTAATCGGCTAGCATTGAAGAGCAGATTGACCTGGGCACACACGTATTCCTCTCACAGGACCATTGCACTTCTCCTGGAGCACAGGAGTGCTTGGCTGGTGCCTGTTGCTCTCTGGAAACCCTCCTTTAGCGTAGCAGTCTGATCCGCATGGGCAGCTGTGCAAAAATGAGAGCACACCTGTGTACCACACAGTTGGGTATGTCGTGAAAAGAGCATTCGGTGGCTAGGAGAAATATAGACTATATGTTTAATCATGTACATGAGCTTTCTAGTATAAGGAGAGCTGGCAATGAACTCCTGTTTATATTGCTTAACAATACCCTTGACAGATATTCTTACTGTTTGCTTTAAAAACTCCCTGTATGTTTATCACCTGTTTGTACGCTTTCTCCAGAATATCTTCCTCGCTCTTGTCCAAGCTGTCAGGCTGATCTCAGGTCGTTTCTTCCCTTAAACCTACTGCTGATTCAAAGCTTATTACAGTAGCACTGCAGGCTCAGTAATTCCCCTAGGTCTGGAGGAAGTATATTCTTATTTTTAAACTTGGTTGCTAAAATGCCCAAAGGAAACAAAACCTGAAGAGCACAAGTACAGCAAAGTGGATTCATCTTAAGAATTTAAACACTGTTTCCAGAAGATACAGTGTTCACCCACCCTCTCGGTGTCATCGTAATTATAATTAATCATATTGTCATCTCCTATTGAAAGAAGTTAAAATTAGTCACCAGATAGTGTCTTTCTTCCCACTGGAAGCTCTGAAGCCAAGTCTGAGATGTCAAAAGGCAGAAAGGCAAGCAACGGGGCTTGTTGTTTGCTCATGCATTTCGGTCACTTTTGGAAGCAGCTTGGCAAGAGTAAAGGCTTAGTTGGTGAAATGGATGTACCAACACAACTAGCAGTAAATGTCAGGCAGGATCCAGCTGTATTTCCTGAGTCACCCAGCAGAGGAAACCAAGGGAGACGGCTGAGTTTTTCGGAAAGAGCTCTCAGAAATACCACCCACGGAGCGCTACATTTGTTACGGTAGCTGGCAGACTATCAGATTCGTCCTTCTGAAAGTACAATAAATAAAGGGCATCTTGGAAAGAAAACACAAAGGAATCCGACTGAGTCATAAAAACTTCATCCTAACACACTGAACTGCCCCCAAAATGGAGGGACACACTAAAATCCTTGAAATAATTTAGAACTGGGAGCTCATCTCTACTGCCAGTGGTACCCTGGAGGAAAACGGGCTCATCAGTAGCTCCGTACAGTCATATGCATTTTAAAGGAAAATGCTCTGTTCTGCACGTGATAGCAGGTTTATTAGCTGCACCATCTGAAGACTTGAAAGTACGACTATGTAGGACTACGTGTGGCAGTGTTAGAAGACTTGAAGGACGCACCTCGCTGCTCTGTACATCTAAATAGATTAGTAATAAATAAATAATTATTAGTATTAAATAATAATGAAAACTAGTAATAAATAAGCATGCAAGGTAAGCGATCAGCTTTCCGAGAGAAATTCACCAGCATCTGGTTAACCATAAAGGTGTACTGGGGGGGGAGAATATTTACACCAAGAGTATCCTCAGAGCCTTTCAGTGGCTACTGTCTTTTCACTTTACGATGACTAACCAGGGCTCTGATTTTGTGATAGTTTTGAGGCAGCTTTAGTGAGGGTTGCTGCCGAAAGGGGCCAGCTGCCTCCACGTCCCTCCTGCCCCTTGGTGTTGTTGCCCTCTCCTTCGCTCCCCCAGAAAGGCAGCTCGAGGGGCAGCGCAGGGAAGGCTGGGGCGAGGGGAGAGGAGCACCGGCCGCGCTGGCGGCCAACGGGCCGAAGCGACTGCGTTGACCTTGCGATGTCCCGCAGGTCCAGACATCTCACCCGGACAAAGGGACGCGCAGGGAAGCCGAGGACAGAAAAACGCTACATTTTGGGGCACCCGAAGAGTCGGTGGCAGGAGACTCCGGCCCTCTCGGTGCCCAGTCCCACCATCTCGCTGCCAGACTACAACGCTGCTCTACGAAGTGCCGGTGTTTTCACGCTTCCTCAAGGAGAGGTCATTTCTGCAAAGGAGGTTAATTAACGCTGACCTGTGGGCCATGCTTAGAAGACAATACGTGCTTTCTCCCGTATCCTCGCTCCACAGCCTGCTCTCCGAAGGAGAGGAACGGCTGGGGAGTCGAAGCTGTGTTAAACCTATGGTTCCCACTGCCTAGTACAATTATGCAAAATATTTTTAGAAAGGATAGCAAGAAAACAACCACGGAGGGATGCATCCTCAACAGAGCAGGAGGTCAGTTTTCAGCCAGATGCTGAAGTCTGAATTCAGGATCCAAAAAGGAAAAAAAAAAAAAAAAAAAAAGAGAGAGATTGGTTGAAAGTCTAAGTGAACTTTACTGAAAATGCTGAAGTAATGTTGCATTCTTTTAGGTTTCATTTAGACTGAAAACACAGCAGTAACTCTCTTCCAACTGAACCTATTCCTCCTAATGATAGTTAACAATGATTGCTGCTCAAATTGAAACTGCATTAATACAAACTCTATTTCAACAGCGGCATTTTTTGTCTAATGCCAAGAGGTTTATGTGATGCATAATCAGCTCTTTTAAAAAGTGTCAAACTCGATGTCCCGCTCTTTTAATCAAAAAGTAGTGGAATAAAGTGCAAAAACAATGAAAAAAATGAAATTTTTGTGATTCAACATTACTCTACTTTCCATATGATAATTTATTTCATATTTTCGTAAAAATATGGCCAGTGTTAGAATGGGAGAATTATCATTTTTTCCATTTTGGCAGAAGATTTAATGTTCTGAAGAACTAGTGCTTTAATTGGGGTAACCACAAAGTGGCAAATCTAAGAGGATTCAAATACTTGGCCCCAACCTCACAACAGGAGATGATTTTAATTCACACACATATCAAATTGCCAGTACCACTCACTGGAAGGCACTGGAGTGCCTAATAGGCGTTTTGTAGCAAGACATTCCCAACGGGATTCCTATGTGGAAAACCATATAATATTTACCTTTAGAAAAATTAAGCTCAGGTAAGCATTTATTAAACTATATATGAGCGAGATAAGCAGATATCGACAGGCTTGCCAGCCATTATTTCAGTAACTAAAGTCCTGGAGGCAAATGGAAAATTGGACAAAATGCAAAGTGAATTAGCAGAAGCAGGTAAGGCCACATTGATTTAGTGTCTTCTAGATTTTTTAGACAGATAGATAGATGTCATCCAGCTATCCAGCTTCACTTGAACAAGCAGTGCAGCTGGTGTCACATGGTTAATTATTAGTACATCTGGAGGAGATAGAGATTAGGAAAGCGGCTATAAAATGGGGAGGGAGCTAAATAATGGGGAAAACAGCAAAAAGTAATAATATGAGGGCATGATGAGTTTGGAAGGAGTTTAAAAGCGGTTCTTCCATGGTCAATTTTCAGGCCTCTCTTGTTAAATATTTTCATGAACATTTTCAGCAGAAAAAAATGAGGCATACTAAACACCAAAACCGGGAGCAAAGACACTGGCTCTTGTTTGATTCCTGCTGTGTTTAAGGAAGCAGGACCTGGTGCAGGGTCCCTAATTAACTATAACTGTTTCGGAGAAAGGCCTGACTTCATTATGAAGGTCTTCATGTGGTATGGCTCATCTGAGCTTCAGCCTTTGACTGTTTAGATTGCAGTTAACATGTTTTTCCTAGTTGGAGTCACAGTTATAAATCAACTTACAATTATCCATTCTCAAAAAGAGAAAAGGAAGAAGCCCAACTTACAGAAAAAGGTGATAATTCAGTGCAATAACTTGTAAAGTCAGTGGGAATAACGTCAATTTTTAGTTCATTTTCCTGCTTGGCAGCTTACCAGCAGCGAGGAGGAATCCGCCCCCGACCTTGTAGAACCGGGGGTTGACAAAGGGCACGCCGCACACCAGCAGGAACCCCCCCACCAGGCTGGCAGCCACGGCCACGGTGATGAACGCCGTCCAGAAGCCTCTGTACACTGCACGGGCGAGAAGAACACAGTTACGGGAGAGCAGAGGGATCCCACACAACCAGGTCAGGTTTCAGACGACTGCATGAGACTGATGCGTGTATCTCCAGCCTCGGCAGCAATAAAAGCAATAACCTTGCCATAATGAATGTCGGGGTTAGGAGGAAGGTCTTCAGCGGAGAGTTGTTGCTCGTGTTGAGAAGACCTGTATCTCGCCTTTTACTAGATCCCTTCAGGGACATGGAGAGCCCAGGACTGGTGGAAGCTTGAGTTGTGCAAGGTATGTCCCAAATCACAGCACTGGAATGAGTGCAAGAGGTTGAAAGGGTCGGTGAGGAAACTCTGTCACCAGGGGTTTCGAAACGTGAGAGTAAAGGACACCACACTTAGCTGTGCCTGTGGGAGAGGGAAGAGTCTGGCAAGGAAGTTAGAAATAATAGCCAGACTCAAAGAGAGAGATGGAATCAGATCGTATCATTTTCCATTTCAGTTAGCACTTTTGGAAAGTGCCAAGTTTCTGATTTTAAATAAAGTCAGTTTTTGTTAGCTACAGAGCAGGACTGCACTGAAAACAGGAGCCCCCAGTTCCTCCCGTTAATGGCCTTGCTGGAGTCCAAACCAGAGATCAGGGCAGGAGACCCAGCTGCCCTTTCAGCCGCTGCATTTTGGGGTTTCTGCTGTGACTCCAGGCAATGGTGCTCGTTAGAGCTAAGCACATGTTGGAGCCACTTTCCCCTCGCTTGCAATGGGACTGGGCCCACTGGTTTCCATCTCTGACTTGCCCAGTCTCTTCCTCTCCATACTCTAAAGCTTGGCCAAAGGCAGTGGTCTTCAAGGGGAAACCCGCTGATGGCCTGTTCCCAATTGCCCTGATGTCTGCAGTCCTCTCAGACCATCACCTCTCACTCTGCCTGTTGCTTTTCCGAAGAAATAGTTGCAAAGACTGGAGCTGAGCACGAGCAAATGGATCGTTGTGAAATGATTCACACTTGAAAGAAACATGATACAGAGAAGATGGGTTTTGCTCGTTTTAAACCATTTTCTCCGGACAGCCACTTAGGAAAAGATGAGCATCTTCAGCTTTCCAAAACCACAAAATTCATTTTCATGTTTAACCTCGCATCGCCCCCCTCTCTCGGGAAGCCTAAGAGGCTGCAGAGGAGGCAGAATTAACTCCAGAAGAGGCGGTGGCTGGAGGACCCCTTTTCTCGGGTTGCCTCCTGGTTTGTCATAATTTACGTGCGAGTATCGAGTGGTTTAAATTAAGGAAGCGCGGCGCACGGGGCAGGTCTGTCCGTGCCTCCCTGGCTCAGGAATGACGCTCCGGCCCTCTCCAGCTGATCTCACTGCAGCCGGTGGCAGAGGGATTTCCGAGAGGCCGCTGCAGAGGGGTTTCATGGCAGAGCTGACAGACGGGGACAGATGGCTCAAGGGCCCTTTATTTAGTTCAGAAAAATTAGCGTGTTTATTAGCCAGATCATTCAGAAACTAGGCATCATGACTATCTCTCACAAGCAAAAAAAAAAAAAAAAAAAAAATCCCCATGCTTAACTAGGATGTTTGTTATACACAGCCTGAAATGGGCTACTCTTTTTACCATTGACAAGTTTCTTGTATCCATTTTATATTGCAGCACGTTCCCTGAGGCAGGAATCTTACACAGCAGAGCAAAAGAAACAGCTACTCTCCCTCAAACGCTCCTACTGACGAATATTTTTTTAATTAATTCCTCATAAGAAAAAATAAAAATAAAAAAGGTACTGCTAAAGGCTAAGGAAAAGGTCAAGATGTTTGTTTGTGCAGCATGCCTGCCCCAGATCCCCAGAGGCAACGCAGAGTGATGCACACTATTTAAAGAAATCAATTCATTTCAAAAAAGATCATTGAATTAATTCTAGCTGCTGCCACCAATTTAGCAAATTAAAATTCCTAACAGCAACTGATTCATTAAAGAACTCTGAAAATACAGAGAAACATAAATAAAAAGGGAACCAGCTGAAAGGAAAACTCTCCAACCGTGTTGTATTTGGTGCATTAAAAATAAGTCACTCACTTCACAGGAAGGTACAATTTACGGCATCCTTCTGCCTGGCTGCTTTTGTCATGGCCACAGATCCCGCTGCTCCTCTTGCCTTACCTGCGGCCAGTGGAAGTAGCTGGGGTACAGCCACCGAGCGCCCTTAAATTAGAGGACGAAGCAGTTCCTGGCAAACCCTAACGGGGACTATAGAAAGGCAAATATGTTCCTCTTCATCCCTACACACATTTGCAATGAGAGAACCACTGACATACATTGATTTTTTGAAAAAGGAGCTGCTGGGGGAAAGTAAGGAGCCTACCTGCAGTTGTATCATAGGGAAGGTGAGGAAAAGGTCCAAGAGCAATGGGCATGGGAAACAGGTAGCCATGCATGCAGTACTTGGGATGTGCTTGGCTAGCTGAAAAAGAATGAAAACAAAGGTTGCTTTTATTTTACGCAAAATCATCACCATATTATTCAGATAACGGATGTCATATTCTGCAAAACCTACAAAGCAGTCGGTGAAGTCAGAAGGCTGGAGAGTAAAGCATAAGGCGAGTAAAATGTGGTTAGAAGGAAAAGAAGGAAGCGAATGAGGGAGGGGAGGTGTAACAGGATCCGCGAACGCCCGTACAGTGCCAGGTCTTCATAAACCGAGTCTGAGGCCGATACACATTGTAAAACAAGGAGTAGCTAAAATTAGCGTGTATATTCCCATTGCTATTTCCCTCCAGAAAATTGTCACTCTCCCTGGAAAGGGCTAAGATATTTGGGTACTGGAACAAGCTACCTTACAAGATCTCTGCTTTGAGAGAAAGGGAAGCACAATTAGAGTGGAAGTGCCCCATCAATATTAATACCACTGAGGCTTATCATGATTAACGGTAATAGAATGAATGTTAAATGAATTAATTAATGGTTGGCCACTTATTTAAATATGTTCCCCAGCTCAAAGGAACACTTTATAATAGGTGGACATTAGTTCATGCTAAATTGACTATGGAATACCTATTGAATTAATTATTACATCCATGAGAGCAGCAAATTAATTTGCCATGATCAATCCTATTATAATAAATACCTAAAGAAGTAATACAAATTTGTCTGTTATCAGAAAGAGTCATTTTACTTCAGGTGACATGATATCATATAATGTATTTCCATATAATGTAATTAGATGGTAAATTCCCTCTCTTGAGCTTTTTTTTTTTTTTTAACAGAAAATTTCTGTGTGAAAAATCTCAATTTTTCTACTGAACAGTGGCAGGAACTGTTCCTAAAAGATTTTATGAGGAACAGAGGTCAGGGACTGAGGGACAGTGAAGTCATCTGAAATTTTAATCACCGTGGAGTGAATTTATTGCTGCAACCTGCCTCATTTTCATAAAAATCTCCTACGTGACCATGCTTCCCCCCAACCCTTCGTGCACCTCTCGGACAACCGGAACAGCCCGAGCGCGGTGAATCCCTACCGCAAGGGGAGACTTGGGCTCCTGCGGACGCGTCTCGGCGAGCCAACCTCCCCCAGGCTCGTCCTTGAAAGGAGAGGTGTCACCAAAAACGTCATCCAGCAAGAACCGCAGGGTTTGTGGTGGCCGGAACAAGCATCGTTTAATGGCACAGGGCGGTGAGAGACTGCTAATTGCATGGCTGGAGGCCTTCTGGGGGTCAAGGTCCATGCAGTGTTGAAAACCTTTGCAGACCTTATTTTAAAGCTTTTCCTTTTTTTCTCTCTGATACTTCTCTAAGGCCGTAGCATCCCAGGGAGACGCTGTCCTCTAATTTTTCACCACGCGCTAAGCCAGGCCAGTCGGCTGCCAGCAGAGGCTGGTGCCAGGCGTTGCGTGTTGCGCGGTGGTTTCATTTGGTTGCTTTTCTAGTGTGAGCACCTGATTCACTGGGCCAAGACCCCACACATGGGGGTTGGTTGGTTGGTTGCACATGGGCCACCAGTCAGCACCAACCAGTGTCTCAGAACAGTTTTCACCTTTTCCTTCAATTTTTGAAGACATGAATGTGCTTTCAGAAAAAAAAATACAGTTTTGCATCAATCTCTCTTTGTTCACAGTGAAATCATCGCACATGTAATTTCAATGACCTCAAAAAACAAGACAGGCAATATTTAAAAAAAAAAAAAAAAGATCTTGGGAGCCTTGAGACATAAACCCATATAAACACATGTGGGTATAGTTCTCTAATGAGGAAATCCAGAGCACCAAGGGAGATTGCATCCGTGTGCATTTATCCTTACTTGTGCTGAAATCAATGTGAGTGGGAGCACACCATACCCTGCTGGCTGAAAACACTAATAAAAAAGCAATGTTAAGGGTGAAGAAAGCTATGGGGTCAAATTTAGCAGTCTTTCAGCTGAACTCAAACATCCAGAGATTATGGGGGAGAGTTATCCTTGCTGGTGGAAAGTCATCATCCCATGGGACTTTGTAGGCGATATTTTCAAAGGCAGCAAGTGGTTCCTGCGTGACTGTAAACAACTCCTCCAGAACAAAATTCAAATCGGGGGAAAAAAAATAAGGAATACATTTAAAAGAGTGATCCAGGTTTGCTTTTGAGGGAGAAATGACAAGAATTAAAAAAAAAAAAAAAAAAAAAAGGAGAGATAAAAAATGAAAGGAATAGACAACTTGCTCCTCATCTATGGAAGCCCTTGTTTTACTTGCTTGCTATTCAGATTATAGCTGAACGCTAAAAATATGATGGGGCGGAATCAGAGGCTTGCAATGGCAGTGCTGACATGAACCTACAACAGCAACGTGCTCAGGCAAATTAACAGCAACACCAGCTGTACTCACTGTACCAGAAGCTCCAGATGGTCCCCACGTCGCCTTCACCAAAGAACCAGCACCGCCAGAAAAAGCCCTCATGATGGAAAGTGAGGATCTCCTTTCTGACCTCGGTTGGCATTTCAGCCTACGGAAGAACAAAAGCCCGGCTGATAAGGCGGCAATCGCTGCATGCATGGAATGAGTCTTTGCCTTGGTGGGTTGTTGGTCGTGGTATTTGCTGTTGTTTGGGTTGGTTTGGGAGGAGTTGGGGAACACAGAGACAGCTGCTTCGCTGGGCTTCCTGCCTCCTCAAAATTACAGACCAGAGCAACATTTTAGCCTCCCAAACTGAATGACATCCGTAATTTTAGGGGTGACCCAGTCAACAATGCTGATGTCCTTCCCACTGTTTATACTCCGCAGGAGCCATGTGTGGTCTTGCTTAATCACCGGAGACCAATCCAGCTTTAAAACTCCTGCTAAGCCTCTTCTAAACATCAGCCCAAAGCTTTTCTCCTTTCCCTCCATCTGCCTAGCCCTGTAAAATTTGTACTCAATGTATGTGAGACAGACATTACTCGCTGTGTACAACAGTCTTCTCATGAACAAGGCTAAGAACATTGACAAATACTCCTCTTCGGGTCAGTCCACTTCAACCCACAGACAGATCCGCAAAAGCAACGTTTAGGTCTTTCCAGAAGGGAGGATATGTTGCAATGTGAGTCCTGGATTAGTTACTAAAAACTTATTAAAGCTATGCCTAAAAATTGTATTTTTGTCACATACAATCTGATAAAGGAGAAATGACTGTCAAAAAAAATCTGTGGAGGACAGAGAAACTCCTTACAGGATTAGACCCTGCCGCTGTGAAGTGAAGAAAGGGGCTGCGACTCGATGGGGAGGTATTAGATGATACTTCTCTTGCCTGGAAGTCTTCATGAATCAAGTTATGACAGATTCTGGAGCTCTGACCCGATTCTCTGCATACTTTCAGGACAAAATGTATGACAATGGTATGTCATCGGATGGATGTCTGCTGGCAGTGCCTCTGCGGCAGATTTAACCACTGCCTGGCAGAAATTCAAGATCATCGTTATCTGTTAGGGATCGACTTTGGCAGTTTAAGAAAGGTTGGAGAAGGTAAAAACGTAGCCTGTCGTACAGAACTGGCAGCAACGATTCAAGTGACTGCAATAGAAATAAAATATCTCAGAGGAAGGGATAAAAGCTGTTCCTGTTTCTGCCTGGCCCTTTTGAAGTCGCTCTGCCTTAGCAATAAGCAAGCTAACACTATGCCAAGAGCATATCTTAACAGCTCGAGATGTTTATTTTGTGTAGTGCAACATCTCTAGTCTCTCCACTTCAAAGGATAATAGCACAAACACAAATCTGGAAAAAATAATGTTGTCCTTTGCTAAGTGCACCAGAACAGAGCTGCTCTGCTCCGTCCGTTGCACTCTGCCACCGCCGGGGTTTTATTGTGCTGCTTTATACGGTAAAGAGAGTGTCTTCTGCGAGGCGGTCATTCTCTCACGATTGGTCTTCAGTTGGAAACGTGGTTGAAGCAAACAGTGTCCTACATTTGATTATGAGATTCTGAAACTAAAGAGAATATTTCATGCCGACATCCCAATGCTTACGCTCAGTGCACTAGGAAAAAAAAAATCAAACCTAAAACTCGATTGAACTTAGAAGTGACAAAAAATACCAATTTTTTAATTGAAACTGTACATTGATTGGCACAAAGTCATTTTTGAAGAGCAAGAGGTTCAGGGAACTGATCTGGGTGTTATGTTAGATGGCAGCAAGTTCAGCTAAAATCAAGCTTTCTAAAAGAATCTATAAATAAGCAATATTAGAGGCTAGCAATAAAATATCAGTTGTAACTATAGGAAAAATAACAAAACTGTCTTGAAAATTATATTTCCTGCTAACCAAACTCCTACATTAAATTTAATCTTAGAACATATATAGATCTTTTCATGTTAGATAGAAAGGAATTCTTGTCTGCTCTCTTTTATGCATTTTATGTTCACTTTTGTTTTCTGTCTGTACTGTAGTCACATCACTTGAGACTTAACTGATTGCCAAGTTCCGCATTTTAAAATATGAACTATTTTTAAATGAAAAAACTACAAAAAGGAAAAATAATTCAATGGCAAATATCAGGAGATATCTTTTGTTTTTAGAAGCAAATGCTGTCAACAAAGCTATTACATTTTTATTTTTCATTCCTAACATTAATATCTGCCAGAATACAGAAGTGCTGATTTTAATGGTTTCCTAGAGATGACTTCAGTCAGAATGCTAGATCCCACGAAAATGCTGGTTCTGATTACAAAGTTAGCTCAGGCTGAGTTTCTGCATTAGTGGGTCACATTCAAGAAGCACAAATATTATCACAGATTTAAAACTGACAGCACCCCAATTTAGAGTAGTTGTGTTGCTTTTAAGCATTTTTATAGCAAATTGTATAGCAAACGGTTAACTCTTTCTCTTCCAAAGTAATGCAAGATTTCAGGTTTTACCTCCCCAGTCTGAAGAGTATTATTTCCATGCTCAAAGACTCCACACGTCTCTGTAGCTAGAAGCCAATAATCTGTCCCAAAAGCGATGAGGAACAGCAGAACGCCCGTCCCACCGAGGAGCCCGGCTACGAAGGCTGCAATTCCAGCCTTCATGGCAGAGCAGGTAGCCAGCAAAACTGAAATTCAGAAAAGAAGAAAAACACCGGCGTATTCAGGACCGCTGGAAGGGGGGGATGAACAGAAGTGCTATTTTTGGACCTAGATAAGAATCTTTTCATGACTGGTGTGAGTTTCACTGGGCGGTGGGAAAAGGACTAATAAAAGCAGATGACCTGGCATAGCCAAACAGCTGTGGCATTAAAGAAACATGACAAACAGCTATTGAGACCAAGCAGGAAGATTTCCAAATAGACACATGGCTGCTCGTTTTAATAGAGCAATGCAGAGATTCTTTAGCTTTGGCCTCTTAGGCAACTTCTGTAGGTCACAAGTATTTATCATGCAGAGCTGTCCAGGAAACCTGCCAGTTTTTAAAACCCTCTGCACGCATGAGATGAGCATTGAGGCTGTACTCTGCACCAGCAATTCTGAATCTGAAGATTTTCACCATGCCATGGAGGCCACAGTTTCTACAGCCACGTCTGTAAGATATCTTAAGTTATACCCTCCCAACTGCAGGTTAGAAGTGGCACTTCCTGAGCTACTTCTTTCCTTCTGTTCCCATTTCCTCTAAAACAAAATGCTAGTTCAGATTTCACAGAAAAACAAGAAATAACATTAAAATGTTGGTCACTCTCTTTCCTAAAATCTTGGTGCTCTCAGATGTGCTACAATCATTCCATGCAAACACATTTAAATCAGATGGATTTAAGCTCCAGGAAGCTACATAAGGAGCATTTTAATGAGGTATATGTACCAAGATATCTAGAGAGTCTTGCTATGCAGCTGAAGAAAGATAATCTCTTCTCCACTTTCCCGCTACAAAATCAAGTAATATATAGCACTCATACCCCAAACTACCACCTAACCATGCTGTGGAAGAAGTGCCTCACTGGGAATGACAAGATTCCTCCATGGAATTTCATTGCCATTTGGTTCCTAATGTTTTTTGTCTTCTGCTGAAGCATCTGCTGTAGATCACTGCCAGAAAGAGGATACCAGGCTAGGAAAATTATAATTTCTGTATGGAAATAACTATATCCCTGTGACATGCCAAGAGTCTGGGGGAGAAAATTTAAATTACTGTGAAAATTCAAATTATGATTTTCTAACCTGAGCTTAAGTCATGAACTCCTGTAAAGAGAGAATAGATGAAGATGTTACCTTCTTTATCCCATGGGATTTTGTATCGCCAAATTAATTTCTGAATCAATTTAAAAGTTAAAGTTAACTGTGCACATATGGATATAGCAGAGAAACTATACACTGCTTAGGTAAACTGGAGAGAGGAGGGTAAAATTTTGACTACACTTCTAGACAACTGTTGAGGCATATGGACTGATAAATACACTTGCTCTTGTTCTGTGAACACAATAGACTTTAAATTATAATAATTGATTGCATCATCTACATTGTTCTTGCTTAAATATTGCAGGCTAGGGTAGCTTTTAAATAATACAGTAGATCTCTATTCCTCATAGTCACATTGGATGAGCTGCTATTTGTTTAATCTGCCAGCACAAGCACGTGAGGCATTTGATAGATTCCAGAAGAGAGGTCCCTGCCCAAGAGAGGCCTTACGTAGATAGATGGAGGAAGAAAACATGGGTCAGGTTACAGAATTACCATAACACAAAGTCTAAGATAAATCACAATCTGTATAACCCCGTTGCTAATTCTCACAGGTCAGTGTTAGAGCCGTGCTGCACTGAGCGAGAGGCGGCGCACGAGAAGGTCAGAAGGTGTTACTGCAGATGGGAGGGTGGGAAACAGGAGACTAGGTCTGAGCTGCAGGCTAGAGCCAGCAGATCATCTCAAAGGCTGGACTGATATCCTGATGGGTCTCTAAAATGGTAAAATACCTTCTGATGTTGGGATTAAAACCCCTAAGACTGAACATACTGTTCTTGACAGGTAAAGAGATCATTAAATATATATGAAGCATTTTAACACGGGGAGCAGTAGATGCGCACCTAATGGGATAACAAGCCTCTTCCTTGTAAGTTAATGAATACATCATGTCTTGGCCCTGCTTAATCGTCCCTTTTCTTCAAAGCAAACTATTTAGTTAACTAAGAGCGAGGAGAAATCATTCTGACACGATATATCCTCCCTTTTAGACTTCTTCGTATTCATGGGGGGAGAAGAGAGCAGCTACGCACCTCACAACCTTGCTCGGCAGTACTGCTTGGAAAACTGGCTGTTCTCAGCCCTCTGATCTGAATGAATGAAAACAGAGTGGCCCTCCTGGGGCACCTACTTGTCCTCCCTCTTTTAGCTGTTGTCTCCTCTGGAAGCAGTCTCCACTGCTGCTACACATTTGTAGGCAGGTGCTTCTGGCCAGCCCTTCCCGCACATTGCCTTGTCATATCAGACATTCTCAGATGCAATACGAAGAGGATTTTTTTCAGACTGGCCAGTCACCAAGTAATAGGTAGGATCTGGTCAAATAAACCTTCCTTTATGAGACAGCCCCATCAACCATACAAAAGGGTTTGTTGGATGCCAATAAAATAACCACGGAATGACAGGCTCACTGAAGTTGGCAGGAGTCTCTGGAGTCATCTGGTCCAACTCCTGCCTCTGTTCAAGCAGCCTTAGCTAGAGCAGGTTGCCCAGGACCGAGTTCCACCAAATGTTGAATATCTCCAAGGATGGCGAGTCCACAACCTATCTGGGCAGTCTGTTACAATGTTTGAATAAATATACTTAATAATCTAAATAATCATCCAAGTAATCATCTACATAACACTTTCCCTGAACCCAGGGTAACATGCAGGATCATCTTCACAGTGCTCAGAAGCAGAGTAACATCTGCAAAATCCAAAGCACTGAACTGAACTCAACTTCTCAGGTAAATACTCCCTCTTCAGCTTGAAATCAGATCTCTGAATTTAGTCAGATAAAATGCTTACAGCCATCAAGCCGACCTAAGGAGGATCTGGATGACTGGGACTTTCACCCTGCCATAACAAGGCAACTCCTTGTCTGGCCACTCTCTCACTTTTAAAAGATTCACAAGGGCTCACTTAACCCTGTGAATCTTTGCTAATTCCCCAGTAATTCTGCATTTACATAACCCAAGTAGAGTCTTTGCTAGATATTAACCATCTCCCAGCCAATCCTTGGGCATTGCATCGTGTCCAGTCTTCTTATATAGTTTAGAACTTGTAATCATATGGTTACTTTGCAGGCAACAACTCTTACAATAAGATGACCTCTTTATATTGAATCTAAAATGGTTAATTAAATACAAAGTGCAATATACGCATCATCTAATTAATCTTCAATAAATGTAATTTCAATCATTTTCCATTTAACTAACATGTAATACTGGTTAAACCTGACTTAAGTGACAAGTAAAATCAGTTGCTTTCTATTCTTGTGGTCTTAGCCTCAAAGTTGAGCACAATTGCCTGGGAAGCTTTGGTGATGCTTTAAGAAGCCTGGTGAAGACAAGGGTTGACACACCAGAAGTGAGCACTTTTTTGCAAATTGCACTGTAATTGCATAAAATTAAAATGCAGAGTGGGCACTTGTGATTAAAAAAAAAGGATTAACACACACTTCCACATTTATGGGTATGCTTTTTATGCAGCTGTATTCAGCATTGCCATATTTATGCTAATGCGTATTTGCAAGTTAGCACTGTTTGCCATTTGGAAGATGTCCTTAGTGATTCTCAGTCCCGTTGGCAGAAAAATCCTGTGTGGCTGAGGCAGAGCATTGCTAGTGCCCAGCCTTGGCTCCTCGTGGTCTGCTATGTGCATAGCCAAACATTTTCCAAATTCTTAGACTGCAGAATAGGAATTGAGTCTGCAAGGTCAAAAAGTCTCTCCATTCAACAAGCTTTCCCCTCTCCTTGGCACACCCTCATGCACATGTTCTTCACCATTAGGATTTGAAAAATTCCTGGACATGATGGACAATAAAAATGGTACTGTGGCACAAGCAGATGCAGCTGCAACATGAACGTGGGACTGTGCAGCTGCTGCAGAGCACATGGTGGGAGCGCTCAGGCTTAGAGGGAGCTACTAACACATGCGAGTGGCTACAGCCCCTTTCTGCTCTCCCATTACCCCCAGTAAACCAGACCAGTCGGCCTTTGGTCCTCATTCCTATGCAATATTCAACATAATGGAAATTAGGCTTTGTTC
Source organism: Rhea pennata (assembly GCF_028389875.1). NCBI lineage: Eukaryota > Metazoa > Chordata > Aves > Rheiformes > Rheidae > Rhea > Rhea pennata. Next base: position 2,791,465 of record NC_084673.1, on the reverse strand, counting down.
TTGTGCTATTTTGTTCTGTTCAGGTTGAGGACCTCTTTTTTTGAAGAGACTGACCCTATTGTGTCCAAACACACCAGAACATGCAGGTTCCGTACGCTGACAGGCTCTGCGTGCCACCAGACAAGCAAACATCAGCTGACTGGGGGGGAAGATGGGGCCAAGGAGCACCTGGGAGGGATGGCACCCAAGGACGGGAAGACTGAGCCCGAGCAAGTTGGCAGGATGGGACGGAGAGCAAGCTCCCAAGAGCAGCAACGGGGAGCAGGTGTTGAGCTGGAGGACTTTCTAGCAGGGGTTGGCCATGGACTCAACACACCCACACACCGGAGCTGGCTCCTTTCGCCGAAGGACTTGACGGGGCTCCGAGGCCGAGGCTACTGGTTACAGCTCCCTGCCTCAGATGTGCCTTCTTCCTCCTTCTGCCTTTTAAGGTAAATCTCCTTAATTGTATACAAATACTATTTGCATGTATGTAGCTATGATGATTTTTATGTCTTCTTTTAAAGGGATTTCTTGCTATTGGTGAGTAGAAAAAAAAATAGATACAATTAAAATTCTTATAATAGGAATGCTTTTCCTGAAGACTAAAAGGCTAATAGAAAAAATAGCTCCTTTACTCTTCAGGAAAAAAACACATCTTTATTAATTGCAAGATTCAGGCTTATTCTAATTTTGAAAGGTGAACTAGCTTTGTGTTTCCCTTTGTATAAGCATGCTGTTCATATAGATTTTACACAATGCAACAGACAGCCTTGTTAGTAGACAGGACATATATATTAGAAGAAGGAAAAGAAGAAACAGGAAGAAAACAGCCAATAAATCATTCTGCCCCTCCATCCCTCCACTGCAATTAGAAAGGATTGGGGATTTTCTGATGAAATAATCAGAAACTAAGTTTTCAAAACCAAATCATTTTCCAGGAAGAGCCAGGACTGAGTGAGTGTATCTGGAAGAAGTTTTAAGAAAAGGGTTGCTTAATTTTGAATGTTTCATTTCAACAATTTCAAAGAAAAAGTTTCATTTTAGGGGGTTGAAATGCCTTTTTATATGTAGCAAAAACATGAAAAAATTGTTAAATATCTAAGTATGTTTAATCAAATTTTATTTTAAAAATTACTAGTAGACTCATCCACATCGTTTCAGCTTATTGTTTCCAGGACTGTTCTAGGACATTACCTTTTCATCCTAATTCTTTATGGGAATGTGCGGGTGTAACTGCGACAAAAAGGATTCCAGGTAAAGGGGCAGCAATACGCAGCTTTGCAAGGACATTGAACCTCACGTTAGAGTCTTTAACATCTATCACATAGTGCCTATGAGCTAGGCATAGTTCATAGCTGTATTGCGTGCTTCCAGCCAGGGATATACGTGCTCAGTGCCCCTGTGGGACATTTCCTACGGAGAGCGTTAGAGGATCAGATTGCAGATCTGGGGCCCATGTTAATAAACATCCTGCACTTGTTGTTGGGAGGCCCATAAGGAAAGCAAGGTTGGGCCGTAAAGTTGGCACACTGTCTGTCCAGTCCGAGCTCCACATGGGTGCAACTCTTTGTGCATTTACAACATATTGTAGGATGGAGGGGAAACAGAAATAAAAGTACTTTTTATTATATAAAATTACTAAAAGATAACCTCTGGCTTTACTGAAATCAAGAGATCTGCAGTTGACTTAACATAACCAGGGTTCCACTCGCCAGCTACTAGCTGCATTAAGCACTCAGGGAGCCCTCATTTTACTCTTCCAGCACAGTCTCCTGGTGCTCATGTCCCGTTAGTGGGTACTCCTAACTCATCATCTCAACATGCAAAACAAATGTTGGCTCATGTTGTTGAACACAATCACTCCTGCGCTATCCCGTGGATGCTGTATGTATAGAGACAGAAAGGCTGCTCATCCCTTCCCCTTGCCTCAGCAGAGGATATATAGTTAACATAAAATCGCCATTACTTTTGGACCACACCTTCAGCAAAGCAAGCCTCCACTTGCCGAGCAGGCTATGTTATACGCAGCATGGGTGTGCCGATGTGAAAACAAACATGGTGTCTCCAAGAACATCCCCAAACCCCATCCTTTCTCCATTAAACTCAAAGCGAACACTCGGAAAGCTCAGTTAACTTTTATGTTTTCAACATTTTCCATATTCTCACACTTCAGCCCCTATGAATTCCTCAAGGGCCTGACCCAGACCCAGGAGTGCTGAAATCCAGCAGAACAGACTCTCTTCTGTCCGCTTCTCCAGGCCAAAAGAATGTATTTATGTGGGAGAGCCCTTGAGGGAAGGGAAGCAATCATCCCGAACTAATCTGTAGCCTTCTCTCATCACTAGCTGGTGCCTAAGTAAGATAATATAACACCCCTGAAGCACTACAGCAACAGAGCGAGGATCTGCACCTTTCCAAAGAGGAAAACCATGTGGTGCAGTGATTAGGATCCTCTAGCAGAGGCTTGGGGTCCCACCTTGTACTCTTAGTCCTGTGCTTACCTTGCTGCTTAGCTCCAGGCAACTCCTTCACCAAGAGGCCACATCTAAGCTGTGATTTCTCTGGGGTGAAATCGCTTTAGGAGGTGCATTTGTTCCATACGCTCGGCGGTGATAGTTCAACCATTTGCAATGCTTCAATCTAAACAAGTGAAACGAGTTGGTTTATGTAAATCTCTCTTCCCTCCAGCATCAGAAAGAAGTGATTCCTTACTGGATTATTTCACAGATCTGGTTTATAAAGTGGGCCTTGTTGCTGGGGAAAAAAAAATAAATAAAATAACATCTAGCCATTTTAAACCTTTAAAAAATGGTAATGATGTTGATTATCCTTTGTAGGTTGCTTTGTGATCTCTGGAAGAAAAGTGTAAGTAAGTGCAGGATTTCTTTCAATTTTATAAACAGAAGCAATTTCAGGCCTTCTTCTCACCCCTAGCTTATCTATAATTCACCCTTCTCTCACATGCTGAATCCAGTTTAGTTACTGCGGGCAGCATTCATGGTGCTGTGAAATATCTCCCTTTGGTCCCTTTGGAGATCTGCCTACCTTTCCACACGGACACTGCCCTCACGGCTCTGCCATGCTCTCAACGACGTTGCACTTACTGCTTCCTTAGGGAGACGAGGTGAACATCTCCAATGCATCTCCTCTGTGACTGCTGTCTCCACAAACCTCAGAACGAGAGGAAACCAACCTGGAGAGCGAAGTGTTCCACCTCCCAGTGAGCAACGCGCTAGGTCAGTGCGCGACCTATATAAAATAACGTATAAAATGATAATAACTGGTTCGTCTCCATCAGCCTGCTTCCTTTTCAACAGTCTCGTCTACAGCTCTTTTCCAAGAGGCGTACATGCCTGAATGAGCTTGAATGTTTCTTACGAGGATGAGTAGCCCCAATACTTGATACCGGGAGAGAAAAGTGCTCTTTAAGGGTTGCCAGTATTTTCCAGGATCAAGCCATTACAATCACCTTAAATAGTCATGAAACAAAATAAATAAAAGCATGATTTTCTGGTCAAAGTTGGAAAAAAAAATTCCATATTCATAGAATTGAGAGTGCAAGAAAGATTTATAGCCTCATTTTTAAATATTTGTTCTATATGTGACCAAGTCTTTCTGATGAAATTTTGAGATCTCACTTAGTCACTCAATACTGAGCTGCTCAACAGCATTGGCCACTTTTGCCTATTCTAACTTTAACTTTCAGAAGACTCCAGTAAATTTCCAGTGTAAGTAAGTAAAGAGCAATAACTCTCTGAACTACCAAAGGAATCAAACCGATGCAATTTATTTCCACAGAACCATGCAATATTCAATGACACAGTGAATTCATGTTTTAAAGGACTAAAACCCTGCAAAGAATTAATTAGGCATGCACTGAAGCCTGAGCTTTTAACAGTTTTCCACTCAGTTGTAGAATTTTAAGACCACCAACACTGGATACTGGCAAAGATTATCAAATGTATTCTAGGCTGAAATTTATACTAGTCATAGGGCTTGGCCACTGAGCAACTGGAAAATATTTCATGAAAGCTTTAGCTGTGCTATTATATTTTGTAAAGAAACTTAAAAAAGAATATATCCATACTGTCTGGAAGGTTAAATTTGGGGCAGTGACTCACTGGGAAAATATGTACTGCACAGAATTTTGTCTTCTCTGCAGATCAAGCAAACTGTTAATACATCAGAGATGTATTTATGGTCCCAATACTGCAAAGCAGGTATGAAATGGATTAATGGGGTAAGCTGGCATCTTTGCAGGACCAGGTCTGTGCATGTCCACGTGCATGTGGGGCTGGCTGAAGTGGTACGAAACTGCGCAGCTGCCTCTGCTCTGGCCCAGGGCTGCAGAGCCCGCACTGCACGCGGACCTCCAGAACGCCCCCGGTATCTTGGCCTTGGCACACATGCAAGTGCTAACAACCTTGGAGCTGAACAACATCTAGAATTTCTATAACCTGGGAAATTCTAGCATTGAAATATTCCTTGTTGTACTAAAATGAGAGGAAAACTTACGATTTCAAAACTGCTCAGAGACCACTTATTCTGAAAGATTATAGTTTGAAAAGGTGAAATATGAGATTTTACTACTCCTGAGGCTGAAAGGTTTTGTTATTGGTTCATAGCACTTCTTTTAAAGTTAAATTTTCCCTCTTGCACTTTGTTAGCTTAGGTGTGTGGCCCACCACGGGATAACAAGCCAGTCCCTGGAGAACATCTCCCTTAGAGCAGTGGAGAAGTCGCTGACCGTCCTCAGGCATCCTCCCCATAGGCACCACGTCTCACAGTAGCCTACACTGCCCTCACCAGTAGCCATATGTGCTACTAGCCACAGAAAAAGAGGGTTTTTAGCTCAACAAGAAACAAGATATTTGCATCTCTGCAGAAACAAGATGAAACCAAAATATTTCCTCTTTTTTTCCCTTGTGAGAGAAAATTCCAGTTGTATAAAGGCCCCAATATCTGGAGGAGCATACTGCTTTCTCCACTTCTCTTGACTACTGCAGTCCTACAAAACATGACAAAACAGCCACCATTTGGAAGGTCCTCGGTTACCCCTAATATTATTGTAGAGAATTCATTTTACAAGATGAGAAACTCATATTGTATTTAGCATTTTCCTCTCACCTGTATGCAATTACTTATGCCAATAAACAGACCGGTTCTATCGTTACTGTTGCTGGACTTGCTTGTGATCACAGAACAAGGGCTGCCCAGGGAAGAGCTGAACGCTTCACTCTTCGAAACGGCTCTCCTGGGCCTGCTGGGTTGTGGTTTATTTAGGCTGATGACAGACAAATGGAGTGTCTGTCTCAGAGAGACACCACCACTGATTTCATCCTGAGCATGTTGGGGGTGCAAGGAGGTAATAACTCTTCGGTGATCTCATAGCACAATGTATTTAATTTGGATAGAAACATAGGACATGCTGTACATTGCAACATACTCAAAGTGAATGGTTTTCTAGACAAAGCGTGTACAAATCCAAATGACACCAATGCAAATATGGATTAAACTAAGAAACAAACATTCTAGTAAAGGAGTTGAAGATAACAATATACTAAAAACAGCAAATGTATATATATATATGTTTATCTACACACAAAATACCTATGTAAGGCTAAGAGGCCTAATTATCATTTGCATTGTCATGAGACAATTTTATATCAATGGGGCATTGAAGACTGGCCTAAAAGTACAAAAGAAATGTATCAGCTGATGTCAGGACATCGTAAAGGAGTTTGTTCAAATGAAAATGAGATCTTCAGATCTCTGTAAAACAAACATACCCAATTTTGTGTCTTTAATTTAAAATGAAAGCTGCGGCATACCATGCAGTGGTCTCCTAAGGGAGCATCTCAGCACACAGGGGACACTGATTCTGAAAGTCCAAGAACATCATAGATGGGAGAACGTGGATTCCCATACTTTATTTTTAATTCAGAAAGAGTGTCTTTGGTCATTTGTTCACATTAAAAACTCTTACATTATTGAATGCAGAGGAAGGGGAAGAGAAGGAAAAATGTTAATGCTAAACCTTAGCCTATAGAGTTCAGTTAGGGATAGCAATTAAAAAGCTTCAATACTTATGTGGAGTTTTAAGGAAAATTTCCCAAATGTGGAGAAATCTTTCTTCCTCAGGCACTAAGCTTGGAGTGCTCCTCTCAGTCTGCATCTGCTCTGCAAAGGATCATGCCTTTCCTGACCGGAAGCTCTACAGCTGAGAGATTTTGAGCCCTTCTCTCCACCAGGTCTCTCCTAAGGAGACGTATTCAAAGTTCCTCTATCCGTGTAGGTCTCAGTAATGGGAGTGGAGATCTTTTCAGAGGGTCTCTGCAGACCTGCTGCAAACAACCCCAGCACAAAGTCTTTCTAAGGACTGGCACTCTCAGATGATCTTCTGGTATCAGTATTGAGTCTGGAGCTTCCCAGGCACTACAGATCACTGCTGAGGAACAAGCACTACTAGAAAGGAAGAGGAGGAAGACAGCTCGGGAGAGAGAGTCTCAGAACATGCTGGGGTTGTTTGTGGCACAGGCACAGAAGATTGCACTGGTTCTTACGTGCTCCAGAGCAGATGTTTCCGCCCATCCCCAACAGATGCGCAGCAGTTTTGTGCTAGAGGAATGACTCAGTTCAGTAACTATCCCCCTTTCCTCTCTCCTTCCTGCATTGTGCTTTGTGACAGTTTGCATTTTACAGGCATCAAAGGAGAAAATTTGCTGGTTTCTCCATAGGACATTCTATTTTGGAGGGGAAGCATCCCTTAAATATATTTATAGTATCAGGAAGAACATATTTTCCCCTTTTAACTCAACTGTATTATGTTTTCATTAAAAGAGCTGCATGAGGTGTGAGACTTACTCTCTGGTAAGGCACAATGCCCGATGTTAACAACGTGATTCAGGCTTGGAGTTCAGTCTTCCTTATTCAGGACTCACCTATTCCCAAGGAGTAGGAACGGACCTCCGCTGTTTCTACAGTCTTTCCTGACAGCACGTTCCATTGCTTCATAAACCTCTCCTTATGATTACAAAGTTTTCCCTAACATATAATCTAAATCTTCCCTATTGTTTATTCTATCCCCGCTGACTAATGAGGAGACCTGATACCTCATCTTATTAAAACATTTTCTTGCACTTGCAGGCAGTTTCAGCAGTTTTCCTAGACTGAACAGGCTAATTTTTCTTAGCTCCTCTCTTAGGTACTAGTTTTCATTGCTAGTGGTCTTCTGTGCATCTTTTCCATTTTCCTTACATCTCTGAAAAATACAGCACTGTGCAAGGAAGGACATGTTTTGATGCTGATTGCTCAGGATATCTTGCTCTCTCCATGCTGTCCTTTTCAATATACTTGTTATTTACAATAACATCATGTTGCTGGCCTCTATAATCAAAAAAAAAAAAAAGAAAAAAGAAAAAAGTAGGTTGTATTTTATACATCCATGAAACAGAGTCAGATCCATTATGGGAAGCCCACAGCATCACTTGTACTTTTAGATATCTGGAGTTAGCTCCTTCTCTGTTTCCTTCTTATTAACCGAAGCAGTACCAGTGGGCTGCGGAGGTGAGATGACACACACGGACTTTGATCGGTTGTGTTTTGGTTCCCGGGCCTTTTCTGCATTCCCCACTGTAAGAAGAGAAAAACAGACTTGTATGAGACATGTTCTCCTTTGTGGGTCAACAGTAATGAAGAAATATTGAGAGTTATTGAGATGACTATTTGTTCACTGGGGATGAGCTATCCGACCAGAAAGATCACATTTCAGTTCTATAACAGAAAGCAAAGATCGGTGTTTGACTAGAAGAAAAAACAGACAATTTTAACCCTGTTCTGTATTTTGAAATATGTTGTATAACTGGATCAATATAATCTTTTTTTGCCAGTTCCCACCAGCACAGAACACATAAGTGACTATCTTAAAACAGCTTTTAAAGAAACAGCTGTACTATCCAGGTGTCCTGCCAGAGTACATGTAATTTTGTGTTGCCTTGTTAAGTGACTGTTTGGATGTATACATGATCGGGATGGGAGGGTTATAGCCTCCTCCAGCCCTCTTGCCAATGTACAGATGGGGTCTGGTCTGCTTATGTTTTCCCTGAGGCACAGTCTCACCTGGAGAGAACGTAAAAAAAAAAAAAAAAAAAAAAAAAATCCCCAAACATTGCTTTTCATCACCTTGCTATGACCACATTCAGGTTTTTCTTCAGGAACAATATAATTTAAACTGTTAATATAAACTCTAGATTAAAATATCTACATCCGCAACAGAAATACTTTGGATTTAACATGTTATGGACACACAAATGTCCCACAATTGTATTCCTTCTCGCCAAGCTGGAGTAATATAACTTTGTGCAGATGAAGTGATAACCATTCTACAGCTATTTATTAAGTTTTTAGCTAAAGGTTGAAAGAAAATTGCAAAGAAAAAAATATTAGAATTAGAAAAAAACCAAAAAGAGTAAAAGAAAGTAATAATACTTTCTTGGTTCTTAAATATTTTCCAGTACACATACAATAAAGAAATATTCTGTACATTAACATTAGACCCATCCTCTTAATCCAGCTCAGCCCGTCTCTAGAGGAAATGTGACTTTAAGGATCAATAAAAACTGAAAATTTTCAGTGCATCACCTTTACAGAAGCGATTGTGCTAAACAGTGTTCCACTAAGTCTTGTAAAAATCCATAATGTTCAGTATCTCACATGCTAAATCTCTGGGAAGCCTGGAAATTAAACATTTCATTGTGGTTCAAAGATTACATTGATATTGTTCTCTGCGTTTTGAAAGATGTATTTTACAGCTTTAACCAGTTACACTTTGTGTGAGCCTTCAGCAGTATTAAACCATTTTCAAGTGCAAAAACTAAGCTTTCAGTTATCTAAAAACTGAGGTTGTGCTTATGAAAAGACACAAAGTCTTGAGCCACTGCTCCTTCTTTAGCTGGTGTTTGGAACAGTGCTATTAATGATAGGCTTGAAATGCATTTTAATAATACTTAGCAAAAAAACCCAAACAATTTTTGGAAAGCATTTAGGCAGGAACTTCATGTTTTGAAATACGCATCTTCATAAAATTTTAGCGTAGGTACGAGCTTCACCGCGGACGGAATGATTGCAATTAGCGTCAACTATCTTAGCGCCCGGTGGGACGTGAAGAACGGCCCCGGTTTCAAGTGGCGACGGGACTCCGCGTGTCCTCTGCAGCGCGCCGGGAGCTGAGGGCAAAACGCCCGCCTGGGCGCTCGCTCCTCCTCCCCGCTCATCTCCCGGCGTCGCCGCCTGCCTCCAACAGCTCCCTGGGGCACCTTGGTGGCCGGCAGAGAGAAACGGGCATCCCAGCACGCGGCAAGCCTGCTCCGCTTCGCCCATCGGCCGCGGGAACGCAGGCGACCGGGCCAGGGGTGAAACGTCCACCCGAGGATCCGAAACCCGGGAATCCGCCCGGCTCTGCCTGCCCGACGGCGGCGCTCAGCTTGGGACGCGCACTGTTTTTCCCAGGCTGTAACACGTTGGCGCGCACGGGGAATCCCAGGTCGGCCTGGCAGCAGGCAGGTTCCCGCCGTGCTGGAGCCGCCTGTGCAGCCACGAAGGCAGCGAGGGCTGAGGATTTTCCCTTGCCTGTCTCACAAATCCCAGCGATACCACGGATGTGCCACGGACCCAGCGCAAATTGTCGCTGTCGCCTGCTCGAATATCCCCTGGCAATGGGGCGAGGGAGGAGGCGGGGTGGTAGGAAACCCCAACCCATCGGCGCCCCTCGGGTTTCCCACTTACCGGTTAAGGAGCGGCACAGTTTTGGCTTTGGGCTAGAGTCGCTCTGTGCTGAGTAGGAGTCGTCCTTCTGCGATTAAGAAAGAAAAGTACTTTAATGCGTTTATGAAGATTGCCAGCAAGTCTGTTAATGACACTCACGGTTCATAACCAAGCCATTTACAATCCCCAAGGACTTGGTTGCCATTTATTTTACTTTTGCCAAGAAAAACAAAAAGAATTACTTCTAAAAATAGACTAAATACATGGCAGGGATTTCTGAAGGGAAATATTTACAGGCGCCAATTTGTTTCGAGTTGATGAAAGAGGTCTGCACTCTCCAGGAGTAATTCAGCAGATCTAATCCGAAAGCAGCAGATCTGGTGCGAGGAGGACACAGCAGATGAGCAAAGGGAAACGAAACCCAAGGTGAGAAATGTCCGTGTCCTCGATGTGGCTCTTTATCACCTTGGCTGCGGGCCAAGCAGGGAGGTAGCGAGCTTGCACTAACGAGTGCTCTGTCCTTTCACGGGAGTGCTAATCTCCATCCTTCAGAAAAATTCAGTTAGCACAACGCTGCCTGAATTGTTCGGCATTTCTGTAAACCGGGAATAAGTCTCTTATGCAGCCGTGATTTGGCATCTAGGTCCAGCAACCCAGGCTGCCAAATCACGCTGGACACCTCCCAGCCTGGTTCTCTGTTGTGTTTCGTTTCGTTTTTCCCCTCCCTTAACGAGGGACCCGACGCCCCGGTCCATTGTGCGCGGGTTTATTGACTGTTTTCGTAACAACGGCTCGCAGGCTCGAGCGGCGCTAGCCCGGCTCCCTAGAAAGCCATTCCCGGGGGGGTTAATGACTCGCGGAGCAGGCTCCGTAAAAGGACTCCGACATCATTACTAAAGCCAGTATGTCATTTACGCACATGGCTTACAGGCAGCTCCAAACAGGCTCCTTCTGGCGGAGCCTACTTGGGTTTTGGCGGGAGGAAAGGAGTACTAAGTTGCCTGGCTACAGGTGCAAAGATCTCCTAGGTGCTTGGTAGTAAACAGAAGATATCCTAGGTCTCAGAAACCACAATGCCAGGATACTTTGAGTTGGATCCTTTCCTAAAACGAGGGAAACCGAAAATAAACGCAGTGTTTAGAGCCAACATGATACACAGCTACAGGAAGCAAGTAGCCTTCTGCAGGAATTTTGCCCTCAGGCTGAGGAAGGTGAACTTTCTGCTGCAAACAGAGAGTCTTGGAGTTAATCCTCTGGGCCACAGCTCAGAGGGGGATTCACCTCTTCCTTTTGCCAGGACTTTTTTTTGTCTTGCGTAAATCATTTAATCTGTGCTTTTGACTCAAGAGGGATAAAGATTGCTGCTTTCTTACTTCTTTTCTCTGCCTTACCTACTTGAGCTGCAAATTCCCTTTGGCAGCACTCTCTCTAACGCAGTGCAAGACGCACCTCGTGCTGTTCTAAAACCAAAAGCTGGGCTCTCCAACCCAGACGGCCATCCGTTTTCCATCAGGGACTAGGGGTGATTTTTTCCTGGTTGAAACCTGGTGCTGACAACAGGTTGGTGCCTGTCCTGCTTGGGGAGCCGGTTTCTCTCCGCTGACCGCAGAAAGAGATGGATATCTAACCATCAGAAACTGAACGTTCGGCCAGGCAAATTCCACTTTTGGTTCCCCCTCCGGCTGGTGAACCCACATACCCATGGCAAGATACACTTCTGTACAAGCCTTACGCTTGCGGTGGCTGATACAGTGGGAAAAGACAAACCAGCACGTAATAAATTATGAGCTTAATCTAACCGCGGTACCACCACTTCATATTCCAACAGAAAAAGGTTAAACAAGTTCACTAAAAAAAAAAATGTCCTGTATGCAGGCAGTGAGTGCACAGAAAAAGCTGCGTTTCTAGTGAATCAAATGGATATCTTAGTTATTTGCTCAGCTCATAACACATATCTGATTGAATATATTGCAAGTGCTTTTTTCAAACAGACTAAGAAGAGAGGACGGCACACACATTTCACCAGCGTTGGAGGACTACAGTGGCCCTTTGCTTAAAGTTTGTCTCACAGTCCCTTGATTTCCAGGTTGGCTTGCAAATATAATTGTAATGCTTCCATCTTGTGGTGAAATGTAGAATAGAAAACCGCCCAGAACAAGACTCTATATTTTTCCTTCCTGTCTCAAAATTTATAAGGGCAAACTCCTCCCTTTAGAAGCAGAAAAAAACTGAGTGACCATTAGAAACTCTCCGACTAGCCATATTTTTTATTTGTAACTTCTTAAGATGGCATTTACTTATCAATATCATTATTACTTGACATAAAATTCTAAATCTGAGTGGTTTATTTTTTTTTCAATTTGAAATTTTAAGTATTTGGCTGCTTTTAATGAGAATTCCTTCCTCTGAAGGAATTCTGGTGGTGCAGCCTGTCTTTCTACAGGATGAAACAACGGCTTTCCAGCACCCTGCAGCTTCGCGTTAATATTCTCAAGGTCTTTCAGAATGTTGTCCTACGATTTTCAGGTGCTGCTTTATTCCTATTTGAAGTAATATGAGACAGATATTCTGAAACATTAGCAGATAAAATACTGAACACGCAAAACACATCTGACTTTTCTTTTTATGCACAGAGGACTATTTTGGGGGTGTAGAGTCACTTTTAAGGATATCACTAGAATAAGCTCTCCATATTTACTCTTGCTTTATATAGGCTGGAACAAAGAAAAGCTAGCTGCTGTAAAGGCATGTGATTAGCACTAACGAGTGGCTCCTATGAGACAGCAGTATTAAACATCAAATCAGCATTTTGCATAACACCTAGCCGTGTTAGCTGCGTCATGCCGAAAAGACAACACCGAGAACGGTGCTACGTGCTCCGTGCCGGAGAGGCGGCAGATCGCAGCGCAGAATCGGTGCCTGCCACCGGGTTTTAGGACAGCTGCTCCCTTCTGCAGCCCGCGACACAGCTATAACAGCACAAACCAGTTTGCTGACCGACCTGTGGTTTGCTCAGTAGAATCCTACTGCTTTCACTCTTCCCAGAAAACCTCACAAAAATACTCTGTCCTCCCAAAGGCCAGCTCCAGGTATGCAACAGCCTTCCCAAAAGTGCTGAATTTGCTCCTAAAGTTACTCCATTCTGATGGGAGCAGTAGGGTCACCAAAGCGGGAGCTCAGGGGTTAACAGTCAAACGTCCTTACCTGGCGTCTGAACTGTTGTGCACAAAATCAGCATTAGCTTGATGATGTTCTTTTGAAGTTTAATTACACCAAATGTTCTACAGTAACATGCTGTGTTCTTTCCTATCTATTTTGAATTGTATGTACTAGTAAGCACATAAATGATCAAGTTAAATATTTTAAGTTGTTTGCAAGAGCCGGAACACCTTTCTGTGACTGAAGGACTAAGCAACAGAAGCGTCTGGTACATTACTTCAGTTCTCGGTGGGCTCTTCAACAACTGGCATTTCAACAAGGAAATCAGAGGGGAATAAAGCCTGCAGCAGTCCTGAGTTCTTGTGCTGTCATGGAAAATTACTATCTAAATAAAGAAAGATAAATTATTTCTTTTAAAAAGGTCATTCTGTTCTCCTTAGTGATGTACTCTTACTATACACATTAGAGGGCACAGTCTGCATTTGGACAGTGCTCAAGCCAGCAAAAGCTAAGACGCAGAGAAGTCAGTGAGATCTAGGGACGGCATACTGCTCAGCAGGTACTGACTATTGAATGTTTTGCATTTGGGAGCAAAATATCTATGGCTTAATTGTGATTCCTCTAGAGTAAAAGTTGTACAGACTAGGAGGAAACGCAAAAGACCACCAAGTCCATTCCTGATGCACCATTTCAGGGCCATTTGTCTTTCCATGGGGAGTTTTTTGCCCAGCTTATTTCACTGATTTCCAAAGAAAACAGCAGAAGACATCTTTCACCAGCCATAGACGTTGTATATGTGTCTCAGCACACAGTTAAAGCAAAGTATTTACCCTGTTCTTCTTTTAATTCAGAACATGAACCACCACAGAATTATGCCAGCAGTAAATCTGGGCTTAAAGTAGTTCTCTTAGGAATCTGATATGCAACACTTCCTTCTATTTTATTTTCTTCAAGTCTGCCCAGAACTGTAGCTCCTTTTAAAAACAAAAAACTTACCTCCAAAATAAATAAAAAAGCTCAACAATAATGCTTCTGTCCTTTCAAAAGATTTTGGGGAAAAAAAACAAGACAGTTTCAAATATTTACAGTACATCTGGACTGGTGACAATGGGCGTACCAAATTCCATTCTTTTATGAAATCTCCCAGAAAAGAAAACACGGGAAAAACAGATCTTTAAATCTACAAACCAAAGCTCAATTAATAACATTTGCTCAGTAAATATCTCTTTCCTCGTACGGGTGGAAGCCTGTGTTCACAAAGAACAGAAGAGCGCTGTGCACAGGATGGTTCATTTGTTTGTCAGGAACTGGATTTTTTTTTCAGGCTACCCTTGGCATTTCCTAGTTATTGCAATATAATTTAGGATAGAGGGTTTTTGTTGTTGTTGTTGTTTTTAATGGTAACGGGATTTAGAGGGAAATACCACCAGCAAACACCTCTCTTTCTAGTGCTGGTTATATCTGCTAGCATGAGATCCCTCATCAGGAAAAAATGAATGATGCGTTGTGTCTCTTTGTCGTTACAAGTTACATTTGCCACTCTCACTCACCTCGCTCCTGGAGCCAACTGTGTCGCTTGCACTAATTTCCATCCGAAGGCTCCTGTGCCGGAGGATCAGGATCTCTTTGGCCTGCTCTGTGGGCTCAATTTCTCCGGGAAGGTTGTGCCTGTTGTATGATGGCACCTGCTCATATTACGTCAAAGAGACTGTCATTAAATTTAGGATGTGTCTAAGCAACACCAAACAACAGGGCCAAGGGACTGGCAATGGAAGGGTGCAAGGATCTGAGCCACTGCTTAGCCAGAGGAGGAAAGGAGTCACGGTTTCCCACTGATAAGGAACCCTGCTGATACGGACTTGGCACAAGGGTGCAACCTAAGTACAACTACTCTGGTCAAGGTGTCTTCAGCTAGAGCTGCCTCAGTTCCTCTGCCCAGCCCTCCAGTATTTTATATTACTCCCATCTTAACATATAAATCATGTATTAGCATGAACAGGAATAAGAACTCTTGCTTCAAAAGCCATAAACTAACCAAGCGTCCACTAACATCAATGGGAGTTGGGGTAATGCCATTACTACCTGGGGTTAGTCTGAGTCTAGGCAAGAGTAAGTGCAAATAGAAGGAAGGTCTTTTTCCCCACACACTTCAATGGTTTTCCTCCCAGCCTTGTCTGGTCACTTCTCTCAGCTCAACAAAATGACAGAAGGGGATATTTGCTCCCTCTGTGCCAAGGTGTCCATATCAGTCACCTCCCCAAGGATTCAGTAGTTTGTGCACAGCCCATAAAATAAAGGTTTAGATCAATTTTAAGGATAAGGCTGCGTGTTATCACCATGCGAACAGCAATTACAATGCAAGTCCTTGGTGCTATGTAAAACCCTAAACAGAGGAATTATTCCTGAGTTAGTCTGTAAACAGCGACCGTTTTTATGCATCCTTAGATTTACCAGTTTCACGGCAAAACTGCTGAATGGCTTTAAAATCTCTGTAGATTAACTATCACTATGGTCTTCCCTGTCCCTAGGTTCTGGGGGTCTCCTCAGTTTTTCCAGGTTCGTCCTTTTTTCCACAGTTCTCATTTTTTACTTACAGTGTTTATTCATTCTCTTGCTTTGAGACACAGTCTGAGCGCTCCTGCACTGTAAGGCCCCTTTTCCCCTTGTCAGTGTTCTGCATTACATGTGCAGGCATGCGATGAAGAGCAATACTCCACTGGAAGGCTTAAGTGGCCACCACCAACCAAATCTTTGGCCTGCAGGTAACCAGAAGTTTTGAAACTGCTGGATCTGCTAACTTGATGCTAGAATATCCGTGTGTTCCTCATGTCTCATTTCTGGTTCTGGGTACTGATGCCTAAAATATTTCATAAAACTATAGGCTGACTTGGTGAACTTTTCAGAAGCTGTCATGTTACAAAGAAAAATGTGCCAATGACTTGGAAACTGGATCCTGCTTCACACAGCCAACTGTTCTCTATATACACAGAGACCTCATTAGAAACTAGGTAAATATTCACATCTGCTCAGGCTGCTGAGGTAACTGGGAAAACTTGTGCTACTAGACATCTGAAAAACAGGTTGAGGGGAAAAGTTGTACCGTTCTCCTTATTCGGTACAGGTTCCTTGCCAATATTTCCTGGATGTTTTCGAGTACATCCGGATTCAGGATATCCTCTGATTTTCTGTCTGTTATGACTGTCCTGTGGCTGTTGCTGCAAAGAAAACCAGAATGCCTTAGTTCAGAAGACAGATAGTGGCACAGCAGGTGCATCCCCAAAGCCCAGGGTGGTGTCGAGAGTGAGAGATTCACACCAGCTCTTTCAGAGATCACTATCAGTGCAACAAGCTGACATGAACGATGGCTAATTCTTTCAGATGGAGCTCACTGCAGGAGGAGTGCGTGGTGTTCACATCAGAGTTGTGCCAACTATGTGCTGCCTGGGGCAAGTGGATAAAAGAGGCGTCGGGAGCCATGGTAGAGCAAAAACTTTTAAGAGATGACATGGCCATTCTGACATGCTAGTGTTTGACCCTGCTCTCTCAACCTGTGCTCACTTTCTCCATTGCTTCTTTCAGTAAATGTAAAGTTGCAAAGCTATCAAAAAGTAGTGCAAGTGCTGTTTACTTAAAGCACCATTTCAGTGTAACTTTGGGGCAGATACAGGTGCACCTACAGGTACAAGAACAGAAACTGTGTTTATCCATGCCAGGACATTGCCAGTCTACCTGCTCATCTTCATAAACAGTGTTTGCTTTGCATCTGCCCAGGCTGTTTTTCCTTCCTATGGAATAGCCAGGCAAGGAAGAGCAGAAGAGGCAGGCATGTTTGCAAGATTTTTTTGTAAGAGTTCCCTGCTGTGGGAGTGAGGAAGAGGAAGGAAACAGCTGCAGACTCCTGGTGCAACACATCTTCAGGAGCCACTGAGAAGTCTCTGCAGTCCTCCCGCAATGACACTGGAGACTCAGAGGTGGGAAACACACAGAGCCAATAAAAGTAGCTGCCCCCACCTTTTATCACCTGATAGAAAATGTGTACAAGAATTGGGGTCATAGAAATGTAGTTCTGTTGCAGCTAACACTGCTTTCAGATTTATTTCCTTTTTATTCTGTATCAAGTTACATGACTGAGCAAATCCCTTTCTCTGACAGGTAATACTCAATGAAGCTGAAAATCAGACCTGGTGATCTGGTACACAGAATCCAAAGACAAACAAAATATTTACTAAGATTTTGAATGATTCTAATATAAATATGACTGTCCACTTACTGTGTGTCAAGTGATGGAGTACCACTTGAATCTCTCCAGAGAAATTACAAAATAAATTATTTCTTTGAGAAAATTTGGTGACTCTCAGTCATGATTTTTCCCTGAGGGCCAGGGTGTGTTACAAGCAGGAGAAATCACTAGCTTTCACAACTAGGGACTCAGTCTCATTAAAATCCTTCTGACATACTATTTCTGCAAACAAGGTAGGCAGGGGAACACTTACAGCAAGGATGGATGAGATGGTCCGTGACCCAGCTGCCCTGCTTCAGCTAGCTCAATGGCATGCTTGCGCTCCAGCTTCTCGTAGAGAAGCACAATACTTGATTTTGGCTGGTCATATTCTCGAAGCAGGATCTTCTGCAGGTACTTGCTGTTGAAATATTCTAATCTGTTTGAGATCAAAACAAGACGCTTCTGTGCTGATGTTGCAAAGTTCTTTTACTTGAATACACTAATCAGCGTCATGTCACTATTGCCCAGGACCAAAACGGATTTGAGCCAGCCAGCAGGTTTATACTCCATGATTGCCCCACACACCATTATATTCTGTTACCTGCCTTCCAGAAACCAACGGCATAAGGGGTTGATCTAGGCCCTTATCATTTTTGTGTTATAATACATGAGTTAAGGTATTAAAATATCTGCTACTGCGGTAAAAAATCCTGAAAATTTATCATGAACTCTACTAAGTGCTGCAAGGAAATGCCTTAGCCCAAACAGAAGCAACAGGATTAATCAATTTAAGCAGCTTCCATATTTCCATATTTTGATCCATTTCATTTAATTTCTTGCTCAAATACAGCACAATTTTTGCAAAAAAAAAAAAAAATCTACTTAGTATCAAATACTGACACTCAAGTTTTGCTGTTGCCAGCTATACGCAAAGTCATTTACCCGTGTACTACATTGCAAGAAGCCGGGCAGGCAGCCTGCGGAAGCCAGCGTCTTCATTACCCTCTAGTGGTACTTTAAAGAATTGTCACTGTCTGCTGCATTAGGCATAATCCTTACTATGAATTTAGGTGAGTCTGTGTTTGTACAGCTAGGTAATTAAACCTGGTAGATTGTTAGCAGTGTATTTGAAACTCCTGGTCTTTTTTCTCCAAAAAGAAAATTCTCCTATGTATACCAGCTACCAGAACCGAATGAAAACGAAGCTTTTTGCTACAGAGGTCCACAGCACACAGTTGTATCTCCAAGTGGTGCAAGGCCACAGCGTATCCTTAATTTTGCCCGTGTTGGTTGGGAGGCAGAAGGAAGGATGCTGAAGTGACACAGGCTGGTGCAAGGGGAAAATGTTACAGGAGAGAAAGGAGCCTTTTTAGGGAGAAGCACAACCTGGGACCTGCAGGCAGGGAGGGAGAGAGTCTCTGCTCTATTCAGAGTCAGGGTCTCGGCTGCCTGGTCTCACCTTGCTGCCCAAGGTAAAGCAAGCTGCCCATTCTTCATCTGCTTTACAGCACAAGGATGAATAAGGCTCAGCTATCCACAGTGGAAACTTACGGAATAGAAAACAGACTCATTCTTTTCTACACATGTACACAGTTGTATTTGTGACAAATCCTTACTTGTCTTTCCAGTAATACTGTCCCCAGTGTCCAGATATATCTTCTATGCCAGCCAGCAAATGATCCAAGAACTAAACAGAAGAGAGGATTTTGCTATACACTAGTTGCACGTATTGCATACATGATGAACTCAGTTAGCAAACATCAAAAGCCAGCAGACAAAACGCGGGACATTTGCAGCTAGGTGCACAGCTCCAGTAAACAAGAGCGGGAGCCGTCGGCCTAATTCCCCATTCAGTCTTACGTGCGTCTCCCTTGGCTCTGGAGTACAATAAGTGATTTGGCTGCTTTCTGTCAGGTCTGTGCAAGCAAAGAATAATCACTGAGGGACGTGGATCTGTTCTTCATGATATGTACAGGTTGGCTAATGGCTTGCATGTCCTGCATATTGGGGCTTGATAAGCAGGTAATGCTCATGTTGTGTGTTTTGAGGACACTGTCTCAGGAGAAAGCTATCCTCAGTATATAGATGTAGATAACTTAGGAGTGAAGCTTCCACCTGAATAATAAATACTGCTTTTCCCACCTGAATAATAAATACTGCTTTTCCCAACATACTTCCCACTGAATAAAATCGTTGACCACATTGCACCTTATATAGAAACATTGTTACTGTTTAAAATTATATTAAAAATCCTGAACAGGTTGATTTTTCACCTTTCAGTTAAATCTCTGCAATTTCTGCAATTGTTTTCCCTCCTACTGGCATCCCTATACATGGAGAAGGCTCTGCTCTACCGCTGGTCACTACCCCATTCACTCTTAAATGCTGGTGTTTCTGGGGTTTCCTCCAGATTTTTTTGGTCACGAGCAAAGTCAAGTGTGCGTAACATGTCAGCATGCAGTCTTTCCCATGCTGCAGCTCTTGCAAGGCCCAAAGTAGTCAGCTAACATGACTGAACATCCGTTACCTTCCTGAGATCTTTCTTCAGCCACACTAACCTAAGACAGGGCTTCCCAAGGTTATTTGGTTCCACCAGGTCTCGTGCTGCAAAACATGCATTTCCTCATCTGTAATTTTTGGATTTACCCTTCAGTCAGTGCCGGTGAGTGCTGATAAGGCAGAAGAGATCCCCTCTGCTAGACAGTGACTAGTTTGAGTACCAAACACCTCATGCCCATCAATTTGAATACACGAGGGTAATGAATGAACTCACGCTTAATTAAAATTGATCTCACCAAAACCTTGGAGAAGGGATGTTTGCAAAGAACGTATTTGTGATCTCTGTACCTGTCACACGAGAACCAGACACTACGGATACTAGTGAGAAAACTCCTGAGGGCCAGCACGGCTTGCACGCACCGCTCTCAGCATGACCAGCGCAAGCCCAGCGGCACGGCGAGAGCCAGCTTCTTCTGCCTTCCCGAGTGCCTGCTTTCCAACTGTCCGCACTGGTACCTTGTCTGCTTAACTTAATTTGTACGTAGCAATTTTCAGCTCGCATTTCCCAATAAACACCTTTTCAGAGATGATTTAATATTCATACCCAACAAAAGAAGAAAGTATTCCCTGTTCATTATTCAAAAAGCCTCTTCAGCCCACTGAGCTGTTCTATTAACCTTAGACAAAGCTCTGTAACACAACCTAATTGCGAGGATGCCAAACCTTTTTTTTTTAAATGTCCTCAGACCTAATGTCTTTATTTCTAGCTACCCAAAAAGAAGAAAAAATATTCCTGAAGAAGAAATACTTACAGAAATATGACTAGTCATAAGCGACTATATTCAGAACCAGTATTTTACACTGGACACAGTGTATCACCTCATTAAAAACCCCATGCCATTGCACTTCATCAGACTGTCAGGACCTAGACTGAATGAGACAGGGTGCAAACTCTGATTTTTCTTTCTCAGTGCACTGACAGTGTTTGGAGGGGCATTCAACTGAGCTTGCTTCCAGCAATTTAAAGTCTCAGTTAGGTATGAAGAATATGCTGCTCTCTCATGGAGTTGAATCATTCTCTGGAAGAGTCTTCTTTAACTACAAAGGCCACCTTTGGATGGTGAGAGCAAGGTGAAATGAATTCTACCTTGGGGTACGGTGACTTCACTATTTCCCTCCAGTATAGTGCTTGCCTTATCCTCCCCACCTCTCTTATTGTTAACTGTTTGCAAAAATAGTACAAGTAGATGCTGGTATCAGTGTCTATAAAAAAGAGGTGTCTGACCTGCCACTTGCAACAATTCATATTTTTTAAGCCATGACTTGCTCTCCCTTTAAATACTTTCCCAAATATATTAATTTGCAAAATGCTTTGGGACAGTTACTAACTAGCCTATGCAAAGGTTTCTATCTTTTTTTTCAGTAGCACAGAGAGGTTCTAAAGCTGACTGAATATTTGCCTTAATCGTGTCTTAGATGAACGGCCAGTGGAGCCATCTCTGTGCCACCTCTCCTCCAAAGCTGGTCCAGAGTGAGGAGTTTGCCCAGAGCACACTGCAGGCTGATCATCTTCAGCAGCTCAGCAGAGTGCCGACCTGGGTAGCTTTAGAAAGCTTTTTCTTTCTTTACCTTTCACAATAACACGTGGTTGTGCAGTTTGGCCAGTCTAGCTTATCCTGAAGAATACGTGATCCATTAGGTCACAGAAATGGCCTAAAAGTACGAGAACTCGTGTTCAATCACTGCTGATGAGGTGGTAGTGCATTGACAAAAGGGTCACTCCACCTTTCTTTAGTTGCAGCGTGAAGCTTTAAAAATCCCTCAACCTACTGCATTTTAGAGCCTATGACTACCATGCCACGTCCCATCCAGCAAAATTGGAACACATTAAACAATTTTTTTCAAATTAAATAAAAGCTATTTAGGTCACCGTAGAAATAATTGATATTTAATTTCAGATTGGAAGCTGGCCAATCCCACAAAGTGAATTTACCGTAGAACTCTGTGCTATTGTATTAGAGAAGCAAGACAATGTTGATCTTTTCCCCCGTATGTGATATTCTCTTGCAATTTGAAGCTAAAAAGGAAAATTTACTTCCTTTCTATATTCTACTTCCAGTTTTACATTGTGTGTGTCTAAAACTCAGCCTTGCAGTGGGGCCCCTCAAGTTACTTGTTGCCTCTCTGACAGGCCATTTGTGGAGTGTCTGAACTGCACCAGAAGCCACAGGGAGACCATTCTTTATCAGCCAGACGGTGATGGGACAGCACTTTTGTCCAGTCAGTATTTGTGCAGGTGGCAAAGTGGGCATCTCTGCCTTGGGGTCTACATTGATATATTTGGGCTGAACTTGACCCATGACAGAGACTGGGTACAAAAAGACTCCTCCTGCGGAGCAGCCCTCCCACGTGTCAGAAGCATCTTTATTCCTAAACAGAAAAATAATGACTCTCCTGATGTTCAGATTAAGTAAGAGGATTTTCACTGGCTACAGCAGTTTTTAGAGTTTTGCCGTGGAAGTAGAAAGATATGATCCACACATCCAGGACTCACAAACATGCAGATACTACACCTAAGCTGCTCCCGTGCCACCAGGTCCTCATTATATTGGGGCATTCGGTTCTTCATTTCTGATTCAGTCCATTTTGTGTCACAGGCTATTTTTAACTATCAAGAATACTGATCATGATGTTTAAATCTCAGTTTCATTCACATGAAAATACAGATCATAACTTCAGCTCACTCTGTCCCAAATTGGGCTTGTGACTGGTGAACAGTTATTACATCCAAGATCTCAATCCTGAAAGCACCCCCATTTCATTTTCTTTCTTTCACCCTTTTCAGAGAAGCAGTAAACTTGGAGTTAGGTTAGAGTATAAACTTTTATATGAATGATCATCTTTTTCAGCTGTATTTGTACAGCACTTAATGCAATGAGTGAGTAGGTGTTATTGCAATACAAAAATTAAACCATAGTTAGAAAGCTGTGTAGGACTTCAAATCTAGAAAGAGACTGACCTACAGAGAGTTCAGATAAAATCAACAGGAGTCTGCAAAGCTGCAGAGTCCTTCAGGCACATTGCATTTCAGAAGGACCGTAGGCTACTGGCACAGCACATTGCAACGCTCTGGCCATGTACGGATGGGTGAGTCACTTACCCGAATATGAATCTGCTCTCCCACTGTGGGAGCACTCTCTCTTTTCTTCTTAACATCTAATAAGTCAACGAGAGGACGGATGGTCATTCCCTGCAGAATAATCAGAAACATAGAAATCAGGCTTCCTTCATATCAAGTCCAACTTGCACGTGTTCTAGTGACACTCGCACGGTCCTTTTGGAGCAAAATCACCAGCATAGATATGAAAAACAGCTCCGCAAGTCTCTGCAGCAAGAATGACGACTTTTTTGTCAGAACAAGGCCTATTCTTTCTGATAGCACCTTTCTTCAAATCCTTTTTTATTAGGAAGAGAATATCTGTGAAGCTTAGACAGCTCTGCAAACTCTACTCATCCACTGTAATCCAAACATTTTCTTTGCTCATGGACAGCTATGGGAACAGTCTGTCAGTGGAACTCACATACTTGCAGTCTTTAGGATGGAAATGGGCAGAGAGGGGGAATACGATGCTTTACTAATCTGGCCTCTAGAGTCTCAAAGACCACAGAATTGCGAGCAATAATTTCAAGATCAAGTCTGAGACTAGTTATTACTGCAGCCTACCAGATGGAAAGAGGTTTGAAACGTGCAAAGTTCAGATGCCTGGAACGATGATAGTCCTCAGAACTTCACAGCACACAGCCACTGCCAAGGTTGGCTCACACTGAAGGGAGTGATGTGTTTGCTAACTTTTGGAGTATTGTATGTCACAGATCATCACTGATTGAGAAGTTGATGATTATGACTTCTGAATGTCACAAATGTTGGCACAGTGGAGCGCTGAACACATTTTTAATTGCAAGAACAATTAATGTGTCATTTTAGTTGCTAATAGCAATAAAAATGCATCATTATTCAGGGTAAACAACATAAATCTAACAAATTTAGAAATAATAGCTATTACAAAAATTAAGTAGAAGCCGTGCAGTTTGGTCCCTTTTCTTGACTAGATAATCAGCTGTGTTTGTTTTCACTCTGAAGTGGCATTGTGAAGTTTTTTTTCACTAGCACTAGGACTTTCAAATTCAGACATCCACACACCCCAATTTCTTTGTCCCTTCTCCACCTCAGAAGCATCCTGGGAATGTCACAAGTCAGTTCTAGACCATCAGATAGCTACACACCTGTAGAGCTGCTCTGACTTCAAGGGAGTTCCTTTGAGAACCGCTCCTCTACTCACGGGGTCTATCTTGCCAGAAGCATATCACACAACACTGGTGGCCATACCAGGACTCACAAAGTTTTTCTACTGATAGCAATCCAGTAGCTAATGGTTAAGCGTGGGCACCACACAAAAAACTCTTCACAACGATTATGTTTATTAACAATTTCAAAGAGGTCAGAGGCCAATAGGCTGAAAGAGTGAACTTTAAATGGAGAACATGGTATTTAATTTTTAAACCACATTGAAAGAAAGAACAATGAGGGCCTTTTGTGACATTCCAGACAAGCCCACAGCTCTTTTGAGGACTTTCTGGTCTGAGTGGCATATATCCAGGCCTGTCTGGAACCACTAAGTACTTGACAATTGCTCAGTCAACCTTCTCAAAATTATTAACCAGGCCTGCTGTGGGAAGAGACTTATGCAACTGGTTTAGAAAGACCAAAACAGCCAGGTTTTCTGGGTTATATAATGTACCGTAAATCCATGTATGGACAAGCCTAACTGCCTATATTTTTGATCTCTAGTCCGCATAGCACAAATCTTTTCAGATAGCATTGTCAGGATATTCAAAAAAATGAAGTGGATTTATACTCCCACAAGACACCTTGATGGCCATACACCAGTGTATAAGGGCCCAGATCATCTCTTCCACAGTTTCTATCTAGTTTTAATACAGAAAAATTCTCTCCAAGACAGTATTAATGCCACTGCAAATATAAAGAAAACTTGTTGCACAGAATAACAGAACAAACCAAAAAAAAGCCCACTACCCACAGAAGTTGTTTTGTAGCCAGTTTTTCACTTGTTCTTTCTACCCAAGTGAAATGCAACATGAAGGACACTTGGATATTAAAGACACTCCTTCCTTAATCCGGCGTCCATTGATGTGGCTGGCACTAGTTATGTTCACTTGAGAAGCTGTAGGACTGATTTTAAAACCCAGATTTCTAAGGGTTTACCTTAATATCTGCATCTATTATTTTTACTTATATACATATATATGCGTATATATACATATATATATACACACACACACACACAGAGTTATAGCAAGTTTTCTCTGGTATAGCTTTTAAGCAAGTTTGCCTTTTTATTATTATTATTCTTGTGGTGGTCTCAGCTAGACAATGCTGCAGGTATCTGGAATCTGAGCATGGTCTGTCTTTACAGCGGCTGCGCTCCTAGTGAATGGCTGAAGGTCAAGGGGTCGTCCCGTTGACACGCACCCATGGGGGATGCTCTTTAACTCTCACCCTTTAGCATGGAGATGACATCACCAGTTGAGCTTTGAGGTTACACAAAAGCCCTTTCCCAGTCCTGGGAAGGATTTTCCGAAGCTTCCGCAGAATGGAGCTGCCGCCTTAGAACAACCTTTGTTTGAGATTCAAGAGCGTCTCTGCATGAACGGACGTGCCTAGTGACCGTATCTTTTCAATTTCTGACCCACATTTGCATCTTAAAACTTGTCAGCCTCCACCTAACTACGCTCTCCCTACCCCCTGGCCCCTGCTCACGCCTTTCAGTCTGCAACAAGAGGCCTGAAAACTGTGCCTCGTCCAGCTGCCCTATGTGACCCAGCTCCAGGCCTATTGGCACATCACATTCATTATTGATTTTTTTTTCAGCTAATAATTTGGATTAGAAGGATGTGGAGAAGTTCTGCTGCACAGAGTCAATCCCAGAATAAATCTGTGCCCCCTCTGCACGGTCTGAGTCACAAACGATAAACCACGGGGTTCAACAGAGGCCAAGTGGAAGGAATTTGCTGTCGCAGGGTGTCGCTCAGTCATGAGGCCACTTTGCAGCTGTCACCGTGACCTCAACTCTTCTGAAGCCCCAACAGCTGCTTCATACCTTCTGTCTGATGGCAGGAAAGTGGGCTGAGGGGTGGAAGGAGGAGAAGGGCAGGCCCTGGGTCAGTGAATCTGCATGGACTTTGTGCACTTGAGTGAAGGAAGCTCCCATGGAGTTTTTCTAAATGCCATTATTCCATATACACCACCCACTCGCTTGCTCCATCTCCCGTGGTGACCTGCTTAGTCTGTACTATCTGCATTGCAGGAGGTGAGAGTATCCGTCACCATTTTGTGCTTCCCATAATCACTCTGTCTGCAAAAAAAAAGTTTGACCTTAACTCCATGCTTCTGAGAGTAGAGTACATTAGGCAGACTTCAGTCTTGCTCTTTTCTGGATGAGATGACCCTCATTTTTAATCACATCCTCATCTGAAGCCTAGCCCTGGCAGAATTTTGAGGGTGAACTAAAGCAACTGAATTTCAGAGAAATGGGAACTCCGCACGGAGCCCTGCCATTGCAGGCTTGCTGCTGCTTTCAGCACAGGCTCAGCAAGGCAGAGAACAGCACGGAAACAGAGCCAAGATCTTTAGCTCGTAGAGATTTCCAGGAATATTTTTACCACTAGATGTCATCGCAATGCTGAGAGCTGCATCTGTGATGTGCACACCTCCCAGTGAACGGCACAGGGTGCTTCAGGGGACAAAATAATTCCTTTAAATCTCAGCCTGTGCTTAAGGGAGAGAAAACCTTTAACACATCTGGAAGCGTCTTAATTAACAATTAGTTATAAATAAAGGCAGTCTATCAGTAACGAGAGAAATACCAATGAAACAACAGAAATATATTCACAGAAAAACTCCAAGACAGAGGAATTCTGAAAGTAACCTCTGCAAACTCTGTTGGGATCTCTTTTAACAAAAATGACACGTACTTCCTGTTAGAGTTCCAGGATTCTCCTGACAGATCCTGAAGCAAAACCTGACACTGTATCAGTAGAAACAGCAATAGAACAGATGCAAGCCTCAGTTCACTGGAAATCCTTGGTAGATGCTCCATAAAAACAAAATGGAACAGGATGGAAGTAGATTGTGAACCTTGATTGGTCTCATTTATAGTATCTCTTGTCTTTTAGGAGAAGGGACAACTGCATGTTCTGGATCCCTTTTTATCATTCTACTTTAGTGGTTACAGAGCACAAACATAAAGCATCAGATCCAAAACAGCAATTTCTGTACAAGCTAGGTAGACTTCAGGAACCTGACACCAAAACTACCATAACTACATAACTCCCAGAAGGAGACAGAACAGATGTTCTTTGATTTTAAATTTCTCCAAAATAAAAAGCAATGTACAGCGGTGATTTAAACCCTGGATGCTTTAAAATGGATTTAAGCAATAAACCCATATCTGAAAGCAGTTATCAGTGTTGTGTGAGGTCCACCTCCCTCTCCTTACCCTGGCCCTGGGGAACATGTCCAAAGTTATGCCACGAAACAGGCAGGCTGCACTCACTTGCAGAAGTTTTTCCACTGGGTAGTAAACAACTCAACATTCACTGGGGCAGAAAAGAAAAAAGCAGGAAGCAACAGGGCTTAGTGAATCAGTTATAAAAGAAAAATCAGATGCAAATAAACAATAAATAAAATGTTCTAAGATTTTATTTGCTTCCAATTTTCCTTGCTTTTATAACAAGTAACACACCCAAATTTTTTCCAGTGGAAGAGTTAAAGCTATCCCCTTCCTTCTGAGTCATCATAAAATAACTACAGCTACTTTGCTGCATGAATGTGAGAACATCTCAGACATATATACAAAACGTTTTCATAAGCAACCAATGATTATGGTTGCTTCAGCTGTTGGATGCCTCAATAAAATGGGAATCACTCTCCAGAAAATGAGAAGATGATACTCCTTCAAAATTAGGCCCCTTAAGTTGTCCCTCTTTGAAATGCCAAAACTGAGACCGCCAAAACCAAAAACCACTTTTAAAATTATTTTTATCCCTGTTCAGTGGGTTTGGAATGGAATATCTCCAATATTTTCCACCTTCTCACCTTTAGAACTGTGAAAACTGGCCTTCTTTACAGCATGGCTCAGGCAGTGTTTCAGTTCGTGACTCATTTCATAAGTACTGCAGTAACAGGTGGCTCTTACCTTGCTCAAATATCAAACGCTATCTAGAGTTTTATTTGGGGTTTGGCTGTGCTACCACACAAAACATGTAAAGGTGCCACTTCAGAGTGGAAATCTATGCCAGCATCATTCTTCCAAATTTTCACCATTGCTACCCCAGTAAGGCTAGACCAGATCAAAGATGGGACATGTTATCAAGGAAAATGCTGCAGTAGATGTTATAAGTCAACAATTACTAAATCAACCTTGTAAACGCATGATACTGTCTCACACCCTCTGTCTCTTCCAGTATTATTTTTTAGATCTTAGCCACTTAATGTAGGGAGAGTTTTAACGACCAGTAAATTCATGTATTCATTATATTGTGCATCAAATCTAGTAGTTTAGATTTCAGGTTATTTGCCTGAATTTTTTTTTTAAAAAAATCACGGTCATTCTCTACATCTGCTGGTGACATGTTTTCATACTGAGTATTTTTACCTGTACGAACACGGTGAAGAGGATGACAACAGTTGTTGCTGCAATGAAGAGCTTCTTTCTATGAAAGTCAGGAAGCAAGAAAACCAAAGAGAAACAGATTGCACCTCGGAGACCCCCATACGCTATAATAAATTGGTCTTTGCTGGTCACGGTGTTGACATGAAATCTGTTCACAAAGAAAGTCAGTACAAGAACCCCTGAAAAGCAGGAAAGAAGATGGAAACTGATCAAACAAAAATAGAAATTAGTTAAAACTCCTAAGAGGATGATATATTTTACAGTAAAAAACAACTTAAAGTGGGAAGCACTAACCATTAAGAACTAGCTGGGGTAAAGGTGGTAATATATTCTCAGTACCACTGGCTTTACTTCTAATCTAGTCCAATGAGTTTACACTGAACCTGTCTGCTTAAAAACCTTTGCCTTGAGCATTACTGATTTGAGGGAATACAACAAACACTATCGACGGGCCACAGTTTGTTGGGCTTTGCACAAGTATAAAATTCATCTTGTAGCAGCTTCTCTTGGCTTGTTTTCAGCCTTGTGCTTATCATAGTCCATTTACAAAACTGGAGCTTCCTTCAGAACAACTTTGAGCGCTGCAAGGGATTTTAGTATTAGCCCTCTCCCATGACCAGGGAATCCCAGGACATACAGTTTCATTTTGAGTAAGCGCTAAGCATCAGCTAAATAGTGAACAAACAGTAACCATTGGCAGCATAAGACATATTAGCACATTTATTTCAATGGTAGTTAATTAAAAGTTCTTGCGGCCACTCTTACAGTCATGTGCCAGCCCAAATATTACATTGACTAGTATAATGATATAGTTACAAATTCTGAGGACTGAATTGAAATATTAATTGATTTATTCTAATCAGTAACAATGAATGATTGAATTGGTTGGATTATATATACTCTCTTGAGGCAAACCGTAAATAATAATTTAATTACAAGTTACTTTCCCATTTTGAAGTTTCCAAGCAATAGCCAAGACACTCTAAAGAGTTGATAAATATTTTGCCTACATTAATGTTGTCTCCACAGAAATTTTTTACTCATTAAAATTTATTGTGTGAATTAAAGACTATATAAGATGATATAGCAATTGATACAATTTATAATCTTTTGCAAATACAAACATATGCATAAAGCTACAGGAAGTCAAAGAGGGAGCTAGTGATGTGACAGTATCTATTTGACAGACATCTGCTTATATAATCAGCACTTTACAGCCTGCTTCAGAGCTCCTTAGAACCTGTGTTAATGAGAATTTGCTTGAATGAAGTCAAAGAAAACTGCAAGTGAGATGAAAGTTGGGCCTCAAATTTGTAAGCAGCATCTGATCTTAATATCAACTGATACGATAAACATTTCATTTTCTGAAGATTAATGGCCATTTCGAGAGATGATGACACAGATTGTCATTGACTTTTGCTAGGAATTAGTTCAACCCACATCATTATTGATTTTCTAAATGGTATTTGTAAAGTGTCATTGAAGAAAAACTTAAAAAAATAGTGCATATGTAATACACATATCAGACACCTTCCCACACACATAAACTAAAAATAACCAAACTTCAATCATACAGCAGAACACTTTAAAGAAAATAAGAAATCTGGGGATGCTCAAAAATAGTGAACTCAATCAGCTGAACCTGGCAATACTTTCCCAGTTCTTGGAATACTGTGAAACTGGTGCCAAGAAGAACAGATGATATGAAGTACTTTGGTTTCAGGGTTCTTGGTAACTTTTAGCTCAAACAAATGCTGTGTAGTAACATATTTCACAGAGAAAGAAGAGCCAAATGGAATCACCCATTCACCCGCAAATTATTTCAATGAGGAAGGAAAGTCTGGTAATGGTTCAGGCAGCACCACTGATTTAAATGAACAAAATCTACTTGAGCAGATACCTTGGCTTTTGTCTTCATTTAATCCTTCTTCATAAATTGTTATTAGCATTCTCTATACTAATCCAAGGCCAATGTTTTCCAAGAGAAGACACACAATCAATTACTTCGGGCAGAATGTATTTTCTTCTGGAGATGTGCCTTGATAAACAGCAGAAGGAAAACTCCCTCGTGTTCTGATAATAGTAGAATACTAGTGCTGTCGTATTTTGCTTTTCATATGATCTCTTATGTCAAAAGTTTCAATCGAATCATTTCTCATTTAAGCTAGCATAAGCCAAAGAGAGCTCTGGTGGGATGCGCTCCTAAGGCAGAACCACTTGTGCCAACAGCACCAAGTTTCTCACACCTTTACCACAAGCACTTTACTCCCGATCTGTGATCACTTGCTGGCAAGAGTAAGCTGCAAAAGTGGTTCTCACAGAGAAGAAAAGGACCAAGTTTCATCTATGAAACACCAAATCCCTTTACCTACAAAGCTTAAGCTCTAGTCTACACCAAAAGGTTCTGGATTAAAACGAATAAGGAGCTAAGGTACAACGTACGTACTGAAACCACGTACGTACTGAAACGTCAGGCAGAAACTCCCCAAATCCTGGAGGAAAACTCCAAAGATGTCTCGCGTTTCTGGAGCCATGCCCGGGAGCACACCTGGTTTCAGTGCGGACAGGCCCGAGCAGGTCGGTGCCTAGGCTCCTCCATGGTCTCCAGAGCAGGTGTCTTTCAGCCCGGATTCCTGCAGTGCCCTGTCTGGCTCACGGCCAACCTCCAGCACACCCAAAGCACTCCGACAAGCCCTTCGCAAAACACGATGACGAGCTCCGCGGATAAGGGAAGCCCAGGGCAGGATCAGATATGCGAGATGATTTTCAGCCCTGGTTTATGTCCTAACAGTTGCTATTCTGTTCAGGGGAATTTTGATTGTAAAGAAAGTTTTCTTTCCTGGCTATACCACTGAGCCCTTCTCAAATAAGGTATTACATAATTACAGAACATGATCAGAACAGTAGTGTTTAGAGAGCTGGAAGATTTTGATAGGTGCTTTTATATTGTTACTATCAATATTCCTTATCTCTGGCAATGAAGTTTCCAAACTAAGATAAAGTCAAAATAACTCAGAATTTTTTTTATTTAAGCAAAAAATTTAACAGAAGAAAGACACTTAATCATAATAAAACATTTGAACGTGTGTAAAACTGACTAATAAGCATGCTTCCAAATGTATTTATGATGCAGAGTCATTAAAACAAATCTTGGCATGTATTAACTGCTAATAAAACACATTCTGTTACGTCTTGTCATGGTCTATCCTATTTAAGCAATTGCTTGAAATGCCTATCAAATTGGAGTTCAAATAAATTATCATTTGGTTTGACTCAGTGGTTTGTAAACATAAATCCCTTTTAATGTTTTTATCTATCAAATTCCTTGTCAAATATATGCTCTGTTTTTATCTGTGGACCTATAGTTAATATATAAAAAGATCCATAAATGAGAAGAATAGCAAAGGAAGAACATAGCAAAATAGTAGTGTCATGGAGCTCAGCTCTCTCAGCTAGTGCTTTGAAAAAACTTTTATACATTATTAAACACAGTACTAAATTCAATGGACTATCAAGGCAGTCAACTCTTTACTCACAGGCATCACTAACTGCACATTATGAAACGCAAAGGAGAATCAGCCCTCGTGAACACCAAACCAGCACAAGATACAACCACGGACAACAGTAAAATGGTGTATCTGCTTTTCTGGTCATTTACAACACAGGAAGACAGGAGCTTAAAATATCGTGGGACCTGGACTGAATTTTTTTGGGGTAAATGATATCAGGCAGATTATCCTTAGTCTCAGTTATCAGGAAAATTCTTTCATGCATATCCTTTATCACTTAGTTTTGGTCATTCTTAATCTTATCTGAAATTCTCAAGTATGAGCAAAAGGGAAAAAATCTTGGAACTTCCTTAAGTTGCTCAGAATAGTTTACTTTTCCCTACTGTGGCTGGTTCTCAGCTATTCCTGTGGAAAAGCTTCATGTCATCTCTAATAAATTTTATGTGCCACCTGACATAGCTCTCGAAGGCACCCACATGACAAGCTCAGAAGCAAAAGCTCTTATATTATACATGGAGGATGCAATATACAGGCAGAGGCAGAATAAACTTCCTCCAAGTTTTGGCTCATGTAAGCACAGGATGGTTTAGACACCTTCAGAGGCTGCTCTTGTCTACAGTAACGCAGCATCATTCACAGTTCTTCCCAGGTTGCTTTTGCTGGAATTTACTGGGAAACTCTGCATGAATCCCAATTTCTCTGTCCTTATATCTACTGGAAGTCCAGTGACTCCAGGATTTCAAAGTAGAGACAATTCATGTCTCTGCTGCCATGCCCTGCTAGGAGGTGTGATTAACCTCTCCTACATTATTTGGTCAACAATATGAGACAACATATGAGAGGAGAGAGCCAGTGACCCACATCTCCTTGCCCTCCTAAGGACAACATGCAACCTGCCACAGAAAGGAGGTTGGAAAAGGCTCTGTGACACCAATATTGTCTACCTGTACAAACAAACAAATGGACACTTCAGAGATGCCATCTGCTCCTGTCATCCTTGTACAGGCCAGGGGGAGTTTGAGGTGCTGTAACATTCAAGTACTGCCAAATCTTACAGTGTTCACAATTCACATCTACTCTGAGGCATGGCTGTGTGTGCTGTATAAAGGAATTAAATGGATGTCAAGTTTCAGAGTACATTTGGCAAAGGATTTTTTTTTTATATAAAGAAAGCCTTTAGTCCATTGCTTTCTCTGCTGCAACCAAATTTGACTTATTCCTTTCAGTAAAGATACAGTTTCTCTTCAAGCGTCCTTTTAAGGTATTTGGATAGATAGGACATCAAATGGGTCGTGAGACCCAGCTAAAAGACATGGGCTTGGACATCATTTTAAGAAAGGTAATAGGATTCAAACTCCAGACCATTGACCCCAGAAGACAAATCCTTTGCTCTTTAAGATCAAGTACCAGTTTATCTCATCAAATATGAAAATGCAGGAAGTCTATCACACTTTCCATGCAAAGAAAGGATAAAACAATGAGACAGAAGATAAGAAAGCAGAAGAAATTATCTCATGAATCAGAGACTAGAAATAAATGTCATGTTCTGAGTTCCACATAATCAGTACTCTTCAAAGTCCTCATCACCTCCCGCCATTCTCTCACTTAATGGAAACATATGTTTCGCTCCCACAAATAAAAATCCATCATTTCATCATACCTAGTGCTCTCCAAATGAGACAGAAAATGACAGTGAAGCAAATATATGGCCAGTTCCACTCATGGTTTTCTCCAATGGTGGACACCCCAAGAAAGATGAAGATGAGCGTATCACTAACACTGCTCCACATCTTCATGAAGTATTTGATTGTGGTGTGAGATTTCAGAGAGATGTTGGCCTCCACGTAACGTTTCATGCCCATAGCACAAGCAATGATGCTGAGAAAATGAAAATAAAACAATTAGTTTTTCCATATAAAGCACACAAAATTGACACATTGTCTTTTTTTAAAAAAAAAGTCTTCATTGAGTGATGTACGTTTGCAGACATCTCATTGATTAGTGTCTTGCTTCCTACATCAGTCCTTTAATATTGGTAAGATCACTAGGACAATAAGACACTATATAGGTTGACCAGGT